>NC_136069.1:1667489764-1668689764 GCF_964261635.1 Lissotriton helveticus | reverse complement strand
GAGAGTATTCCAAAGGGTCGGACCAAGATATGAAAAGCACCGACCACCCATCCTGGCAAGTTTGAATCTGAGCACCATGAATTTTTCAAGAGAGGCGGAGCGAAGGTGGCGGGTAGGAACATACGGGCAAGCTAGAGAATGCAGGTATTGTGGTGCTGAGCCCCATTTGATCTTAAACATGTAGCTCAGGGCTTTGAATTTTATGTGATTTTCTACCCTGAGCCAATGTAAGTCATGGAGATAGCCGGAGATGGGAGTAATTCTGAGAACTCTGCAAAAGAGTCTTGCTGCAGCGTTCTGCACCAGCTGCAGTCTACGGGTCACAGCCTTGTTTGCACCCAGAAAAAAAAAACATACTGTTGTAAATGGTATCTTTTGCTTGGAGGCTTTGGTACCGGCTGTTCTAGGAATTCTACTGTGTAGCCATACCTTACTTTGTCTAACACCCAGGGGTCAGATATAAATTGTTTCCAGGCAGGGCAATAAGCCTGAACCTTTCCTTTCATCATATTGGGAGATGTGGGGATTGGGCTGCCCAGGAAGTGATGCTCATCTTGGCTTGTCCTGCCAATTACTGGAAAACAGGCCCTTCTTTGTGGTCTTCCTCCAGATTATCATCCAGTGTAGTGATGGGTGGACTTGATAGTTTTACCCCACAGGTGCGAAAACTACTGGATGACCCTGAAATGGTTTTACACAATCTTCAAGTCTAAAAGAGTAGTCCTGCCTAGGATACTCAGGGGTTTGGTTTGTTCAATAGGAGGTGTATTACAGATGGATGGATGTATACTATCTCTTTACCCCCACCGAAAAAGGCGGTAACAGGTGTTCCAGATTTCTGGATCTTATATTGTTAGCTAATGGGTCATTGTTGTGAATTGGAGATCCCCAGATGGTCCACCCTAGTATAGATGGGAGAGGGATGTAGAGATATGGGCAGTACCCAAAGAAGTGGCCTTAAAAACTGAAGAACAGAGAGGGTTACCCCATAAACCTACAGCAGACTCATGGTTGGACTTTGTAGCAGCATTCACTGGAGTAGTAGATACCTAAGTAAAGGACCCATCATGGACTGGATGACTGAGTGCATGCAGAATGAAAAAAGGGGGGAGCACTGCCACACTTTCTGGACTAGATATGAGGGACGGCAAGTACATAAATAATATACCCTCAACACATTAACAGATTCCTAGTACTTGTAGTTTGTTTAATTTTATTACAGAGAATATATTGCAGAAGAGTAACAATTCTGCATGAAGAAATTAGTCGATCACATCTTCATAGTCTTGTCTATGCATTAAAGACCTACGGTTGCAGTAATTTACATATGGCACATTGATATCAAATAGGTGCATGGTAGGATGTCATGTGCAAATAAGATGTACGTGATTCATCTTGGCCAACTTCTTGGCTTCTTGCACTTCAAAAACCTGTTGAATGATCAGCAGTATTGTGTAATTGTTACATTAAAGTAGACACAACCAATACATAAAAGATTAGGAATGACCATTAACACTAATGGTGTTAGTGCCAGGGAGAATATACATAGGTATTGCCTTGACTTTGTCAGAATTTGAATATTTTGTCATGTTACATGGATCTGCAAGATTAATACAATATGAAGGGGCACAATAGAGAAGAAAATACTGGAGTGGACCTTGTAGACACTTGAAAAGAGAGACAAATGGAGTAGAGGTTGAAGGAAAAGAGCAGCAGAATGGAATCAGAAGAAAGACAGTGAGCAAGAATGACAGAGAGTGAATATATGTGTTTATACAGAAGAGATAAGTAAAGATCTGAAGAGCGGCAGACACAGTGTGAGTAAAGTGAAATAAGAATGAAAAAAGAAAGCTAACAAAGAAATAAAGGGAAGCAGAAGAGAGATAACAGAAGGAAGACTGGGGTTTCCTGACTCACCTGAACATGGCAATCAGCAAGTTTAGGAGCAGAATGTTGGCAAACAGCAGGTACAGACAGAGTAGGACAATTGTCAGCCACTCTGGGAAGATAGGAACTCCATTCAGGCTTTGAGCACATTTCGGTTGAGATGCAACTGACCCATCTGCGGTGCACGTGCTGTTATTAAAGTTTAATTCTGTGACAATAGTAAAGACAAAGGATTCACATTCTCAGCCCTTCATGCGGCAGTAAGCATTTTAAATCCAAAAGTTGCATACATCATGAAATAGTATACTAGAAAGCAATTAACATAAACAGTAGCAAACAGCATAAAGGTTTGCTGAAGTTTTGGATAGAATATCAGTCAGAGCAGTACACACAGTCAAGGTAGGATACTTAAAATTACAAAATACAAACATTCACTAAGCAGTGAGAGCCACATTAGCTCCGATGCAGAGGGCTGAATCGCCCTATCCCACAATGATCTTGCCTTGGGCCTCTGAACTTTCAGGATATCATACCACATGGGAGAAAAGGAAGACATGTCCCTGTAGTCACACATTCGTCAAGGATGTCATGTCACCTGTGGTACTTATTATTTGCCCATTCTACTCTCTTTTTAGCATGATATCCTGAACGTTATGATTTTATATTGTATGTGATATATTGTCCCAATCCAATAGACATTAGGTTGACTGACGCTACTAGATGGAATTACACCAGCCCATTCGATCTCATATTCCGGATGTATGACGTTTCAACGCATGCTTTTACAACGCATGCCATTACGACGCAGGTTTTACAACGCAAGTCGTTACAACGACTTGCGTTGGGGGGGCGCTGGATAGTGAATAGTTTAATTTACTATTCCAACTCCAGTCCCCGTGGATAGTAGGAAAGGTGTTGGATAGTAATTAAACTATTCCCTATCCTAGAGCGCCCCCCAGCGCAATGCATTGTAATAACTTGCATTGTAAAAGTTGCGTCGTAATGGTAGTGCGTTGTAAAAGTTGCGTTGTAAAGGATGTTCCCCCATATTCCTGATAAAATCCCTGGACCCTACAGCCTGTAATGTTGAAGGCTAAAACAGGTTGACTTTTGAGTAGGGTGTAGGCATATTATCTCCATAAGCACCACCTTTATGGAGCACCAAAAATAAAAGGATATTTAGGTGTTTCAGGGTATTTTTATTGCAAAGTGCCCAGGTGGGCATTATAGAAAGTGCTCCCTGGAATATGGTTGAGCACATCCTAGATTTTAGGGACCTGGATGAGACCTAATGATAAAGCATGACATCAATAGGGTGTGTGAGGGTCTACATAGTAAACAATTAAGATAGTGGATTTGTGAAGATTTAGCCTAGAATAGTCTAAAAAGAGGACACTATTTGGTAATGATTGATTGATGGTGGGAGGACTTATCCTATGGTTTTTCCTCTCCTCCCCTAGATAGACTGACCCTTTGGTCTTACCTTTTGCTATTACATCTCATAAACTCCTCCAGATCATAGACACTGGGGCACATAGTTGTCCCAGTTCTACCTGTAAAAGCAATGTCATCTAGGTAGGTGGTGCTGAAGCCATTCATCCCAGACAGTACTTGGTTGACCAACATTTAGAAGAAGGGAGGAGCATTCTTCAACCCAAAAAGCATCACTTTAAACTGAAAGTACCTGGGGTAGAGATTGCAGACCTCTCCCGTGAAAATACTGTTAGGGGATCCTGCCTGTACTATAAAGTTAAATCAAAAGTACTGAGAAACCTGGCATACCCAATTCGACAATGATCTCACCCACCCTAGGTATGAGATAGGGTCAGTCTTCTTGGCTGCAATCAGTACAAAACCTAAATTGTTGTCCCCCCTTCTGATCTAAGGAATGTTGGAGGGTTCGATCAAACCTAGGTCCAACATCTGGGAGCTCTCTCCCTTGCTGCTGATCCTCACCTTGTTTGACAGCCTGTATTGCTTTTCTTTTACCAGACATACTCTCATCTGTTATGGATACACCAAGCGGTGAGCCCAGGTGCCAGCAATAACAGAGACCCAAACTGCCCCAGCAGCTGACGACAGTCCCTCTTTTTTTCCTTCACTGAGCCAATCCGTCTCATGGTGTGACAAGAGATCTGGGAAGGGCTTATTCTCCTCCTCTTCTCTACCCAAAGTCAGAGGGAACATAGTAATTTCTGGCCTGTCATAGTTGGGATTCATCCTGTTGACACACAGGACCCTGAAAGTCTCCCTTCAGGTATCAAAATGTACAATGTAAGTCACCTCACTTTTCTCTCACCATGTAGGTCCACATCCTTCTGTTTGGAGCGATCGTATTCCATCATCAAAACTGTCTGAGCAGGCTGCAACTCCACCAAAGTCACCTGATTATACCACTGTTTATCAGTTCAGACTTGCCACCAGATTTTGGTAAACTTTCCTCAAGCGCTAGGCCTTAATGGACCCAACGGTCAGCAAATATTTTGCCACTTCTTGAGAAGGTTATTGAGTTGTCTCACCTATGTCTCTGAAAAGACTCAGAGGTACCTGGACAGGGTGCCCAAACAAAAGTTAAAATTTACTGAACACTACTCTCTTCTGTGCCCATTCCTGTAGGCAGACAACAGAGATTGGTGAAAAATGCCCCACTTACTCCAGGTTCTTTCATCAGGATTTGATTGTCCTTTTAGCAAGCCCATTTTTCTGCGGTAACATTGCTTGTAAATAACCACTGCTGACATGAAAGTTGACACCCTGTCAAAAAAAACCTCCTTAGGAAAGCGCCATTTGGGTCCCAACCACAAAGGCGGCATCAGGATACATGGTGGTGTGATCAACTACCACAAGAATAAACCTGTCTCCTGAAGGTGTAGGGTTCTGGAATCAAAAATCTACCCTTTCAAGGTGTCTCTACTACCAGAAAGATCCAGAGAGCCTTAGACATTTGTCCTGACATGCCACTGAATTAAATGCATGAAAATGGCAAGATGGAAGAGTGGCAGAATGTATCTAGCTTCTATTTCATCAGGGGCCAATAAATGTTGTTGACCAACTTGTCATAGGTGTTGGCTTTTTCAAGGTTTCCTGTTAAAGGGATATAAAAAGTCATTACAATAAGGCGGTCATGTTGTACTGTGAAGCACCATCACTCTGCCCGACCCGGGCTCTGCAATCTTAGGCTCACCATGGAGGACTCTACCCAGCAAGTAGATTAGGCAATTTCCAAAGGCGTCCCCTTTCTTCTGTACCTCTACTTGTTGCCAAAGACATTTCAGAATGCTTCTACTTTTTAGAAGTCAGACAGAGATGGTTCTTATGCAGCTTGCCACCCCTCTAGCTCTGGCAGGCCTCCCAGCACAGACACCTCTTTCCCTGTAAGCCAAGCTCATCCCCCTCAGCGTTAAACTCTTCTTGGACCATGAGAATTTCTGGGATTGGTTGCCATGACCATATCCTTTTGTGCAGGCACCTGGTCCTAAAATTCGGTCCCTATGACTCCCCTGACTCACAAGTGTAACCCCTGTGGTCAGAAGCACCCACTAAGGCAAACCCAAAATCTCAACATGTGATTTCAGAACACTTCCTTCCTGGCACAGTGCTCCAAATCATTGCCTAGCGGACAATCTACAGGTACATCAGGGCTGACTGCTTCTTTCCTATGACCATTGACCGCACCGCACTCCTGTGGCACCATCGCCACAGGATTGTAGCTGCCCTTATTGTCCACATTTACTACACACTGTCACATATTAGGTAGGCTCTGCTTCTGTTTAAGGAGGACCACTTCCTGTACTTTGAAATGTTACAAAGCATGTCAGCTATGCATTCAACTCCCGCTCAACCATGGAAGCTAGGGTAACCTCGGTGTAAACATCGATCACCACTGTGCCAGTTTTCACTTAACACACTACATTTGCATTCCCTGTGGACTGCCCGATGGAGGAAGGGGAGACTTTTAGGGTAGGCAGAGTCCAAATTAATGGTAAGTAACATGGCCCATTTATTTCATTGATCCGAACTGGTTATCAATAACACAATAACGAAATCCAATACACATATGTGTAAGTTACTTACCTCAGACTCCACACAGACAAGATGTGATTAACTCCTAGAATTTTTTAATTCCGGCAGGACACTACCTCCTGGTTGGAAGATTTCCCTAGCCTGGACCTGACCACCCTAACACCGCTTTTTAACAAATCAGGTTCCCCTCTGGACCTAGACCCCCTCAACAAACTCCATAGAGTAGAAGGAATTATCCTTCCGGTTTTGTTGGAGGTTTTAAAATCCTCGCTGTCCAATGGACAGGTACCCTCAAAATGAAAGCACGCTATGATAAGAGCGCTTTTGAAAAAGCCCAATTTTGATCCAGAGGTATGGAGCAATTATCGCCAGGTCTCCCTGCTCCCTGGGACAAGTAAAATACGTGAATAAAATCCTCTCAGAACATCTCAAGAAACATTCGCTGCTGCATGACACCCAGACAGGCTTCCGCCCTAATCATGGGACGGAGACAGCCGTGTTAGCTGCAGTATAAGAATCAAGGAAAATCCTCGATTAAAGAGGGACGGTGGCAGTTATCCTACTTGACCTGAGTTCTGCATTCGATACGGTCAATTATAACATCTTATTTGACAGGCTCAGAAGGAGTCTCGGGCAAGGCTGTCATGGAATAAGTCCTTCTTGAAGGACAGAGTATTCCAGGTGTTTGAGGGACATTCTACCGCTAAATGTCTGCCTCTCATTGAGCCCCGCCCTTTTTAATGTTTATCTCAGACCCCTGGCTGAGTTAGTGCTAACCTATGGAATTCAAATCATTACATACACGGACGATACACAACTGGTGGTAGCGCCAAACCATCCACGGAACACGCCAATCAATCTTGAATCCTGCATGGAGGCGTAGGCTATGTGGATGAACCGGTCTTGTCTCAGGCTTAACGGAGACAAGACTGAGGTAATGATTTAAGTTGGCCTAAACGTTTGGTGTCACCGTCTACCCGAAAAGACGAGATTAAAAGTTTGAGAGTCTGGTTAGAGAAATCCCTTAACTTTAATAATCAAGCAATTAAGTTGGCCGCATCATGCTTTGGCATCATTGGAATACTAAGGAAAGTTCTTCCACTGCTGCCGGTTCTGTCTCGAAGAGTGATAGTGCAGGCACTGGTCCTATCACGATTAGAATATGGAAACTCTCTTTACTCAGGTACCACAAAGGCCACCATAAGGAAATTACAAGTGGTTCAAAACTGTGTGGTTAGGCTGCTTTATTACACCCCCTGCCGGCAATCAGCCATGCCGGTCTTAAAAAAAACTCCACTGGCTGCCAATAAGTGAACAGATCAAGTTCAAAGCCTTATGCATAGCCCATAAAACCGCTAGGAGGGACAGGTCCCACAAAAAATCACTCCCTTCTAGCCTTTTACTACCCCACAAGATATCTTCGGTCAACTAATCAATTTCTGGCATTGATACCAATAACAAAGAGAGCAAGCTCAGGCGGTTGCATGTTCTCTCTCAACGCGGCCAAGTTATGGAATACTCTCCCCAACCAGTTGCGGTCAACCATGCACCATCTTTCCTTTGGGAGACAGTTAAAGACATGGCTCTTCAGAGCATGCCATAGTTAAGATCTTTCTCTCCTGCCCTGATTGTCGCTGATAGCGCGGCGATGCCTAAGGGTAGCCAGGAGCTCTATGAATATTTACCAACAATAATAATAATAATAATGCCTTATCTGCTAGAGATTCTATCTAGGTGCAGATTCCTTACCTTAGAATTATCGCAAGACATTAGACTGGGTCTTGAATTTTCTTGTGAGCAGTACCCCTGTATGTGGGTAGGTGGTGCTGTTCTGCTCCCCATGGCATTGTTGGTGGCGTCCGCACTGGAAGTGTCATGTGCCACCCCAGCAAGCAAACATCAGTTTCTTAGTGCACTTTTCCATGCCAGGAGCGCGGAGCCACAAAGAACACTGACCACTGGTGTGTAAAACTAGGGCCCTGAAAGGGGAACTTGTTCGCAGAGCGGCAAGGATGGGTGGGTTGGTAAGGAATCTGCTGCTAGATACAGTCTCTACCAGATATGACACCGGAGGCAGATGAGGTGCGGGCCCGTCACCAACATTTGTCAGTGACAGGCACAGCAGGGCTTGAAGCCAGCCTTTCTAGTCTAGTGGACATCGATGCCACACTAGAAGACAAGTCTCACAAAACTTCAACAAAAAAAGGAAAAAGGCAGTCAAAAAGTGATGCGCGTAGCTCTCTCCTGAGCTGACTGGCATGGAAAGAAAAGAACTGACATCAGCGCACTGGGGTGACGCCTATAAAGACAGCATGCACGTCACTTCCAGCAAGGGCGATGAAACCTACCAGCGCGCAGGGGTATTGTTCACGAAAAATATCTGGATCCAGTCTGATGCCTGGGGATAATTCAATATGCCTATTTCAGTTCGTTAAAATAATATTTCCTAATAATGTTGCACAACAAAGCTCATAAGGATATTGTGGTTTTCTCACTGATAAAATATAAACTGGTGGTATCATGAGATTGTACCTAATACAATTTAAATGTATGTTTCTTAGAGTGACTGCAGGGTTGCCACATAGACTGTTCTAAGAATCATGTTAGGATAGCCTTTGCTTCATTGATCCTTTCTCACTGGCACCGATCGAGGTGTCACATAAGTGAAATGACATCTATTTGAACACTGCACAAAGGAGCACTGGTTCCACTCACACCACTCACTACATGTAACTTGAAGAAGTTGTCCCGTCCCAGGGCGCATCCATAAAAATTCCTTCAGACACAATATAGCCTTATAGCCCGCCGTAGAGGGCTATAACTGGCTATTAAAGGCCCGCTCCCGCATTAAAGTTCCGAGCCGAATGCAAGGGACTTTAACAAGGGACGGGACTTTAATTGCCATTATAGCCCTGCTACTGCGGGCTATAAGGCTATTAGAACATTGTGCCACTAGAGGGCAGAATGTTCTGACAAATAAAACAAAGGCTTCTCGAAGCTCGAGGGGATTTAAATCCCCACGAGCTCCGAGAGACCTTTGTAAAACATTGGAATGTTGCTCTGCGGGCCTTAACCGGTCCCTAGAAGCAGGGAGCACTCCATTGTCTGCAATGGAGCTCCCAACATTCCAATGTTCTGATAAGCATTAGAGTTCCCATCCTACGTACAGGTCTACATTAATTGTGTGAATATATGTAAACAATAGCGGTTGAGCTGCCAATGGGGGGTGTCTTCCTCTGCACAATGCCACCCTTCACATGAACAGTTGCTTGGTTATTACTCCTACATTCCCACAATTCCTTCTAATTTCACACAGATGTGCCACCCTGAGAAGCTGAAAACATCAGCCCAAAGTACTCCTGACTAATCACAAGTTCCTCCGCGTGGAAGGTGATGATGACTCTGCTCAGCTAGGTCCAGGGGTATCATCATTTTACATGAGCAGTGATCATCTCAAGGGGACAAAAACAGCATTGCTGGTGGCCCAGGGGTGTGCAGGAATGGCAGAACGTGACCTTGAAACAATATGGCACGGGACAATAAAACAACATGGCTCCTTACTGTCCACATCCGTAGGTAGCTGCCCAAAGAGCGTGAGGTAAGGCTGATATATCACACTGCGGAAGATCCAGTCCAACCGCTCCTCATTCTGTATCATGATGGCCTGCTTGGAGACTCCAAATGACACCACCCACACAGACAACAGGAACAGGAAGAAGAAGATGTCCTTTATCTGGAATGAGAATGAGAAATGAGGTCCTGTAAATGCTTTAGCCAAAATATCCTACTCTTCACGCAAGCCTGTGTTAACCTCACCTGCGGGCGAGTTTGCTGGTGTTTACATCAGCGGCGGAGAACTCACTCTTCCTGACTCTTGGTCCCCAGCTCATTTGGAGAGTGCTGCTGACAGAGCCTACTCCAGTTCCATCACCAGCATACCCTGACAGCTCGATGGGGCATGAGATGTCGGAGGTGAGCCCTAGCACTTCCCACCGGTCCTCCACTTGGTCGGAGGAGCGTCGCTGCACTGCCTTCTCGCAGTGAGAGTAGCCAAAACAAAAAATGGTAATAACTTTTAGTTATTACCATTTTATGTTTGCTGTGGAGGAGTGGTTTTCCCACTCCTGAGTGCACAAAGACTGTTTGGTCGGCTCTCTCGGGCTGGCCAAACCAGTCATCCGCACTCTGCGCAATGCAGCCTGCATGGAAAACATGCCCACCCCACTATCCCCTGGCTTGGGGCCATCCCAACCAATCACAATGCTGCACGGTAGCGTTGTGATTGGCTAAGGGGAGGGATCCTGGCTGCTTGGCTGCTTGCTCCCTGTTCCTGCCGGAGGCAGGAGAGCAGGAGCCAAGAAGACACGTGACAGGTGGAAAGGTAAGTTCAATTTTAATGTTTTTTCTTCCCCCGCGACACCTCCACGATCCGCCTTCCTCCCCCGTGACACCCCCGCATATTCCCCCCACACCTCGGACCCTCCGCCTCCGCCCTGACCACCCACACCACCCATGAGTCGTGCCGGCCGCTACTGACTAAAGTCACAGGTTGGATGGCTTTTTTGGGTGTGTCGCCACCAGGTTAAACTTTGACGGGGGACAGTAAAAACAATTTCGGACCCCCCACTATGGGAGAAAACTCCCATTGCGCAGGGGGCATTAGTTTTACTTTCTTCATAAAACTAGCTCCAGCTGTGGGGGTTTCTCTTTGGAAAAAGTAAAGCTTGTTAAAGTTTGACTGACGGCTCTCTTGCTTGACGGAGGCTCCCAGCAAACCTTTTCAGGATTGACAGGAAAGGCGGCTCCAGACATTGCTTAGAGTTGTCCAAGGGGCTGAAGGACAACTCTACATGTGCCTCAGGATGAGAGGGGCATTGTCAGGATTCGCCCCTACGCGGCATCATCAGCATCATCGCATTCGCAGAGTCTAAATAAGCATTTGCAATGCACTCGGTCTCGCCTTTGCAAAATTTTGAGTTATTGGCATCGTAAATATTGACGTTTTTAATAATGTGTTAATTTTTAAAATAGTTTGGCTTTGTTAATAATAATGCTAATATCTTATCAATTTGTATTGTTATGAGAATAAACTACTATGTACCGACTGCGTAAACAAGTTTTGCACTGGAAAGTGGATCAGGGAACAGAAACCGCTCTTGTCAACGTGTTAGAAGAGGCCCGGAAGATCACCGACCAAGGAGGCACCGCAGCTATTATCCTACTTAACCTAAGTGTCGCCTTCGACACGGTCAATCACAGCATACTGCTACAACGACTCAACAATATAGGCGTTTCATCAACCTCACTCTCTTGGTTTACTTCCTTTTTAAAGGAACGATATTTCCAAGTGTTTGAGGGTGAAGCCTCTTCCATCAAGAAACCGTTAAACTGTGGGGTGCCACAGGGCTCATCCCTAAGCCCCACACTTTTTAACGTGTACATGAGCCCCCTAGCTGAAGTGGTCCGACCTTTTGGGCTATCAATTATTACCTATGCCGACGACACTCAGCTAGTGGTGGCTCTAGGCCAGGCCAACTCCTCTTCTTGCAACCTTAGGGATGGCCTGGAAGCAGTTGCCTCCTGGATGACCGCGTCCTGTCTCAAATTGAACGGAGAAAAAACGGAGCTAATGTTGGTGGGCTACACCCCCCACACAAACATCGAACATCTTTGGCCCCCATGTCTCGGTCCACCCATGGCCCCTAAAGAATCCATCAAAAGCTTGGGCGTCTGGCTAGACAGTTCCCTTAACTTTAAGCAACAAGCGGCAAAACTCTCTGCCACCTGCTTCGGCCTACTCAGGCTGATTCGAAAAATCTCCCCTCTACTTCCATTTAATGCCAGGAAAATCATGATTCAGGGCCTAATCCTATCTCGTTTGGATTTTAGCAACGCCCTATATTTGGGAGCCCCACAATCCACCCTTAACAAACTACAGGTGGTCCAAAATTGCGCCGCCCGCACTCTTCTTCTAATACCCCGTCACACTCCAGTCAAGGAAGAACTCAGGAACCTACATTGGCTCCCTGTCAGAGACCGAGTTGCATTTAAGTCCCTCTGCATTGTGCACAGAGCCTTTTAGAAAACCGGTGCCCCCATCAATCACTCATTAGTCACTCCCTACTTACCCAACAGACAACTCAGATCCACCCTTTCACACCTACTCACAGTGCCCCGTATCAAGAGGGCAAGGTGTGGCGGACGCTCCTTTGGATATAATGTGGCAAAACTGTGGAATGCCCTGCCGTTACAACTATGCAGGGAACCCAATCTTTTGTCCTTCAGGAAAAGCCTAAAAACCGAGCTTTTCAAAATCTAGCACTCGCTCACTGCACCCTCCACGTGTCTGTTCACAGCGCTAGGACGCCTCCGGGTAACTACCGCGCTTTATAAATACTCATTCCATTCCATTCCATTCCATTCCAGGGAAAAAACTCCCCACAAATGTTAGTAAATCTGTCCCAAAGGGGTATATTTACAAGAACTAACGCCTCAGCATCAGATTGCTAGCGCCTGCCGCAAATGCCCTAACGATGCCATGGATGCGCTGTATTTACAATACCGGGCTCTATGACGCAAAGATTCATAGATACGTCAGAAATTCTAACACATATGTTGGCACTAAAGTGATGCATTGCTGGAGTTAGTCGTAAGACTGATGCAACTCCAGTAATGCGTCAGAACACAGAGGTGAGTCCTATGGGCCCGATTCAAAGAACTAACTCAAGACAAAATCCTAAACTTACTACCATTTACTCATTTTGGTATTCACAGAAAGCACTTACTCATTTTGGTATTCACATTAGGCATTTACTCATCGATGAGTAAGTGCCTTCTGTGAATGCCAAAATGAGTAAGTACCTTCTGTGAATACCAAAATGGTAGTAAGTTTAGGATTTTGTCTTAAGTCAGTTCTGTGAATCGGGCCCGATGTTACAAGATCTAAGTCAATCCTTACGGTTGGCTTGAGAAGGTGTAGGGATTTTGACCAGGTCAAGTTATAGAGTGATGCAGTGAAAAGTTGTAAAATCCTATGTGCTATTTCCACATGGCTTTTAAAGTGGGAATGCAGGTATAATGTGGTGCAGGCCTTTACAAAGTGACGCTTTGGGCCCAATGCGTCAGTTTGTAAATATGGAGTAGCCTGGAGCACTGATTATGCATATGAATCCTGCAGTGTCGCTCGCTCCTTGTAAATATGCCCCGTAGTATGTATAAGACCAGGTTTAAGTTTTTAGAACCACTGTCCAAGATTATACTACTTATTGCTTTAGTGGATACTTTAATAAACTAGTTGGCGGTATTGTTAATTTTTGAGTTAGTTGTAGCACAAACTGAAAGAGTTAGAAAAGAAAGGCACCTACCCAAAGGGTGTTATGTAACTTGTGCGTTAATGTTGCCTGTGCCTAATCCTCTATGGTTCTGTATTTAAAGGCAGCCAATTTTATGTGGTTATTTTTTATAGTTTTAATTTTATTGTGAGTGATTCTTATTCAATACCAGCAACTTGTCTACCTAACTGCTTACAGTACTGCAGGTAATGTTACATAAGGGGTACAGCATGCAATCTACCAGTGCTAAACTCAAAGGAGGGTGACATTTGTTCAAAGAAGCTCAGGACCAGGTGCCTGCTTATCCTCTACCTCTATAGTTTTCCTCCACTGGTTTTCACCAAGCAGTCTAATCCTCACATTGTAGATTTTCTCCCTTCATTCCAATCTTGTGTGGTCCTTGGTGGCTAACTCCTGTAGAGATTGTCTATGTCTAAATATTGCTGCCTTCCTTGTGACTTTTAAGGGACAGAGGGCACTTTCTGCTGCATTTTAGGGAGTCGAAAAAAGAATGTGACGTGTTTGCACCTTCTTTGAGTTGACAGTGTTACACTATTGGGGGCCGATTCACAGAACTAATCTGAGATAAAATCCCAAACGTACTACTTTTGGTATTCACAGAAGGCATGTAGTAGTAGTAAAGTTAGGACTCCTAACTTTACTACAACTAAACTGAGACAAAATCCTAACTTTACGATTTTCTGTATTCACAAAATGCATTTAGTAGTAGTAAAGTTAGGATTCCTAAAGAATACCAAAAGTAGTACGTTTAGGATTTTATCTCAGATTAGTTCTGTGAATCCGCCCCTTAGTTTGTAGTATTTCATTTGACTTCAGTAAGCTGCAGTTAGGTGTGATTTCAATGGGTCCTGCCCAAAACGCGCATTCGCGATACATTAACTGGTCTTTCGCACAGTGCAGTACAACACATTTTTGCTGCAGCGCTTGTGTCAATAGTAGTGGCAGAGTGATGATCAACCGAGGACCAGGGCTTCTCACCATCCTCTGCATCATGATGATCTTGGGCCCGAGGACTTTGCTGACAGTGAAGATGCACATGAGTCGGAGGCAGAAGACGATGAAGTCCACAGCGAGGATGACCCTTCCTGCGTAGAGTGAGACTGTGATGCATCTGCAAACAGGAAGAGAAGAACAGCGGTCAGGGCCATTGTAAAGAGGTCCGGGGCACACAGGATAACATGAACCGGTTAATAGGACCATTATATGGTATCAGAGAATGGTGTACGAGTGTGCGACAAAATAGTCCCCATGTCGAAAGTGCATCTTGGGCAGGTTAAGGCATGGAGTGTAGTAGGTTACAGTGTACTAAGCATGATATGTGTTTATATATGTGAGTGTAAGTGAAAAACTGAAAATGTGTCAAAGACTGAGGGGTGCTAACACCTATTATCTTCATACTACCATACAGAGTCACAAAACTGGGTCTTCACACATCCATGTTCCCTTTCCCAGCACCCCTGCAGTGCATGATGCCTCCCTGACAATGTGCAACACACGTCAAGACAATAATACTTCAACAGTCCAACACACCAATGCCTGTAACCTTGGTGTTTGTGGTAGACCTGTTTGGGCTTGTGTGTGTGTGTGTTACCAACTACAGCAAAGGCACACCATGAAATATTCCATCACAAACCAACACAGCAACAAATTATACCACTGAGAGAATTGTTCTGGACAAATAGGGTATTGACATTACCAGGAAAGGAGAAGAAGATGATTATTTTTTTAATACCAGGTTCCAGAATGCATTCTGAGTTTTCATGGTTGTGCCACAACAGCAAGCAAGCAGGACAGGGAGTGTGATGACCACTAAGGCGGAGATCATAACATTCAACAGTACCAGGGGTATACAGGGGCTGCTGAGTTCCTGTGTTCAGCCGTCAGCGGGGTCTGTCACTCCCTCCAGTGTCTTGGTGGCATGTTGGGTTAACAAAAGACTTGCCTCCTGCAATCTCCATAATTTCCATGTGTGTCATTGTGGCACTATGGCTGTAGCAGATGGGCACAGGCTGATGCCACAGTGGTGACCATGCATGCACTGGTGACAGTGACCTGGTGGGGTGAGGTGTGGAGGGGACAGTGCACCATGTCAGGTTGCTTTGACATCACACATAGGTCTTAGCCAGAAAAGGCAATGGCCTAGGGCCTGGAGGCAATGCCATGCTATGTCACATAGATGGCCTGCTGATGCCTAAGGCCACAACATACCAACAACAGCAAAGAACATCATGCCCAAGGGGACGTAGCTGCTGAGTAAACACAAGGGCTGCGGACGCCACTGGCACCAAGCACATTAATGTAAGCATGTGGAGGCAATTTAAACATGCAAACCTGACCAAAGTTTTTTTTGTTTAATTTGGACACAGTGCAAAGACAGTTTGCTGAATTAACATCCTGGATCTGCAGAGAAGATGTCACATGTTGACTCCCACCAGGAGAACTTGGCAATCCATAATTACCTGCATCAAAAGCATTGGAGGTACCACCTTACAACAAGAACACCTGCTACCATCCGTGGGTGCCAAAGAGGAGCTACTGCAGTATGAGAGATGCAGACACAATACACACATTAACAGCAATGTGTCTGCACAGTTAGATTTGGACTTTAAATCTCTAATAAGCCCATCTATGAAAATTCAAATTAACTTCATTGCTTCTTTAATTATTTTTTTTGTAAACAAACAAATGAAAGAGAAGAAATGCTACTTTGCCTTTTTCTATTATCACAACCGCCGTGGGTAATGCCTTTGGTGTTGCCTACTTTACTGCAATAACGCCCTTTAGTTTGCATGCTAGATTGGTAGTTAAACACTGCACCTTATCTAGAACATGGCATTCACTTGGCCCAGGGCTAGATTTGGCCTGTACCGATTACTAGCACAATTAATCAAACAAGGCTGGGTAACATGTGGATTTCTGCTTTATGGACAACTGTGTCCCCCATAGACCCTTGTGGGCTCCTGATGTAAGAGACAGCAGCTGAGAGGCATGGTCCTCTCCTTGCTGGCATCAACCAGGTGGAATCTCTTGCCTGTCTCTACACAGTCGCGAGTTGATAATTCAGCAAAAAGCTAATAAAACCCTACTTGTAGCAATAAGGTCTGTAGTAGGCTGTCTCTAGAGCAGGTGAAGACAAGGTCCTATATTTTCTTCACAACTACATGAAATGACTGCACAAAACACGCCATCTTTAATGACAAGATCACATGTGGATGTCACCACAAATTGCACATACACGTGCGTCAAATGACAACCTCCATCCCAGTGGTCAGGAGAACAAACCGCTTGGGATATGGGATCCAGGAAAAAGAAAATCTGTCATCCTGTCAGTCAAACCTCCAATAAAAGCCTTTGTTAAAGCTGTCTTCAAGTGTTTGATTGCCCTATATAGCTAAGTGTCAGAGCCTAATTTAGCAGGCAATAAGACTATCTGGAGTAAGTGTTTGATGGGCGGGAACCTTTCAGACAGAGGGTTCTTTGCATAGGACTGTAAATTGCTAGCAGTAGATGTAGTGTCGTATGGTCATGTGCAAGGAGCCTTATATTCCTCAGCAGACTCCATGCAAAGTTACACAATTGGTTGGGAGGTTCTTGGGTGCGTCTGGCTGATGTACATACAGTTTACGTCGTAATGCGTTAAGTTAACAGTTGCATGCCGAAGACTAAAGATGTTTGTTACAGTGCTCCATGTGTGGTGTGGTCATTTACGTGTTCCAGAGCTGGGGAGGACGCAACAACGGGTGACGAGTAGGAGATACGTGCCCCGAAGAAATAAGACTGCTCTCCCTGAGAGTTTGCCATGGTCCAGGAAACTGCTCATGTATGCCACATGCACCCCAAAAAACAGTTTATCGTTGGCTTATGTGGAGTCAAAGCCCCGCTCTAGCTCTTAAAAGGCCCTCAAAGAAGGTGAAGGGCCCTACAGAGAAGCACAGTCAGAAAGCCAGCAACAAGCTTACTTGTAAGGCAGAAAGAAGAGATACTGGGCCAGATTCACAGAACTAACTTAAGACAAAATTCTAAACTTACTACCATTTTGGTATTCACAGAAGGCACTTACTCATTTTGGTATTCACAGAAGGCACCTACTCATTTCGATATTCACAGAAGTTAGAAGTCCTAACTTTAGTAGGTATTGATATCAAGTCAGCCTTGTGTCCAGCCTTCATACCTATTGGTCAATTCCAAATTCTATAACAGGTGATAACCCTGCCTCCTTGCTATTTGGGAGAACCATTGGGACAATGCTACCACAATGGTCCACAAGCTGAGTGATTTACACTGATGAGATTTGTGTCATGGACACTGCTCACAAAAGCAAAATGAAGACCTATGCGGATAGGTGCAGATGCGCTCGGGACATGGTTTTCGAGAAAGGAGTCCGGGTCTAAGTCAACCAAAAACGGAAACACTCCAAACTCCATTTGATGCTGACCCATTTGTAGTGTAGTTCCTATTATCCCAATAGGCTCTGCGCATTGGAATAATACCTTCAATAGTATAGGCCTAGACCAGACGTTAACTAGGTCTTCTACTGTCGATATTAGACTTAAAGTTTTGGGTTTGCCAGCTAGCTCAGAGTTCACTAGAAACTTTCTCGAATAGGCAAGGAGGAGTTGAACCTCCCTGGATAGACAAGAAGGGATTTAGTTTCTGACAACCATAGAACATGACAACTTTGCTCTCCCCTAATCAAGAGTGTATCTCTAGAGTCGTGTGAAAACAAAAGACGACTTATTTTACTCAGTCAGTACGTGCATTCTTAGTTTCACCAGATTGTAGAGAAAAGGAAGAGACGGGCGTGTTCAATAAAAGATGGTATTTATTGATCAGTCTCTTTTCTCATACAAGAGAAATGGATCGATATTATTGCAATACTTATGGTTAAGTAAAGTGCATACATTAAAAGCAGAAGTATAAAATAATACTGTAAAAACATTTATATGGTTTCTAAGCCATATGAAGGTTTAAAATGAATAAAATAGATACATACACATATACATTTGACTAATCGTACTCAACTGGTGTTTCTAACTACGCCTACCCCAATGTACCTGACCTAAGCCTAATACGTGGGCGGGAATAGAAAGTAGCAGTTTAAGTTAAGTTTGTTTTGCCAAGTGACTGACTCAAGAATTCTCTGCGAGGGGTTATTCAGTTCTGTACCTGGAATCTAGGATGAATGAGGGATGGTATCTCTTGTCTCTGGTCTCGATATGCCAGGCTGCCTGCGAGGGCTACCCGGAAGCGCCGGAGCTGGATTTCTCGGCAGGAGAAAGCAGCGTCTCGTTCTCAGCGCGTCAGGAAGGCGGGACTGCGCCAGCGGGGTCTGCTCTGCTCTGGGCTTCGGCAAGTCTGGCTGCTCCGATCTCGTCACCACCGCGTGTGTTTGCTTAAGGCAATATCGGTAATATTTATACCTTTAAGGTGCCGAGATTGACGTAAGGATGGACATAGATACGTCAATAAGGATGTCATACGAACTGGTCGTTAGCACATTCTTTTGCTGAAGTTCTCGATGAAATCAAAACAATGGCCGCAGGGTTTTTCCCAGGTTGTCATAGGTTTGATTTGTTTTGAGAACTCCGTATGCCTTATCAGGGGCTGGAGGAATATCGCTTGTCTAATTAGATAGCAAGCGTTATGACCTAATCAGATAACACGTTCCTGTGCCGTAGTGTGGCTTAATCAGATAACGGTTTCTGCATCATGGGGGTTTTCTGCATCATGGGATGGCTGCTAGTTAACTTGTTAACCAGAATAGGGTCAGGAATAGGGGGATCGATACAGAACCTATAGGAATACATCACACCCACTCCACGCTAACTATGGACATATTTACGAATCTAGGCATAGTAAAACATACTGTAGAATATCGTGTATACCTTACCACCCCAAAATACATAAATGCATTTTGAAATTATCTAATATACGAAAAAAGTCACATGTATTATATGCACTCAAGCTGTAGAATAATGCTAAAGTAATCACGCATTTGTATACATTATTGCTAATTGGTATATGAGAATTTACACATGAAATGGCTCTTAATACAGAAAAAAGGTTCGAGACCATTCCATCACAGAATAAAATATTTATGAACATACCAGCGGGCAGCTAATGTCTATAAAGTATCTAAAAATAGAAATTTTAGTTCTCTAAGAATAGTTCTTACTTTAAGCAGAAGATAAGTGTCCCGAAAAAATCGTAAAAATATTTTGGGGCTGCTGAAAAAATTGCTGTCCGTGAACTGGAGGGAAAATTGTTCATGTAATTTTATCATTGAAGTTGAAGGCCAAATTCAGGGTGTTGGGAACGCCGTGTGCTAGCTTGCTCAAAAGTCTCTATTTCTGCTCTGGTGAGAACATCATATCATTTAGACTGTCGAAAAAGCTGTCAACAGCTTCCTGGGAGAGTTCCACTAACTCGGAAAAAGGTGTAACCATGCATTCGTGTGCATGATTGTCTCCATTGACGTTTTGATTAGGATTGCTGACAGAAGGTCGTACCTGATCGATGCTGCTTTCATCTTGAACTTCACTACCCCTTAATCGTAGTGGTGAAGCTTCCACGAATGCCGTCATCAGGATTGGTAGCCGTTGAGGGCAGCACAAAGCATGAGCCTTTATTGGACTCAACAATGTTTCTGCATCCATTGGCGCATCTGATTGTAGCGTCAGACAGGTGTCCAACACGCATTCTTCTCCGCATAGCAAGCACCTTAATACAGGTAAAACACATCGATGCCACATTGGTCGAAATTATAGAAACCAAGTCATGTTCAGGTCTCTAAGCCGGGATAGTCCCAGGATTTTTGATATCCGGTCCCGGTATCCAATGGCTCGGATTGTTTCTTCCCTTGTCGCAGGTGTTTTGTCTGTGACACGGTTTGCCATAACGAAATATTAGGACCAAGAATAGGATTCCTGCAATTAGTCCCAAAATGAGGGGAAGTCCGCCAAAAATCGAATGGACGAAATCTGGAAAAATACCCAGTATGGCTTTGAATGGTGTTAATGCCATTGAAAATACTGTCTTAAATACCTTTGAGACTCCACTGGTATCAGAAATATTTAAGATTTCATTCAGGATTTCTGCGAAATGTATGGGGGAATTAGTTGATAACAAAGAGTGAATCTCTGCAGTCGTCCTTGCGACTAGGAGATCATATGTTTCTTTTGATGACGTGAGTCTGGTTGGCGTCTGAAGAAGCACTGTTTTCATTCTGCTTAAAGTATCTATTCGTATAGAAGTAATTTTCAAGTTAGGCCATGCCCTTGCCTCCCTGTCTGGAAAGGAGCTGGGGAACAATGAGCGTCCACAGCACTTGACCTTCGCAGTCGTAGTTACGAGATAAGGAGTCCCGGGCATAAGACTACAACATCTGCGATCTACAATTAGAATGTAACTCCCATTATAGAGTCTTTGAAAGAATGGTTCTATCTCTGTTGCAGGTGCGCCTAGCTGGTGACATGAAAGGTTATTTGAGTTCCCTTCACAGGCTCCATGCAAACTAATTCCATTACACAGAAGTGTACCGCTTAGTGACATCGCACAATTATTGCCACTAAGAAACACTTTCTGTCCTTTATTACTGACACATGCATGTGAATAGGGCAAGTTCCATGTTGTTTTAATGTACCCTTTCCCCAATTTTTCGTACATGCCAGCCTGTATATATTTTTGGCAGTATTGAAACCTGAAGGTAGATATTGGAATATTAATTATCCCATGTATTATCCATTCACTGACAGGTCGTTCTGACATTGTCACTGGTAATCTCTCGAGTTTCTCAATGCTCAGGATTGTATAATCAGCACCCTTCTGTGCCATACTGATTTGTTTATCAGTAAGGTTAAAGATATTGAATAGTGACGTTGTGTTGATTAAACGCCAAGGCACATAGCCTGAACGCAGATTTTGTAACGTCCAGCCAAGCTGTACAATAGAACGCAATTGAGACTGACCGTGTTGTAACAACAGTAAGTCTTGCGATAAAATGTCGATTGCTGAAGACACAATGCTGTCCAAAGAAAAAATTCTGGAGGACAGAGTCATTAACCCATTGTCCACTACAGAAAGTGATTTTTCCAAAGTAATACGGTCAATTTCCCGTATACTTTCTGCTGTTTCAATTTGAGTCACCTTCCAGGCCTCGTTGTAAGCTGCATATACAGAGGCTGCTATGAAACGCTTTTGACGCTGTTTGCGTGGTCCCATAATGAAATCACGCAAGTCAGCACCATCAGTAAGTAAAGTTAGGTGTTGCTTCATTTCTGTCAGTGTGGAAGTTTGTAGCCATTGAAGGCATAATTTGCCCACACTGTAGGTGGTTATTATCCCTGGGTGTTGTCTTTGGGAATATCTAGAGTCTGGCCTGGTCAGTTTGAACCCCTGTGTTTTGTTCAGGAATCTATCTTGACAGTTATTAGTATCTGTGGGCCAGATCAACCACTGTTTCCAATCAGGATGTGTTATGTTTTGGTTTAATACATAGTTTACGTCTATCTCTTCATCTGTAGAGCTATTGCTGTTCATTGTTGGCTTTGGAATAGACGGTTTATTTAAGTCTTTGATTTTGGCTAGGCCAAGACAGGTAGTTTGTTGAACAGTGTCATTCAAAAATATAATTTGTTCTGGGATCATGCAGGCTCTAAACAATGATTCTATACCTTGTACTTGCCATTCTTTTGTACCCCAAACACTCTTTAATTCAACATTTTTGTCCCAATAATCAAAACCAAAAGTATTCATTTGTTCAAAGAATGAGTCTGAATATATCAATTTCGTGTTTGTTAGCATGGTCTTTGTCCCTGTCTTATTTGACAATTTGAAATAAAATGTTTCAGCATTACTTGTGTTGAACCCTGAAAAGTATGAATATTTGTCATAAATGGTTCTTGAGCTTCCTTTTGGAGGGGTTGCACAATGTTCCCATTGATTATAATTTAAAACATTTCTAGGTTGTGCAGATTTATGTAGAAAATGGTTACCATAATGGTTATAACAGTACATACTATCATAATTAGTGGAACCCTGCAAATAATCATGTTTGGTAAATTTAGCAGACATCACTAAGTCAGACATCATATTATTTATACTTTCAAAGTCCCAATCATCAGCAAACGAGCTCGGTTTTACAAAGTCACTCAACGAGATCTTGATTTGGTGTGGATATTTCAGGATTTCAACCAGACCATAAATTTCGTAGTCAGTGTTGTCCCATGCTACCCCACCCGGTATAGGATTGGCTGTGAAGTTGACTGAAGAAAGTTCTCTTTTCTCGACGTGTGAAGATGTGTGTGGCTTGAGGATCAAGTTGATTTTCTGACTTGCTGTGTCCATTTTAGCATATTTTCCCTCAATGAAGCGTCCCAAAGTTAGTACCATGATGAGCCAAAGTCTGAGGATAAATGCACCAAAACCCATCCAAAATTCAATCCATGGAGAAATCAGATATGTTTCTTTCAGTTGTTTCAAAAGTTCTTTAGCTTTATCTTTAAAGGTTTTTGTTGATGGCTGTGTTTTTGATTCACTGAAGCCTTCAGAGGAATCATCGAAGTTTATGAAGTAGCCGGATGCAGTTCTGTCAATTGTTCCAATTGCTTCACGATTACTGTTTCTTGCATATTCGTTTGTTACTTCATTGTAGATTGGTGTGTCTTTACTAAATGTTTTTATTTGGGTTTTCAGAGGTTTAAGTTCCATTGCATTGTTGCATAGTCCTTGTTGTTCTTCTGTAGGCGTTTCGAATGTGATTAGCCTCTTTGTTAGGACCTCTGTATTGGTAGCAAACCTTGGTGTTCTGCTACCTATCGGGAGTCCACTTGGCCTACTATTTGTTATCGGCCACATGATTGTGGTTTTACCAGGTCGATGGATACAACTCGGTTCTCCTTTTTACCAGCAAGCGGCGGTAGTACAACTGATCTTGTCCCGTTGATAGACAAGACAGGAACTGCTTTTCTGTAAGAAGGCCCAAATTCCTTCTTTACCGCGATTTTTTCTCTGACTAGATCCCCGACTTTTGGAATCCAGACAGGTCTTGCTGGGACAGGTGGTGGTTCTTCAGTGGTTGTTGGCTGCTGTTTCAACTTTATGTTGCTCAGGTCTTTTCTTGTTTTGTTTAAGTCCTGCAAAATAGCCAAACGATCTTTGATATCAAAGCTTTTTTCCTTCACCACTGAAGTCTGACTGTCGAGATCTAAGACTAACATCCTAGTTCCAAATAATAATTCGTACGGACTGAATCCCCCCAGAGAATTTCTTGGCAGGTTATTTAGACTACGTTGGACACTTATTAGATGTTTGACCCACCCAGCTCCCGAACCTAATATCCTTTCCGTTATAGATAGCTTTCTGCCTTGGTTTTTTCTTTACACCATCCCGTATCCCTCAGGAAGGAAGTGAGAAGAATCCCGCTGTGCTATGCTCATTTGGCCATGTTTCCACACAAGCTTGAGGGCTAAAGTGAAAACATCGCTCAAACGTAGCATGTTCCTAGCGTATATGCCATTTAGACTCGCAAATCTTTGTATAACAGTCCAGACGTCAGCCGAGTGCTGGGGATCTACATTATAAGTGGAAACTAGCCTGTATATGTTAATTGGACGCTTTGTTTTTTACTGTTGATCTTTTCTGGAGTGAAACGCCACGGTAGTATACCGTTTCTTTCGCCACTGCGATCTCTGTTGCAGTCCGGGCATTTTTTTACAAAAATGTGATGCTGCAGGCTCATGCCTGGCCACCAGTACACTGATTGTAATTCTTCCAGAGAATCTTTTAGTTTGAGGTGTCCGAGACCCTCGCCCATATGTGCGTCTGCAATTAACAATGTTCTCCTGTCCATGTTTGGAATTACTCTATCCCCCACTCCAGGGATTCGAGCAAAAGGGACGGAGTTTGCATCGATTATGTATGTATAATTGAGTGGATAGTTGATCGGTAGCGCTGAGCAGTCGCCTTTTGATGACGTTTTCACCGCCAGCACTGTTTCACCGTCAATGTATTTTACTGTACGCTTTTTTCTAGCTACGGAAGCCGATTTAGTTGCTACCGCTGTGGCTGTCTCAGCCAATGAATTCCCTGCAACGTGAACGCCATCACGCTGATGACTCAGTGTATGTATCACGTGAGTCTTTGGTAGTTCTTTTTGTAACAGAACTATTTGTTCCCAAAGCAGTTTTTGCTTTATTGTTGCACCTGTGTCATCTTTGTAACCGTTTTGAATCCATGTCTGCAAATCGTTGTTATATGTTTTGACGCAGTAATATGAATCGGACACTATAAGTGTCGGGAATTCGCGATCTGCATTATCTAGCGCCATTTTCAATGCTATTATTTCAGTCTGTTGTTCTGAATTAGTTTCTACTGAGTGTGTTTTTTTTAATAGAGGTCTTAGTTTACCTCCGCGCCACACTTCTTTTGTAATCTCACATGTGGGGTTGTATGCTTGTTCTCCCCAAACGGAAGGTTGAGCATGTCCGTCTGTATAGATTACACAAGCGTATTGTCGTAAGGGCAGAATGTCGATTGGCAGAGGGAATGTTCTTTCATATTCTAGGTGTTTTAATTCCTTTAATTCTGGATCAAAATAGTAGTATACTTTGTCTGTTGTAATTGAATTCACCCATTGTATCCATTCAGGATTCAATGCTGTTGTTGGTAAATTACATGGTGTTGTTAATGCCTCAAAGGCTGATTCTGCTGTTCTGACAGTGATATGTCTACCGTCAGCTTTATCTTTTTCTCTAGCTATTGCGGTTTGAACTGTATGAACAATGTTTTCTTTAATGCTGAACTTCTTTTCAGCTTCTGTGTACAAGTGTGATTTGAATGCAATTGGTACCTTTTCTCCCTCATTAGAGGTCAGGTATGTGAATCCGCATCTTCCTGGGATGACTCGAATCACAAGGTTGCGTGTGTTATCACGTGTTTCTAATTTTGTTTTAATTAACATGTCTGTTTGTAAGGATCTCAGAATTTCTGTGTGTATTTGAGTCCAATTGGTTCTTTTAAAATCTGTTTTTTTTAGATCATAAAGGGGTTTTACCCTTTCTGCGTAATTTGCAATGTATGTTCTTCCGAAATTTAGGAAGCCTAGAATTGACTGTAGGTTTTTTAGTGTTCTAGGTGCTTGGAGTACGGCACATTTCTCTAGGAAATTGTCAGCCAGGCTTTTGCCTTCACTTGATAATTCATATCCTAAGAACAGGACTGTTAGATGGGCAATTCTAGATTTTTTAAAGTTGAATTTGTAACCCTCTGCTGCGAACCCAAGTATTATGGTGTTCACTCTCTTCAAGTGAGTATCCAAGTCATCATCTGTTAAGTATATGTCGTCGACATGAGATAATGCTTCGTCATCATAGGTTTGTAGTAATTCTGTTACTCTCGCTGAGAATACTCCTGGGCTGTTCTTGTACCCCTGGGCTAACCGACAGAATTGTTTTTGAGTGCCATTTATTGAGAACGCGGATAAATATCTGCTCTCTGGTGCTATGTTTTGACAGAAGAATCCATTAGAGATGTCTAATGTTGTTTTGTATTTTTTGCGCACTATATTATTCATTAGTGCAGCACTATGCGAGTTTTGCACTGCAAAAGTTTTGCAACATGAGTTAATGTGTCTGTAATCCAAAACTAGACGATATGAATTGTCTGGTTTGGAGACCGGAAACAAAGGGTTGTTCATTTGTGAGGTGCAAGTTTCAATCACCCCCTGGTATTCTAGTTGATCTAGGATTTCTTTTACCTGTTTTTTAGCTTCTTGCTTAATTGGGTACTGTCTTTGTGCAGTAGGTTGTGATTTTAACTGGATTTTGTGAGGAGGAGAGTCCTCATCCCATCCTACGTGATTTTTATATAAAGCAGGAGCTTGAGCTACTGCCCACTTTCTAGCAAGTGTGTATTTTTTATGAATTGGGATATGATTTGAGAAGGCAGGCATAATTATTTCTTCGCCATGAGGGCAGTCCCTGACAAACTCTGGTGGCCAGTCTTTTTCAGCTAGAAGGATGTCATAGCCCTTGGAGAGATTATCCCAAAATAGCCCCCTTATTTTTCTAGTCTTATCCCCTTCTATACGTAAAGTTATTTCATATATTTTGTGAGGTTTGCTAACTCTGGTATCTGCAGTTTCCACTTGAAGATATTCATTCGTGTCCACTGTCTCCAGATGATTCATAAGGACTTTGCGAGCTATGCTCACTTCTGCTGCGCTGTCTAGCATTGTCTGAGCCCATTCTCCGTTTTTCAGTTGTGTCCTCAGAATTCTCGGCATTGTTAACTATTTTAATACTGGCTACCTTCTTTTTTGGAAATTGTAATTTCTTTTTTAGATGAGCAGGTTCCTTGTCTTTGGACTTGACGTGCTCTTCTCTTTGTTCTGATCGTCCTCTTCTTTCCGATTTCTGCGAGGAAGTCTGAAAAGATTGAGAGGGGCGGGTATCAAAATCTTGATATCTATCAGGCTTCTTTATATTATCCCTATTTCTAAGGTTGTATTTTTTCCCAGAGGGATCACTTTGGGGTGACCTATGTCTTTGGTTCGGAGATCTTTCTCTCCGCCGAGGAGACCTTCCTCTGGACTGGAATTTCTTTTCTTTAGGATTGGATTGTTTGCTTCCATCCCAGTTCTTTTTTTGTGATGTTAAATTATTATTAAAAAATACTTTTTCAGGACTTTCAATCAGTTGTGGTTTTACTGGTATTCCACCTAGACTATCTCTACCTAGTTCCTCATAGGACTTTTCTATAATTCTGGCAATTTCAGCTGGTTGTTCTGCTATATCTATTTCTTTTAACCTCTGGCGGATCGCCACGTTTGCTGCTTCTCCCTTTATGTTGGCTAATAGTATTGCCGAGACCTGCTTGAAGTCTTTCAGTAATTTCATACCAAGAGTTAAAGCGGGTTCTGGACCGTATTCGTCTTGAATTTGTTTTAGCACATCTGGTATTACCGAAATGGATGGAACGCCATGCGTTTTTGTGTAAATGGAAGCAAAGACTGTACCCCAAGTGTCACAGTCCTCCACGTGTGGTGCGATTCCCATTGGAAGACAGATAGTCAGAATCCTGTGTTTTCTAACGGGGTGGTGTCTGGAAACACCGCCTCTATTTGGGTGATTTTTTGTGCTAACCAGAATGGTATTTGTTCCCGTTTAGCTGGTACTTTACCTAGGCAGGACTGTATGTTCTGTGGTGTAATTTTATTTGTGTTCCCCTGTTGAGGGGTCAGCTGTGGAATTTTTATTGCTGGTTGGATTGTTGAAGTCCGCATCACATATTGGACTAATTGTCTATGTAATTTTATTAATTGTTTTAGCTGTGTTAAAAGCTCTGCTGCAGACATCCCGTCGATGTCTGGATGGGGTGTGTATCCGGCTAGGACCGGCCACGTTGCTCCTGGTCTACCTAAAGGACCGAGCCTGGTGATGTGATTATTGTGTTTTAGGGCGCCATTAAATAAGAGCAGGTGCTCTTGAAATTTAAGTGGTACTTCCACCTCCTCGAAAGGAGTGTACGCATCAGGAGGTTCCTCTGTTTTGTAATAGTGGAAGACCTTTGTTACAGCGTTAGCTGCTGGAAAGTTTATCCATGTGTAGAATACCTCTGTCTGCCGATATTCGTGTGCCTCAATTACGAATATGACTGTGCCACCTCTAGGTGTCAGTCCATTTTCTATAAGTTTTAAAGTTATAGATTTTCTTATGTTGACCGGGATGATTATTATACCCGGGTCTGCTTCTTGTATAGCAGTATCAGCTGCTGCGAGTTCAGTTGCTATTCTAACTGCCTCTCTTTCTCCTTCACTGTCTGACATTGTACTGTCCAGAAGGTTATTTCGTTTGTTTGCAGATCAGGTTTCTTATGGAAACAAAGATTAGATGCACAATATTTTGGAACAGTGTATCCTTCAACGTTGACTAAACCAAGAACCATACATAGGAGTTTCCTCCTGCGAGGGCTGGCGGATATTACCTTTCACCCACTCCAGACGTCTTTGGAGTATTTTGGGAAAAAGGGGTCTGAGTGAAAAAGTACGACTGAGTTACTCTAAATGTCTTGCGTTAGTTTTATCGCCTATCCAAACATGTTGGGCGCCATGTAGTGTAGTTCCTATTATCCCAATAGGCTCTGCGCATTGGAATAATACCTTCAATAGTATAGGCCTAGACCAGACGTTAACTAGGTCTTCTACTGTCGATATTAGACTTAAAGTTTTGGGTTTGCCAGCTAGCTCAGAGTTCACTAGAAACTTTCTCGAATAGGCAAGGAGGAGTTGAACCTCCCTGGATAGACAAGAAGGGATTTAGTTTCTGACAACCATAGAACATGACAACTTTGCTCTCCCCTAATCAAGAGTGTATCTCTAGAGTCGTGTGAAAACAAAAGACGACTTATTTTACTCAGTCAGTACGTGCATTCTTAGTTTCACCAGATTGTAGAGAAAAGGAAGAGAAGGGCGTGTTCCATAAAAGATGGTAGTTATTGATCAGTCTCTTTTCTCATACAAGAGAAATGGATCGATATTATTGCAATACTTATGGTTAAGTAAAGTGCATACATTAAAAGCAGAAGTATAAAATAATACTGTAAAAACATTTATATGGTTTCTAAGCCATATGAAGGTTTAAAATGAATAAAATAGATACATACACATATACATTTGACTAATCGTACTCAACTGGTGTTTCTTACTACGCCTACCCCAATGTACCTGACCTAAGCCTAATACGTGGGCGGGAATAGAAAGTAGCAGTTTAAGTTAAGTTTGTTTTACCAAGTGACTGACTCAAGAATTCTCTGCGAGGGGTTATTCAGTTCTGTACCTGGAATCTAGGATGAATGAGGGATGGTATCTCTCGTCTCTGGTCTCGATATTCCAGGCTGCCTGCGAGGGCTACCCGGAAGCGCCGGAGCTGGATTTCTCAGCAGGAGAAAGCAGCGTCTCGTTCTCAGCGCGTCAGGAAGGCGGGGCTGCGCCAGCGAGTCTGCTCTGCTCTGGGCTTCGGCAAGTCTGGCTGCTCCGATCTCGTCACCACCGCGTGTGTTTGCTTAAGGCAATATCGGTAATATTTATACCTTTAAGGTGCCGAGATTGACGTAAGGATGGACATAGATACGTCAATAAGGATGTCATACGAACTGGTCGTTAGCACATTCTTTTGCTGAAGTTCTCGATGAAATCAAAACAATGGCCGCAGGGTTTTTCCCAGGTTGTCATAGGTTTGATTTGTTTTGAGAACTCCGTATGCCTTATCAGGGGCTGGAGGAATATCGCTTGTCTAATTAGATGGCAAGCGTTATGACCTAATCAGATAACACGTTCCTGTGCCGTAGTGTGGCTTAATCAGATAACGGTTTCTGCATCATGGGGGTTTTCTGCATCATGGGATGGCTGCTAGTTAACTTGTTAACCAGAATAGGGTCAGGAATAGGGGGATCGATACAGAACCTATAGGAATACATCACACATTGAGAGTTGTGACAAGCAAAGGTCATGGCGACTGCTCAATGTCCTGGAAGGTCCATTTCAAGAGACTCGTTCCATTTTAAGCATCTGTCTCATGTTCATCGGCTCTAAAACTCACGAGTGTGCAAGTCCACCTTAGTGCCTAAGTGCCTAAGTCAAGCATCTGAGTCTACATCTATGATGTCAGACGACAGCATCACTTCTTCACCTTGCATGACTCGATCTGGAAGACTGGTGCGCGCACCTCGACGGCTCATTGATAAAACTCTAATGCATATCTGTTGTTCGTACTTTTTATTTAACAAGAGGGAGATGCAGTTTTGTGTTATCATGTGCAGGAGGACTCTTGTGGTCCTCTGCAGACTCCTTACAAAGTTACGTAATCAGTTGGGAGGTATCAGGGTGTGTCTAAGTTAAGCTTTGGGGAGCTTGCAGAGTTTCACTCAGCAGAAATCTGCAGTTACCAAAAAACTCAGTGGGATTCCACGGAGTTCCACGAATCAGCAGTGTAAGAGGGATTCATTCATTCCAACTCAGACCCGTATGGAATGCAACATACAAAAAACAACTACAAATCAAAAGCAACACATAGCCCTGCACCAGCCCAAATGGTGACAGGACCAGGGCATGTCCAGCCAGGAAACCATGGTTCTAGTAAACTCTAGATAGAGGAGCACCCAACACTCACCCCATGCAGCTCCTGCTCCAGCGCCCCTTCTCAGCAGAATATGGAACCCCGAATTGCACACTCCACAGCGTGCATGCAAGGGTTCATGCTGCTAAGGTCAAAGTGCGTAGCTCAGGAGGAGCTCCAAGGCATTCAGGGAAGGCGCAGCGGTGCCTGCTGCATGGCATGGCACAGCGGAGCCCCGCTCATAGAGAACCATAGCCTTCTACTCATCTGACCACCACCAGCCAAACTGTGACTGTGGAAGGCCTCAGAGTAGTCCATGGCAGGGTCAGGCACAACATCACTGCCCTGCCCTCAGTGGTTGTGTAAGACGAGGGACGAGGCAGCCCGCCCGTTGTAGTGCTAGAGGCACTCTTGTGGTCTGACACCCTGTGATGACCTTTGACTACCATTATTTTAACTGACTTCAGTGTGTTATTTTATCCTAGCCTGGATGTACGATGTCCTGTCTATGCCTTGCTTCTCTTATAAGTTTCTTTCTTGTAATCTTGCAGTCTTTCAGTGGGAGCTGTCACGGAGTAGGACAGCCTTGCCAAGAATAGAACGCGTGGGATGTGCATTTGAAAGAGTGAAAGGGAGAGACACATTGTACATTGATGGTAATTATGAAGTTCTTACAATTGCCTTTGACATGGCCTCATGTTATCCTTTTTTCTGACTTTGCTTCAGCTTTTCTGCCTGCGCAGCAGTGCTTGCAAGTTTTTTGAGTTATTCACGTTCAAGGATTGTTTTTTGTTTAATGTACTCTGGAAGGCTTTGTGAGCTTCGTCAAGATAAAGGCTGGAAAAAACGGGATTTGGAGAAGGGGACATGAGAACTCCTTCCTGCCATGGGAATGCTTGCTTGGAGCCTGGCTAGTTCTGGTAAGATTCATCTGGCCCGGGGGGAGGTCTTTCTCGAACCTTCCAGTGTGTTTAAAGCTGAGGGTTGCTGACTCATAAACCGGGAGTTTGGAGTCTGAGTGGGGGCGGATGCATCTACCTCAGAGAGTGGAACTCTGGTTGCTGAGACTCTCAATCATGGCTATTTAACTTTTCTTGTCTGAGATGCAGTGTTTGCATGAGGAGATGTATTGAGTTTTGGTTATTGCCATTGTGATGTTTGGCCAGTGGCTTTGATCATTTGAGGTGTTTTCTTTGTGATGTGGGTGTGATTTGAGGTGCACATCCAAAGTATCATCTGATGTGTATATATATATATATCTTTCTGATCTCTTGCAGGACGTCCAGTATATTTGCCTGAGTCTTATTTCATATTATTTGCTGCTTTTTTATTCATCAGTATTATTAATGAATTATATTTACCAAGTGTGTTATTATTGCTTGCATATAAACTTATCTTTGTGTATTTGAATCTTGTGCATTTGGAATCTGGGAAAGCCTTTTTGTTAGAGAGCATTGTGTAAAATAAAACCCCAAGCCTTATTCTAATAGAGAGTCCTTGCATTTTGTAAAATAAAACAGTTTTCTAAAGGTGTTGTTTGTTTTGTGTTAAAGTCTTTTGCTGCTCTGGGTGTTGAGCCATTGTGTGGGAGCTGTATTTTCTGATAAGTGCAAGCAAGACACCCGTTCATCCCAGCACAACACTCGATGTCTACAAACCAGATAATACTATGGATGAGGCCTTGGGACACCACAGACCCACCCGCATGCACACCAGGCAGCCAGGCCTCTATAGGAACACTGCAGCCCCCTCTCCATGTCCCACGAGCCCTCAGTTACCTGCAATAGGGACACTTCTGCTCCAATCATGCCCCATGCCCCACCAGGCCCCTGTCATGTTTTTTGCCTCCCTTTGGTTTAGTGTGCGAGGACACCTTCCATTAAATCTCCATTAAGGACTTTGAAGCAGGCATTACCATGTGCCAGGAGAGCCACACTGCAGCTGAGATGTTTACCTTCTGTCAATAGCTCACTGAGCAGCCACCACGTCGCCCACCTCACATTTACTTTCTGTCACGCTGCCACTTGCAGATTGCTTCCTGGGGCACGGAGGTGAGACAACAATCTAAAATCCAATTTGTACGTCTTTTTTACCTTCTTGCTTGATTAGTGCCACTCCTGATAATTACTAATTAAATTTGAATAATGTCTTTAAACAAATGAGGTGGAAAGAACTACACAACTCCTGCTTCCTGCCACAGTGAGAGGTGGTGGCCACAGAGCAACCCTGTGGAGCAAGCAGAACATGTTGGGGAGCTCATGGTGGCATAGTGTCCTTTTGTGGGTCCATGCCATAATTAATTTAATGCCTATCTCTCGATGTGGACTGAAAAATGACCAGTGCCTTTTGCTGGGAAGGGATTAGGGGAGAGGAGACTGGAAAGTAAAGGACAAAGGAGTGTGCAAAACAGGAGTGTCAACAAGAGAGCTGCATTTACACTAGTTGTACCACCGCTGAAGAGATGTGCCCTTGCAGGGCTGTTTCTCTCTAGGAAGGGCTTCGCTTGCCATTACTGGCTAGTGATAAGTTCATAGCAAACACAATAAGATGATAGATGGAGTGCTGACACTTTTCTAATACTCCTCTAGTGAAGAGATCTGTGTTAGATTCATTGTTCTTTTACTCACTATGCTGCCCTTGTTGGATCCTTCAATATGCAAATCAGTCTTGACCCGGCAGTCCAGCCCGAACAGAAGGGCCAGGTCCCCCTTGGACAGGAAACAAGCAGCCTGAGACTAGTTTCAGGGGATAACCCCTCATCAGACAAGCTAACTTGAATCCAGTGGCACAGTGAACAAGGAACCCATGTCTAGGCATACACTTGACCACTTAGGGAGAACATAGCAAACACAAGATGATGGATGGAATACTGAAACTTTTCAACCACTCACCCCAGTCAAGACATCTCGGTTAAATCCATCATTCTTTTGCTCACTATGGCACCCCAATGTGGATCCAGCCTTATGCTAATCAGTCTTCACCCTGCTCCTCATTGGAATTTTCCAGTCTGAACTGCCAGGCCAGGGCCTCCCTGGACAGCAAACAAACATCCTTGGACTGGTTTCAGGGTATCACCCCTCATCAGCCAGGCTAGTTTTATTCCAGTGGCACAGCGAGCAATGAACCCATGTCTGGGCATGCTCTTGGCCACTTAGGACTAACGTAGCAAACACAAGATGATGTACGGAGTACTGAAACTTTTCAACCACTCACCCCAAGTCAAGACATGTATATGTGGTAAATGTAGTACCTCTATTCCCTTTCATTTGATGTCTAGAGCAGTATGGTTCATTTCATAAAACAAATAACAGAGGGGGGGCTGTTAGAATCTTGTACCCAGTTCTCCTATATTTTCTTTGCCCAAACAGGCCCAGGCTTCATGACTAGTCCACTTTTCTGGTCAGACCACATGGCCATTCCTTTTTTCTGTTCAAGTGCCAACCAATGCGAAAGATCCTTAACCCCACCTGGTAATGTTCAAGTGGGAGTAGCAAATGTTCATCCAGATGATTTAACCTTGAGTCTCAGACATCTTTCTTCCACTATCCTGTCTTGTGTACGGTAGGCCCTAATGACCTGCTTACAAACATATGGTCTTAGTTTCTTCAGTGCACCGACCAAAGCGAAGGCTTCTTAATCAATAGCTCTCCACCTCTGTTCTCTGGGAAGTTATCTCCTACTGTTGAAGGCTACAGGTCGGTTTAGCCCCATCTCATTTAACTGTGATACTACAGCCCTTACGCCATGCTCTGAAACATCAGTCTGCGCTATAAATTGCTGAAATAAGTCAGTAGCCTTGAGTACAGGTGCCATACACATCGTGTCCTTGAGAAATTTGCAGGCTTTCTGACATGCTTCCATCCAGGTCACCTTCTTGGGCTACTTCTTAGAAGTCAGCTCAGTTAGGGTCGATACAATGGTGCTATAGCAAATAACCAACCTCATATAATATCCAGTGAGGCCCAGGAAGGACCTCCTATGTTATCCAAGTTTGCAGCGATGAAAGGACCTCATCCTGGCTGGGAACCTGTTTGCCAACCTCTGGAAGGTGGCAGAGGCATTTATTAATCCAAAGGGCATCCCTCTAAATTGGAAGTTGCCCTCTGGGGCTGAGAATGCTGACCTCTCTTGTGCACCCTCAGTCAGAGTGATCTGCCAGTACCCTGGTGTAAGATCAAATATACTCAGCGACCTGACACATCCCAGCCTGTTAATAAGCTCATAGGTTTAGGGGATGGAGTGTGCATCAGTCTTTGTGACTGAGCTGAGCCCCCTGTAGCCCACAAAGAACCTGAGTTCTGGGGCAGTGCCAGGTGGGGCAGCTTGGGTACCAGCACTACTAGGGTGTACCAGGAACTACTGGAGTGTTCAATCATCCTCAATTCAATCATTTTAGAGAGATACTCCTTAATGCTATTCCTCACCTTGTCTGACACCTGTCAATGTTATTTTCCGTAGGCATACCCCAACAACTAGCGACAGGCTCTCTAATGGTCTGGGGCAGGGTAGGGGAGAGGTGGACACCTTCCACTGACCCCTCTTCTACCTCAGAGGATAGGAAGTCACCAGGAGCATGGTGACTTCAGACCTCTCATAGGATTGTTTGAGGCGATTTACATGGAGTAGTACCGGTAAGGGGTTCCTGAGAGTCTTGAGGTCCACCAAGTAAGTAACCTCCACCTTTTTCTCATTCACCTCATAAGACCCTGACAAATGGTCTTGGAGCACCCTGGGCTCCACTGGGTCCATTACCCACACTTTCTGTCCAGGCTGAAACCCTATCAGAGTGAACTTATGGTCATACCAGAGTTACTAAGCCTACTTCCAAAATGTTTGCATCTAGCTTTTAAGAAGCCAGCATATATCTGACTACATACTGAGGGAATTTCATTGGAGCTTGCTCTCATCCCTCTTTTACCAAACTGAAAGTTACCCTAACACAGTGAACAGAGAGGAGCTCAAAATGGCTGAACCCAACTCCCTTCCGTGGTACCTCCCTGTAGAAAAACAACAAGCATTGAGGATATCCCACTTCTGCCTATAGGGCTCAGGCCTTTGAGGGTCTTGTAGAATCTTACAACAAGCCCATTTGCTTGAGGGTGATCAGGTGTGGAGAACTTATAGGTTACCCCACATTCAATCCACATGAACTTCATGTATGCTGACAGGAAGCTAGTACCCCTGATGGACACTACTTCCTTGGGGAACCCAGCTGGGGTAAAAGTCCCTATTAGGGCCCTAGCCATTGCAGGTGCAGTCCTAGATCTCAGAGGTATGGCATCTGTGTATCTGGTGGCATGGTCCGGCAAATTCAAGATAAATCTGTTGCCTTAGACAATTGTAGGGCCCAAGGGCCCAACAGAAGTGGGTGACTAGTCTGACAATGCTCCTGCCCTTCCTCAGATGTTCTGCCAGCGGGATATCATTAGCTGGTACCAGTACAAAAGCTCTGCAGCACTGGGGGACTGCCAATGCACAAGTTGCTCCAGGCTCAGGAACCTTAGTTTGTTATATAGAAAGTCATTCTCCCAATAGATCAGGTGATCTACAGAGGTGTCACCAGCTGCCTGGGACTCAAGCCCTCCAGAGTTGGGCACTCCTTCTGTGTTTTACAGATTTCCTCCCTGGTGAGGCCACCCTTAACTTGTCCTCCAGCAAGCTCAGGCAGGTCTCCCAGAGAAGCAATATCCTCGCAGATAGGCTCCAGGGCAGTGTCCTCGTGTACCCATTCTGTCATGAAGCTGATGCCTGATGGAATGTCTTTGGCTGTGACTTGGACCTGATGCCTGATTTCCCCATTTTTGACTGCCAGAATTCTGGTCAACCCCTTCCAGTAGCCATGTTGCTGATGACACAGCTAACGCCTAAGCACTATAGTGCCTTCTGGAATCAGTTCCAAGAAGGAGGAAAGAGCCCAATGGCAAAAACCTCCCCAATTACTTAAAGACAGTGGGGGTGGTATTCAGGCTAGGAATCTGGGAAGAGGGGAACTTCAGGGAAACAATAGGATACTAAAGGAAGGACTGGAGCGCTAGGGCACACCACATGAGACTCGGAAGCTCTTCTGCAGGACCACGCATTCCGCCCTTCCATCATGGCCTCAGGTGCTTTCTCCCTGCTGGACGTCAGACCTTCATCCTGGACCGTGGGAGTTTCAGGAGCTGGTTTTCCCCGCCTCTTGGCCTTCCTGTTCTTGGCAGCTGCCTGGGCCATTTTTCTAGGCTCAAGACTGCATTGATTCCCCTCTTGGACAGCCATGGACCTTGGATTCAGACACACTCACTCAGCCAAACCTAACGTCTCCAGGTGTGACCTGAGCTCCACTTCTTTCCAGAGCATTTGCAATCAAGGTCTTTGCCTAACTAACAATCTATAGGCATATCAGGACTCACAGATGCTTTTAGAGAACCTGGGGCTCCCCACTCCAAGGGAACAGGAGCCACTGGGTAGTGACTCCCCCAGTTGTCTGCCACCACAACCTGGTGGAATGTATTGCAAATTACCTGCTCTGAGGACCCCAAATGTCAACTTACTGTAGTCATATTGGCTCCTGAGTCCCTTAGGGCCTCCACCCTCTGCCCATTGATGGTGTCCCACTGCCTGTACTTGGAAGTACTGGAAGGCCTGTTTGGTTTCTTTGCCCTCAGTTGTCAGTGTATGCCCAGATGTGGGCCCCTTGTTCACTTTGCCACTGGATTCAAGCTAGCCTGGCTGATGAGGGGTGTACCACAAAACCGGTCCCAGGATGCTTGTTTCTGGTCCACGGAGGACCTGGCTTGGCAGTTCAGGCTGGACTGTTCCCATTAGGAACCAGATCAAGACTGATTTGCATATGGCTGGTCTGAACTGGGGTGATGAAGTGAGCTAAAGGACGATGATGGATTCAACCCAGATCTGTGACTTGGGGTGAGTGTCTGAAAAGTTTCAGCGCTTCATCCATAATTTCCTTGTGTTGGCTTTGGCACAATCTCTTTGTCACCCAGGACACTAGGATAACCTCTGCTCTGCCCACTCACTATCTTGGGTAATCTCCTCCTAAAGCGCTATATTGGCCAACCCATGGGTCTGCCCCAACCCCTTCCAAAGTAGTTTGCAATCTATGAGTTAATATACATAGTGCTCTTTCATTGATTCAAAGTCATTCCAAATGTATCTTACTGCTGGAAACATTAAAAAAGATCTTCCCTTTCATCCATTATACCCTTCACATTTTGGTTGTAAATGCCTTAGTGCAATCCTGGTTGGACTATGCCAATGCTACATTCCTGGCAGTTTGAGAGAAGGTATTAAACCAGGTAAAATTGGTCCAGAATTCAGGGGCATGTCTGATCTCTAACACCGCTAGGGGTGCTCCCATTACGCCTATGATGAGATCACTGTACTGGCTGTGGGCCAGAACCAAGATTATTTTCTGAACAATGACTATTATTCATAATAGCGTATTCAGCCTAGCCACACCTCCTTCGCAAGAAATTCACTATTGCTTGTGTGGTGCAAAATCTAAGAGCAGCAAATGTGTTGCTGCTTTATGTTCCTAAAGTTTGTCCTCCCTCTTTTGGGGACCAGGCTTCCTCTGGCGTAGAAGCGAAACAATGGACCACTGACCTCAAGCTTGCTTTCTGATTTGGTTCACTTTTTTGGTATGATCTTGATTGATTTTAATACATTGCACCACAGTACTTAGCTAATGGTACAGTTTATCAAGGATATACATCGGCCGAACACCCTCTTGGCTGCCCTGATATGTCTGTGCAGTGTCCCAGTGCAGCACATTTGCTTAGTAGGATTCCTAAATGCCTCTGGTCTGGATATGAGTGGGACCCTCAATTCTTTCTTTAGAAGTTGCTCATTACAGTATATCACACTACGTATCCATGGCTTTCATGGCCTTATCCCTTTGCATATCAACTCTGTTCTTTGCAATAAGCATTGCACGTGCCATGAACTTTCTGAGCCTTGCCAGTATATCTTTTGGAGACCCAAGTAACGTCAACTTTGCAGATGTCCATGGCTTTGCCAAAATATCTTTAAGAGACCCAAGTGACGCCAACTTGGCAGATGGCCCGTGCCTTTTCAGTATATCCTTAAGAGACCCAGGAATTGCCAACTTGGCAGAAGGCTGAATGTTCAATGTTTACATTCAGACAAGCACATAGAGTACTTGTTCCCTTATGTGCACACTGTCGGGCATGGCCAGGCTAGGTTGAGGAGAGACTAGCCTCTGGGGCATTGCATTGATTTAATAACGAGTTCTCTTTAAGCCCATTTGATCGTCTCCACCATGAGTGTAGTACAGTCTATGAAGAAACTTGAGATGTGCGTGGCTAATACTTGTATTTGTGAAAAGTGCACCCAATTGTGCTCAATGCTGCCATTCTTTGTCAGAGATCTGAGGTTGCAACTCTAGGTCCTACTCATCCCTGGCTAGAGGATGGGCAATGGGTGCTTCTTCTTGTGTCCTACTAGATCTGCGTATTAACTTATCGCAAGCCCATATCGTGCATGTTAGTGCATTAATATCAATCAACCAATCAATTAGTAGATTTTTAGGGGCCCGTTCATTAGCCGAATAGACAGGTCTTCAGGGACTTTCAGAATCTCAGAGGTAGGTTGGACTGCCAGCAGGTACACTATAGTCTATAATAGTCGGACATCCGTGCTGTCCTTTTCTGGCGCTAGGTGAGGTAAGTACTGTTGAGGTGGCACCAATAATGTGTGTTGTGATTGAACACACAGTTACTAGAGTTTGGCCATGAGCATTATCAGTTGGGATAGTGTGAAAGAGTGAGGATGTGGAATTCGCTCCGCTGGCAATTTTCTCATCAGAGCATTTATTGGCATGCAGCGTTGTCGTTTTGGACAGGCTGCGGGAGAGTGAGTACAAAATTCTCTCAGCCCACTGTTCTCTTGTCTATGCTCTCAACAAGCAGTGAGTCTTCCTGAGAAAGCTAATTATTACATAAAAAATATAGTTGACAATATTTTGCAGTTGTTAACTGTTGCCCTTTAAACATCCATGAGAAATAAATGTGAATACGTTTCTTTCCCTGTAAAATAGAAAAGTAACATAAACTAAGAGCCTGATTTAGATCCTGGTGGACAGGTTACTCCATCACAACTTCAGATGGGTTACTCCATTACAACTGCGGATGGGTTACTCCATTACAACTGCGGATGGGTTACTCCATTACAACTGCGGACGGGTTACTCAATCACAACTGCAGACGGGTTACTCCATCACAACTGCGGATGGGTTACTCCATCACAACTGCGGATGGGTTACTCCATTACAACTGCGGATGGGTTACTCCATTACAACTGTGGACGGGTTACTCCATCACAACTGCAGATGGGTTACTCCATTACAACTGCGGACGGGTTACTCCATCACAACTGCGGACGGGTTACTCCATCACAACTGCTGATGGGTTACTCAATCACAACTGCGGACGTGTTACTCCATCACAACTGCGGATGGGTTACATCTTCACCTTGGAAGATGGTCTGCTACTCGTCAAGGGAACTCCGTGCCTTGCAAACATTTTCTTGTGCATGTCGATCCGTCTTTCCTGGCCGTTACAGGGGTAAACGGTTTTGCCCTGGTTGCGGTTGGTCGTCTGGTTATGCCCCCGCAGCTTCACTACGGAGAGGGGAGGATCGTGTTAAACACCTTTGCTTACTGCTCAACACGAGATCAGTAGGTAAGCATGCCCTGGAGATCTTCGATCTCCTTGTTAGGGAAAGACCACTCTGTCTTCTGCTGACCGAAACCTGGTTGGGGGAGATGTCCAATCCGGACATTATGGCGGCTATTCCATCGGACTACAACATTTTTCGGCAAGATAGAACTAAGGGCAGGGGAGGCGGGGTGGCGGTGGTAGTGAATAAGTCAGCTTCTTGCTCTATTCTCCCTCTGGACACAATCGCAGGATCTGAATCTCTTGCCTTCACTATTAGGCTGTCCCTGCAACAAGCTTTGAAAGGGCTGTTGGTATATAGACCCCCTGGACAAGTGGATTCTTTTTTCGATGACCTCCAGGTTGCCATCTCTGGACTGGCCTTGAGTGCGCGGCATTGTCTGCTGGCGGGAGATTTCAATTTCCATATGGATGTGGGTGACGACTTGGACTCGAACAAACTGTTTGACATTACGGCCCCTCTGGGCCTCGTCCCTTTTCTCGTGGGCCCCACACACGACAAGGGACATACCTTAGATCAGGTTTTTTCCTCGGTCCCTTTAGTCGATATAGAGCTTCTCCCGGTGCTCTGGACTGACCATAGGCTGGCCAGATTCTCTGTACTAGGCAGCGAGAAACTACCTAGTAGCGCCCCTAGACAGTATGGCTCTGCTCGGAGGGCTCTGTACAGAGTCACTCCCGAGTTGTTAGCGCAGGCCTCTGTGGACCATCCGTGCCCTCTCTCAGGTGATTTAGAGCAGGATGTCGAGTCCTTGCAGCTGTGGTTGCTGGAGAGGCTGAATGACCTGGCCCCCGCAATGGCCCCTCGGGATACAGCGAAGAGGGTTTCGGCACCGTGGTTCACTGAGGCATTGTGTGCGACTCGTCGCCAGTGTAAGGTGGCTGAGAGGGCATGGCGCCTCCAATATGATCTGGAGGCCAGACTGGCTTACAGGACTGTGGTCAAAGCTTACCATCATGATATTCTCCGTGAGAAAAAGGATTATCTGGCCAGGAGGATAGAGGCTGCCTCTAACTCATGCAAAGAGATCTTTTCTGTGGTGAGGGAGTTTACGGCCCCCAGATCCAACTTGCCCCAAAGAGCTCCATCTGAGCTGTGGGTCTGTGATCTTGCCAAATTCTTCACGGATAAGATCAAATCTATCCAGGATTCTTTCACAGTGAGGTCTGCTGAAGTGTGTTCCAGCTTGGTGGCCGGACCAGCTCCGTCGTCTACGCGGGGTGTGGTTCTTGCGGAGTTTCCCTCTATTTCCACCGATGCCTCCCTAGCACTTTTGGCCAATCTCAAATCGGGTTCGCCATTAGACCCCTGTCCGGTCAAATTTCTGGCTAAGATGGCGGCCGTGGTCAACCCATTGGTCAACCCACTTGTGAATATGTCTTTGAGTGAGGGGAGGGTCCCGCAGTCCTGGAAAAGGGCAATGGTGATCCCCCTCCTCAAGAAGCCTGGGTTAGACTCAGAGGTTTTGGCCAACTACAGGCCGATCTCCCTCCTCCCGGCGCTGGCTAAAATCACGGAGAAACATGTGCATGGCGTTCTCTCTAGCTTTCTAGAATCCAATGACCTGTTACACCCCTCGCAGTCCGGTTTCCGCCCTAATTTAAGTACGGAGACGGCACTCCTGGAGGTGTCAGAGATTATTAGGAAGACACTGGATTCTGGAGGCAGGACCATGCTTGTCATGCTTGATCTGTCGGCGGCCTTTGATACCGTCCCCCATGAGGCGCTCCTCGCCAGGCTCTATGACAACGGTCTGAGGGGGACGGTGTTCAACTGGTTTACATCTTTTCTTGAGGGCCGCCGACAAATGGTCTGGGCCTCCCCGAGCTCCGCCGAGATGCCGCCATTGGGAGTCGGAGTTCCGCAGGGCTCTGTGTTGAGCCAGACTCTTTTTAACATCTTTATGACCCCTCTGGCGGCACTGGTGGAGTCCTTTGGGGCCCAGATCGTGTCCTACGTGGATGACACTTAATTGCTTTTCACGTGTGGGAAAGATCAGGCTTTTGATGGAGAGAAGATTCGGGGCTGTTTGGAGATGGTTTTCAGCTGGTTTCAGCTGAACAGCCTCAAAGCCAACTCCAACAAATTGGAGGTGTTGCTCTTTGGCTGTTCCTTTGACCCTGATTGGCGGGCCTGGTGGCCTATGGATATGTGTCCCCCTGCCCAGGCATCGCTGGTGGCAAAAAATCTGGGAGTGAAGATTGATAATAATCTGACGCTGAGATCACACATTCTTGGCTTGACGGGCACCTGTTTTGGTATACTCAAGATGCTCCGGAAGTTCCTGCCTTTGCTCACAGAAGAGCACAGAAAGATCACTGTGCAAGCCTTAATTGGCTCCAGACTGGACTATGCGAACGTCCTTTATGTAGGTCTTCCGGACTATCTTGTTCAGCGGCTGCAGGTTGTGCAGAACTCTGCGGCCCGCGCCATTTTTGGCCTCCATAGGTGAGTGAGAGCCTCCGGTCTGGTGCAGTCGCTTCACTGGCTGCCCATCCGGAAGCGGATCATGTTCAAAGCACTGACCTTGGTGCATAAAGTGCTATTCTGCGCCGGAGCAAAGTACTTACAGCGTAGGCTTGCTTTCTATCGCCCGGCTAGATCGCTGCGGTCAGAATCTCTGTTTTTGGCCGTGGTCCCTCGAGTGAGGAAGGCACGCACCGGGGGGCGCTCCTTTAGTTTGAGGGCCCCTCAGTTGTGGAATACCTTGCCTCTGGCCTTGCGGCGCTCCTCTAACTTGCTCCTGTTTAGGAAGAGCCTTAAGACCTGGCTTTTTAACCTTTAGGTTGTCTTTTTCTCCCCTGTCTGGTGTCTGTTTTATGGTGTTATGTTTTTTATACTGAGCTGCCTCGATAAAGCGCCGGGACACTCCTTTGGAGTAGCCGTGCGCTATAGAAATAAAATTTAACACAACATAACATAACTCCATCACAACTGCGGATAGGTTACTCCATTACAACTGCGGATGGGTTACTCCATTACAACTGTGGACGGTTACTCCATCACAACTGCGGATGGGTTACTCCATCACAACTGCGGATGGGTTACTCCATTACAACTGCGGATGGGTTACTCCATTACAACTGTGGACGGGTTACTCCATCACAACTGTGGATGGGTTACTCCATTACAACTGCAGACGGGTTACTCCATCACAACTGCGGATGGGTTACTCAATCACAAATGCGGACGGGTTACTCCATCACAACTGCGGATGGGTTACTCCATCACAACTGCGGATGGTGTTACTCCATTACAACTGCGGATGGGTTACTCCATTACAACTGTGGATGGTTACTCCATCACAACTGCGGATGGGTTACTCCATCACAACTGCGGATGGGTTACTCCATTACAACTGCGGATGGGTTACTCCATTACAGCTGCGGACGGGTTACTCAATCACAACTGCGAACGGGTTACTCCATCACAAGTGCGGGTGGGTTACTCAATCACAACTGCGGACGGGTTACTCCATCACAACTGCGGATGGGTTACTCCGTTACAACTGTGGACGGGTTACTCCATCACAACTGCAAATGGGTTACTCCATTACAACTGCGGACGGGTTACTCCATCACAACTGCGGATGGGTTACTCCATTACAACTGCGGACGGGTTACTCAATCAAAACTGCGGACGGGTTACTCCATCACAACTGCGCATGGGTTACTCCAGCACAACTGTGGACGAGTTACTCCATCAAAACTGCGGACGGGTTACTCCCTCAAAACTGTGACTGATAACCTGTCTGCTGGAATAGTAATCCCATAGGATATAATGGGATTTATATTTCGACGGCCAGGATAGCCATCACTATCGTCACCGTTGTGATGGAGTAACCCATCTGCCAAGATGTAAATCAGGCCCTAATTTCTATCTTCTGGTCTTGCTGGCCCTTTTATCTTTCCTTAGCTAATAGGATGTAACTTTTAAAGGCTGCAACTCTGTGGCCTGCTGGCAGGAGTGAATGTTTTCATTGTCTATTATGTTATGTTATGTTTATGTTTATTAGATTTGTATTGCGCACAAATACCCGAGGGTGTCTCGGCGCAGGGGATTGTACATTGACAGAATTAATGAGAAATGATTATTGATCAAAGAGCCACGTTTTAAGTTGTTTTCGGAAAATTAAAAGGGTTGGGCTGGTCTTGATGGTGAGAGGAAGAGTATTCCAAAGCCTCGCCGTAGCTACCAAAAAGCGTCTGTCTCCCCAAGCAACTGTTCTGGTGCGAGGAAGAGGAAGAAGGTAGTTGGATGCTGAACGGAGAGACCTGCTGGGTGTATAAATTCTGAAAGCATTTATTAAAAATTGAGGACCTGAGTTGTGGATGGCTTTATATGCAATACAGAGGGCCTTGAATTTTATGCGGCTTCTGACTCTGAGCCAATGCAGTTGACATATGGCCGCCGAAACAGATTGATATTTGGGGATGGAAAGGAGTGCCTTAGCTGCCGCATTTTGGACCAATTGCAATTTGTTCACTACCTGCTGTTGGGCATTTAGCAGGAGGGCATTGCAATAGTCCAGTTTTGAGAATATTAGAGTTGTTAACAAAGTTATTCCCGCAGCTGGCGGTAGGTAGGGAAGTAATTTTTTGATTTTTCTGAGGATTAGAAAAGCAGATGAAGTCACAGTATTAACATGATGGATAAATGTTAATTTGGTGTCGAATATGACCCCAAGGTTCCTAACCTTGGAAACTGGTGCCGGTGGGGGCCGAAGTCAGTGGGCCACCAATTGTCAGACCATACCGGAGACAGGTTAACAAAGGTCATCACCTCTGTATTATCCGAGTCTAATTTTAGGCAGTTCATCGGCATCCAGGAGCCTATGGCTAGCATAGCCTCCTGGAATCTTGATGCAACTGCCCAACCATTCTTATGGACTGCCAACACCAGTTGGGTGTCGTCTGCATAGGTGGTCAGACTCAACCCATAGGCTTTTATGACCCTCGCTAAGTCTGACACATAGATGTTAAATAGTGTCGGACTTAGCGATGATCCCTGGGGAACTCCACAGGGTAAAGTGGATGTGGGCGAGTAAAAAGTACCAAGTTTCACAGATTGGGAGCGGTTGGCCAGAAAGGATGCTTTAAGGTCTCTGGCTAGATGGTTAACCCCCAGCGCTGAGACACGGTCGATTCAGGATGGAGTGATCGACCGTGTCAAAGGCGGCGGAGAGATCAAGAAATATGAGTGCAGCCGCCCCATTATGATCTAAAATAGTTCTGATCTCATCAGCCGCCTTTATCAGCGCTGTTTCTGTCCCATGGCCTTTTCTAAATCCAAATTGGGTGTCATCCAGCAAATGGTGTTGATCAATGAACTCTGAAAGCTGATGGTTCATGAGTGCTTCAAAGATTTTTGCTGGGAAAGGAAGGCAGGCTATGGGTCTGTAACTGGCAAGTTCTAAAGGATCCAGTGAAGGTTTTTTTAGCAAAGGTTTAATAATTGTTTTCTTCCATATCTGTGGAAACTCACCCGTACGAAACATTAAATTGCAAATCTCAGTGAGAGGAGGCGTAATAATCTCACTGAGGAGATTAAGTACGGACGGGGGACAAGGGTCAAGCGGGAAGCCTGAAGTGATGGTTGCTGTGTGTCTATTGAGTGTCTCGGCTAAGACAGGATGAAACAGGGAAAAAGTAGGACCAGCAACCGATGTTGAAAAAGGTTGAGGGTCAGAGCCTTTGGAATTAGTTAATGAAGAAAAAGTGGCATAGATGTTAGTGACTTTACTAATAAAATAATCGGCTAAGGAGTTACAAAAATCTTGAGATGGCTCAATTGCTGAAACAGATGGAGGAGTAGATAAAGTGTTAACTGTTTGAAAAAGTTTTCTAGAGGAGTTTTGTACGAGTTCTATTTGGGATAGATAATAAGCCCTTTTGTGAGAGATTATGGCGCGCTTGTAAATGGCTATGGCAGCTTTACAGCATTGTTTATCGTAGAGATTATAGTGTTTTCGCCAATGTCTCTCGAGGTTCCTGCAGTGCTGCCTCTGCAGTCTAAGTTCCTCTGAAAACCATCTAGCAGATTTAGTAGAACGGTTTGGAAAGATTAACTTGGTGGGTACCGCTGTGTTGAGTGCGTCCAAGAGCCAGTCGTGGTACTTGGTAGACAACTGATTAAGATTGTCAGAAATCTCAAAAGGGGGAGTTTTGAGTAGTTGAGTGAGCAAGGAACGATCTAAGTTGTTCCAGTCACGAGTACTCTGCGCAGTTTGCGATTTAGATTGTGCTGGATTGGGGTTATGCGCTTTAATACTAAAAATAACTGCCTCATGGTCTGACCAAGTCAGAGGGAGCACCTTAGTTAGTGATATAGCTGAGTTGTTGGTAAACAGCCCATCCAAGGTGTGACCAGCTTGATGGGTCAGGACTGTGACTAGTTGGTGTAGTCCTAGCGCTTCCAGATCGGCAATGAGCTGAATCGTATCTTTGTCCGTGGGAGTTTCAAGATAGAAATTGAAATCTCCCAGGACTGTATAGTCCGACGATTCTATGCATGGTTGTAGTATCTCACCAAGATTGGAGAGAAAAAGGGTGCGTGGACCTGGAGGTCGATAAAGAAAAATACCCTTAAATACTTGGTTGTTGTTAAGTATAATGGAGAACTTAAGAATCTCACTGTTCAGAGCGGGCATTGGTTCAGTTTGTAAGCGAAACCTAGCTTTATGGATTATGGCAAGTCCCCCGCCCCTACCTAATGGTCTGTCTAGTTTGGATTCAAGAAAGCCCTCAGGCGTGGCTGAGCAAAAGTCGGGTCCCGAAGCCGCATCGCCCCAAGTTTCTGTGATAAACAGAATATCCAGGTCTAAGTTTGTAATTAACTCCCGGATTTCTAAATTATGCCTAGGTAAAGATCGGGCATTAATAAGGGCGGCAGAATAAGGGGGCCTTAATTTCGAGCGAGGGTGCTGAGTAGATGAACAAAGGTCAGGGAGAGAGAAGTGACATGTGGGGCAAGGAGTGCTAGGAAGCGTAAGTGGTAACATATAAAAAATAGGAGAACAAGGGTGTGGAAAGACACTTACCTTTATCTCTTTTAATTGATCGGCAGTGTACCGAATAGGGGGGGCTTGGCGTGAAGATGTATTTCGCACAGGGGGGGTGGCCCTGTGCCCGGTCCCGGCGCGGATGGGGGCAGACGGGCTTGCCTTAAGCGCGCCTTTGGCGCGCTCTCGGCGCGCCCGCTGGGCTCGTCCGCTGCACTTCCGTGGGGGCATATAGTGTAAATAGCCGAGTAGGCGAGCAGCTGGACTGCTAACCTCTCAACCCGGAAGTCTGATGTAGCCCTTCCCAGTATGGCGGTCTATCCCTCCACAACAAGCTGAATAATCGGTGGTGGAACGGGGATCGGGCCTCTAGCAGCACCACAATGGTACACAATGAATTTAGCAATCAAATTACAGTGTGAGGAAAATTATAGTGCAAACAAGTGAAATAAAATACAAATTGTTTTTAAAACCGCTAGGAGCCCCACACGAGGAACGTCCGTCGGCGGGTTCGTTTTAAAAATGGGTAACTAGGGCAGGAGAAGCGCTAGTACCAGCATGTGGTCTGACAAAGAGTATTCGCCATTCAAGTCAAAGAAAATCCAATGCGGGAAGCTTAGCCATGAGTTTAAATAGGCGAGTAGGCGAGCAGCTAGACTGCTAACCTCTCAACCCGGAAGTCCGATGTAGCCCTTCCCAGTATGGCGGTCTATCCCTCCACAACAAGCCGAATAATCGGTGGTGGAACGGGGATCGCGACTCTAGCAGCACTACAATGGTACACAATGAATTTAGCAATCAAATTACAGTGTGAGGAAAATTATAGTGCAAACAAGTGAAATAAAATACAAATTGTTTTTAAAACCGCTAGCAGCCCCACACGAGGAACGTCCGTCGGCGGGTTCGTTTTAAAAATGGGTAACTAGGGCAGGAGGCACGCTAGTACCAGCATGTGGTCTGACAAAGAGCATTCACCAATCAAGTCAAAGATTTCTTTCAACATGATATGTGCAAGAACAACATGGGGTAGAAGCGAGTTCATACATTGTATTTTGTTGGTATTCAACTTTTCGCAGAAAAGAGTATATGAATAATGACCACGTCCACCCTTATTTATAATGTTTAATTGTATTTAATGACACAAATGTATGAATAATGTGTTTATTTATGTTTAACATCTCATTTCCTAAATCTGTTGCTGACTGAATGTTCTGTATTTCAAAATGTCACAATTTGTTTGTATAACATGCATTTTCTGAAACAGTACAAATGGACTTGAGTTATTGGCAATGTGTTCTTCTGATTTATTTGGGCGTCCTTATGCTCAGATCTCTGCTGGTCTGCAGTGCTATTTTCCATTTAGAGATATTTTTTGCTAAACGCATTTAATATTTTTGTACATTTACTCCTATATTTGCACATTTGCTTTAATATTGCTTTGGAGCTCAACTGACTGCAAGCTCACTTTAACTTTAAGTTACTTGGCACAAATTGCTCTGTTGCTATATTCAACTTAATATCAACATGCTAAACGTACAAAATTTACGAGCTCTGTCTCTGAGCACATAATGTTGTTTCCTCATGCAGAGCAATTGTTACGCATTCTAAAAGTGAGGAACGAGCAGGTAATTTGGATGGGGCTGCGGCCTCCTCACGCTCTTACATGATGTGTTGGGGTACAAATCGTCAGCTCTACAATGCTGCCGTTGCAGGGCGGTAATCAAGGGAATCTCGCAAGCAGGCCCCCACCTCGATTCAATGCGGTTGCGGGCAGCAAACCCCAGGGACTGCCATGGGTGGCCAAAGGGCTAGCTATGCCACTGGGTGTTCAAGTTTGAAGGTTGACAGTTAAGCTACTAGATTACATGTCCACCTTGCTGTTGCTAGAAAGGAAACATTAGGGAAGGGTTAGATCTTTCAACCTTTTGCCTATTTTGCCTCACTTTTTTGCTGATCTGTTTTTGCTGGTCTTGGGACTCTGGACACTTTACCACTCTTAACCAGAGCTAAAGTGCATGTGCTCACTCCCCTAAACCTGATAACAGTGTTGCACCCACAATTGACATATTTATTGTACTTATAAGTCCCTAGTAAATTACACTATATGTGCCTGTAGATTAAATGCTACTAGTGGGCCTGCAGCATTGATTGCATCACCCACTGAAGTAGCACTTTGAACATTTCTCAGGCTTGCCACTGCAGAGTCTGTATGTGCAGTCTCACTGTCATGTTAACTTGGCATCTAAAACCCTGTGCAAAGCTTTAAACTCTCCTTTTATTACACACGTCACCGTTAAGGTAGGCCCTAAGTAGCCCATAGGGTAGGGTCATGTGTAAGTTAAACACAGGACATATACCTTTTAGGTTTGCATGTCCTGGTAGTTAAAAACTCCGAAGTTTGTTTTTCACTACTGTGAGGCCTACCTCTCATAGGTTAACATTGGGGATTTCTTAATACATTTATTAAGTGTCATTCCAGGTTGAGAAAAGGGGAACTGTCATGTTAGGTACCTATGGACGTGTAATAATAAATGCTATTTAATGGTCAAGTTGGATTTATTGTTAACATTTTAAAAATTGCGCTATTACAAAAGCTGCAAAAAGAACAATTGATAGACGGAATGCTGAAACATTGTCAACTATTCTCCCTCAGTACAGAGATCTGGGCCTAAATCCATCATTTCTTTTGCACACCATGCCATTCCAGTTTAGACCCAGCCATATAAAAATCAGTCTTGATTCTGCTCCCCATGGAAACACTCCCGCCCAAACTGCTGGGCCTGGTCCTCCATTGACCGTAAACACGCATCCTGGGACCGGTTTAAGGGTATCACCCCTCATTAGCCAAGCTACCTTGACTCCAGTGGCATGGTAAGCACAGGCCCACATCTGGGCATACCATTCCCACTTAGGGCGACAAATGCATAAAGAACAATTGATGGACGGAATGCTGAAACAATGTCAAACATCCCCCCCCAGTACAGAGATCTGGGCCGAACTCCATAGTTTTTTTGCCCAGATTTTTTTACTCTGAGCTCACTGTGCCACTAGATTCAAGCTAGCCTGGCTAATGAGGGGTGATACCCCATAACCGTTCTCAGGATGCTCTTTACAGGTCCAGGGAGGACCTGGCTTGGCAGCTCAGGTTGGACTGTTATCATGAAGAGCAGGGTCAATACTGAAAGGGCGGACCTCTCTGCACTTCTAGGACCGTCTTTGAAGTCTCCCCCACTTCAAGGGCACCACTGGGTATAAGAACTGGACTTCTGACCCTACCAAATGAGTACACTTCTGGACATGTGGATACTCTTCCAGGAAGAAGGACTACCACTCTGCTGGACTTTTGCTCAGGAAAAACTGCTTTCTGCTGTTCAGATATGCCGGCTGCCCTCTCTGTCTGGGTGAGCAGGACTGGACCTACACCACTTGAACCCAGAGTGATTGCAAGGGCTTGCCTCCTGTTCTGCAGTCTCAGAGACATCAAAGACTGCCTGCAACTCTCCAACCAGCACCTGGAGTCTGCAATCTGTGAGCCCTACCCTGCCAAGTGGTGGCAATCCAGTTCTGGGCCCTTGGAAGTGGGTTTTCCTGTGTGGCAGCATAAAAATCCACTCATTGTTGACTTTGCGCTGGTCGGAAGCAACACATTCCCTTTGAAGCTGATGCATTGCCGGTTCAAGAACATCAAATCACCAAATGCGCAGCTTGACAATGAGACAACGCCTGCCTCACAAGCGTCTTCCAACTGTGTAACTTGGAACCGATGCATACCCTACAATACTAAGAATTGCCACCACCTCCAACCGCTCCTCGAAGCTTGTTCCTCGCCGTCTACACTTCCTCCGCGGAGATACTGTTTGCAACGGGCCCTGTGTGGTTCCTGTATCCGGCCTGCGCTCCATCGCGGTCGGCCTGACTTTTCAGATTTGACCCGGTCCAGCATGACTAGATCGCCCCGTTTTATGCTTCTAAGCACTAGATGTCAAAATATTCTTTAAAAATCCAGAACTCCGGTTCTACGCATTCAATTTTTGTCATTTTCATCTTGTTTTGCTCGATAAATTAAGCTCTATTTTACTAACCAAGTGTGGTTTGTTTTTGTGAGATGTTTTCACTGTTTAACTATAGTAAGTGATGCACAAATACTTTACACATTGCCTCTTGTGTTAAGCCTGCTGGCTCTGTGCCAAGCTACCAGAGGGTGAGCACAGGTGAATTTATGGTGTGCAACTGACTTACTCTGACTAGGATTGTGGTCCCTACTTGGACAGGGTACATACTTCTGACAACTACAGACCCAATTTCTAACAGGAAGACACACTGAATTTATAACTAGCACCTGCTATAAATTATAATGTGAATAAGGAAAGGAGTACCATGTTTGACATTTTAGATCATAAAATACCTCTATTGCCCTGATGACAATTTTAAACTGTGGGACACTGCACAAAGACTAATAGGGCAAGCATTAACCGGTACCCATTACTTAAGGCCTTCTTGCGTCCCACTCTCGATGCACCAAGGCCTAGCTATACCCAGGACCACAGACGCTGTACAGTACTCTGTTGCTGTTTGGCTAGGTCCTGTGCAATTAAAATATGCACTTAGGCACACCACATGTAGACCACGCTTGTGAGATGCACCGCTGGAGAAGCTGTGTGTGGTGTATCTACAGTTTACCAATGGCTGACATAGGGAAAGGTTGCTTGTAAAGTGTAATCCTGATGCCCCTGAAATGAATTGTGAAGCACACTGGCTGTTTGGTACTCGCTGCACCAGCAACATTTCTCTGAAAAACATTGTTACCCTGCAGAGAGTTCAGACAATGCTATAAAACGTAGCCCTAAATAAAATGAATGCACAATCAAGGTCAATGTTCCCGGAATTATACCTACCTGCAGGTTAGGCCAGCAGCAAAGAGAATAATCGCCACAACATCCACCATGTTCCAGAACTCGCTGATGTACATTCTGCCTTTAGCCACAAATGTCATGCCTTCGTTGTCGTAGAAGAGCTACCAAAAACAAGAACAAGGTTTTTTAATGCTTTGATGACAGTGGCATTCAAATCATTATGGGCCTGATTCAGATCTTGCCGGATGGATTACTCTGTCACAACGGTGGTGGTTGTCCTGTCGACTGAAATATAATTACCATTATATCCTATGGGATTGGTATGTCGGCAGATGAGAGATCCATCACTGTTGTGACGGAGTAACTCGTTTGCTAAGATCTAAGTCAGGCCCTATGTTACTTTGTAAAAATGGACCTTCCTTTACTGTGTAGAGCGCTCTGACAGCACTGTGGTATGTTATGTGTCTCTGTTAAGTGCACTATCACCTTCAAGGGTTTCCTGGCACTGGTCCACGATATGCTGAGCTGCTTAAAAACAAATAAATTGCTGCTCATACACTTCATGAAAACAATGCTAAGCATCACAAATCCTTCTTGAAGCAAGCCTATGACCAAGAAAGAGGTGCTGCCCCTTCCCCAATTCATAGGCAAATCTCCTTGTGTGTAAATACCCATGTCTGGCCCAGTGGGACATTGACCCAGCTCAGCATCGCTAGTTCCACTGCAGATGTTCTGGAGTCTATCAGTATTATGCTCCACCGATCCCACAGCAGATGGCTCAGAACCTAAAGGACTCTGCCACACTTTGGATAACACCCACTGACTCCTTTGGTGTGTTTGAGGAGGACACCATTGAACAGTGAACAATCTCAGATTAAGCTAAGAAAGATCAGATAGCAAACTCAGATAATCTAAATAAACATATAATTATATAAAAAATGTAAATGACAAAGCACACATGATACTAATTGCAGAACACTTCTACACGTGAACCCAATTTAGCTTAATCATTTAAACAACACCGGCGAAGACCTGTGTCACGAACATCAAACAAAGTCATCATCCTACCTAGGTTCTGCAGCTTCTCCTACATTTGTTATATCCTCTCCTGAAATGGGAAACAAGGATTGGTTTGTAGCCCACCATCAAGGAGTTTTGCGACCCCTTTCACCCCACCTCAGGATGAGTATTTAAAATGAAGCAATTGCGATGTCTGGTGAACCGATAGGAGGCATCCAAGGCGTACAAGCCTGAATTCATTGATCATATGATGCTCCAGGCTGGACCAGTGCAGACTTAAACTACTCTGTCAAATGTACTTTTCTGAAAGCCAAATTGGATTCTAACATAGACTCAAATACCGTCAGCTTTACGGGCCCCTTTTTAAAGGGACTTTATTTGATCTAAAAAAAGGAATGAAATTTGCTCTAAGAACCTGGGAGGCACCTTGAGAGGCTCGGAGGGTGTGCACAGTGGGCATCAATGGGCTGAGGGGAGATGGCGCTGACATGGGTACACCTGGGAATAGTTTCACATTTTAGAGTCTCCCGTTGGGTCATGCTCCCAGTAGGCACATCACAGTGCACCTAGCAAATGATTATGGCCCCCATGCGCAGCAGGGAGGCCTGTGACAAAACGTTCCCATGTGTTCACTCGTCATCACCATCTCCCCTCAGCCTACTGATGCCAACCAAAGACACGCACCATGCCTGTGAAGGTCTCCTAGTGAGGTGACAGTCAGTCCGGTGCCTCATGCATTTCCTCATCTTCCGTCTGGGACTGCATGAAGTAGGATCTGAATTGGTCCCAGATATTTCTGGGTCTTGCTGCGGTGATTATATGTTCTGCATACAGTTCGAGTTGTTCACTGCAGTATGTTATTGCTTGTAGCCATTGTTGAAGTTGTGGGCATCAGATCCTTACCCAATAGCAGGGAACCAGTCGCTTGGCCAGCAGCAGTGCTTGAAGTTTTTTATGGGTTGTGTGGGGTTTCTCAGTCCAACTGATCAGGGACACTCTGGGGTCCATTGGGATGTCACAGGCAAGTATTTGTTTCAGTGTAGCAATCACATCCGACCAACATGCCTACAACTTCCGGGCAAGACCACGCCAGATGTAGGAAGTCAAGGCACTATGCATTCCCATTCAAGCAAATATTGTGAAAATGCATCCCCATTCTAAGGAATCAAATGCTTTAGTGGGATCTAGAAAGACAGTTGCAGCGGCAGTAGTGGGGTCCAGGTCGTTAATTTAATGCAATTAATGCACATAGGTTGTGGGAAGTAGAGTAGCCTTGGATGAATTTAGACTAGTCTGGTCTGACCAGAAATGGTAGCAGAAGGATACGATGATTGGCAATGCAATGTGTTTGACTAATATGTTGGCATCACAATTAATAAGGGAAAGTGGTTGGTAGGACACACATTTATGAGGAGACTTAACAGGTTCAGTAAGGTAATTATGAACGCTTCTCTCATGAATGGCGGTAGTATTTTATGTATGAATGCTTGTTCATATATTTCCAGTAAAACAGGGCCCAGAATGTCTCTGTATCTTTAGTAGAATTCAGCCTGTGTTTGTCTCGCAGCCATGCTAAAGTGGTATAGGTGAGCCTGCTACTTGCATGGGGGGGTAGGGGTTTGTAAGTTGTGTAGTATCCAGTGAATGAGGCTAAAATGTGGTCAAAGCTTTGGTGGCATTCACCTGCTATTTCTTCGATCTCCATGATTTCATCTGCGGGCCAGGGACACTTCAACAAGACCATGTGTTTTGCGCAAATGATTTCCATGGTCATTTACTTTGGCATATTTTCCCCTAAATTTATGCTCTTCCTCTGCCACCCTTGGTATCCTCTGAAAGTAAATGCAGGATATGTACCTCTGCTGATATGGTCTTGGGGCTCCACAGTTTGTCCTCCTTGGTTTTGACTTTGCGTTCTAATCTGTCATGGTGTTATTTGAGTGTTTTATGTACTCCATACTGCTTTGCAATGCAGGGCCCTCTAAGTGTTGCCCTAAATACGTCCCAGACTGTGCCCCAGTGATTCACTGCACCAATGTTATGCTTTAAGTATTCAAAGATACCCACACACACATTCTCAGAGAAAACCTGGTCCATCAGGAGTTCCAGGTTGAGCTGCCATTGTCGCCCTTAATGGCAAGTAGTCGATCAGGCAAAGTTTCATCAGGACAGGCGAGTAGTCAAAGAGGGTGGTAGTCAGGTATCTCACCTTGATCACCCAGTTGTTCTCATCATGGATGACTAGCCATAGATCTAATCTTCATTACAAATTGTGGACATAGGAGTAGAATGAGCCTTTCTTTTCTAAAGGATGTTTGTAACTCCATGCTTTCAAGAGATTGTTCGCTTGCATTATGTCTCCTATTCTGTCCGATGCATCAGTTCGGGTTCTGTGTGCTGTCAAATACCTGTCCAGGTCTCTGCTAAGGATGCAATTTAAAGTTCCCGCCCCATTTCAGAAACGCTGGATAAATCTTGTTAATCCTGTCCTAGAGGGCAGTATAGAAGTCAGGGTCCCCAATATTTGGGCTACAGCAGTTCAATATTGTGATCCGTGTGAGTCCTAGTCGACCCCATAGAAGGCCATATCTGCCCTGATTATCACTCACGGAGCTGTGGAGCCCGACATTGATGTCCTTTTTTATCAGAATATTTAAAGCTCCAGCGTACGTAGAGTAGGAGGAGGCCGCTCTGTGTCTCTCCCAGCGGCTAGCGCTCTGGGGTTCAGGTGGGTTTCTTATAGCAGGGCTATATGTATGTGATGTATGTTGAGAAACTGGAGGGCATGGCGAGCCTTCCATGGGTTGTAAATTATCTCACGTGAGGCAGCCATGTACAGACTTATCTGCACTCATGGGAGCATGGGGCATGGTATCTGCGGGTATGGATGAGAGGTAGATCTGTTTCCCCCATTACATAGCGAGAACTTAGGTTAGCTGCACGGCAATCACGTGTTGTCTGTGGGTTGTTTCATGAGCCTGTAGGCTTGTCCTCAACATCTCTCCCTCCCACACACAATAGAAAATGGCACTAGGTATTCCCCATCCCTAACGGTTAATGAAACTGGAAGCAGGTAACTTACTATATAATACATAGGTAAATAAACCGTGGGGTGAAATCTGTAGGGGAAGCCAGAGGGCTGGCTTGTACTCTCGCTCTCTTTAACGAGAGAGTGCGGGTTGGGGTGTCTAGTGAAATAGCCAATAGTATTCAGATACAAATGCAAGGTGAAAAATTCCCAGCCGGAATCCACTGGGCAGGTTTCATCTGCATCCAGATGATGAGGGACCGGAAACAGAGAATGGCTAGGGGCAAGGAGTCAGAGTGTTGTCCTTGTGGGATTAATGAAGTATGTAGGTCAGTCCGAATCACTTAGTGTGGGCAAGCAGGGTGACTTGTCATTCTGCTCTTTGCTCTAGGCGCTCCTTCTGTTGTGCTTCTTGAGATAGTTTGCTGTAGGGTTTGTAATATGTGCTGTTTCCCTCCATGTGTGAACGTAAGCCAGGCTGGATATAGCATAGCAAACAGAAAAATATCTCTGATCAGCTGTTGTTTAATTGGTGCATATTTCTGAGGTGCTTCTTGCACAGCTAGTGTAAAATCCAGGAAGAGCAATATGTTGTGTCTATCAAATGACAATTTGCACTGTTCCTGTCTCAGGTGAATCGTTGTATCCAGGTCATGGAAACTGAGACGGTATGCTATGCCAGGAAGCCTTGCTGCCAAAGTCCTATGTGCTCTTTCCTCTATCAGTAGTTTTGAGAATGCCTCAGAGCCAAAATACGTTGTCAGCCTGCGCTCTACGTATTTTTCCATTTTCCCTGTGTTGGCTGTTTCTGGCACTCCAAGGATGCAGAATTTTTTTCAGCTGGAGCAGGACTCTAGATTTTCATTTTTGGCTCCAATCACTTGGAGAACATTTTTCATGGTGTGGATGGTATCACTGTGCTTTTTCAAGCCATCTTCTGATTGGTAAATTCTCAGTTCCGCTTCTTTCAGGCATCCGTCAATTTGGTCAATATTTAGTGTTATTGTGTACATACGGGTATTGAGGGTGTCGGTCTTCTGGTCAATGGATAGCAGGCTGCCCTGCATTGTCCAGAGTAGGACATGCATGTCATCCGTACCCTCCTATCCTGTTGAGGCATGATCCGGGGCACCGTTATCGCACTGGCCTCTTAGGGCCACACTTCGTTTAGAACTTTGCCACAATATGCATTTCTGATCGGGGTGCCTCTTTCCCAGTTTTTTGGTCTTTTCGTTGTAGTACAGGGTTCTAGGGTTCACCAGCTGTCACTCTTGGCTGTGTGTTTCATACTTGTACCGTGTTTCTGGAGTGATGTGACCCCTCCTTCCCAACCAGGCACAGCGCAGACCAGCTGGGGAGGCTTAAGCAGGAGCTGCTGTTTGCAATTTTCACCCCGAGTGTGCTGGGGATGCTCAGACGTGAGTCCCAGGCTCTCCACACCACTGGAGTCAAGCTATCCAGGCTGATGAAGGCTGATAGCCAGAAACCGGTCCTTGGATGCTTGATTCCGGTCTGGGAAAGACATGGCTTGGTAGTTCGGACTGGACTGTTCCCATGAGGCACAGGGTCAGAGCTGATTTACATATAGCCAGTGTCTAACCCAGGGTGGTGTGGAGTGCAAAAAAACGATGGATTTAGGCCCAGATCCTTGTACTGGGGTGAATGTATGACATTGCTCTACATTCTGTCGATCAACTGTGTTTTTTGCTGTTTGCAATGAATCACAGCCGGATAGGGCTGCCACCCATGTGCCCACTGTTTTGTCTGAGTAGTGGCTCACGATGCTTTCTTCTGGGCGCTCAGTGTTATTTTTAAAACTATGGAGGGAACACCCCTCTCCTAGAGTCGGTCTGCTGTACCACCGCTTTCAGTAGTGCACTGTTGTTTGCTGATAGGGGGCTCCCAGAGAAATATTTCCTGGGTGTGATCCAAAGCACCAGCTTTATTTTGCAGCAGCTTTTCTCTGTCCACTCTCTGCAAACCTCCAAGGAGGTCCAGACTCTGCCTTACCCCTTGCTCTGTCCTGGTGCCATGCTGTTCAGCAGGGGAGATACAAACAGGTCTCACTGGCCACAGGGGATTGTTACTGGTGGCCATGAGGTAATCTCTGCAGTCATGCGAGGGCCCTCCCCGTCCAGCTCATCAGGTAGCTCACTATGGTGCCTGTTGAGTGTGGGAAGCGCAGTCAGTCGTGGACAGTAGGCAGCATCGCCTATTATGATTTTTACTGCACTGCCAGGAGCCTTGTATTGCCGCATTGTTAATGCTTCAGGAACGCGTCCCGGCAGATCGTTCACTCAGTACAAACCAAGCATGACATGCTGCATCTATATCCAGCTGCATGGGCTGCTTCAGTCACGCCTGCTGGGGCTCTCCTCCACCAGCAATTTCGCCCGCACTCAACTCCTCCGGCTCCCACTGGTGCTGTGTTCTGTGGTGCAGTCACATCTGGGTACCAATCCATGGGCCTAGACCAGGCAGCGAGGGCTCCATCCATGATCCATCTGTTATAGGTGCAGAACCTCCATCTTAGAGCCACACGACCCATAGAGTGCCAGTGGCCGTTCTTCGCTCAATGCTGCTCGCCGCTGCTAATATGCGGCAATAACCATAGTTGGTCTGCTTCCTTGATACATCCAGTGGGAGCAGTGCAATCTATAAGGCTAGATGAGGAAGAAGAGGGCAACTTATGTATCCCCAAATATAGGAGCCTTGCTACAGTGGGGCCATTTTGCGCTCCATCTCTCTGGTGCTGATCTATTGATGTAAAACTTTAACACCCTTTGGGAAGGGTAGGAAAGGCAAGGGAAGGGAAGAAGGAAGGATGACATGGATGGAAGAAAGAAATGCAAAAAGGGAAGGCAGGAAGACAGAAAGGAAGGGAGGCAAAAGTGAAGGAAGTAAGTCAAAAAGGGAAGAAAAAAGGAAAGAAGGAAAGAAAGGAAGAGAGAAGGAAAGAAAGAAGGCAACAGAAGGCAAAAAAGAAAGAAAATGGCAAACAGGAATGAAGCAAAAAGGAAAGAATGAAAGAAAGAATGCAAAAACGAAAGAGGGAAAAAAGATAGAAAGAAAGAACGAAAAAATAAAGAAGGCAAGAAAGAAGGCAAAAAGAAGGCAAAAACGAAAAAAAGAAGGAAAGAAAAAAAGCAAAAAAGGCAAGAAAGAAAGGAAGGAAAGACAAAATATAAAGATGGACAGAAGATAAAAGAAAATGCAAAAAGAAGGAAAGAACAAGCATTTACAATGCAATGGTTTCGCCTTTGGAAAAGTTAGAGCTATTGGCATTGCTCATGAAATTCCTTTTTTTTTTTTTACTTATAAATAAATGGCATTGTTATTTACATTGCCAACAGCTCTGAGAGAGAAACATTGAACATAGGGGGGGTGTGGAAATTTTATGGGGATCACACTGGGGACAGAAGAAAAGAGCTGATAAACCTATGCACTCTCACGGAGTACAATCCGAGACAAAAAAAAGTAATCGAATAAGAAGAAAATAAATGAGATTGACAAAAAACACAACCAATGGTAAGCAATGGACAGGTTGTAGGCACACAGTAGGCCTTTTGCAATCAGACAAGTTAAACTACGTTGGCTGGACCACAAAAAGTAATGTGTTCACACTGCGGCAAACGTTACGTTACGTTACATGAGGCAATAGAGACAATTGTGCGTGTATCAAGAGCAAACAAAATACAAGAGGTGACAAACGATACGTTACACGTGGAAAAAAAGTGACCTGTGTGCATGTTACAAAAGCGTACAAAGTACAAGTAGAGGTATAAAACTGCAATAAAAGGTAGATACTCAAAAAAAAGATGTTACATGAGGCAACGGTGGCAATTGTGCATGTATCAGAGGCAAACACAATACAAGAGGTAGCAAAGGATACATTACACGAGGAAAAGTGACGTGTGCATGTCACAAAAAGTGCACAATGCAAGTAGAAGTATAACACTGCACTAAATGGCAGGCACTCAGACTACAAGAACACACTGGGAAGGCACTCCTATAGTCATGGAGAACAGAATTTCCTATAATGGGAGGACTTCCTTCAGATAATACAGAGGGCGTGAATTAAATTAGGATACTGGCCTTTGCATCGTCCCTCGTGCACGGAAACAATCGTCGCCCAGGAGCACGCGTGCACTCGCATCATGAGGCAGAAAAGCGCTGTACAAGTGATGTAAAAGTTATTAATCATAGGCGTACCTGTGTGCGGGAGATGCGGGCTCCCCTTGCTGTCCCAGCCGAGAGGCCTCCTCCTGTCCCATACCGTGCGCCATGCTCGTGCCCATCAGTGCAATCCTCAGAGAGGGGCGGCTTCAGGGCGCTTTGGACCCTCGGTGCACACTGGCAGCTCTGGGCATCTCTCGCGGCTCCCAGCGCTGCCCTCTCTGCCCGCATCTCTGCCCCTCCCCCTCCCACCGGCGGGAACGGACAGCGGGAGTGGTGGGGTCGGGGAGGCTTCCTCCTTTGTGGGGGGGGCGGCGGGAACGGACAGCGGGAGTGGTGGGGTCGGGAAGGCTTCCTACGTGGGGGGGGGGGCGCGCTGTACAAGTGATGTAAAAGTTATTAATCATAGGCGTACCTGTGTGCGGGAGATGCGGGCTCCCCTTGCTGTCCCAGCCGAGAGGCCTCCTCCTGTCCCATTCCCGTGCGCCATGCTCGTGCCCATCAGTGCAATCCTCAGAGAGGGGCGGCTTCAGGGCGCTTTGGACCCTCGGTGCACACTGGCAGCTCTGGGCATCTCTCGCTGCTCCCAGCGCTGCCCTCTCTGCCCGCATCTCTGCCCCTCCCCCTCCCACCGGCGGGAACGGACAGCGGGAGTGGTGGGGTCGGGGAGGCTTCCTCCTTTGGGGGGGGGGCGGCGGGAACGGACAGCGGGAGTGGTGGGGTCGGGAAGGCTTCCTCCGTGGGGGGGGCTCGGCGGGAACGGACACGGAGGGCGGGAGAGGACACGAACGGCGGGAGGGGGGCTGGAGAGGACACGAACGGCGGGAGGGGGGCTGGAGAGGACACGAATGGCGGGAGGGGGGCGGGAGAGGAGACGAACGGCGGGAGGGGGGCGGGAGAGGACACGAACGGCGGGAGGGGGGCGGGAGAGGACACGGACGGCGGGAGGGGGCGGGAGAGGACACGGACGGCGGGAAACGTGCACAGGACAGCGAGGGGGGGCGGGAAGGCACACAGAGGGGGCGGGAATGGACAGCGCATCTGAAATCATTTTCAGTGAAAGGGGAGGGAACGGAAAAAACGTAACTCCGCCCAGGGAAAAAATCTCGGGAACGCCCCCGAATCTGGTCCGGCCTTGACGGACAGATCCGGCACTCAATGGCTAGCCTCCATTTATGGAGCTAGCCAATGAGAGCCGGGGGACGTTCCCGAAGTCCTTATGGTCAACATAGGATTTCACCTGCGCCGAAAAGCTGCGCAGAGCGCAGCCTTCGGCAGGCGAAACCCAAAAAAGGAACAAAGGAATGAAAAATAGATAGAAGGGAAAAAAAGGAAAGAAGGGAAGAATGAAAGGAGACAAAGAATTAATGAAAGAATGAAAGAAGATGGAAAGAAGGTTCACAATATAAAACAGTGGATACTTAAACCCAAGTTACACCCCACCTTAATTTAAATAACGTATTACAAGTGCCCTGCAAATGAAACACAATGACGTTTGTTTTTCTTCCTGGGTAAAGTTCAGTAAAGTACCACTGGTGAAACCGAGGCAAGGAACACAATATTTTATGCTGTGAAATAGAAGCAGTCATATAAACAAAGGCCTCACAAAGTATTTTACAACAGCATTGGCAGGGGGCAGGAACTGATACAGTTGGAATGTGCCCTGTGGCCACATGAAGAGTGGGTAGAAAGCCTCTTGCTATCACAAAGATAGCACTAAAGTAATAATTTGAAAACTAAAACACTGGCACTGAAGGGAACTAGCTTGTGAGTGGATGTGCTCATTGTGAAAGAGCAAAATATAATTACGCCAAGTGAAATTAACCAGTTGGTTAAGTAGGTGACCCACTGCCCTGTGCTGTATGCTGTAGTGGGAAGAATCAAAATGTGAATGACACAATAACGGACCAATCATTGAAGAGATCTGGCTGAAAAGTCCCTTAAAGTAAGTAGATTATACATATTATCTCAGTAAAATCAAAAGGTCTTTGTTGACTCCAGACCTAACAAGGCTCTCTGGCTCAACTCATGCAGGTTTGTTCATTTGTCAAACACTCAGCAATCTGCAACAGCATTTGCCCCCTTCCATGTCCCAAACCCCACAGTGGATAACTTGCAGCAAGCGTGTACTGGTGACAAGGTGCCAGGCAATCAAGCGATGTCTATACAGAAACGGTGCAACTTAACATCATGGCCCGTTGCCTTGGTGTGTTTCGGTGCTTCCTCACCTCCCGTACTTCCTCACAGAATAAGCTGAAGATCCAGACGTAGAGCAGGTACTCTCTCCAGGAAGGGGTAGTCTGGAAATCTATTGTGAGGACATAGGCGAAGAGCCAGAGGAAGCCGATGTAGGAGACCACGTTGGCATAGAAGACCACCACCGGGGCAGTGAAGAAGCCAGTCAGGCGCTGCCAGCAATTCAGTTTCCGCGACTCCTTCCACCTGTTGGAGATGAGAGGTACACAGCAGTCTGGTGAGTTCACAGTGATGTTCCTTACTTTGTTCTAGAAGAGTCAACGCAACTCACGCAGCTCTCTCACAATCCCGCACTACACCAAACATAGTCCAGTTCAGAAAGAAAACCCATCTATGAAGCCTTCTAAGCACTCTTCAGAGCCTTGGGAAGTTGTCTCACGCTCACTCTACGTGACCATAGAGTAGAAACAAGGGGAGTCAAGTATGGAAAGGCAGGGCAGACCGGCAGTGCTCCAGCACTGAGTGCAGCAAGAAACTAAGAGAGCACCTCAGAGGCACTGATGCAGCACTGGGTGCCGGAGAAACAGAGCAGCACTGCTCATGCATTAAGGGCAAGGGACAGTCAGAGAGCAAGGCGGAGCTGGGAGACAGTGCTGCAGCTCTGACTGCAGTGGAACCAGACAGGCACCGCAGAAGCAGTTCATGCAAAGGAAAATAGGTGGAAGATTTACAAGCCCCTTGTGACACTTTTGCGCCACCGTAGCAACACTGTTGTGACGCAGTCGCGGCATTAACAATGTGGGCAATTTACAATGTGATGCATCTAGGGAGATGCGTCACGTTGTAAAGCCCTGCGTCATTTTATACCTGAATCAGGTATAATGTATGTAAGGTGGGCATTCCCACACAGGAAAGCCTTGTAAAAGTGATGCAATGAAATCTACAAGATTTCACTGTTCCACATCGAGGACGCCACTGTGTCAAAACCTTACGCCTGCTTGAAGCAGGAATAAGCAGTAATGCAGTGCAATAAATATAGGCCTAAACATGCTTTGTTGGATTCCAGCATTGCTTGACTTTTGGGAATAGATGCGTCAGAATTTCTGATGCATGTGTCAATCCTTGTACCATGGTGAGCTGTATTGTAAATAAATACAGCGCATCCATGGTGGTGCAAGGGTATCGCAGGATGGTGCAGGGAAACTGATGCATCTCTACATATGCGTCAGTTTCTTGTAAATCTGCTCTATAATGAGCATAAAAAGGAGGCAGTAAGTGGAAGGGGTAGTGGGAGTGCTAGGAAATAATGCGCAGGGATTGTTTCTACTTCAGAGACTGCAAAATAGCTCACAGGTGCAGACAGACACTAGTCCTGTGGGGGCACTGCGAAAGTGCCGAAGATAGAGAGCAGATGCACAGTGCTGCAGTGACTGCAAGGGTGTCTGCGTTGAGGGGACAATTGTTTATGTGCAGTAAGGTCTCCCTTCCTGAACATAAACAATCTGTTAATTACATTTTGTAACTTTTATCTGAACAGTGCACCTATGTGAGTGTGGGGTGAATAATGTGTCTATGTTAGTGCAGGGTGAGCAGTGTGTCTGTGTGAGGGTGGGGTAAGCTGTGTGAGTGCAGGGTGAACAGTGCAGCTGTGTGAGGGTGCAGTAAGCTGTGTGAGGGTGGGGTAAGCTGTGTGAGTGAGGGTGAGCAATGTGCCTATGTGAGTGCATGGTGGACAGTGTGTCTGTGTGAGGGTGGGGAATGCTGTGTGAGTGTGGGGTTAACAGAGAGACTTGGCCCTTCTGGCAGGTTCACCCCTGAACTTTTTGCCTTTTAGTATTACATAATTATAGTGATTTCTGGTCTTTGCACACTTTGACACTGTGTCCCAGTGTAAAGTGCGTGCACTCTCTGAGTGCGTGTGTGAGATTGGCCTGCCCTCCCATAGGAATGCATGGGGGATATGTGTGTCCATGGTAGTTCCTGATGTGTGGGGAGTGCAGAGTCGAGTTTGGTATGTGCGAACTCGTGTGATTAAATGCTGCGCGATGATGTGTGCAGATTTATTGTGTCTAGTGTGGAAGTGCCACTTCTAGAAGTTGGTCTGTCTGTGCAGTGAATGTGATTTGACTGTCTGGCTTGTGATTGGCTGGAGCTGGCTGGTGTGCCTGGCTCCAGGAGTCAGGATGGGTCTGCCCCGGTGGTGAATGGAGAGATCTGCATGTTGATGGCAGGGAGGAGTGCACCGGGAACCTCAATAGGGCTGGGCCTTCCCGCAACAAGTGCTGGCTCCACCCCCTGTGGTGTGTCTGACGTCCCTGGCCTGTCCTGTGAATAGGGAGAGGGACTGAGCAAAACAAAGTGCTCAGGAACCAGTTGCATCTGGTTCGACCCTTGCCTACACCTTTGGAAACAAAGGATTTGTGTGTATAAAAAGAGGTTGTGACCTCATGTAAAATGTTCTTGTTCCTGACTTGAATATACCAGGGGTGTGCTGCTGCTGGGGCCCAGGGGAAGGCTTGCCTCCCTGGGCCCTGCCCAGCCCCTGGATGCCCTGGATGCTGGAGGATTTATTTGGGACTCTTCTGCCTTGCTCTTTATGCCTGGAAAGACTTCTGGGACCCTTGGGCTGTATCTTCCTTGCCCCCAGGACTTTTTGCAAACCTTTTGCAGCATGGGAGCGCTGTGCTGCCTTTCTTTTAATTTCCCCCACTGGTGTCTGCAGGAAGCGTAGGGTTAATTGGCACCAGCTGTCTGCTCTCCCCTGTTCGTGGACGTGAAGAGACTGGGGGAGGCTTGTGCCCTGATCGCCGGCCCGTGAGCCGCGATTGCGCTTTCTTTCCGCTTATTTCGATACTCTAAAGACAGGAGCCTACCCTGCCTTATACCAGTGGATTGTGTCCTCAAATTAACGCGGGTGCCCACCCCGCTTATTTGCGCCTCTTAGCGGGTGCCACCCCGCGCGCGAACTCTATTTGTACTACGAGGGTGCCTACCCCTCGGTACTGTGGGGAAAAGAGGCCGCCGCCGCAGCCAGCGGCCATGCAGGAAGTCAGGCACCGGAGTGCCTGACGGCGGGCGGGACTTCCGGTTGCGAGAGGAAGTCCCGCGCACGCCGTCGCCGGAGTGAGCCCCGATATCTACAAACGCAGGAGGACAGGAGCCCACCCCGCCTCCCGAAGCATGGCCGCCGTGTCCCGTGCCCCGAGAGGGGGCCCGGGTGAAGAAGAAGGCGGGGCTCTCGCATGGAGAGAGAGAGAGCTGCCCACACCGCCGACCGGAGGAGCCCCCCCACCAGAGAATAGCCCGGTGAGTGTTAAAGGGCTGGGGGGAGCTCCGGTATGCCTAAAGGTGCCTGGAAGGCACGGGTACAGAGAGAGCGCTTACGAGCGACCCCGTCTTGCAGTGGGCCGCTCCAACAGTGGGGCAGGTTTTCTTTACGAGCTCGGTGTGGCTCTAACCCAGGCCATATTTGTTTAAAGGAGCCTAGGTGGCTCCCCCCGCTCCACAGAAGCCCGTGCTCAGCCCCGTGGCTCCAACCTGGGGCCCATTTGTTTCAGAGCCTAGAGGGCTCCCAAAATGCACCAGTTATTCTAGAGCCAGATAGCTCCAACCTGTGGGGGCACATTTGATCTCCAGAGCCTAAAAGGGCTCCAACGGGCGCAGCATTGGTTCCTGAGCCTAGATGGCTCACCCGCCCCAAAGCCTGTGTCCTAGAGCCTAGAGGGCTCCAAACCTGTGGCGCAGTTCTGTCCTAATGGCCAGTGAGGGCCCCTGTCGCAGTTTACTTCACAGCTGCCCAGCAAGTAGTGGGCAGCTGCACCGTTTAGTTTTTCCTTTTAGGGACATGTCTTTGGACGAAGGAGTGAGTCGCACTCCTTCGCCCCTAATTTGGCCTTCTCCAGCTGCGCAGCACTTAGTGCCAGCTGCAGCGTTTAGGCCCTGTTCTTGTCCTCAGCTGCCCAGCAAGTAGTGGGCAGCTGCTACGTTTAGGTTTTGGCGCAGTGGCGCAACCTGGACCTTGATGTGATTCATGTACTACTTTTTGGGTGTTAGGAAATGTACCGTGTGTAGTATGCTTTGCGCACCCTGTGTTTGATGCCTCTAGATAGGATGTATGCATAAGAGGTTGTGTTACCTGTTTAGGTATGTTAGGGAGATTGTACTTCCCTGTGTGATTTACGCCCCTAGTGTAAGGTTTTACTTACGTGGTGAGGGTCTAATGTAGTTAGACTGATGGGATACTGTGTATGATGGATTTCATGGAACAGACTGTTGCTAGTGCAGTGATTATCAGTGTTTATTGACTGTACGTTCTATGACCTATTTTTACTTGTATGTTTTAGTTCACTTTGTGATGCTCCTGACAGTGGTCCATGTGGCCCTGTCAGGTGTACATAATCCCTTGTAAATATTGCCCGTGCCAGTTGGCACAATGTACATCCTGTGATTCTGATTCTGATGTGTTTTGATAATACAAAGGCTATTTTTGATATAACCTTGTGTGGAGTTCCTTTTGTAGGGAGCCTGGGAGGTTGTTGCTGGAGGGTGCGTGCGCAAATGCTTTACACATTGCCTCCGGGATCCGCCTTACTGCTAGTTTAACGTTGCCAAGGGGGTGAGCAGGGGTTATCTTTAGAGTGTAACTCCCTTGCCCTAACTAGAGTGGTGGTTTCTGCCTGGCTTTGGCGCAAGCCTCAGCCAACCAGCAATCCCATTTCTAACAAGAGAGGTCTGTGTGAGGGTAGAGTAAGCTTTGTGAGTGCAGGGTGAACAGTGTGTCTGTGTGAGTGTGGGGTAAGCTGTGTGAGGGTGGGATACGCTGTATGAGTGCAGGATGAACAGTACACCTATGTGAGGGTGTGGTAAGTTGTGTGAGGGTCAGGTAAGCTGTTTCAGTGCAGGGTGAGCAGTGTGACTGTGTGAGGGTGTGGTAGGCTGTGTGAGTTCAGGGTGAACAGTGTGTCTGTGTGAGGGTGGGGTAAGCTATGTGAGTGCAGAGTGAACAGTGTGTGTATGAGTGTGGGGTAAGCTGTGTGAGTGCAGGGTGAGCAGTGTGTCTGTGAGTACAGGTTGAGTAGTGTCCTTGTGTGTCAGCAGGGAGAGCTGTGTGAGAGCAGAGTGGGCAGTGTGCCTATGTGAGTGCAAGGAGACCTGTGCGAGGGCGGGGGCAGTATGTCCGTCTGAGGACGAGGCAAATGGTGTGCATGCGTGAAAGCAGCTCAAGCAGTGTGCCTCGGTGAGTGCAATGTAAGCTGTGTGAGAGCAAGCAGAGCTGTGCGAGTGTAGGGTGACGAATGTGCCTGTGTGAGAGCAGAGAGAGCTGTGTGACAGCAGGGTGGGCAGTGTGCCCACATGTGTCAAGGCTGAGGATGAGCCTATGTGAGTACAGAGGAGTTGTCTGGCCATGTGAGTGCGGAGTGCATGAAGGATGAGCCTCTGATGGTACAGGAAGAGCTGTGAGTAGGCAGGTGGATATGCGTGTATGCATATAAAGTACGCCGTGCTTGTGGTAGTGGTGAGTGCAAGGTGAGAAGTGTGCTCAAATGCAGGGTTTCAGTGTTTAAGTGAGGCATGTGCCTATGTGACTGCAGAGAGATGTGCCTGTGTGAGATGAGGGAAAACTGCCTGGAGGGTGGGGTGTGCGGGGTTATATTAAAGGTAAACCTGTTGGCATTGCCAATGCTTGCTTGTTTTGTACACTGCTGATTTTAAGAGCGCCAATAATTTGTGATTTGTGGTTGTGTATGCGAGTGGTGTACAGCTCACTGCACACACTCGACAGACCTCGTGCTTCCTTATTCAAGACGTCGCATCTCTCAAAAGGAGGGATTCTGAAAATACCCCTTACTCTGCTGCCCCCTGGCGGATTGCTACAGAATTCTAAATGAGCCTCTGTGTTAGAATATGCCACAATCGGCTAGCTCGTGTGTTGGCTTTGCCAATAATACAATTCAACAAGCAGTGGTAAAACCAAAATATGAGCAGTGGCACAGAGGGCAATGTAGTCTACTTTCTGCACTTAGGTGACGGGTGGGGTGAGGGTCATAACAAATAAAAATAAAGGAAATAAAACCAATGCGTGTGCGGACTGCTTTATAAAGTATTCACATCTGCAATTTCCAAAAATGCCCTGGGCTGATACAAATTGCAAAAACACACAGTGCCCACACCACAATTACTCATTCAATATTCAAGAAGGGTAAGAAGCCAGTTTATTGTAACCACCCTTAGACAGCATTACTCAGTGTCTATCATTTTTTGCTTTTTTTCAAATTTTCAAAAAATCATAACAGAATAAAGGACTACGTATTGGAATATTTACAAGACTAAATACACTTTGTACATACATCAAAAAACAAACATTATTTACACAGTAAAAAACGTTTCTGCATCAAACATTACAAAAAATTATAATTACATCACAACCAACAAATATTACAATAAAAAACATGAAGAAAAATGGTTTCCAAGGGGGTATAAGCAACTTAATAGCTTGTAAACGCTTAAATACTGGACCAGCCGGTCCTAGTTTCGTGAAGTTGACAATTTATTCCACCCAAGAAAGACTGCTGATACAAAGGCAGAGCTGCCATCTTTGAACAAACTAAATTTTTTCACAAGATGAATCCCATTCAAAGGAGGCAGCCAGACCTCCACGAGCATGCTCGCCGGCCAGCAGAGGTAAACACTTGCAACTTTAATCCACTACTAAGAACACAAGCCTAGAGACAGTACATTTCCTTTATCAGGACGCTATCAGTCTTGGGTGTCTTCCATGTCTTGGTTCTTTCATGGCCATCACCCAAACTTGGGCCTGCCCACGTTTGGCCTTTTTCCAGCCTCTGGTCTCTCCTCTCTCCTGGCCCTTACCCAGCCTTAGACCTGTCCAGTCTGTTTATTTCCAGCCTTTGGCCTGTCCTCTTTCCTGCTCACCTTGCCATTGCCACTGGATTCAAGCAAGCCGGGCTGAAGACGGTTGAAATGCCAGAAACCGGTCCTCGGAAGCTTGTTTCCGGTCCAGGGAAGGCACGGCTTGGCAGTTCGGGCTGGACTGTTCCCATGAGGCACAGGGTCAGACTGATTTGCATATGGCCATGTCTGAACTGGGGTGGCAGAGTGGGCTAAAGAACGGTGATGGATTAAACCCAGATCTGTTGACTGGGTGTGAGTGTTTGATTGGTTCAGATGCTCCGTCCATCACCACCCCCTTTTGACCCACTTTGTTCGCCATAAGTTGGCAGGGTATGCTCAGACGTGAGTCCCTTGCTCACTTTGCCACGGGATTCAAGCAAGCCGGGCTGAAGAAAGCTGAAATGCCAGAAACCGGTCTTCGGAAGCTTGTTTCCGGTCCAGGGAAGGCATGGCTTGGCAGTTCGGGCTGGACTGTTCCCATGAGGCACAAGGTCAGACTGATTTGCATATGGCCATGTCTGAACTGAGGTGGCAGAGTGGGCTAAAGAACGGTGATGGATTAAACCCAGATCTGTTGACTGGGTGTGAGGGTTTGATTGGTTCAGATGCTCCGTCCATCACCACCCCCTTTTGTACCACTTTGTTCGCAATAAGTTGGCAGGGTATGCTCAGACGTGAGTCCCTTGCTCACTTTGCCACTGGATTCAAGCAAGCCGGACTGAAGACGGCTGAAATGCCAGAAACCGGTCCTCGGAAGCTTGTTTCCGGTCCAGGGAAGCCATGGCTTGGCAGTTCGGGCGGGACTGTCCCATGAGGCACAGGGTCAGGCTGATTTGCATATGGCCATGTCTGAACTGGGGTGGCAGAGTGGGCTAAAGATCGGTGATGGATTAAACCCAGATCTGTTGACTGGGTGTGAGGGTTTGATTGGTTCAGATGCTCCGTCCATCACCACCCCTTTTGTACCACTTTGTTCGCCATAAGTTGGCAGGGTATGCTGAGACGTGAGTCCCTTGCTCACTTTGCCACTGGATTCAAGCAAGCCGGACTGAAGACGGCTGAAATGCCAGAAACCGGTCCTCGGAAGCATGTTTCCGGACCAGGGTAGCCATGGCTTGGCAGTTCGGGCGGACTGTTCCCATGAGGCACAGGGTCAGGCTGATTTGCATATGGCCATGACTGAACTGGGGTGGCAGAGTGGGCTAAAGAACGGTGATGGATTAAACCCAGATCTGTTGACTGGGTGTGAGTGTTTGATTGGTTCAGATGCTCTGTCCATCACCACCTCCTTTTGTACCACTTTGTTCGCCATAAGTTGGCAGGGTATGCTGAGACGTGAGTCCCTTGCTCACTTTGCCACTGGATTCAAGCAAGCCGGGCTGAAGACGGCTGAAATGCCAGAAACCGGTCCTCGGAAGCTTGTTTCCGGTCCAGGGAAGGCATGGCTTGGCAGTTCGGGCTGGACTGGTCCCATGAGGCACAGGGTCAGACTGATTTGCATATGGCCATGCCTGAACTGGGGTGGCAGAGTGGGCTAAAGAACGGTGATGGATTAAACCCAGATCTGTTGACTGGGTGTGAGGGTTTGATTTGTTCAGATGCTCCGTCCATCACCACCCCCTTTTGAACCACTTTGTTCGCCATAAGTTGGCAGGGTATGCTCAGACGTGAGTCCCTTGCTCACTTTGCCGCTGGATTCAAGCAAGCCGGGCTGAAGATGGCTGAAATGCCAGAAACCGGTCCTCGGAAGCTTGTTTCCGGTCCAGGGAAGGCATGGCTTGGCAGTTCGAGCCAGACTGTTCCCCCCATGAGGCACAGGGTCAGACTGATTTGCATATGGCCATGTATGAACTGGGGCGGCAGAGTGGGCTAAAGAACGGTGATGGATTAAACCCAGATCTGTTGACTGGGTGTGAGTGTTTGATTGGTTCAGATGCTCCGTCCATCACCACCCCCTTTTGTACCACTTTGTTCGCCATACGTTGGCAGGGTATGCTCAGACGTGAGTCCCTTGCTCACTTTGCCACTGGATTCAAGCAAGCCGGGCTGAAGATGGCTGAAATGCCAGAACCCGGTCCTCGGAAGCTTGTTTCCGGTCCAGGGAAGGCATGGCTTGGCAGTTTGGGCTGGACTGTTCCCATGAGGCACAGGGACAGACTGATTTGCATATGGCCATGTCTGAACTGGGGTGGCAGAGTGGGCTAAAGAACGTGATGGATTAAACCCAGATCTGTTGACTGGGTGTGAGTGTTTGATTGGTTCAGATGCTCCGTCCATCACCACCCCCTTTTGTACCACTTTGTTCGCCATACGTTGGCAGGGTATGCTCAGACGTGAGTCCCTTGCTCACTTTGCCACTGGATTCAAGCAAGCCGGACTGAAGATGGCTGAAATGCCAGAACCCGGTCCTCGGAAGCTTGTTTCCGGTCCAGGGAAGGCATGGCTTGGCAGTTTGGGCTGGACTGTTCCCATGAGGCACAGGGACAGACTGATTTGCATATGGCCATGTCTGAACTGGGGTGGCAGAGTGGGCTAAAGAACGTGATGGATTAAACCCAGATCTGTTGACTGGGTGTGAGTGTTTGATTGGTTCAGATGCTCCGTCCATCACCACCCCCTTTTGTGCCACTTTGTTTGCCATAAGTTGGCAGGGTATGCTCAGACGTGAGTCCCTTGCTCACTTTGCCACTGGATTCAAGCAAGCCGGGCTGAAGATGGCTGAAATGCCAGAACCCGGTCCTCGGAAGCTTGTTTCCGGTCCAGGGAAGGCATGGCTTGGCATTTTGGGCTGGACTGTTCCCATGAGGCACAGGGTCAGACTGATTTGCATATGGCCATGTCTGAAGTGGGGTGGCAGAGTGGGCTAAAGAACGGTGATGGATTAAACCCAGTTCTGTTGACTGGGTGTGAGTGTTTGATTGGTGCAGATTCTCCGTCCATCACCACCCCCTTTTGTACCACTTTGTTCGCCATAAATTGGCAGGGTATGCTCAGACGTGAGTCCCTTGCTCACTTTGCCACTGGATTCAAGCAAGCCGGGCTGAAGACGGCTGAAATGCCAGAAACCGGTCCTCAGAAGCTTGTTTCCGGTCCAGGGAAGGCATGGCTTGGCAGTTCGGGCTGGACTGTTCCCATGAGGCACAGGGTCAGACTGATTTGCATATGGCCATGTCTGAAGTGGGGTGGCAGAGTGGGCTAAAGAACGGTGATGGATTAAACACAGATCTGTTGACTGGGTGTGAGTGTTTGATTGGTTCAGATGCTCCGTCCATCAACACCCCCTTTTGTACCACTTTTTTCGCCATAAGTTGGCAGGGTATGCTCAGACGTGAGTCCCTTGCTCACTTTGCCACTGGATTCAAGCAAGCCGGGCTGAAGACGGCTGAAATGCCACAAACCGGTCCTCGGAAGCTTGTTTCCGGTCCAGGGAAGGCATGGCTTGGCAGTTCGGGCTGGACTGGTCCCATGAGGCACAGGGTCAGACTGATATGCATATGGCCATGTCTGAACTGGGGTGGCAGAGTGGGCTAAAGAACGTGATGGATTAAACCCAGATCTGTTGACTGGGTGTGAGTGTTTGATTGGTTCAGATGCTCCGTCCATCACCACCCCCTTTTGTACCACTTTGTTCGCCATAAGTTGGCAGGGTATGCTCAGACGTGAGTCCCTTGCTCACTTTGCCACTGGATTCAAGCAAGCCGGGCTGAAGATGGCTGAAATGCCAGAAACCGGTCCTCGGAAGCTTGTTTCCGGTCCAGGGAAGGCATGGCTTGGCAGTTCGGGCTGGACTGTTCCCATGAGGCACAGGGTCAGACTGATTTGCAGATGGCCATGTCTGAACTGGGGTGGCAGAGTGGGCTAAAGAACGGTGATGGATTAAACCCAGATCTGTTGACTGGGTGTGAGTGTTTGATTGGTTCAGATGCTCCGTCCATCACCACCCCCTTTTGTACCACTGGGCTGATACAAAGGCAGAGCTGCCATCTTTGAACAAACTACATTTTTCACAAGATGAATCCTATTCAAAGGAGGCAGCCAGACCTCCACGAGCATGCTCGCCGGCCAGCGGAGGTAAACACTTGCAACTTTAATCCACTACTAAGAACACAAGCCTAGAGACAGTACATTTCCTTTATCAGGACGCTATCAGTCTTGGGTGTCTTTTCTGTCTTGGTTCTTTCATGGCCATCACCCAACCTTGGGCCTGCCCCGTCTGGCCTTTTTCCAGCCTCTGGTCTCCCCTCTCTCCTGGCCCTTACCCAGCCTTAGACCTGTCCAGTCTGTTTATTTCCAGCATTTGGCCTGTCCTCTCTCCTGCCCTTCCTCAGGTTCAGCCCTGCCCTATTAGGTCTTTTCCAGTCCTGGCTCTACCCTCTCCTGGCACTTTGCCAAATTAGGCCTACCCCCTCTCCAAGCCCTCACCAGCTTTGACCCCCCCACACCCGTTCACACCTCTAGTCAAAAGGACCTAATCTTAGAAATGCCACTTTATTGGGGCTTTGAAAGTGGCGTAACATGCAACTAATTCACAGCGGTGTCTTAAACTGATAACTTTCTATCATAATATATATGTGAAAAAGATGATACAGGTACCTATAAGCGGCTTCCAACTCACCTTTTCCAATACATTTTTTTTACCCTTAATGTTCCTTAGTTTGAAGACTTGTTTTGGTGACTAGGGGCCATATGTATGAAATGGTTTTACCCATTCTCTGTCAGTGGAAAAGATGTGTTCTTACACATTACCCTAGATGCATAGGTGCTGGAAGTAGGGGTGCAAGGGGTACTACAGCACCCCCAAAATAACCATGCTAGAATTCAGAGGGTGAATGAGTATAAACATGCCTTAAAAATGTATCTAATCATAGAAGTGAAATGTCAGGATATGTCTCCCAGTAAATTGCAGCGTATTCTTTAAACATATAGATTGTTCACTTTTTTTTCTCTGACTCCATAGTGAGAGAATTTTGTAATGTGAACTATGGGCCTCACTTAGGGGTCCATTAGGATGTCGGGCGGATTGTCCTTGCCCGACATCCTTCCCTGAATCCCCCCCCGCCATATTACAATGGCGGGGGGTACAGCAGTGGAGAAAAACACCGCCCACCACTTTTCCGCCCCGGTCGCCTTGTGGCCGGGGTGGAAAATGTTTAATATGGTGGCGGTGTCTATTAGACACCGCCAGCCATATTACAATGGGCTTTGGTAGATGCCTTTCCGTGGCGGCGATGCCGCCACGGAAAGGCATGCGGTATTCACTCTGGGGGCCCCTGTCGGCCCCCAGAGTGAAGGAGGGATGGGAATTGCACATGGGGGGGTACCTGTGGTACACACCTTCATTTACATGAACAAAGCGGCAGACACCGCGGGGTGCCTGCTGCTTTGTTTATGCAAATACTGAAAAGCATTTCTAGCATTGTGGCGGGCGGTGCAGAGAGCACCGCCCGCCACAATGCTAGAAATGCAGGATGTGCCCGCCACAGTGGTGGGCACATCCTAATGCCACCCCCGGGACCCCCGCCCTTATGGCGGACGGTCCCAAACCCCGCTAGCCCGTCATCCTAATGACCCCCTTAGAGTTTGTAAGGACAAATTATGTATGGCGGAGTGCTTTACTCCCGCCATAAAAGAGGCCCTCCATCCAAATTTTAGATATTGTCTCCAGTCCAGCAGGGTAAAACACCTTTACAACGCAACTTTCATTCCGCATACCTTCACTCCGCATACCATTACAACGAAAGTACCATTACTCCGCAATACTATTATAACGCATGCCATTACATCTTATATGCTTTTACCACACATGTTTATACAACGAAATTTGTTGTAAAAGCATGAATGGTAAAAGCATATGTTTTTAATATTTAAGTGTAAGGTAAGTATATGGCTTTAGTTTGGGGTGTTGGGGTATATGATTTAGGGATTATGGGGTATTTTGAGGGTGGATTTGGGTTATGTGATACAGGGGTATTTTTAGCGTTCAGGGATAGGTTTGGGTTTTGGGGTACAGTATTTTTAGGGTTCAGGGCTAGGTTTGGGTTTGGGGGTACAGGGGTATTTTTAGGGTTCAGGGCTAGGTTTGGGGTTTGGGGTACAGGGATATTTTTAGGGTTCAGGGCTAGGCTTGAGTTTTGGGGTACAGGGGTATTTTTAGGGTTCAGGGCTAGGTATGGGTTTTAGGGTACAAGGGTATTTTTAGGGTTCAGGGCTAGGTTTGAGTTGTGGGGTACAGGGGTATTATTAGGGTTGAGGGCTAGGTTTGGGTTTTTAGGGTACAGGGGTATTTTTAGGGTTCAGGGCTAGGTTTGGGTTTTAGGGTACATGGGTATTTTTAGGGTTTAGGGTTCAGGGTTAGGTTTGGATTTTTGGGTACAGGGGTATTTTTAAGGTTCAGGGCTAAGTTTGGGTTTTGGGGTACAGGGGTATTTTTAGGGTATTTTTAGGAATCAGGGCTAGGTTTGGGTTTTGGGGTACAGGGGTATTTTTAGAGTCCAGGGATAGGTTTGGGTTTGGGGGTACAGGGGTATTTTTAGGGTTCAGGGCTAGGTTTGGGGTTTGGGGTACAGGGATATTTTTAGGGTTCAGGGCTAGGCTTGAGTTTTGGGGTACAGGGGTATTTTTAAGGTTCAGGGCTAGGTATGGGTTTTAGGGTACAGGAGTATTTTTAGGGTTCAGGGCTAGATTTGGGTTTTAGGGTACAAGGGTATTTTTAGGGTTCAGGGCTAGGTTTGAGTTTTGGGGTACAGGGGTATTATTAGGGTTGAGGGCTAGGTTTGGGTTTTTAGGGTACAGGGGTATTTTTAGGGTTCAGGGCTAGGTTTGGGTTTTAGGGTACATGGGTATTTTTAGGGTTTAGGGTTCAGGGTTAGGTTTGGATTTTTGGGTACAGGGGTATTTTTAAGGTTCAGGGCTAAGTTTGGGTTTTGGGGTACAGGGGTATTTTTAGGGTATTTTTAGGATTCAGGGCTAGGTTTGGGTTTCGGGGTACAGGGGTATTTTTAGAGTTCAGGGATAGGTTTGGATTTTGGGGTACATGGGGATGTTTAGGGTTCAGGGTTAGGTTTGGGTTTTTGGGTACAGGGGTATTTTTAGGGTCAGGATGGGTTAGTGTTTAAGGGTGCTGGGTTATTTTAAGGAGTACGGGTGGGGTATGATTATGGGGTGCAGGGGTATTTAAAGGGATTTGGGTGGGATTAGTTTTTAGGGTGTAAAGGGTATTTAATACATAAAAAAATTAAATACATATATCTATAAAAAATATATATGTTTGATTTTAACAAGCGAAAATAATGTGTATATATATATATTACCTACTGGCGGTCGCCAGTAGGTATATATAGTTAGGATTTTTTCCCTATGGGATTTTTGAAAATTCTATGTCTAATAACTTTGGCGTTTGTGGACGGAATTGGCTGAAATTTTCAGGAAAATGGCACATTTTGTTTCTGAGCAGCCCCTGAAAATTGGGCGGGGGTTCGTCCATGGGGGGTTGAGAAAAAAGGGGGGTCCCAAAACGTGTTTTTAACATTGAGTTTTCCATAGGGCGGTTGGCCTCACTTTTAGCCCGAACGGCTGAATGGATTTGCACGAAACTTGGCAAAATTGTAGGGACTGGTAGCCCGATGTGCCTTTTGTAGGTCTCAATATATGTGCTCCAGTGGATTTTGAGAAATTAACGTGTAAAAAAAGATATATATCTGTAACAGCGGACCGGGCAGCGCCCCGGTTCGCGGACCTTACGCGTACCGGAACTTCGCGTAGCGAAGCTGATTGGCTCTCCGGTGTCTGTCAACATTCTAAACAGTCCGGAGCGGCCGCCATCTTGTCTCTCGGTAGGATTGAGAGACAAGAGGAGGCCAAAACAAAGGGGGAAATAACCATAAGGGGGCATAGTAGATCCTCCCTGACCCCCTAGGTTTAAAGTGGAGGCTTTAAAAGGGCCCCGCGGGGCAAAAAAAAATAAAAAAAATTTTTGTTTTTTTGCGTGGGTAGCGCCCGGTCCGCGAACCGGGAAGCGTTCTGGGCAGCGTACTGCAATGAAAAATGAATGATAGACTTTTCAAATACTGTACGTTAATTGATTGTTGGTTTTGTTGATTATTTTTTGATTTTAATTTTTTCTGTAAACTACTTTCCCACCTTTTTTGATGGTGCGCTTCCCAGGGAGCGACCCGGTACGCGAACTGTTGAGCGCCCCGGTTCGCGAACCTTAAGCGTTACGGGAGTCCACCATTTTGTGTTTCGGTCGAATTAAGATACAAAATGGAGGGCAAATAATGTTCAGAATGGGTAGAAGGGGGCACGGTAGACTTATCTTGACCCCCTAGGTTTTGTGAGGGTGGCTGAGGAGGCTTATATGTGCGGAAAAAAAACATTTTTTTTAAAAATTTCGCGAGGTTAGCTCCCGGTTCGCGTACCGGGTAGCGCCCCGGGGAGCGTACTTTGTTGAAAATTAGTGAAAAAAGTTAGAGTAAAATAATAATTGTGAGTGATCAGATGTAGGGTAGCTCTGAGAAGAGCTTTTGGGTTTATGGTACATTTAGGTACTTATAAGTAGGTACCAATGCACAGTCTTAAATTCAGAGTGAAAATTCTGTTGCCCTCATCTGAGAAGTGAACTCCATCTCCTCTGTAGATATCTTGCATGTAGTAACGCAAGTTATTGTTGTACATGGAGCCCATTCCATGGTCTCTCATGTAAGCTGAAACAGATTTGTTTACATGCTTCCTCGACTTCTCAATTTGTGGACAAAATAGGTTTGACCACCTCCATTTCTGTCTTTGGCATATATTTGAATATACGAAGGCAGTCTGAGGAAAAAGTGCCATCAATTGCTCAAAGGTGTCCTTTAAAAGCATTTCCAGACCTACCCCAGTCAAAGTGCCCAAATCATTACCTCCACAGTGCACAATTAACAGGTCAGGTTTGGGCAAATGCATAAAGGTTTTCACCAATGGTATCAATTGGTGACATTTTAATCCTCTGTGGCCAAACCATTTAATTTCCACATCTTGTAAATTGAGGTTAGGTAAATTTCTGTTCTCAGCATACCTGTGAGCCCAGTGGATATAACTATGTCCAACAATCCAGACAGAAAACATGGTGAGAGAAGGTTCTGCTGCAGTCAGATGAAGTGTGGCAATGAAATGGCAGTTGAAAAAATGAGAGTTTAAAATGAAAAAAACTGTGGAGTTTCTGTGTTAATGAAGCAGTAACAGTGATTGGTGGATTTTGATTGCTGAAAACAGAAAGTTAGGGTGCATGGATGAGTTCTTTGAAAGATGTATTTTGAATGGTCAATAAATAATCATTAAATGAAAGATTGCAGTGGATACGCAGGTGCACTGAGAGTTCAGAGTTCAATTGCAACATTGTTGTGTGAACTTGCAAACACCAGAGGTCTTGCAAGAGGTGGTTGCTATGCAGAAAAGGCATGAAATGGCAGAGGGGGGAAGGGTTTTCATTTGAAAAAAAGTGAGGGAAGAGTTTTGATTGGGTGACATGAGAGATATGTGTGAAGAATTACAGCATTTCTGTGCTTTTGATAGCTGCAGACTCTGGAGTGCATACCTTTTGCTCTGCTGAAGACAAATTGGTGTGTTTCTGAGACTGTTTTCAAACTCAAAGTATTTGCTAAGGTGAGAAAATATTTCTTTAATTTAGATAGAGAATAGTGTGCTTTAAGGAGAAAATTATGAAGAAAGTTGTGTTTTTCAAATGTTGCTTTGTCTCAAGTGTTTTACAAATAGATTTTGTTTCTTTGAGAAAATGTAATTGGAGAAAATGTGAAGTATTAGTACTGACAGGGTGTTTTTCTGCATAGGAGCTGTGGAGTCTTTTCAAATTATGACTTGAGAATCGTTTTTGAGGAAGATGAATGGTTATAATATTTCTGACAAGGACATAATGGTGTATGCTTCTTTATAATGCAATTGAATGTCTCTGATGTTATTTTTCCCATTTTAATGTAAGACCTTTCTCTGTGGCGCAAATTGCTTGTAAATATGCTCCCACCTGTGCATGGTAAATTTAGATTTTGAATGTTTGTGTTACATAGCCATGTTAAAAGTGATACAAACATGCTGCAAAGGCAATCAAAAAACGCTTTTATGTGTCTTAAGGACATTTTAAGTAATTTTCCCATGTGCAGTGTTTTGAAATTATGATTTGAAAATCGTTTTTGGGAAAAGGAATTGTTTTTAAATTTATGACAAGGACATAATGGTGTATGCTTTTTTATAAGGCAATTGACTGTCTCTGATGTTATTTTTCCCATTTTAATGTAAGACCTTTCTCTGTGGCGCAAATTGCTTGTAAATATGCTCCCACCTGTGCATGGCAAATTTAGATTTTGAATGTTTGTGTTAAATAGCCATGTTAAAAGTGACCCAACCATGCTGGAAAGGCAATCAAAAAACACTTTCATGTGTCTTAAGGACATTTTAAGTCATTTCCTCATGTGCAGTGTTTTCAAATTATGATTTGAAAATCGTTTTTGGGGAAAAGGAATGGTTTGTACATTTATGACAAGGATATAATGGTGTATGCTTCTTTATAAGGCATTTTTGTGTCTCTGATGTCATTTTTCCCATATTATATTAAAAGACCTTTCTCCGTGGGGCACATTCATTGTAAATATGGTCACACTTGTGCATGTTAATTTTGGTTTTTACTGTTTGAGTTACATAACCATGTTAAAAGTGACCCAAAAAAATTGCAAAGGCTTTCAAAAAACACTTTCATGTGTCTTAAGGACATTTTAAGTAATTTCCCTGTGGGCAGTGTTTTCAAATTATGAATTGAAAATCGTTTTTGAGGTAATGGAATGTTGTTAAAATTTATGTGCGCCATATGCCCCCAAATTTCTTTTTCAGGGGTGCAGCAGGGTGTTCTTGAGACACCCCTGCACCTTTGGAAAAATTCCTAATTTGCGATGAGCTAATTGCTAATCGCAAATTGCACCTTCATTCATATGGGCATCCTGGCCCATGGAAATGAATGGGTAATTTGCAATTAGCAATTTGCTCATCGCAAATTTGGAATGGTAAAGAATCGCTATTTATTCCTTAAAATTTGCTATTTTGGAAATGCGAAATAGTTATATGATACATATGCCGGTTGATGTCTAACAAGATAAGAAGCTTAGGGATACATTTATGATGACTGGCGCAATGAAGTGGACATTACTTACTTCATTGGTAGAGCTTTACATGTATTATGTCCTCTGTATTCTTCATCAAGCGTAACTTTAATCTGCAATCCTGAGTAGGCCTCACCTTAAACAAACCTCTGGATAGGCCACACCTTATCGTCATCATGAATTAATCATTTAAAATGCTAGGGACAGATTTATGATAGGTGTATGCCTCTTTTGCGCCACTTACAAAACACTGTCCACGGGGAAATGACTTAAAATGTGCTTAAGACACATGAATGTGTTTTTTTAAAGCGTTAGCAATTTTTTTGGGTCACTTTTAACATGGCTATGTGACTCAAACAGTCAAAATCTAAATTCACCATGCACAGGTGGGAGCATATTTACAAGGAATGTGCTCCATTGGGAAAGGTCTTATAATGTAATATGGGAAAAATGACATCAGAGACAGTGAAATGCCTTATAGAGAAGCATACACCATTATGTCCTTGTGTGGTAAATAAATAAATTATTACCGGATCTATTTTTGGAAATAATCAATAAACAGGTAGCTCAATAAATAAGAGTCAAGATTCGAGGTAGCTGAAGTTGACAGGCTTTAATCAAGCATAAAGGACAGGAACAGGACAGCCTGTACGGGAATAGGATGGCAGCTGCCGGGGGCAGGATCTGGGAGCATAAGGGATAACCTTTAATATGCAAGTAGAGTATATATACTTAAACAAATACATTACATTCAATACAGTAGGCGTAGCAGTAGGCGTGGTTTGTAGCAGTCGCGAAAGATAAGGGCAAAACTGATGCAACAAGAAGGCGTGTACAGGGTGTATACATAGACATGTGATACAACGTAACAGAATATGTCATAAACGGGGCGGAAACATGGAGGGGGCTACCTGAGCAGCTGGGAGCAGCTGGGACCTCTAACCTAGTGGTGCGCGCAAACTGGCAATGACGTGTTACCAGGGAGAACTGGGGGCTATGACTTCTGCGCTAGAAGTCAAGACTAAAGTCTGGAGTGTCAGAGCGACATGTACCCAGGCATATCTAGTATCTGGTGTTTAGAGTACATGTTGATAGAATACAAGAGTTATCAGAGTAAAGGCTAACAGACATTAAGACTGGTGCATACATTATTCTACATGTAGTGCGTGTGCGAGGAATATTCCATGAATATTAATACAGTATTTCTCTTACATGGAGACATAAAGGCTAGACCATGACGGGAACTATTGATGCGATTCAGTAACTTAGGAATGCAGAGAAGGAGGGCTGGACTGATAACTAGAAACATAACATACTCTTGGCAGACTGGGAGGCAGAGCCAGGCCGAGCCGGACACTGCGTGGCAAGAAGTAAGCTAAGGGTCAGGGATACAGGTGGGGGCTGTATCGCTCCTCGGAGAGGTTTCAGGAAACAGGAGCTGAATCTGAGTCCGGGCCCTTTTGAGGCCTAGAAACGGGGACAATTCAATGAATTAACGTGCACACTGTAAAATGTGGCAACGTAGGGTTACACAGGCCTAATATTCGTTGCTTTCACGAAGACTGGAAACTGGCATACTAGAGATGGACACAACTGTAATTGCGTCTTTAATCGATCAGAGGGGAATACATGCATATCGATCATGCACATATAACATAAGATGGGGAACACGTAGGCACATACAACATGGCAAAATTTACTTTTCCACATTCCCTCCTTGTGCCCTACGTTTCCATCAGGAAACATCAATATTCATGATACCATCTATCATTTCATATAGCATCATTTGCTCGTCTCGAATTGTCTTGGAACGGGATCTAGGACTAGGAATACAAGAGGTAGCGCACATGCCGCAAATCGCAGGGCCACATTGTATACAGAGGCAGCAACTGAATATGATCATTACTGCAATACCTAGGAATGACAATACTTTCCATCCCCAGGCAGATATAATACCCCAGAGCCAACCGGACCATGTCCAGGTGCCTGGATTCTGGTGTAACTGATGGGCAATTTTATGAAGTCTGGTTATAGCTGAATAAACAGACGGCGCGTTATTAGGAATGAAAATGCAACAACTAGATCCGATGACTCTACATGCTCCTCCTCTATCGGCCAGTATGACGTCAAGAACGAGACGATTTTGGAGCACGACAAATCTCATAGCAGATTGCTCTTCGGTTAAGTTACCTAGAGCAGAAGTAGTCTCATTCACTACTGCTTCAAGGGTTCTGGTTAACCTACGGATTAACTTACTATTCTGGATAGGTCCTATAAAGAAAAAGAAACCTTTATTGAAATCTGTATACTGTTCTAGAGCAGTTTCAGTTTGATCGACAATTGGGGACTCAATCTCCCTTCTAGGTCTGACGTATACTAGATGTGTGTTTCTGTGATAATCAGATGGGGCTAGAAAAACTGGTGGCAGTAGGAAGGCAATGTAACAGGTTCCATCCCAATCGAGGGGCAGACGAACATATGCGGTCTGACCACAAACAAAATAAGAATGACGTGAGGCTTTGAAAATAGATTTCCCACTGTCACTATACTCGACAGTAGTAGTACAATCACTATGTCCTACATGTGCGGAACCATTCTTTCTGACACATAATTCGCCTTTGACTGGTAATACTGAAATAGCAGGCAAGTCTGGAGTAGTATCAGACTGAACATTCAGGACCATAAAATTCGAAGAATAATTACCTAAATTATAAACTTCATTTTCTAGATCTAACCCTGTTCTATGGGGGAGACCTTGCTTGTCTGGAAAACATGTTCTATTCAGAAGGGACATATCATTTGAGGATGACGTTAACGTGGACCATGCTCCACACGAACCATTATGTGAAAATGGATAAGGAAAGAGTGGCAGAACTCCCTTCGGTGTCTGGAAAGGGGGGAGTCGACCACACACCCAACAATTAGTAGCATTGCTGGTCTGGTGTGAATAGTGTAACATTCTTATAAATGTGTTATTGCGCATAGCAAGACGATAGGATAACTCGTGAGGAGGCAGATCACTAAATGTGTGCTCTACTGTAGCATTAGAAAACTTATTTACATGTGAAATTGGAAAACATAAATGTAATGCATAACTTGTGCAGGTAACCATCAAACTTAGAAACAATATAAAACTGAGGAAAACGATACATCTTATAGAGTTTTGACTAACTCTCTCACTATGGGGGTCTATCTCATACATGTCAGATACCTGTCTAACCGTTTCACCCGAGAGGGACTTAGACAATTAAACTGGCTGACTTATTTTACTAGACCGAAGCTTCAACTTATACTCCTGTTGCGGAGTTTTCTCTAACAGAGTAACTTTCAGTTCAGGATTCAGATCAGAGTCTGGTTTCAGGCAGTCTTTAGAAATGGAACAGTCCTTTGAAAATGTTTTTCTCGAACTCCATGGAACTTCTTTATATGGCTCAGATGGACCCACCCCTTGCGGCCTTCCAACTTCACGGCCGTGCGGGTGGTCAGGAGGACAAGTCGCGGCTCTTTCCAACGAGGCTCCAGCGGACTTGAACGATCAAAGTTCCTTACTAGGACGAGGTCCCCTGGAATGACCTCATGCGGTTTCACTTCGGTATTGTCTGGAAATGCAGCGGCAACCTGGGAACGACAAGAGTGTAGGGCAGACATCAAGGAAGCTAGGTAATCTGTCAGCATATTACTGGAAACATCTGTAATACTGCGGGGTCTAGGTGTACCCCACATGTTTGGGGGGCGGCCGAATATGACCTCATAAGGGGACAGACCTGATCTGGAATGTGCAACCATCCTCATGAAGAATAAAGCAACTGGCAGGGCAACTAGCCAGTCTACACCTTTCTCTTTACATGTCTTAGCAATAAGGATTTTCAGGGTCTGGTTATGTCTCTCTACGAGACCGGCTGCTTCAGGATGGCGCACACAATGGAACTTCCACTGGTACCCTAACAAGAGGGAAACATGTTTCATTAACTCAGATGAGAATGGCTGGCCGTTATCAGAATACACGACCCTAGGGAGTCCATAGCGGGGAAAGAATTCACGAACCAACTGCCTGGCAGTGGTCGCGGCTGTGTAATCTGGAACTGGATATGCTTCTGTCCACCTGGACAAAGCGCATACAACTACGAGAACATACTTGAAACCTCGACATCGCTCCATCTGGATATAATCCATCTGGAGGACTTCAAAAGGGTGGTCAGGAGGTTGGAATCCACCTTGTTCCACCGGGACACTTTTACCTGGATTGAATTGACAACATATCATACAAGTACGGACTTTCTGCTTGGCTGCAGCTCGTAAGTGCTTGTTGAACCAAAGGTTCTGTATACTATCTAACATGGCTTTTTCTCCTAGATGTGCTGGACTATGTGCGGTATTGATAATGACTTGAACCATAGAGTCGGGGAGAAACCATGTGGCCTTTCCCTTCGTCAACCATCCCTGATCTGTCTGGACCCCTCCTTGTTCGGACCATTTCTTGATTTCTTCAGGAGTAGCATGTAACTGTATGTCTATGACATCTTGTGTAGGGTCCTTAACTGTCATACAAGTAGTCTGTTCTGGGGTGGATGTCTGTGTCTTGTTAACTGGAATGTCTGGGGTCTGAGCTGTAAGCTTGGCTGTTCGATCTGCTAGATCGTTACCTTGGGAAATGATATCAGTAACCTTCGTATGTGCCTTGCACTTCATGATAGCAATAGCTGTCGGTAAATGTATTGCATCTAACAGAGCTTGAATGAGGAGACCATGCTGAATCTTGGTTCCATGAGAAGTCATGAAACCTCTCTCCTGCCAGAGTACTCCGAAGTCGTGTACAACTCCGAATGCGTAACGTGAATCTGTATATATGTTTACTTTCAGGTTCTTGGCATGTATGCAGGCTTGGGTCAGAGCAACTAGCTCTGCTGCTTGAGCAGACAGGGTGTCAATACGGTGTGTTTCAATGACTTCAGTTTCAGTAGTCACTGCATACGCGGCTACTAGTTCTCCTGTACTTGTTCTCATACATGAACCGTCCACATAAAGTGTCAGGTCGGGATTAGGTAATGCAATGTCTGTCAGGTCTTGTCTTGGCTTGGTCATAGTGTTAACAACTTCCACACAGTCATGTGTGGTAGGATTTGAAGTAACTGACGGTAACAGTGTAGCAGGATTTAGAATGTTGCAGCGTCTGATTTCTATGTGTGGCTGGAACAGTGTCAGTTCATAACCTGTTAAACGTGCAATTGTCAAGTGTTGAGTCTGTGTTCGGTTTAAAAGAACTTCCAAGGAGTGTGGAACTTGTACTGTCAGGGAGTGTCCTAATACTATGGAATCACTTTGTCTGATTGCTAGAGCTGTGGCTGCAACTGACTTGAGGCACGCAGGCAGAGCCTGGGCTACTGGATCTAATGTGCTCGAGAAATAAGCACAGGGCTTGTACTGTCCTGCTTGATCTTGTGTGAGAACAGATAATGCAGTACCATCACGTTCTGTGACAAAAAGTGTAAAAGGCTTACTGTAGTTCGGTGTTGCTAGAACAGGTGCTTGGCATAAGGCTTTCTTTAATTCATTAAAAACAAGTGTATGTTCAGATGTCCAAGGGAGAACAGTCGATACGGCTGCCTCCTGTGTCGTTAACTGTATCAGTGGCTTGGCTAGAAATGCATACTGAGGAATCCATTGTCTGCAATAAGAAGTGAGGCCAATAAAAGCTCGTACCTCCTTCTGTGTCTTGGGCTGTGGAAGACTCGCTATCAACTGGATACGGTCTGGTGTCAACTGCCTACCCCACTTGGACAGTAAGTGGCCTAGGTAGATCACTTGCTGGACACAGAACTGAAGCTTCGAAGGGGACACCTTGTGCCCCATCTCGGCTAGGAAATACAGAACTGTAAGTGACGCACGCTCGCAGTCACGTTCAGAACGGGCTGTGATCAGTAGATCATCGACATACTGGAGCAGGGCAGTGTCAGTTGGCATGTGAATATTGTCTAGTTGTCTCTTAAGTGCTTGACTGTAAATACTAGGACTTTCTGTGAAACCTTGAGGAGCTCGTGTGAATTTATAGCTCCTTCCATTTAAACAAAAACCGAAAAGGTACTGGCTGTCTGGATGAATGGGAACACTGAAAAATGCGTTCTTGAGGTCAATAACAGTGAAAAATGTAGCTTCAGAATCAATGGCTGTCAATAGGGATGAAATATCTGGGACTACTGGATACTGGGGTATGATACATTTATTAAGTTCTCGAAGGTCAATCACTAATCGATATACTGGAGGTGCATTTGGATCAGTACGTTTCATGACTGGAATGATAGGAGAATTACATACATTGGAGTCAGTTTCTACAACCACTCCTTGAGCAATGAGCTCGTCAATAATTTTGGATAAGGCTGCTACAGCCTCAGGTGGCAATCTGTACTGTCTGATTCGTGGCAAAACTATACCTTGCTTGAGGGTCACACGATGAGGTGTGATTTGCATAAAACCTACATCAGTTGGACCTTGCGCCCATAGATGCTGCGGAACATTTAGTAACCTTGGATCAAAATCACGTAATACATAGTGACCTTTAAAGTCACGCAAAAACAATCGGATTCCTTCTGGGGAGCAGCAAATAACTGCACCTAATTCTTTCAATGTTTTAATGCCTAACAAATTTTCTGGACATGATTTCGTAAGTAACAAATCAGTAGTTCGGGACAATGGACCAACTTCTAGAGAAACTGGCTTTGAAATCTCGTTAACAATAGGCTTTCCTGAAAATCCAAGGGAAACATTTTTAGAGCCTGAGAGCGGAGCCCCTGGAACCTCGTCATGACTGATAGTAGTCCTACTTGCCCCTGTATCAATCAAAAACTTTCTGTCTTTCCCTAATACTTGACTGTGTACATAGGGACCCTCTTGATCTACAGGTATCTCGATGAGAGGCAAGCCTACCTCCCTCTCTAGGCTGTTTCATGAATACTGTTGATATTCTGGATACTCTGTCTGGGCATACTGGTACATCTGCTGTGTAACATGCTGTGTTGCAGCGATAGGCTGCGGTGCTGGAACTGTCTGTTGTGCATTCTGTGGTGCCTGAGAAGTCTGTGAAACTTGTTCTTGTCTAGGCGGACGTGGTCTTTCTTTAGTCTTACCAGTAGCTATGTTGTGTTTCAGAACTGCACACTCGTTTATAAAATGACCTGGCTGTTTACAATAATTGCATGTCCCTTTAACGGGAGCTGCAGGATGACTGGCTTGATTCGGACCCCTCTTCTGACTGTCTTGTGGAACAGATTGTGCAACTAATACTTTCATTTTCGTGTCTTTCATACGTCTCCTTTTGTGTTCTTGCTCTTCCCTGATTCTATTCTGGTGATACTGGAGCATCTGGAGCATTTGTGACGGGGTATTAGCTTGCCAACTACTTTCGACTTTCAATACTCGATTTTTAACTTGTGGACTTGAATTCTCGACTAGTTTAGAAACAAAAAGATGAGGGTATGACTCGCTACTTGTCTTCAAACCACTGTTGACAATAAAACATTTCTCAAATCTAGAATAGAAATCACTAGTATCTTCATCCTGTTTCTGTTTGCATGCTGAGATTGCATCCCAATCTTCCTTTTTCGTGGCTAGTAACCTTGGCAAAACTTGTATCAATAACTCGGGCAATTCTTTACATTTGTCCCCAAGACCGGTACCTGGTACTCGTATATTATCTTCAGCTTCTAGAGCTGTCCAATCAATCTTTTTCTCTCCCACCTCCCATTCTTTTTCCTTGAGTTTTTCATATACCCCTGCGGGCAACAGGACCTTTAGCATTTTAATAATATCTGGATACGTGTATTCTCCCATACGGAGCATGTCTTTTAATTCTCGATGGAACCCTGCTGGATCTTTGTCGTGACAGGGAATTAATTTCTTCATCTCTAAGAGTTCCATCTTTGTAATAGGGGTGTAAACAAATACTCGTTGCATTTCACCACCCGCTGTCCTAACTGGGTGTACTTCTCGTAACGGATGCTGTCTATCTATGTAAAACGGTTTACTTTCTGGAGGTGAGACATGAACAAAATGCGGATTCAGGAACGTTCTATATTTGTGGCGCTGTTCTAGAATGACACTAATTAAATCGGTACCTAGACCTTTCCATTTATACTTGAGTAACTCGTTCAGAACATCATGTAACGGACCTGGATCAGAATGTTGTCCTTCATACAGTGTAATGAGGTGCTGGATCATATACATACCCACCAGTCGCTGCTCGGCTGGGGGCAGTTTCAGAAACATTTGTGCCACTATTTCGTCTAGAAAAGTGGTAGAATCAGTAGTCCATCGGACTGCTGATCGGGCTAGTTCTTGTTCATGCATGGTGCTAAGTTCACTATAACCGATTCGTGATTTCAGAATGTGATCGGTAGCTTGAAATACTTGCTCTAGAGAACCTTGTTCTGGTACTGGAAGATGAAAAACTTTCTTGTGTTCTGGACGTGAATGTCGGTCAGGAAGTCTAGTTCTACCTACATACGCTATTCTGGTAGGACTCTCGTCGTCTACCTCTTCAGTAGGAGAGTCGTCTTCTTTCTCACTTACTTGTGCTGCTTTGCGTTTCTCGTGTAACCTTATTATTTCCTTACAAATTTTCTTGTACATACTCTCTATACAACTGAGTGTCTTGTGTCTACCCTCGGCTATATTATCACTCCACTTCGTCAGAACTCTCATTTCGATCGGATATTTAGTCGGATAATCTTGTTCCCTTATTAAACAATTAATTAGAAACTTTAAAAGCATGAGCTGGGTCTCGGCTTTCCTTTGAGACATGACTTCACCAATACTTTCTGGATCTTCTCCTGTATGGATGAAACGATATATTCTGTCTAGATCTTCTTTCATATTCGGCAGGGTGTCCAAATACTCGGTCACCCGTCTTACGCGCAATGAATATATAACCATATTATCATCGCCTGGGACTGGATCATAACGGCATTCAGTAAGAGCTCGTTTAATATCTGCAACGGACTGCTGTTTGGGCGTACGCTGTAACGCACGTTCATGTAACTCGACTAACGTTACACGTTTGTGTGGCGGCGGGGTACCAGGAGGACCTCCCCCCGCGGCTCCTAAACTGGAATCGTCAACGGGTACTGTACGGGCTGGCAGAGTGACTGATGTAGCGGGAACTTGTACTATGGGCTGGACCGGGGGTACCGTAACAGGTACTGTAACAGGTGCCCCGGTGGCTGGAGGAACAGGAATTACATTATTTACAGGAGCTGGCGGAACAGAATTTGCATATTCTGGGACTGTGTCGTCCAAGTAGGACGAGAGAAAAATATCAGCTGCGGTCGGTTTGTGACGTAGCTTAATCGGAACTAATGGCGGCGGAAAATTACATGGTGCTTCCGGGGTTGCTTTTGGCAGGCCCTCGGCAAGAAGAGGATACATACCCTTAATAAGGGCATTTCTCTGTCTGTCTGACTGTTCGGCTTTTACTCGTTCACCTACTTTGATTAATTCCCTTTCTTGGGCTCTTTCTGTGAATTCTCTGCTTAATTCTGACTTTCTGATTTCTTTTTCGGTTCTTTTATGAGATTCTTTGCGCCATAACTCGATGGCATCTTTCTGGGACTGTCTGGCTTTCTTTTTCCATAATGCTTCTTCTACTCGCATGATGCACTCGGCATCCCACGTACCTGATACGGGCCATCTATACTTCTCTTCTAATTCCTTGGTGTACTCCACCCATAAGTCTAGATATAATATGGCAGACCTTTTCTGGTTTTTAACTGACGTAACTTCGTGAACAGAGGCATAACTTAGGCTGGAGTCTGGACACAATACAATACACGATAAACACAATAATAACTTTAAGAAAACAAATCACTCATACCACGACATTGAAGACACATGAAATAACATTTAAAATAACAGTTTGGACAGAATATTACCTGAAATACTGAAAACAGAACACATGAATTTCTCGAGAACAGAACTTACTAGAACAGAAACTTTACTAGAATGACTGGATGCACTGCTAAAACAGTACGAAACTTACCGGTCCCATAAAGAGACACGTCAGGACCCGCGCCCACTTAAGTGAACACTTCGTGTTGGATCTGTGTACCCAAACCCACGGACCAGAGACAAATTAATTGACCCTGTCTAGATACTACCCCAGCAACGGTACTCACCGGGCAGCAAGAACGGAAGGCCTTGGACTGGACTGGACTGCTACGACGACGGACGGACGAACTTCGGACTTCAGTTACGGGTGGGCCTCCGGATACCTCGGACCTTGGACTCTCGGCTTGGGCTCTGGTCGGGACTCGCCGCGTTCCTCCACCGCCTCGTCTGGACGCTGGACCGCAACCTCCGTCTCCTCCGTGGGCCTGAGGGATACTTGAAGCAGAAATATCTGCACGTGCACGGTATGGTTCCGTCACGGCTGCAGAGGATCAGGGGGCCTGCGTGGCTTCTCCGGCGCGTGGGGAAAGGGCAAGTCCCTATTCGGGCGCCATTATGTGGTAAATAAATAAATTATTACCGGATCTATTTTTGGAAATAATCAATAAACAGGTAGCTCAATAAATAAGAGTCAAGATTCGAGGTAGCTGAAGTTGACAGGCTTTAATCAAGCATAAAGGACAGGAACAGGACAGCCTGTACGGGAATAGGATGGCAGCTGCCGGGGGCAGGATCTGGGAGCATAAGGGATAACCTTTAATATGCAAGTAGAGTATATATACTTAAACAAATACATTACGTTCAATACAGTAGGCGTAGCAGCAGGCGTGGTTTGTAGCAGTCGCGAAAGATAAGGGCAAAACTGATGCAACAAGAAGGCGTGTACAGGGCGTATACATAGACATGTGATACAACGTAACAGAATATGTCATAAACGGGGCGGAAACATGGAGGGGGCTACCTGAGCAGCTGGGAGCAGCTGGGACCTCTAACCTAGTGGTGCGCGCAAACTGGCAATGACGTGTTACCAGGGAGAACTGGGGGCTATGACTTCTGCGCTAGAAGAGGAGACTAAAGTCTGGAGTGTCAGAGCGACATGTACCCAGGCATATCTAGTATCTGGTGTTTAGAGTACATGTTGATAGAATACAAGAGTTATCAGAGTAAAGGCTAACAGACATTAAGACTGGTGCATACATTATTCTACATGTAGTGCGTGTGCGAGGAATATTCCATGAATATTAATACAGTATTTCTCTTACATGGAGACATAAAGGCTAGACCATGACGGGAACTATTGATGCGATTCAGTAACTTAGGAATGCAGAGAAGGAGGGCTGGACTGATAACTAGAAACATAACATACTCTTGGCAGACTGGGAGGCAGAGCCAGGCCGAGCCGGACACTGCGTGGCAAGAAGTAAGCTAAGGGTCAGGGATACAGGTGGGGGCTGTATCGCTCCTCGGGGAGGTTTCAGGAAACAGGAGCTGAATCTGAGTCCGGGCCCTTTTGAGGCCTAGAAACGGGGACAATTCAATGAATTAACGTGCACCCTGTAAAATGTGGCAACGTAGGGTTACACAGGCCTAATATTCGTTGCTTTCACGAAGACTGGAAACTGGCATACTAGAGATGGACACAACTGTAATTGCGTCTTTAATCGATCAGAGGGGAATACATGCATATCGATCATGCACATATAACATAAGATGGGGAACACGTAGGCACATACAACGTGGCAAAATTTACTTTTCCACATTTGTCATAAATTTGCAAACCATTCCTTTTCCCCAAAAACGATTTTCAAATCATAATTTGAAAACACTGCACATGTGGAAATGACTTAAAATGTCCTTAATTCAAAATTTGCTATTCCTTATTTTGCGATTGCACTGAAGGATTTGCAAATTTTGCGATTTCTTAAATGCAATGTATCAAACAAAAAATATGTAAAAAATGACATTAAGGATTTGGAAACTACCACCAACTTCTAGTTTGTGGTAATTTGCGAATTCTTTTCAAAAAGCATTTTTTTCCAAAAAACAAAAGGTGCCATATGACGCCAATGCATGTCCTTAGGGCATGTATGTGCGCCATATGCCCCCAAATTTCTTTTTCAGGGGTGCAGCAGGGTGTTCTTGAGACACCCATGCACCCTTGGAAAAATTCCTAATTTGCGATGAGCTAATTGCTAATCGCAAATTGCACCTTCATTCCTATGAGCCTCCTAGCCCATGGAAATGAATGGGTAATTTGCAATTAGCAATTTGCTCATTGCAAATTAGGAATGGTAAAGAATTGCTATTTATTCCTTAAAATTTGCTATTTTGGAAATGCAAAATAGTTATATGATACATATGCCGGTTGATGTCTAACAAGATAAGAAGCTTAGGGATACATTTATGATGACTGGCGCAATGAAGTGGACATTACTTACTTCATTGGTAGAGCTTTACATGTATTATGTCCTCTGTATTCTTCATCAAGCGTAACTTTAATCTGCAATCCTGAGTAGGCCTCACCTTAAACAAACCTCTGGATAGGCCACACCTTATCGTCATCATGAATTAATCATTTAAAATGCTAGGGACAGATTTATGATAGGTGTATGCCTCTTTTGCGCCACTTACAAAACACTGTCCACGGGGAAATGACTTAAAATGTGCTTAAGACACATGAATGTGTTTTTTTAAAGCGTTTGCAATGTTTTTGGGTCACTTTTAACATGGCTATGTGACTCAAACAGTCAAAATCTAAATTCACCATGCACAGGTGGGAGCATATTTACAAGGAATGTGCTCCATGGGGAAAGGTCTTATAATGTAATATGGGAAAAATGACATCAGAGACAGTGAAATGCCTTATAGAGAAGCATACACCATTATGTCCTTGTCATAAATTTGCAAACCATTCCTTTTCCCCAAAAACGATTTTCAAATCATAATTTGAAAACACTGCACATGTGGAAATGACTTAAAATGTCCTTAATTCAAAATTTGCTATTCCTTATTTTGCGATTGCACTGAAGGATTTGCAAATTTTGCGATTTCTTAAATGCAATGTATCAAACAAAAAATATGTAAAAAATGACATTAAGGATTTGGAAACTACCACCAACTTCTAGTTTGTGGTAATTTGCGAATTCTTTTCAAAAAACATTTTTTTCCAAAAAACAAAAGGTGCCATATGACGCCAATACATGTCCTTAGGGCATGTATGTGCGCCATATGCCCCCAAATTTCTTTTTCAGGGGTGCAGCAGTGTGTTCTTGAGATACCCCTGCACCCTTGAAAAAATTCCTAATTTGTGATGAGCTAATTGCTAATCGCAAATTGCACCTTCATTCCTATGAGCCTCCTAGCCCATGGAAATGAATGGGTAATTTGCAATTAGCAATTTGCTCATTGCAAATTAGGAATGGTAAAGAATTGCTATTTATTCCTTAAAATTCGCTATTTAGGAAATGCAAAATAGTTTGATGGTACATATGGCGGTTCATCTGTAACAAGATAAGAAGGTTAGGGATACATTTATGATGACTGGCGCAATAAAGTGGACATTACTTACTTCATTGGTAGGCCTTTACATGTATTATCTCCTCTGTATTCTTTATCAAGCGTAACTTTAATCTGCAATCCTGAGTAGGCCTCACCATAAACAAACCTCTGGATAGGCCACACCTTATTGTCATCCTGGATTAATCATTTAAAATGGTAGAGACAGATTTATGATAGGTGTATGTCTCTTTTGCGCCACTGTGCGTCACTTTTATGATGCAGTGGCGGTGCAAAAGATTTGCTATGAGGCGAGAAAATTACAAATTGATGCATTTAGGCAGATGTGTCATGGTGTAAAAAAAACGTGCCACATGAAACCGATGCAGCAGTGATGCAAAAGATGCACCATGTTGCAAGACAGGCCTCACTTGGGGTCATATGTATCAAGCTAATTACCATTCGCAAAGATCAAAATTCTGCAAATTTCAGCCTTTGCGAATGCTAATTAGACAAATGGTATGTATCAAACAAGTTTGATGCAAAATAAGGAATAGCAAAATTTGCTATTCCTTATTTTGCGATTGCACTGAAGGATTTGCAAATTTTGCGATTCCTTAAATGCAATGTATCAAACTAAAAATATGTAGAAAATGACATTAAGGATTTGGAAACTACCACCAACTTCTAGTTGGTGGTAATTTGCGAATTCTTTTCAAAAAGCATTTTTTTTAAAAAAACAAAAGGTGCCACATGACGCCAATACATGCCCTTAGGGCATGTATGTGCGCCATATGCCCCCAAATTTCTTTTTCAGGGGTGCAGCAGGGTGTTCTTGAGACACCCATGCACCCTTGGAAAAATTCCTAATTTGCGATGAGCTAATTGCTAATCGCAAATTGCACCTTCATTCCTATGAGCCTCCTAGCCCATGGAAATGAATGGGTAATTTGCAATTAGCAATTTGCTCATTGCAAATTAGGAATGGTAAAGAATTGCTATTTATTCCTTAAAATTCGCTATTTAGGAAATGCAAAATAGTTTGATGGTACATATGGCGGTTCATCTGTAACAAGATAAGAAGCTTAGGGATAGATTTATGATGACTGGCGCATCACCAGGGATGTGCCAGTCATCCTGCGCCGCTGTTCCGCCACCCATGGTGTGCTGCATTTACAATGCGGCGCAGCATGGGGCAAAAATGGCACAGATGCGTGACGTATCTGTGCTGTAAAGGTGGCGCATTGCTGGAGTTGTATCGCAAGTGCGATGCAGCTCAAGCAAGGCTCAGGGGTGCCCCATCTCCACAATGTTGCGTCAAGACCTATGCCTGCTTAAAGCAGGCGCAGGGTTTTGACGCAGCTTTCTCCTATCTGATTGTAAATACGGCACACCATGGGTGGCAGAGCAGCGGTGCACGTTAACTGGTGCATGCCTGGGGATGTGCCATTTAACATAAATCTGCCCCTTTACATTTAAGTATGTGCAGGGGACACAGAGTTGGTGAGGCTTATCCAAGGTTAAGAAGAGATGAGTCCTGTTCACTGAAAAATTAGACATAGGCTTCACCTGCTCAGCATCGCTGGACATGGCTAAATAATAGCTGCAAAATGTTACTCTTGTTAAACAATTTTACTATTATAATCTCTGAGATTTGTCTCTTACTCTGCAACATCTCATTGTTGTTATCTTTCTTTAAAGATAAAGACAACATCAACATGAGCGACAATCTGCAATCAGTTGATTTTGACCTCATCATTGAACTTGTAATTGAAACATCAGTGGATGTTGATCCCTTGGATGATTTAAATCCTGAGGATGAAGAAGAGCGTGATGAGGATGCAGATTTGTCCGAATTATATGACATAGGGTGGGAAGCTGACCTGCTTGAGCCTATGGAACTATAAACATTTATTTTTAAAATTTATAATAAATAAAAAGTAAAAGTGTAAACCGTTTAATTTAAAAATAAAGACACCTTCAAAAACAGGTTATGTGTAGTGTCTTCAATAAAATATTAAAATATGCTCATAAAATTAGATCAGATTCACATATAAAATAGCACAGGTAACATGAATATAAATTCCATTTCTTTTCTGCTATTTCTGTATTGTAAATTTGCCAAGGACTAAATAATCTTCTATTTAAAATGTCAAGTAGTGTGTTAAGTTTTTGATCACTGTTATTGATTTACTGTTTGGTAATAGTGGTTAATAACATTTTTTAATATATTTTACCACAGATTCAACTGCAGATCATTTCAACATTTCACCATGCCAACGAAAGAAAGAGAGAGAAAGGCTGCAAAACGTCAAAGACAGCAGGCCAATCAAAAGAAGCAGCAGTCCTCTAACAAAAAGATTTGTCAAGTCACGAAGAAAGCACCGGGTAAGAGTACAAAAACATTCATAAGAAATATGTGTAGTAAAAAAAATATTACTACAGAAAATGTTTCAGTCCATAAAAAGAGAAGCAATTCAAATGGAAAGGAAAGGCCAATCAAAAATGTTACTGCTAGAGCAAGAGATAACACTGTGCATGATAGTAGAAGGAAACAACAGTTTAGGGACATTCGTAAACGAATGTTCCGCAACAGGATAATTGGCAATTTGTTAAAAAATATTAAGAAAGGTCAACAGAAAGTGGTTTTTTATAAGAGAAAAAAAAAAGTTGAGAAAGTTATTGATCAGGCATTTGAAATTAAACGTAAGTTTTTTATTTTGATAATCAATAGAATTAGGAAGCTAAACAAGGCAATTTATGATTTCAAAAGAAATAGTAGATGGAAGAGAATAGTTAATCGTAGTAATTTTTGTGAAGTTTTTTCTGGAGAATGGATGCATAGTTCAAGCTCTGAGGCATTTTTTAATGAGGAGAGTTATTTCCAGGATAATGATTTGGTGCATGCAGTTGACACCAGTGGTCGTGCTTATGAAGTGAAAGATGGTTGTCCAGTTGAAAAAGAAAAACTTGTGACAACAGAGGCAGAAGAGGTGTTAGGTAATGAGGTTTTAGGAAGACGTGCTAAGGGTCCTGTGTACACCTGGAAGTGTAGTAGTATTTGTAGTGTGCGACAGGATTCCATCAATTTGCTTTGTGATTTTGTACGGTCATTTAATAAGAAAAGTTTGAAGCAGAAAATAAGGTTGTTGCAAGAATTAGATCCTTGCAGAGTGAGAGAAGTGACAGGTTTGCATGGTCATTCACTGGCTTGTCTCTCCAGGAGAGTATGCCAGAGTGTTTTTCATCATTTCAGGATGCCAGCAGTGCATCATAATAAAGTGAGGAAATTAGTTAGAATGTTGTATTATGCTAAGAGTCCAGCAATTATGCTTAAACAATTATGCGCTGCTCTTTTGCATGGTTCTGAAATAGATGTGAAGAATATATGTGAAGAAATTGAGTTTTGTTACTTTGGAAGTAAAGAGGAGAATGTTGAAATTGACCAAGAAGAAGCGGGTAATGTGGAAGATAGTGTACAGGTTTCCAGTACAGATAATTTCCAGAGGGAAATTGCGACGTTTCAGGTCAAATCAAGTGAGAGGCCAAATTTCACTTGTGTGTGTTGTCGACGCACTTATTATAAGAATCAGACTAAGTTAGTGGATTTATATGCAAAAAGTGAAAGGGAAAATAATAGTGAATGGAAGGATTTCACAACATACTTGATGGTAGAAAATTGTTTTGATTTGGGATTGGATCAACGTGTGTGTACTTATTGTTGTAACAAATTAAATCAAAACCAGATGCCTGCTAGAGCAGTTCATAATAATCTGGAATTGGTTGAGATTCCTTCTGAATTGAAGGATTTAAATACTTATGAATCTATTTTGATTCAAAGTATCCATCCCTTTCAGGCTATTGTAAGAATGGAGCCAAAGACAGGGAAATTGCCTCCATCAGATTTACAGAGAGGATTAAAGGGAAGAGTTGTTTATTTGCCTCTAGATTTGAAGAAAAACATTAACACAATTGGAGTAGAAAAAGTGGAAGAGGAACCTCTGGTTATCTTAGTTAATGGGGTTCCGACAAAGAATAAGAAAATATGGCAAGATTTAGTAGATGTTAGGAAAGTTAAAAAGGCAACATTGTATTTGAAAAAAAATAATAAATACTATAAGAATGTATATGTTGCAGAAGAGGAAGTAAGTGAGGAAGAGGATAGCGATTTGTGTGCTGGTCAAATTGAGAAAGTAGAACCCTCTACTAGTGAAGAAATATATGAACATTATAGTGTTCATCCTTTGCATTCCAAGGAAGTCATGGGGAATGCTATTGAGTTGTTTCAAATGAAACAAGCCAAAGGGAGTCCCATTAGTGTTTGGGAGGAAAGTTTGGAAGCTCGGTGTTTCCCACAGCTTTTTCCAACAGGTCAGGGAGGAAGATATGATGAGCGACCTCATCAAATTCCTGCTTCTGAATACCGGACTTTGCGATTCTATGCAGGAGATGCTAGGTTTCGACAATCCGTTCCTTATTTGTTTCATCTCCTGTTTGAAAGCGATCTGTCTGGACTGTCATATGCAGTGAACCACATCTTGAAAAGTGGTATACACATGCAAAACATCTCGGCAAGTGACTTTATGGATAAAGTCAATGTCCAAGACAGTATTTTGGATTCTCACCTGATTAATCTCATGGCGTGTCAGCGTGGTACTAATGAGTACTGGTACCGTCGTCATGGTGATTTAAAATGTATGCTGAGGAACTTAGGTACTCCCACATGGTTCCTCACTCTGAGCTGTGCCGAGTATGGCTGGGAAGACTTACTTGAATTTCTACGAGAGGCAAATGCTAACGTAGATAACATCGAATTCAAGACACCCGGAGAACTGTGCTCTTTGGATCCAGTCAATGTATGTAGGTACTTCAATCATAGATTTGAAGCTATGATGTCTTTCATGATGAATAAGAAGAATCCACCTCTTGGAGAGGTGTTGGATTTCTTCTGGAGAAAGGAGTACCAAGCAAGAGGTGCTCCTCATATACATATGTTGCTGTGGATCAAGGATGCACCTAAATTTGGAACGGATCCAGAAGACTCAGTGATGAGTTTCATCCAACAGTATTCTACGTGTGCTGTTCCAAACGCAAAGAAGAAGAAAAGCCTAAGAGAAAAAGTTCTGCGTTTCCAAAGCCATCGATGTGGAAAGTACTGCCGTCGTAAATTCCGAAACAAGGACAAGTTCTACACCAAATGTCGTTTCGGCTTTCCACGACCGGTGATTTCTAAAGGAAGAGTAAACAGTTTGATGTCTTCGCTGCGACATAATGTGATGAAGAAATCACCTAAAAACACATACAATTTGAAGAGGAACGAAGAGTCCAAGTACATCAACGACTACAACCCGGTGATTTTGTCCATGTGGAATGCTAACATGGATATACAGTTTGTGGCTGATAACTGTATGGCTGTGGCTCGGTATGTGACATCTTACATCACCAAAAAAGAGAAGACAGAATTGAAGGATATGTGGGAGGACATTTCCCATGAAAAGAGCCTCAGCAAGAAGTTGTACAGTTTCAGTCTGAAGATGTTGTCGCATCGAGAAATTGGAGCTTACGAATGCTCTGACCGGTTGTCTTCAGCAAGTCTCTATGCCAAGTCCAGGAGCATCGTTTGGGCGAGTCTTGGTCTTGCTGCAACGCGTAATCGAGTTCTGAAACCTGTCCGGGAAATTGAGTATTTGGCGGAAAAGGAGCCAAACAGTACCGACATTTTGAAGACCAACATGTTGGATACATATTATCCAAATAGAAGCAGTCACCTCGACAATGTTTGTCTGTATGAGGTTCTTCAAAATTACATATTCAAGAGGAACATCAAAGAAGATACTGAGAAAGGAGTGTATGCTGTAATAGGAAGTGAGGGATGTCTGGTCAAGCAAAGAAAATGCCACTTGGTAAACCATCGAAAATTGAGTGGCGAATCTCCTGAAAAAAAGGAGTTTTTCTATTTAGCACTTTTGCAACTTTTCAAGCCTTGGCGTGCAGAAGAGGAACTGCTTGGAGATTTCCTCTGTTACGAAGACTCTTTCAATGCTGCCAAGGAGACCATAGAATGTCCTGCTTTTCCCAAATATGTAGAAATGTTGAATGCGGAAATTGAGCAGGAAGCAACGATTGCAGCCGAGATTGCCAGAGACAGTTCTCAGGACAGTCAGAGTTCTGCTTCATTGAGTCAGGATCCACTAGGAGGACCTGTTATCGAAAATGAAGCTGCCACTGCTATGAATGAAGTGGAAAGAGCCATGGCACATGCTCAGGAGGATGCGGTTAACTTAGAAGAGTTGGAAAGACAACTCAACGTTGAGCAGAGGAAAATATATGACGAAGTTACCATGCAAATTGATCATGGATTAAGTCATGACAAGAAAGAGTGCTCATGTACGTCGTTGAAGCCTGTCCGACTGTACGTGAGTGGAGAAGCGGGAACTGGAAAAAGTTTCCTCATTAAAGCAATTTCATGCTATTTGCAGGAAAGGACAGAGTCATTGCTGTCTTGTGTTGTCACCGCTCCAAATGGACTGGCAGCACATAACATTAAAGGGATTACTTTACATCGTTTACTGATGCTGCCCGTGGAGCATGACAACAAATTACAATATCACAAGCTATCTGGAGATGCTTGTTTTGAAGTTTCAAGAATCTTGAGGAAAATGAAACTTCTTATCATTGACGAAGTAAGCATGGTTTCCAATGTCATGCTTGCCTTTGTGCATTTGAGAATGCAAGAAGTTCTCAAAACAGAGTATGATGTGTTATTTGGTGGCAAACACATCATTGTTTTCGGAGATCTTTTGCAGCTGACACCAGTGAAAGGGCAACCTGTGTTCAAAATGCTCACGCATGAAGATACCAGGAAGTGCCTAGGCAGCATTGGCAACGTCAATATATGGTTAAACTTCAATTATGCTGAACTGCATGAAAATATGCGTCAGGCGAAGGATGAAGTTTACAAGACTATTCTACAAGATGTTAGAATTGGAAAAGTGACCGAGCATGGGAAAGAAGCTTTACATGCACGATTACTGTCAAATTTATATCCAGAACAAGATGTTGTGCCTGAGAATATTTTTCAGAAAATTACTGATAAGAAATCTGGAATATGTTTGATGCCAACTCTTGCAGAATGTGCCAAATTCAACAACAAAATGTTGCATTTAGAAAAGCAAGAGATTGTGAAACTGGAAGCTATTGACAGAGTAGAGCATATGGGATCAACAATTATTTTGTCTGAGAATCTGAAAACAAAATTGGATTCATTAGAGAAGAGTATATCTAAAACTGCAGGTTTTGAAAAGACTCTGAATGTGTGCTTGAACTGCCGTATAATTTTAAGAAGGAATTTACATGTTGAAAGAGGTCTGGTAAATGGATCAATGGGTAATGTTGTTGATTTTGTAAAATACAGAAATAGAGATGGAATTGAATTTTTAAAAATTAAATTTGATGGCATTGAGGAAGTACAGCTAATTGGTCGTTGCTCTGCTAGATTTTTGCTTGTAAAAGACTTATATGTTCGCCGTAAGCAGTTTCCTGTTTGCTTGGCATATGCGGTGACAATCCATAAATCGCAAGGTTTAAGTGTAGACTGTGCATTGGTGAATATTGGCAGTTCTGTGTTCAAGGAGGGTATGGCATATGTGGCATTGTCACGAGTTAGAACTTTATCGGGATTGTACTTGATTGAGTGTGATGTCACAAACATTTGTGCGGATCTAGATTGTGTTAAGGAATACAATAGGTTAAGAAGAGAGTATGCGCCACATTTGCCTCAGTATCCTTTGTTTGAGAAACGTGTGGTAGGCCGGAAACGAAGAAATGTGACCAATACTGGGGAGGTTGTAGCAAAAAGACGAAAAGTCGATGAACCTAAAATTACAAGCAGAAACAAAAAGGATTCTGTTGAAGATGTTGTTGGTTTTCAATTTGAAAACAGTTCTGGTGTCAACTGCTATGCTAATGTAGTGGTTAATGTTTTGTTTTCTCTAGAAAATGTAAAAGAAGAGATTGTGGTCAATTCTGATCAAAGATTTTGCAGTTTGTTAAATTCTGTGTTAGAGAAATGTAGCACTGATAGAACAAACATAGAAAGTGTGTCTGAAATTCGAAATCTGTTAGACAGATGTTCAGGCCAAACACAATTCTCTCAAAATATTCAGCAAGATTGTCAGGAGTTTTTAATGTATATGCTTGATGTATTGCATGCTGAAGGTGTAGATGTAGATCAGCTGTTTGGGCTTTCTTATCAATGGCAGCATGACTGCGAGAACTGTATGGTATCAAGTACTACTAGTGTAGACTCAGAAAGATTTATATATTTAACTTTGCCAGACAGTAAATCAGTCTCCTTTAATAAGCTAGTAAAAGCAGCTGATCACAACATGGAGTGTAGCCAATGTAAATCTGAAATGATTTCCACATTATTTATACGAACATATGGCCAGTATGTCATTTTAATGTTCCAACGATGTAGGCCTGATGGAACAAAATTGACAACTTTAATTAAAAAATTTGTAGCTTCGCAGTTGTCAATATCAGGAAGGACTTTTGTAACTGCAGCAATTATATATCATGACGGCCCTTCAATAACATCAGGACATTACACAGCTTATTTAAAGTCTAGAAATGGCTGGTCATTCTGCAATGATTCTGTTTTAATTTTCAAACAAAAATTGCCGTATGACCTTAAAAACTCTTACCTGGTGTTTTTAAAACCAAAATTTTAGGGAAATAATCTCGGGATGTGCTCTGTGGAATTTCAAGAAGTTCTAATGGCTCCTACACAATTTGGCCTTGAGGATAAGTGTAGTTCAGAGACATAACTTCTAACCATAAGACTGGACGTCATGGAGAAATAAGTGCACTTTGAATGAGTTCAGAAAAACTATTTCTTTTTATAAGCTAATTGAAGCAGCCAATCAAAACATAGAGTAGAGGGAATGTAAGTCTGCAATGCTGTCTACTGTTTTACATTGCTTTGTGATTAAAAGTGATGTAGAGAATTAAATAATTGTAGTACTCAAAGAGGTAGTGTAAGTCTGCTTCATAGTAAGCAGTATCAGTGTCATAGGAAATGTAGAACATGACTGAGCAAGAAGGGGAAGATATTACTATTCCAGGATTGTGAAAATGATCTTCAACATTTTAATTCTGAAAGTTGCAGAAATGCCAAATGACGGGATTGGCTTACAAGAAATCCAAGAGTTATAAATGGCTCTGACAAGATTTGGCCTTGTGGAAACTTGTGGTAGAGAGCTGTGGTAAATAAATAATTAAATACCGGTTCTATTTTTTGACTAGATATACAATAACAGATAGCTCAATAAATAAGAGTCAGGATTCGAGGTATCTTGAGTTTTGCAGGTTTTAATACAGTATAAAGGACAGCAACAGGACAACCTGCACGGGAATAGGATGGCAGCTGCCGGGGCAGGATCTGGGCAAAAAGGGGAATAACTTTTAATAACAGTCCACAATATTTATAGTTAAACAATTGCATTACAGTTCATACAGTAGGCGTAGCAGTGGGCGTAGTTAGTAACAGTCGCGAAAGATAAGGCTGAAGTGGGTGTAACAAGAGGCGTATACATAGACATGTGATGTAAACGTAACAGAATATGTCATAAAAGGGGCGGAAACATAGAGGGGGCTGCCTAAGGAGCCGGGACCTCTAACCTAGTGGTGCGCGCAAGCTGGCAATGACGTGTTACTAGGAGGAACTGGGGGCTATGACTTCTGTGCTAGAAGAAGAGACCATAGTCTGGAGAGTCAGAGCGACATGTACCTAAGCATATCTAGTATCTAGTGTTTAGAGAACATGTTGATAGAATCCAAAAGTTATCAGGGTAAAGGCTAACAGACTCTAAGACTGGTGCATGCATTATTCTACATGGAGTGCGTGTTGAGGAATATTAAATGACCATTAATACAGTATTTCTCTTACATGGAGACGTAAAGGCTAGACCATGACGGAAACTATTGATGCGATTCAGTAGCTTAGGAATGCAGAGAAGGAGAGCTGGACTGATAACTAGAATCATAACATACTCTTGGCAAACAGAGAGGCAGAGCCAGGCCGAGCCGGGCACTGTGAGGCAGGAAGTAAGTGAAGGGTCAGGGATACAGGTGGGGGCTGTATCGCTCCTCAGCGAGGGTTCAGGAGACAGGAGCTGAATCTGAGTCCGGGCCCTTTTGAGGCCTAGAAACGGGGACTTTTACTGAATTAACGTGCACACTGTGAAACGTGGCAACGTAGCTTTACATAGGCCTGATATTCGTTGTATTCACGAATACTGGAAACTTGGCATACTAAAGTTGGACACAACTGTAATTGCGTCTTTAATCGGTCATAAGGGAATACATATGCATATTAATCATGCACACATAACATAGGATGGGGGACACGTAGGGACACAGAACATGGCAAAATTTACTTTTCCACATTCCCTCCTTGTCACTACGTTTCAATCAGGAAACATCAATATTCATGATACCATCTATCATTTCATCCAGTATCATTTGCTCGTCTCGAAGTGTCTTGGAACGGGACTTAGAGCGGGACTTGGGACTAGGAATACAAGAGGTAGCACAAATGCCGCAAATCGCAGGGCCACATTGTATACAGAGGCAGCAACTGAATATGATCGCTACTGCAATACCTAGAAATGACAATACTTTCCATCCCCAGGCAGATAGGATACTCCAGAACCAACCGGACCATGTCCAGGTGCCTGGATTTTGGTGTAACTGATGGGCAATTCTATGAAGTCTGGTTATAGCTGAATAAACAGATAGACGGCGCGTTATTAGGAATGAAAATGCAGCAACTAGATCCGATGACTCTACATGCTCCTCCTCTATCGGCCAGTATGACGTCAAGAACGAGACGATTTTGGAGCACGACAAATCTCATAGCAGATTGCTCCTCGGTTAAGTTACCTAGAGCGGAGGCAGTCTCATTCACTACTGCTTCAAGGGTTCTGGTTAATCTACGTATTAGCTTACTATTCTGGATAGGTCCTATAAAGAAAAAGAAACCTCTATTGAAATCTGTATATTGTTCTAGAGTAGTTTCAGTTTGATCGACAATTGGGGACTCGATCTCCCTTCTATGTCTAATGTGTACTAGATGTGTGTTTCTATGATAATCGGATGGGGATAGGAAAACTGGTGGCAGTAGGAAGGCAATGTAACATGTTCCATCCCAATCGAGGGGCAGACGAACATATGCGGTCTGACCACATACAAAATAAGAATGACGTGAAGCTTTGAAAACAGATTTCCCACTGTCACTATACTCGACAATAGTAGTACAATCACTATGTCCTACATGTGCGGAACCATTCTTTCGGACACATAATTCGCCTTTGACTGGTAGTACTGAGATAGCAGGTAGATCTGGAGTAGGATCAGACTGAACATTCAGGACCATAAAATTCGAAGAATAATTACCCAAATTATAAACTTCATTTTCTAGATCTAACCCTGTTCTATGGGGAAGACCTTGCTTGTCTGGAAAACATGTACTGTTCAGAAGGGACATATCATTTGAAGATGACGTTAACATGGACCATGCTCCACACGAGCCATTATGTGAAAACGGATAAGGAAACAGTGGCAGAACTCCCTTCGGTGTCTGGAAAGGGGGGAGTCGACCACACACCCAACAATTGGTGGCATTGCTGGTCTGGTGAGAATAGTGTAACATTCTTATAAATGTATTATTTCTCATAGCAAGACGATAGGACAACTCGTGAGGAGGCAGATCACTAAACGTGTGCTCTATTGTAGCATTAGAAGACTTATTTACATGAGAAATTGGAAAACATAAATGAAATGCATAACTTGTGCAAGTAACCATTAAACTTAGAAAAACGATACATCTGATAGAGTTTTGACTAACTCTCTCACTACGGGGGTCTATCTCATACATGTCAGATACCTGTCTAACCGTTTCACCCGAGGGGGACTTAGACAATTAAACTGGCTGACTTATTTTACTAGACCGGAGTTTCTTTTTATACTCCTGCTGCGGAGTTTCCTCTAACAGGGGAGGCTTGGAATCAAAGTTTGTAGCGGGACAGTCCTTGAGAATAGGGCAGTTTTTAGAATTCTGGCAGTCCTTGAAAATGTTCTCGGCAAACTCTTTTTCTCGAAGTCCATAAAATTTCTTGACGTGAGACAGGTGCACCCAGCCTTTGCGGCCTTCCAACTTCACGGCCGTACGGGTGGTCAGAAGAACTAACTTCGGCTCCTTCCAGCGAGGCTCCAGCGGACTTGAACGATCGAAATTCCTGATTAAGACCAGGTCTCCGGGAAGGACCTCGTGCGGTTTGACTTCAGTATTGTCTGGAAATGCGGCGGCAACCTGTGAACGACAAGAGTGTAGGGCAGACATCAAGGAAGCTAGGTAATCTGTCAACATATTACTGGAAACATCTGTAAGACTGCGGGGTCTAGGTGTACCCCACATGTTCGGGGGGCGGCCGAATACGACCTCATAAGGAGACAGACCTGATCTGGAATGTGCGACCATGCGCATATAGAATAGGGCGACTGGCAGAGCTACTAGCCAGTCTACACCTTTTTCTTGACAGATCTTGGCAGTACGGATTTTCAAGGTTTGATTATGTCTCTCTACGAGACCTGCTGCTTCAGGATGGCGTACACAATGGAACTTCCACTGGTACCCTAACAAAAGGGAAACATGCTTCATTAACTCAGATGAGAATGGCTGGCCGTTGTCTGAATACACGACCCTAGGGAGTCCATAACGAGGGAAAAGTTCACGAACCAGCTGCTTGGCAGTGGTCGCGGCTGTGTAATCTGGAACTGGATATGCCTCTGTCCACCTGGACAGAGCGCATACAACTACAAGGACATACTTGAAACCTCGACATCGCTCCATCTGAATATAATCCATCTGGAGGACTTCAAAAGGGTGGTCAGGGGGCTGGAATCCACCTTGTTCCACCGGGACACTTTTACCTGGATTGAACTGGCAACATATCATACAGGTACGGACTTTCTGCTTGGCTGCAGCTCGTAAATGCTTGTTGAACCAAAGGTTCTGGATACTGTCTAACATAGCTTTTTCTCCTAAATGTGCAGGACTATGTGCGGTATTAATAATGACTTGAACCATTGAGTCGGGGAGAAACCCCGTGGCTTTTCCCTTCGTCAACCATCCCTGATCTGTCTGGACCCCTCCTTGTTCGGACCATTTCTTGATTTCATCAGGAGTAGCATGTGACTGGATATCTATGATATCTTGAGTGGGGTCCTTAACTGTCATACATGTAGTCGGATCTGGAGTGTGTGTCAGTGTCGTGTTAACTGGAATGTCTGGAGTCTGAGCTGTGAGCTTGGCTGTTCGATCTGCTAGATCATTACCTTGGGAAATAATGTCAGTGACTTTCGTATGTGCTTTGCACTTCATGATAGCGATAGCTGTCGGTAAATGTATTGCATCTAACAGAGCTTGAATGAGGAGACCATGCTGAATCTTGGTTCCATGTGAAGTCATAAAACCTCTTTCTTGCCAGAGCACTCCAAAGTCGTGTACAACTCCGAATGCATAACGTGAATCTGTGTAAATATTAACTTTCAGGTTTTTGGCACGTATGCAGGCTTGGGTCAGAGCGACTAGCTCTGCTGCTTGAGCAGACAGGGTGTCAATACGGTTTGTTTCTATAACTTCAGTGTCAGTAGTCACTGCATACGCGGATACTAGTTCTCCTGTACTTGTTCTCATACATGAACCATCCACATAAAGTGTCAGGTCGGGATCAGGTAATGCAATATCTGTCAGGTCTTGTCTTGGCTTTGTCATGGTGTTAACTACTTCCACACAGTCATGTGTGGCAGGATTTGAAGTAACTGACGGTAACAGTGTAGCAGGATTTAGAACGTTGCAGCGTCTGATTTCTATGTGTGGCTGGAACAGTGTCAATTCATAACCTGTTAAACGTGCAATTGTCAAGTGCTGAGTCTGTGTTCGGTTTAAAAGAACTTCCACGGAGTGTGGAACTTGTACTGTCAGGGAATGTCCTAACACTATGGAATCACTTTGTCTGATAGCTACTGCTGTGGCTGCAACTGACTTGAGGCACGCAGGCAGAGCCTGGGCTACTGGATCTAGTGTGCTCGAAAAATAAGCACAGGGCTTGTATTGTCCTGCTTGATCTTGTGTGAGAACAGATAACGCTGTACCTTCACGTTCTGTGACAAAAAGTGTAAAAGGCTTACTGTAGTTCGGTGTTGCTAGAACAGGAGCTTGGCATAAGGCATTCTTTAATTCATTAAAAGCAAGTGTATGTTCGGATGTCCAAGGGAGGACAGTCGATACGGCTGCCTCCTGTGTCGTTAACTGTATCAGTGGCTTGGCTAGGAATGCATACTGAGGAATCCATTGTCTGCAATAGGAAGTGAGGCCAATAAAAGCTCGTACCTCCTTCTGGGTCTTGGGCTGAGGAAGACTCGCTATTAACTGGATACGGTCAGGTGTCAACTGCCTACCCCTCTTGGACAGTAAGTGGCCTAAATAGATCACTTGCTGGACACAGAATTGATGCTTCGAAGGGGACACCTTGTGCCCCATCTCGGCTAGGAAATACAGAACTGTAAGTGATGCTCGCTCGCAATCACGCTCAGAACGGGCTGTGATCAATAGATCATCGACATATTGGAGCAGGGCAGTGTCAGTTGGCATATGAATATTGTCTAGTTGTTTCTTAAGTGCTTGACTGTAAATACTAGGACTTTCTGTGAAACCTTGAGGAGCTCGTGTGAATTTATAGCTCCTTCCATTTAAACAGAATCCGAAAAGGAACTGGCTGTCTGGATGAATGGGGACACTGAAAAATGCCTTTTTGAGGTCTATGACAGTGAAAAATGTGGCTTCAGAATCAATGGCTGTCAATAGGGAAGAAATATCTGGAACAACTGGGTACTGGGGAATGATACATTTATTAAGCTCTCGAAGGTCAATCACTAATCGATATACTGGAGGTGCATTTGGATCAGTACGCTTCATGACTGGAATGATAGGAGAATTACATACATTGGAGTCAGTTTCTACAACCACTCCTTGAGCAACAAGTTCGTCAATAATTTTGGATAAGGCTGCTACAGCCTCAGGTGGCAATCTGTACTGTCTGATTCGTGGTAACACTACACCTGGTTTGAGAGTCACACGGTGGGGTGTGATTTGCATAAAACCAACATCAGTTGGACCTTGCGCCCATAGATGCTGTGGGACATTCAGTAATCTTGAATCAAAATCACGTAACACATAGTGACCCTTAAAGTCACGTAAAAACAAACGTATTCCTTCTGGGGAGCAGCAAATAACTGCACCTAATTCTTTCAGTGTCTTAATGCCTAACACATTTTCTGGACATGACTTTGTAAGTAATAAATCAGTAGTTCGGGACAATGGACCTACTTCTAGAGTAACTGGTTTGGAAATTTCGTTAACTATTGGCTTTCCTGAAAATCCAAGGGAAACATTTCTAGAGCCTGAGAGCGGAGCCCCTGGAACCTCGTCATGACTAATGGTAGTCCTACTTGCCCCTGTATCAATCAAAAATTTTCTGTCTTTCCCTAATACTTGACTATGTACATAAGGACCCTCTTGATCTACAGGAATCTCGATGAGAGGCAAGCCTACCTCCCTCTCTAGGCTGTTTCATGAGTACTGTTGATACTCTGGATACTCTGTCTGGGCATACTGGTACATCTGCTGTGTAACATGCTGTGTTGCAGCTATAGGCTGCGGTGCTGGAACTGTCTGTTGTGCATTCTGTGGTGGCTGAGAAGTCTGTGAAACCTGTTCTTGTCTAGGCGGACGTGGTCTTTCTTTAGTCTTACCAGTGGCTATATTGTGTTTCAGAACTGCACACTCGTTTATAAAATGACCTGGCTGTTTACAATAATTGCATGTCCCTTTAACGGGAGCTGCAGGATGACTGGCTTGATTCGGACCCCTCTTCTGACTGTCTTGAGGAACAGATTGTGCAACTAATACTTTCATTTTCGTGTCTTTCATACGTTTCCTTTCGTGTTCTTGCTCTTCTCTGATTCTATTCTGGTGATACTGAAGCATCTGAAGCATTTGGGACGGAGTATTAGCTTGCCAGGTACTTTCGACTTTCAAAACTCGATTTTTAACTTGTGGGCTTGAATTCTCGACTAGTTTAGTAACAAAAAGGTGAGGGTATGACTCACTACTCGTCTTCAAACCACTGTTAATACTAAAACATTTCTCGAATCTAGAATAAAAATCACTAGTATCTTCGTCTTGTTTCTGTTTACAGGCTGAGATTGCATCCCAGTCCTCCTTTTTCGTGGCTAATAACCTAGGCAAAACTTGTATTAACAGTTCGGGCAATTCTTTACATTTCTCTCCTAGACCGGTACCTGGTACACGTGTATTTTCTTCAGCTTCTAGAGCTGCCCAATCTATCTTTTTCTCTCCCACCTCCCATTCTTTTTCTTTGAGTTTTTCATATATGCCCGCAGGCAACAGGACTTTTAACATTTTAATTATATCTGGATACGTGTATTCTCCCATACGGAGCATGTCTTTTAATTCACGGTGGAACCCTGCTGGATCTTTGTCGTGACAGGGAATTAACTTTTTCATCTCTAAGAGTTCCATCTTCGTGATAGGGGTATAAACAAATACTCGTTGCATTTCACCATCTGGTGTCCTAACTGGGTGTACTTCTCGTAACGGATGCTGTCTATCTATGTAAAACGGTTTACTTTCCGGGGGTGAGACGTGAACAAAATGCGGGTTCAGAAACGTTCTATATTTGTGGCGCTGTTCTAGAATGACACTAATTAAATCGGTACCTAAACCTTTCCATTTATACTGGAGTAACTCGTTCAGGATATCATGTAACGGGCCTGGATCAGAATGTTGACCCTCATACAATGTAATGAGGTGCTGGATCATATACATACCCACCAGTCGCTGCTCGGCTGGGGGCAATTTCAGAAACATTTGTACCACTATTTCGTTGGAAAAGTGGTAGAATCAGTAATCCATCGGACTGCTGATCTGGCTAGTTCTTGTTCATGCATGGTACTTAATTCACTATAACCGATTCGCGATTTCAGAATGTGATCGGTAGTTTGAAATACCTGCTCCAGAGAACCTTGTTCCGGTGCTGGATGGTGGAAGACTTTCTTGTGTTCCGGACATAGATGTCGGTTTGAATATCTAGATTTTCCTACATACGCTATTCTAGCGGTATTCTCGTCTACTACTTCTTCGGTATCAGATTCAGTTTCTTTCTCGCTTACTTGTGCTTCTCTACGTTGTTCGTGTAACCTTATTATTTCTTTGCGTATTTTCTTGTACATACTTTCTATACTACTGATCGTCTTGTGTTTACCTTCGGCTATATTATCACTCCACCTTGTCAGAATTTTCATTTCGTTCGGATCTTTAGTCGGGGAATCTTGTTCCCTTATTAAACAATTGATCAGAAACTTTAATAACATAAGCTGGATTTCAGATTTCCTGAGAGACATGGCTTCTCCGATACTTTCTGGGTCTTCTCCTGTACCGATGAAGCGATACATTCTGTCTAGATCTTCTTTCATATTCGGTAGGGTGGCCAAATACTCGGTCACCCGTCTTACACGCAAGGAATATATAACCATATTAGCCTCGCCTGGAACTGGATCATAACAGCATTCCGTAAGAGCTTGCCTGATTTCTGCGACGGACTGATATCTGGGCGTACGCTGTAACGCACGTTCATGTAACTCGACTGACGCTAAACGTTTATTTGGCGGCGGGGTACCAGGAGGACCTCCTCCCGCGGCCCCTGAACTGGAATCGTCGACTGATACTCTTCGTGCTGGCAGAGTGACTGATGTAGTGGGTACTTGTAATGTAGGCTGGACCGGGGGTACCGCAACAGGTACTGTAACAGGTGCCCCGGTGACTGGAGGAGCAGGAACTACATTATTTATAGGAGCTGGCGGAACAGGGTTTGCATATTCTGGGACTGTGTCGTCCAAATAGGACGAGAGAAAAATATCAGCTGCGGTCGGTTTGTGACGTAGCTTGATCGGAACCAAGGGTGGCGGGAAATTACTGGATGCTTCCGGGGTTGCTTTTGGCAAGCCCTCGGCAAGAAGAGGATACATACCCTTAATAAGGGCATTCCTCTGTCGGTCTGACTGTTCGGTTTTAACTCGTTCACCTATTTCGATTAATTCCCTTTCCTGGGCTCTTTCTAAGGATTCTCTACTTAATTCTGAATTTCTGATTTCTTTCTCTGTTCTTTTATGAGATTCTTTGCGCCATAACTCGATGGCATCTTTCTGTGACTGTCTGGCTTTCTTTTTCCATAATGCTTCTTCTACTCGCATGATGCACTCGGCATCCCACGTACCTGATACGGGCCATCTATACTTTTCCTCTAACTGTTTGGTGTACTCCACCCATAAATCTAGATACAATATGGCACTTATGCCATGCTTTTGATACATAAAATGACCTGGACTGTCCCTAGGCGGGACAGGAACTGCCTCTTCTAACAGACCTTTTCTAGTTTTTAACTGACGTAACTTGGAGAACAGAGGCATGGCTGAACTGGAGTCTAGACACAATACAATACACAATGAACACGATGATTACTGAAGAACACCACATTCATACCACGACATTGAAAACACATTGAAGAACATTTAAAATAACAGTTCGGACAAAATACTACCTGGAATACTGAAAACAGAATACATGAATTTCTCGAGAACAGAACTGACTAGAACAGAAACTAGAATGACTAGATGCACTGCTAAAACAGCACGAAACTTACCGGTCCCATAAAGAGACACGTCAGGACCCGCGTCCACCTAGGTGAACACTTCGTGTTGGATCTGCGTACCCAAACCCACGGACCAGAGACAAATTAATTGACCCTGTCTAGATACTTCCCCAGCAACGGTACTCACCGGGCAGCAAGAACGGAAGGCCTCGGACTGGACTGGACTGCTACGACGACGGACGGACGAACTTCGGACTTCAGTTACGGGTGGGCCTCCGGATACCTCGGACCTTGGACTCTCGGCTTGGGCTCTGGTCGGGACTCGCCGCGTTCCTCCAACGCCTCGTCTGGATGCTGGACCGTAACCTCCGTCTCCTCCGTGGGCCTGAGGGATACTTGAGCAGAAATATCTGCCACTGGGCAGGATGGTTCCGTCACGACTGCAGAGGGTCAGGGGGCTTGCGTGGCTTCTCCGGCGCGTGGGGAAAGGGCAAGTCCCTATTCGGGCGCCATTATGTGGTAAATAAATAATTAAATACCGGTTCTATTTTTTGACTAGATATACAATAACAGATAGCTCAATAAATAAGAGTCAGGATTCGAGGTATCTTGAGTTTTGCGGGTTTTAATACAGTATAAAGGACAGCAACAGGACAACCTGCACGGGAATAGGATGGCAGCTGCCGGGGCAGGATCTGGGCAAAAAGGGGAATAACTTTTAATAACAGTCCACAATATTTATAGTTAAACAATTGCATTACAGTTCATACAGTAGGCGTAGCAGTGGGCGTAGTTAGTAACAGTCGCGAAAGATAAGGCTGAAGTGGGTGTAACAAGAGGCGTATACATAGACATGTGATGTAAACGTAACAGAATATGTCATAAAAGGGGCGGAAACATAGAGGGGGCTGCCTAAGGAGCCGGGACCTCTAACCTAGTGGTGCGCGCAAGCTGGCAATGACGTGTTACTAGGAGGAACTGGGGGCTATGACTTCTGTGCTAGAAGAAGAGACCATAGTCTGGAGAGTCAGAGCGACATGTACCTAAGCATATCTAGTATCTAGTGTTTAGAGAACATGTTGATAGAATCCAAAAGTTATCAGGGTAAAGGCTAACAGACTCTAAGACTGGTGCATGCATTATTCTACATGTAGTGCGTGTTGAGGAATATTAAATGACCATTAATACAGTATTTCTCTTACATGGAGACGTAAAGGCTAGACCATGACGGAAACTATTGATGCGATTCAGTAGCTTAGGAATGCAGAGAAGGAGAGCTGGACTGATAACTAGAATCATAACATACTCTTGGCAGACAGAGAGGCAGAGCCAGGCCGAGCCGGGCACTGTGAGGCAGGAAGTAAGTGAAGGGTCAGGGATACAGGTGGGGGCTGTATCGCTCCTCAGCGAGGGTTCAGGAGACAGGAGCTGAATCTGAGTCCGGGCCCTTTTGAGGCCTAGAAACGGGGACTTTTACTGAATTAACGTGCACACTGTGAAATGTGGCAACGTAGCTTTACATAGGCCTGATATTCGTTGTATTCACGAATACTGGAAACTTGGCATACTAAAGTTGGACACAACTGTAATTGCGTCTTTAATCGGTCATAAGGGAATACATATGCATATTAATCATGCACACATAACATAGGATGGGGGACACGTAGGGACACAGAACATGGCAAAATTTACTTTTCCACAGAGCAAGAAGTCATTTATTGCATGTAACATGTTTTTAAAAACGATGGAGATTTTCTTTCAGAAAGTGGCGGGCTGAAAGTAATAACAGCACAACAGAGTATAAGCTGTTCATAGGACATCCTTTGACGTCATGGAAAGTAAGTTAACTTTAAGGAGTTCTGAATTCTGATTTGTTATGTTGTATGGGTTTTTTAAACACAATCATTTTGATTGTGTTTTTTTTCCCCCGCTGTTATATGATGAATACCTTCAAGTCACTGTTTTTAGTGAATTTTGATACATTCTGAGAACAGCAAAAATAAACCATTTAACATGTATAATTAATTCTGTACTGTTTGCATTTATGATGTATATGTAGAACTGTGTAGGAGGCATGGAGAAGGTGAGGCTTCTGTAAGTGTCAAAGTTGTTGCATGCAGTGCTGCACTTCTGCGTATTCTTTCATATGCTGGACTACATCTGCACAATGAGATACCTAAGCAAAGGAAACACAAGTGATGTGATTGTGAAATGAGCAAAATAAATTGCACGTATTTCATTTACATCACCTGTGTTTCCTATCATTGCGAATCACATTGTGCAGATCAAGTTTAGGTCTGTCCAGGGAAACATAGGAGGTTTGGACTTTGTTCAAGAGTGCAGTGGACATGACTCACTTCATTGGTAGACCTTCACATGTATTATGTCCTCTATTCTCTTCAACAACTCGAAATTTCATCTGCAACCCTGAGTAGGCCTCACCTCAAACAAACCTCTGGATAGGACACATCTTATTGGCATCCTGAAGCAATTATTTAAATTTTTAGTGTCTTGCAACACTTTTCTGAGACAACAGCAATGCAAAAGATGCACCATGTTTTAAGATAGGCCTCACTTCATCTGCATCAAGATACTGTTAGTTTAAAATGTATATCTTTAGGACTGTGTAGGGGGCCTGGAGAAGCAGAAGCTTCTGTAAGTGTCAAAGTTGTTGAAAAACTGTTTGTCCTTCAATTTTTTCTCTTGTCTTTTGTAATTTTTAAATACATGTTTTAATATTTTTCAAATGTTTGTTCTCTCTTTCACAGATTGAAAGTATAAAAACAAAAAGTGAGTAATTTAACGACAATTATAAGGTAAATGTTTTGTACTCTTTTCGTTACATTTCTATCACATTTAACTTCTATTAGTTCCACTGCTTCATTTCTTTAACCCTCAGTTTCCTGCCTTTGCTACTTCCCTCATTCCTTTCTCTATTACCTACTTACTCAACTCCTTCCACTCTTTTTCTCAGTCCCTCTCTTCTCATAGTTCCTCACTCTTGTTCACTCACTCCGTCTCTATTACTCTTAGTGTCTTTGACTGATCACTGTATCACTATTTGTTCATAATGCTTTCTCTGTGTAGTTGAAGCACACTAAGGGGCATATTATGAACACAGCCAATAAAATTATTGCTCTTTTTATTGGCAGAAAATTGGTGCAAAAGTGGTTTTAGCAGCAGTTTTCTGCCGCAAAAGCAGCTTTAGCGACACATTTCTGCCAATAAAAGCTGCAAAACTTTCATTGCCTATGTTGATGATATGGCTCTATGTTACTTACATTTCTTTGCTGTTTCAATTAATCTTTTTCTGTTATTTTTTGTTTTCTGTTTTCTATTTTTTCTCTCTGTTATTCCTCATGTTTTAATCTTATTTTGAACATTCACTCACATTCTCCAAGAAACTCTTCTTTGTTAATGTTATACTCTCTTTTTTTTTCTTTCACTTCGTTATCTATTTTGTTTTTCACAATTATACCCTCTTCCGTCTTTTCTTCGGTAAATAGATCTATTAAACAGTATCTCTTCTTTACTCCCTATAGCTGTCTTTCTTTTAACATCACTGTCTGTTTACTTTCCTTATACTTACTCTTTTATTTTTTTTTTATTTTTTTGGTTAGCTCCCGGTCCGCGTACCGGGAAGCTAACCGGGAAGCGAACCAAAAGAAATAGAGCTTGCCAGAGTGCTAAACATTCTAGCAATTTTTTTTGAAAGGGAAGGTAGTTCTGAAAAGAACTCTTTTTTTTTATATTTTTGTTGTTTTATATTTTTTTTTAATTTTTTGAACATTTTTAGTTTTTTTTGTATTTTTTGAACGATTTTATATATTTTTTTGTTTTTTTTGGGGGGGGAAACAACAAAAAACAGGCATTGAAAAGGGCTCAACAGGAGCAAAAAAAAAATTACTGGGGGCGGTTAGGGCAATTATGATGTTCATAAGCCAGGTTGATAGCATTTATACTCATATTGCCACATGCTATCAACGCACCACAGTGCATACAAGTGTGTTTCATGTGGCCAAAATTCTCTTGTATGTTTGGCACAGTTTCCCGTGCCTCTGCTGGTGTCAATGAAATTGTTGATCTTGATCTGGCCACAGGAGTTGATGTTGGATTTTCCTGCAAATCCCGTATTTCCGCCCGGCTGTAATTGAGTGGATGCTTCCTGGTCATATGCCTATGCATAGTATAGTTCCCATAACTATATTTCTTATCCGTCCCTCTGGATAATTTTTCTTTACAGATGAGGCAGGTGACATACCTCGCATTCACTATTTTTTGGCCAGGAGGGATTGAATAAAACTGCCAGATGAAACTGGCTTTCTTATGGGAAACCCGGGGCACCTCTTCCAAGAACTGTGGTTCTTCTCCCTCCTCTTCCTCCATTTCTTCCTCTTCCTCCTCTGTGTTGGTCATGACCTGGGGAGGTGGTCCTCTCTTCCCATGAGGAGGTGGAGGTGGTGGTGGGGGTGCACCAGCTGAAGCAACTACTGAAGCCATTTCTGAAGTAGTAATAAAGGTCTTCCTCTCACAATGATGAAAGTCAGAGTGAGGAAAGAAGGAGGGGTTTTCATCATTTGGGAAAAACAATAGTTCTCAACCAATGAAAAGTGTTATTTTTAGGTCACCTGACCTAGCCTTACATCATTATGAAACCAAAAGTGAAATGAACCAATGAAAAGTTTTATTAACAAGTCACATGACCTCTCACGCTCATGTTACGCGCTGCGGAACGCGCCCCGGTTAGCTTCCGGGTCGCTGCGCTTCGCGCTTCGGTCCGCGCCCCGGGGCACTTCTGGGTGCGCTAACGCGGTACGTCACAAGACGCATTACGCGGCAACGCGATACGTCGCGCTTTCGCGACGCGTCGCGGATCGCTTCCGGGGAGCTTCGTTTCGCGCCTCGGTCCGCGCCCCGGAGCACTTCCGGGTGCGCTAACGCGGTACGTCATAAGACGCATTACGCGGCAACGCGATACCGTCACGATGTTGATTTCTTACCGGTTCGCGGACCGGGTCACGGCATCAATTTGAGCTAACGGAAAGCTTTCCGGTTCGCGGACCGGGAGCGAAACAAAAAAAATATTTAAAAAAAATTATTAATAAACATATAAAATATATTTTTGGATTTAACCCCTTCCACGCTCATGACGAGCTGGGCTCGTCATGAAGTAGCCTCCTCGCACGCTCATGACGAGCCCAGCTTGTCATGTTGTGTGGGATTTCCGATTTCTCAGCACAGCAGGGGAATATGCTGAGCATCCATGGGGTTAAAGAAGAATACATTTTACAGCTATAGATATTAGCTTTTAAAAAACCAATGAAATTCACTGAAAAAACCATAGGTTATAGACCATATATAGTTAGGAATTAGCATTTACAAAACCTTGAAAATTCACTGAAAAAACCATAGGTTATACACCATATATAGTTAGGAATTAGCATTTAAAAAACCTTATTTTACTCACACAAAACCAATGAAATTCCATATATAGTTAGTTGTACTAACTATATATCGCGCACCCGCAATCCACTGCTGATCATGTCACATATTACATCATTCATGACATGGTCAGTGACATCACTGATGACATCACTGATGACATCTCAAATGACATCACTGATGACATCACTGATGACATCTCAAATGACATCACTGATGACATCACTGATGACATCTCATTTGACATTACTGATCACATCACTGATGACATCATTCATGTGATAATACGATGAACCTCTTCAGACTCTAATATAACCTTAGATACACTCAGTGTAAACAGACACTCACAGACTGTCACTCATCCATGGAGTTACTTACACACCTAGTCAGTCATGCAAAGAATCAATCACACCTCCATTTTCACAACTATACAGTTATACACACCTTACTTATTCAAACATATACTAAAACATATTTACTCACTTATACAATCCTGGATACAAGTTCACAATGATCCATACAGCCACTCACACATTCACTGGCTCTTATGCACAGTTATTTATATATGTCAACTCTCACATGTACTGTATTTTACATATGTACTTACTTTGACATGTAGCACTGAGATATCTATTCACTCACCAATACAGTCATGCACACAGTCAACCGCCCATACAGCTGTTTCCACATGCACTTTTGAACCCATACATCTATGCACAGAGTCATACACCTCCCAGCCACCCACACACACACTCAGTGTCCCATACAAATGCTTGGGCAACCAATCAATAACCCATATAGTTACTCATATAGCTACTGATCAACACATGCAGCAGTTTACAGAAGAACAGACATAATGATGCACAAATTAAGACAGTTTAGTCACTAACCCATGCACTCAGTGAGACACATTTAACCACTCACTCATACAGTCAGTCATGCACCTACTAAATTCTTCATCCAGACACTTATACATCCACTCATTCTTAAATATGTAAGACATATTTTAACTTTACAGAAAAATACAGTCACTGGATGTTGTCATCAGTGATGTCATCAGTGATGTCATTTGAGATGTCATCAGTGATGTCATCAGTGATGTCATTTGAGATGTCATCAGTGATGTCATCAGTGATGTCACTGACCATGTCATGAATGATGTAATATGTGACATGATCAGCAGTGGATTGCGGGTGCGCGATATATAGTTAGTACAACTAACTATATATGGAATTTCATTGGTTTTGTGTGAGTAAAATAAGGTTTTTTAAATGCTAATTCCTAACTATATATGGTGTATAACCTATGGTTTTTTCAGTGAATATATATATATATATGTATATATATATATATATATTTATAAAGTACTTTTACAAAGTATATGACTTCACCACACATGCATTTGCATTGTAATGGCATGCGTGATAAAAGTCATATGCGTTGTAAAAGTTTGAGGCATTATTGCTTTGCGGAGTAATGGTACTTTTGTAGTAAAAAATGCGGAGTGATGGTATGCGGGATGAAAGAATTCGGAATGACATCATATATTCGTCCAGCAGACATGTCGTACATTTCCAAGTACTACTGTCATAATGAAGTTGTATGGCAAATTTTCATATTTTTTTTCATCAAAAACAAAATCCAGCTAAATAAAAATAGCATTGATTCTGTCGCCATGGGAGTTTTCTCCCATGGCGTGGGGGACATTTTTCAGTTTTCACTGCCCCTTACCGCCAGGTTTTGCCCACTCTAACTGGGGCGGATGGACAAACGGAAAAACGTTTTGGGCCATCGGAGCAGTATGTTGGTGGGGGAGACGGAATAAACATTGACATACTCAACATCTAAATGAGGTGGTCGGACCTTCAGTGTGGCAGAGAGGACACTCCCTTGCAACCGAGTACCCCGAGTTGCCTCTATTGACAATCTAGCTGAGTGTGGAAGGAAAGTCTTTAGAATGTAAATAAAATTCTAACACACAGCAAAAGTTGAACTGTACAAATATTTCTAAATATATCAGCACTTAGGAAAGCACAAATGAAGCACTTTCGTTTGTAATTCTGAAGTGTGATGGAAACAAATATTTGAGTATTATCAAAATAAATCAGGACACTTTACTTGGTGATGTGCAAATGATAAGTATTCACTGGAGCCCGATTTCCACACATTATCATTTGTGCACCGCATAGTGTTATCAGTGAAACTACAAAAATGTGCAAATGGCAGTGTGCTACCACACCATGCTATAGTAATATATTTGTTCCACAATACCACCACACCCATACCACTCTCTTGGTGAATGGGTGTGGCTCATTTGCGACACTTGCTCTTTGTGTGACGGTTGGATTTTTCACAATGCCTGTGACTTCAGTGATGGGACATTGCATGACAGCACCCCCGCTCTGAAAACTGTTCCAGCACCGCTGACTAACAGAATAGACTAGTTTAGTCCTTTGAAATGGAACTGTGCCACAAACCCATAAGATGTCATTGAAGCTCATATTAGACCCTCTATCATTTGATCACGTTGAAGTGCCATGAAACCGCAGCATGGTTTCTGCTTCCTGATTCAGACAGAGGGCCTGATTTAAATCTTGGTTGGATGGGTTATTCCGTCACAACGGTGAGGGGTATACCGTCCGCCGAAATATAAATTTCATTATATCCTATGGGATTATATTTTGGCAGACAATCCACCAAGATCTACCTTAGGCAGGGTTGGATTGGGACAGAAATTTGCATGGACACACCCAAAAAAATGGCCCACATTTCCTTTCCGTAAAACAGTTTTATGAAAAGAAAGGTGGTGGGGGACATGTTTTATTAACTTCACTTTGATAGAAAAAATGCACAGATGAGTTCACACTGCTGAGCCACACATGGATGCAAGTGGGACCACATCTGCTCAGGCACCCTGCCCCCGCTCAATCGGCATACATTAATGGCCCAACCCAGCAACAGACAGGGAGTGACACCTCCGCCCATCTGCTTCTAGAAAGGCCACTCAGGCACCCACTAGGCCGCTGGCGGCATTCTGGCAGCACAGACAGCCCCCAGGCTTCCCAAAAAAGTAGCCCACAGCTGGAACTCGGCTGCAGGCCCTTCGGCCATTTCCCGAGTGCCTGCATTACCAATTCTACCCTTACATTAGTCCCAGAGCCATGAAGAAACCTGCACTCACTTTAACTTTGGCTTTGAGGTTGGAGGCCTCTTGTTCCCTCCCATATGCGCCGCTGAATCCGGTCTTTTCACTTCCACTGCTTGATAGATCACTGTGGCATCATCTTTTGCGGTTTCTCTCCTGTTGAAACAGCATTCAGGTACTCATCAACATATGTTTTTTTAATGTACTTTCTTACAATCCTATTGGGATTTAATACGAAAACATTTATCACTCATCTTTAATATATCATTGAAACTTTCTTTACCTTTGATCTCATTGGGTCCTTGGCCTCAATTTCACCTTTGCCCCTTGTCCATACGGATATGCAGCTATTGGATTTACTCATATCCATTGCTGTTAAAGTTATCTCAACAGAATGGAAATCTTTTCATCTCTTATCCTATCATACTTGGTGGGCATGGGTATCTTATCTTCGTAGTGCTCAAACTTTTGTTGAGGAGAAACATTATTCCCCTAAGATTTCTAGTAAGGTATGGCGTTCACTGGATACTTATATAAATTTGTCTTCTCAGGGATTAATAACTCAATATCCTTTTGACTCTACTTCTTAGCTTGTTTTTACATTCGCAGGAGATGTTCCCACCTCTTTCTTTCTTTCTTTCTTCTCCCTTTTTCTCTCTCTTCTCGTCTTTACTTTCTCTGTCTTTTCTTTTTTCTTTCGGGTTTCTTCTCTTTCATTCTCTGCTCTTTGTTACCAGCAATTCGACTGATGTATGAATTTCATATGTTTTTATGATGGTATTTCTACTTACCCTGTATACCTGGGGTTTATGATTCTATCTGTTCAATATTATAACATATCACTTTTGTCATCTCTCTTTGTATTGTGGATTGTCTTCATTTTAAAGAGATATGTTATTACTTTTTCTACCCCAGCTCACTAATTGCCGCTATGTAATCTGTTTTTGATTTGTAATCTCTTTGTTATTATTATCTAATGCTATGTCGAATTGCATTATATTATCAATTTGTTATCTCTTTTAAAAAACAATAAACTATTTGAACACTAAAATAATGAAACAAAAATAAAATAAAAATGTGTATGAATTAGAATAGAATTAACCAAACACTATAGGAGGGAATCTGTTTGGGTAAAATGCCACAGACCAAATATTTGGGATGCAGAAGTTGGAGAACGCCCAGAGATGAGCAAGAGGTGTAGGCAGATACAGACAAGAATGAAGATGTGCATGAGTAAAGATGAATTTACTCCATACTGAAGCCGACTGGACTGAGCTACACACAGCGACCACTCACTGTGCAGGATTGTGCTGTACATGGAAGTTAAACAATGCGAATACACACAACAAAACACAAAGGAGATAGTATAGTGCCATGTTAATGACATAAGACATAGAGAAAATGGCACTATGTTAAACACATCTCCTTTCCTTTAGAAAAGTGATGCAAGTGAATTAAAGGAAAAACAAAACAGAAAAGAAAAGAAAGGAAAAACTGAGAATCCACATTGGAGGAAACCAAATCATGGAATAAAATTTAAAGGAAAGAATTGCAAGGAAATACAACAAAAAACGTACATTTAAGGAACCATTTTGAAGGAATCGTAATTTTAAAGAAACATCCAAAATAACATTACAGTTGGATTTAGGGGGAGTGAAGGGTTTTTGAGTTCTAGGATGGATGATGAGAGGCTTTATGGGTGAGAGATGGGTGAAGTTGATTTATTATCAAAAAGGTCTGTGAAATATTGTCTTGGTAACATGATTTAAATTAGTGACTATTTAAATGTGTTTTCTTTTTTAAAGAGAAAATAGGCAACATTTGAAAATTATAGCCCTATTCCAGGCTGCAAACCTGTTTAGTTCATTTTTTAATTAGGTTTTTCTACCAGGGAGTGTTCATACATATATATAAATCTATATTCACTGAAAAAAACACAATTTAAAAAATGAGTTCTATTTCTGGCTCAGCGTGTAAAGCCACTGACTTTCACCAGTTACGTTTATGAATGCACACACTACACAACATAACTTATGGTCGTCCACCATGTTGTAAGCCAGTTCATTTATGTTTTTATCAGTGCCATTGTCACACAGGTGTTTTTTGCATGGCAGTTGACCATGAGTTATGCTATAACTCAGTTTCTAACTGTGTTTTCACATAACTAACTTACGCCAAAGTCCTAAACGTACTACTTTTGGTATTCAGAGAAGGCATTTAGTAGTCGTAATTTAGGATTTTGTATTAAATTAGGATTTTGTCTTAAATTAGGATTTTGTCTTAAATTAGGATTATGTACTAAATTAGGATTTTGTCTTAAATTAGGATTTTGTCCACAGAGCCACAGATGCGGGCAACGGCTTCAACAGGCTCAGCTGCAACAAGTGACGGCACCAACAGTTTCAGAGACAAAGGCCAATGGCTCCAACTGTCACAGGTGTCTCCTTCTAGAAAACGAGGGTCACAGACTTGGAAAACAGCCTTAGTGAGATCATGATGCTGTGGCAGACTGTGCCTCTGATAAAGGGCAGTGCAGAGCAGAGAGCATGCCAAAGTAGCTGATACCCCAACCCGAATTTCAAAGGTCAGACAGTAAATCACATATGTGCCTTGAACTGTACTATAAGGGTGAAATCAGGAGTCCAACGCTTTGTTCAACAACGCTGTTCATCACAATAAAGGAGGACCAGCCAGGTTAACATGGCCGCGTCTTCCGGCTTCCACTGCCTTAAGCTCCTTATGATTGCACACGCTGAACACCCAAAGAACCATCATCCAAGCTGTGAATACGAGCAAACTGGACTTCAGAAATGCACTCCAAGTCGGCATCAATGTACAGCTCAGCGTTAGTCTCCAAGTCATTCAGAACGCAGCAGCCAGACTCAGGGTCAAAGTACCATCCCACACCTCAAAGACCTCCATTGGATCCTCGTTCACAAACACGCCCTCTTGAAGCTCCTCACTTTCACATACAAACCTCTGCACAATGAAGGCCCTTCATATCCAAGCAGCTGAATCCACTTCCACACACTGACGAGACATCGCCGCTCAGACAGCTCCCTGCTCACTTTCTCCTGCTTCTGAAGAGCCAGGGTTTTTCAAATCCCATTCCTAAGGCCTGTAAGGACCATCCCCTGCACCTCAGAGCCACCAGCTGAGCCTTAGAATTCCATACTGTAGGAAAGTAGGATCTGCTTTCATGGTCATCCCCACTTTTTGCTGGTGTCATTATGTGTTTCTGACTAGTCTGAATGGGATCCTGCTAATCAGGACCCCGGTCACTGTGAATCTTCCCTAAATTGGACTCGGTGAGTACTTAGGTACACTCCAGATTGGCTACTTGTGTACCCTTGTAAGTTCCTAGTAAATTGTACTAAGGTACCCAGGGCATAGGTACACCAGGTGACTCCCATGAGCTGCAGCATGTATTATGCCACCCATGGGGGACCAGTCGAATTGTGACTATAGGCCTGCCATTGCAGCCTGTGTAAGCGGGTGCTAGGGTATACAACCTTTACCATGCATTTTTTACCACGCACTACCATTACAACGCGGTTTTTACCACGCATACCATTACAACGCATTGCGCTGGGGGGCGCTCTAGGATAGGGAATAGGTTAATTTACTATCCAATAACCTTCCCTAGTGTCCACGGGGACTGGAGTTGGAATAGTAAATTAAACTATTCACTATCCAGCACCCCAAAGCGCTATGCGTTGTAATGGTATGCGTGGTAAAAACCGCGTTGTAATGGTATGCGTGGTAAAAGTATGCGTTGTAACGTCATACATCCGGGTGCTAGCACCACTTACGACAGATATAGGTTTCCTTATATCTGAGGTCACTGCACTTAAAACCTATTAGTTACCCCCATGCAGGCTTTTCAATCCTGAAGGCAGGGCACTTGGTTCTAAGTGTGACGGTGCCCCTGCAAACCATGTAGTCCATTCTCCCAAGTTGTAAGTGTATTAGCCATTACGATATATAGAGTGACCATGCGTCAATATGCGATGGCTAACTCTAAACTGACTGTAACGAACCCTGTCATGTTGGAATCATACCCCCACACTGTAAATGGTGTGGGAGGCATGATTCCATGCACGGTAAAGCTCCTACAAGAGGGCCTCAGTGCTCCTGGTACCAGTCTTCTAAATCCGGACAGCAAACTATGGTTGCTGCTGACCAGAGACATGATTCTGCCCTCCTGCAGCTGAGCCAAGCTCAAGCAGAGGAAGGCAGGACAACAGGCTTCCTGTCACAGGGAGGTGTGACCACCCCCCAGACAGGACTTAGTGTATTGGGACAGGGTAGGCGCGCTTGCCAGCTCCACTCAGACTGATTAAAGGGCACATTTGGTGCCCTCTTTGCATACTCCAGTTCAAACCAGTTCAGGGAGCCATTGGCTCCTGCTCTGGCATGAAACTGGACAAAGGACATGGGAGTAGCCTTCCTACTGTCTAGCCCCTCCTCTCAGAGGGACCTCTGAATCATTCCAACCCTTTCCTTAGGGTACTTAAGGTGCTTACCTGTGGGTGGATCCTAAGATTTGTCTTGGTACAAGAGTCAGATCCAACACCACTTCAACATCGACCGTCTAGATACTCTGGACATCGCTGAAGTTGGCTTTTGGGAACCGAGACTGCAACTGGGAAGAATCCTGCTGCTCCTGGTCTCATGGTCCTGCAAGTCTGCTGCAACGACTGTGCCTATGCTCCATACAGGTACTTCACAAGGCCTGTGGACATCCAAGACACCTGAAGAAATCTCCCTAGGATGAAGGAGGCACTTACTTGCAACTGCCTGCACTGCAACAAAGGTGACCGGTCTGCTGTTCCTGAGCTCCAACAGACTCCTAAAGGTTCAGCAACACAGGTGGTAGTTTTGCAACTCCCTCAAGGCCTGAACTGTCTTCCTAGCAAGTTGGATGGCAGGATCCCTCGTCAGAACTGCTGGACCAGTACCCCTGTGCATTGCATCAACTTTTTGTTACCAAGGCTTGTTGACTCTCTCCTCCAGCATCTCCTGCAGCCAAGATCTTCGCTTGCACGGCATCCTTTGCACCATGGGCCTTCATCTTTTGGTGGGCTGCTTGAGGTCCTCTTGTGACTTCTGTGCCTCCAGCCTATGGGTCGTCTTGAGGGTCGTCTTGAGGGTCTTCTTCAACTCCAGTGGGCTCCCCTGCCTACTCGGGGCCTGCCCTAGCTTGCCTGCTCGTGGTGAGTCACTTGGACCTCGCTTGGGATCGACCGTTCACCTTTTTCAACAACTGAGTATCTTGCCGCTGCCAAGGCTTGTTGGTGCCCTTGTTGGACACTGACCCCTTGACTCTCGACATCCGACGTGGGACAGCTCGTGAACGGCTCCTGGTCTTCCTCAGCATGGCCAGTTCCATACAGCTGCAACTACAAGGGCACTGCGAACTCTCCTGGATTCCCAACATCGGTGGACATTCATCTTTCGTGCCTCCTGGTCAGGTCACTCCTGGGTGGCATAGAGCTGCCCCTCCTGCCTGCAGGCACTTCTCATCTCGAATCCACCTTTGGGTTCCACCGGACACTTTCACCTTCTTTGCCAGCAGCATGAATGAATGAATGAATGAGGGGATTTGTAAAGCACAGGACTCACCCCAGCAGGGGTATCTCCGCGGTAGCAGCGAAACATAAAACTAGGCGGTGAAAAGATAGCCGGGCTAAAAAAGTTTGTTTTTCAGTAGTTTTCCGAATTTAAGCAAAACAGAACACGCACGTAGCACAATGGGGAGTTTGTCCAGAGGCGCGGGGCTACATAGGCAAAAGCTTTTCCACCTGCACGAAGCTTGTTAATCCAGGGTACCACAAGCAGAGCCTTTCCACTATCCTTTCCCTATCATCCCGACTGTCTGTTGGGATGATAGGGATCAAGACTATCGGTCATGTACCTGGGGCCATTGTCATTGAGAGTTTTTTTAATCAAACAACACATTTTAAACTTGATTTGGCTCTGAATGGGAAGCCAGTGTAGGTTTCTTAGTAATGGCCAGAAAACAGTTCTGGGTGGTTGATTTAGAGCCAATCGAGCTGCCGTACTCTGCACTACCTAAAGCCTATCTAGCATCCCCTTGTTCGCTGCACCTAGAAGTGCGCTGCAATAGTCCAGTCTGCTAATCATGAGGGCTTAGAGCATGGTCTTGTGTGCCGATAGGGGGAGAAGATCGAACACTCTTCTTAGAAGTTTTAGTAAACCTAAACAGCTACCTTACATGACAGCCACCTGCTCCTTCATAGCTAGAGAAGGGTTCAAATATACTCCTATGTTTTTTGCCTTGTGGGTAGGCACAGGAACAGGGCCTTATTATGCCGGCCACCAATCAGGAGACCAGAGAAGTTGAGCTTCGCCAAAAAGGAGGATTTCAGTTTTTTTGGCATTCAACTGGAGAAAGTACTTTGACATCCAGTTGGAGAGTGCGTGCATGCCTTCTGTGAACTTCTGTTTGGTAACATCCGAGTTGTTATCGAATGAGAACATGAGCTGCGTGTCATCGGCATATGAAAAGGGGACAAAGCTGTGATCTCTGATGATCTGTTCCAGGGGAGCCACGTATATATTAAATAACGTGGGACTAAGGCACGATCCTTGTGGCACCCCTTTGTTCAGAGGTTTGGCTCCGGAATGAAATTTCCCCAGGGTCACAGTTTGGGTGCATTGTTCTAGGAAGCTGAAAAACCACTGAAAGGCAGACCCCCACTTCACCGATTTCCGTTAATCTTTGTAGCAGTCTATGATGTGCCACAGTGTCAAAAGCTGAGGATAAATCCAGCAGCACCAAGTCTATAGCTTTGTCCTTATCTAGGGCCAGCTTAATAGCGTCTGTGACACCAAGCTAGGGCGTTTCGGTTGAGTGTTTAGGTCGAAAGTTTAATTGTGAGCGATCCAAGCATGGATGTGCTTCAATGAATTTCATGAGCTGCGCATTGATATGTCCCTCCATAAGTTTGCTCATAAGAGGAAGAAGGGAGATCGGGCGATAATTGGACAGTTCTGAAGATAAGTGAACCGATAGAAAGGGCAAGAGGCCGCACCAACAGGGCATACCATTTTACCGGCATTACATCACTGGGAGATCCTGATTTTGCTGCTTTCAGTAATTCTACTACTTTGGAGTCCTGAAGGGGAGGAAAACAGGCCAGCATGTTTCCTGCTCTGGACTGTATATGGGGTGCAGTGAGCATGTCACTGACGCCTAGCCTACTAGGGAAAGTATCATAGATTTTTTCAACCTTATCAACAAAGAACTCAAAAATATTGCTGCATAAGGTCTGGGAGGTAGGGATACTATTATTGCAGGCCTTAGGAGAAGTAAAAGATTTGAGAATAGTGAATAGCGGTTTCCCTGAGTTCTCAGCTTCAGTTAATTGTGCCAGGATATATCTCTTCCACGTCAGCTTGCTATTTTTATGATATGTATTGGAAGCTGCCTTAAAGATTTCTTTCACTGACTGGAGACGAGACTTGCGCCAGGTTCTTTCTAGTTTTTTTGCAGCCCGATTTTTCTCGTCTTAGTTTCTAGAGAGAACCACGCTGCCTCTTTTCTTTCCAGTTTGTGCTTTGATGGTTTTAGAGGCGCAATAGTATCTAAAGCAGACTCAATGACAAGATGAAGTTCATCGAGTCTACTATCAATATCTCTAGACTTAGCGTAGTCAGGAGATCTGAACGCCTGCCGAAAGCTCTCCTCTGAGATTTGGTACCATTGGCGTGATGCATTTCTTGTGTGAGTAGAGGTGACTCTGTCTGGTTTGGACAGTGTATCTGGAAGTTAAGAATGAAGTGATCTGACCAGATCATTGGTTCTGGGGGTAGGGAAAATATATTGGGTGAGTTCGTAAAAATTAGATCAAGAGTATGACCAGCTGTATGGGTTGGTCCTGTGTTGTTCATGACTAGCCCCAGCGAGGTCATGGTGGTTAGAACTGCACAGCATCAGCGTTTTCTTTAATTTCACTGTGTATATTAAGATCCCCAAGAGGAGAAAATGCTTAGAAGTAATAACATGGGGGTAATCCTTTCCATCAGTTTTAAGGAGAAATCTTTTAAGTGCCCTGGAGGGCGATATACTAGAGCGCCTTTCCAATAGTTCTCGGGAGAGAATTAAATTTTAAGAAGACAGATTTCACCAGACCTATCTTGAAATGTGTCTATCTTGGTAACTTCAATTGATAGTTTAAACACAATTGCAATGCCTCCACCTGCTTTGCCATCTCTATTTAGTTGCAGAATGCTTTACTATTCTGACAATGGCCGAGATAGAAGAGGGTTTCAACCAGGTTTCTGTTAGGAAACCTACATCTGGGGCCTGAGAGTTTAATAAATCCCAAATCTCAATGTAGTGTTTGGGTAGGGACCTAACATTTAGTAAAATTGTATTCCTAATCACGTTAGTTTCTGGAGTAGCCTTTTCCTGGGCCTCCCTTGAGGTGATAACCAACTGACTCTGGTAGTGACAGTATCTGCAGTCAAAAGGCCCCTCCAAGTCGGCAAGGCATGAATTAGCACAACATACAATAGAAGTGCCATCTCTCTCCCCTACTTGATGTATTTGTACAAGGTCTACATGAGTGTAAACAAACCTAGGTGTAAGATGGGAGTTCTCAGGGCCAGGGGTCCTGGCTCCTGGTGACGGTTGGGCGCCGACGAGCGCAGACGGGGTCACCTTAGGTGCACCCACTGTGCTGCCCGTGTCTGCTGCGTGTCTGCGTGTTACGGGGCATTAAATGGGCTTGCCAGGAAGGATTCGCACCATTGTCCCTGCCTCCCGAGGCCAGAAGTGGTAGGCCCAGAAGTGAGGGGATTATGGCTACTAGACCGCGCGCACTCTCCACACAAACTGTGTGTGCGTCAGTCACAAGATCAACTAAGGAAAAAGTTAAAATCCCCGTCAACACAAATCCCGTCAATCACACATCCCCTAACCTTCCCACCCAATGTAAAACAGCAAGTATAATTTTAAAATCTTTAAAACCACTTAAAAGTCACAAAGAGATGTGCTACTCGACTCTAAGTTTTACATTCGCCTGAAAGTCTCCATTGTGGTCTATGGCGGTTTCCGACGTCACTTTGCACCTATTCACCCAGCTGGGAAACATCGTTTACAATGCATGCGATTCATCAAATTCCATTACAATGCAAGTTGTTACAAAGACACGTTGTTACATTGCATGCCATTACAACGCAAGTCGTTACAACGACTTGCTGTAGGGGCAGAAGGTGTTGGATTTCTAGGATTTTCAATCCAACACCTTCCCTGCAGTTGCACACACTGGAGTTGGAATAGTAAATTATTCTATTCCAAACTCCAGCGCCCCCCTACAGCAAGTCGTTGTAACGATTTGCATAGTAATGGCATGCAATGTAACAACGCGCCGTTGTAATGGCATGCGTAGAAAATGCATGCGTTGTAACAAGTGCTATTCCGCCCAGCTTCCCTGGAGTTGTTATCATGGTTCCTGGGGTATCCATGGGTGGGGTGACTCTACAATCTTCCATGGGGTTTCTACAGGGTCTGCTGTGAAGAGTCCTTCTTCTTTAAAATTGCAACCAAGACTTACCAATAGATTTCCATTGAGTACAAGGTCATGTTCCCACTCTGCACATAGCCTCGGTGGGGTTCCTACATAGTCACTGTGGGTGGTTTCTTGGGTCCCCAACTCCTCTACGTCTTCTGGGTCCACTCTTGACTTAAGTCGTGGTTCACATTCCTCGGGGCAGATCTACAAGAAAGTGCCGCAGCGCGGCACCGCAATACCTTTGGCTGCGCCACGCTACAGCACTTTCAGAGCACAGGAATGCGACATATCTACAATGATATGTCGCATTCCTGTGCTCTCCCCTGCGCAGGCGCAGAAACAGCTTCCATGCGCTGGCGCAGGCACCCTTGCACCATGGTGCAAGGATGCCTGCGCCATGGGGAGATTGCTTTTGTGAAGGAAGGGGCCCCTTCCTGCACAAAACCAATCACTGCAGGCATTTTCCTCTTTCAATGCGTGCTGTAGAAGGCAGCACACATTGAAAGTGGGAAAAAACGAGGAGAAATGAAAACATTTCTCCTAATTTTGCTTGGCTAAGCCACCCCTATGGTGGTGCAGCAAACTGACGCATTTCCAGGTTTACGATTTCTCGTAAATCTGGAAATGCATCAGTGGACATGGGTGTTGCGTGGGAACACCCACAGCAACACCCATGTCCCGCCCCTAAAACGCAAAGTGTTGCATGAACAGCGGCGATATGTACAAGCACAGGTTAAATCACCCAGGGTGACTTTACCTAAGCTTGTAAATATCCTTTAGCAGGCTGTCCAACCGGTGCGTCACGCAATGTGATGCACCGGCGGCGCATTGGGGCTTGTAAATCTGGCCCCTCTATTTTACTATATCGTTTGGTCTCCTCCTGGAGACCACTGTGTATTCTGTGGTATTTATGTATTTTATTGACAAAGTATTGTGTGTATTGTGTTTATATCTCTAGGTAGGAGATAATACATTGTGTTAGGGAGAGTTGATAGTAAATATCTATTTTTTATAACTACACTGTGTGGTTCTTTTCCACTTAACTCATACCCTAATATTAAGAGCTGGTAAAACAAGCTGCTTTACACTCCTTCTGGACTAAGCCTGAGGGCTGCTGTCCACAGCTACCACTTAGAGAGCTTACTAAGGTTGTCAAAGACCACTAAAATCACCAGAAGGGTTGTCTGAATTAGTGCAGGATGCTACACTTGTTTAAGTGAGCACCATACACTAAGCCAGCCTCCTACACATATGAAATGTAAAACCTGGGTAGTCCAATAGGTTTATGTAACTGCAGCACACTCCTTTTCTAGAAGCCAGGATACCCTCCAGAGTGAAAACGCAAAAACACCATAGAAATTTCACATAACATAACATCAGAAATCTTGTGAACTACTCTGTATGGCCCACATCATTTGTCCTTCAAAGTTCTCGAGCTAACAGGCTTCAGCACAAACACTTCCTGACCTTCCCGATACCCAGTCAGCATAGCTTTCTGGTCAATTCAGACCATCATAAGCCCTTGGCCTGCCGACGTTTTTCCTTCACCTGATTCATGTATTGTGCCATCAACGTCCTGGGGCAAAACACACAGTCCACCGTATCCTTCAGTGGAGACTCTGAGGTTCCTTCTCACCCTGCTGTCACTAGAGTGAATGGAGCCCTCACCAGGTGTCCATACAGAAAGAAGTTGAACTCTACCCCCTTCTGCAGAATCTCACATGAGGCGGACATGAGACCTGGTAGGAGGTCCCTCTCCCTACTTAGGTTCTCTGGCAGACCTCCCATCATGCTTGTCAGTGTGTTACTGAGCTACTCCATTAAACCATTAGTTTTTGGGTGGTATGCCATTAAAAAGAGGTAGGTTACAGCACCATGCTCTCACATCTCTCTTATGTATGAGGAGGTTTCCCAGTCTGACATTACCATTCTTGGAAATCTGACCATAGAAAAGATACCCAGATGAGCTCTTGCTACCACTTGTGCAGTCATGCTCCTGATGGGTCACTGGGTACTTAGTGCCATGATCCACTACAACCACGACAAGCTTGTTGTCTGACTGTGGGGGGAGGACAAATAGAGCCCCAATGTCTATTCTCATCTTCTCAAAGGGAACACCCACAATTGAAGGAGGCCCTAGCAGTGCCTTCGTGTTCCCTGTTGACTTACCACTCACTTGGCAAGCACAACAGGTTCTACAGAATCTCTCTGTGTCTCTGTGCATTCCTGGCCGGTAGCAGAGAGAGTCTAACTTATCCTGGGTTTTTCTAAAACAAAGTATCCTCACAAGGGCATGTCCTGGGCCAGTGACAACATGAAGCTCCTGTGCACTTACAGACCCACTGGCCTGTTGCTAGAACCTGTCTCAGGATTTACCAGCTCACTATAAAGAAGGCCATCCTCCCAGCCAACTCGGTGCGGATTTATACAGCTTTTGCGTTGAGTTCCATTACTTTTTTTACACAGACCCAATGTAAAATATTTTTGAGGTTTGATAAACCGAAGCATATTGGTATTTGAGTTTTTCACAAGAAAAAGTAACACAAACCAGTGCACAGCCCTGCATTGCTTTATTATGTGTCAAGGAGGCATGCCATTGGTGATACATGGGCGTTCCCATGCTACCACTCATGGGGTTTGGCCCAACGTTCTATCTACCAATAATAGCTTACAGGGTTTCGCACCAAATATTAACGCCACTTGAAAGAAGGCATTAAAAGGGGTAATGCTTTCATTTCTCTTTTCTTTTTCGACTTTACATGTGTGCTGCTCTGTACAGCACACACACAAAGTAGGAAAAGTTTAAAATGTAGTCTGATTATAGTATTTTGGCACAAAGGTTTGTGTGTGTGTGCCGCTCTGAGGCAAAATCTCTGCAGATGTAGCACTTTCCTTCACGCTCCCTGTCACTCAACGCAGTGCAGCAGCTTTAGGTGCTGTACTGCGTTTCTGAAGGTCTGGAAACAATCCTGACTCCAGCACCTAGTTCACTGTATAACTCTCATCCTCCTTGCTCTCTGGAGCTGCAGAAGAAGCGATGACCTCCATGGCCAATGCCTTTTCGGAGCCTACTCTTTCCCATAAACCGGCCTAATTCCTTCTGAGACTGCTGCACAGTCTGTGCTCCAGTCCACTCAGCTGATGCTAACCAAGCCATGCAGGCTTCTGGGCCTTGCACCAAGCCTGGGGCAATGTAATCACTGTGCAAGAGACAACCAGCACCTTGCCTCTCTCTCATCCAAAAACAAACCATGGCTGCCTTGCCCTTACTTTCCACAGTGACTCAGGCAAGCGAGAACTACATATCTTCATCATTGGCTAACAAACCTATATCCTTGGGACCAGTTATATTTTCTTGAGCTTGAGATACTTCCACTCCACTATAGCCCTGTAAGCTCCAGTATCCATCAGGGCAGGCACCTGCCTTCCATTGAAACTGACTTCCTGCGCAAACCCCAGTGTGTTAGGATGAATGTGCTTCAGAGAATCTGGATCCCTCTCCCAGATGTCCATAGACACTAAGTTGACCACAACAGGGTCCTCTCGGGTCCCTTCCCCCATGTGTTGCTGGTACACGATCTGCACCTGACAGTCCCTTCTGTAGCATACCATATGGTAGCACTTACTACAAGCCACCACCTTGGACTTGGAGGAACCTTGCTGTCTCATGATGGTCCGCACCGGACACATTGTTACCCTTCCCTTCACCTGGGAAGTACGCCTGGTCTTTACCATCAGGTTTGAAACCAGTCTGAGGAGAATTCCTCTCCCCTTTGGGCTTCGACTCATGCTATTGTAGCCCCTTGTGAACAGCCTATTTCTCTGGATCTGTCCGTCACATCTGACAGGTCTTGCCTAAGTGGGGTAAGGCACTCCGCCATGAGTCGCTCTTTCACCATCACATGGTGTAGAGAAGAAAAATCCTTGACCTCTATCCAGGGAGAGGGAGTCTGTGCATGTTCTTCACCAGGCTCTAATGAAGCCTGGTGGGGAACATGCAAAGTGCGCATGAACTGTTTGGTCAGCCCAAGAAGTGCGCAATTAGGGAGTGCACACCACCCCTCCCCCTGCTCTGGCCAGCCCTGCCTTGTCCTTTCTCGCCATGCCCCGCAACTGACAACAATAAGAAAAATAAAATGATGATAGCAATATGTTATTATTATTTTATTTTTCCTTTTGAGAAGTGAGGCAACGCTCATTCACCTTAGTGGAGGAGCCGCCACTGCTCATTATATTGAACAACATAAAGCCTTTCACTTTTAGCAGTGGCAGAAGCCTATGATAAACATAAATGAAAGTAACACCATCACACTCTTCAACAAGTTACTAAAGCTTGCCTCCAGCACAATGGCTCAGTGATGCGGAGAACTGGTCATTTCTAACCTAAAATGTATTCCAGATGGCTTTCAAGAGGTAGACCTAAAGTTAACTCCTTGGTCAGAGATCACCTTAAACTAAGATTCCAAGGAGAGCCAAGGCACATGAGGGTAGGAATGCACCTCACAATGTGGACTCCATCAAATACCACATGGTACATGGCATAACGGGGTAGTAGTCTCACTCAACTACTCAAACATTGTTGTATCCACTGGCAGAAAAACAAAGGCATGTCAGTAAAGTATTCAGCAGGACAGGGTGGCAAAGATTTTCCAAGCCAAGCAAAGATTTTGTCTCTACATGGATCTCATGCAGGGTTCAGAGGTGAGTATTCTGGTTTACAGCACCTTTAGGAGGCCAGAGACAGCAAGTGTTTTGTAATAGGATGTTGAGCAGCATAACAATACCATTCATTTACTCACATACTCACTTATAACTCATTCACATGAGTCTTTTAACAATATTGTTACTCTTTACACATTAATCAAAAATGTTAGTCAGCAACATCCTTGAATAAATCTCAAAGATTTTACTTTGATATATGAATCTATCAAGAATGGATAGTGTTGGTTTACCACTAATGTGGAGGTCTTACCTGAAGGAAACGAGACCAGTGTAAATCAATGGGAAAAACACAATGCAGAAGATAAGCGGAATCAAGGCGTTGTCTATGGCCAGTTTCCCCCACCAGATCTTGGTCAGAAACATCTGTAATGAGAGAGAGAGTAAAATGGCAGCATTTATGGAAAGGATGAACAAAACATGAAAAGGAACGGACCAACTAAAGGCTGTCAGAGCTGCAGAGCGCTTCCCATTGTGCGTGTAACTAGGAACAGGAAGTTATGAAACAGGGCATGAAGTTTACAGGGGACAACGAGGACTTCTCTAGAAAATAAACTAGGACTAAAGTAGATTGGAGTACCTTCCTGCACATAAACTGTCCTCCGAGGCATATTTCTCTTTGTATGTCTGCCTGCAGAATGCAAAGATATTGCTTCTCAGGACACCAGCCTCTGGTATGAGAAGAGGGGTCCCAGTTAAGGAAAGATGCAACCGAGTTAATTAAATCAAATCACCAAAAATACATCTATAATGTTTAATTCACATTATAGGGAAAAAGCAACAATAATGGTTACATACAATTGTGGTTGTATAAGTGCCCCTAGGGGGAAAGGGGAACGTGCAGTTGTGAGGGTAGTGTAGGAAAGGATTGTGACAGTAAAAACACGTATATATCAAACATTAGTACCAATTCAATGAAAGATAAATAACAAAGCGGTGACAGTTCAATTCAATAATTCATGATACACATGCCCCATTGTCCGTACTGTACAGAAATAGTGGGTGGGAGGAGGCTGTGTAGTAAATCGGGGAGTATGTCGACGTTTCGACCCCAGAAGAAACAGGAATCAATGGAGTCCTTGTACATGGGTCTTCATCAGGACGGGGGGTATTGGGGCTAACAACCTGAATAAATCAGTGCTTCTGCATTGATGGTCGGGATAGGAATCGATAGGGAACATTGAATCATAGTGGGATGAATCCGGTTTCCCGATATATTGGGGGAAATATGGTCCGGACCCAGGGCATAGGAGACACCTCTACGCATCGATAAGCGTAGAAGGAAGTACCCAGTGTCCCCGAAGTAAAAAAGGAATACGTCCGCTTGAATCAGGACTTGTATCCGAACGGAAATGTATCCAGCGTCTCTGCGGGAGCCTCGAGGAGAACCAAGGCTCCCGCAGAGACGCTGGATACATTTCCGTTCGGATACAAGTCCTGATTCAAGCGGACGTATTCCTTTTTTACTTCGGGGACACTGGGTACTTCCTTCTACGCTTATCGATGCGTAGAGGTGTCTCCTATGCCCTGGGTCCGGACCATATTTCCCCCAATATATCGGGAAACCGGATTCATCCCACTATGATTCAATGTTCCCTATCGATTCCTATCCCGACCATCAATGCAGAAGCACTGATTTATTCAGGTTGTTAGCCCCAATACCCCCCGTCCTGATGAAGACCCATGTACAAGGACTCCATTGATTCCTGTTTCTTCTGGGGTCGAAACGTCGACATACTCCCCGATTTACTACACAGCCTCCTCCCACCCACTATTTCTGTACAGTACGGACAATGGGGCATGTGTATCATGAATTATTGAATTGAACTGTCACCGCTTTGTTATTTATCTTTCATTGAATTGGTACTAATGTTTGATATATACGTGTTTTTACTGTCACAATCCTTTCCTACACTACCCTCACAAATGCACGTTCCCCTTTCCCCCTAGGGGCACTTATACAACCGCAATTGTATGTAACCATTATTGTTGCTTTTTCCCTATAATGTGAATTAAACATTATAGATGTATTTTTGGTGATTTGATTTAATTAACTCGGTTGCATCTTTCCTTAACTGGGACCCCTCTTCTCATAACAATATATCACCCAGGTCCCAGTGACTTTATTGGGTTAACCCTTCTCCCTGATACCAGCCTCTGGTAGGCACACTGCTTTGCTGCAGAGACATGTTTAAAAGTCTTTGTAAATATGGCTTTGCATCAAAATACAAGGGTGAATGGATGGTCAAAATCCCATTGATAGAATGTCAGAAATTTAGCTTTATCTAACTTTGGACAAGGTAGCCTCCATTGCCCATCTTGGAAGTGACATTGCAGTAAACAAAGTGACTATTTCTGCTGTTTATTCCCTGCTTCAATAAAGAACTTTCAGACTTCGCTATAATCGACAGAGACATTCTCATCCAAGCCGTACGTAAAGTACCTTTCCAAGGACAAGCTAACTGCAGCAGGCTGAAGAACATACTATGCAACATTTCCCCTTCCATGTGCAGATGTTGTGAGCGCCCAAACCCAATGCAGTAAAAAGGGGGAGAATCAACAAATATATTCTGTAGCAAATTCTTCTTTCTATTTGCATTTCATTGATTGAAAGCTTGAGAGCCATGTACTAATAGAGTATTTTTTAAATGTATGTATTTATTTACTAATATAGGTAATGTATGGACCACTTTGTCCAAAGTCCTATAAAAGAGCAAAGAGTTATCCGTTCTTTGCTGGTAGTCCAGAGTCAACTCTCTGAGTTTCTGGAATCTAATAACCGTTTCCATGACTCTCAAACCGGCTTTAGAGCAGGATAAAGTACAGAGACCGCACTCTTGGAAGTTGCAGAGAGCGTTCGCGAAACCATAGATCTGCACAACGCAGCTATGCTGGTGCTGCTCGACCTGTGTGCAGGTTTTGAATCTATGGCACATCCGATAGTCGTGGAGAGACTTAATCATTTGGGAGTTTGGGGTACGGTTTTATCCTGGCTACAGTCTTTCCTGGAGAACCACACACAACAGGTTTATTTGCACCCCTTTGTTTTCACTCAGAAGCCTCTTGTGTGCTGGGTCCCTCAGGGTTCGGCATTGAGCCCTCTACTCTTCAACATGTACCTTACCCCACTTGCGACCTTGGTTGAAACTCTCGGAGTGAAAGTCATTCCCAGTGCTGATGACACCCAGCTGATGTTGTCTTTTAAAGAACATTCAGAGGCTGCTTTTTTTCAACTTTAGACAGTGCCTGAGAAACATCTCGGCGTGGATGACTCAAAACTGGCTAAAGTTGAACAGAGAGAAAACTGAGGTGCTTTTCTTTAATTAACCGGGTTCCGCCTCCTTCCATGCTTTGGTGGCCGCCAGAAGTGAATCCACTTCCTGTTCCAGTGGAGTTGGCAAGGAATCTGGGGGCATATTACCAACAACTAGCGATATTTATCGCTAAATGGGCCTAGCGAGTTTTTTTTATCGCCAAGCATCGCCGGATATTATCGCAGAGATAACGTGCTATTAGCAACGTTTATCTCTAAAGCGATAAAATATCCGGCGATAGCGGCGAAATGGGTCGATATCGCTGAGAATACAATGATATTCATGCATTAACACCAATAGGGTCTTAGCCATAATATCCACCTCCCAATTGGATATAATGGCTAAGAACTGGTCTGAGCAGGTGTTAGCTTTTGGAGATATTCGAGCTTAGCGTGAATATTTCCATCACTACACCTGCATTGATAATAGTCGATAGCGATGTTAACGACTGCTTACAGTCGCTAACAGGTTGGGTACGCCCAGTTTGCATGTCAGTAGCAATAAATATCGCTGACATGCAAAGCGGGCCCCAAACCGCTCGCTATCGCCTACAAGCTTAGCGACAGCTTGCTAATAGGGCGATGAAATTATCACCGCTTAGCGGCCGAAAACGGCCGCAAAAGCGGCGATAATCTATTATCGCCCGCCTTGATAATATGCCCCCTGGGTTTCAAATTCGATAATGCTGTCTCCTGTAAGGCCCTGTTCAGTCAGATCTCATCCACATGTTTCTGGAAGCTGCAAACCCTGAGGAAATTCCTCCACTTTCTCCTGTTGGATTGTAGGAGGACTGTAGTTCAAGCCTTCGTTACATCTTGCCTGGACTACTCTAACAGACTTTACTTAGGTCTCTCAGCATACTTGATCCGCAGATTACAAATGGTTCAGAATGCTGCAGCTAGATTGATCTGCAAGGTGCCTTTCCGTCATTCCATCTCTCCCCACTTGCAAAATCTTCACTGGCTGCCCATCAGTAGCAGAATTTAATTTAAGGCACTCACTATGGCACCATGGGTCGGGCCCGCAATATCTGAAATTCAGATTACAAAGCTACCGGAATGACCAGGTCCTGAGATCCAACCACTTGAATCTGCTCACTACTCCCCGCTTTTGTAAGGCCAGGATAGGCCGCAGACCCTTTGCGGTCAGAACAGCAAAGCTCTGGAATACCATGCCTTTACATATCCGTAAAACGGAAACAAAATCAGCTTTCAGGAAAGCTTTGAAGACCTGGCTATTCAACCGCACTTTGCCCTTGGTCATGTGCCATTGTGCTTCTCTGCAGCCATAGTGCCGGGACACCACCGCTGGAGGTGTTCCAAATAAGTAAATAAATGTATGTAAATCTATGCCGGATTTGTATTTTGCTAGAATTTCCACGAGTTCTTTGACTTATGCTGCTTGGTATTGAATTTGTATCCTTATTGATATTACAAATTAATGACCCAGTTTATGTATTTCTGTAACTGAAATACTTTAAGTAAATCTCTAAATTAATTTTAGCCCCTTGCCTGTCGTTCTTTAACAGATATGCTATCCACTCAATAAGCCGTGCTTCAAGATTTGATTCCTGGAGAGACGGGTCCAGTGGTGAGCTCCATAGTCTAATAGAGACAACAATGCTCCTGGTCCAGTTTCAGTGTGCACAAGAGAGCACATCTGCTGTGGATTTACATGTTGACAATGGCAACGCCTATACTCCACCCATGTAATACCTATCTGATGCAAGGTAACACAAGGCAGAGCTGTTTTTGCAAAGCCACACAAATTGGGCTTTGTAACTTTCAGAATGGATTTTGTTTCGGGCTGTGCCAAAAGAATGATGCAACCTGGATGCAAAATGTTAGTAAATCTGGGCCTTATAATATTTTGCTGCTTACAGTATTTTAACATTAAACAATATATAGACTTCAGTGGGCTTCTTGGAGTATTTCTTTTTTACCACAGAACCTAGATAAACAAGTATCACAGGTACTGGTATGCAAACCAGCTAAAAATTGTAGTCATTGTTAAAGATTTAAAGCTCCTCATATTCTTTGTTCCTGTGAAGGATGCTGTATTGATTGAAATTAAAATAAAGAAATGTAAAAAAAGTGGCAGCAGAACCAGAAGACCAGTTGGGTCAGAAGCCGCTAACTGATCCAAGAGGCATGTCTCACTGTGGCTAATGAGCCTATGAACATTGTTCAATCAATGGATTGTGGCTTTATTAAATATGGGGGAAATATACTGGTAGGACTCACGCATTAGGTAAACGTATGATTTCAAGGAGTTTACATATTAAAGGAAGGTGAATGATCAAGATCGAGGTTAGGCTTCTAGAGGAGTCGTGGGAACGGACCTGTTTTTAGGGGGAAATGGAAGATGCCTTCAAGAGCGAGGCGGGCCTCCTTTCCACCAAAGTGATTGGATTGACTTCCCAAAGAAGGGCTCATCCAGTGCTTAATTTGAGCCGGTGGTTTCCAGTGCTCAGCACCAGAACTTAATTGTCAACATCAGCACTTATGAGAGTTTGCCACTTGGTGGCGCTGTTTGTCTAATTTAGCGAAGAGCATAACTACAGTTGTTTATTAATTTAGTACTACACATTAAAAATGACTACTACCTGGCACTCAAGACATTCTTATGGCTTTGGGTGGCCTGGAATAGTTTGAATTGTCACACTTGTAGGAGTGTTATGGTTAAAACAATCAGTCAGGGTTTGTGAAGATCACTACTCACCCATGGGGGTCTCCAGGCACTGGGGGAGGGAGTGGCCCAATCTGGTGGGGTCAGTCGAAGAGACAGGTCTTAAGGTCCTTCATGGACTGGTGCAGTGTCATGCTCAGTAGGAGGTGAAGAGGGAGTTCATTCCAGGACTTGGCTGCTACGTAGGAGAGGGATCTTTCGCCTGCTCTGGTCCTTTGATAGCGTGGGACGATGGCTAGGGAGAGGTCGGCTGAGCGAAGGTTTCTACCGGGGGAGTGGAAGGAGATTTGGTCATTGAGGTATTGTGGTCTGATGTTGTGGAGGGCCTTGTAGGCGTGTGTGAGCAGCTTGAACATTATCCTTCTTTCGGCAAGGAGCCAGTGAAAGTCTCAGAGGTGTTGGGTGATGTGGTTGTGTCATGGGATTTCGAGGATTAGTCCGGCTGCGGCATTCTGGACGGTCTGGAGTTTGCGGAGGAGTTTTTTGCTGATTCGGGCGTAGAGGGTGTTGCCGTTGTCCAGTCTGCTGGTGATGAGTGCATTTGTGACGGTGAGCCAGGGAAATCCACTTGAACGTCTTGTGCAGTACTCAGAGGGTGTTGAAGAATGCATAGGATACTGTGCTGATACTGTGTTGATCTGGTGATTCATGGGGAGTGAAGAGGTGAGTATGATGTCTGGTTTGCATGCGTGGTCACACGCAGTGGGTGAGTTTCTAGGACAGGGCATCACCAGGTGTTGTCCCAGGTGGAGGGGGTGGTGCTGAGGATGAGAACTTCTGTTTTCTCTGAGTTAAACTTCTGGCAGCTGTTGCTCATTCAGGTCGTGACAGCTTGCATCCCTTCTTAGAGGTTGCACCTTGTGGTATTGGGTTCCTTGGTGAGGGAGAGGATGAGCTGGGTGTCATTGGCGTAGGAGACAATGCTTAGCCCGTGCCTTCAGATGTTGGTTGCAAAGGGGGCCTTGTAGATGTTGAAGAACTTGGGGCTGAGGGAGGACTCCGAATCTGATCTCTGTCGGTTCTGAGAGGAAGGGCGGTAGTCATATTCTCTGTGTTCTGCCTGAGAGGAAGGACCCTATCCATGCTAACGCTTTTCCTTGGATGCCAGCCTTGCGGAGTCTAGTCGCTAGTGTGCAGTGGGAGACAGTTTTGAAGGTAGTTGTGTAGTAGTTGTGCTGGTGCTTTCATTTGGAGAGTGGTTGCAGGGGGCAATGGGTAGTGCAAGCTCAGTGACCGCCTGAAGAGAGCCCTGTCGCTTATTTTATTTGACAAATTAAGCACTGGCGGCTCATCAGAACTGACAAAAATTTTGTTAAGGTGATTGATTCAGTAAGTACATGTGGCAGTGGTTGAATGAATCAGACAGTGAGCAGGTGACTGAATAAGTCAAAATTGAAGAGCGGTATGCTTTACGAGAAGTGAACAGCGGTCACAACACTTTCTCAAGAAGTCTCCGTTATCTCAGGGAAATCTCCCTCATTGGCTCCTCAGCCCTTCATAATCGAGGTGCTGCCCTAAAAGAGGCCACTCAGTGGTTTATGTGTGTGCAACTCTTTGTGGGCTTATGTGAGTGCTTCTATCTGTTGGCGTGGGGTGGAGTGGAGTGCCTGTTTCTGCGTAGAAGTGTGAGCATAGATCTGTGTGCATGTAGAGGTGGGGAAAGTTTAAAATCTTATATATGTGAAAGGGCACATTACACCCAACTACAGAGCACAATGAAGATATTCACTAATCCTTGTTGATTCCACAGCTGACAACTTGTTGGCCACAAAAACACTTGTACACAATCACAAAATGACACTAGAAGCCATATACAAAGGCTTGCACATAAACACACTTCTTATCAAATGTATGCCATGCAGAGAAAAACAAAAGTGCACAGTCTAACATTTGTACAGGAGCAGAACCGCATATAAGTTTGCACAATCACACAAAGACAAAATCGCCATACACATCAAATCACAAACACAACAGCATGCAAACGCTTAACACAGTCACACATATAACCGTTTACAAAAACTTATACACAGCTAAGGGATAATGCTCGAGAAAGTAGACAACTTACTTTTGCTCTCACATATGTAATGCCCCACATTCACCTTCTGCCTGGTGAAGGTGTCTGTCCCTCACCCTCTCTCGCCCCCCCCTGCATCTCTCTATGACCCCATCCCTTGCCCAATCCCTTTTGTATTGTATCTCCCTCCTCTCTACAGGACTTTGAGGCTTTGTAGCTAGGTTCACCCTATGCAGGTACATACAAGGGGCCACAGGTGAACCGGATGCCCTCACCCACCTGCACGCCTCCATTTGACATGAAACTCATGGCCTCAGCGTTCAGAGCCAGCTGCAGGCAGGTGGTGTTTCCCCAGGATGAGGACACTCGAGTCAGGAGCTGCTCAGCACGCGCTTCATTCTTTCTGGAGCACTCTGAGAAGACACCTGCAATCAGCATAGGGACATAACAAACTGTCAGTAATGCTGATACATGGAAAAAGCATGCATGAGGAGGCAAAGATTATAGGAATATGATTGTGGAAAATGCAATAACAAACCCAACAACCACTATCCAGAACAGAACCTGACACATCCGAAATACCCAACTCATCCCATGATCTCAGCATAACACATAATGTTGTGATATATTGTCATAGTTCTCCAAGATGCTGTTTAACAATATAGATATTATGTTGATGCTGAGTTTTTTCAAGCACAACAGCAGGCTCGGGTGGTGTTACTAGGTGTGCAGCCAATGATAACTTACTCTTGCTGTAAGTGAAGGAGGGATGCTCACAGATCTCTCAATGCCTCAACAGTCCTCACATTTGAATGTTTACAGGCAAACTTTCCCTTTATGATTCTGAAACATACATAGTCCTGCATGTGTAAATGGCCAGAAGTCATATGAGCTCCACTATCTACCATCCCTGCACCCAGAAACCTATGAGTGTTGCTTCATACTGTCTTAACTTGTATTTGCTCGGTGCACAGCTTTCACTGGTGAGGCATCATAGCACAGTTGCCGTGCCTGGCGGATTGCAAGTTGGAACTTTCATATGTGGTGCAAGGGTGGGTGAGTGACAAGTCCTATGGGAAAGAGTTAGGTGTTGTGCAATATGCTCCTAGTATGACACAACAGAGTGGACATTGCATTTAAGTGTAAAAACAGAATATTAATGTGTCTTAGATTGTATAAGCATTATGTCTTTCATGCATAACTCAGGAGGACTGGGCATTCTTTAGTTGTAGATTTAGTCTTGATGGCTTGGGTCCTTTTCCTAAGGGCCATCGTATTTGCTTAGGGTAATACTGAAACTAAGGTGTGGCTTCTCCCCAATGCAGTGTTACAACCTGATTTGGAAATATTCCCCTAAATATAGAATAAATAAAATTATGACCATAATATCGCTGTCAAAATAGAATGACTACAAAAATACTGTGGGCCAAAATAACGAAAGTAGGCACTGCTCTTTTTTTCTGTTCTACCGTAGTATCAACGTTTAAAATATGGTTTACTTTAATATAGTCTTTTATGGTGCTTTATTGTATTGTGTTATGTTTTGTGTTTTGTCATATATATTATTGTGAAATGCTTTTTACTTTAACCCTTTTGCTGCGGCGGCAATTCCGCCGCAGCACTAGGGGGTTGGGGGGGCCGCGCGGCGTCGCCATGCTCGTGACAGACCTGCTCCGTCACGAGCCTCGGGTGCGCTGTGCTGATGACAAACCGGTACCGTCACGGCCCTGCCCGCTCAATTGAACGCTCAGCGCAGGCGCGCCGAGTAGGCCGTGACAGAACCGCTCCGTCAGCACAGCGCGTCCGTGGCTGGTGACAGAGCGGTTCCGTCACCAGCATGGGAGGGGTTAAAAAAAGAATGTGATGTATATTTCTTTGGGTTGTTGAAGTTATGGAGGGTTGGGTCTGTATTGCTTTTTTATTTATAATAATGTTAGTTAATCAATGTGTTAATCATGTTATATATTTTAATTCTTATTCGTTTTAATGTTTAACACTTTATTAAATGAGGTATTGTCTATTCATTTCGGATTGTGGGGTTTATGAGGGGATCCAATGGATAGTATTTTAAATAACATGTATTAAATTGATAGAAATTGATTAATGTATTCATTATGCACATTCTAATTAGACCGTAATTGCATATTTAATTACTTTTCAAATTGAAGAATATTTGTTTATATATTTTTTTAATAAAAGTATTTTTGTTAATGTGGGAAGAAAGGGTGGAATGAGTATAGCAATTTTTCAAACAACATTCACAATTAAAAATGTAAATTTAGAAAAATAGATCTTGTTTGATTTAATACTGCAGATTGTTTAGGTTTGACTTTTTATGTGTGAATCTTAAGGATATTGTTTATCGGAAACATGCATTTACCAGTTTGAATCTTATTTAACAATTCAAGTATATTTTTAGAAATATAAAAAATAATTTTCTCCATTTTAAGATGCATTTTATAAAGTTTATATATTAATTTGTATATTATATTTTTATGTTATGTATTTTTTAAAACATCTTATTTATTTAAACAATTTTTTTAAAATGACAATATACATTTTACATTAAATACATATACTTAGAAATGCAATGTGAATGTTTTGGAACAACAAAATGTTTGTAGTTAATATTCTTTTGGATATATTTATAATTACATTTTTGCACAGCAATACTCTTCGGTCAGATTACAGAAATAACACAGGAACACTTTTCAAGCATCAAAACTCAGAATTGTGGGGAATACAGACTGATCCCCAAGAGAGGAAGGAAGGATCTCACTGGGTTGAGTAAGAAAGGGAGGAAAGAAGTGATGTGGTAAACAGGTGGAGAGAATAGGGAAACTGTAGGAAGCTCACTCTCTATATAGTTTACTAAAATTAAGTACACAGTGCAGAGAGACCTTTGAATCCCCAAATGGTACACAGAGGTAAAAGCAGATAATTCTAATGCTTCTTTTGTAGTAGTGTGGGTGAACAGTTATGCTTGTAAGAGGGTAATGCAAAGCCTTAGTTTTACTCCAAGAGGCAAAAAATGAGACACACACTGAAGTATAAATCCGAGACCAATTTATAAAAATATTATCGATTTTCTATGATTTTTAAGACCAAGAACACATTTCTAAGGAATTTTTTGAGTTAAGATTTTTCGACGTTAAGAAAATATGTCACTTTTGTGCTCAATTACCCTCAATAGGCATATACAATCAGGCAATGCTTTCATACAGTTCACTATCTTGTTTAGGTTGATGTTAGGACAAGCTCTAAAGTTCAAACAAGAAAAGTTCGGGTGCATCCTGGATCCGGCAGGAGCAGAGTGCTGAGGGTCTTGGAACCTGGTGTGCAAAGATGAAGCGGGCTACTTGAAAGTACACTACACAGGAGGACTTACAGGTAAGTCCGATGGGGCTCCATTGAGGGAGGAGTTGGATAGAATTGGACCACTGGAGCACAGCTGCTTAGTCGGTGCCAGGGCCGGTGGGGGCTGGGTGCAGAGCAAACAGGTGAGCCGGATGTCGTGCATCTTGAGGTCAACGCGGTCAGGAGCAGGCAACTTGGAGAGGTGATCTTCCGACAGCTGGGCCACACCAGAATTGGGTCTCAGGTGTCTCGAGGTTCCTTGACGGGTGCTTGCTTCTGGTGCTTTGGGAGTCCGGTGTGGACTCTTCTTCTTGGTGTTTGCCATTTTGGATCTGGTACCCTGGGTATTAGTATGCTGTGGCTCTGGTAGGTCCTGGTGTCCCCAAACTTGGTGGTGAGACAGATCGAGCCCTCCGGAGCAGATGTACCTTTTTCTTGCTTTGGTGCTGCGTCGAGGTCATCAGGGAGCAGAAAGTCGACAAAACAAACTTCATGGGATTGGGGCCTGTGGAGTGCAGGGGAGTAATACCTTCACTTCAAGAGAGCTTCCTCGCAATTTCTTGAAGTACTCTGGCGTTCTTGGAGTCCTATAACACAACAAAGAGAGGAGTACCCCCTGCAGGCGTAACAGAGAAAGTCTCTGTGCCTAAAGCTTAAGGCTTCAAGAATAGCTTGGGCCCAACCCATATGTGGGACAAAGCATGTCCTTTATGAAGACCCCTCACTCACCAACCTAGTCGGTGACATGCTTCATCATCGGGGTCCCACCCCGTAGGCCGAGTGCCAACGGGGTGTGCTTCGACACCTGATTACAGTGGAGCGGGTAATAGTTTCTTTTATATGTGCAGTGACAAAACGGTGGTAAGTGATTTAAAAAAGGGGCCAGTACTACTCACTCCAAGACTTTATTCTTGAGTGACTGGACACCTTATAAAAGAAGTGTGACACCTATGCCTAATTAGGTAGGCTTCTGTGTTCAAGACGCATCGTGTATTAAAATAGCGACGTGTGCTATGTGAATTAAAAGGTCGGTCTACATGTTTCAACCATCAAACAATTGTAGGTATTCGTCAGGACCAGTGACAGACCAGGGTGGTCCGCACACCCTAAGGTGCCTCCTGCCCTTGGTCAGTGAAAGTTGGAAACACAAAAAGTATGTTTCTTATGCTAAATTTCTCTATCCGGTCTGGAAGAAAAACCTGTGGAAAGAAGGTTCCAGAATGGTGGGTGGTTGGGACCACAAAACAAAGGACATACAATGGTATACGGAACATAAAGAGGCAGTACATAAAACTTATAAAAGAGGGAGTGCCAGCCCTCCAGTATGCGTGACAGGTATATAACACAGTCAATCTCCGCAATCCCTGTAGTGCCCTACGTACACGTGGGCATGTGGGTGAGGCGGGCACGGATTGTATGACTGTGGCGGTACACACAAGTCGGTACCTGGGTACTAGCACCGTATTCTACGATATTGCCCTCGGGAGAGTTAGCTTAATGCAGATTCGTAATAGCACTTCAAAAAGAGGATGGTGGTATTGCTCTGGATGCTGAACCGCTAGGCCTACACAGACTGTTAATCTATCGATTTTGTATGAGGGTACCTAGGTTTTTATGAAGCGCCATGCTTACTTGAATTGCGGAGAGATACCGCTTCACAGGCGTCCGGTTTCCAAGGGCGATGCTTACATCACCTGGGGAGTGACAATCAGAGTGGGCGCGAAAACGCCGTCAGTGGATACATTTCTAATCACGTAGGAAGACATAATCCAAGGGGATCGTGTCTGTTGTCGCTTACTTGTGGCTTCTGCTCCTCAGTCGGTAAACCTACTTGGTTACCACAACGGTACGCCCATGGGAATCCCTGATGCGTACTGAGACAGAGAGCTAGATAATGGGAACGCTGTCTTCCTAGAGAGGGCGTGGTTTGGCCAGGTCACGTGGGTTGGTGGAGCCAATTACGGGGCTGCGGTTCCAAAGTGAGGCTTGGAACGCGGTAACTATGGAAACCATGCACGCCCATAGCTATTACCGAGATTGGGCGGCTTGACCGAAGCTCAGTTCGACCGTTCGTTTTTACCGGGCAAAAACACGGTATCGGTGGAAAGAAAATGAAAGGGAGGTTCAGAACGGAGTGTGTTGCACCTATAGTTCTTTACTAATGACGGTAGGATGAGGCATCTCGTCTACAGGTATTAAATGGGGAAGACGAATAAAACACAGTTAGTAACCAAATCCTTATCTACAATTATAGAAATCTTGCTATGCCTATTGGCATAGACGGTAAAACCTCAGGCTCTGCGTTAAGGGGTGAAAGCAGACAATAAATGCAAATTTACACCACAATCGAACCCCACGGGATATTATCATTCAGACCTGTCCTGTGGGTGGACAGCCTATAAACCCATCTTTGCTCTTTTTCAAAAAGACGCTGTGTCAGGTTGTGACCTGGGTTTACTTGTTCAATAACTGTCCATTGAAGGTCGTCAGGTGTATGTCCTGCAGACAGATAGTGTTCTGTTAGCCTGTTCATGGACTTCTTACACCTGATCGTGCTTCTATGTTCCCCTATCCGTACTTTGACCTTCCTGTTGGTCATACCAACATAGTGTAGGTTGCAGGGGCACGTTATTCGGTAGACCACATTTTCGCTGTTGCAATTGGTGTGGCCTCGTATTGTCCAGATCTTCCCTGGTTCCAGTTGTAGGGCTTGGGTGTTCGTTGTCAAAGGGCAGACGCTGCAGTTCCCACATTTGTAGTGGCCGGTGACTTTCGGTAGTCCCCAAGCGTTCAGTACAGTTTCATTCTCCACAACTTTTGTTGCTGGTCTAGTGTTCACCACCGCATCCTTAATACTCCTCGCCTTCTTAAAAGAGAAGAGGGGTTTGTCCCAATGCATTTTGCCGGAGTTGAGGATTGACCAGTGTTTATTTACTATCCTGGTTACATCATTGGAGATCGTGTTATATGTAGTAACACATGTGCGAGGGGTGTCCTCCAAAGTTTTCTCTAGATTTTCCAACAACGCTTCCTGTGGTTGGTTGCGTGCACGCTTTTGGCTCTTATTTAGGATCTTGTCTGGATGTCCTCGGTCCTTTAATTTCAGGGTGAGGTCACTGGCTTGTTCCTTGTAGTCTTTTAATTTACTGCAATTCCTGCGAATGCGTAAATATTGTCCGTATGGAAGATTCTCTCGCAAAGGCCTAGGGTGTAAACTTTCGAACCTAAGCAGATTGTTCTTTGCTGTGGGTTTATAGTGTGTCAATGTCTGAAAACTTCCATTCTCTTTCCTGATGACGAGGTCAAGGAACACTAGAGAGCTATGGTCTTTGACATAAGTGAATTTCAAATGGTCATCACAAGTGTTCATCCAGTTGAAAAAGGAAACTAGTGAATCCTCTGAACCACTCCAGATTGCCAGCACATCATCGATGTACCGTTTCCATAATAGGATGTTGGAGCTGTAGGGGTTTCTTTCACTCAGTATAAACTTCTCTTCAAAATCATGGACGTAGAGCCCAGCCACGCTGGGGGCAAAAGTGCTCCCCATCGAGGTACCACCTGTCTGGAGGTACAGTGCACCCTCAAACTCAAAATAGTTCCTTTTCAATGCCAACCTCGCACACTCCAGAATGAAGTCTCTTGGGGTTCTGGATGTCCAATCCTCATTTGATAGAGCCTTTTCAAGTACCTTTAAGGTTGCGTCCTGAGGGATGCTAGTATACAAACTCTCAATGTCAAAACTCACCAGAATCGTGATCTCATCCACAGTGAGATCGTTGAGTAGTTGTAACAAGCTCTTCGTATCTTGGAGATAAGTACTTGTTTTCTGTACTACTTTCTTAAAAAACACATCACAGAAACATGACAGAGGTTCTAATAGGGAACCCAAACCGGAGACTATTGGACTACCATGCGGGGGAGTCTGTTTTTGTGCATCTTTGGAAGTGTGTAGAAATAAGGCGTTCTTCCTTCACTTCTGCACAAAAAATCAGCTTCCTGTTTTGAAATGAATCCTTTTGTTTCCCCATACTCTGCTATTGATTTGATCTCACCGCGTAGATCTTCCGTAGGATCCGTTGGTAGTATGCGGTAGCTGGTCTCGTCTGATAATAGCCTTAAGCATTCGGTTTGGTATGCCGATTTATCCAGAACCACCACTCCACCGCCTTTATCCGCGGATTTTATTACGATCGTTTCGCAATACTTCAGGGTTTCTAAGGCGAGTCTTTCATTCCTGGTCAGGTTAGTGAAGGTTTTCTTTGGAGTCGTCTTCTCTATTTCGTTGAAGACCGCTTGCTCCAATGTTATTATTTCCACTGGAATCGTGTGTGGCGGAGGCATAAAAGTTGATTTTAATCGGAGGCCTGTGTCATTAGGGTCAACATTGATCGCCATCTCTTCCTTTCTCTCAAAGAAAGCTTTCAATTTCAGTTTTCTAAAAAAGGACGAAAGTTCACACTGGAGTCTGAATTTGTCAAGGTTGGCCGTTGGGACAAAGCCAAGGCCTTAATTCAGTACCTTTTGTTCTTCCTTGGAAAGGGGCCTAGTCGCTAGATTAGTGACTAAGTTCATCTGTTGCTGGGCCCTGCCTGCGGTGTCTTGCTCCGTGAAGGGTTCGAGTTCGGATACTCCGATCCCCAATGTACTTGGTTGCTCTGATTGCCCGTTCTTCTTCTTCCCCTTCCCCTTCCGCGCCTGGCTAAAAAAGGCGGTCTGTACATATTTGGTGGGTAGAAGGGCTGTTGGAATGGAGGTTGGCATCCATACATTTGAAAATTTTGGGGGTGATTAAAAGGATCAGGGTAGCCTTGCATCGGTCCCGGGTTATAAGGGGGCCAGTTGCCTTGCATCTTTCCACGTCCTCTTCCTCTTTGTTTTGTTCTGCCATTGCTCGAATTGCTGCTTCCAGCGGATGCGTTACTTGAGGCATTGCTAGATGCATCAGAGTTGTCGTCCGCCTTCGAGGGTGCTACAAACTCCGGGTCAGAGTATGGATAAGCTTTTACCATAGAAAACTTTTTAAGGTCTTTTTGAAATTTTTGTACTTTCTGCTGCATCAGGTTCTCTTTATAGTCATTGATTTTCCTGTTGAGTTCATCCAGTTTTTTCTTGTAAGCGGTAATGGTGGTTTTTATGTGCCCTCCGCCAATTGGATTTCCACTTGAATTTTGTCTGAAAGTCTTACAGCCGTTTTCAAAATAAGGACTATCCAGTCATCTGTACAGTGCCACGCTATCGCAGCCCAATCTTTTCGAAAGTCGGCATCTTCTAAGAAGATGCGGGGTGCGTTAGTTACAAGTAAACCCTTTGGTGCCATACTTTTGCTCAAGTATTGTTTCAAAATAGTGCCATGGAGGATTGTTCTTATCCTACTCCGTTTCAGCTCCGTTAAGTTCTCCCAATCTGTGGTTTGCGCAATACTCTGTGCTATGTTCGCATCCGCAAACAAAGATAAATCTCCCATGATTTCTTCAACCTCCTCAAAGGTATAGGAAAGACCTTGGTTCTCTCTCATGGTGGCAGATGGTTCCTCGTAGAGGTGTGAATTAAATATGTGTTACTCTTGCAGCTGTGCGCTGCCTAAACTATTGAAAACAATACGAGAGAGTAGGGTGTTTAACAGAAATGTAGGGTGGGAACTCCTGGTCCCCTGTTCCATATAACACAACAAAGAGAGGAGTACCCTCTGCAGGCGTAACAGAGAAAGTCTCTGTGCCTAAAGCTTAAGGCTTCAAGAATAGCTCGTGCCCAACCCATATGTGGGACAAAGCATGTCCTTTATGAAGACCCTTCACTCACCAACCTAGTCGGTGACATGCTTCATCATCGGGGTCCCACCCCGTAGGCCGAGTGCCAACGGGGTGTGCTTCGACACCTGATTACAGTGGAGCGGGTAATAGTTTCTTTTATATGTGCAGTGATAAAACGGTGGTAAGTGATTTAAAAAAGGGGCCAGTACTACTCACTCCAAGACTTTATTCTTGAGTGACTGGATACCTTATAAAAGAAGTGTGACACCTATGCCTAATTAGGTAGGCTTCGGTGTTCAAGACATATCGTGTATTAAAATAGCGACGTGTGCTATGTGAATTAAAAGGTCGGTCTACATGTTTCAACCATCAAACAATTGTAGGTATTCGTCAGGACCAGTGACAGACCAGGGTGGTCCGCAGACGCTAATGTGCGTCCTGCCCTTGGTCAGTGAAAGTTGGAAACACAAAAAGTGTGTTTCTTATGCAAAATTTCTCTATCCCGGTCTGGAAGAAAAACCTGTGGAAAGAAGGTTCCAGAATGGTGGGTGGTTGGGACCACAAAACAAAGGACATACAATGGTACACGGAACATAAAGAGGCGGTACATAAAACTTATAAAAGAGGGAGTGCCAGCCCTCCAGTATGCGTGACAGGTATATAACACAGTCAATCTCCGCAATCCCTGTAGTGCCCTACGTACACGTGGGCATGTGGGTGAGGCGGGCACGGATTGTATGACTGTGGCGGTACACACAAGTCGGTACCTGGGTACTAGCACCGTATTCTACGATATTGCCCTCGGGAGAGTTAGCTTAATGCAGATTCGTAATAGCACTTCAAAAATAGGATGGTGGTATTGCTCTGGATGCTGAACCGCTAGGCCTACACAGACTGTTAATCTATCGATTTTGTATGAGGGTACCTAGGTTATTATGAAGCGCCATGCTTACTTGAATTGCGGAGAGATACTGCTTCACAGGCGTCCGGTTTCCAAGGGCGATGCTTTCATCACCTGGGGAGTGACAATCAGAGTGGGCGCGAAAACGCCGTCAGTGGATAAATTTCTAATCACGTAGGAAGACGTAATCCAAGGGGATCGTGTCTGTTGTCACTTACTTGTGGCTTCTGCTCCTCAGTCGGTAAACCTACTTGGTTACCACGACGGTACGCCCATGGGAATCCCTGATGCGTACTGAGACAGAGAGCTAGATATTGGGAACGCCGTCTTCCTGGAGAGGGCGTGGTTTGGCCAGGTCACGTGGGTTGGTGGAGCCAATTACGGGGCTGCGGTTCCAAAGTGAGGCTTGGAACGCGGTAACTATGGAAACCATGTACGCCCATAGCTATTGCCGAAATTGGGCGGCTTGACCGAAGCTCAGTTCGACCATTCGTTTTTTCCGGGCAAAAACACGTTATCGGTGGAAAGAAAATGAAAGGGATAAGCTTTTACCATAGAAAACTTTATAAGGTCTTTTTGAAATTTTTGTACTTTCTGCTGCATCCCAGGTTCTGTTTATAGTCATAGATTTCGCTGTTGAGTTCATCCAGTTTTTTCTTGTAACCGGTAATGGTGGTTTTTATGTGGCCCTCCGCCAACTGGAACCAGGGAAGATCTGGACAATACGAGGCCACACCAATTGCAACAGCGAAAATGTGGTCTACCGAATAACGTGCCCCTGCAACCTACACTATGTTGGTATGACCAACAGGAAGGTCAAAGTACGGTTAGGGGAACATAGAAGCACGATCAGGTGTAAGAAGTCCATGACTAGGCTAACAGAACACTATCTGTCTGCAGGACATACACCTGACGACCTTCAATGGACAGTTATTGAACAAGTAAACCCAGGTCACAATCTGACACAGCGTCTTTTTGAAAAAGAGCAAAGATGGGTTTATAGGCTGTCCACCCACAGGACAGGTCAGAATGATAATATCCTGTGGGGTTCGATTGTGGTGTAAATTTGCATTTATTGTCTGCTTTCACCCCTTAACGCGGAGCCTGAGGTTTTACCGTCTATGCCAATAGGTATAGCAAGATTTCTATAATTGTAGATAAGGATTTGGTTACTAACTGTGTTTTATTCGTCTTCCCCATTTAATACCTGTAGACGAGATGCGTCATCCTACCGCCATTAGTAAAGAACTATAGGTGCAACACACTCCGTTCTGAACCTCCCTTTCATTTTCTGTCCACCGATACCGTGTTTTTGCCCGGTAAAAACGATCGATCGAACTGAGCTTTGGTCAAGCCGCCAATCTCAGCAATAGCTACGGGCGTGCATAGTTTCCATAGTTACCGCGTTCCAAGACTCACTTTGGAACCGCAGCCCCATAATTGGCTCCACCAACCCACGTGACCTGGCCAAACCACGCCCTCTCCAGGAAGACGGCGTTCCCAATATCTAGCTCTCTGTCTCAGTACGCATCAGGGATTCCAATGGGCGTACCGTCGTGGTAACCAAGTAGGTTTACCGACCGAATGGAATGGAATGGAATGAGAAGCCACAAGTAAGTGACAACAGACACGATCCCCTTGGATTATGTCTTCCTACGTGATTAGAAATGTATCCACTGACGGCGTTTTCGCGCCCTCTCTGATTGTCACTCCCCAGGTGATGTAAGCATCGCCCTTGGAAACCGGACGCCTGTGAAGCGGTATCTCTCCGCAATTCAAGTAAGCATGGCGCTTCATAAAAACCTAGGTACCCTCATACAAAATCGATAGATTAACAGTCTGTGTAGGCCTAGCAGTTCAGCATCTAGAGCAATACCACCATCCTCTTTTTGAAGTGCTATTACGAATCTGCATTAAGCTAACTCTCCCGAGGGCAATATCGTAGAATACGGTGCTAGTAACCCAGGTACCGACTTGTGTGTACCGCCACAGTCATACAATCCGTGCCCGCCTCACCCACATGCCCACGTGTACGTGGGCACTACAGGGATTGCGGAGATTGACTGTGTTATATACCTGTCACGCATACTGGAGGGCTGGCACTCCCTCTTTTATAAGTTTTATGTACCGCCTCTTTATGTTCTGTGTACCATTGTATGTCCTTTGTTTTGTGGTCCCAACCACCCACCATTCTGGAACCTTCTTTCCACAGGTTTTTCTTCTAGACATGGATAGAGAAATTTTGCATAAGAAACACACTTTTTGTGTTTCCAACTTTCACTGACCAAGGGCAGGACGCACCTTAGTGTGTGCGGACCACCCTGGTCTGTCACTGGTCCTGACGAATACCTACAATTGTTTGATGGTTGAAACATGTAGATAGACCTTTTAATTCACATAGCACACGTCGCTATTTTAATACATGATACGTCTTGAACACCGAAGCCTACCTAATTAGGCATAGGTGTCACACTTCTTTTATAAGGTGTCCAGTCACTCAAGAATATAGTCTTGGAGTGAGTAGTACTGGCCCCTTTTTTAAATCACTTACCACCGTTTTATCACTGCACATATAAAATAAACTATTACCCGCTCCACTGTAATCAGGTGTCGAAGCACACCCCGTTGGCACTCGGCCTACGGGTTGGGACCCCGATGATGAAGCATGTCACCGACTAGGTTGGTGAGTGAGGGGTCTTCATAAAGGACATGCTTTGTCCCACATATGGGTTGGGCACGAGCTATTCTTGAAGCCTTAAGCTTTAGGCACAGAGACTTTCTCTGTTACGCCTGCAGAGGGTACTCCTCTCTTTGTTGTGTTATATGGAACAGGGGACCAGGAGTTCCCACCCTACATTTCTGTTAAACACCCTACTCTCTCTTATTGTTTTCAATAGTTTAGGCAGCGCACAGCTGCAAGAGTAACACATATTTAATTCACACCTCTACGAGGAACCATCTGCCACCATGAGAGAGAACCAAGGTCTTTCCTATACCTTTGAGGAGGTTGAAGAAATCATGGGAGATTTATCTTTGTTTGCGGATGCGAACATAGCACAGAGTATTGCGCAAACCACAGATTGGGAGAACTTAACGGAGCTGAAACGGAGTAGGATAAGAACAATCCTCCATGGCACTATTTTGAAACAATACTTGAGCAAAAGTATGGCACCAAAGGGTTTACTTGTAACTAACGCACCCCGCATCTTCTTAGAAGATGCCGACTTTCGAAAAGATTGGGCTGCGATAGCGTGGCACTGTACAGATGACTGGATAGTCCTTATTTTGAAAACGGCTGTAAGACTTTCAGACAAAATTCAAGTGGAAATCCAATTGGCGGAGGGCACATAAAAACCACCATTACCGGTTACAAGAAAAAACTGGATGAACTCAACAGGGAAATCAATGACTATAAAGAGAACCTGATGCAGCAGAAAGTACAAAAATTTCAAAAAGACCTTAAAAAGTTTTCTATGGTAAAAGCTTATCCATACTCTGACCCGGAGTTTGTAGCACCCTCGAAGGCGGACGACAACTCTGATGCATCTAGCAATGCCTCAAGTAACGCATCCGCTGGAATCAGCAATTCGAGCAATGGCAGAACAAAACAAAGAGGAAGAGGACGTGGAAAGATGCAAGGCAACTGGCCCCCTTATAACCCGGGACCGATGCAAGGCTACCCTGATCCTTTTAATCACATCCAAAATTTTCAAATGTATGGATGGCAACCTCCATTCCAACAGCCCTTCTACCCACCAAATATGTACAGACATCCTTTTTTAGCCAGGTGCGGAAGGGGAAGGGGAAGAAGAAGAACGGGCAATCAGAGCAACCAAGTACATTGGGGATCGGAGGATCCGAACTCGAACCCTTTAGGGAGCAAGACACCGCAGGCAGGGCCCAGCAACAGATGAACTTAGTCACTAATCTAGCGACTAGGCCCCTTTCCAAGGAAGACGAAAAGGTACTGAATAAAGGCCTTGGCTTTGTCCCAACGGCCAACCTTGAAAAATTCAGACTCCAGTGTGAACTTTCGTCCTTTTTTAGAAAACTGAAATTGAAAGCTTTCTTTGAGAGAAAGGAAGAGATGGCGATCAATGTTGACCCTAATGAGACAGGCCTCCGATTAAAATCAACTTTTATGCCTCCGCCACACACGATTCCAGTGGAAATAATAACATTGGAGCAAGCGGTCTTCAACGAAATAGAGAAGACGACTCCAAAGAAAACCTTCACTAACCTGACCAGGAATGAAAGACTCGCCTTAGAAACCCTGAAGAATTGCGAAACGATCGTAATAAAACCCGCGGATAAAGGCGGTGGAGTGGTGGTTCTGGATAAATCGGCATACCAAACCGAATGCTTAAGGCTATTATCAGACGAGACCAGCTACCGCATACTACCAACGAATCCTACAGAAGATCTACGCGGTGAGATTAAATCACTAGCAGAGTATGGGGGAAACAAAAGGATTCATTTCGAAACAGGAAGCTGATTTTTTGTGCAGAAGTGAAGGAAGAACGCCCTATTTCTACACACTTCCAAAGATGCAGAAAAACAGACTCCCCCCGCCTGGTAGACCAATAGTCTCCGGTTTGGGTTCCCTGTTAGAACCTCTGTCACGTTTCTGTGATGTGTTTTTTAAGAAACTAGTACAGAAAACAAGTACTTATCTCCAAGATACGAAGAGCTTGTTACAACTACTCAACGATCTCACTGTGGATGAGAACATGATTCTGGTGAGTTTCGACATTGAGAGTTTGTATACTAGCATCCCTCAGGACGCAACCTTAAAGGTACTTGAAAAGGCTCTATCAAATGAGGATTGGACATCCAGAACCCCAAGAGACTTCATTCTGGAGTGTGCGAGGTTGGCATTGAAAAGGAACTATTTTGAGTTTGAGGGTACACTGTACCTCCAGACGGGTGGTACCTCGATGGGGAGCACTTTTGCCCCCAGCGTGGCTGGGCTCTACGTCCATGATTTTGAAGAGAAGTTTATACTGAGTGAAAGAAACCCCTACAGCTCCAACATCCTATTATGGAAACGGTACATCGATGATGTGCTGGCAATCTGGAGTGGTTCAGAGGATTCACTAGTTTCCTTTTTCAACTGGATGAACACTTGTGATGACCATTTGAAATTCACTTATGTCAAAGACCATAGTTCTCTAGTGTTCCTTGACCTCGTCATCAGGAAAGAGAATGGAAGTTTTCAGACATTAACACACTATAAACCCACAGCAAAGAACAATCTGCTTAGGTTCGAAAGTTTCCACCCTAGGCCTTTGCGAGAGAATCTTCCATATGGACAATATTTACGCATTCGCAGGAATTGCAGTAAATTAAAAGACTACAAGGAACAAGCCAGTGACCTCACCCTGAAATTAAAGGACCGAGGATATCCAGACAAGATCCTAAAATAAGAGCCAAAAGCGTGCACGCAACCAACCACGGGAAGCGTTGTTGGAAAATCTAGAGAAACCTTTGGAGGACACCCCTCTCACATGTGTTACTACATATAACACGATCTCCAATGATGTAACCAGGATAGTAAATAAACACTGTTCAATCCTCAACTCCGGCAAAATGCATTGGGACAAACCCCTCTTCTCTTTTAAGAAGGCGAGGAGTATTAAGGATGCAGTGGTGAACACTAGACCAGCAACAAAAGTTGTGGAGAATGAAACTGTACTGAACGCTTGGGGACTACCGAAAGTCACCGGCCACTACAAATGTGGGAACTGCAGCGTCTGCACCAAAACCCTACAACTGGAACCAGGGAAGATCTGGACAATACGAGGCCACACCAACTGCAACATCGAAAATGTGGTCTACCGAATAACGTGCCCCTGCAACCTACACTATGGTGGTATGACCAACAGGAAGGTCAAAGTACGGCTAGGGGAACATAGAAGCACGATCAGGTGTAAGAAGTCCATGACCAGGCTAACAGAACACTATCTGTCTGCAGGACATACACCTGACGACCTTCAATGGACAGTTATTGAACAAGTAAACCCAGGTCACAACCGGACACAGCGTCTTTTTGAAAAATAGCAAAGATGGGTTTAAAGACTTTCCACCCACAGGACAGGTCTGAATGATAATATCCCGTGGGGTTCGATTGTGGTGTAAATTTGCATTTATTGTCTGCTTTCACCCCTTAACGCAGAGCCTGAGGTTTTACCGTCTATGCCAATAGGCATAGCAAGATTTCTATAATTGTAGATAAGGATTTGGTTACTAACTGTGTTTTATTTGTCTTCCCCATTTAATACCTGTAGACGAGATGCCTCATCCTACCGCCATTAGTAAAGAACTATAGGTGCAACACACTCCGTTCTGAACCTCCCCTTTCATTTTCTTTCCACCGATACCGTGTTATTGCCCGGTAAAAACGAACGGTCGAATTGAGCTTCGGTCAAGCCGCCCAATCTCGGCAATAGCTATGGGCGTGCATGGTTTCCATAGTTACCGCGTTCCAAGCCTCACTTTGGAACCGCAGCCCCGTAATTGGCTCCACCAACCCACGTGACCTGGCCAAACCACGCCCTCTCCAGGAAGACCGCGTTCCCAATATCTAGCTCTCTGTCTCAGTACGCATCAGTGATTCCCATGGGCGTACCGTCGTGGTAACCAAGTAGGTTTATCGACTGAAGAGCAGAAGCCACAAGTAAGTGACCACAGACACGATCCCCTTGGATTATGTCTTCCTACGTGATTAGAAATGTATCCACTGACGGCGTTTTCGCGCCCACTCTGATTGTCACTCCCCAGGTGATGTAAGCATCGCCCTTGGAAACCGGACGCCTGTGAAGCGGTATCTCTCCCTAATTCAAGTAAGCATGGCGCTTCATAAAAACCTAGGTACCCTCATACAAAATCGCTAGATTAACAGTCTGTGTAGGCCTAGCGGTTCAGCATCCAGAGCAATACCACCATCCTCTTTTTGAAGTGCTATTACGAATCTGCATTAAGCTAACTCTCCAGAGGGCAATATCGTAGAATACGGTGCTAGTACCCAAGTACCGACTTTTGTGTCCCGCCACAGTCATACAATCCGTGCACGCCTCACCCACATGCCCACGTGTACGTAGGGCACTACAGAGATTGCGGAGATTGACTGTGCTATATACCTGTCACGCATACTGGAGGGCTGGCACTCCCTGTTTTATAAGTTTTATGTACCGCCTCTTTATGTTCTGTGTACCATTGTATGTCCTTTGTTTTGTGGTCCCAACCACCCACCATTCTGGAACCTTCTTTCCACGGGTTTTTCTTCCAGACCGGGATAGAGAAATTTTGCATAAGAAGCGTACTTTTTGTGTTTCCAACTTTCACTGACCAAGGGCAGGACGCACCTTAGCGTGTGCGGACCACCCTGGTCTGTCACTGGTCCTGACGAATACCTACAATTGTTTGATGGTTGAAACATGTAGACCGACCTTTTAATTCACATAGCACACGTCGCTATTTTAATACACGATACGTCTTGAACACCGAAGCCTACCTAATTAGGCATAGGTGTCACACTTCTTTTATAAGGTGTCCAGTCACTCAAGAATAAAGTCTTGGAGTGAGTAGTACTGGCCCCTTTTTTAAATCACTTACCACCGTTTTATCACTGCACATATAAAAGAAACTATTACCCGCTCCACTGTAATCAGGTGTCGAAGCACACCCCGTTGGCACTCGGCCTACGGGGTGGTACCCCGATGATGTAGCATGTCACCGACTAGGTTGGTGAGTGAGGGGTCTTCATAAAGGACATGCTTTGTCCCACATATGGGTTGGGCACAAGCTATTCTTGAAGCCTTAGGCTTTAGGTACAGAGACTTTCTCTGTTACGCCTGCAGGGGGTACTCCTCTCTTTGTTGTGTTATATTGAACAGGGGACCGGGAGTTCCCACCCTACATTTCTGTTAAACACCCTACTCTCTCTTATTGTTTTCAATTGTTCTTGGAGTCCTCTCAGATTCAGGGTGGCACAGCAGGCAGCAATTGTCGAGTCCTTGAGGCAGCAGGCAGGGTTTGATGCCTTTTTTCTTCTGCGGAAAGGCTTCAGTTCTCATGCAGCGGGTCTTCTTTGTCCTGGTTTTTTCATGTCTATTGACACGGGGTGACAACTAAATAATACATTTAGGGGCTAAACAAGGAGAGACAAGTAGTAGCCAATGGGCTACCTAAGTTTAGGGTGTCTACACTCTCTAAGTGACCCCTTCTTGTGGTAAGGGCACTATCCTAGCCCAGATAGGTTAATTCCTCCCATGGCAAGATGGAGGAATTGGAAAAGTTATGTCCACATCACCTGTCCCACCTATGGGGCGGTGCTGGCTGAATGTGGGCACACCTCCTAATCTAACTAATTTTCCTGCTTGTCCTCCCACCAAAAGGAGTGCAGGACAGGGGGGCTCTAAAGTGGTGTCCTATGTGCATTTATTAATAAATCTAACACAGTTATCAGTGAAAATGTATTAAGAGGAGATGCTTGGTATCAAGCATCTTAGGGTATAGTGAGGCCATCACGGAGCTAGGAAACTTGTGCTGAACAGTATCCAGCCTCTGTGCTCTCTATCAACTTAGATATTGTAGGATCATATCTGTTGATGCTGATATATCCACACATCGAGTGCTTAATTTGAGCCAGTGGTGTCCGGTGCTCAGCACCGGCACTTAATTGGTTTCCGATACTAGGTACCAGCACCAAATCGCCAACTTGGCACTTATGATATCCTTACACATTGTTGTTTATGAATACAATATACATTGAAAATTAGTAATATCTGCCTCCCCAGCCATTCTTTTAGCTTTGGGGACCTGAAATAATTTGAACTGTTACACTTGCATTAGAAAGAAATGGTTAGTACTTGTTTTGGCAGTGATGTCAGGGGTGATGGGTGGTGCAAGCCGCAGTGACCTCCTGGTCAGGGCCCTGGCACTTAATATTTTACAAATTAAGCACTGCACACATGGGATATAGTGCACCCTGACAGTAGGGACAACTTACCTCATGCAGTGCGTAGGGGCATGGCACACAGGACGGTGTGCTTTGTCGAATCTTCAGTTTCTCTGCAACAAGACACACAGCCTGCAATGACAGTTTGCATAGTCTTGGTGAGGGGTCTCTGGGGTGGCAAAATTAGTGCTGCAACCCTAGATGACTCTCTTCAGTACCAATGCCCTTGGTACCAGGGGTCTCATTTACTAGGGACTTACAGGAGTTGCTGAAGTTATGCCAATCGTGGCACAGTTTTAGGAAAGAGATTTGGCACTAGGGACCTGGTTAGCAGGGACTCAGTGCACTTTCAATTCGAAATTACATCATGCATCAGGCAAAAAGTGGGGGCTAACCTTGCAAAATGAGGCACTTTCCTACACTACAGTTGGTTCTGACAAAGTACCACACATAACAGACTGATTTCAGAAGCTGTGGTATATTTTAGGGTTGGAAAAATCTGTCATTCTAGGCTAGGTCAAGAATAAGTTTTCCAAGTGGTGTGGACCTCAAAAGACTACATAGGACACATGCGCCCTAGATTGTAGGCACTGCAACGTCTGCCAGCATTGAATCTGACACCGGGCATGAAGAAAGGAGGCTGCTCATTAGTGGACTCTGATGCAACCACTGCAGGGAGAACAACTGTTGAGAAGAGATATTTAGCAAGTTTGTCATGGGGAGGGTGAGTAAAATTTAGGGACTATTGTTTGGGGCTTGATGCATGCGCCACTCAAAATGTCAATAAAAACTATAGGACTGTAAAGATGGCACCCAGATAACAGGTAGAGGGGAGCCGGGGGTCAAAGAACGCCTGGATTAGAGACAGAGTATGAAAGAGAGGGATAAAAGATGAGATTGGATTCAGAGAAGGGGAAAGAAGAAATGCTGATGACACCTGGATCCTAGTCAGAGAAGGAGAGCAAAGGGGTCAAATATGCCACCCAGGTTAGATGCACGGAAAGGGTGAAGAATCACAGACAACACTCTGATCACAGCCTGTGGGGCGACAATGATGACAAAAGAAAAATAGATGAAGGCATAAAAGACAGGCGACATGTCAACACGGGAAAATTGAATTATCTATTTTACAGCATGTTCAGAGCAGACTCCCAACAGAGGAGTGAATGTATGTGGATGCCTCAGACATTAAACAGAAAGGTACATTGGGATGTGCAAGATATATCACTAAAACGTGAAGGAGTCATGTGCAGGACAGCAGTTAATGGGCCAAGGCATTGAAGTAGGCACACATATAAACAAGTGCACGCTGTGTTAATTTTCTTTTGTGGATTTGTACTTCTCTTTTTATGCATTAGATAAAAACAAAAAAGCTCTCATAACCTGCTGCCCGCTCCTCAAACTGTTGAGCTAGAGCCAGCATTGCTTCCAAATTGTCGGTGTCCTCCTCCTCCTTGGCAAGCTCTCTCATGATCTTGCAGCACGCTAATGCCCCCACAATGCAGTCCCGGCACTAAAACAGATCAAACACAACACAAGTTTAGAAGCTGAAGACCTTTGTTGTCACAATCGCTTGCCCATGAGAGCATCTGCACCCACATGCAGGAAGTACACAAATTCAACAAAACATAACAAGAACACAAAGACTGAAAAACACAGAAGGTGGATAACGTATTCTGAAGTATTGGGATGGAATGAACACTACCAACCAGGGTGCCAAATCATGCTGGGGACATTTCCCCATCACTTATTTAGAAGGGTTCGACTGGGGTGCCAAGCTGTTAGCCTTCTTTTCCACAAAGGGTTTGTGATCTCATTTACCAAGGGGCAGCAAGAGATTCTGGCAAAAATAACACATGCAACACAAAGGAAGTCAATCCTCAATAATAAGAGCTGTCTTCTTGATAGACATCACACCAATAGAGATGCCTACATGTCCTCCATCGAGCCCGCAATCTGGGCAGTGAAACCACATACTGCTGGGCGGCTGGTGCAACACCAATTTGGACAGTCCAAAAATTATAAACAAAGGTCGTGAGGGATCCTAACAAAAGCGCACTGGTGTTGTTACAACGACAATTAGAATTTCATTTTCCCACACTCAACTCTCAGTTGCCCCACCACCCCTGAGCAACAAACATGAAGAATTCAATCTTAGTGGAAAGAAGCATGTCCAAATCTGTAGTTAAATATTTCTTGTATTTTCAATGTCTCTGATTAGGTCTTGTCATAACATAAATCTCAATGTCCAATAATTTCACATGGGTGTCTTGTCTTTCATGTCAATCTTGATGTTTATTTATTCAGTCTCATCACTAGTAGTCAACTCAGCCCAGTCAACGTGTTTCGTCCACAAGGACATCATCAGGGCTCCAGATCACAATAATGCTCAGCGGGCTCATTTCAATCTTCCCTTCAGTCTGGCAGAGTGAAGCAAGTTGTGATAGGCTTCCACATCTCATATGTTCTCAATCTTGTTATCTCCACCCTTCATTCATCAAGACCTCCTCTCCGCTTCACATCTTGTGTCAAAGTATTTCATTCAGTCCGAATGAAATACTTTTTGAGACAAACAACGTCTGTGTGTATAACTGTATTTTCCTTGTGGGGAAGCGTAAGTTGATGTGGAAAAACAAGAAGCTATGAGAGCTTGTTTTGCTCTGTAGTTTTGTAAATTGAGGTGGATGTCTGGGGATAGTGTTATGAGTGTAGCTGTTATGACATGATTTGTGTTGGAGTCTTGCCAAAGGAATTTTGAATTCCGGTGATTTATGGCTAAAATTCCCATTTTGATTTGTTTTGTGCCTTGAATGTGTAGACTTAATGATAATGGGAAAACCCTTTGCCAATGGACGCTGGTTAGTTCCGACCCCTGGCTGTCACATCAGGGGTGTCTGTTACTCTATGTCCTACATGCATAAATGGTGCATGGTGTCATTCATAGTATTCAAACGTAGTAGTAGGGCCTCATGTCCGAGGAGGTTGAGAGACTAGCTGACTTGAACCACTGGAAAGTAGTAGTCACAGCCTAGGTGTTGCCTCTTTTCTTTGTTCGGCATGAGACGTGGGGAGTGTTATGCCTTGACCTGTCACAAAATTTCTATGACTTCTATATGTTGTCTTTGTGTGTCTGTATGGGCATTGGGGAGTTTAACAGTTTGACAACAGGTTGCTTTTGGGTGAATGTGCAAAATAGACATGCTGGAGATTGAGTGATTGTGAATGGTTATCCCTGTTTTTTTATCTGCATGTGGATGGCTGTTCTTTGTTTTGTTGTTTATAAGAAAGGAAGGTGTGCTGTATCCTAAGTGCCCCATTTCCTGTACGCCTGAGCTGGTGTCCGGAATGCTGAGTGTGAATGATGCAATATAATGTTGGTGTGTGGTCTTGAAATCCCACAATTTGTAAGTTGTTGCATCTGAAACATGCTTCCATGTCCTTGTTTTTAATTCTTCTTGCTCCCAGCCATTTTTTGAAGTTTTGTCACATTCTTGGTGACCTGCTCCTGTGAATCTGAGATAAGACGTTCTGCCATATCTATTCTGGTAGTTTGTCTGCCCAGACGATTTTTCATTTGATCAACCCATACTGCTTTTTAGTGTGGTTATTTGCAATGTTTTAACACAGGCATCAGTGCTGGAATCTGATAAGATTCCACCATGTTCCTTTGGTCTGTGGGTTTCACGGTCCTCTGTTTTGGGCAGCTTTTCCTGTCTGAGAGTCAACTTAGTTTCCCTGTTGTCTGATTTTCCTGTTTTTGCAGAAGATTGGTGCCACATGCAGCGACACTGCATGATATGATGACAAAGATCTACTGTGTTAACACTGATATGTTTAGGGTTGTGTGTTCTGATGATGGTTTGTGTTTGGAAAGAGGCAATTTTTAGGTTCATCCTCCCTTTTTGCCCCTTTTCTGAACCTTTGCACTGATGTAATGGCTCTGAAATACACTAATCCCTGCTGATCAGGCCACAGTGCATGTGCTCTGACCATTTTAATAGTATATGTTTAACACACTAGACTCAGTTACCTCTACATTCTTGCTCAGACTTCTTTGAAAACCAGGCTGTTTGATCTCTAATTTTCTCATTGAACTGTGCGGATGTTCGGGCTTCAAGAGATCTCCTTGGTGATGATTTGTGCACATAACAAATCTATAATAATAATACAAATAACAATCATTGAATTATCTCCAATTGGAAAATGTTAACTTACTTGTAATTTCCTATTATATGGTACTGGAGTACATAGGGCCTGTAAGTTAAAGTGTCTCTCGTGGATGCGGCACTAGTTGTGCCACCAAGACTAATGACAAAGCACAAGCCTGACTCCCAGCTGCCACTGCTGGCCGGCAGGGAACCTTCAAACTGCTAACCTGACTTTGCCGTGTCAAGCCATGGCAAAGACCAAGCCTTCCTTTTTCATATTTATACGTCACCCCGAAAGCAGATCTACTGAACCCTAAAGGCAGAGTGTGTCATGTTAAAAGGTTGCTTCTGGACTTTCATACTTTTAAGGTCTGAACAGTAAAAACCAACATTATCATTTTTAGTGTTGGACGGGTCATAGCCCCATTGGTGAGTGCAGTCACAGGCTGACATCTCAGTCCTGCACACTTCTGAATGGGGCTACTAAGGTTAGAACTTCAAGAGATCAAAAGAATCATCCTATTAAACCTAATTTTGTTGTATAATTGAATTTAATCTCACCATTGGGCAAACAGCACAGTTAGTAAGTGTGCCCTTTTTGATCTAAAGGTTTTACAGTGCCTGTTTACGGTTACACACAAAGGTCTGTTCTGTGTAAATAACTCCCAAGAAAGCCTACAAAGAGCCTGATGGGGCAGGACATATTATCGCCCACGGCAGGAAAAGCAACACAGGGTGCGATCCCAAAGAGCAAGCCGCCATTGTAGAACAAATGACAAGCACACACGAAGAAGGGATGCTCCTTTGTTTAGGTAGACAGAAGGTGCCAGGGACAGCGAGGGGGAAAGACTGGTTAGACAGGGATTCCTGTATGTGTGTAACCCACAGATAGCCACACCCCAGGGGTGGGCTACCACACTCCACAAGCCCCACACGTCTAGAGAGTGGTTCTGCCATCATGAGAGTGGGCAGAAAACTGAATTCCGGGATAGCTGGGTGCCCCACTTCACAGGACCATGTAGGAGGGATCAAAGTAGCCCATTGAGTTGTCACTGCTACATGGCATGAGGGCACTTTCTGTGCATAAAAGTGGCCCCACATCTCAGATCACATCAGGACTGGAGAGGGGAATGAAGAAGGACTGCCCTGCTAACCCTGGAACCGTCAAAGAGAAGTTACACCAAAAACTGGACTGCACCTTCTACTCCTTGGACTAGAGAAGAGACAACGCTGCCTGTAGTGCCTGTTTTGAGGAAAAGTTGTCCTTAAGCCTCAGCGAAAGGAGATGAACTACAAGAGACAGCTGAGTTGGCATGGCCATAAAACCTGAGGAAGCCTGCCTGGTCGAGTTGGCAGCCCAGATCACCGGATCAGTGCTCCTCGACACAGCGCAGCATGGTAGACAGAGTTCAGATGCTTAGAAGCAGCACCCACGTCTGCTAGACCCTGGATAGTCATTGGAGCACAGTTTGGTCCCCCAGAGGGTAATCTATCAATAAAAGAAGGTAATTGCTGGGACTGTCATAGCTGGAGCCCAGCCGACCAGTAGCAACCAGTTTAGTGCTGGACTCCATCTGGACTTCAAGGAACGCCACCCTCTGTGGCCAGAATTGTCCCACTGTTTTAATGGACTGAGGAGTGACTTCAGGAAGACCCCTGTCAACCATAACGTAGCCTTAGCAACAGCATCGTTGAGCATCCTCATCCTCCTGCATCCCTTGCATCTTGACCACTCCATTGCAGTTCATGGCACGTTGATATTGACTGTGAAACTAAACTGGAGGCTGCACCTTTCTTGAGATAACTCTCCTGTTAGATCTAGTTGGTCCCCCTGGTCTGCTCCCTGCTGGAGTTTGTTGCCCAACTTTGATGCCAAGTTACTTGTAAGGTTTCTAAGTGGCACATTTGTGGAATTTACCAGTGCTGGTTTGCAGTTAAGTAAAAAAGCTTTGATTTATCATTTCTTTATGTACATATATATTTTCAGATCCCTCTGGTGGATCGTTTTCCTTCAGTATCATGTTGATTTCTTGTTGACTTGTGTGGGTGCAGCTAAATTCTTTTTACTTGTAACTGTCTTTAAGCCTGACCGCTGGGTTGAGCTACGGGTTCACAAACAAGCCTGACTGAACCCAAGCCCGGACAGGAGTGTATTATGCAGTGAGGTCACACAGTCACACAATATAACAGACCCCATTTCCTCACAGTCTGTTCAACAATTATAGCTGACCATTGTCCAGCATATCACATGACTGAGGTATTGCTGGACAAATGATTAGGCTGCAACTTGGGGTCAACTGCTTCTCAGGTCAGGCAAGTGTCTTTGAAATGTGAGCCAAACCAACTTGAGGAACTTGTGCTCCTAGGGGTGGTATATTGTCTTCCCCAAGCTCACACAGCACCCGGCTATGCAACAACGTTTGGTAAGCAGTGGGTGAAAACAGCAGTGGGCTGTCTACATATTGACTGAGGATGAAATCAGCACTGTTGCCTTCTATTTGTTTCTTGTCACGCTCCGTGCTTGGGACTCATAAGGGGGTGTCCAATGCTTTGCGCTCTCTGGAGCATGGTAACTCTAGTGATTGTCCGAGGTGCTTGAGAGCCTAAACGTCACACTCTCCTTACTGCTACCTATGACCTGACTTGGACTCCTCTCCCAGACTGCATGCCAGACTCCACTCCGATCTCGACCTCGCACCACTCGCATGACCGCTTTGGTGTTCCAAGTCTCCCACTCACTTCAGCACTCTTTGCAAAACTCTAATATGATGCCTCCTTCTTACCGCCAGCAGTTAACCAGTTTTGCCTCCTTCTCTGGGTTCCGCTCAGCGCCATTATGCTCTTCGGAGTGACAGTTGCGCTCTACAAATAGCCTATTACATTACATTACACTCTCAGCAGCCAGGCGGTTTCTATTCCATTGTGAGCGTGGTTTTCTACAATTGTAAGTCATGCGTCACCTTAGCCACAGAGAGGCTTCTTCTGCTGGTGTGGGCTAATGTGCATTCTTTTGTGCATCCATTTTCCAATAAAAGTTCAGTATGCATGTGATTGTGCATATTTCTGTTGCTTCCGCACTGTCAGCCTTGGTTGAAACAATGGATGGTTGTTGAGGTGCAGCCGTATGATGTACCCCCTCCTCCAGTACTACTCTACATACTACAAAATGCAGTTTGTGGATAGGCCCCTACATTTTTGCTGTCCATATTTGGGACCTCCATATTTTGAGATACAACCTCAATGATGAAGTGCTCCTTACCTCTGTCCATAGGATTTCTGCCAGCTCGCCTCGGTTCTGAAGGATGGCCCAGATAAGAAGGTCTCGGATGGGATATTCTGGATCTGGTTGGGGCTTCACAGGCGTGTGTTGACGAGTGCTCTATTGTAGATGAAAACACACAAAAGGTTCAGGTTAAACCAATGGTCTTTGGGTAGGGATACACAGATTATTAGTTCTTCTCTGAATCAAGAACCCAATTCATAAGAAGTATGAGTTAATTTAGATGCTGGAATGCAGTTCAGCAGAGAGGGAGCTCCATCTTAGAATACTGAAGCTCCCGCCCTGATGAACGTTCCAGGCGGGAAAGCTACGACAGGGAAAATAAATCATGCAAGGCAAAAACATTGATTTTCTGTTTTTCAGAAAGAAAGTCTCTGAAAGTATTTTTTTTTCACAAAAACTAAAAGAATGCGAAAGCATGCTGCTTGCTTTTCTTCCACTCCTGTCTACAGTGCATTTTCCATAGAAGCCCTGAAGGCATGGAGACCCCATCAGGCAATCAGGGATCTCTGATTCTGGCATCCAGAAGCTAAATGAGCTGCTAAGTTTCTCCTAGAATTGCTCACACTAAGCTGCAATGAAAGCAAAAGAAAATTTTAACTTCACCAATTTAGTAAAGCAACTACTCTTTGAGTCCAATAAAAATCCCAGAGCTACTCATGGAAAACTAAAAAAGATCACAGATATTCCTGCAGGCACCTGAATTAAATAGGAAGATCTGATGCAACTGTTTGAAGAAAATGAAACTGTTCTTTCCAAAAAGCAACTTTAGAACTTCTGCTTGTGGCCTTGCATCTGGATGGTGGTATTGCCCTGTTCCATGGCCACCCAGATGCCACTCTGGTCCCCTCTTTATGGGCATTCAACAAGTTTCACGAGGGCATGAGGAAAGACAACCATCTCACCCCACTCTGACAGAACTCCACTGCCTCCATTTGCCAGACTGTGCCTTCATAAAGAAGCCGCTGCATCATCTACAAAGCCATCACAACCGGTACTCCTTGGTATCTGTCTGGCAAGCTGTCTGCCTCTGGGGGCTCTTGGGAGGCTTTTCAAGTAGGACACCCTCAAACTGGAGACAAGGAGGTGCAAAGCTGAAAAGGTAAGCAACAGACCTCAAAGATCTGCAGCGGTATGACCGTACCCCTCGGAACCTCCTCTTCCCCAAATCTCCTCCCAATTAGCAAAGAGCTGATGGCACAGCTCTTTAGACAACATTTCATCAGGACAGAGTACCAGTCCACATTCACTCTCTGAACCCAGCCACCCACCAATCACCCAAAATGCCAGATTTACAAACATTTTGTGCTTAGTTTACAACCTGTCCAAAATGTTTTTTGTTGGATTCACTTTCCAATGCAAAACTTATTTGCCGCTGTAAAATGTTCCCTGAAACTAATGCAAAGCATTGCTTTGTGTTACTCTGTGTCAGATGGGCATTAGATGGGTAGTACATTGGCGTTCCGGTGTAACCATGATTTGTGACACAAAACCCTATCTATTAACAATAGTAGACGTGGTTTTGTGGCAAAAATTAGCGCCAATTTGAAAAAGGCGTTAAAAGGAGAAATACTTTTATTTCTCCTTTATTTTTTTACTTTTCATGTGTGCTGCACTGTACAGCCAGGATACAAAGTAGGAACAGTTTTGATGTTAGTATAAGCATAGTATATTGTGGTTGAAGGTTACCCTTCTAGTCAATCAGAGGGCTGACTTCTGTGGAAGTCGGACTCCAATGGGAGCAAAGTGGCCCAAGGGAAGAAAAAGCTCCCTGGGCCAATCAGAGTGCTCTATTTTTATTAATTTGGTTTGGGGGACTTTTGCAAAAGTCCCTCGAACCCAAAGTCCAGATCTACAAACCATTGTTTAACCTTCATTTATCAAGAACTACTGAGCTGATTTACACCAAATCACACAATCTGCAGACCAAGATCTAGCTTCCTGCCACATCTGGTGTAATTGTGTTCATCAGTTTTTGTGGTAACGTTTCTTAACGAAGTCAATCGAAAATGCATGTGGATTTTCAGTTTTGGGACCCAATTTCTTGGGCCCTGGCTTAACAGAACACCCCAAAACGTTCCATGCACAAACTAGTCAAAAAGTAGCACCTTTCTAGATAGAATTTTGGGGAGATTCATCAATAAGCGCCAAAGTTATTAGAAGCGCAAAAATGCTTTTCCTATGGACACCTGACTTAACTGTAACTACCCAGGGACACAGAAGTTTCCCTGACTGCACCAGCGTGGGCAGGGAAACGTGTTTGCTCCTGTCTTGCCGGAGCCTTTTCAAAACCCCTGCCAAAAGGGAGCAAACACAAAGTCTGCTCTCAGTGGGTGAGAGCTTTGAAAAGGCTCCCACCAGCTGGGAACAGACCTTTGATCTGTTTCGTTGCCCACAATCCAGTGACAAAGTGAGCAAGGGACCCACGTCTGGGCATACCCTGCCCATTTAGGGCGAACAAAGCAAACTGTATTCAAGCTAGCCTGGCTGATGAGGGCTGTTAGCCCGAAACCGATCCCAGGATGCTTGTTTCCGGTCCAGGGAAGACCTGGCTTGGCAGTTCAGGCCAGACTGTTCCCATGAGGCACAGGGTCAAGACTGATTTGCATATAGCTGTGTCTGAACTGGTGTGGCAAAGTGACCTGAAGAACGATGATTGCTTCAACCCAGATCTGTGACATGGGGTGAGTGTCTGAAAAGTTTCAGCACTCCATCTATAATCTGATTGTGTTTGCTTTAAACAATACATGTTAGTTTGCTTTTTCCAAGTGTGCTGCACAAGGCAGCACACATGGAAAAAGCAAAAACGAGGAGAAATAATGCATTTCTCCTTGTTTTGCTAACTTAAGACCAGGTTTTACCTGGTCTTAATTTTGGCGCTGCCTCCTATGTACGCCACCTTGGTACATAGGAGGCAGCATCAAAATGAATGAGTGTTGTGGTGGAACGCCCACTGCAACACCCACTGCCCGACCCTTTCATGCTAACCATAGCGTGAAAGGGGGCCTTATTTACAAGGCAGAGTTAAGCCACCTTAAGTGGCTCAACGCTCCCTTGTAAATAGGTGTGTTAATAAAGGGGGTTTTCAATCCATTCCAGCGCATTATTGTTATTTTTCCCTTGTAAATAAGGCGCAGCCCCTATCGCCACCACAAAGTCGATATAAGTGACGTTGTGGTGGCGAAAGGGGCTTGTACATATGCCCTTATGTGTCACAGCTTAGTTAATTTATAAAACCATGTTTTCTGAAGTCATTATTTCTTTAATAAATACGCTACTTACTCCACTGATTTCTTGCATTGTCAGAATGACTACCTGCGGCCAACTAGTGGAGGTTTTGAGAAAAGAACTGGCCATGACCTGAAAAGAGCATTTTTCATCAAGAGGATGTGGCCTAATGGCTAGAGCGGCCGACCTCGAAGCTGAGGAACCGTGTTCGAGTTTCTTAAATGTTCTCATTAAATTCTAATCCTTTTCACTGACATTGACCCACTCAGCTTTTTAATCATTTTCTTTATGGCAGAAATTGTATCACATATGTTTTTTTCTGAGGAAAGCCTTGCTGCTTGAGCTAGCTGCCAAAGGCGAGCTAAATATTCCTAACTAAATTCAGATTACTTTTTACGAATCATCTGACTTGGTAGGAACTCAGTCACAGCTCACAATAAGTAAGCTGGGACATTTCTGCCCCAGCTTACCGATCTGGTCACCTACAGCTACAATCCAATTCATTCAAAACAATACAGACAGGATAATAGCTTGATTCATGTGGAAGACAGTCACAATCTTTAAAAGAAATTGAGGACACTTTCTGGTTACCCAATTTAAACCCTCAAGGCCTCATATTAATTTAACTCTATAGTAGCTAGTAAGGTGTTTGAATAAGTACAATATCCTTATTACCTATCAATTAAAAATCGTAGTATGTGTTTCATTATTAATAACGTTTCAGCAGAATAGGTGATCTACCTGGAATATGATCTGGACTTCTGACAAGTTCTTCTGTGGTCCTTGCGATATCATTTTGGAGTAGAGGGGTTCTGTGAACTCGCCCAGCAAGCTTTTCAGAGCTCGCGCAACATGGTGGAGTTTGACTCCATCCTGATTCTTTTTTTGAAGAGAAAATGTTTTCCCTTCCTCCAGAATTTTCTCCAATTTCTGAAAAAAGGGGGTGGATGACTCCATATTATTATAAAGGAAGGTCAGATTTTCCCATGTCACATAATCCCGCAGGCTGACACCATGATCCAGGAAAAGCTGCACGAAATTCGGCTTATTTTCAATCAGAGCAACAGTGAGTACTGGGTACAAGTCTTCAGGCTGTAAAGATGAAACAGTCAGTTGATTAAGTTTTGGGGTGGCACTGGTGTTTGCATTTAGTTATACATTTATTGATTTAGAAAATTATCTGTTATGTTACACTTAGAACACTGTGTAGGTATGAATAACATCACTTGAGAGCAAAAATTATCTGGTCTTTATTGTAGGACAGCCTATGTGCATATTCATTATCTGCAGATTGGAGGGAACACAATTCACTGTGAAAGCCTGTTCTCCTATATGAAAATAGGGCAAAGCGCAGTAACCGCAATGTGGAGAGCGGTAATACAGGTGGATACAAAACAAAGCTTCCAAAGTTTGGAGAAGCTATTAGTAAAATGCAAAAGTTATACAAAACAGGCAGAAACTAGCCTACCTACAGATGCCTGTCCAGAAAGGAAACAGGAGGGAGGCTAGGCATTGCAAAATCAGAATCACTGTAATGTCTCCTGGACCAGGACCATAACAGAGGTCCCCTACCTGACAAGGAGACATGCAAAGCCACCCATCACACAGCACTTGCAGGTACAGGTGAAAACTTGAAGCAGTCCCTCACACGAAGATAAAACATCAATCTCACAAAAACAATAACAAATTCCTTCAGAGACAAAACACCAGTCTCGGTCTTGAGCAGAGAGTGCGCGCTTCACTGTGAAATATCAGAAGGGTTGCAAGCACAAGAAGCTTTCCGTAACTCCACACAACTACATGCACTCTTCAAAAAGAGACAGAAAGGGTGTTCTATCAAACCTGAAGCTCTCAAGCTTTCAAGAGTGAGTTTCATCATCAGAGGCCAGTGGAAAGATGGCTAACCGAGAGCGGCTATGAATACTGTAGTAGAAGACCAACTCCACCAAAGTCAATACGAGACACTTGCGATTATAAGCCCAATTGTCTGATCCTTGTCTACTCAACAGGTGACACACGAACAGAGGACTTCCCATGGCGTGACAGGACCATGAGCCACCTGCAGCATTCCATCTATTGGGACTATCCCTTGAGTTCTCAGAAAGTTCTGTCGTAATGTAACTGCTGTATTAATCCAGTGTGAGATAGTATCATGGATCCCTTGTACTCATAAATAGGCGTATTCAGTCAAAAAACTAAACATCTTCCAGGCACAGGCTGGCCCAAGGTCTCATCACAGGTGCCATTTTAACCGCTTCAGCGCGGCGCGAATTTTCGCGCTGTGCTGAACGTTCCATTGAGCTTATGGAACCATGACAGAACGGTTCCGTCATGAGCACAGCTCAACCGACGCTCATGACGGAACCGTTCCGTCATGAGCATGGAAGGGGTTAATGAAGTGAGTCCTCCAGGAGACATCTTATCTGTTGCGTGCTGTGGAATCGCACATTCCTGAAGCTCACATAAGAGCCTGACTTTTTTTATGAGTCACAAATGGTGAACAGTTCATGCACTGGAGTCAATGGAAGCCATTCTGGCCTCAGGAGGTGCTCAACCCACCAGCGGGCTGCTGGAAACACCAGTTCCTATTCAGAAGGAGATGCAGAAAGGTGGTATGGCCTCCGGGGTTCCTTCAGGCTCACCTGGAAGGAAGAGCACCTCACCAAATGCAATAAAGGAAGCTGCTCACCAGCAGGGGCTTAGCTTGGTCAGTGAGTTTGGTGGGAGGGGAGGTGCTACAGATTTCCCAACAATCACGCTGGCACACAGGGTTCTATATACTGAATTATCATGCAGCACAGCAGCCAACAATTGTGTGTTGTGCTGCACGAGAAGGAGAGAGCAGGGAAGTACTATATTTACAGAAATATGGCACTCTCCTCCCCCTCTACCTAGTGCTGGTGCACAAATGTGCTGCTGTGCACTATGCGATACAAAAGAGGATGATGGACGGAGCGCTTGAACAAATCAAACACTCACCCCCAGTCAACTGATCTGGGTTTAATTCATCACCATTCTTACAGCCTGATTCATGTACGGGCCGTTTTGCGTGTCCCTAATAGCGAATTATAGCGACTCGCTATTGAGGAAACGCAAAACGGCATTCATGTACTTTTCGGGGAAAAAATAGCGACTCGCACGCGGGCGCTAAATCCGTTAGCGACTAACTAAAAACGCAGAAAAATCGCTATTCCCGGCTACCTGCGTCGGGATTGCGACTCGCAATCTCGTGCGTTGGGGATTGCGACTCGCAATCCCGTGCGATCGGGAATGCGACTCGCATTCTCGCGCGATCGGGAAAATGGGAAGTCGCTTTCCGAGCACAGTGATGACATCACAACCAGGAAGCAGGCAGTTCCCACCCCCAAACACCACAGTGAGGCAAACCTTCGAGGGAGCAAGTCGGAAAGCAGACGCTAAACCAGCGATAGCGACTTCACAAACGACTGTAATAGCGACCTAACTGCTGCCATGTCTGAGGAACCTGTCCCTGGCCCCAGCAACAGCGCAGGACGAAAGAGAAAGCTGAAGTTCTCAGAGCAGGAGCTCGAGAACCTCATTGAAGGGGTGGTGGCCAACCATGACAGGCTCTTCGGGATCAACTCCAGGAAGGTCCCAGAGCAAGACAAACGGAGGATCTGGCTGGGAATAGCCTCCAGCGTGAACTCGGTGGGTGTGGCCGATAGGTCATTGGAGGAGCTTAAGAAGCGATGGTACGACCTCCGAGGTCGTGCCAAGGAGAGGGTGGCGGAGCGCCTTGGAGAGGCATCGGGCACTGGAGGTGGCGGACCGACAGTCCCACCCAACACACCCTTGGAGGACCAGGTCGAGAACACCCTTGAGAGGGAGGCGTGCGTTGGCGTCACCCCTCTGGACTCCTCCCGCCCCACCCAAGACACCCAAGGTAAGTGGCATGCGACTGCGACCCTGTCCCCTATGACCGTCCCTGACCAAATAGGCTCACTTATTGGCCCTTAGTCATGCCTTTGTTGCGCATCAGGGTATGCCCTGAAGCATTGTGGGAGATGTAGTATGTCCACAATGTAGTAGTACCACAATGCAGCCAGACAGGTCCCAAAGTACGCAAATCCACAGCCATCCAGGGAATGTCACCCAGCATGCATGTAACATCAGCACGTCTGGCAGTCACATGCAACTAATGAGTATCCACTTACCCTCACAGGTGGCGCAGAAAGCAGTGACAGCGAGAGGCTGCAGATAGATGAGGAGGCCCAGGAGGAGGATTCACAACCGGAAACCCAGGCACCAGCCCCTGCCGCTGCAACACCAGCAGCCAGGCCCCCCACCGTTGTGGCCCCTGCATCTGCCATCCCACCCGCAGCCAAGGCCAGGCCCCCCACCGTTGTGGCCTCTGCTCCTGCCATCCCACCCGCAGCCAAGGCCAGGCCCCCCACCGTTGTGGCCTCTGCTCCTGCCATCCCACCCGCAGCCAAGGCCAGGCCCCCCACCGTTGTGGCCTCTGCTCCTGCCATCCCACCCGCAGCCAAGGCCAGGCCCCCCACCGTTGTGGCCTCTGCTCCTGCCATCCCACCCGCAGCCAAGGCCAGGCCCCCCACCGTTGTGGCCTCTGCTCCTGCCATCCCACCCGCAGCCAGAGCCAGGCACCCCACTAATGTGCCTCCAGTCCCTGCCACACCAGCAACGCCTGCTGTGACACCACCTGCAGCTGGTGCTACGTCATCTGGGCCTGCGACAGCGGCAACACAGCGGCCAGCCACTGTGACAGGCCAGCAGAGCAGGCGTGGGAGCTCTCACGGTCACACCACAGCTCCAATCAGCAGGAGGGGCAATGGACATCTCCATGCCTGTATGAGCGTAGAGAGGCGCATGCTCAGGATCCATCAGCGCCAGTCACAGCAGCAAGGTGCCATACAGCTCCAGCTGCACAAAATTGGGCGCAATGTGGCGGGAGTGGGAGACCGCATGGACCGCATGACGGCGGCCATGGGCCGCATGACTGCAGCCATGGAGGCAAACACTGCTGCGATGAGCAAGCAGCGCAGGGCAGCAAGCCGGCGCCACCACCAGCTCATGAGCCGGCTGGCCTCCTACAGCCGGTCAAATTATGTGGCTGCAAATGCCACCTCCCAGTTGTCACGCCGGTCCCTCACACAGCAGCACCAACTAGTTCAGTGCTGTGAGGACATCACCAGGGTCCTGGAGCACCTAACCACCGCGGTGACGGCACTACACCCTCCAGCTGTACCTGCCACTGTAGGGGGTGACGATGGCAGTGAGGGGGCTTCAAGCGTCAGCAGCCAATCTGCAACACTAGTCCCGCCACTTAGGCGCAGCACCAGGGCAACGCCTGGTACAGGTGCCCCGGAGGAGGATGAGCCTCAGAGGCGGCTGGGCATAACGCGCAGGAGGCGCACTTGGCTCTGCCCGAAAAACACAGGCACAGGCTGACTATAAGCCTGCCATGTACTTGCACACTGCAGTATGGAGGAATACTGTTGGTTGTAAATAGTTGTACAGATTACCTTTTTCTTGTGAATGAAACAAATATATTTATTTTGCTGCACACATTAGCCTTGTGTGATCATTACATTTTGCATGCAATTGTGATATGTGGGGTGGGGGTAGAGGGTGGGCTAGAAATTGTTCGCTGTGATGTGGTTGCGACGTCTGTGGCCTTCAGCTGGGTTCTCCCCGCGTGCATGGTGCGCATGTGCTGGTGGCCGGTCGTCCCCTTCTGATTCACTGCCTGAGATCTCAACAGGTATCCGGCGCTTGGTTGCAATGTTATGAAGCATTGCACAGACAGCCACAATGCGGCAGCAGGCAGCAGGACTGTAATACATGGCCCCACCTGTCTTGTGCAGTATACGGAACCTGCTCTTGAGCAGGCCAAATGTCCTTTCTATACAGTTCCTTGTCTGGATGTGCGCAACATTGTAGTGCCGTTGCTGAGGTGTGGCAGGGTTGAGGTAAGGGGTCAGGAGGTATTCCCGTAGGGCATAGCCACTGTCACCTGAATGAGAGGAGCAGATGTTGATTGCCTGTGCAGCGCTGTGCCTTCATTGCAATGTGACATTGTCGACAAAGTGTACTTACCAAGTAGGTGTCCTTCCCCAAACTCTCCCCTGAGCAGTCGTGTGTGGAGTCCGCTGTGCCTGAAGATAAAGGAGTCATGGGTACTCCCAGGGTACTGGGCGACAATGTCAGTGATGATGGTCTTGGCATTGCAGACCATCTGTATGTTGAGGGAGTGGTAGGACTTCCTGTTGCGGTACATATACTCCGTGGCAGCTGGTGGGCAGATGGCGACGTGGGTACAGTCTATGCAGCCGAGGACATGGGGAAAATGGGCTACATTGTAAAATTGAAGTTTAGTCAGGTCCAATTCCTGTTGGCTCGTGGGAAATGTGATGTGGCGGTGGAGCTGGGTGAGCATGGCGTCAACGAAAGTGTGGAGGCAGCGTGACATGGTGGGCTGGGATATCCCCCCCAGCAGCCGCTACTATGCCCTGGAAACTGCCGGAGGCCAGGAGGTGCAGGCTGCACAATACCTGCACATGTGTAGGCACCGAATTGTTCCGCCTTGTTGGGTGCTGCATGAGGGGGTCAAGTTCATGTATCAGCCAGATGATCATTTCCCCATTCAGCCTGTATTTAGCATATATCTGTTCTCTGGTTTGGCCCAGCAAGGTGACCCGCTGCCGGTAAATCCTTTCCTGCCTCATGCGTCTCCTCCGTGCTGCTCGCTGTAGCCTTCGCCGCCTCACCACCATGTACATTCCTGGCATTGTGGAACGCCTAATGCTGCTGCTGAATGTCCTTATGTGTGATTGGTCAGGCCTGGACCTGTTGGTGATTGGCCAACTGTTTTTCAAATTTTTGTTAATCATGGCTTTTATGGTTACCACCTGCTTTGAGTTGTCCTTAATTTGCGCCGCGCTAAATTGCGATTTTGGGGTTTTCCGCTATTGTATATTTTTCATGAATGCCGATTGAGAATATATTGCGTTTCGCTATTCATTTCGCAGATTCCGTGGTTGGTCGCTATTTCCGTATCGCTAATGCGCGACTACCGGGACTCTGCGACTATTATAGCGTAATCGCAATTTTAATCGCTATTCTGTGTTTGCGAATTCGCTATTTTGTACTTGAATGCCGATTCCGTGTTTTGCACCCGCAATTGCATTTTCGCAGCCATTGCGGGCGCTATTTCGCTTCATGAATCAGGCTGTTAGTTCACTGAGCCACCTCAGTTCAGACATGGCTATATGCAAATCAGTCTGACCCTGTGCCTCATGGGAACAGTCCAGCCCGAACTGCCAAGCCATGTCTTCCCTGGACCGGAAACAAGCATCCTGGGACCGGTTTCGGATTCATAATCCTCATCAGCCAGGCTATCTTGAATCCAGTGGCCAAGTGAACAAGGGACTCACGTCTGAGCATACCCTGCCACACTTAGGGCGAACAAAGCGATACAAAAGAGGATGATGGACGGAGCGCTTGAACAAATCAAACACTCACCCCCAGTCAACTGATCTGGGTTTAATCCATCACCATTCTTTAGTTCACTCAGCCACCCCAGTTCATGGCATGGCTTGGCAGTTCTGGCTGGACTGTTCCCATGAGGCACAGGGTCAGACTGATGTGCATATAGCCATGTCTGAACTGGGGTGGCAGAGTGGGCTAAAGAAAGGTGATGGATTAAACCCAGATCTTTTGACTGGGTGTGAGTGTTTGATTGGTTCAGATGCTCCATCCATCACCACCCCCTTTTGTACCGCTGTGCACCATGCACACACCTTTATACCATAATGCAAGGGTGTGTCAGTGAGACTAGCATAGGTTTTGTACTGAAAGGGTACACTTCCAGTACAAAATACTATGCTTAGACTAACTTTAAAATGTTTCCCGCTTTGTACAGTGCAGCACATGTAACAATGGAAATGAAAGAAGAAATAAAAGCATTTCTTCTTCATAATGCTCATGTGAAATGGGCGTTATTTTTTTACGCAAATCCCTGTCTATTTTTTTTAGTAAATAGAGTTTTACATCAAAAACCATGAGTGATTGCATAGGAACGCCTATGCACCACCCATGGAACGCCCACTTGGAGTTAAGTAATGCAAAGCAGCGTTATACGCTTTTTAGGTCTCGCCTTCGCAATGTGCATGCGCTGCAAAGGCAAAAATACCTTTTCAGACAAGCACGTGCACGCGTTCCATTGCCTTCAATGGCAACGCGTGCACGTCAGGAGATTCCCTTGCGAGAGCACGCACCGCCATTTGGCAGCAATTATTGCTCCCGCAAGTGAATCGCGCCCTCCTCTCCCCCCCGCCGCGCGAGGTGTGCATGTTTTAGCTTGTTTATTTAGCATTGCATGCCAACTTCACTGGAAGACAATGGGCAAAGTGGCAGTGCCATCTAATTAAGCAAGTGGGTCTATAGATGACACAATCTCCACAGGGGATGTCCCACCCGCTGCTCATTTTGATTTCTTCTAAATAAGCTCACAGTGTATTAGAAATTGGGGCAGCGACGATTTCATTTGCAAACTTATTTTCTGCGTCTGCCACAACATGCCTCTCTGTTTTTCGCTCTATTTCATCATCTAACACAAGCGGATTCATTGTGCACTGCCAACTTTTCCTTTTTCTACATCTCCGCTGCATCAGTTCATTAAAATGCATTCTAAATATGTAAAGCGACTCTGAATAACATAGGTTGATTTCTTTATTGTATCAAACTAGCGTCGCATTTTAGCATTTCTTAAACTCCAATGAGAGGAGCGGGTTCTAGTCCCAATAGTATGTTCTGTCTGTCACCTCAAACAAATAACTTCTGCTTCTTGAAATTGAAGGTTTGTTATTTGCTTCCTGCCGCAATGACACATTCACTGCTAAAGCCACACAGGAGGCTGCTCACAGCATTTGCAGTGCAATACCTCTCCTATTAGTCAAAATGCCAGCTATTGACATTGCAAATGCAAATTTTTATTTCATTTCAAAGAATGCCAGTATTAGCATAAACAAAGAAATTATTTTCACAAAGAAAAGGGTGCAGTAACACAGGCTGTCCCTAGGTGTCCCTGGTCCTGCACCCTTTCCTTCGTCAAAGAAATTCCTTTGCATACTGCTGGCATACTTTGCGACCGCTGTGACCTGTGTTTTCGAGGTATATCTCAGGGTTGTCATGCATCTGTTGCACCGATGGGAGCGGCTCAGACTCCGGCACGTTCTCGCCATGCTGCCTGCCAGTTGTTTCTGAGTCAGGCTGATGCGTTGTGTGAGAGCAGACACCATCAGCAGGGGTGTAGACGCAAAGTAATCTGCAAACTTACAGCCTGATTCATGAAGGTAAATGCGCTCGCAAAAGGGCCAGATTCTCAGAATCTGGCCCTTTGCGAGTGCAATTTTTGCATTTGGGATTCATCATCCCAAATGCAAAAATCGCTAATAAAGAATTAGCAAATATGCGAGGATTAGCATTTAAGGAATCTCTATTAGAGATTCCTTAAATGCTATTCATGACACATTTAAAAATTGCGAATTAGCAATTTTGGGCCGCTATTTACCGAGAGGTCAGACCTCTCGGTAAATAGCAAAAACTTAGAAAAATGCTTTTAAAAGCATTTTTCTAAGTTGCATGTTGCACACACACATGTCCCTTGGACATGTGTGTGCGCAACACCTGTTTCAATTAGCATTTCAGGGGTGCTACAGGGTGTCCTTTGGACACCCCTGGCACCCTTAAAATCGCTATCTTATTTGCGAGTAGGTAATTGCTACTCGCAAATAAGGGATACTCCCCATTCATTCCTATGGGCCTCTTGGCCCATAGGAATGAATGGGGAGTTTTTGCGAGTAGCAAATTGCTACTCGCAAATAAAGAACATGTAGGAATCGCTATTTATTTAGCAATTCCTACATGAATACCGTTTTGCGAGTCCTGAATAGCGATTCGCTATGAATCGCTATTAGGGGCTCGCAAAACGGCCCGTTCATGAATCAGGCTGTATATCACTGTAATCTAACACACACTGCATAATTGAACGAAAGGCCCCCTCACCGGCCACAAACAGAAGCACTGGTGTAAACTGCGTCACGGACCGGGCACGCACACAGTAGCACAGCGACTCTATAATTACGTGCGTTTCATAAGTGCTCATAGTGCAGTAGCAGGTACACGCATGACGACTGACCGCCTTTTAATAAAGAGCTTTATATATAGCAGAAAATGCTTGGCGCTGCAGAACCACAGCTGTTGTATGCGTGCACACCAATCCCACTGACCAGAACATCAGGCGCAGTACCACAGGCTGTTACTAGGTGTCCCTGGTCCTGCACCGTTTCCTTCCTGAAAGAAATGTATTGGTTTATTATTTATTCTGCTGGCATAATTTGAAATGGAAACAAGCATTTGTAATGCAAAAGGTCTCGCATTTACCCTAGTTTGAGCTATTAGCATTGTAAATGACAATGCCTTTTATTTATGTTTTGGTTTTTGAAACATAAATAAAACACATTGTCATTTACAATGCCAATAGCTTAAACTTGCATAAATGCGAGACCAATTGCATTGCATTGCAAATGCTTGTTTACATTACTTTCAAGTCAATGTTTGTGACGCAAACACGGCACAAAATCTTAGTAAATATACCCCATCATGTTAAAGCACATAATACGACAAGCAGAGGGCATGAGAGGGGTCAATGGACAGTGGAAAGAGAGAGAAACCCAAATTCGTTGGGGTACTAAGTGAGAGAAAAACATTATTTTGTGAAATAACCAAGAATGTTTTCATTTTCTTTCCAAACAGAGATCTGGAGATTGTGTGCGTTTTTAGTCTGTGTGTGTGCATTTCTGGTGAAATCCAACAGACACCTCATCACACCTGACTGAAAGCAGCTCTACCCAACTATTCATAACACAATACATTGGTTAGGGGGATGTATCACTCCAATGAACCCCCAGAAGCCTCACCCCTGCTCACCAGTGGTTCTGTGAGTTTGGTGACAGTCTCCACTCAGATATGAGAGAAGGGAGGAGGAAACACTCTCAAAAGGCAGATATAGAGAGAACTGAAGAAAAGCACTCTTTGAGGAGGTGACGTTGATTTGCTTGGCCTAAGCGGAAGGAAGCTCTCTCCGCACTCTCACAGGCAGCAAACACTCACATCTTTCAAGTACTTTGTGGTTTCTGGACAGTTTTCTGCATTGCTCCAGTCTACCTCCTTCTCCACAGGTCACATCAAAAAAGGCTTCTATTGCAGTCCTGCATTCTATCCCTGGGCCCAAAGGAGTACCATTGACTGTTGCCACTGGTTTAATGCTTGCCTTTATCCTAGTGCATTGAGCTTCTGCAATGTTAAAGACAAACTGATCATCACATACAACCTCGAGTACCTGAGATTCCATGCGATGGGAGACATCCTATAATGCTTTTTAGTGACAGTGGACATAGTCCGGAGAGTCAACAACCAATCCCAAGCTGGTGCTGCACCTCTTCTCTCTGAGCTTGATACAGGCTATAGGACAAGCCCTGGGCACATCTTATTTGTTTCAGGTGTGAAAAAGTCCTTGACTTGTGTTTGCATAGTCCATCATCGTTTAAAGTACAGGCTGATCTGACAGAGCTTGCTCAAAGAGGCGTATTGAACACAACCATCTCATCACTGCTTCTGAGCTGCAATGGCATACACGCGGTGTCATGTCGAGCCTACACATACAGGTCGCTAGGTCCCGGGTGGCAACGGAAGTCTTGGGGGAGGGAACAGGAAAGAGAGGGGTTGAGGGGCTAGAAAGATTGCGGATGGGGAAACATCCTTTACAACAAAACCTTTAAAAACCCACTACCATTACGACGCAACTTTTACAACACAAACCATTACAACGCATAGCGCTGGGGGGCGCTCTAGGATAGGGAATAGGTTTAATGCACTATCCAACACCTTCCCTACTATCCACGGAGACTGGAGTTGGAATAGTAAATTAAACAACTCACTATCCAGCGCCAAAAAGCACTATGCGTTGTAATGGTATACGTTGTAAAACTTGCGATGTAAAGGTAGGCGTTGTAAAAGTATGCATTGTAACGTCATACATCCTGCGGATGGCTTATGGGGTGGGCGCAGGTAGAGCTACTGTGTCAATTAATACAAAGAAGCAACCTTCAATTTACTGTGTTGCCTAGACACTTACAATCAGACAGGGGGAGGAGGGAATTGAGAATATCAGGCAGATGGAATAAAAACGATCATGCAGGAGATCTAAAAGGAAGTGTACATAGGTTCTCAATGCCAAATCAACATCTTGAGTACAAAAAAAGAGCCCAACTTTTCATGTACTCAGAAAAGGGAGAACATTAGAGTGATCTTCATAAGGGGCTAAAAGGACCCAGTAAGGGCAGTCAGAATGTTTTTTAAGAGGAAGGTCAATTCCTCTGAGAGGTTGTAGGGAAAACGCCTGTATCCCTGGACTATGTTTAGCTGCCACCAAATCGTTAAGAGAAGGTACACCTGATGGGATCCCCTTCCCCAGCAGAGTCAATACTTTGCCGTGGTACAACTTAAAATATCATTGTGGAACATCTCTCAAGTAGGGACTGAGGACATGACTATCCTGTGCAGTAACATCTACCAGGCATGCCTGAAATTGAGAAAAACAAAAGCGAGATGGCACAGGGTACTGTACCAAGGGCCCCAGACCCTACACTTTGCTTAGCATGTGACTTTTAAAGGCCCTCTAGTCGAGTGGTCATTTATTGTGGGAATTTTTTGTCCAAGGTGACTTCTCCCTCCACATTCTGGGAAAATGTTCAATGCCTGGTCATCAGCTCACAGTTCATTCTCAGACATTGGAGGGCTAGTCAGTTCATGACAGCTGGTGAATGGCTGTCCCTAGTTTTCTGTCCAGTCTCACATTGGAGTGCCATACTTTCGCAGCATGAGCAGATGCTCTTGTTCAGTCAAATCTGGGGTCCATGCTTGGACAAAGTGTTTTGCCATAACATCTTGATATTTTGGGAACCCCACCTTCTCTCCACTCCATTGTTATGGCTCTGGGTACATGGGATGCGTATCTTGCTTCGGGTCTCGCACTAAGAGTTTGATGCATGATGAGTGGGTCATTGCATATTCAGTTGTTGTTTCTGTCTGGGGCTCTGTACTTGAGAGCTTGCCATTTCCTTTATTCTTTGGTGTTGGTGTTGGAATTGGATTGGATTTGGCACTTTCCTAGCAAAGGATTCAGAATCACTGATGTGGACCTCCCTTCAGCAGGTATTCTGAATGCTAGGGATTGATAGAAGGACAGCTTTCTTCACATATACACCACTTTCCTTTCTGTTCCTTCTCCTTTTCCTCCCTTGTCCTACTTCACAGCCCCCCCATTCCAATGCTCCTAGACACCTGATATCTCAGGATATGCTGTTACCCATGATGAAGTAACTCGTATTAGTGATACACCTTCTTCTTTGTTATACATCATCATATCTCAGTGCCACTTTTAGTTTATGCACTCAAAATAGCATTCAATAAACCAATGCTTTAATCAAATGAAACTATATGAGTAACTAAATCAATACATCCATTTAAGTGTAGATAAGCAAGACCCTAAAAAGACAATCCCACACCGACATAGGTCAGACTTCTAGAAATGCAATACACAACTCCAACGGTTCTACTGCAACTACTCCTACATGGAGTACACAGAGGGGCGGTTGGTTTCTTCTCATGTCGGGACAAACACACTGTTCTCCTTTGCCCCGCATCACCATCTTTGGCTCCTGCATCCTTGTATGAAATTGAGTATCTAAGATGTACTGTCACTCTGCAGAGACCCTGCAAGAAGCTCCATACCCACTGAACCTAGTCCAAATATATAAAAATCCACAAATATAAAAAAGACATCTGCAGTTTCTATGTGGACTGGTTTGCAGATATTCTCTTTTTTATTGAAAGATGATCTAATATTATATAATAAATCATATTGAATAACAAAATATTTAGAATTTGACATGATGCTGGCAAAATATTGTAGCTAAATTAACACAGTTCAATAGTTCATTAATCATAAGAGTTCTTTAGAAATCCAAGTAGTTGGTATAAGGATGTAATCATCACAGTGTGAATGTAAAATAAATTAATGGTTACCAAATGGTTTTCAAATGATGTAGATCCCTCGCATTTCGTAGAATTACTCATTCCATAGCACATTAAACAATAAATCGAAACCACTATTATCTCATAGCTTTGAAATTTGTAATCAGGCCAATATTATTGCACAAATATATTACCCGGTATTCTCCATAGTACTAATTCATAAAAACCTAAGATAATCAATTTAGGACTAGGAGGAATTTTAATATCTAAGTGTATGGGTAGCTTGTGGAAAACCTGTTGCCAATATACTTGGATTGGAGGATATTTCTTAAAAAATATGAGGGGTATCAGCTTAGTAAGCCTGGCATTAAACTCATCTAGAATCTGCAGGCAATCCCATCAATACAGCCGCTCGGGTGTATAATAGATATCCTGGATACATTTGTAGTGGAGGATTTTAAGACCCATTAAAAAGACACTGAAATTAACCAGTTATAGTTATTTCATTCAACTATAACTCATGCCCTCATTTCAATCATATGTCATAACACTCATGACATTTTTTATCACATTATTGATAACATTAATACGACATCTGAAACTGATGAAAATATTGTACATTGCTGGGGCGCGAGTTATAGTTTATTTGTGTTTTGACTAATGCGTCTTGCTGTTCCTTCTCAGTTGCCAGATTCTCACCTTCTCCCAGGCAGACTTGTTCAAAGTTATTTAAGATGTAGAGGTGTTGTGTTTGTATGCACATGTATATTGTACATATTGTAACAAAATATTGTTGTTCTGAGATTTTTAATCTTCAACATGTCTTTGTCAATTTTTTTAACACTTCTGTGTGATTTTGGTTTACTTACAATAACAATGATGATGCCAGCTTTAATGAATGTTTAACCTAAATACAATTTAATTCTGATCTGATTTACAGTTTCAAAGATTGGAATAAAACAAAGCCTACATCCTTTGTTTTCCACCAAGAGAAAATCTCCACTTAGGGCAGCTGAGTTAGCGCACATAGAATCATAATTCAAAGAAAAATTAAGGGTGAGTGATCAGACTACATATGCATGTGGTATTTCTATAGTGTGAACCTAGCCAAAAGGCAGCAGAGTGCTGTGCAGGGTCAAAGGCAATCATAAAGACAATGATTGATAGAAGGAGTAGCTGGGGTGTGGACGGTTCAAGCATTGGTGGGTACCGTTCTTTGAAGAAGCGAGACTTCAACTCTTTCCTAAATTACAGCAGCGCTTTGGTTATCGTTGTGGGTACAGGGATGTTGTTCCATGTTGGAAGGTGTAGAAGATTGATACAAAATTATTAGAAGCAAATAGTGGGTTTAATACACGGCTAGCAGAATGAGTCGGCTACATGATTAAAAGCTTAAGACGAAGAATACAGTACATTCTATGAAGCCGAAGAAGAAGGCACTTCCATCTAAATCCAAAATTCACCCAAAGGGGAAAATACAGAAACACCCATGACTAATGGTGAGATAAAGGCAGCAAAGCTAGCTCCAAAGTCTAGTAAAGCACCTGTAGGCTGATAATGAGGTGTTGGGGAAGTGAAGATATAAGTGAATTCATCTTTGATTCTTATGTGGCTGATTGTGGGTAGGTGGTTTCAGGGCGCTAGAGGATCAGGCAACACCAGAAAGAAGGATTTACATTTGCTACCTGAAAGAGGTTGTGCAAGAGTTGTTTTTGAATCTTGAAGAATAAAGAGGAGGAAATAGTAGAGATTAACATGGGTTTAGCACAATAAAATAGGCCAAGACATAGGCAATTAATATAAAATAGATGATTGCATATTAATGACCCAACTGAAATGGAGGAGATACCAATTGTAGATACTGGAAAAAAGGAAGAAGCCATCTTACCCATTAGTGATCCCTCAAAAAGAGAAAGGATACCAAGCGATGACACACAATCATACCTTAAGATCCATACCCTTGAAGACATCAAAGAGCTCAACACAACTCTAGGAAAAACTCAGACCTGGCTGGCAGAAAACAATCTAAAATGGAATGCCCTCAAAACCGAATTCCTCCTAATTGCTCCTCCCGCCCAAGTACCCATAATGCAAGACTGAATCAGTGTGGCGCCGCGGCCAGGGCGACTGACGCTGGAATCTGGGGACCACGGTTCGATCCCCGGCTCCGGCGGCAGGTTAGCCCAGCACCATGTGACTCTGGGCAATAGCTCGCTTAATCTTCCCGACGGCCCCCAGCGCCTAGAGACCCTTACGGGTGATTGTGCGCTTTACAAATGTGGACTTTAACACCTTACTGCACTCAACTGCCAACCTCTCCTCATTGACTCAGCGAAATCGCTGGGAATTACACTGGACAGAAACCTTAATATGCAAAAACACATCAGCAATGCAACAAAAGGAGCAAACTTTCAGATACATACTTCGAGAAAACTGAAACCTTTCCTGCCGGAAAAGGACTTCAAACTCGAAGTACAAGCTCTAGTCATCCCAAGAATTGACTACAGGAGTGTCTCTCTCTGCGGCTTGCCTAGAGCTGCAACTGCCCCTCTAAGAGCCTCAATCAACGCAGCAGCAAGACTTATCACTGGCTCCAAAAGAAGCGTCCACATATCCCCTGATCTAAAATCCTTTAATTGGCTACATTTTGAAGCCAGAATTCATCTGAAAATAGCATGTATGACACATAAAGCTATTCTTCACAACGCACCCTGCTATCTGGCACAGAAACTGATGCCCACATGTGGGGTCAGATCCTCAAGAAGTGCTAAAAACCTTCTGCTGAAACCGCAAAGATTCAACAAGAAGAAAACATATAACCGAACCTTTTCAGGGATGACACCCATGATATGGAATGCTATACCCCCAGAAACTAGACTTAATCCCTCTACCGCATCTTTCAAAAAAGAGGTGAAATCGCTTCTCATGGCTAAATTCACTATTATTATGCTACCCAATGTATCTTCCACATGGAATCTTAAAATGTATACTGTTGAGCCATGTTTCCTGGATATTGTATCTATATTCTGCTTGATATACACTGAACATTGTGTTATGTACCTTATTCCCATGTATTAATGATAGGATGTTTATACTTTCATTGATCAGCATTGAACCATATGTTATTTACTCTGTATTTTTGTAACTAAAACACTTACCTTGTAAAGCGCTCTGATACCCATAACGGTCTGGTTCGAGCTATATAAAACGTTCAAATAAATAAATAAAATGAGAACCAGACAACATAGATATGCAACACCTGAAGCGGATAACCACAACCAAGACTCGTCATCATTGACTCAAAAACAAAATAAGAGAATCCAGCAACAGCTATTGAGCAATGTCTAGCCACCAGTAACCAAAGGCAGAGATGCAATAGACACACAACAGGCACCACGTGCCATAACCAATGACCCAACTCGAAGATAACAGACCGCGGCAGCAGATAATGTACAAGATCATAACCATACCTGAGATCAATGGCCAAACACACTCACTAATGACACATTCATCAAGATTAGCCATCTTTGATCAAACAAAGAACAAGCAGCAGATACTACACAATATCATACACATGACAGCTACCAATAAGCAAACACAATGTTAGAGACATTAGCAGAAGATACTGCTCAATGACACAGTTGCAAGCTCATGGGTTAGTGGTTCCATTATGTAATCATTTCAGCACCAGGTTGCATACAAAGAAGTGACTCTGAGAGGGGTGTAGGGACAATTTAAAACTACTGAGCTCCTCTAACCTTCCAGTTACGCTCACTGTTGAAGATGTCACTCTTTGCTATATCAAGGCGGTTCCAGCTCACGGCCAGCTTGAGCTGGTAGTCCCAGTTCTCGTTGCCCTCATGATCCAAGCTTTGTGATGCTGCAAAGAAAGAGGTGGTGGAGAAGATGACATGTAAGTGACATTCTATTTTAGGTACTGACATTTGCATACAAAATTTGCACATATTCATTACATACATCTTGCCTACCAAAAAAACAGAAAACACATACTGATAAATTAACTATAAATAGGTACCATGAAATGCTGGCCAAGCATAGAGAGAGGATGTAGCAATGTGGAGGAAATCTGTCTTTTTTGCATGGTCACTCCTGTGTTTTTTCCCTTTTCAGAGCCTATTTTGCTGGTATTAGGACTCATTGCTCCATGATACTGCTATTCGGTGCCACTCTGAGGGTGCTCCAGCCATAAAATGTTACTATCCGAATCTGTTTCACCCAATTGGTTTTCCGCGAGGTCACAGGAAATTCCAAAGAACATGCATCAATGACATGGAAGTTAAATGTTATATGTGGGTTGCAGTGTGCATGTGCACAATCCACATATGCCTTTAGCAGGTAGGAAAACCTATTTTTATATATTAGAAAGCCACTCCTAAAGTGTGCCTCGTAAACCCAGAGGCCTGGGTGCCTAAAATAATTAGGCAGCACCCAGTTTGAAATAGGTGCCCTCATGGAGACTGGAGGTCCAACATATGGTTGTAGTGTCTAGGTTTAGACTAAATTCTCCAAGAACAGGATAACCAAAATTATTGTTTTACATACGACATGGGAAACTGGTAGTAAAGTGAATCAAAGCTATTTCAATCCTCAACTAATTTTTCAAAATCTCATTTAATGAAGAAATCAGAAATGTGATAACTGTGGAGCAAAAGTAACTTTATACAAATGCACTGTGTGCTGCTTGAGTAGAACCAGTCTGCCAATCATCTCACCTCCAGGAGCCAATACACATGCATGTCTGCAGTGAATGACTGTGCCTTCCAGATAACAATACCCTGTCCTTGGAACCCAAGAGGCAATGGGGTTATCAACATCTGGCCTCTTTTGGCTTTGAGATGCTAAGTAGGACAGCTCTCATTCATTCCCACATATTCCCTCTGGCAGTAACCCCAGCAGAGTGAAGAACCAGTTTGGAGAGTGAAAAAGTGGAGGGGCCTTATCTGAATAGGGGAATGCTTTTAGAGAGAGCAAGGGTTCACCAGATTCGATTTAGTTCTTGTATGAATGTTAACAGTTGTTGAGTGTGCTAACTATAATAATGAACAACTGGTTACTTCTATGAAATTTGGCAGACACTATTTGAACTAAATGTCTCCTGAGGATTTTGTGAGGCATGAGCCACCTCACTGGTTACCTTTGCAATCCTGTGAGTAAATGCTGTGCAGAATCCTCATTCCAAAACAAGTCATCCCTCAATGAACTGCACTTTGACTCAGTGAAAGAACTGACGATTACATTTATTGAATAGCCAGGCCTCTTTCTGATGGTTCGAAGATGGTCATGCATTTCTCAATCATACAAAAAGCATACAGGAAACGTGCATACCGCAGTGGGCCACCAGCACTAGGTTTTGTGCACTCCAGCGCCAAAACCCCTGTCAGTGCACTGAATGTAGCAGATATTCAGTAATCTGGTTGTTTATAGGCAAACATTAGTCTCTTCTATCCACGGGAGGAAGCTTGGACCATCAAGGATTGATGGAGCAAGGAACAGAAGCAATATTGTCTACAAGGGGGCTAGTCTAAATGTTTTGAAAAAGGTCAAGGAAGTGATTTGGAAAACTGTCTGAAAGTGTAGTGGACTATAACCCGAGCCAAGGAACTTGAGGCTCCTGTGACAAATGTCATGAGTATGTATGCAAAAATCAGTCATACCCACAGGCAGTGGCAATGTTATACTGGATGACATTGGAGTATATCACAGTTACTACCCTGCCCTGACCTGCAGTTGTGTTCTGCAAAGTCATGGAGCCGGGAATACGAGGATGCAGAGGTCGAGGTCTCTGTATTGGGGAGAAGGTCAGAAGACTTCTTTAGCAAGGACAGGTCATGAATGTTAGTGGTGTGCTTGATTGCTGATCTGTGAACGTTTTTTCAAAACCTCCAGAAAATCCTTTATCAATGGTACGGCAAGGAAAGAGTAGTCAGAAGGACTTTTTGTTGAGGCTTGGAATATATCACGTTACTACGCGTGCTATTACCACGCAGTTGGTTACACGGCGGTCGTTACAATGACCACGTTGTTACCAAGCGTGGCTTTACATCGCACTTTATTTCTACGACGTGCGCTAGGTGCCGTGCTGGACTTAGGAATAGAATAAATGACTATTCCTACTCCAGTTAGCGCAACAGAAGGGAATGTGTTGGATTTAGAATCCAACACATTCCTGGTGTTGCACGCCACCTACCGCAAGTCATTGAAACGTCTTGCGTTGTTACCTACTTGCGTGGTAATAGCAGCATTGTGAACACTGTTTCCCACTTGACGGGATATGGCAACACTATAGATGGTCTTGGTTGAGACGGACATACAATGTGTTGATCAGCTCAAGTGTGTATGTTGCATGAACTCAGGAGTCATTCTGTGAAGATAAGCGTCATGCTGGGTTGGAACAGTTGGTTCTTTAGTCTTTACGGGAGACAGTCTGCACAGCGGCCTCAAGTCTGTTCTTAAGTACATCTGAAGGAAGACCAACCTCTGTCTGAGCTGTTCTGGTGCCATTAGAATCAGTTTGGTTTTGGAATAGATTTCCTAACCAGGTCATCAAAAGAGTGTTGCCCGGAAAGTGCTTTTCTGTGTATCTGGAAGCAAAGGCTTGAAATTTCGCATTTCGAGCTATGGCAAACAAGACTTTTTAAGGAAAACCACATTTTTCAAAGATGTCAAGCAGGATGTTGTTGTTGATGACCCATTTGTGGCTTTTTACATGGTGCCTAGTTAGTACTGTTCATTACTGGCAAATGTATAGGGTTGATGGACAGGCGTTTCAACAGTAGCCGATTCAAGATTGAGTGGGCCTCCTCAGCAGGAGACCAGGGTCTGATTTCCCTCTTGACTGCTTAAGTAATGAACAGTAGTGGTATTGTTTGTCTGGATCAGAATTGTGTTTTCTCTATCAAAGACAGCAGGAAGGTCTAGAGTGTAGGATGCACTAGTCTGAGTTTTAAGTAACTGATGTGGTTGTAAGTTTTCTTCCCTAATGAGACCTTGAGCCTTCAGAAAACACAGATGGGTGTCCTAGCCTACCAAAGAAGCATATTCACCAACTGACTGGGTAGGGAAGTCTAGGAGGAAGAGAACCACTTTCAACAAGTTCTTTTGCCCCCTTTCAACATGTCCTTTGGCTTACATTACCAGCAGTGAGCCTGCTTTTCAGCCATTGTCAAGTGCAACTTGTCTTGCCATTGTAGCAGCAGCCTCATCTGGAATCTGGCATAGGAAACAAAGAAGAAAAGGGAAGCCATCTACCATAATAGATTGATATTTGCTAAGCCATAGGAAATACTTTTTTTGATTTGTGTCTGCAGTCAAAACTCGATTTGATAACAGTAGGGCTGGCTGTGATGTGATCTTGACCACGTTGACATAAAGACGTAGTCAGTTCAGAGGAGCGGTTGTGTTGTGAAAATCTTGCACACTTTTTCCGAGATGTTATCCTTCAAAAGCCAATTTTCTAGGTATGTAAATATTTTCTATTTCTTGAGATGTGCTGAATACCACTGGAGAAGGTGTACCGTGCAGACTTTGAAGCCGAACAGCAGTACCAAGAGCAGCATCATCTCCCCACCACAAGTCTTAGCTATGCCCTCTGGTTTCTGGCTACTGACATTTGGAAATGCATTCTCCCTGTTTGAGTTAAGAGAATATTTGATGAAAAGCTAGCATACAGAATTTCTCTACCGATTCAGTAGTTGACTGGCTTATAAACACTCTTTTAGGTAACTTCAATAACATCTTCATCTCTTCTGAGCAGAAGGGATCAGTTCTATGGCCCTATTCCCCTGAAGTGCAGCAGTTTCTACTTGTAATTGTTAATATCAAAATCTGTGTTTATTCTCTACAATTTCTAGCACCCATGTATTACTCATCATGCTTTGTCACTTGCTTAGATATTTGACACTGCATAGGATAGGGGGTGAAGGAATCATTGATTTGAGTCAGACTCAAATTTCCCAGCTGAGTTGGAGTGCTGAATATCTCTGCCTCTAAATGGTCTACTCTGGAACAAACTTAAGTGCTGATGTTGCAGGGCTCGATGGCATATCTCTGTAAGACTACTGTATCTTATGTGTCTCTGCCTATATTTAATCTTTTTAAATGTTCTGTTTTCGTCTAGTCAAATTGCCTTCAAAGGTCTCAGTCTCACTTTTCACCCATTGCATCTTGTCAAGTATGTGGTACACAAAGAACCACACAAAAGGACGATCCGTGCATAGTTTTCTGCTGAGCCTTGTTTCTTAGTGATGGGGTCTTCACCAGTGACCACAGCAGCAGAGTCATTCAAAGTCGTACGAGCCAGGACACTGGCAGACAGCACAGATGTTTAGGACAAGAAGACGCAAACTTTCTAAAAGCATGTCTATCATGACGCGGAGTGCTCCAGTTAAGGTAATAAGGAGCAGGAATCAATACTAATATATTAAATGCATGTGTAAGAGGTGTGGCGCCGCGGCCAGGGCAACTGACTCCGGAATCTGGGGACCACGGTTCGATCCCCGGCTCCGGTGGCAGATTAGCCCAGCACCATGTGACTCTGGGCAATAGCTTGCTTAATCTTCCCGACGGCCCCCAGCGCCTAGAGACCCTAACGGGTGATTGTGCGCTTTACAAATGTGGATATTATTATTATTATTATTAGCACATGAATCCTTCTTTCTTTTTGTTATCAGACACCACATTATTGTTCTATGTGTGTTTAGCTAATAATGGCTTCTTGTTACTTCATAAAATGTTGCCTGGTCCACCTCACACGCCTTGTGTAGGTTTGACAGTACTAAACATTGTTTATTTGTCTCACATTTCATAATGAATATGTGGTGAGTTCTGAGGTAAAGACACCCAGCAAAGAGGTTGCAGAATCATTATCATATACAAGTGTTTGGGTCTATATACATGCCAGTTTACAATAATGGATGGTGATGAATCATTGATTCCGATAAATAATTAAAGATTAAGGTGTGTGAGGAGGATTAGGACACAATTTATGAAGTAATAATAAGCCATTATTGGCTAAGCAGACACAGAACAATAACGTGGTCTCTGATAACAAAAAGAAAGAAGGATTCATGGTGTAGGGGTACACATGCATAAAAAAACTTTCTAACTTTCCCTACAATCCGATTCGCCCTCTCAGATCTACCGGAACCTATTTGATCAAGATCTCTAAAGTTAAAAAAGCTAGGCTGGGAGCTCACTCCTTCAGTTCTCTGGCCTCCAGGAACTGGAATGCACTCCCTTCTCTTCCTCCGTGCTGAACCATTGGAATTGCTTTTCTGGGTGAAACTAAAAAGCTGGCTCTTCCGAGCATAGGTTCCCTTTGTCTCTTGCTCCTTCCTTCTTTCACCTGACGAGTCTGTGCCTCAGCTTCAGGGAGACACCAGTGGGTGCAACTGCGCTTTACAAGCTCGCCTATTATTATAAATGTGGCATTTTCAGAATTGTGACTTAAAATCCGACTTCACCATTAAATAGGGTTTTGAATTACACTTCATTTGAGGTGCAAACACTATATCTCTAACTGCTCCCGGACCAAATTAAAAGGTATCACTTATTAAACGCAATAAGGCAATCCAGTGTTAGTAAGAGGGAGAGATGGGCCTTACAGGAGTGAAAAACGACTTTGGGAGTTTTCACTGCCTGGGCATGTTACTCTTGGTAAGTTACATTTTAGGTTTAAATCCCTTTTATTGATTTCAAACAAAGAAATATAGAGAAACACAAGTTTCTTCCCAATAGCCATCGGCTGGTGAGAATTAATATAAGCCAAGGATAAATGAACGAACCGGAGTAGGGGTGGGGGGTTGTAACTTGGGGAAGACAGAGGTGTCAGAGAGAGTAGAGGGGAGGGGGAGATAGCTTTACAAATCTAGCAGCCTAAATAGATAACATCAGTAATGGTGGGGAGATTGTAAGAGTGCTCATGTGTACTTTTCATCATCCTGGTGGGTCTCCGTGGTTGTGAGTTATAGTTTATGTAGGTGTGCCGGACAGAAACAATAGGAAAGTTCTGGAAAGGAACCAGATGCATGGGCCCCATGTCTTGTGAAATTAGATGAGTTTGTGGCCACTCACTGCTGAAAGTTTTTCCATGCCGAGTAAGTCCCATAGCTTTCACAGCCAGTTGGTGTGCAATGGTACAGTCTCTGTGCCACACTTGGCCAGGAGGACTTGCTTAGCTTCATTGAGTGCTAGGGTTATCGCTTTCCCTAGTCAAGGCATCAAAGTCCTACTTTTTTAATACAAGGTACCCTGCCCTACGAGCCTTCCAGGGCCTACCCTAGAGGTGACCTATAAGTATTACCAAGGAAGATGTAGGTCTGGCAAATAGGTCTATTTTGCCAGGTCTAAATGACAGTTTAAAACTCTACTACAGGCTGCAGCGCCAGGCCTGAGCCATGTTTAAAAGGCTACTTTAGTGAGTGGCACAATGAGTGCTGCCGCCCACTAGTAACGTATAATTTACACTCCTAGGTACATGTATTATCATTAGCTAAGGACTTACAAGTACATTAAATGTGCCAATTAGGTGTAGGCCAATCTTACCATGTTTGAAGGAGAGAGCAGAAGCAATTTCGCACTGGTTGGCAATGGTAAAAGGCAGTCCCAAAAGTCTACAAAACAGGGTTCAGCACCAGAAGGGAGTGAAGACAAAAGGCCTGCGGTTACCCTGCTGCGAGGGCCAGGTCCAACACCTGCATTTACTCTAGTTTGTTTGTGGAACAATATTGACTTAGTTGTGACCTTTAGAGGGGGTTATGTGAGAAGCAAAGGCTTCCTGGAATGAATAGATATTGTTAGGTTGCAGTGATATGGTTTAAAAAGAGAGATAAAGACAAGCATGAGATTTAGAGTAGACTATGTACATTTGAGGCATGCATAAATTAGAAGGGAAGGTGGTACTGTCAAAATAAATAAGGGATTGGAAACATTTAAGGTCAATTCTTCATGCAGGATTTTAAGGAATATAGCAGGTAGAGATTATTTGCAAGGGCATGCAATCTGTGGATGTTAACCTGTACAGAGAAACCATTTTACATTCTGCTTTAAAAAGGAATGTAGCTGTTGCATTCTTTTTAAAGACCCATAACCATCTAAGAGATGTATTTTCTGTTAAATGTCATTGAACATATGTAGTGTGGCAGTGAAGCCTTTGCTCACCTTTCAGGAGGGCCTGGAGAATAGCCACATCCACGTCCTGTGCACCATCCTTGTTCTCCCTGAAGACGGTGAGCAGCTGGCTCATGCGCACAATGTCTTGGATCTGGAAAATAATGTGAAATTCTCAGGAGGGTAGTGATTAATTGTTGGGGTAATCCATAATAAGCACACTTCACAGACTGAGATAACCAACCAGGAATTATAGGATGGTTTTAAAGGAGTGTTTTTTTAATGAAGAAACATCCTACTCACATCATACCAGAGGTACAAAAAATATGTCAGAGCTCACGGTCTCCCCGCTTCCACATTTTTACATAAGGGATGGTGGCACAGATGAAGGGCCCTTCCCACCTTTCTAAAGCATCAAGGTGTCCAACCATCATTTAAATGCTGAGGTGAGTGTTAGTGTGATGCTGTGGCTGGTGAGCAAAATATAATATATCATGGCATGTCAGAGAGGGCCCGATTCAAAGAATCAACTTAAGACAAAATCCTAAACTTACTACTTTTGGTATTCACAGAAGGCATTTAGTAGTAGTAAAGTTAGGATTTTGTCTTAAGTTTGACTTAAGACAAAAGTTAAAACAGACTTAAGACAGACTTAAGACAGACTTAAGACAAACTTAAGACAGACTTAAGACAGACTTAAGTTAGGATTTTGTTTGTCTGTCTTAAGTTTCTCTTAAGTTTGTCTTAAGTCAAACTTAGGACAAAATCCTAACTTTACTACTACTAAATGCCTTGTGTGAATACCAAAAGTAGTACGTTTAGGATTCTGTCTTAAGTTAGTTCTGTGAATCGGCCCCAATGTAACCAAATATTTTCAGGCAGCAAGAATCAGGGTGGTACATGAGGAACAGGTCCTGAGAGTGCCACAGACCTGGAGCTGATCACAGTCAGGGTGTTTCACCCTGGAAAGTGCCCTACAGCAATATGGTGGGATGTTGTATTATATTTCAACATTTATATAGCACTTACTACTCTGATGTGGGGTCCTGAAGCGCTTGCCTACATGGTAGAATGCTACATCATGTAGGGGGCGTGGTTGGAAGTTTGTTCTTCTTCTTTTGAGCCTGTGTGGAAGTGCTTTCATTTCGTGCATGAGGACTATAAAGTTTGATTATCTTGTTATGGGATTCAGCATTTAGAATTGTGATGGATGAAGAAATGTGAGAGACAAGCGTCTAGTTTATGGTTTATAGTAAACTGGCAGCTTTAAATATCTCTGCAGATCCCTTAACCCGTTCCATGCACGCGTCGGCCAACTACCTTTTGGGTGCTGCGCACAACCAACGGCTGACGCAGCCCCGCCCAATGCGTAGAACGCCCGCACCCGCCGCGGTAAACGGGTTAATGGTATTTCTTAGCTGGTTACTGTACTGGTATGTCCATTCTGAGGTATTTTGTTTACGGTTTTAGACCCTGAGCAGGCATAGGTTAAAAAGGAAAAATGATAATGCGATCTCCTGGAATGGACTTTGTTTATCATTTCACACAAAGTGGTTCAGTACTGTAACTTATGGCCCCACTTGTCCTATCTTAGTTAGGAAACCATTGCATTAGGTCATAAAAAGATATTTGACAAAACAGCAGTGTTTTGGGCCACAGCTAGGTGTATAGGTGGCACCATACCCTTGACCAATGTGTGACTACAGAGTAGGTGCTCCCCACACTGAACCACAAAGCCTTTAATTTAGTAAAGCAAGGGTTTACGTGCAATCAGATTCTGATTGGGAAAGTTTCTCCTTTCTTGCATGGACTGATGAAATAGTATAGCTAGAGAGTTCTATTTCCCTGATAAAGACCTTTGACCATAGTTTGGCATAAAATATAGGTCGACACATGTTGGTAGTCTGCATATTTTGACCAGTCGGATGAATCATTATATTTCATTTATTGGCCACACTTTTTGTTTTTTAATCAGTACCAATAATAAATGGAGTTCCTTGGGAATACCCCTAGGTATTTTTTATTTTTAGGACTTCACCTGGACCAGTGCAATTTTCCTAAATTAAATATATAAGAACTCCCAGGTCTATGGACTTTCGTTGAGTCCACCAGAGAGGCATTGTCCTACCGCAGTATGAGAGTTCAACCATGATGAAGCATGCCACGATATGTTGTGGGTGAGACAAACTCTCAAATCTTTTTTTACGACCCTACGCAACAGTTTCCTAACCGAGATAGGGCAAGTTGGTCCAAAAGTTTCAGTATTCAAGTAATTTGTGTGATAAGAATGTAGACAAAAGTAGGACATACTTGAGTGCATACCTCTTTACTCTCCTGTGTGGATTGATATGGACTGTGTTAATACCATCCTCTATCTAATTTGTGGGGCCCTGGGGACCTTGTGTTTTAGAAACCTTGCTCTGATGTGCCCCAGGGACACCTGGGAACTGGTTTCCACCACACTTTCCCTGTCTATTCACCATCAGGTTTTATTTTCCAGACCTTTCCATAAGAACAAAAAACAAATTCCCTGAGTTGGGAGTACACCTTATTTATTGTTGATAACACATGCTGCTGTTGACCTTGGGACATCTCTGGCAAACTCGATGGTAGGGAGAGGTCAATACCTTGTATCCAATATATTGCTTGACTCTAATATTGCGCTACTACATCGCCTACTGCTAGTCTGCAAGGTAAGTAAAAAACTACTATAATTAAATCACCAGGTGAGCATATATGGAGTTAAGACAAGTAATCAGCATAGCTTGTGATACAATAGATGTGATGTTATTGTGGGACAATAGAGTCACGTATACCATCCCTACAAAAGTGCTCTATGGGGGGATTTAGGTTGCCTGAACTAAATCATGCATCCAGCTCTCTACTAGGCCTCACCCTGAGTGACAGAACTAAAGTATGCACTAGTCCTTACACTGAGTGACTGAAATAAAGCATGCATCCAGGTATCACCTTGGCCTCAAAGAGTAAAAGAACTAAATTGTGTATCTGGTTCTTTACTAGGCCTCACTAGACGGATCTAAAGCATGCATACAGCTCTCGTACTAGGCTTCACACTGAGTGAGTGAGTGCTCATGCAACTTGGTTTGTGCTACATTTTGAGTGATGAAACTAAAACATGCAGCACTCTTTGAATAACTTTGCTTTGAGGGATGGACCTAGTGTGCATCCAGGTGCAGAGGGAGTCTCACCTTCTTAGTCCACTCGATTATCTTATTTTCGCTGAAGGAATCAAAGGTATCCTGAAAAAGACTGCGCAGCTTCTCCTTGATCAAAGCGATTGTGATTTTTGAAGGGTTCATATCAGCCACCTGAGCTATGACGTCAGCAACACGTCCAGAGCCCTCCACAATCACACACGGCGTGTTGTTCATCATCGAGCTGTGAATAGTCTGAAAAGAAGCAAAATGTGGCTATTAGGAAGTTATACACTGCAACGTGTACACAAGCCCCAAGCAACAGACATGGTTTCAGCACTTATTCTAGAACCCGAAGCCTATCATTACCAAACAGCAGAGGAAGGGCTCCCCCATTTCATCACACAAGTGCCTCGCTGCATTCCCATTCCCTGCTGCTCTAATCTCTGCTCTTCCAGGCTATGACTAACCTCCCAGTGATCTTGTTACTTCATAGTTTACCACCTATTGTGTATCCATATCAGTTTCTTCGTGGTCTACCACCTAGTGTGTACCAACACCAGTTTCTTCATAGTCTACCTCCTAGTGTCTACCGGCACCAGTTTCTTCATAGTCTACCAACTAGTGTGTACCAACACCAGTTTCTTCATAGTCTACCATCTAGTGTGTATCCACACCAGTTTCTTCATAGCCTACCAGCTAGTGTGTACCAACACCAGTTTCTTCATAGTCTGCCATCTAGTGTGTACCAACACCAGTTTATAATTAATCTACCACCTAGTGTGTACCAACATCAGTTTATACATATTCTACCACCTAGTGTGTACCAACATCAGTTTATACATAGTCTACCACCTAGTATGTATCCACACCAGTTGCTTCATAGTCTACCACCTAGTGTGTACCAACTTCAGTTTATACATAGTCTACCACCTAGTATGTATCCACACCAGTTTCTTCATAGTCTACCACCTAGTGTGTACCAACACCAGTTTATACATAGTCTACCACCTAGTATGTATCCACACCAGTTTCTTCATAGTCTACCACCTAGTGTGTTCCAACATCAGTTTATAGATAGTCTACCACCGAGTATGTATCCACACCAGTTTCTTCATAGTCTACCACCTAGTATTTATCCACACCAGTTTCTTCATAGTCTACCACCTAGTACGTACCAACATCAGTTTATACATAGTCTACCACCTAGTGTGTATCCAAACTAGTTTCTTCATAGTCTACCACCTAGTGTGTACCAACACCAGTTTATACATAATCTACCACCTAGTGTGTACCAACATCAGTTTATACATAGTCTACCACCTAGTATGTATCCACGCCAGTTTCTTCATATTCTACCACCTAGTGTGTACCAACATCAGTTTATAAATAGTCTACCACCTAGTCTTCATAGTCTACCATCTAGTGTGTATCCACACCAGTTTCTTCATAGTCTACCATCTTGTGTGTATCCACACCATTTTCTTCATAGTCCCTCACCTAGTGTGTACCATTTTCTTCATAGTCTACCACCTAGTGTCTACCGACACCAGTTTCTTCGTAGTCTACCACCTAGTGTGTACCAACACCAGTTTATACATAATCTACCACCTAGTGGTTACCAGCAGCAGTTTCTTCATAGTCTACCACCTAGTGTGTACTGAACCCGGTTTCTTCATCGTCTACCACCTATTGTGTATCCACACCAGTTTCTTCATAGTGTACTATCTATTGTGCACCAACACCAGTTTCTTCATCGTCTACCACCTAGTGTGTATCCACACCAGTTTCTTCATCGTCTACCACCTAGTGTGTATCCACACCAGTTTCTTCATAGTCTACCACCTAGTGTGTATTGAACCCGGTTTCTTCATCGTCTACCACCTAGTGTGTATTCACACCAGTTTTTTCATAGTCTACCATCTTGTGTGTACCAACACCAGTTTCTTCATAGTCTACCACCTAGTGTTCACCGACACCAGTTTCACTTTTTATTTACCTGCTTTTCCCTTTTTTTTACCTTCCTTCAACAGAATGTCTGCACAGAGACTACTTACTATTGAGGACTAATTCCTCTTCTAAGGAAGTTAGAAGAGACTGATTTGGAGTTTCTCCAATCTCAATTTGCGCAAGTTATCAACACATTCTCCTTGGTCTTATCTCTTGACTAATTTATACGATGAGCGACAAATTAATGAGATATTCTTTACAATAATTAACTCCTCATCATACACACCACTCTCAAACTGCTGGTGATCCATCAACTGATGCTGCCCTAATTAGGTGGAACTCTTTACCAATTCTCCAGCATCACTGTTTTTTTTCTTCTTTTTTTGTCTCTAAGTACTTGTGGTGTACAATTGACCAGTTAGATCTCAGTACCCATTAGCTATGATACCATTAGTAGCTTCCCATAACTTGGATAATGATAGACTATATATTAAATTACATACCTCGCTTAATTTATAATGTTCAAAAGTGTACTGTGTAGAGAAGTCAAACTAGTATAGTGAATGACTGTACAAAATCAATTATCAACATCCAAATATGAGTACATACATCTGTGAATAAAATAGTATGGTGATAACGCTACATTTTCTGTGGCCATATGTCACAGTAAATTGTAGTTCATTAGGTATTGAACATATGTTTTTAATTTCATTTTTGTCCACATGATTTTAAGGTTAAACCTTCGCACTGTTCTGATCTACATCACTGAAGAAGCTCCATGAGTAGGAACAACACTAGGCCGGTGTGAATTTTAAATTACACTGGCATCATTCACACACATTTGGGAAGATTGTTTTACTTTCCATGTGAAATTCTTAAAATGATACCATTAGACCACACAATTACATACCGTTTGGAGTATAATTTGTGCAATAATGTACAAGCAGATTATGCAAACTTCACACACCCCTAAGAGAAAAGTGTAGCCTATTTATTTTGTATGTAAAAAAATACTTTGGGCAATGGGAATAAGAGATATTTTTATGAAAATAACCATGTTCATGGTTAAATTGCATAAAGACTTTTTGATTTCTAACAATATTTAAGACTATGAATGGAAGATCGTTTCTCTTGGACTCCTCCCATAGGCAGCCTTTGGGTTCAGTTGAATATGCTTCATTGAAGTGCCTCCTGGACTAAAGGTTTATTATTGGCTCACAGGCTCCATGGTGGCTGGCTCGCGGAGTTGGGCTTGGTTTGCTAATGTACACATGCTAGACCAGAGAAGGCGGCATAGATTCCACGGTCCTCTCTGTAATCTGGTCAAACACCAGATAGTACATTATGGTCTGAAGCACTGAGCACTGCAATAGTTAGCTTTGTTGAATGCCAAGAGTGCTGAGTTATGATGATTACACTAAGCGCATGTAGACACCTCGCATTGCAAACTGGCAGGTTATCAAGATGGAACAAGGAGCTGTTAAGAGGCTAATCTGCATACTAGATGGAGCAGCATATCTTCAAATATGACAATGCTTGCACAAGACAGAGGTGATGAATGTGGCAGAGCTTTTAAGTGTGTATGTCCTGGTGCATGTAATATGTGCCTGACTGCATGCAGCATGTGTTAATATACCATGTTTTTTTCATTCACATGCTGTACATACGAGGTGCAAGAGAAGGAGAGATATTAGAATTAGATTTAGAAAGCAAACAAACTTGTTTTATTCTTCCAGCTAATACATGTGTGCTTGGATTGCAATGTTTCCATATAAGTCACACTAACAAGACAAGGAAGGACATTTTCCTTTCTCTGGAGCAAACATGTGGGCCTATTCTCAAACTGTACTTTGTAGTACGTTTAGGAGAACTACAGTAGTACTACTTACTTACTACAAAATGGTTTTCACAATTCATCTGCCAGAGTCCGCAACCCTCTTCTTTCCTTTCTATGTGGAGGCCTTTGCTGAGTGTACAGAGATCTCCGTACATGTAGGTATACCTTTTAGCAGTAAATTTGGAAGGAACATATGGGGTAGCTAAGCAACAGAGAATACTTACTAATAAATGGGAAGGTATTAGGGAAGGGTAAGACGGGGCTTTAGAAGAGGTAAGTGGAGGTTTAGGGAAATAGATGCAAATACAAACACCTACCCATAAAATAGTGATACCATTGCCATTCACAAACTGCACTTCTAAAGTCACTACAACCAAAAAGGCTGCATAAAAGCGCTGTATGTGCTCAAGCTCAGCCGTGGAATAAGTCCACCACCACACATGACCACACAGGTATTGCAAAACATACAGAAAAAAATAGTGACAGGGGGCCTGATTCACAAAAGTAATCTGAGACAAAATCCTAACTTTACGACTTTCAGCATTCACACAAGGCATTTAGGAGTAGTAAAATTAGAAATCCTAATATATATGCGTGTGAGTGTATGTGTGTATATATATTACCTACTGGCGGTCACCAGTAGGTAGTTATACGTAGGAGCTAGTTTATGTAGTAAAAGCGTTATTTCTTTTGCCAATATCTTTGGCGTCATTCAGCAAATCTATGCAAAATTTTCTAAACTAATGGGGCGGTCAGGTCAGCTGCTGTGTTGAAAGTTTTGGGGTGATTCATCAAGCGGTGGCCGAGAAAAAAGGGGGGTCCCAAAACGCATTTTCTCCATTTTAATTTCCATAGGAAACTTTAGAGACAGCTACAGCTCGAACTGCTGATCGGAATTACACCAAATTTGACAAAAAGGAAGCTCTTGGAAAAGGAAGCTCTTGGTCCAGAGTCCACTCTTTTTGTTAAATGGTGTAAATATGTTTAGTAGTTCCTGAGAAATATAAACATTTCTCAGATAAACAACTGTGGCCGCGGAGGATCCGCAAATCCTCCCGACCTTGAGACTGTAATCTGATTGGCTACAAACACTTCGAACTAGGAAGTGTTGGCAGCCATCTTGTCACTCGGGCACTCTGACACCCACTCACAGACCCACTCAGACACTTACACACTCATTCAGATACCCTCTTAGACACCCACGCACCCATTTACAGACCGGCTCAGACACTCACGCACTCACTCACACACCCATTGAAACACTTATGCAATAACTCCCAGACCCACTCACATACCCGCTGAAAGACCCACTGAGACACTCTCACATCCACTCACAGACACATTGAGACACTCATGCACTCACTCACACACTCATCATCAGGTTACAGTGGGGAAATAATATTTTTTTAAACCTTATAAATTCACAGAAAAAAACAAAAGGTTACAGAAGTGTTATAACTAGGGAATAATATTCAAAAATTGTAGAAACTCACAAAAAAAACCTAAAGGTTACCAGGACATTATAGTTAGGAAATATAATTAAAAACAACTTAGAAATTCACTTAAAAAAACAAAGGTCACATGGCGTTGGTACTTTGGAAGTAGAATTAAGAAAACCTTAGAAATTCACGGAAAAAAACTAAGGTTACAAGGATGTTATAGTCAGGCTCATATTTCAATCATATAAAACCATTGAAATTTAGCAGTTATAGTTATTCGAGCTAACTATAAATTATGTCCCCCCAATGCACTGCTTGTGACCTCACATATTACATCAACCATCACCCATGATATGGTCAGTGATATCACATGGTGACCTGGTGCGCTGCCCTCACCACTAAAGTAGTAAACATGATCTTAAGTCTTCAAGCTGGGTTTGAGGCTAAGATATAGCGTTATACTGTTTGTTAAATGTGTAGAAAGGACAAAGGGATTTTAACAAAATCTTTAAAGTTAGGGAAAAGTAATTCAGTTAATTTATGTATTTCAAAAAGTTTTTCGTAGAGTGATCTACAGTGTAATTTTATTTAGTCATATATAAAAAAACAAATCTGGAAGTGCTGCAGTACCTTCTAGGTACTTTTGCAATAATACAGCGGTACTCCGCAAACCTTTTTTTAATATATAAATTAATGTGCCTCATAACTTTTAAACTACTGAACTAATTTTGATCTACCGATAAATGGCCCCCTCTATACTTTAATGTATATTCCTTCCAATTTTTAAGAAAATGCTTCTGAATGTTTTGCCGTAACAGCTGTCTATTAGGGATATGGAAAATGCATTAGTGGGAAAACCTGTTTTGGCACCGCCCTTTTTTCTTTTGCACCCTCTTATCTAATCACCACAAAAGTTTGCATCAGCAGCCAATGTGGAAAAAGCAATAGGTCTGCAAGGCTTCGTGGAGATTCGGTAAATTGTGGCAAAGTTATTAGCAAGCAAAGATCCAAGTGATTCCTATACCTGGCAACCCTAACTATAGCTACAAAGCGGTTACCATCACCTTCTAATATATGTATATAAATATTAGAGATTATCTGACAGGTCTATCTGACTAATAACACTCTCTTATATTTTGAGTAACTCAGTGGAGGTCGGTGAGAAACACCTGCCAATTCTTCTATTCTTTAAAAATGCTGTTTCCAATTTTTTCTGGAGCTTAGGATCTACAGGATAAAAAGGAGCCAGAGTTTAGGATCTATGCCAATGATCTGTATCCTCATGGATGAAGGTTTGATTAAGTTCTGAAGTTTGTGTGATTTCCAGATACATATTCCTGTACAAGATCCAGTTGAGTGTGCAAATTATGGGTGCCCCTTAATACCTACAAAAGATAGCCATATCTACCCTCCAGGTAGTGCAACACACCCACTAAACATACTCTCCCTACAAAACAATGTGTGGCATGGATTATCTTTAGTCTTTGGTCATTTATGGGGTTAATGTGGTACCTTAACAGCCTAGAATCCAGGCAGCTGGGGCACCAAGAACTGTGGTTAAGTCAAAGGGGACACCACTAATGGAACACCACAAAAAGTTATCATACACACACAGGACAGGAACCACCCTCTTGCTATGCTCTGATTATAACTATAAGGGATAGAGAACGGACTACCACATAACGTGAAACCATGACCCAACACCATGCCACAGCTTTGTTCTTCAAAGAGGTGTTACCAGAAGATCGATGTCCTGACTGGCGTTCCCTTCCTTTAAGACTGCATTATCTTTGCATATCATTGTTTTGCACCCACCACTTCCCTGCGATACTTACATCAAGGGAGCCTGGTCCACCCTCCAACACTACGCACACAATGGGGATCTTGATAGCTGCCCCTAGTACATAAAAACTATTTGTTACAATATGAAACAAGCAGGCAGTCATACAATAAAAACACATTGTTACAGTATGAAACATACAGCTTGCCCATACAAGAAACACATTATTTCAGTATGAAACACAAACCAGTCTTACAACAGAAAAAAAACATTGGTAGTGAGCAAAACACACAGCTACTTGTAAATCAGAAAATCAAATTGTTAAGAGCATAAGACGCAATGTCACCACTGCAACAGAACAATACATTATTGAAGTATTAAATGCAAAGCCACTCCTAAAAATTGTTTTATGGAATAAATCCCAATCCATCACAACAACACAAAATTTCAAAATTATATGAAACACATTCAGTATGAAACGCAAACCCACCTGAACCACGGCGCATTTAGAATTTTAGGTGGTTTCCAGGATTGTAGCGCCACTGTAGTGTCTTGACACAGATATGATAAACACACATCTTCCAACCCCTGGACAGAGTTCCAAGAATGCACCGACATCAGGGCATAGCACACTCTGCCAGCCATCTAGAGACAGGTGCAGTGACCTACAAACCCAACTACTACTAACAGTAGGGACATTCTTTAAGCAGCTGACTTATTCCATCCTAAGTGAGAACACAGAACTCTCTCAAAAGTCCCAAACTGCAGATGTACGTCTCACTTACCACAGTCAGTACAGTTATACCTCATTTGCCACAGATAACAAGCAGAGTTATTTCCCACCTTCAGGAGATCAGTTACTCGCTCAGCTGATACATATTTCAGTGTACACAGTAACCCTATTTCTCACCTGTTTTTGACAGCAGAGAAGCCTCTTACCTGTCGGACCCAGCAGAGTTATCCTGTGTAGATACAAGGCAACAGAGCTCTCCCCTGCTCCACTAAGCTATCCCTGGATATCTGCACACCTGTTTATCTGTCTACATGTATGTTCTGTCTGTCTACGCCCATCTATTTTTTCCAGGGAGCCTGGAACTTGGAGCAATGAAGGAAAGGAACTCCTGCAGGACATGTAACTAGGAAACATGGGAGAAAAGAAGACAGTTTTGCTTACCTACAGTCCTGGTTCTGTATCATAAAAATCTTCATTGAATTCATAAACATGGATATCCTGGCTACTGGAAGCTCCTGCAGCCTTGAAAGGAATGTGTATGAAGGAGCCCTTTTCGACCTAGTCACCCCCACATTTTGCCTGGAATTTGATGTGATTTCAAGTGGAAGTGCACTGGGTTCCTGCTAACCTGGCCTCTAGTGCCGGGTCACTTTCCCAAAACTGTACAATTGATTCCCCCAATTAGCAATACCTTTAGTAACATTCTGAAATTCCATAGTAAATTGTACTCCTGATACCCAGGGCCTGAAGTACTAAATTGTGCCACCCTAAGTACCCTCTCACCAAGCGCATGCAAACTAATAGTGCAAGCAGTATGTCTTAGTGCCGACAAAATTGAAAATATGAAGCATGCGCAATTTATATCCATCAATGCATTCTAAACAAAACATATAATAAACACAAAATAATTATTGTCTTGTCTTGTGTCGTTGTGTTTTATTTCCTTTGTTAAGCCTTCTTTTGACCCCCTAAAAAAATGCATAGGCACAGACAAGAACCCTTACAGCGGCAACCTTACCTCCTTTCTCAACGGTTTGCTCTGAGATGAACTTTTCCAGTTTGGTCCTAAGGGGAATTTCGACCCCATACGCCCCCTGTGTCCCATCATCCACCAGGATGAAGTGAGAGTGGTTGTTATCCAGACAGCAGAGGCTTCCTTGATTGTCCACATCTAAATAGTACTCTGCTGGGAGACCACCCTGAAAGGAAAGAAATTTAGGAATAGATACCTATGATGGTGGAGGAGTCAGAAGACAATTCCAAGAGTATATTTTAAAATGGTGCCTGAACAGGAACAGACACATAACTTTAGAGAGTCGCAAGAAATCTTGGGTTTGAATTCAAGAAAGGTAAATAGCTCAAGGAAACTGTGAGGTCAGTTCTCTGTGGTCTGCACAACTTAAGGAGAGGTAGGCAATTTTTAAGAAAGTCATGGCGCTGTCCCTGCAAAAACGTAGACACAAGAACTCATTGATGTGTTAAGGCCTTCTCTTTAGGCCTTAGCTTTTAGGGGCTAGGAAAGTGTGACAGTCAATGCCTACTCTTGGAGGTTGGTTTGGGGTTAGAATATCTAGTTCAGGCAGCACACATAAATAGACTGTTCCAGTAGTGTTATTTAATTCACTAAATAAAAAGAAATAAGACTTTTATTAAATGAAGGAAACATGCAGTAACTTTAAAGAGTCTAAGATATTGAGTTACTTTGGGTTTTTACAGGAAATATAGTTTGATCAAATTCTATGCTAAGCAGGCGGGTATGCGTGGGGAGACCTGGGTTACAATTTTCACAATTTCCCTGGGATTCACCCAGGCACAAACTAACTTTATCTAACTGCATGGATGGGTGTGTATTACATTGATTCACATGTGCTACCAGTGGAACACTGGATGCATCCCTGTGGGCACTCAGTTGCTCCTCACTGCGAAATGAGGATTCTAAACACAGTCTTTTTCTTTCAATAGTCCGTATTTTATTTCACACAGTTTTTATGACTTTTGTCAGTTTTCAAAGGTTCAATTATTCATATGTTCATACATGCGACATCATTAATTTCAGATCCAATGCATTTCGGGCATATCTACCAGCCCTTCATCAGGGAACAACACTACAACATAAAGAAATAAATGTGATAAGCAAATGTCATGTAATGCTTGTAACCAACCTAATGCAGCTTGTGTATTAAATAACCTTTAAACTATTCTGTGTTTAACATTAAAGAAACTCCACAAGCCCAGTGTGGTTTTGAAAAAGATTTCCTATATCACCTGCTTGACCTTTATAGCCCGTGAATTACAGACTTGTTTAGAAAAAAAAACAAAAAAAAAACGTGGCACTTACATGCCGCATTCTACCGAAGTGCTTGAATTGGCACAGTCTTAAAGCTAAAAAAACGTAAGACAAACACAATGTTAGTTATAACATTCGTAGCCAACTCTCTAAACGGGCTTTGTAAGCATTGTTTCTTGCTCTAAACTAACCTTATGCCTGGTTAAACGCATTACATTGCTCATCGTCTAGTTCAAGAGTTTGAAGGTCTGAAGGAGTACGAGGTCTCTGTGGTGGTTGGGTTCACTTTTGTGTGCATATGCATGGGAACTACACATGGCAGCACACTGCTATACTCTGGTTAGCAACAACTCAAGTGGTTGCCCTCTAGCTGATTAGGCTGTACTAGACTGCAGAGGTTAGAAAGTGCAAGTAAGAAGGGGGAGGCGTGCTGGGCTCATTCACAGTCAGGGGTATTCAAGGGGAGTGGTGTCTTTTGTTCAGCGTGTGGTTCTTGCTTCGGGGATGCCAGCTCTCTGGTTCAGTTTTGTGTTGGTCTTCAGGACCTGACATCGATAGCGGGTCACCAGAGTCACGCCACTCACTAGGTCACATACAGCCAGACATCTCATGGTGTGCAGGTGCTCAACACAGTGATGAGCCACATCACACGTTGCTTTCGCAAGGTCACACATGAGCCACATGGGCTTACGGAAGTGACAGGCCACTTCTTCAGTGGTGGACACCAGGTCAAACCCTTGCCTCGTGTCTGCATGGGCTGTTCAGGTGTTCAGCTTCAAGTTGGGCTGGGCCACCCACCATTTGTTCTGGTTTTGTTTGGATTTAGCAGTACTAAACACCGCAGGTGTAGCATATACACTTAGGCTCTAGAAGTGCAGAGCAGATTATAAGCTTACCAGGAAATCCTTCCAAGTCAGGTACAGTAGTAAGGAGCCTCCCCATAGTCCTAGAAATGTGGTTCATATGGATTTAGAGCTCTGCACACTGGCACAGGCGTTTCACCATCTTGGAAGACCAGCAAAGCATGGCTTTGAGTGATTGTTTGCAGTAATGCAGACAGCAACTAATGGGTAGACTTGGGAAATATTCTGAGGTTAAGCTATGACTTTTCATCAATGACTGGCTAGCGACCAATATAAGAAAAGCTTCTAACCTGTAGCTCCTCAGACTACATCTGGAATTAGTGAAGATCAGAAGAAGAGTATCCTGCTGTGTCTGCTTTAGAGTTGGACTACACACTTTGCTTGCTACGTGTGCCTATGAAAGAAAAATGTTTCTTATGGCTTAGACTAGCTGCCTCTTGCACTTCCAGAAACATCAGAGACAGGAGAAGGCATCCTCTTGGGAGCAGACTTTGCTGCAGCCTTTGGTGGAACAAGTGGTCATGTTTGCATCCCACATTTATCTGTGATCTCAGATTTTGGGAACCATCCCTAGCAAGGTGGGGACTTGAGAGGTGACCAGGAGGAACACCTAGAAGCATGTTCTGTATGAATGGGACACAGTACCAAGGCTCTCAAAAAAAGACACATTCTCAGGATCACATTTTACAGAGTTATCGCTCCTGGAGGTTTTCTGAGCGAAGTGTATGTGTGTACTGTGGAACAGCTAGAATGAAGTATTGGACCTTGTGTAAGCCTTGTTGGCAACTTCATCCTTACCATAGTGGAAAATGTAAAGTTCCAAAAGAAGGACTTAGTCTGGAGGGAAAACTAAAGAGTGTGGAAAGAAAGTAAAGTGATCCCTGTGAGGATATGTTGACGGCTATGTTTTTCAAGTGTGGCCTGTTCTGACCTTCTGACAGCAAAACTCAAGGACAGAGAGCCTTCAAAAATCCAATATCTAACTTCCTGAAGATCTCTCCAGCTACAGAGTGCTGCCTTACAAGAGGATTTGGACTTCACCTCAACAGGATATCACGCTATACAGAGGACTAACACCACCCCGGTTGATGCAGCCGTTCTTCCAAGACAAGGGTGTTAAGAATCTGTGTGAAGGAATTATGAGAAGGAAAGGTCCCTAAATGACTAAGTAAGCTGAAAGGAATGACTCAATGCTCCAGAAGAGGAACCACTGCAGACATAAGTCTGTAATCCTATTAAAAAGTACTGTTGTGCTATGTGAAACTGCTGCCATGAGGGTGACCTCAAGGCAAAAAATCAGGAATGCTGTCAATGTCAGGACTTGAACGGCAGAGTCTGATGTCAATCAGCTTGAAAGCCCAGGGTGTAACATGGAGCAGAAGCAAACTCCAAAGGGAAAGGGGAATGGGGATGAGAGAGAAAAGAGCCAGTTGGAGCACCACAGTTTTGACTGGTGTAAGTTTCTTAAAGTCCAGGGGGACATCAAGTGTTTCCTATAAATGCGAGAAACAAACAATAACTAAAGTTTACAGTCAGAAGCAAAGCAAAAACAAAGGTGTTTTTGTTGTTATGTTTACTGGCTTCAGAATGGCTGGCTGCCATTTATCTCAGCCAATGTGAAGGAAGCCGGGACAAAGCACCTTAAACCGAGGTTAATCATAATTTTGAATCAAGTCAAACCTCAGGTCAAAAGTCAGGGAATTGAGAGAACCAAATTAGGAGTAAAAAAAAATGCGACAGTTGGGTAATACTAAAGCCAATGACCCATAGTGTTAGCGAAGGAGCCAGGTCAACACAGAAGTTGGCAGGCAACTTGCCCAGGGAAATGAGCAGTTCATAAAACAATGTTGCCACTCTAGACCTTGAAGCCCCACCCCCATGACGGTCCAGTCACCATAGGAAAGCCGATAGAATCTCACAAGGATTCTAATGCCGCTTCCATTGAGTCTCCTTCCCCCACAAGTCCCCACCTTCTCACACTGTGTGTATTCCATTGCTCCAAAAATACGCACCCGGAACCGAAACGCGAAGTCGAACGAGTCGCCGCTGAACCACTCCCGCACTACGGGGACTTACTGCTGTATAAGTCTCTACTCTTTCCGTGCTTCTAACACGCGGACCAAAAGACATTTGCGAATATTCTTACTTCAATGAGCAGTATATGTAGCAAGTTTATTCATAAAGAATCTCTACATGACCGCTGGAGAAGACTACTTTCCATACTTGTGAAATCGAATTCTGACTTACTTGATTACCCGGTCTCGAGCGGAGCCGTGTCGGAATTATCACCGGCACCGCGACCTGTGGTTACATACCGTCTACCTACAGCCCTGAGGAGTCGCGGAAACAGTGTGGTTTCTTGCGACGAAACCCGTGTCGGCTGGCTTTCTATGAACAATAAAAGAGGAACCGATACACTGGTGGAACACTTCTTCGCCCATGAATTTTGAACTTTATGTCCATTGAGACATCGTTTTGACTTGAATTTTCATATAAGTGTGCTGCAGAATTTGTTTTCAAAAATACAAAATGGCCGCCTAGTTTCCTGACCATTGAAATCAAGCTGTTTTCCTTGGCTTACAGCACCTCACAGCAGATGATCAGTTTCCCCCCAGCAGTGCTGAATGCCAGATGGCCTTTAGTCTTGTTTTCATTTCAAGAGCCTTCGTGGAGATCGCCCCACTAACGCATAAAATATACCTCCAAAATTCACTCTCAATGCAGGCGAAGTCACAAGAACATTGGAAACCAACCAGCGATCCAAAAACTCAGCACTAAGACAAGTCTTTCTTCAGTAGGATTTCACTAGAGATGGAAATCAGAGCCCAACTTGGTTAGCAATAGAGGGTCTCATTCAATTCGAGCTGGCCTCCACAAATGACAGACGTAATACCTTCTCATTGCACATTGCAACTAATAATTCTATTTTAATGTTACTCATGCTTTATCTTGAAAATACATTTTTTCCCAAATGATATGCTGAAGTGATTTGAACAATGTGGGCCCGATTCACAGAACGAACTTAAGACAAAATCCTAAACTTACTACTTTTGGTATTCACAGAAGTTAGGATTTTGTCTTAAGTTTGTCTTAAGACAGACTTAAGACAAACTTAAGACAGACTTAAGTTAGGATTTTGTCTTAAGTCTGTCTTAAGTCTGTCTTAAGACAAACTTAATTCAAAATCCTAACTTCTGTGAATACCAAAAGTAGTAAGTTCATTCTGTGAATACCAAAATAGTAGTAAGTTTAGGATTGAGTCTTAAGTTCATTCTGTGAATCGGGCCCTGTATCTTAGAATGGCTGTTAACTGAGTATTATTCATGTGCTCAGTGCACAGAGGAGGCCACGGTCCCATGATCAGCTTAAAGGAACGTTCCACAAGGACAGCTGCCCAAATTTGGTGGCACACAGCCTGCACTCCCGGTACAGATATGAGATCACCACTATAAGTTATGGTCAGGGTAGTGGCTAAAATGCTTCCACATCTTGCCCCAGGTACACAGAGTAGCAGTTCAGATAACGCACCTAGTCCTTTATCAATTACACCTTAGTTTATAGATCATATGATATGTCTGAGCCACAAAGAAGCTCTAAACGTGGCTATATTGCTTTAGAGCATCAGCCCTTAAATTTTGTTAAAAGCAGAACGAGCATCGTAGCAGTAGCGATTTGCGGTATACGGCCTCTGAGGCAAAGGGTTTTGGGATGGTCTTCTTCAGTCTTTGCTTTTTTTTGTCAGTCAGACACTGTCAATCAAAGCTTGGCTCCTCCTCACTGTCAATCAAAGTGTGGCTCCTCCTAGAGATGTATTTCTCTTACCTTCATGCTACTGGCTGACTGGTGTATCAATGTGTCCTCTAGAGAGTGCTCCCTTGGAATCCTGAATGAACTATTTTACATCTGAATTCAAGCATCATATTATTTTATCCCACTTAACCCTTTCTTCAAACATCTATAGTGTGCTCAGTCATGCAATGGTGGGTCTACCCTTTCAAACTGCTCGGTCCTCCTCCCCAAAAATGCAACAGGCTTCACTTCTTGGGTTTTGGATGTAGAAAATTTACCATGCAGCAAACAAGGTGGCTACACTACCACTGCAGAAGATTACCATTGCACCATGCAGAATATAGCAAATACACCACATGAACAGAGTAAATTAAAATTACACATACTCATTTACACCCACTTTGGGACAGCATAGTACAGAAAGACCAGATGACATAAAGTTAGACATCAAAGATCTGCAAAACATCCCGAGATGGCATAGCACATTGGTCCCTGCCAAGGCATCCTGTTATTCTTGGTAGTGAATGCCACATGCAATCTCTGGGGCACCTGAGGTAGAACTAGAAGTGAAAGACCACCAGCAGGTCATCCCCCTCCCAACCAACCTTACCCCTAAGAGGCTTCTCCAAAAGGAAGCAGCCTAGTGCCCACAAGAAACACACTGCCATTATTTGGCTGCAATCGATCACCGGGCAGAGATGTCACTGGCGCATCCCTTTATATGAGGGACCAGATTCCTGTTTAGGCACAAGGAGATTGAGTGATTTTTCCAAATTAGTTTATAGAGAGCCAATGCCAGGACTCAAACTGGAAACCCAAAGGCAGAAGCCTTGGCCAATGGGCAACATCCTCTACGTTACTAAGGGCCATGTCACGGAGGACCAAAATACAAAGGGCAGAGCAGCCCCCCAAGTAGCTAGGAACATCAAAGTGAGCTACAATTAGCTCATGCTTGCACAACTTCCACATTACAAGTGCCTTGCCTTGGCGGCCATGACACATCGGGCTTGGCAGCCGATGTATTAAAATCTTAACATGTAGCAAGGGATCGTTGAGTTAGCTAAAACTGATGATCTTAGACACCAGGATACTAATGGTGAAACTTTTCTTCATGAAAATCCAAAATATCCAACTACCACGTCCACATTTCCTCCTTGATATCTTCTCATTCAAACATGTCCTCACCAGTGATGTTTACACAGTAACAGAGTGTACCTAACCACCTTATCACATTGCCCTCCATAGAGTTCTTCTGGACAGATGCCCTTCCTATTTACATTTCACATTCCTGTGCATCACATGCATCCCTTGACCTTTTTCCAGAGTTGCTTTCACTCACCGCCTTGCTGATCAGGCTTGCCCGGTTGTAGACGATGCCCCAGGTGGCAATACCAATTGTCACAATTTCACTGTCGCCATAGCTGCTGCCGCTCATGCCGAAATCCCGCACTGCTTCACCAACAAGCTTCATCACACCGGCATGGCAGCCTCCAGTGATGATCCATGCTCCTACGTTGGTAGACAAACTCAAAGATAAGTTGGGCATGCCGTAATTAATTCAAAAATGGACTCTTCCTACTTTAATAATGTTTGTTTCAAAGGCATGCGATGGGATTCGAAGAGGTGACTAGTAGTGATGAGAGGACAGACCAGGAATGTAGAAATAGAATTACCAAAAGAAACTAATATCACAGGCGAAAAAGGAAAATCACAACCAGACATGAGGTTTCTGCTGGGCCAGATGAACAGGCAAGATGCATAACTAGGACTAACTCCTTCATGTGGTTTGTTATTGTCTCTCGTGAGTTTGGGATACAAGTCTCAATGTATCACTTAAAAAAATAATTGATGAAAACAAAAACATTTCAGAGTATAGAAAAGGGTTCAAATCTTGGATGTCATTTAGCAGGCACCAGGGGTCGCCTCTGCAGCCCCATGGCTTGGCCCTTGCTACCCCTGGCACTGCTTTTATCTCATACAAATAGTGAATAATATTATTCACTATTAGTGTAATACAAAACGGAGCACGTTAACTGGAATATCAATCTATTTGGAATCTACTGTAAGTAAAAATGCTGTTAAAAGTATGTTCTATACATGCTTGCAGGTGAGTGTGCATTAATGTGCGTGAGAGTGTGTGAATGTGTTAGTATGTGTAAGCAAGTGTGTGTGAGTTAAAGTAAAGGTCAAAAGGCGTTCAATGTTACTTCAGTTACCCTTGGCATTTTGGTAAATTGGTACCCATGGTTAAAATGCACCCAAACCTTGTGTATGCCAGCTGCCTACCTTCTAGGAAGAAAGTGGATGTCTAACATCACCAGAAGGGAGATAGCGTCTGTGCATGCAGAATTCTTAAGAATGTTTGTCTGAATTCATCTCACTAGATTGAACCCATGGTCCTCGGGGTCTCTTTATTGATGTGCGTTGAGATGTCCCTCCTCACCTGTGCTCTGAGCTGCTTTGATGAGACCCTTGCTGAAGAGGTTCTTCAGCCGGGGATTCATGCTGAAGTTCTTGGCTCCACCAGTCACAGTGATCAGCAGGTTGGGAACGCTCAGCTGCCACTGGTCGGTCATCATTTCGTAGAGGACTTTGGATGAGGTGTTGTTGGAGGCGCGCACATACTGCGGAGAAAGAGGACCACAAGAAAAATGATTTTAGATCCAGAAGATAACAGACATGTGGACCATGTTCTCATAAAACTTTAGTTTTTATCAACAGCAATCGTGCTGTGGGACATTTGATGCACGAATATAGGGATGAACTGAGAAATTATGGACCAAGACCATCCAAAACACATGATCACAGTATCTCAAAAGCTGATAAAGTCCTTTCAAGCTCCACCAAAGAGGCCAAACCTACAAAGCACTAACCTGTGGCCCAACAAAACAAACAACCCCTTTTCTATAAAAAAGTAACAAACAACCCTACCATGAGAGTAATCAACAAAATCCAAAAAATCACCACCAAGGCCCTAGAGGAAAACATAATAAATAAAAAGGAGTATGAGTTCCTCAACACATCACAAAAAAAGATAGCATGCATCTACGGGATGCCTAAAATGCATAAGGACCAACTAGATCCACCCTATCGTCCCATTGTATCCACCATAGGCACCCCCACTGAGGCCATTTCAAAATACCTAGATAATATTCTGAGACCATACGTATCATTGTCTCCATCGTACATCAAAGACACTGGAGCGATCATCACCAAGATAGAACATCTTCCCTTCAACACCAATAGTGACCTTTTAGTCACTCTTGATGTTGAAGCTCTGTATAGCAACATCCCCCAAACAGGAGCAGTAGAGGCCACCATGTGGTTCATCGACCTACATAGCATCCCATGCAATAAACAATTTATTTGTGAATGCCTCAACCTGGTACTGAAGGAAAATGTCTTCCAGTTTGGTGACCATATGTACCAGCAGACCAAGGGCGTGAGCATGGGGGCAGCCATGGCTCCGTCCATAGCAAATATATATATGGCCCTCTTTGAGGCTCACCATATATTCAATGAAATGGCCCCCTTTTATGAGTCTGTTTCCCATTGGTACCGGTTTATAGATGATATCTTTTTCATCTGGACCAATGGGGAACAGACTCTACGAGAATTCCTGCAATGGATTAACATGGCTGACAGTAACCTTCGGTTCACTGCACATGTACATGAGTCCCAGGTAGAATTTCTGGATATATATATTAGAAGTCAGTCCAACAAACTGGAGGTGGATCTATTCACGAAATCCACCGCGAGGAACACCCTCCTCCACTTCTCCAGTTATCACCCCAGGTGCCAAAAAGATGGAATCCCCTTCTCCCAATTCTTGCGTGTAAGGAGAAACTGCACCAACATTAGAGATTACGACCAACAATCTATAAAAATGAAACAAAAATTCATAGATAGGGGATACCCACGTCGTCTGGTGCGAGAAGCATACAAGAGAGCCCGGTTTTACAACCGAGAGAGTCTCCTCAAACAAAATAGACCAATACAAGAACCTAAACTGGTGTGTATTACTAAGCACTCCACATTGAATGCTACCATCAGACAAACTATCAATGCCAACTGGCACCTGTTGAACACAGATCCATCCAGACCCAAACTTGCCAAACCGATGTATGCGCATCGGCGAAATAAGAATCTGAAAGATCTGATAGTCAGATCGCGCTTTGACAGCCCAATGGCAAGAACCCCCTTTATACAGAAGTCAATAACAGGCACTGATGCCTTTAAAGGCACTTCTCGATGTGGCACATGCCTATCTTGTGATGGAATCATCCCAGGAGATACTCTAATACATAATGATTTTAAAATAACAGCAAGGGAACTTTGGACCTGTAAGACAAGCAATGTTGTCTATCTGATTTTATGTCCGTGCAACAAAGGGTATGTTGGTGAAACTGCCCGTATGATTAAAACACGATTGACGGAACATAAATCAGCGATCAAGACAAAGAAACTAACATCTCCCTTAGTGAGTCATTACATAGAATATCGCCATGCTCCAACTGACATCAGATGGCGCATTCTTGAGAAAATACACACACCCGATAATGCGGGTGGCGATAAAATAAGAAAGAAGAAAGAAGTCTTCTGGATTTTTTCGCTTAAGACATTTTCTCAAGGCCTGAATAATGATCTACCATGGTCAAATGCCATCCTCTAACAGAAATAGTAGCCTAACTACTGTCAAATGAGATGTCTAGGAGCCCAAATACTGTTTTTCATACACACTTAATGATATCTATGAGGGATTTTCGTCTTAAATCCATGCTGGATTTAAAGATGAAGTGTGTCCCCCTTCTATCTTCCAATTATACCTACTCTTTCCCCCCCCCCCCGATCCCCCCCCTCCCTCCCCCTCCACCATTCCCTACCAATGTTGATGTACACCACAATATAATCGCAATGTGGAAAAAATACTTATGTCACGACTAAATAGAAAGAAACAAATTAAGTTCCCAAGAAAACCCCTTAAGGGTTAGATAAATAACGCTATATTTGCTTCATGAGAAAATAGACTACATCTATATACATGTGTTATCGCCGCTAAGCTGTAAGTCCACGGCTAAGAACGACCGTCGCCTTGTAGAAGACGCTATATCCCTTTAAATAAAATGGATTGCATCCACCAATGGCTAGTCCGTTTATATAAAAGGCCCGGATAGGCATAAACTCAAACCTTGATCGAACGAAGGAAGACAGCATACGCGACTCACAGACCTGGGAGAACGGTAAGAGTAGGACGGCGTCAGTAGCGCTAACTATTTCCGTGTACAAATAGACTGTGAACTCTGTTCGGGTGACACCCTCTTTCCCTTGTCTTATTATACAGATAGACGTCACCGCTATCAACCTACACGCTGCACCGCTCTAGACAACCAACTAGATCTAGGAAAATTTAACCGGTAAGAATTGCCCACACGGTATACATGCCCATTAATTTTAAGGGGGTAGGCTATAGATATCACTTCTCTAAAATCAGGACTCTATCCCTATAGCTGCCGGTTTCTGCACAGAGCGTTCTTTTCATCTTATCCGCCAAGAAACGGACGAACTTCATTCCGTCAAGCCTGGCCGTCCCCCTGTCCGTCCATTGGTTATACCAAATCCTCTGAGTAGGTGTGGCTAATAAAATCAACACGGTAAGAATCGCCGTGCTTTTTAATCTGAATAAGGGGAAAAGTAAATACACGCTATAATAGTAAATGTTCTTAACTTCAGGGTCGGCAATACGAGCGTTCTACAGCGTGCCCAGCGTCCTGATATATCATAGAGTGGAAAGAGGATGTTTTAACTATTACCATAATAGCACATGCCACCAGTCACGAGTCACCGAATCCAAGGTAACATGCACCAGTGCTAAAATGTAATGCAATTGTGTCGTCCTAATTAAATTGGAACACCGTAAATGATACCCTTTGTTTTCATACCATTCCAGATATTAAGTGTCTTTATATCCCTGTGACTGGAGTACTTCGTTGGGTAACCCGCCTTTAGAAAACTAAACCAAATATATATCAACGCCATTTTTTTGACATACTAGAAGGTGAGACTCTTGTATGTGTGAGTAAAAATAATGAAGTAGAAAGCAATCACTTTATATAGGGGATAGACGAGCTGCCTTGATATATTTCTGTAGTATTTGTCCCCTAAATAGGAACAGGCCAAGACCAATATGTGTGAATCGATTTACACATGCAGAGATAGGTATACATGCATGGGTTATTCTTTCTAACACATATTCACCAATAGATCAGTGCGCATTCCTTGCAGTGCTTCGCTGGATAATCCTTCCCGCGGGATAGTGCACCGATTACGTATTCGGGTATTATTACGACTTACTCTGTACAGTCGGTAGAACTCTATCCACGACTGTGCAGACCTATACGTCCTTCCTCCATGGGTAATCCCTGCCTTTTGTTTTTGAATAGAATATATATACAGCATAGTATGTACCCATGCCATCCTGTTCTGACATAAACTTGTCTTTGAGTTTTCAACAAATTACCAGGGCAACTAGAAAATCTGGATTGTATATGAGAAATGCCAACAATGTGAAGAACTATGAAGCATATTCACGCTTTATTTTGATGATGTTGAATAACAAATGCTGATATTGCTATTAGCTTTAAAGCATGTTTATGTCCTATTTTGAAGATGCCTATGTGTATAGAGACAATAGACATAGTCAATGGGTTCACTATAGATATTTAGAGCAGTAATGAGGTACATCAATATGTATGAAAGAATGACTAGCGGTACAATGAACATGTTATAAAAGATTGAATAACTGCTTTACCAGGAAAAGAACTATAAAGTAAAAAATGTCCATAATTATTATTTTTACAGAATATCGATGGTAGTCCTGAAGAAGACACAACTTACGTGTCGAAACGCGTCGACAGGAAACCATCAGTTTTTATAATGTCTATTGAAATTTTAACCATGACAAATTATGTATAGTTACAATGAAGTTTGCATTGACTCTGAACATTGTAATGCATTTTTATCGTATGAACTTCTTATGAATATTTGAAAGAAATTAAAACCAATTTTATTGGAGAAAGCAGTTGTCTAATGTTGTTGTAGATAATTCTATCTACATGTGTACTTGCTAGTTACGTTTGTGCATGCCTGGGAATTTTTGTTTACGTATATTCTCTACCCTGACCCAGGATTGCTATTCGCACCAGGGGGCTCCTGTTATTTTACTTGGCTCCACCAGTCACAGTGATCAGCAGGTTGGGAACGCTCAGCTGCCACTGGTCGGTCATCATTTCGTAGAGGACTTTGGATGAGGTGTTGTTGGAGGCGCGCACATACTGCGGAGAAAGAGGACCACAAGAAAAATGATTTTAGATCCAGAAGATAACAACAGACATGTGGACCATGTTCTCATAAAACTTTAGTTTTTATCAACAGCAATCGTGCTGTGGGACATTTGATGCACGAATATAGGGATGAACTGAGAAATTATGGACCAAGACCATCCAAAACACATGATCACAGTATCTCAAAAGCTGATAAAGTCCTTTCAAGCTCCACCAAAGAGGCCAAACCTACAAAGCACTAACCTGTGGCCCAACAAAACAAACAAAAACAAAAAACAAAAGTGCCATAGATTGGAAAGACGCTGGAGAGCGAACTATGACACAGTGAATAAAGAAATAAAGAGATATATAAAATTGCGCTAACCCAATATAAAAATCTACTGATAACATAAAAAAGGATTTTTTTACTAGACAGATTGAGAAAGCTAAAAATACCTCTAAAGAATGGTTTGGGGTAGTAGACAAATTAGCGTCACTACCTAAGAACTAAGGAATTAATTGCAATCAAAAGTTTTGCGATATGATCACTGTAGCCTTTAAAACCAAAGTTATGGAGATCTACAACACTTTCGAAGATATGCCAGCTCACTGCCCCACCAAACCTCTTATGAGCCCGAACCCAAATGAAACATTTTTCACTGTTTCTCCCCAACTTCACCTGAGGTAGTGGAAAAATACATAAGAGAAAATAAATCTGGGTCTCGTTTCGACCCTTGCCCACCTGCTTTTCTGAAAGAGATTGCAGTGGTGGTGAGCCCTGAGCTCACAGAAATCTGTAACACTATGTTCATTTCAGGCAACTTCCCATCCATTTGGAAAGATTCCTCCATTCTCCCACTGTTAAAAAACCCAATCTGGATGTGTCTAATCCGAACAATTATTGTCACAAACAGTTATCCCAATACATCCAGGAAAACAAATAGCTTAATCACTCTCACACGAGCACAGTACGGAAACGGCTTAAAGCCATTGAGGAGATTAGGGCTGTGATGGATAGAGGGGGCACAGCCGCCCTTGTTCCCCTTGATTTATCAGACGCATTTGATACTGTTGATCACAATCTCTTGCAGCAGCGGCTGGAAATTATGGGGGTCAAGGTAGCGGCACTGACCCTGCTTTCGTCCTTTCTGAACGAAAGGAGACTAACAGTGACGTTAGACGGGTATCAATCGGAGCCATATGTCAGTCAGTCAGTCAAAAGCAATGTTTATTTAGACCTTAGTCTTTAAACTGCAATACCCAACAATATGAACATTAAAACAAAGATAAAAACATATTCAATAACACACAATAAGAAACAACAAATTCATCAATACATTATTATTCCTAGATTTGCTTTTTGATGACCAAATTCAATCTGGGGCTCACTGAGCATATACAAAAACATACTTACACTTTAAAATTCTACCCTGATGGGACTGAGAAAGTAAAATTGAATTCATATGAAGTTAAATTTATAAATACTCCTCATAAAATCACTAAAATCCAGTATAATTCTAAAACTATTACAATCTTTTGCTAAGAGCTTTTTACAGACTTCATATAATTTCCAATTGTAATAGCAATCTCGAGGTTAGGCATTTCTGTGAGTAAATCAATCGCCTGAGCACGAGACCTTATTTCATATTTTACAAAAACAGGTCTCAAATGCAATTTACGCTGAGGTATAAGCGCCATAAAATCTAACAATATATGCAGCCTATCACCCTTATTGGCTAGCAAACATTTACAATTCCCATCCGGGTGGAGCCTAATAACCTTCTCCCTCTGATTTCACAGCCAGGGATTAATGCCTATCCTTACTCTTAAAATTTCACATCTAAGCCACTTATTCGGAAGGGAGTCCAAGTAAGGGTACCAAGACTCGTGTTGCCAGGCTGCGGTCATAAATTTAACTGATGATTTCCCGCTCAACTAGCCTTGATCAATTGATCTAGACAACTCAAGGCCTTGAGTCCTGAGCTCCTTCTTGGAAAATTCAGCCTGGAGTGACTGTTTGCAGAATCTCACCTTTAAGTTCTCTGCAACCTTAAACAATTTCATTCTTATCTCCTTGGCCCATTTTAAATCACTTGATTCGATCTCTTTCCTACACCAGAGGGAGACCCTCTGCACTCCCCCTGGGTCCTGTCGACTCCACAGCCTTAATACATTTATTTGGGCCTGTACGCTCCATGATGTTTTACCTAACCCTAATCTGATTGCCTGAACCATTACTGTGCTGGGAAGTGAGAGTAGGGATTTCAGACATTTACCCTCCTCAGCATCCCAATTAACTTTGCCGCCAAGATTGAGTACTTCTGAGCCATACAGGACTTGAGGAGGGATCATTGCATTGAACGTCTGTAGCACAGATCTATGTGACACATCACCATACTCACTATTACATTTTTTCAGCCCACACACTGAGATGTAAGCCTTTGCTTTCTGGGCTGTCACATGAGCCTGCCACCTTAAGGAGTTTTCAAACCAGACCCCAAGGTATCTATATTCTTTTATTACCTCCAACTTTAAGGGGCCTAGATACCAACTAAAACCTAAATCTCCTTTCCCAAAACACAAGATTTTAGTTTTATCCACGTTTATAGTTAGGGACTTTGACAAACAGTATTCTTGGAAGGCATTTAATTTCCTTTGAAGGCCCATCGCTGTCTGATCAAAAATCACCAAGTCATCTGCATAAAGCAGACATGATAATTTTAATCCATTCATTTTTGGGCTGGCACTTTTATCAATCTCTAAGGCCTTTGGAAGATCAGCGAGGAAAATGGCAAACAAGAGAGGGGCCAGCACACAGCCTTGTCTAAGACCATTTCCAATTTGTATTTTAGGAGTTAAGGACCCTTCCTTGTCCGTAATAACCTGTGCCCAGTTCTCAGTATGTAGCTCTTAATTAAAGCAAAGAGCACTTCTGGAATTTTATACTTTCTAAGGGTTTCCCACAGGCATTTCCGGTCCACTAGGTCAAATGCAGCACGGAAGTCAACAAAGCAACAATACAGCTTCCCATGTTTCTCAATTGACTTCCGTGCACCGGCCCACAAAGCAAAACAATGATCATTTGTCGAATGGTCGTCTTTGAACCCACCTTGCTCTATAGGCACGATTGCACAGTCCTCGACCCACTCTTTTAATCTTCTAGCCATATGTCCTCCCATGCTGAGTTCCTCAGGGATGATCTCTGAGCCCATCCCTTTTTAATGTGTATGTCTGAGAACTCGCCCCTCTGATCCGAGAATTTGGTTTTAGTTTGACGTCTTATGCTGACTATACCCAGAGGATGTATGTCATTACAACGCATGCTTTTACCACGCATGCCTTTACAACGCGGTTTTTACATCGCATACCATTACAACGCATAGTGCTTCTGGGTGCTGGATAGTGAATAGTTTAATTTACTATTCCAACTCCAGTCCCCGTGGACACTAGGGAAGGTTATTGGATAGTAAATTAACCTATTCCCTATCCTATAGCGCCCCCCAGAGCAATGCGTTGTAATGGTTTGCGTTGTAATGGTTGCGTTGTAATGGTAGTGCGTTGTAAAAGTTTCGTTGTAAGTGATGTTTCCCATACCCAGATAGTAGTGGCAGCGTACATACATCAAGCATCACCGCCCTACAGTTCAGAACTGTATGAGAGAAATAAACAGATGGATGGAAACACATTGTCTTAAACTCAACTCCGAGAAGACCGAGGTCATAATCTTCGGTAACCTCCAACCCAGATGGGACAATCTCTGGTGGCCGGCGGAGATGGGTGAACCAGCACAAAAGGCAAAAAATCTGGAAGTGTAGATTTATAACAAACTAACACTCGCATACCAGACAAATGCCATTGTCTCTGTCTCCCACATTCTAATACAGAAATTAAAGAAGATCCTACCATAGATCCCTATGGACTCTAGAAAGATGGTGGTAGCAACACTTATCCAGTCAAAACTGGATTATTGCAATGGGCTCCACCTGAGCATATAGAAGCAATTTAAAAAAAAGCTTCAGACAGTTCAAAACACAGCTGCTCGGTCAAACATCCCTAAGTTCAAATAAATCAGTAACCAAGGGAATCCATAGACTCCACTGGCTCCCGGTGGCACAACAAATTAAATTAAACTCTCTATGTCTAGCATATAAAGGACTGAGCAACACAGGAGCTTCAGTTCTCAGAAATCTTTTTGTCTGGTATGAACCGTCCAGTCATTTATGCTCTACAGGGCTAAACTCATGAAAGTGCAGAGAATAAGGTCCGCAGATTGGGGCGGCCAAAGTTTCTCCTATGGCACCGCTGCTGGCTACAGCACACGCCGCAAGACAAAAAGGGGACACTGAGAAAAATATCCCTGCACTACGTGTCAGGTACTATGCGGTGCCTGTCACATGGTGAAGGGACCATAGGTGCCCCCCAGATCCCATGTCTGGGGGTGGGGGAAAAGAAGGGCCCGCTAAGGACCCCCAAAGTCCCTTTCTGCCTGCCTTTTCATGGCGGGTTACCCACCATGGAAAGGCGGGTGGAAAGGGACTTTGTAATCCGTATGGCAGTGCCTGGCAGGCACCTCCACTCTTGTAGGGAATACAACTCACTTCAACGCACCGGCAGGCCCAAGGAGCCTGTCAGATGCATGGCGGTCAGTCTTTCCATCGGATGTGTGGTGGTCAGTCTTTCCGACCGCCAACACACTGCCTGCCATCCTAATGTGGCGAGCGGTGAACTTGGTTACGATGGCGGGGAGACCGCCACCAACAGCCTGTTGATGGCAGTCTCCCAGCCATCGTAATCAGGCCCTTAGTCTTGAATACATTTGCTAACCAGTGACTTGATTTACTATATTTTTTGTTTTAATTGCCAGAGATGGACTGGCATTTAAATATGGTTCGTACCACCAAGAACCGTCCTCTTGCCGTCTTCATGCTCTGAATTTCTGTGTCAAAATGCCGCTGTGGGCCATAAGAATTCCTAGAATATGTTGGGTTTTGCAAGTTCCAGTTGGTTTGTTATGGTAGCCATTGAATCCGATGCCCCCTTTCTGCTTGTGCCCATAGGGCATTCATTTTAATTTACAGCTGCATGGGTTGTGCAAGGGACGCATCCTTAAAAAGTATTTGCTGCTCTTTTATGGCAGCTCCCCATGGGTCAGATAAATAGGCAAGCCTATACATATCTGTATTTGTTTTCAATGATTGACCCAATGAATTATAACTGGCATTCAGTGATTAAGATGTATTTTTATTTCATTTTATTTTATTTTTAGTTGGCAATTGGTTTGTGAAGATGTAAAAAATACGCTGCTTTTTTTCTGAAATTTATTGTGTTTCTGGGTTTACCAAGGGAACGTTTTTCCAAGTGGAAAATGCTGTAAGCACTTCACTTTTGGGGGATTGGAATAGTGTTACTTAGCAAAACAGACTCTTCAGTCGTGCCACTTGAATGTTGTGATCTATGTGACTTGTGTTTCCAGTAGGAGTGTTGGTATCTTAAACAATACATCATATTGCTGCTACCATCAGATTAAAAAGACTGTAAGCCTGTGGAAAGTTTATTGGCCTAGTCCTGTACAAGTGGTATCATGTGCTCACTGCATACACAAAACAAACTTTGTAATAGTGAATTGTGAGCTCAGTGCACTGTAAACAATGCATTATTCACTGAATACTATTAGTGCGGTCTGGCTTACGCCACACTCACTTTTGGTATTCCCGTTTTCTCCAAAATATGCTAAGCATAAAAAAATAATAGTATTAAAAGTATTGATAATGTAGGTAAGTGACATAATGTTCAGTAGCATTGTTGGGTCCTGTAGTTTCACTTTTCCTATTGTAAGAATGGATCTGTAAGGTCCAAAGGTAAAGCATCATAACCAGATGTCACACGCCACAACACGCAAATCTAGGCCACAAAAACACACAACTTATTTTAAAAGCTCATAGTAACATACCACACAATTCAACTACACACACTTCCTTTCCACATAATTTCACTCCGTGCCATATAATTACGAACCGATAACATGAACTCCACATAATTCATCTCCGCCCCATGCCAGTTCCTCTTTACATAATGCTACTATGCAACATAATTACACTCCACTCAAAACCATATAATTACACTTCATACAACACAATTCAACTCAAAATATTTCCAGTACACAGAATTACACTCCAAGCAACATTTCACCCCACATATTTATACTCCACATATCTCTGTAAATTCCTAAACATATAATTACACTCCACGAAATGAATTCAAATTTGCAACATGCTACATAAATCCACACCTTATAATACATCTCCACAACATGTCACATAATACCACTCCAAACCACCCCACATAATTCCTCACAACACAAAAAATCCAATGCCACACAATTTATTTACACTCCACATAACACCACTCAGCGCCTTCTGTCTGTTCCAAGAGACATGGTCACCTCTTTAGCAACATCATGCAGGGTTTTTCAAATTCTCCTTGGCTGCTACCATCTCAGGGAAGGGAAGACCCTCTGGGTGGTTGTCAATTTGGATCAAAACCACCCCAGGCTGTACATCAAAGGAGATTGATATGGGCAGTGTAGATAAACAGTGAGGCTCTCTTTTTCATCTGGTGAGGCATACTACCTATACAATGTGTATTGTAGGCATGTGGGTAAAGGCGCCAAGCTACAAGTAATTGATTCAATTGGTACTCATATGGCAGACCTTATCGCGGATTCTTTTAAAACAGTGGCAGACGATTTTAACTGTAAATTTGAGCCCCTTGGAGATGAGGACCAAGCCTGGGCTGTCCCTGGTCTCACACTCCCTCCTGTCATGAGTTGGACTGCTCTTGTGTGACAGCTAGATGTATTTACAATTAGTAATGGCCTTCAGGTGTGTAATGGAAGAACTATAACTGACAGGGAGGGGAGCCATACGTACGATCATCCACAGTGTTCAGGCCTCATTGATCATATCCTGTTGGATATTAGACTATGGCCTATTTTGGTAGTTTTGGTTGTAATCCCAAGGAAAGATAGTGATCATAAAGCTCAGAAATATTTTCAAATGGCTCCCCCTGGACACCAGTAAGACCGTCACCCAGGCTCTGATCACTCGCAGGTTAGACTATGGCAATGCCTTCTACTACGGAATCCCAGCACACCTCAAACACAAGCTCCAAACTGTCCAAAACTCCCCCGCAAGACTGATTCTCTGCTGCACCCACATCACGCCTCACCTCCAAAAACTGCTCGTTCCCTGTCTAGAAATGCTTGCATTTCGAGGTACTCACCCACACTTACAATGTGCTACATCGGAAGGGACTGGCATAGCTAAATCACCGACTGCCCTTCTACCAGCCAGCCCCGATCCTCCGATCTACCTCGCTATCACTCGCACACATCCCACATTCGCAGAAGCAGGACTGGATGCCTACCTAGCAGCAAAGACCTGGAACGCCCTCCCCTGGTACATCAGAGCAGACACCTCGCTCACAGCATTCAGCAAGAAACTGAAGCCCTGGTTCTTCGACTGATGCTCCTGGCCTCCCACACCTATGCAGCGCCTGAATACCCTTGCGGGTGATTACGTTGCACTCGACAAATACATTCATTGCATTTACATTACATTAGTCCGGAAAAAGCTCTGATTCTTTCAGCCCTCACTTGCCTTTGTAATCTTGTTTCCAAGGCCTTTGAACGTGAAGTCCCCAAAGGAATCTGTTGGCATCTCTTCGATGTTCTTCTCCGGGATCCATTCTGTGTCTTCTGGTTCCCCTTCAATGTGAATTCTTGGCACTAGCAGGTGCTGGCTCTTGGCATTTCCACAGTAACACACCTCCTTCCTGAGGGAAACAAACAGACCAGGAAGTGAAGGAGAAATCTACAGTACAGGCAAAGGTAGATTTGATCAGTCAGGTGATGACCTTCAGAGAAACACCACAGGTCAATATCCACAAAAGACACTCTTTTATCAAAGAGGGTGGTTTTCAAGGACCTACTCAGTATATCAGTGTCAATGATGTCTGTAGTGCTAAACTGGCAAAATTAAATGGAACATGAGTGAGTGGCATGTATTATTTCTGCTGATTATGATTTTTTTACCATTGGTAAAGCTCTTGGTTACACCACTGGAGCTGGGCCATTGCAGTAACTTTATGACATCAGACTGAACCATTATCTCAAACAATCACACAATAGTCTGCATTTGCACATGTGCAAATACAACATTCCTCCACAACACACATCAGAGTTTAATGAACATGTTGTCAACACACCACTCTTCAAAAATCATACACATTGCCACTGTACAGAACCCTGGTATCGCTGTGATGGTGTGTCCTATAATATCGCGGATAAATCCTTCTACTCCCTGTTGGGTACAGTTTGTTGATCCACAGGTGTTTCAGGGGAGTCAGAGCATATCAGAGGACACAGCAAGAGGGGACTCAAACCCTCTGGCTGGTCTGACACCTCTGACACACCTTGATTGTCCCCAGCACTCAGGCTCACTGGGGATGAACAACTCACAGGGCTCCCTGAGGCCTCACCACCACCACTCCTCTCCTCCGCTGGGCACTGACTGCTGGGTGCTGCCTGGACCTTTTTGAAAAATGAAAAGCTCAGCATGACTTCTTCCACCCCTCTGAAGAGCAAGATCATGGTGTCTTTTACTTTCTCCACACCCCAGGCTTTTAATCAAATGGGAGCCAAAACTTGGTCCCATGATATCTGGGTCCCAACAGGACCACATGCCCTGTTTTGAATCTGCAGCATTGCTTGTCGACGCCGGCTCACCATTTTGTTTTTGTATAGATAAAACTGGCCTCTGAGGGTTAATACAGTCAGTAGCCCAAACTGGCTGATGAGGGGACCACATCTCTCGCAGGCTGCCTCATTCGGATAGCCCCGGGGCACAGCCAGTATCATGTGAGGGGTCTGGCGGTAATCCTGGAGGAAGGACTGAATAGCCCAGTCCAAGTTGTGGTGCTGAGCATGGGCTATGCGTAGCGTTTTTGAAGCGGTATGTATGAACCTTTTGACTTCTCCAGTTGCTTGCGGCCAATGTGGGGTTATCTGTGGATACCTGATGCCCAGTGATGCAAAGTACTCTTTAGGTTCTTGCCCCTGAAATGGATGAGCACTGCCTGTTCTAATTTTCTGGATCAATCCAAGGGTCTACATAATCTTCTCTAATTTTAGGATAATTTCACTTGCCAGCATACTGGGCACAATCTCCACTTCCGGGTACTTGGATTAATCATCAATTGCCACTAGCATGTTGCGGCCATCAGGCAGACTCCCAAAATTGTCACCCGCCCAGACCCATGGACATCTCAGGGCCTCGACAACTAATCAGCGGGGATCTGGGATCCTGGCTTGTACACTACACAGAAGAATTATTCCTGCATGGGCAGGGGGACCAAAACAGACCTTGAAGAGAGAGGTGAGTGGCTGTGGTCAAAGTGTATCAATAATGTATGACCGCATAAGTATAAATGGTGAGTTAGCACTACCGATTTGTCGCTGTGAAGTTTTACAGTCTTTGCATAGAGACCTTCTATTCCCCGGAACAGGTCCTGAAATTCCTGCAGTAGACGGTCAATGCTAGCAGTGTGAATGGAGATTCTATCAGTCTCAAATCTTCTGTAGCTTGGCAGCTTAACAGCATTCCAACCCTCCCAACTTTACATATATGTGTGCTCACACCATCTTTTCATTGTGACTAATATCTGTTGAGGACATGCCGGCTAGCTGGAGGTAGCCCAGTGTCTACAGCATACACGATCACATTAGCCTTCTTGAGTGTTGTGAGATGGGTCAGTGATTTGTAAGAGTTGTGAGCCATAACAGTCATTGATTCTACAGTGTCTCTGACGGCAGCAACTGATTTGACCCCACATGCACTTCAATGGGGACTGTGCCCAGGCTGTGGGCTGGACAAAGGCATGTATGACATGCATTAACCCTTCCTCTTCATCATCACCCATATCATCGTCAGCCTGGTCAGATAAACCAGCTGTCCCTTTATTCACCACTCTTGACCCTAGAGCCTTCTGTGTTCTGGAAAACCTGCATACTTTTGCAAAGTGGTTTAATTTTCTGCATGCTAACAATTTTCTCCAAATTGCTGGGCACTCCTCAGTGTGGGAAAATGCTCCCGGGCCACATTCACAGGATGTCTCCTGCTTTAGGTTTTTCTCCCCTTATGATGTGGGGAATGACTCAATATTTTGATGTATCTGTTCTGTTTAGATGAACTTGCTGACAGTGGCTTCCATGTGTGAGGCTCGAGCCTTCACCAGTTCTTTGGATGACCCTAGTCTCAGAAAATCTTGCATCAATATTCCAGGTTCTTACAGAATCTACTCCTTAAGTTTTGCTGACGCACAGCCCTCGATGAATTCTGAGCAAATGTATTTTCATTTTGTCACACAGAGTCCAGGTTTTGGTCAATTTCTTTCTATGGACCCCTTTGGTGTCTGACATGCCTGCCTCAGGATGAACGGCTTGTATTCTGGATTGGCCAGGGGTTTAATATGACCATTCAGGGTCTTTACCATTGAGTCATCTGTGTACAGTGGTCCCACTTATGGTAAACTATGGGGCATATTTACAAAAAACTGGCAAAGCGTGTCGTTCAGTCAAGAAGGCTAAAGACATGCTTCGTCACGTTAGAAACGCATTGCTGCACCATATAACCATGGGAATGTGTAGAAATGCAACACCTTCCCAGTGAGGGGTAATGAGGTGGAAGCTGGTTGCAATTAAAATAATAAGTATTGCCTTATTTAAAAGAAATCCCAGACATAGTGTTAATTTTCATGATATGGGTTGATTTGTGACCCACTAAGAATACCTATTTTAAAATACAAATGTTCATATATTAGTGATTGCGATTCAGCAACGATTTCAATTTGGAAATCGCAGTTACTAATCTTGATACATGTATCCAAAATGTCCCATCCTACTTTTCGCAAGAACCAATCAAACCATCCATTAATTGGCCAACTTGCATTAGGACCTTCAATGCCTATTTAGGGACATTTCACTGCTAAATGAAAAGTGCTGAAAGAAAGAGAAACATGTTATAATGTCATATGGTAATTGAATGGCTAAATATATTCAATAATCTTTCACCATATGTACCTCGAATAGAAGTTGAGATGGATGAATTACAAATTGCAAGAAAACACTTAGAGAAGTACGTCGAAGGTGAAAAAAGAGCTGGTTGTATATTGATATATGTTCTTCACACAGGAAAAGGTACCCAAGGAGACAGTTATATTTTTTGCGAAAGCTTTAAAAGTGTTAGCAGAAGACTATGATTTTGAAAGTTTCACGTCACAATTGATTTTGGATCAACCAGTTGCTCAATTCAGTAGTCGAAGCGTACGTACAGGAGATGATTATGGATCAACCAGAGGCTCGATACAGTAGTTGAAGCGTACGTACAGGAGATGATTATGGATCAACCAGAGGCTCAATACAGTAGTTGAAGTGAACGTACGTACATACAGGAGATGATTATCGATCAACCAGAGGTTCGATACAGTAGTCGAACATGCAGGAGAAGCTGTTGTCTCGATTCATTCCTACCATTAGATAGAGCTGAAGATAGAGCGCAGCAGTATGGAAAAGACCCATGAAGATGCCAAGCAAATGCAGTCATGTTTGGCCAACTAAAGTGGTTGTTCTCATGTAGGGGTCTCTCCCGCAAGCTACAATGAGGGTAGTCAGATACCGCCAACTCACCCACTTCAATCTAGTAAATGTCATGTTCTTACAGTAAATCACAGAGGACCTACAATTAAATCTAGGAGGCAAAACATCCATTTCTACCATAGGTGATCTTGAATTAATGTGTGGTGGGAAAGCAATGTCTGGTCTGTATCACCACTGCCTACACGCATATATTTCAAAGTTACTTACATTTCCCGAATAGTAGGAAAAATCTAAGGGAGTCAATGACAATGGCATTAAACTTGATTGTAAGAAGGAAAGAGCTAGGGTATCCCGCTGTACCATAGGTAAGCTGGTGAGAATCAAAGACCCTTTTTATTTTTTTAAACAAGAGGGTCTGTCCAGATTCCTTAACCTTGTAGCCTGATTTAGATCCTGGAGGACGGGTTACCCCAACATAACAGTGAAGGATATCCTGTCTAATGATATATAAATCCCATAGGATATAATGAGATTACTATTTCGGCAGACGGGATATCGGTCCACATTGTACAAGAGTAAGCCGTCCCCCAGGATCTGATTCATGCCCATAGTTGGCTGTCCCTGCCAATGTGTCATATCGGAAGGAGAACAGAAAGGCAGCTAGGGTCCAAAGGACCCAACCACACGTTGCCAAGATGCAAACTGTGTCTTCACCTCAAAATCACGAAATTCAAAGATCTACTATGAGCGCCCTAACTTCAGCACCACATGACTGCTTTGTGATGAGTGACGCACCACGCCATAGCAATCAAGTGTGCCCTCCTCCACCACAAGTTTGAGGAGCACTGAGGAAGAGGAGTATAGTTAGGCATTGTAAATCTGTCTCAACCCTTTCTAAATGTTCTGTTAAATTTATCGGTGTTGCACTGCATGAGGAAGATGCTAGAGGTTAGCTGCAGTCTCATCGGGCATGGTGTTGTTACCTGTCATCTGAAAGGCTGGGGTTCTTGATAAAGTGCACACATTCCTTCTTGTTTATGTTTTTTGCGAACCAGGAGTTGAGAATGCGAATCTGCAGAAGAAAAGAGAATTAATTCACTCAAGTCTTGAAAAGAAGATTTTGTTTTTACTCAACATCTGACTGCCAGTTTGTAAAATAAAAATGTACCTCACTAACACCATTGGAGTTGTCATCTAGGACAGTTCATATAACATCAAGGGAGTGAGCACTGGGCTTGATACTTTTAACCCATGGGACTGTTAGTGTGAGATCAATTTAGACTTTGGTGGAAAGGTTTCTCGGTCTCAAAGGCGATGATGTGTCCTGTCCGTCAAATCATTGGTCCACCCACCCTTAGAATCAAGGGAACTGTCAGGTTTATGCTTACAGAGACATTAATATAAAATATTGTTTGCACACAAATACTTGAGTCCCTAAAAATCACCAGCTTTTTAAGCTCAATGCCCCACAATGCATCTGGATGTCATGCAACGTGATGCGGCATCACATGATCCTGAACATCAATCAGAAGCGTTCTTAAAACCAGGAAGTAAAACACTCGATCTCCAATATTCAGGGAGTATGGGGCAGTCCTCGAGGGTGGAGCCGACCGGTACCCTTGACAAAGTAAGACAAAACCTTATACTTACTGAATCTCTTATTCCACCAGAAGCATCTAAACTGTGAGTAAGAACATCGATCTAAATAATGATGTGTCCATTCCCCCTAATGTGTGACTATCCCTGAAATTTCCCTATGATATCGGTAAATTGACCTAGACATGTAGGTATTCCTTACTCTGTATTGCCATATTTTGTTATCAGGTGTAAAACACCACTGTCTGTCCGATGTTTTTAAATGTTGTGTGTCGGTAATGTGTATTAATACTAGGAAATATCAGTGGATACAGCACAACAACCACCTAGCACTTATTAGGAATAAAATTAAGGGAGCACATAAAAAATTTATGGACGCCTGAATTTGATTATGACTTTTTCTCGTTTCAGCAGTTGACCAAAGTTGACCATACAAGGAAAAGGTCCTCAGTGTATGGTCGGTATGTAAAGGTGCATGCTTTTCAAAAAAAATGATGTGATTTGTACATGCTAATAGGCTGTTTATTATAACTAGCAGGGAAAACACAGGTCCTGAAGAAAGCCAATTGACCTTTCTGGGCAGTTTGTGGCTGTAACATGTCGACCGATTAGACACCTGGGATCCTTATCTCCTAATTTAGTGTCACTTTTCATACTTTTAATTTAGACCCTAAACCTACGCCATTAAATAACTTTTTCGGTTTCTGATGTTATTTTAAACTCACCAAGATCCTCTGCCTTCACTTACAGTTATTACATAACTTTGCTTACAAACGCATCATGTCCACTCACGCACCTTATGTGTGTGAGTGAGGGTCCAATGATGAAGCAAGCCACAGATGGTACCTGTAGGTGAGGACCCTAATAAATATATATATATATATATATATATATATATATATATATATATATATGCCCAACACTCTTTTTTAATCTCACAAAAGTCCGCGACAAATGTAAGGTGAGCACTGATTTACCTTGGTACCCTTACTTACTCAGATAGAAAATATACATGCACTTTATGATATTCAAGATTTTTCCTCCTTTAGTTTGGTGAAGCATTTTGTTTGGGAAGATGAGGATAAATCTTCTGTAAAGACTTCTCACTCCTTTCTAAGTTTTGGTGTCGACAAACCGTTTGTCTACCCACCCTTTGAATCAGGGGAACTGTAAGGTTTATGCTGACAGAGTACAATTAAGTCCATTGCATAAACCTTCCTCTTATGGCCCAATGGAGCACAGTGTTACAGAGGTAAGGCATCTGACCATCTACAACGTTTAGAGTGGGAGGGTCATATGGCTTTTTTTTTAAACTGTATCTCACTGCCTGGAATATCCTGGCGGTGAGGGACAGTAAAAATAAAATAAATGGCCTTTCACACTATGTGGGGCTATTCGTGTTTTATTTTCAAAAATAAAGAAATGATGGGTGCACACCAAACTTTTAAATGGCTTTGTATGAACTGCCAAGGCAGTGGTTGAAAAAAGACCCTGGTGGTGAATTCTAAATCTGGCAGGCAGAGTAAAGGGCAGGGTGGTGGATTTAAGGTCCTCCACCACCATTATTACCTTTTTCTCCATCCTCCAAACACTAAATTGGGGCCCCATGTTTATTCAATAGAATGGTAAACATTTTAAGATGTGCTTGGAAATCCGGTTGTCATATAAATTTACAAATTCCCAATATCTACAATTGTGTTAAAAGTGCTTTTATGTTGACTGTCCTGGTTAAATCATTATTGTATGAGTAAGTATAGCAATTACATCTCATTATAAGTACACCAGAATCACTTTATTTCTGCTTCTATTTTTTTCCCACCGTGGCTTGGCTAGGGACAGTTTTATCTGTCTCACTTGGACAACATTGGCCATGTTTTGACAGGGAGTGAGCTTTGGGTCAGCACTTTGCTCATGAATGGATGGCTGTATCATAGTAGCTGCTCTTTATTGGGTGCTGTTTCTCCTAATTCTTCTGCCACTGGGTCATGTCTTATGTTACCATATTTTTGATTGATTAGGGTACTGAAGTCATGGAACTACTTTTTTTTCAACTTCATTTTCTATTAGTTTGTAGAGTGCATGTCCTTTCTATTCTTAGAGAGTATTTGCTCTGCTTTCCTGCTCCCAGAACCTACCTCCACCTGGTCTCTCCCTTCTCATTCTCCCTAGTATTATCCTTGTAAAAAATGTTATTATTATTTGGAATGGATGGCTGCCTACCTCAAGAAATAATCACAACCCTTGTTATGGTGAACCCTCAAAGTCACTGAATTAACCTGAGCTCAACCCCCCTGGTAGCGATGGCAGAGAGAAGACAGGTTTAACTTAGGGCAATGTGTAAAATATTTATGTGGTACCAAAACAGAAATAAAGTCAAAATGGAACACCCTCACAAGTGAGGTACCATTTCCATTGGGAGACATGGATTGTTGGCCGGTAGGAGATTTGTGCCGACCTGGTAATCCCACACCTTTCCCACACAGAAATGAGAGGAAAATAAGACATTTTAGCTATATTTGAGGTTTGCAGGGGATTCTGGGTACCAAAACATTGGGAGATCCATGCAAGCACTACCTCCCTGGACTCCCCTGTGTGTCTAGTTTTCAAAAAAGGGCTGGATTTTGTAGGTTTCTCTAGATGGTTGCTTAGCCCAGGCCCAAAATGCAGGTGCCACCCTTGCAAAACAAGGTTGTTTTGTAACAGATAATGTTGATATCTCCACAAAACATCTTGGGCCCATCCCTGTTTCGGGCACTTGGCCCACCCACACAAATAAGGTACTTTTTTTCTCTGGAGACTTGGGGTAACAGTGGGTGCTAAGAATTTTATGGTTCCATGCATATTCCCCGACTTTTCCTCACAGAAATGCAAGGCAAGTTGGATTTTTTTGACAAAGTTTGAGCTCTTCACAGGATGTTTTTCTGCGTGAAAATCACCTGGTAGGAACCACTCAAGTCACCTCATCCTGAATTTCCCTAGGTGTCTAGTTTTCAAAAATATACAGGGTTACTAGGTTTCCCTATGTGCCGGCCTAGCTGGAGTCCAAAATCCACAGCAACACACTTTGCAAGAAATGGGACTGTTTAAGTGGAAAAATGCGATTGTATCCATGTTGTGTATTGGAATGTTTCCAATTCCGGGCACCAGGCCTACCCACACAAGTAAGGTACCATTTTTATCAGAAAAAGCTGAGTGGAAGGATGTTTGAGGCTCCCTCTAGATTCCAGAACATCCCATCTCAGAAATGTGAGCAAAATGTGGTTTGTTAGTCAAAGTTTGAGGATTCCAAGGGATTCTGGGAAAAACAACCTAGTGACAGCAACGCAAGTCACCCCATCCTGGATTACCCCTAGGTCTCTAGTTTAAAAAAAACTTGATTGCTAGGTTTCCCTGGGTGCCAACTGAGCTAGGGCAAAACATCCACGGCTACACACTTTGCAAAAAAATGGTTTAGTCTTGAGTGGGAAAATGATATGCATCCATGTTGCATGTTGGGCCGTTTCTGTCCCGGGCCTAGGTCTACCCACACAAGTGAGGTACCATTTTTATCTGGAGATTTAAGGGACTACTGGGTGGATAGAAGTTTGTGGCTCTCCAAAGATTGCAGAACTTTCCATTACAAAAATGTGAGGAAATGTGCTTTTTAGTCAAAGTTTGAGGTTTCGTAGGGTTTCTGGATAAAACAACCTAGTGAGAGCCACACAAGTCACCCCATTCTGGATTTCCCTGGGTGGTTATTATTAAAAAATGTACAGGTTAGCTAGGTTTCCTTAGGTGCTGGCTGAGCTAGGGTCCAAACTCCACAGCTAGGCAAATTGCAAAAAAAGGGTCAATTTTCAGGGAAAAAATTTGATGTGCCCATGTTGTATTTTGAGGGGCAGATTTACAAGCCCCTTACGCCACATTTGCGCCGCTTTTGCGTCACTTTTGTGATGCAGCGGCGGCGCAAAGCCAGTGCCATGCTTCGGGGTATTTACAACGTGATGCATCTTGGGAGATGCGTCACGTTGTAAAGCCCTGCACCACATGTGGGCTTTCCGGCACAGGCGGGGGCGTTCCGGCGCAGGAACGACTCTCAAAAGTGTCTGACTGAAATCTACAAGATTTCACTCAGTCACTTTTACGGCCATGCTGCGTCAAAACCGTCTGACTGCTTGAAGCAGGCGTAAGGATTGGCACAGCATGTTAGGCATAAGGGCACCCCAAGCCTTGCTGGAGCTGTGACGCGCTTGCAATGCGACTCGAGCAATGTGCCGCCTTTCCGCCGGGCGATGCGACACGCATTTGCCCATCAGTGGTGGGGCACGGGTAGGCAGATGCGTCGCAACTCTTCTGGCGTATCCCTGCTGATTAGCAGAGATGCACCAAAGTTGTAAATCTGCCCGTGAGTCTTTTTTTATTGTGCATTTGTTCCCCTATTTTTACCCTATTGAATAATCTAGTTAGCCCTATTTTCCCTACTTGCTGTGCTTAGGCGATGAAAATTTCAGCTTTTGACAGTTGTTTGGATGTCAGGTGTGTGTTCTGTACTCTGTGCCTTCTACACCATGATTTATTTCTGCTGTGTGTGTTAGTGAAATTTGCTGAAACATTTTCAAAATCTAAATAAAAAAGGATTGGCTTGGGCCATCGATAGTAGCTAAGACCTGGGCACTTGTAACTGGCCAGATGGGGCTACTAGGGAGGTGGTTTGCAGACTGGACTTCTGCTCTCCTCCTGATGAGTCTGGATTGAGAGGAGCAGCCCAACACTGTCCATGCATGCACACATGGGAGAGTAAGGGCCTTTACGGTCACTCCAATCCCACATGGCGTGTTTGTGTGTGAGGTATGGTCACAGAGACACTGCAAAATCTGAAGATGTGTGAGAGCACAAGGTAAAAAAGTAATTGCGCCCTCAGCTCTGACAGGTGCTCAGCTCAGGTCCCCACTTCTTCCTCTTCTTTGCAGAGCTTCCAAGGGTCATCAAATGAGCGGAAGAGATATCTGGTTTGGGTGTGATGAATCTAGTCGCCTGCGGTTACCCTTACTGCCGCCTACCCCCTACACACCCAGTTGGTCTTCTGCAGCTCTGACTTATTGCTGTATATTCTCTGCATTACAGAGTTCAGGAGGCAGAGAGCTTCTGGCTTCAGATCCATGTCCTGAGCCCGGGGAGGAGGAAATTGGGAGATTTGTTGTCTTAGCTTGACTGTAGAGTCTGGCACTAAGAGTGCAGAAGAGCAGTGACCACACACTGTCGGTATGTGAGGCTGCGACCTTTCAACTGTCCTCCACAATGTCAGTGCACTGTGGTAAGATATTTACATCCTATTCTTTCAGATTTCTTTGGCCAATCTGGTTGGCTCACTGTGAACCTATGGGGTGGTAACTGCCAGAAGTCTTTAAAACTGTTGGCATCTGGGTTCCAACCACAGGCTCACCAGTCGGTCCGCCCCTCTGTAGAATGAACAATCCGACAACCTCTGTGTTGGAATCCGGTGCCTTCCCACACATGAGGTAGTGAGGGTGCTGATATGCTTGCATTACTTATATCCATGATTGTGCAGCACGGGAGCTCTGAGGGATTTCCTAGTCTCTCACAATTCATGATAGTTTCTTGGGTCTCAGGAGATCTTGAGTGTGGAGGTGACCGCTATCGTCTATGACTCTCCATAACAGGAGGTGGTGCTGTATTCTGGAACATCTATGGTTTATTCTATTACAAGACCTTTGTTTCACAATAATGGCATGCTCGTGGAGCAGCAATTTAAGGTGCTAGTTGAACATTTTAAGAATCTGGCCGAGTTTTCGAACATGTAAGACAAATTTGTATTTTTCATGCTCTAATATCTGAAAATTAAATGTTGAATATGGGCCCAGCATGTGGTTTGCACGAGGCTACCAATAATGTGTGTGTGAACCCAAAGGTGGTGGGGCCAGAGGCATGTGGGAAAGTGAGTAACAGAGCACTTGATGGATACTGTTGATTTACAGAATTTACAGCAAGTTGTTACAAGGTTTAACTGATCCAGAAGTAGCACATTTCTGGGTGGGAAGGATCTATCAGTGCCTTAGCATGCCGTTTCCTGGCAGGTGAAGTGCATCTTGATGGTCTTTTGAAAGCACGTGGCAAGGCAAGGTACCATCGGTGGGTGGGTGCTCAGGTCTGTCTTTTATATCTGTTGACAAACCTGGCAATCCATGCTCCACTGTGTATGTTAAGAGCTTCTCTATTTCGATAGCTCAATTTACCATGGAGGTGTGCACAAGGAGCCACCAAATGAATTAAGAGGCTGCACAGAGAGCTTTGAGGTGGCACAGATGTGCTTGGAGAGAGTGCTTATGGTGTAAAGTGAGATGGATTGGGTGAAATGGTTGGGCAGGCTTTAGTTACAATTTAGGACAAGAGTGAGGAATTTGTACAGGCATCAGATTTGGCCAGCTGGGCTTTTGCTGTAGAGTGGAGGTAGAAGCAGTTTTGTGTGGGTTTGTGTTGGGCGGAGGAATACAGTGCATCTCATGGTGGCCTTTCTCATGGAGAGGGAAGAGTGACACAGTGGAGTACTGAGTATGTTGTTACAGCAGGTGATTTTATTGGAGGCTTGAGCAGTGTTCAGGATATTGGCCAAGAAGAAAGATATAATGTAGTGGAGGAAACAAGTGGAGAATGTGGATGCAGTGATGACAGTGACAACTGCAAGCGGCGGTGAAAGTGGATCCTGAGATTGAATGCAGAGGTTGAAAGGAAGATGAGGCCAAAAGGAAACAAGTTGAGACAGGGTAAGAGCATGAGAGGTGAAAGTAGAGGATGGACATGGAGTCAAAGTCACCACATTCTGGCAGAATTGTGAGATGGTAGAGCTTAGTGGTGGGATAGCTCTGGTAGGAACATTTTATAGACATCAGCGGCTTCTTATGCATGCAGCCTGGCTGCACCTCCTCCCAGGTCAATGCCCCTCACTTGCCTTTGGGTCATCTGCCGAGAGGTACAGATTTAGCGGCACTTTCCTTTTCAGTGCAGTGACTGGCCTGCTTTTCACCAGTGGCAAGTGCAGATGTGAGATTTCCCTCAGCTGCACATGCCCATCTGCTGCATCTGGATAAACCTTGTTTTGGTCCATGGAGCCCATGGCCTCCTGCTGCTGCTGTGTTCCTCTGCTTCAGCTCCTTCAGAGGCCTCTCATGCTGCACAAATGGGATGAAGAGATTTTTAGCACGGAATGTCTAGTTACAGGCAATAGACAAATACCCATTCTTCAATACAGAAAAAAAATTGAGGGAAAGAGTTTACTTTACTTCACTTTTCACAAATCTCTTTTGCATAACCTTACTGGAGCCATAGACGAGCAAAGTCTCCAAATGGCTGCCCGCCTTCAGACGCATCATCAAAGCGCTTAACCACAGACAAAGCCAATTTTCACACACTTTCATTTATTGGAACTTATTAAGCATGTTACAGTTGGGCCACATTTGCTGCCTTGACCAATGGCTGTTATCGGTGCCCTTGATGCCCCTACCAAGCCATGCCAGTGTGTCTACACATAATCCTTCATGCCTCTCAGCCTCTATCAATCAATCAATTACGATGGATAAAGAGCAGCAAATCACCTGTTGGGTTCTCAAGCCTCCACAGCACTTGTTTCAGGGTTATCAGGCTCCTGAACTCCATCACCTCATTTCCAGAGTACCCGTTCTCCTAACACCCATCAATCCTGACCCGTAAGCCAAGGGATCATTGAGGCCATATCCTTGTCCAAGAGACCCATGTCCTCTGAGCAACGTTTGCAGAGCTCCCATGCCGGAGGGAGTCCGTACCCTCCGTACTCGGTACCCCTTGACCTATCACAATACTTTATGTGCCCAAATTCATTCTTGACTGATTGTGTACAACAAATGCTTAACACAGCTCTCTGATAAGCCTAACTGATCAACCACACTACCACAAAAGAGAGTAACATCTCTACCTTAGCCTCTGAAAAGCCTCTGGGGATCCACTGGACTCTGTGCAAATTATACCTTACTTTGCTTCCTACAATCACCCCCCACTTCTGCACTGATGCTGCTGTTTTTTCAACTTTGAAGTGCACGAGGCCCTGTTGACCAAGCCCAGTGCATATGCTCTGTGTGAGAAGTTAGCCTGGCATATGATGTCCACTATTCTAGTGGGCACCTTGCACCAGTCTAAACGACCCTTATTGATGGTGGTTGTAAAGTCAACCTTATAGACAAGCTATCCTAGTGGTAGCATGGACCAGCAATCTTAGGCTAAGACTTCAGAGAGCATGTGAAGTAAGCTGTTTTACCAATTATAATCCCTTGAATACCAGATGAAAGGACACCACACAAGGTATATATCAAATATATATTTATTTATTTCTAACACAACTCCTCTGCACTCTTTAAGAGGTCAGAAGTAAAAGTACATCACAAGTTACTCAATTAGCATACGATAAGTTGCACAAATACAGTTTTGCCCTCGGGGCCTCACAAACCATATACTAAGAAAGTGATATAAGAACCACGACAGAAACAGTGAGTGGGCCTAGGGCCTAGGGAATCGCTGGGGCTACACTAAACAACCAAAGGTTAGGAAGTAGGAGGCCCACGGGAGACGCGTCCAGTGTCTAAACACAGTCGCGAGTTACCTTTGACTTATAATGGAGAACGTAAAAATTACAAAGTTACTGTTTAAGGGCACTTCCGGATGGACTACGACAAAACCCCTTTAGACTAGGACACTTCGAGAGTCAAGACCCATGGGAGCACCGGAGTACTCATGTTACCTCACCCAGGGAAGCCGAGTGCATAGGTGTCTTTTGGTGTCGGGTTTCGTTGATGTTTTCTATGGAGATCTGCAAAGAAGTGCTGCAGGCGACCAGAGGAAAAGTGTCCGGGTGGATCCAAGTGTGGATCAAAGATATGAAGAACCTGAAAGCAGAGGGGACAGAGTCTGGGTCACTAGCCAGTGACCAGGAAGGTACCAGGAAGGAACCAGGCGATGTCGCGATGATCTCAGGTGAAGAGGAGAAGCTTGTCTCTGCAGCCACGAGGACCAGGAGGTGTCGACGATGACCAGGAGCTGGATTCGAGTTGTCCCATGAAGGATCTAGTTGACTGCGGTGTCGGTATCTGGATTGGACCCAACAAGCCTTGGCAAACGCAACCCATGCAGGAAGTGAAGATTGGCTTTGGTGCAGACCAGCAAGGTCTGAGGAGCTTCTCCTTTGCAGGGAAGCTGGAGCAAGCCTGCGGCAACCAGGAAAGCAGTTCGGTTTTAAAGTATTGTCTTCACGAGGCTCACTAGCCAATGGGCTGGCAACCGAGAAGATGCGTTGAGCTGAAATACAAGAGCGGGCCCCACCTGGCACTCGCGGAGTGTGGAGGGCTGAGCTTTGGTGCAAATGGTGCTCGGACCTAGGGCTTCTCATACCCCATTGCACAAATTCGAGTTACCTCAGGAGTCAATGCAGTTAGAAAAATGCAGGATGTCCAGGGTGTCCGGTCCCACGTCTCTCGTGTCCGCCACGGGTCTCAGCTTTGCTGGGGATGTGGATTGGAGTCAGTGAAGTCTGGAAGTCCAGTTCTTGTGTTGCTGAGTCTTCGGGTTCCATCGGGAGCATCGACAAAGCAGACCAGCAAGCATAAAAGTGGTAACTCTGGTTTTGAGGCTCAAAACAACAATGGACTCTATAAGAACAGAAGAAGGACTGCACTTGCTGAGCCTGTGGACCTCAGAAAGAAAGGCTGCTCTAGGAGCACTGCACATGCTGGACGCCCTGAGCCAAAACATGACTTCCGTAGAGAGAAACCCCCAGGCGTGAATCTACTCCGACTCATGCTAATGGCCAGTGAATGGACTCCAAGGGCTAGTTGGTTAGCTTCCTTTAAAGCTTTTGAACCCCAAAGTTAAACAGGCCCTGCACCTGCAAAGTGCCCAGCTGACCAGTTTGCCCTGGAATAGCCCGGGATTCTGCTGGTGTAGCCGAGCGATCAAGTCCTAGCCCTGAAGAGGTCCCTATCAGGAGCTGGATCCTTGGCTAATGCTACAGTGTACTCCCCAGTGAACTGCAACTGGCAAGCTGAATCCAAAGACCACAGTCTCTGAGCCTAGAGCTTGAGGCTCATATACCTACCGTTACTTGAATATTTGAGGGTAGCGCTGAATGTCGCAGAGAAATTCGCAGAACTTCGGCGTTTGCGATCGCAATTAGGCTTAATGGTGTGTATAAAAGAAATACTGCCTCTCAAAATAAGGAATCGCAAAATTTGCGATTCCTTATTTTGCGAATGCATTTAAGGAATTGCAATTTGCGATTCCTTAAACGGAATGCATGAGGCACCCACGTTGTGTGAATATGGCATAAGGAATTGCAAATTACCAAAAACTACAGGTTGGTGGTAATTTGCAATTTCTTTCACAAATGCACATTTTTTTGTATTTTTCTAAGTGGCATGTGGCGCACACACATGCCCGTAGGGCATGTATGTGCGCCACATGTGCACCCATGCTCATTTCAGGGGTGCAACAGGGTGTCCATTTGACACCCTGGCACACTTGAAATTGCAATCTCAATTTGCGATTCTCTAATTGAGAATCGCAAATTAAGAATGTCTTCCCATTCATTGCTCTGGGCCTCTAGGCCCAGAGGAATGAATGGGGAGGTATTCCTTAATTGCGAATTACAATTTGCGATTCTCATTTAAGGAATATGTAGGATTCGCAAAATTTATTGCAAATCCTACATACATAGCGTTTTGTGATTCTCAAAGATTTGCTATTTGAGAATTGCAAAACCTGACGTTGATACATATGGCCCTTAGGCTTTACTAGACCGCTGCACTTCAGCTGTCCATCAACATCGAACCTGGCACCAGACACAAGCTACAGAGGACCCTGCCAACCTCACTGTCGACAAGAAAAAGAACCAGAAATGTTTCCAAGTATGAAGGTAAAATATTGACCAGGACTAACCCAGCACCAGCATCTGACCCTGACTTCCATCGCAGCCTGACTCCAGTAGACCTGTTTTGAACCTTGACTCTGCGTGATCTATGTTTCCAGGGATTGATTGTGGGAGTGGGACAGGCAGTCTTTCCCAGGTTGAAGAAGAACTAGAGGGAACTATATGGGTTTGGGGGTGAAAGTTTGAGATTGGTTCCCTGGACTAGGCTTGTGTGCAGTTTTTCAGAGGGAAATTACTGTGAAATGTTCATTTGTAGTGTTTCTGTTTAGGACTGTTAGCGTTTTCTTTGTAAAATTGTGGATTCTTATGGAGGTCACTACTATGTTTAGTCTCTATTTCTGTGCAAATAACAAAAAACACATAGTTTAAAATTATTAATCTTTGATTTTTTGATACATTGTGCTATTTAATAGCTCTGTATGAAATTTGGCATGTTTAACTTGCTTCTGATATGTTGAGTTTCATTCACGTCTGCCTAGGTGGGCGTGGTTAAAAAGGACAGGGGCACAACTTGTTCGATTGCTAATGTATTGGACACCCTTTGAAAACTATGCATGAAATTAACCAGGACTTTACTTGTCCTAATCTCTGTTGGATTTCTATTAATCTGGCAAGTTAAGACCGGAGCAAAGCTCATGCAGATGTGACAGAGGGGACGCAAATTTAAAGTGCAGTATAAAGCTTTGATTTGCTAATTAGTTTGGCACCATTTGATGGATTTGCACGAAAGCTGGGAGACCTGAATTGGGTGGAACTTAGAGAGTGCATGCGCAGCTGGTGCTTGGCTGTTTGGTAGGTTGGTTTTCTGCAGAAACCAATGCTGCGCATGACTCAAGACTAAAGACTACAGGGCTCATTTATAAGTCCCTTGCGCCACCGGTGGGTCACTTTTTGTGACGCTCTGGTGGCGCAGGAGCCTGCTCTATATTTACCCAGCAGCACTAAGGCACATTTTTTTGCTTAATGCTGCCTTGTAAATATCGTTCCCTTTAATGCAGTTTTCTGCATTGAAGGGGCGTGGAATGGGTGTTGCTCGGGGTGTTCCCAGCAACATCCATGGCTTTTTGACACTGCCCCAGATCGTAACTCTGAGGCCAAGCCAAAAATGTACACTCCCCCCCCCTCCCCCCAAGGGAGGCGTAAGGGAGGCACAACGAGGAGAAATATCTTTGTTTCTCCCTGTTTTTTCTTTTTCTATGTGTGCTGCATTCTGCAGCACACATAGAAAAAGGAAAAAGCCTCTTATGATTGTTTTTGTGCAGGAAGGATTTCCTTCCTGCACAAAAATAATCATCCCCGCAACACAGGCATCATTGCACTATGGTGCAAAGAATCCTATGTTGGCACAGGGCAGCCCATTGTGTGCCAGCGCAGGGGAAAAGGGCAGGAATGCGCCATATCTGATAGGTACAACATATGCAAAATAAACAATTGATGGATGGAATGCTGGACAATGCAAACATTCACCCGCAGTCACAAGGATCTGAGTTTAATCCATCATTCTTTTGGTCACAACACCACCCGGTTTGGACCCAGCCATATGCAAATCAGTCTTGACCCTGTTCCTTGTGGGAACAGTCCAGCCCGAACTGCCAAGCCAGGTTCTCCCTGGACTGGAAACAAGAATCCTGGGACCGGTTTCAGGGCATCACCCTTCATCAGCCAGGCTAGCTTGAATCCAGTGGTGTAGTGAGCACTGGACCCACGTTTGGGCATACTGTTCCCACTTAGGGTGACATATGCAAAAGAAACAATTGATGGACGGAATGCTGGACAATGCAAACATTCACCCCTAGTCACAAGGATGTGAGTTTAATCCATCATTCTTTTGCTCACCACACCACCCCAGTGTGAACCCAGCCATATGCAAATCAGTCTTGACCCTGTTCCTTGTAGGAACAGTCCAGCCCGAACTGCCAAGCCAGGTTCTCCCTGGACCGGAAACAAGCATCCTGGGACCGGTTCATGGTATCACCCTTCATCAGCCAGGCTAGGTTGAATTTAGAGGTGCCGTGAGCATGGGACCCACGTCTGGGCATACCCTTCCAACTTAGGGCGACATATGCAGAAGAAACAATTGATGGACCAGATGCTGGACAATGCTAACATTCACCCCTAGTCACAAGGATCTGAGTTTAATTCATCATTCTTTTGCTCACCAAACCACCGCAGTATGCAAATCATTCGACCCTGTTCCTTGTGGGACCAGTCCAGCCCAGTCAGCAGGGTATGCCCAGACGTGGGTCCCTTGCTCACTTTGCCACTGGATTCAAGCTAACCTGGCTGATGATGGCAGTTAGCCTAAAACCGGTCCCAGGATGCTTGTTTCTGGTCCAGGGAAGACATGGCTTGGCAGTTCGGGCTGGACTGTTCCCATGAGGCACATGGTCAAGACTGATTTGCAACTAGCTGTGTCTCAACTGGGTGGTGAAGTGAGCTAAAGAACGATCATGGATTCAACCCAGATGTGTGACTGGGGGTGAGTGTCTGAAAAGTTTCAGCGCACTGTCCATCATCTCCTTGTGTTTGCTTTGTTCACCCTAAGTTGGCAGGGTATGCCCAGACATGGGTCCCTTGCTCACTTTGCCACTGGATTCAAGCTAGCCTGGCTGATGAGGGCTGTTAGACTGAAACTGGTCCCAGGATGCTTGTTTACAGTGCAGGGAAGACATGACTTGGCAGTTCGGGCTGGACTGTTCCCATGAGGCACAGGGTCAAGACTGATTTGCAAATAGCTGTGTCTGAACTGGGGTGGTGAAGTGAGCTAATGAACCATGATGGATTCAACCAAGATCTGTGGCTGGGGGTGAGTGTCTGAAAAGTTTCAGCGCTCTGTCCATCATCTAATTGTGTTTGCTTTGTTCGCCCTAAGTTGGCAGGGTATGCCCAGACATGGGTCCCTTGCTCACCTTGCCACTGAATTCAAGCTCGCCTGGCTGAAGAGGGCAGTTAGCCCGAAACAGGTCCCAGGATGCTTGTTTCCAGTCCAGAGAAGACATGATTTGGCAGTTCGGACTGGACTGTTCCCATGAGGCACAGGGTCAAGACTGATTTGCTTATAGCAAGGACTGATCTGGGGTGGCGAAGTGAGCTAAAGAACGATGATGGATTCATTCCAGATCTGTGAATGGGGGTGAGAGTCTGAAAAGTTTCAGCGCTCCGTCCATCATCTCCTTGTGTTTGCTTTGTATCCGATAGGTACAGTGCATTCCTACCCTTTTCTTTTGCCGTAGGGCATTGCAGCAAGAAGGCCTGCGGTGCTGTCCTACGCCAAAAACTGTTACATGCAATGGTTGTTAGCCACAAGGTGGGGTTAGGTAGGGCCTGGCTCAGGGACACACTCTATTCAACTGCTGCTGCATACAGCTGAAGGCTACGAGAATGCGGGTAGGCTGCCACATGATATGAAGGCACTCTCATGTACCACCCCATCTACCACACACCTTATATCTACACTAACGCCAGAAACACTTCTACCCTTCCATCTAAAAGACACAGTTAATATGTTAGTGTTGGCTTGGTCATAACAACTTAATGTAAGTTTAAAAACCCTACAAAATTTCCATAAAAGCACAAAGTGCTGTTATGGAAACAAAAAAAACCAGCTAGAAACCCTCTAAAACCCCCCAGTTATGGCTTGTTCCATAAACTATAGCTCATACATCTGCCAGGCAAAGCATAACTCACACACCAAATACATTACACACACAGCACTTTTTACATAATACAGGTTGTCTTGGATGGTTTTTTGTTTGGTATTTTACAAATCCAAAGATATAACACTGCACCTGGGATGATAAACTATCTTTGTCATGTTTTTAAACTCAGTGTGGATGGAATTCACTAATCCTAAGCTTTATGACTTTACTAAAACTGCCAAAAGTTGTGTCACTTTTCTAGCTCAGTGTGTTTCCCTCTGGACCAGTCCTCTGCTAATAAATTGTGCTAGAAAGATAGGCCTTTGAGGTGAGTAGGTGGTGATAATGATGCATTCTGGTAGATGTTGAGCTGTGGCACAGAACTATGAACTTTTCGGGCCAACCCCACTGTGAAAGTGACCATAATCCATTGGTCCTAGCTTTAGAGTGGTTTCAGCTTAAAGATGCTCAGGGCATACCAGAGCGAAGCTCCCCTAATGTAATTGCAATTGAAGGAGGCAGAAGAGTACATTGGGGAACATTTGTACAATCAATTGGAAAAATGTCTTCCATGTACGAACAAATTATTCCGTTCTTGGAAACCGCATTTGTGGTTGTCCTAACAGTGGTGGCCTTGATTCTCACTTGACGAGAGCTAAGAACCACCAAGATATGGTTTTAAAACTGTCAGAGTTCTTTTACAACAGTAAAAATCCTAAAAAATCTCTCCCCAAAACTAAAAATACCTGGTTTAACAAAGTGTGTAGGGAAGCTAAATCCGCTTTGACTCTAGGGATTAGGGAAGGGGATAGTTCATGTATCAAAGTAGCCAGGTCACATTATAAAAAAACTCTTGCTGAAGCCCAAGCGACATGGGATCTCGACAGATGGGAAGCAATTAAAAAAGCTTTCGATGATCGAGATATGAGAGGCTTTTGGAATTTAGTTAAAACAGGGATATTCGAAGGCATCTCAGCTATCAAATCTAATCTGGGAGAAGAAGCTTGGAGATCCCATTTTAAAGTTTTATATTCAAAACCCCATGATGGAGAAATTGATGGCATGGTTATAGGTTTTAATCAGATTCCAGCTAATGACACCGACACACCACTCTGCACATTGGCAGAGATATCCTTGGCGTTGGCCAAATTACTGCCAAATAAGGCACCTGGGCTGGACAGGATCCCTGGAGACCTGTTTAGAAATGACCACGTTGTATAGGCACCCTATTTATGGACCCTATTTTACGCCATCCTCCAAGGTATGGAGCTTCCTCTGACTTGGGCTGGCGCAGAAATTATCCCTATTTACAAAAAAGGCTCCCCACATAACCCGCAAAACTACCGCCCAATCAGTCTTATTGATGTCACGCAAAAGATCTTTTTTCGTGTACTCCTAGGTCTATGGCAATCATGGATGGATGAGACAAATGTATTGACTCCTTTACAAGCTGGCTTTAGATCTAAAGTCTCAACTATTGATCAGTTATTTAGATTGCAACTGATCTTTTGGAAAACTGTAATATTGGAGGGTGGCAGTCTTTTTTTAACCTTTGTGGACCTTAAATCCGCCTTTGACATGGTGCGGCGCGATCAGCTTTGGGGCTTTCTCCATGATATGGGAGTACCGTCATACTTATGCCACCAGCTGAAGCGCCTGCACAAAGGCACCTACGCAATGATAAGACATGGCAAGAATGGAGAATTAACAGTTCCATTCCCCAATGAGAAGGGGGTGAGGCAGGGTTGTGTGCTAGCACTGGCTCTGTTCTCCCTCTTTCTCAACGGCTTAATTAACACCCTTCTTGCAGTCAAGGACATAGATTCCCCAAGGTTAGCAAATTGTAAAATGCCAGCCCTAATGTTTGCTGACGACACCCTCCTTTTATCCAAGTCACCCATGGGTATGCAGCAGGTATTGGATGAATTTAGTTTATTTTGTAAGAAAGGGGATTTGGAGATAAATCTCTAGAAAACTAAATACATGGTTTTTTATGCCAATACCAGTGATTGCTGACAACCTCGAATGGAAAGCAGGCCTCTAGAGCGGGTGTCTACCTTCGATTACCTGGGTCTTACTCTAACTAACAAGATGGATTTGGGGACTTAAGTCAAGAAAGCCAACCTAAGATTAACACAGTCCATAGGAGGAATTTAAAAAGTTTATAAAAGCTGTACCCAAAAAACGGTAGGCCCACCAGCAGAAATTTTTAAGACCCAAGCGAGGCGAGTCTCACTATATGGCGCTGAACTTTGGGGTCACTGCTCGTCCAACGCCCTAACAGCGACAGAGAATACTTTTATTAGGCAGCTGCTGGGACTCCCAAAAAGTATTCCCTTAACCCCACTTAGGATGGACTTGGGAATTGGCCCCATTGCCGATTTAATCGCTGACTGTCCCCTCCTTTATTGGCGCCGCCTCTGGAGTACGCCGGAGTTATCACCCTATAAAGAGGAATTGAAGGATGTCATGTCCATTCAGGGTGCAAGGAAACTCCCTTGGTTGTCTTATATTAGGAATCTATGCCATTTACTGGGGAGGTAAAATATGTGGTTATCACCAGAAGATACTTGTCCCCGATTTCTAAAGAGTCCCTAGCTATCGCTTTCAAAGAATATAAATTCGCCCATATCTTACAGAGCACAGACTCATGCTCCCTGACCTCTAGGTTTCTTGACATTAAAGATCAATACAAGTTAGAGTCGGCCTTGGATAGTATTCAACCTTTAATGGCCAAGAAGTTATTCTTACAATTTAGACACGGGACGCTTCCGTTGCGTGCATTTACAAACAAATGGAAAGAAGCCACTAAACAAGACTGTCCCGGGTGTTCCCTAACAGAAGAAACTGAACTTCACGTTATACTTTTTTGTCCCGCTTATAAGAAGTCAAGGTCTAAGTGGGTTCTTCAGTTCTGTAGGAATGTGGGGATACATAATTACATCGAGGTCTTCAGACTACTAAGTATGAGATGCACCCATTCATTTTAGCTGTCACCTCCAAATTTTGATTTGCGATGTGGTGCATTCGTAGAGGCATTATAAAGAAAAATGAGTTGGGCAACAATGTAACTCTGGCCTGCCACTAGATACCCTACTGCCCAAATCAACATATATCTCCCACTGGGGAAACCTTCTGAAATTTTAGTTTAGCTATTTGTTCTTAATGTTTTTACTGTTAAATTATTTTTTTATCTGTACAGATCTTACATTTTCTTATTGTCTTAAATGATCGTCTTGGCTTTAGGTAACCATTATAAAATTGTAGTATAATATCGTACTTGGCCCCAATGATACTTTGTATAAACTGTTATAGTTTATAACTGTTGTCTACTGTAACTCCTGCAACACTGTGTAATGTTTTAACTAACTGTGCTTTTATGGCTGCAAAGCCGAAATAAAGTTTCTTTTGACTTGACTTGAAAAAAAATGCTGTTATGGTTACAAAAAAACCCAGCTAGAAACCCTCTAAAAATCCCCAGTTATGGTTTGTTCTGTAAACTATAGCTCACACATCTGCCATGCAAAGCAAAACTCACACATCAAATGCATTACACGCACAGCTCTTTTTACATAACACAGGTTGTCTTGGATGGTTTTTTGTTTGGTATTTTACAAATCCAAAGATATAACACTGCACTTGGGATGATAAACTGTCTTTGTCCTGTTTTTAAACTCAGTGTGGATAGAATTCACTAATCCTAAGCTGTAAGACTTTACTAAAACTGGCAAAAGTTGTGTCACTTTTCTAGCTCAGTGTGGTTCCCTCTGGACCAGTCCTCTGATTATAAATTCTGCTAGAGAGATAGGCCTTTGAGGGGAGTTGGTGGTGGTGGTGCAGATGAGCCCCATGTAGAGCGGCTCTCCAGCTAGAGACAGTCTGGGACCCACCAAGAGCTCCCTGCTTTCTTTTGCATCATTTATAAGGCACTCCAAGCCTGCAAGTGTGTGGTATGGAATACTACATATTATACAGCGGTGGCCGCCACAGTGTACATATGGTGCAGCCACGCTACCCAATTCAAAGGCATTAGTTGAATTGCCCATTACTTTGCTCTACATGAATGATCTGCATAAAATGTCAGACTCCCTCAGAGTGTGTAGGTAATGTCAAGTTTCATGCATTTCTGTCTGGGGAAAAAGAGTTACACGGGTAAAATAATATGTTTTCTCATTTTAGATCCCATAGGAAATGTCGCTCAGTGCTACAGCAAAGCCATCTGAACAGATTTACCCCAAAAGTGGCATGACTCTAAAGATTCACAAGGAAAGGGAGCTTTTTGTGGTTTGGTGTAAATCTGTTTCGTTTTTCAACAGGTGCCCGGTTGGGTTGAAAGGGTTAACACTTTGCAAATCTTGGCCATTTACAATCACACTTTCCAAAATCTCGATTTATTGTCATTCACAGTTGGATTCTTTAAGGAGTCTGATTGGCTGGTGAAGGGGATCAAAATATTTCTCCATCATCTGAAGAAATTAGATTTTGGTCAAAGTCCCAATTTTAGTATTGTGTAAATGATTGTAAATGCTGCAACCGGAACTGAGAGAAAATGACAGTAACATCCCAGCAGATATGCAATATGAGTTCAAGTGCAAACTTGGAGCAAGTACACAAAGCTTCAGTGTTTATGCTGATAGTAAAGTGCAGAGCCATCGATACAGAAACCATCCTGGTTTCCTTCCTGGACCTCTCGAGGGCATTGTGTTGCCTAAGCAGGGGCAAACTGGTGAGTCCTTGAAGAAATCTGCACAGAAGATGGCATTGTGAGTCTGCTGAAATCCATGCATATTAATCTTACAACCATGATAAGCTACAGAACCAAAGGAGAGCTCCCAGCTACAAAGCGAGCCTGGTCTTCGAAGTGACTGCTCTCTTTTTTCCTTTACATATGTGTGGTTCAAGCAATACCTTTATATCAAAACTAGGGATGGGCGGAACTCACGGAGTTTAACTCCGCGGAATTCTGCAGAGTTACAAAAGAACTGCAAAAGATTTCATGGGAATCTGCCAATAGGTGACAAATATGCAGCTTGCGCGGCTCACGTTACAATTTAGTGTGGGTAGCACGAGCAGCACTGAAAATCAGTGCGAACAGCACCAGGCATTGGGCAAGAGTGCGCAGCCACTCACTTTGATTCTGCAGCTGCTCGAGGATAAAATCTACTCGAGGGGCAGCAGATCTGCTCGAACGGCAGCCCATGTGACCACGACCACTCACAAACGCTGGCGACCGTCCAGTTTAGAAAATTGTGCAGGGGTCGCCAAATATCGCTTGAATATTCTAGAGCCTAGCAGGAGAGAAATTCCACCATGTGGTGATTGGCAGAATTTGACCAGAACTCCGTGTTAAAATGTAACTTGTAGTGCCCAAATTTCTACCAGATCCGCAGGCGGAACGGAACATTCCAAACACCTCTAATCAAGACCAGAGATGTACCTAGAGTTGAAACCATGGCAGTTTCACTCCACCTTTTTGTGAACTATGTAGTGCTACTCTTCAGAATTGGTAACAACCTCCAAAATGTAATCCATTCATATTCTACCATTAGGACCTCATTGGAACGAACAACTAAAGTCATGTGCACACACAGCAACATATTGTCAATTATGTGATTTTTTCCCCTATTTGGCTTTGACTCCAAAATAAATTGGGCTGCTCCACTGATTCAAAAAAGTGTGTGCAGTTTGTAGGGTCAAGGAGCCATTTTCTCATTGGCATTATCTTGGCATCAAAACAATTCCAGAGATGTTAACCATCTGTTGAGCACAGTGTGTGTCAGGTCAATTTATTGCATTGGTGGTTTGATTTTGCTGATGAAAGATCTCTTCAGGTAGAAGAAAAGAGATGTACCAGAAAACTTCTTGAATTGCCTCTCCACCTAATTCAAGGTTCAGAATGTACTCTACCCTACCCTAAATGGTCCTGTGCCTTAAAGGTTGAGTGTCTGGCTATCAGCAGCTACAGTGAGTGCAACAGTAGGGAAAGTGTTAGAAAGCGGAGGGGTAAAAATGACTATTCCCACTTTAGTAAGTGCAACAGTATGGAAAGCGTTGGATAGGCGAGCTGTAAAAATTACTATTCCCACTTCAATAGTGCAACAGTAGGGAAAGTGTTGGATAGCGGAGGGATAAAACTTACTATTCCCACTCCAGTCAGTGCAACAGTAGGGAAAGTGTTAGATAGCGGAGGGGTGAAAATTACTATTCCGGCTCCAATAAGTGTAACAGTAGGGAAAGTGTTCGATAGCGGAGGGGTAAAAATTACTATTCCCACCACAGTGAGTGCAACAATAGGGAAAGTGTTGGATAGCGGAGGGGTAAAAATGACTGCTCCCACTATAGTGAGTGCAACAATAGGGAAAGCTTTGGATAGCGGGAGGGTAAAAATTACTATTCCCACACCAGTGAGCGCAACAATAGGGCAAGTGTTGGATAGCGGAGGGGTAAAAATTATTATTCCCACTCCAAAAAGTGTAACAGTAGGGGAAGTGTTCTATAGCAGAGGGGTAAAAATTACTATTCCCACTACAGTGAGTGCAACAATAGGGAAAGTGTTGGGTAGCGGAGGGGTAAAAATTACTATTCCCACTCAAATAAGTGTAACAGTAGGGAAAGTATTGGATAGCGGAGCGGTAAAAATTATTATTCCCACTCCAATGAGTGCAACAGTAGGGAAAGTGTTGGATAGCGGAGGGATACAATTTACTCTTCCCACTCCAATAAGTGTAAAAGTAGAGAAAGTGTTTGAAGCAGAGGGGTTCAACTTACTATTCCCACTCCAATGAGTGCAACAGTAGGAAAAGTGTTGGAGAGTGGAGGGGTAAAATACTATTCCCACTCCAATAAGTGTAACAGTAGGGAACGTGTTCGATAGCGGAGGGGTAAAAATTACTTTTCCCACGACAGTGAGTGCAACAAAAGGGAAAGTGTTGGGTAGTGGAGGGGTAAAAATTACTATTCCCACTCCAATAAGTGTAACAGTAGGTAAAGTGTTGGATAGCTGAGCAGTAAAAATGACTATTCCCATTACAGTGAAAGCAACAATAGGGAAAGTGTTGGATAGCGGAGGGATAACAATTACTATTCCCACTCCAATAAGTGTAACAGTAGGTTAACTGTTCAATAGCAGAGGGGTAAAAATTACTATTCCCACACCAGTGAGTGCACAGTAGGGAAAGTGTTAGAGAGGGGAGGGGTATAAATGACTATTTCCACTCAAATAAGTGTAACAGTAGGGAAAGTGTTGGATAGCGGAGCGGTAAAAATTACTATTCACACTCCAATGAGTGCAACAGTAGGAAAAGTGTTGGAGAGCGGAGGGGTAAAAATTACTATTCACACTCCAGTTAGTGCAACAGCGGGGAAATTGTTGGATTGTAGAGGGGTAAAACTTACTATTCCCACTCCAATAAGAGAAACAGTAGGGAAAGTGTTAGAGAGCAGAGGGGTAAAAATTACTATTCCCACTCCAGTGCGTGCAACAGTAAGACTTCGATAGTGGCAGTAAAAAATGTACTATTCACACTCCAATCAGTGCAACAGTAGGGAAAGTGTTGGATTGCGGAGGGGTACAAATTAATATTCTCACTCCAGTCAGTTCACAGTTAAAACAAACAATATATTATCAACATAAATATCTGTGTATATATATATATATATATATATATATATATATATATATATATATATATATATATATATATATATCATGCTCCTGGGTTACTCGCCACACAGTAAGGGAGCACGCAGGCAGCTGAGAAGGTTTAAACCCATAACCTTTAATTCCTGGTATAGACGGCATGCGAAGATGGGACAAATGCAGACAGTTCCTTCATGACGCCTTACGCTTTTCGAACTCCTTTCTTCATCAGAGGCTTTGTAATGAAGGTTGCGCGCTGCTCCCAAGCGTTGCTTTATTAAACAATGACACGCCCCCAATGGGCTGTCCAAATGGAACAGTGTCCTGCAGCCTTATGGGAGTTATAGTTTTCAATCCATAGATGGAAGCACTCTTAGCTGCATCAAAGGCTCTGAATGAGTCCCTCCACCTTCGCCTCCGTCCTCATCCACTTCAGATGCCCCACAGGAGGTAAGGGTATAATGTTCCTCGTGGCCTCCAAAGTTCGTAGGGTGGTGCTCATCTCGCGGCTGGCCTGCCGCTTAAACATCATGCTCCTGGGTTACTCGCCACACAGTAAGAGAGCACGCAGGCAGCTGAGAAGGTTTAAACCCATAACCTTTAATTCCTGGTATAGACGGCATGCGAAGATGGCACAAATGCAGACAGTTCCTTCATGACGCCTTACGCGTTTCGAAATCCTTTCTTCATCAGAGGCTTTGCAATGAAGGTTGCGCGCTGCTCCCAAGCGCTGCTTTATTAAACAATGACACAGCCCCAATGGGCTGTCCAAATGGAACAGTGTCCTGCAGCCTTATGGGAGTTATAGTTTTCAATCCATAGATGGAAACACTCTTAGCTGCATCAAAGGCTCTGAATGAACCCCCCCACCTTCGCCTCCGTCCTCATCCACTTCAGATGCCCCACAGGAGGTAAGTGTATAACGTTCCTCGTGGCCCCCAAAGTTCGTAGGGTGGTGCTCATCTCGTGGCTGGCCTGCTGCTTAAACATCATGCTCCTGGGTTACTCGCCACACAGTAAGAGAACACGCAGGCAGCTGAGAAGGTTTAAACCCATAACCTTTAATTCCTGGTATAGACGGCATGCGAAGATGGAACAAATGCAGACAGTTCCTTCATGTTCATTATTTAGACGGGTTGCACACCTTTTTTCAAACTTCCTCTCCAAATTAATCAACAGTTTCTTCATGGTAGCGTGCTCACTGATTAACGTGCCAAGCCCAAAACAGCACGTAATGAACCAAACGTAATTAATAATTTAGGGCACCTTTTATGCCCCAAAACAGTGGCGACAGCTTTCTCTTCACAGTGCATATGCTTATTTATTCCTTTAAACTCGAGTGTTTTTATCCATTAGTGTTTGTATATCCATCTGAAATTATAAATCATTTCCTCCTGCGTCCGCCTGCACCGTTATGCAATTTCCATATTTTCTCATGCCTTGGTCGGCCTTACGAACCTTTCTCCCAAAACACGCACTAAGGCAAAGTTCTTTAAAAAGCAGTTTATTCAGTCCCAATGCATTTCGAACCCCACCGGGTTCTTCGTCCGGGGAAACTGTAGGTGACAATAAAACATACTTTTTTGTAACAATTTATGTTTGCACATTTTTTCTTGGTCATCTACTTAAAATAAAATATACTCCAATTAACATTTCTTAGTTAAAATTTTTCCCTCTTTTTGTTTATCAGGAATGACCCATCATACCATTCTTATGCCTTCTGTTTCGCTTCCCGCTCCCTCCCTTCTCCGACCTCCTCCCTTTCTCTCTCTGTACCCCCCCCCCCCACTGCTGCTCCAACTAAACACAAAGGCGTGTCTGCAATTTAACATTCTATCCAGGATTTTTTAAATATTTGTGTTTAGTTGGAGCAGCAGTGGGGGGGTACAGAGAGAGAAAGGTTTAGTTCCTTCATGTTGCCATACGCGTTTCGAAATCCTTTCTTCATCAGAGGCTTTGCAATGAAGGTTGCGCGCTGCTCCCAAGCGCTGCTTTATTAAACAATGACACGCCCCCAATGGGCTGTCCAAATGGAACAGTGTCCTGCAGCCTTATGGGAGTTATAGTTTTCAATCCTTAGATGGAAGCACTCTTAGCTGCATCAAAGGCTCCGAATGAGTCCCCCACCTTCGCCTCCGTCCTCATCCACTTCAGATGCCCCACAGGAGGTAAGTGTATAACGTTCCTCGTGGCCCCCAAAGTTCATAGGGTGGTGCTCATCTCGCGGCTGGCCTGCCGCTTAAACATCATGCTCCTGGGTTACTCGCCACACAGTAAGAGAGCACGCAGGAATTAAAAGTTATGGGTTTAAATATTCTCATCCGAACATCACCTATCGAAGGGCTAAAAACATAGGAGATTGGCTAGTCCATAGTCACTTCAGTGAACCACCAAACAGATCCTGGTTACAAAGAGAAGGGTTCTGGCCATGTAAGCATTGCAAGGTCTGTAAAATAGCACACCTACTAAACAACTTGAGATTGGCACAGGAAAAAAATGGACTATACATCAACATCTAACTTGCAAAAGTACTTTTGTTGTCTACATGGTGGAATGTCCCTGCCACAAGAGATACATAGGCAGCACGATATTCAAAGTGAAAAAAAGAATTCTCGAACATGCACGAGCCACCACCCACAAAGACCGCACGAATGCGATTGCCAAACACATAGAAAAATACCATGACAACAACTGGGAGACATTGCGATATTGCGCTATTGATCAAATACCTGCATCAGAAAGAGGTGGCAATCAAATCAAAACCCTCCGACAGAGGGAATCAAAACACATCATCAATTTCAGGACCTTAGACCCCAGAGGTCTTAATCAAAATGAAGAATTATATGTTCATTTATGAAAGAAATGAGTATTATAGTGAAGGACTAACAACCAATGGGAGGAGTCAGAATAAATTAAACTCACTGGCGAGTGACAAATATCCTATACAACCATCTCCATTCTGGAATAGATGCTGGATTCCACGTTTAACAACAAAAGGTGACACATACCAGGAGACATTCAATATGCTCACTAGAGAGACTGAATTGCAACAAACTCATCTATAATTGAAAAACTGGGATAAAAACAGCAAATCTGCATGTCCTTAATCAATCATTTTTATGTAAACTTGAGTTAAGCACACATTAATTGTTTAAGTATGGTTAAAATGATTAAGTGATGAAACTACATTTACCATAATGCACTAGTTGTATAGAGAGGTAATCACTGTGCACTAAAGATAAAAGAAGGCTTAACCCCAAGCACAACATCCCGTGAACAAGCCTAAGGCTGAGTGAAATGCGTTGGGCTTTGGTCATAAACTTATAAAATAAAGTCAATGAATGTTTAAAAGAAGACTCGAGTGAGTGCGTTTTTATAATGCCAAGCGAAAGATTGGTCGTTGTTTGATAATTTTTGACTTGACCCTGTCGAAAAAACGCACCACGCCAAACTAAGAGCGCTGGCGTCATAGTGGGTCACATAGGATGGATATATATAAATATTGACTGAAAAAACCATAGGTTTTATACACGTTATAGTTAGGAAGTAGCATTTACAAAACCTATGAAATTCACAAAAAAAAACATAGGTTTTACACACGTTATAGTTAGGAAGTAGCATTTACAAAACCTATGAAATTCACTGAAAAAACCATAGGTTTGACACCAGTTATAGTTAACTGGAAATTTTACTGATATAAAACCAATGAAATTCCACGTTATAGTTAGTTGGACTCACTATAACTTGCGCGTGTAATGCACTGTTGATGACATCACATATTACATCACTCACGACACCATCCAGTGAATGTGTGTCTTTCTGAAAAATAAATATTAGTGAGTAATGTTTAAATTTTTAAATATATGTATTAGTGTTTCACTTTGTGTATAAGTAGCTGCATGGGTTGGTGAGTAGGTACATGTGTATGTACATGGGTTATTAGATGTTTTATTAGTATCAGTATGAGTGTTTGTATTGTTTAGTGTGGGAATTACTTACAACATTGATGCATGAGTGACAGACTCTTTTTTTGTATGTATTTTGAAGACTACATATGTGCAGGACTGTATGGTTGAATAGTGTGTATATGTGTATGTTAGTGAGTAAATGACTGTCTCACTAGTGTTTTAAACAGTAACTACATATGTTTTAATCTAGAATATGTGAATATTGATGCACATAAGTGAGTGTATGTGAGAGTAAGAGATTGTAAGAGTTCCTGTTTACATAAGTATGTGTTTCGAAAAGTGATTGTTTAAGAGAATAAATATGTGTAATTTTCAATAGAAGTAAGGTGGTAGTGTATGTATTGCTCTGTATGCGAAAAAATGGATGTTCAATAGTTTATTTGCATGTGTGAGTATGTGTGTGAGTAACTTTTGGATGACTGTCGGTGTGTAACAGGAAGTATAGGTGTATCACTTCACATGATGAGTGAGTATATGTATGAGTGACTATATAGAACTGTTGGTGAATGAGTGGGTGTGTATATAGATGGTGGAATTACTGAATTGATTGTAACTGGTATGGATATCTCTTTTTTTTGGAAAATTTTAGTTTCTTTTTTCTTTTTTTGAATGTTTTTCAAGGGTTACATTACACTGAAAGGAGATCTGTTACTCTGTCACAAGGATGGTGTCATCAATGATGTCATGAATGATGTCACTGACCATGCCATGAGTGATGTAATATGTGATGTCATCAGCAGTGCATTACACGCGCAAGTTATAGTGAGTCCAACTAACTATAACGTGGAATTTCATTGGTTTTATATCAGTAAAATTTCCAGCTAACTATAACTGGTGTCAAACCTATGGTTTTTTCAGTGAACGTCATAGGTTTTGTAAATGCTACTTCCTAACTATAACGTGTGTAAAACCTATGTTTTTTTTTGTGAATTTCATAGGTTTTGTAAATGCTACTTCCTAACTATAACGTGTGTAAAACCTATGGTTTTTTCAGTGAATTTCATTGGTTTTTAAAATGCTAATTCAGAAATATCTCGTGTATGCAACCTATACTTTTGTCAATAAAGTTCTGACAATATTTTTTTCGGAAACAAGCCGTTTTCTTCACTGTTCAAGTTGCATAGAGACTCCTTGTAAAGCGATACAGAATTAGAAAGTATGTACCTTGCCTTTTTTTGAACGCATTAAAATTTGTCTGTAAATAAAAATAGACTTTCTAAACTTTCGTGCGCGACCCGGTGTGCGCACTCTCGGCAACAGTTCTCAATAAAATGGATAGCGCATTTCCAGGCTTTCGTGCTAGACTAAACCTAGGCTTCTTTTTTATTATGAAAATTTTCATTAAATGGAGCCGAATGTCTTTTTAAACTTTCGTGCGTGACCGAATGTACACACCTTGGTATTTTAAAAAAATAAATAAAAGGTTTTATACTTTAACAATTGTATGCTTGAATCGAGCTCAGAAGATATATTAAATCCGGATGTGTTTGGATTTACTCCTTTTCTCGTTTTGAAACTTCGCTGAATTAGACCGCTACTTCCAAATGACGTACGTGACCAGATACTGTCACCGCGTACACGTCCTGAGACGCGCATGTGAAGTCATGTGACTTGAAAACAACACTTCCAATTGGTTCTTAGTAGTTTCTATTCTGCAATTTACACGGAGCACTCCACCCACTTCCCTCACTATCTTTTGGACTCTCAAAAGAGAACAACGTTCAACATCTTTCGGAAAACTTTGCTGAAATGGCTGCCGTTCCGCATTCATCTTCCGAATCTGAAGGAAATGAGCGACTACCTTTAAAAAGAAAAAAGGAATCTTTTATTTGGCAATTTTTCACTTATCCTGAAGAACAAAAGAAAGTGAATGCGCCAAAAGTTACCTGCACGATATGCAAATCGGTTCTCTCAAGAGGAAATCCAACAAAAAAATATTTCTTTTCCATACATACCATGGTGCGGCATGTCAAACAAGTGCACCCTGTGGAATTTGCACAGGCATCGACAAGAGCCCTGGCCACGCTATTACCATCAGAGGTGGCCAGCACATCTTCTGGTGGACGACCTGTATCTCCATGGAGTGCTGTGATGGACTTGAGACCATATCTTGCACATGAAATGCAACGAGTGTGGAGAAATTCTTCTGTACGGAGAGCAGAGCCTCATTCTTATTAAACTAAAAATTGAGAGTCATAAATGCCCCGAGAAAAGATAAATAAATTCATTTCATTTTGATCCTGTGTCACACATGAAAATGTTGTAGCAAGTTTAAAAAATCAAAAACAACATAACACTTGTTTAAAAAAAAAAAAAGTTCTTTTCAGAACTAACTCATTGTACCAAAAAGAGCTCCAGGAGCATATTATAAAGGGGGTTTATCTCCGCTTTTTTGGCTTTCGTTCGTGCGCAACCGTGTGCGCGCACCCGCCTATATATTTCGTGAAAACTTTGCAATTGCAACTTATTAAATTTCTTCATAGACCCATCAAAGAACTTATACTACGTCAAAGAGACTAAACCTAGGCTTCTTTTTTATTATTATGAAAATTTTCATTAAATGGAGCGGAATGTCTTTTTAAACTTTCGTGCGTGACCGAATGTACACACCTTGGTATTTAAAAAAATAAAATAAAAGGTTTTATACTTTAACAATTGTATGCTTGAATCGAGCTCAGAAGATATATTAAATCCGCATGTGTTTGGATTTACTCCTTTTCACGTTTTGAAACTTCGCTGAATTAGACCCCTACTTCCAAATGACGTACGTGACCAGATACTGTCACCGCGTACACGTCCTGAGACGCGCATGTGAAGTCATGTGACTTGAAAACAACACTTCCAATTGAATGCAGAAATAAGGGTTTTACAAAAAACTCAGTAGACTGCAGCGCTCTTCCTCGTGTGTACGTCTTTAAGGTTATAACGATTGGTTGGATAGTGGTGCGTTAAGAGCGAGCGGAGAAGCCCCTAACCGCTCAAAGGTGAAATTCAGAGAATCCCACTGGACTGAAAAACAGCAATGCTCTCGCACACAACAAAGTAATGTTCCTAAATGGTAATCAATAAATTGAAACACAACAACAATATCAGCCAAGGATAGATGCAGAATCTCGAAAGTGTATATCAAGGTAGGTTGTATTTGATACGTCAACAATCAGCCGACACGTGTTTCGTCGTATAGGTGTAGTCCACAACGACTCTTCAGGGCTTGTGGCGTTCCTGCACGTAAGCAGGTTAGATAAGATTGGACTTTGTATAAAATAAGATCACATTTACATCAAGGGTTGGTAAGTAGAGAGGTATGGCAAGTGTGTATGCCTCCTAAAAGTTGTAGGCACTTCAAGTTGAAAGTGGTACTCGTGGGCTTGATACGTGTGTGTATGAAGCTGTCACCGGGAGGGGATCCACTAAATAATCGTATTCTTCATCATTCGGACCACTGTAGCCCACCGTTCGTGCGGTTATTGCGTGTGAGCGAGATCCCTCCTCCGAAATTTCCCGGTCGCCGTTTTCCAAAGAAAGGTCCGTTCTTTGGAAAACGGCGACCGGGAAATTTCGCCGGGGACGACACCATGCGCAAAGGCTCGTCCCCAGTACATCCAGAGGTGATGTCCGACAAGTTGTGTGGGGGGATGCCTTGCTGATGCCGCCACCCCCACCACCTTCTTGTTGCCTGATCCGGCCAGCTCAATCGATCGAGCATGAGACTCATGCACTCTGATCTCCTTGGCCTCAGTCAAACATCAATAGTAAGATTTTCATAGGTGAGTATAGGTTCATAGTTTTCCATTCACAGACTAAAAGCCTGGAGTGGGAGTGAAAAAGCCATAACTAGGTAAGAAGGAAGGCAGAGACTGTAGGAAGGACTCTGGATATGCTTGGTCCCTGACATGCTTCGATGTCACTGCCTTGCACAAATGGCATAAGTCCTGGATGTTGGGTGCCATAGTTGAGGGTTTGACCTAAAGACACGTCCTGCGGTGCCCTGGTCCAACCATCACATATACCTGCGCCAGGAGACGGTGTGGGGTGCACTGGAAGGGAGAGGCGGCGCGAACGAGCCTCCCCCACCTCCCCAGGTGGAGGTTTCTCAGCTACACCCCAGCGCTTCACTCGACAAGCTGAGTTGCGCCCGCTCCTGCGCACATTGCCTCGCTCGGCCAGCTGAATTACGCCTGCTCTTGCTATTACAGCATCTCACCATCCGGCTGAATTGCACCCACTCTTGCGATACAGCGACAGGCGGCTGCCACTGAGCTCAGGAAATGGCGGTTGGCTCAACAGACTTGGGCCTGGCCTGCAAGGATGGCTCTGGGCAACCCTGGAACTCGGACGCTTGACTGCTAGGGCATGGGCCCCATTCCCAAAAGCGTCCCCTCAGCCTTGAAGATTCTACAAGAGTCACCGGGGCCCCCGACTCCCGCAGAGTTCCGGTGGGGAGCGACTGCCATGATTGCTCGCGGAATGGCCACGACGTAGCCACGGGGTGCTCTCATGCTGACGCCAGCTTCAGTCTGAAACATCCAGAAACACTGTAGACTACCAATTCGATCAGTTCCGGTGGAGCCCCAACGACGTATCGCGTTGTTGCATAATGCGTCATATGACGCCGCGTTAGCGCACCCGGAAATGCTCCGGTGCGCGAGGCGCAAAGCGCAGCTTCCCGAAAGCAATCCGGGGCGCGGCGCGGAGCGCGTAACGTAAGCATAACAGGTCATGTGACTTGTTAATAAAACTTTTCATTGGTTCATTTCACTTTTGGGTTCCTAATGATGTAAGGCTAGGTCATGTGACCTAAAAATAACACTTTTTATTGGTTTAGAACTATTTTTTGTCCCAAATGATGAAAACCCCTCCTTGTTTCCTCTTGGCTCCTGCCCCCTCCCCAAGTCTCGCTCGGCCAGCTGAGTTTCGCCCACTCTTGCGGCCTACGACATGGATAGGCCGGGGCGTTATGGATCAGTATGGGCAAATATACACTTGGGGATTCACAAGCAACAACAAGCCTTTGTATTTGGGGCTCTAAATCAACAACAGTGACAGAGAACAGAACCGAACTAAGCACTCAGGGGCTACGTTTAAACGTAACATCATCTCCCCAGAGGTACATCACCTTACACAGACATGCACTCTGATCTCCTTGGCCTCAGTCAAGCATCAATAGTAAGATTTTCATAGGTGAGTGTAGGTTCCTGTTTTCCATCCACAGACTAAAAGCCTGGAGTGGGAGTGAAAAAACCATAACTAGGTAAGAAGGAAGGCAGAAACAGAATCTTCCTCTGCAACATCAGGCTCTGCATCGCTACTTACTTATAAATGCAGAAAAAACTCAATTAACACAAGGGCTTTTTTCAGAGCCACCTTATATCAAAGCACTCAAACTTCTGATTTATCTCCATTTTCACACTCTTGTAAATAGGTGTGCGCGCCCGAGTGCGCGCACCCCGCAACTTTAAAAAAAAATATATAAATATATTTTTGCCTTTAAGGGCCTTACTGCACACCCTGAGAAAACCTACGCAGCAAAACAATCTCTACCTTCTCCCCTTTCCATATTCCAACGCTTTGAAATGAACAATATATTTACTCGCAGTGACAAAATGGCGGTCAACACTTCCTGATTTCCTTCGAATCGAACGTTAACAGACGTCACGCAGCAAAACAAAAATTCCGCTTGCGCGCAGCCGCTTGAGTGCGCGTACCCGTCCGCGCGTATAGATATATAATTGAATTTAACTTTAATTTTCTCAGCAACTACTGAACGGATTTACAGCATTCCAAAAAAAGCGTAATCTGCGAGCCGGACTCTACAGTTTTGCCAAATTTCTTATAAATCCATTCAGCCGTTCGACCTGTAGCCGTGTCTAAACGTCCTATGGAAAATAACATGGAGAAAACACGTTTTGGGACCCCCCTTTTATCTCAGCCCCCACTTCACCAATCCCCCCCAAACTTTCAGGGAAGGAGCGCAGCGGACCGAGCCATCTTCTTTGAGAAATTCGCAAAGATTCATCCACCAGGGCCAAAGTTAATCCAAATAGAATGTTGAGGATTTCCTATGGAAACTAGGTCCTAACTATAACTACCTACTGGCGACCGCCAGTAGGTAATATATATATCTATATATATAAATATATATATATATATATATATATATATATATATATATATATATATATATATATATATATATATCTATATATATATATTAAAAATTAAAATACAAATATTTTTAATATTAAAAATAAAAAAACATTTTATAATGTTCAATACATATGACAAATACCTACAATTATTACATTAAATAAAATAAATAATTTTCAAACAAATTAATATTTTTAATTAGAAATTATTTAGAAACACAAACATTAATTAAATAACTTTATTCTTTTTTGTATTTCCTACCCTATAACACAACACAATTCACAACCCACATCTAAATGTAAAAAGAAATGTACTTCCATGATTAACATAATTATTTACCAATTAAAGAAATATTATTAATTAAAAAACAAAATAAAACTCATAAAAATTAATTAACTTCTCACACTTTACTCCTATAATCCCCAGAACCCACAGCTAAAATTAAACTGTAAAAAAATTCATTACACAATAAAAACTTCTTTTCAATTAAAAAACATACTATTTGACAACAAATTATAAAGCGAGTACAATTAATTTATTCCCCACCCTACTCCTGTAAAAGTAAAACCCACACACACAAAATATAAACAATAACCCTAATGATCATATCAATTAATTATTTAATAATAATTAACAACTAATTATTATTTAATCAAACATAAATTACTTCCCAACCCTTTACCCCTATAAATTCCACAACCGCACATAAAATTAATAACACCATTTCCATAATTAATTTAAATCAATGAATTAATATAATTTAACAACTAATTATTAACTAATTAAACATAAGTTACTTCCAACCCTTTACCCCATAAACCCCATAACCCGCACCTAAAATTAATTATGAAATGTCCATAATTAATTTTCAATCAATTAAGTAATTTAAATTAACAACTAAATATTAATTAATCAAAAATAAATTTCGTCCTATCCTTTACTCCAACAAACCCCACAACCCGCACCGAAAAGAATTACACAATTACCATAAATAATTACAAATTAATTGGGGGCGTGGCCATGCAGGCGTCCAGATGGCCGCCTGTGCTTGAAGCTCCGCTGGCCGGACTCGCCTTTTGCTCCTTTCCGCCATGAAGAGCCGGAGTTGATGTCGTGGAAAGCCCTCCATTGTCCCTATGATACGGTCTGGAATCCAGCGCTGTGTCCAGGAGGCCGCCTTGACGTCCTAAATCGGAGATTCCGGCCCCTGCTTAGCTCCACACTGTGACCCAGAACGGCGGCCTGCGGCCCTGCTGGAGGCTGAAAGGACTGGGCTGTGAGGTGAGCGGGGGCCGCCGGACGGCTCCCAATGTAACATCCGCTTTTCCCACAGTTGCGATGCTGACCCCCCCTGTCCACCCCCTTCTGGTGTGTGTTTAGCCCGTTTGTGGGTTCGGCGTGACACGTGCGCCACCTGACCCTTCACATATATCCTTGCCAATGGACCGTGTCGGGGACAGGGCCATCCGGTCTCCCTTACTCCCAGGGGGTGCTTCGGGTGTGCTGGGGTGGCCCTCTTGGCTCCAAACGCGGGCCGAGTCAACTGTTGGGCCGTCTGAGTGGCGCCTGCTCCCTCCTCCCCTTACCAGGCCCAGATGGATTCTTTTGGCTGGCTGCATGAAGGGGCCTGCAGTAAGGGCTCTGGGATCCTATTGACTCCTGCAGTCGGCCCTGAGGAGCTGTGACCACCGCGTTGCCCTGCGCCTGGCTGATGGATGGCATGGTGGGAGTGCTGCTGATGTCTCACCCCTTGCAGGCTGTCAGCAATTTCAATCAGATATGAACACTACAGAGGCTCCCCTGAGACATTCTGATTCCCAAGTGCTGCCATTTCCCCCTATTGTGGCCTTCATCATTTGGTGCTTTCACTCCTTATGAGGGTATGTGCTACTCACTTGCACGCGGCTACAGAGCTTCAGGTCACCCCACGTCTCACATGGTGTGCACAGGACTCTGACAAAACTGCTGGCCTGGAGTTGCTGATTCAGCAATAGCCTCCCATCACTTTATTTAGCTATTGGTCCTGGATGCTTTGGAGGTTACACGTGCTGTGACACTTGGGGCCCAAGAGCTTTGTGTTCACGCCGGGCGGGCTCCCACAACTGAATACCGGTACCTGATTCTGCACCGCACCTGCCTCCAGTCGATACTGGGTGGCCTGCATTCTGTGATCTCTACCCCTATATCTACTCATGACTGCACGGCATGGGGGGGTCTGATGGCCAGTCCTGGGTCCATGCTCGCACATCAACTCCGCCTGTCCCCCTCTGGTAGCGCACCTTCACTACCCTGCGGCATGGGCCATAAAGATCCCAAGCAAAGGACTTTACCCTTTGGGAAGGTGGCAGACAACACCACTGACAACGCCAGTGACATGGCGGATGGTGCCCATGTAGCCGACGATACAGAAGATCCTCAGTCGCTGTCAGCTGCTATGCTACAGGAAATGAGAGCTGGCTTTCGGGCCCTGGATGGCAGGTTTGACGCACTGGATAAAAGCCTGGCAGATATGGGTGCTAAGGTTCAGGCACATGACCGACGTTTGGATGTGGCAGAGGCTAGGATATCGGATGTGGAGGACGGCGCGGCGCAATCACAATAGAGGCTGGATAGAGTGGAGCGCATCTTGAAGGAGGTGGCGATAAAAAATGAGGACTTGGAGGCGCGCAGTCGGCGCTACAATGTGCGCATTCTTGGCATCCCGGAGATGGCCACTGCTGGCCGAATGGATGTTTTCATTTAACAGTTGCTATCAGATCTATTTGGCAGAGAGTCCTTCACCCCGGGGTTTGTAGTAGAACACGCCCACAGATCATTGTGCCCCTGCCCCAATCCTGGTCTGCCTCTTAGGCCCATTATTGCAAGAATTATGAACTTCAGAGATTGAGACTCCATTTTGCGTGCTGCCTGTGAACGTGGAGAAGTGCAGTGGCAAGGTTCTAAACTATCCTTCTTCCCAGACTTCACTGTGGTGGTACAGGAAGCACGCCACAAATTCAATGGGGTAAAGGTTGCCTTGAGAAATTTGGGCCTGCGGTATGGAATGCTGTATCCAGCGAGGCTCAAGGTCTATGTGGGAGGCCGCTCTCGCATTTTTGACACCCCAAATGAGGTACAGGAGTTCTGCCACACTTACAAAAAAGACGTCGGCGGGTCGGCAGCAGCAGCAAGAGTTTTGTCTCCTCCTCGGAGTGGCTCTGAGGCAAGCATGGACCTCTTCTCCAATTCAGGGACTGGATAATGTGACAGTACTATATGGAACTTCTGAGTCTGATACTTAAGATATATGGATCTTCTCATTCATTGAAGTTTTAACTTTATAGTCCGGTCAGCGTGGCGTTGCCACGACTCAAGGTGTACACCTGGTTTTGGTTGTTGTTTTTCTGGAAGTTGCGGTGTTGGTTTGCTATTTCTGCTTCCAGGTTTGCATACTACTGGCACCGCCAGATGTTCCGATGGGCATGGTTTTGCCTCACTTAGAGTTGGGTGAGGCTTGGTGGTGGGTGGTGGGGGGGGTTGCTCACTATGGGGTCGATCCGGTAAAAAAAACGTCCGTATGATTCGTATCCGGAGCCCTCTCCGTACGACTCGTACACACGCCGTACGACCCGACGAGTACGATCCAGACCGGGGTATCAGGACGCGATCCATACGGTCCACGTCAGCGTACATGGGGTACGGTGCGTACCGCTGAGATCATGGGAGGTACGCACCGTACCCCATATACGCTGGCTGTACGGTGCATACCCCTGTGATCATGGAGGGTACGCACCATACCGGGGGGGGGCGTTCCGTACCTGTTTCGTCACAAACTCTGCTTTTACGACTGTATCGTACTTGCTGGGTCATATAAACCAGCCGCGAACTATATGGATGTCACGTACAGCGGGTTCCGACGGAGACTCATACGGGGATTCGAGTCATACGGTTTCTGTACGTTCCGTACGGAGTCCGGCTCCTGGTATGAATCGTACTTTGTCGTACGTACGGCGGACGTTGCAGGGTACGATTCGTACAAGAAAAACGCGGTTTTTACCAGATCGGAATCAACCCCTATATGTTCACTATTTTCAGGTAACGGATGCACAAGTCATTGTCACAAGGGGTTTGGTGAGATTTATTGCACACAGGTTTCATATCCCAGTCCTCCTATGGCACAGCTAGGTAATTTGCCTGGGCCTTCCGGGCTATCTCTTATGTTGTGGAAGGTCAGGGGCTTAAATAACACCCGTAAAAGACTCCATTTGATTAACTACCTACTACTCCATAACATTGATATAGCATGCCTGCAGGAAACACACTTGTCCAAAATAGGCAGGTCCCCAGTGGCCGCCAGATGGGGTGCACACAGGTATTTCTCAAACTATAATAGCTACGCTAGGGCGGTCGCCATACTTATTCACAAAAGGATCCCCTTTTCCCCAGGTATAGGTATTGAAGATGGCGAAGGTCGCTTCTTGATCGTCACAGGCACTCTCATAGGTGATTTTATTGCAGTAATAGGTATCTATGGGCCCAATGTAGACTCCCCAGATTTTTTTTCACTCCTTACAGGTACACTTACTGACATCGACTACCTGTTTAATTATTATGGGAGGTGATTTCAATTTGTTATTAGATCCCGTTAGGGATCGCACATCCTCATCACCGGACACCAAACCTAACTCCCGCCTTGCATTACAAGACATTTGCCGAAAATTCTCTCTGGTGGACGTTGAGCGCACCCACAATTCGGTTACTACTGCGTATACACACTATTCTGGCTACCGCAACATCAGGACTAGAATTGATTATTGGTTGGTTTTATTATTGGTTGGTTTCACCTACAATAGCGGGCTGGTATCGAGGGCTTGACACACTACCACAGACCTACTCTGATCATTCCCCTGTGGTGCTGAGACTTGCTGTCTGGCGATCTGGGGGATTTGAAAGGCAGTGGAGATTCCCTAATAAGGCCAGGTGTTCCTTGAGGAAGTTCGGGTTGCAATAGAGCGAGGACTACTTTGAAATCAACACCGGATCAGTGGATACAGGGTTTTAAAGCATACATTCGTGGGGTTTGTATTGAAAAAAAATCAGGTGTCCTAAAGGACTTGCGTAATTCCCTAGCGCGCATTGAGGGGGACATACAGTGGAGTGGAGTGGTGTGGCTCACTGGTTAGAGGCGGCAGACCCGGAAGCAGAGAACGGCCCGGGACCAGGGTTCAATTCCCGTCGCTGCAGGGTCGTGGACCAGGGTCAGCGGACTCGATAATTCTCGCCTCGGTGCCTACTCTAACCAGGGATCACACTCGGCAACTCTGGGCATTAGCTTGCCTCATCTCTACAACGGCCCCCCACATTCGCCGGGGATGCCTGGGTTCACCTTGGAGATACCCAGTAGGGACCATCTCACAGGGATAGCCAGGACGGGTTCCCCAGCGGTCTACAGCGCCACGACGCCTCAGGGCAGCAGTGCGCTTTACAAGACACATACAACTACAATTACAATACAGGCACTGGACACAAAGATGACTGAGAACGCCTCGGCAGAGGTGGAAAGTAAGCGCCTGGCCCTATTGGTCGAATTCCGGGATACAGCAGATAGGGAACTATTGTACTTGGGTAAATATCACACGGCCAGGAGATATGGTGAGGGCTAACGTCCTGGTAGATTCTAGCACATATACTCCACCCCCTTTATAGTAGGGCATACATAACTGAAATCAAAACCCCAGCTGGTAAGTCTGTATATTCTACCCCAAAGATAAGTAACATATTCTCGACTCACTTTAAATCCCTATACTGTTCCAGAATAGGAGGAAATCTTAGCACGCAGGAAGACTACCTATCCGAAATTGCACTGGCTTATCTTGAGAAGCACATGCAGGACTTCCTGGCCATTCCAATATCCCAAGATAATGTTGTTGAAGCCATTGATGGATTGTGGGGTTTCTCTGCTCCGGGTCTAGATGGGTTTACGGCAGATTTTTATAAGGCATACAAAGACATTTTAGTCCCCCGATTGATAGAAGTTTACGCAGAAGTGTTGGACAAACAAGTTCTTCCTCCCACTTTTAGAGAGGCCGTCATTATTCTGCTTCCTAAACTATGTAAGGACCAATCTCAATGTGGCTCATATAGGCCCCTTTCGTTATTGAATCGGGATTACAAAATACTAGCCAAGGTTATTGCTATCAGGCTCACATTGTTAATGGAGTATATTATTTCCCCAGCACAGTCTGTATTCGTACCTCATCGCTCTACATCGCTTAATCTCCGAACCTTTTTTTCTGTTCTACACAGGATTGATCCTATGGTCCCGGCAGCGGCTGTACTGTTGGATACAGAAAAGGCTTTTGATTCCTTGGAATGGCCCTTTTTCATCTCAGTAATGCGCTGCATGGGAATGCCAAAAGGTGAGGTTAGCCCCACGGAGTTTTGTCTGCACAGTCTCCTGGTTCCTCCTCCGGAGGTACTGGTAAAAGTGTGCTGTAGTGTCAAATCGGGCTCCCCTCGTGACCCTGCCCCCCCTAAAGTTCTGATAGCCAGTTTGGAAGTACTCGAGCCCTACTTTAGGCACATCATCCAACTCTCGTTTTCCTCGGCTTCCCTCCCGGGAGAATGGACAAAGGCCATAGTGTTGCCTATAAAAAAGAAACCGAACATTAGCCAGGACATACTAGAGAACCTAAGACCCATCTCCCTCCTGCCTTTCCTTGCTAAAGTGACCGAAAAACTAGCTAACATACAGCTCATGGACCATCTTGAGGCTAACCAGGCACTTCATAGCTCCCAATCCGGCTTTCGAAAGAACTACTCGACCGAGACGGCCCTCCTGCGTGCGACCGAAACTCTGCGGATTGGTGCAGATGAAGGGCACACTATGGCTCTCATTATGCTGGACCTCAGCGCTGCATTCGACACTGTGGCTCACTCCATCTTGCTACAGTGTCTGCGCAGTGCGGGGGTCACCAAGGCGGCATTGGGCTGGCTTAAGGCCTTCCTCTCTGACCGTAGTTTTCAGGTCCAGAGAGGCTTGTTTCTCTCTGACAGCATAGCCTTAGAACAGGGGGTGCCCCAGGGCTCCGCCCTGAGCCCCACCCTGTTCAACCTGTATATGGCTCCTTTGGCAGAGGTGGTCCAATCATACGGCGTAGAATTAGTATCCTACGCCGATGATACCCAACTGCTCATTTCCCTATCACAGTCACCCACTTTAGCTGCGGCCAATTTTAAAACCTGCATGCAGGCGCTTGCAGGCTGGATGGACCAACACTGCCTGAAGCTTAATGGTTCTAAAACTGAGGTGCTTGTGATAGGGGGAAAGGATGCCAGCTGGACTCAGGATTGGTGGCCCCCCTGCCTTGGCCCTACGCCGATCCCTGGCAGGGAGGCTAAAAACCTGGGAGTTTGGGTGGATCCGAAACTGTCCTTTGAGAGCCACGTCAACAAAGTAGCAGGGAAATGCTTTGGGATAATGAAGACCCTTAACCGCACCTTGGACCTCCTGCCCTTGGAGGCCAGACGCACCATGACCCAAGCATTAGTTACCTCCCGCATGGACTATGCGAATGTACTGCTTCTGGGGACTACTGAGAAAAACATTAGGCGGCTCCAGGTGCTACAAAACACTGCAGCACGGCTAGTTCTCAGACTCCCCAAAAGAACGGCGTCAAAACCCGCTCTGTCTGCCCTTCATTGGCTTCCTATAAAAAAAAGGATCCTGTTCAAGGCACTGTTATTCTGCTACAGGATTACCGTCTCAAAAGCCCCTGATTATCTGAAGGACTTAGCCATCCCTTACCAGCCCACCAGAGCACTTCGCTCCTTGGGCATGGGCCTTCTGAAAGTACCACGCATTAAGAAGGCCAGAATGGGTGGTCGTTCCTTCCGTGTGCTGGCAGCCAATCAGTGGAATATCCTTCCCATCGACATTAGGATGGCCACGACCGAAACGGTATTTAGGAAGCTTTTAAAAACCCACTTGTTTACTCAGTAGTATCGGTTACGGCCTGCTCCGTCACTCTCTCCACAGCGCGGGGACACGCCGGGATGGCGTCACCAGTGCGCTTTACAAGCCCCTTTATTATTATTTTTATTATTATTTATTTTGTTGCCACAACTGCTCTTTTATACACTAGCCCCACTTCTAGACTGCGTGTCAATGGCACGTTGTCTCAACCCTTTCATTTGACCTGTGGTACAAGGCAAGGATGCCCTTTATCCCCATTACTGTTTATTTTAGCCATGGACCCCTTAGTAAGGCATTTCCAGGAACGTCACCTGCATCGAGGGTTACAGTTTAAAACTGGGCCGCTATTAGTATCACTTTATGCTGATGATACTATTCTATATGTTAGACAGTCACAGACTAATCTTGAACCTATTATTAGAGACATTTTGCGATTTGGCCTTTTTTCGGGTCTGGGCATAAACTGGCACAAGTCGGAAATCTTTCCCCCGACGCGCTGCACTGTTCCATGGGATTGTGGGTTTCCGCTTGAGTGGTGTCATGACACAGTCGAGTATCTTGGTATACATATCCATATGGACACATCTACTATAATTAAGCTAAATTATGGACGCGCTGTCAGCTCCTTGGAGGCACAGGTCAAGAGATGGCTTTGTCTTCCCTTGTCTATAGCGGGGAGGGTCGCCGTTATTAATATTACTATCTTTTTAATAATATTCCCATTCCCCTCACTTCTGCAGCTGCAGCAACACCCTGTTAGATTGGTTGGGCGGGGCGGGCGGCCTCGGGTTGCTTGGCAGATCTTGACTCTCCCGTATGAAAGGGGAGTCTTTGGCATTCCAGACATGTATTTATATTACTTAACAGCACAGTGTAGTTATGCTTATGCTTGGTACAACCCAGACGCCTGGATCCCCTTCCTCCGTCCGGAGACGGACCTTGTGCTACCTCAAAAACTGTCCACCGTCCTTTCCAGGGGAATCCCCAGCGACCCACTTGACATACAGACAGTGTCCACCACTAGCTGGGGCGGGCGGCCTCGGGTTGCTTGGCAGATCTTGACTCTCCCGTATGAAAGGGGAGGTTTGGCATTCCAGACATGTATTTATATTACTTAACAGCACAGTGTAGTTATGCTTATGCTTGGTACAACCCAGATGCCTGAAACCCCTTCCTCCGTCCGGAGGCGGACTTGTGCTACCTCGAAAACTGTCCACCGTCCTTCCCAGGGGAATCCCCAGCGACCCACTTGACAACTAATTACCAATTAACAATTAATTAACAATAAATTCCAAATCAATACCAATAAATAAATAAAAATGATTTACTTAATTACAATTAAATTACTTCCCATTTTTTTAAAACATATATATATATATATTAACATAATATTATTAAAAATATACAATATTTTTACCGTAGGATAGCGGGAGGGTAAAATTTAATTTAATTGTAATTAGGTAAATCATTTTTATTTATTTATTGGTATTGATTTGGAATTTATTGTTAATTAATTGTTAATTGATAATTAATTTGTATTAATAGGAAATTAATTTTAATAACTAATATGTATTTGTATTTTTAATTGATCATTATTACATAATATTAAATTGGTATTACTTTTAATTAATCTTTTATTGGTATTGATATTTAATTTATTTTTATTAATATATTAAATCTTTACTTTCCCTACTGAGTGGGAATAGTAATTTTTACCCCTACGCTATCTAACGCTTTCCCTACTGTTGCACTCTCTGGAGTGGGAATAGTAATTTTTACCCCTACGCTATCCAACACTTTCCCTACTGTTTCACTCTCTGGAGTGGGAATGGTAATTTTTACCCCTACGCTATCCAACGCTTTCCCTACTGTTGCACACTCTGGAGTGGGAATAGTAATTTTTACCCCTACGCTATCCAACGATTTCCCTACTGTTGCACTCTCTGGAGTGGGAATAATAATTTTTACCCCTACGCTATCCAACACACGCGAGCAGCACCGGTCAGACTTCAGAACCATGAGTTAACACACAGGCGAGCAGCACCGGTGAGACTTCAGAACCATGAGTTAACTCAGGAGAACAGCACCGGTCAGACTTCAGAACCCTGAGTTAACACACAGGAGAGCAGCACCGCTGAGACGTCAGAACCATGAGTTAACACACAGGAGAGCAGCACCCGTCAGACTTCAGAACCATGAGTTAACACACAGGACAGCAGCACCGGTGAGACTTCAGAACCATGAGTTAACTCAGGAGAACAGCACTGGTCAGACTTCAGAACCCTGAGTTAACACACAGGAGAGCAGCACAGGTGAGACCTCAGAACCATGAGTTAACACAGGAGAGCAGCACAGGTGAGCCTTCAGAACCATGAGTTAACTCAGGAGAACAGCACCAGTCAGACTTCAGAACCCTGAGTTAACATACAGAAGAGCAGCACCGCTGAGACTTCAGAACCATGAGTTAACACACAGGAGAGCAGCACCGGTCAGACTTCAGAACCATGAGTTAACTCAGGAGAGCAGTACCGGTGATACTTCAGAACCATGAGATAACACACAGGAGAGCAGCAACGGTCAGACTTCAGAACCATGAGTTAACACACAGGAGAGCAGCACCGGTCAGACTTCAGAACCATTAGTTAACACAGGAGACCAGCACAGGTGAGACTTCAGAACGATGAGTTAACGCAGGAAAACAGCACCGGTCAGACTTCAGAACCCTGAGTTAACACACAGGAGAGCAGCACCTCTGAGACTTCAGAACCATGAGTTAACACACAGGAGAGCAGCTTGGGTGAGACTTCAGAACCATGAGTTAACACACAGGAGAGCAGCATGGGTGAGACTTCAGAACCATGAGTTAACACACAGGAGAGTAGCATCGGTGAGACTTCAGAACCATGATTTAACACACAGGAGAGCAGCACCGGTGAGACTTCAGAACCATGAGTTAACACACAGGAGAGCAGCACCGGTCAGACTTCAGAACCATGAGCTAACTCAGGAGAGCAGCACCGGTAAGACTTCAGAACCATGAGTTAACACAGGAGAGCAACACCAGTGAGACTTCAGAACCCGGAGTTAACACACAGGAAAGCATCACCGGTGATACTTCATAACCATGAGTTAACATAGGAGAGCAGCACTGGTGAGACTTCTGAACCCTGAGTTAACACACAGGAGAGCAGCACCGCTGAGACTTCAGAACCATGAGTTCACACACAGAAGAGCAGCACCGGTCAGACTTCAGAAACATGAGTTAACTCGGGAGAGCAGCACCGGTGAGACTTCAGAACCATGAGTTAACACAGGAGAGCAACACCAGTGAGACTTCAGAACCATGAGTTAACACACAGGAGAGCAGCACCGGTGAGACTTCAGAACCATGAGTTAACACACAGGAGAGCAGCACAGGTGATACTTCAGAACCATGAGTTAACATAGGAGAGCAGCACAGGTGAGACTTCAGAACCCTTAGTAAACACACAGGAGAGCAGCACCGGTGAGACTTCAGAACCATGAGTTAACTCAGGAGAGCAGCACCGGTGATACTTCAGAGCCATGAGTTAACACACAGGAGAGAAGCACCGGTGAGACTTCAGAACCATAGGTTAACTCAGGAGAGCAGCACCGGTGACACTTCAGAACCATGAGTTAACACACAGGAGAGCAGCACCGGTGAGACTTCAGAGCCATGAGTTAACACACAGGAGAGCAGCACCGGTGAGACTTCAGAACCATGAGTTAACACACAGGAGAGCAGCACCGGTCAGACTTCAGAACCATGAGTTAACACACAGGAGAGCAGCACTAATGACACTTCAGAACCATGAGTTAACAAACAGGAGAGCAGCACGAGTGAGGCTTCAGAAACATTAGTTAACACACAGGAGAGCAGCACCTGTGAGACTTCAGAATCATGAGTTAACACAGGAGAGCAGCACCGGTGAGACTTCTGAAACATGAGTTAACACAGGAGAGCAGCACCGGTGAGACTTCAGAACCGTGAGTTAACACACAGGAGAGCAGCACGAGTGAGACTTCAGAACCATGAGTTAACACAGGAGAGCAGCACCGGTCAGACTTCAGAACCATGAGTTAACACACAGGAGAGCAGCACCGGTGAGACTTCAGAACCATGAGTTAACACAGGAGAGCAGCACCGGTGAGACTTCAGAACCATGAGTTAACACACAGGAGAGTAGCACAGGTGATACTTCAGAACCATGAGTTAACATAGGAGAGCGGCACCGATGAGACTTCAAAACCATGAGTTAACACAGGAGAGCAGCACCGGGAACACTCCAGAACCCTGAGTTAACACACAGGAGAGCAGCACGGGTAAGACTTCAGAACCATGAGTTAACACACAGGCGAGCAGCACCGGTGACACTTCAGAACCATGAGTTAACACACAGGAGAGCAGCACCGGTGAGACTTCAAAACCATGAGTTAACACACAAGAGAGTAGCACGGATCAGACTTCAGAACCATGAGTTAACACACAGGCGAGCAGCACCGGTGAGACTTCAGAACCATGAGTTAACACACAGGAGACTAGCACGTGTGAGACTTCAGAACCATAAGTTAACACACAGGCGAGCAGCACCGATGAGACTTCAGAACCATGAGTTAACACACAGGTGAGCAGCACCGGTTACACTTCAGAACCATGAGTTAACACACAGGAGAGCAGCACCGGTGACACTTCAGAACCATGAGTTAACACACAGGAGACTAGCACGTGTGAGACTTCAGAACCATGAGTTAACACACAGGAGAGCAGCACCGGTCAGACTTCAGAACCATGAGTTAACACACAGGCGAGCAGCACCGGTGATACTTCAGAACCATGAGTTAACACACAGGCGAGCAGCACCGGTGAGACTTCAGAACCATGAGTGAACACACAGGAGAGTAACACGTGTGAGACTTCAGAATCATGAGTTAACACACAGGAGAGCAGCACCAGTGAGTGAGACTTCAGAACCATGAGTTAACACACAGGAGAGTAGCATGGCTGAGACTTCAGAGCCATGAGTTAACACACAGGAGAGTAGCATTGGTTAGACTTCAGAACCATGAGTTAACACACAGGCGAGCAGCACCGGTCAGACTTCAGAACCATGCGTTAACACACAGGAGAGTAGCACGTGTGAGACTTCAGAACCATCAGTTAACACACAGGAGAGCAGCACCGGTGAGTGAGACTTCAGAACCATAAGTTAACACACAGGAGAGTAGCATGGCTGAGACTTCAGAGCCATGAGTTAACACACAGGAGAGTAGCATGGGTGAGACTTCAGAACCATTAGTTAACACACAGGAGAGTAGCATGGGTGAGACTTCAGAACCATGAGTTCACACAAAGGAGAGCAGCACCGGTCAGACTTCAGAACCATGAGTTAACACACAGGCGAGCAGCACCGGTCAGACTTCAGAACCATGAGTTAACTCACAGGCGAGCAGCACCGGTGACACTTCAGAACCATGAGTTAACACACAGGAGAGCAGCACCAGTGACACTTCAGAACCATGAGTTAACACACAGGAGAGCAGCACCGGTGAGACTTCAGAACCATGAGTTAACACACAGGAGACTAGCACGTGTGAGACATCAGAACCATGAGTTACACACAGGCGAGCAGCACCGGTGATACTTCAGAACCATGAGTTAACACACAGGCGAGCAGCACCGGTCACACTTCAGAACCATGAGTTAACACACAGGAGAGTAGCACGTGTGAGACTTCAGAACCATGAGTTAACACACAGGAGAGCAGCACCGGTGAGTGAGACTTCAGAACCATGAGTTAACACACAGGAGAGCAGCACCGGTCAGACTTCAGAACCATGAGACAACACACAGGGGAGCAGCACCGGTCAGACTTCAGAACCATGAGTTAACACACAGGCGAGCAGCACCGGTGACACTTCAGAACCATGAGTTAACACACAGGAGAGCAGCACCGGTGAGTGAGACTTCAGAACCATGAGTTAACACACAGGAGAGTAGCATGGGTGAGACTTCAGAACCATGAGTTAACACACAGGCGAGCAGCACCGGTCAGACTTCAGAACCATGCGTTAACACACAGGAGAGTAGCACGTGTGAGACTTCATAACCATCAGTTAACACACAGGAGAGCAGCACCGGTGAGTGAGACTTCAGAACCATGAGTTAACACACAGGAGAGTAGCAAGGCTGAGACTTCAGAGCCATGAGTTAACACACAGGAGAGTAGCATGGGTGAGACTTCAGAACCATGAGTAAACACAAAGGAGAGCAGCACCGGTCAGACTTCAGAACCATGAGTTAACACACAGGCGAGCAGCACCGGTCAGACTTCAGAACCATGAGTTAACTCACAGGCGAGCAGCACCGGTGACACTTCAGAACCATGTGTTAACACACAGGAGAGCAGCACCGGTGATACTTCAGAACCATGAGTTAACACACAGGAGAGCAGCACCGGTGAGACTTCAGAACCATGAGTTAACACACAGGAGACTAGCACGTGTGAGACGTCAGAACCATGAGTTACACACAGGCGAGCAGCAGCGGTGATACTTCAGAACCATGAGTTAACACACAGGCGAGCAGCACCGGTCACACTTCAGAACCATGAGTTAACACACAGGAGAGTAGCACGTGTGAGACTTCAGAACCATGAGTTAACACACAGGAGAGCAGCACCGGCGAGTGAGACTTCAGAACCATGAGTTAACACACAGGAGAGCAGCACCGGTCAGACTTCAGAACCATGAGATAACACACAGGCGAGCAGCACCGGTCAGACTTCAGAACCATGAGTTAACACACAGGCGAGCAGCACCGGTGACACTTCAGAACCATGAGTTAACACACAGGAGAGCAGCACCGGTGAGTGAGACTTCAGAACCATGAGTTAACACACAGGAGAGCAGCACCGGTCAGACTTCAGAACCATGAGTTAACACACAGGAGAGCAGCACCGGTGACACTTCAGAACCATGAGCTAACACACAGGAGAGCAGCACCGGTCAGACTTCAGAACCATGAGATAACACACAGGCGAGCAGCACCGGTCAGACTTCAGAACCATGAGTTAACACACAGGCGAGCAGCACCGGTGACACTTCAGAACCATGAGTTAACACACAGGAGAGCAGCACCGGTGAGTGAGACTTCAGAACCATGAGTTAACACACAGGAGAGCAGCACCGGTCAGACTTCAGAACCATGAGTTAACACACAGGAGAGCAGCACCGGTGACACTTCAGAACCATGAGCTAACACACAGGAGAGCAGCACCGGTCAGACTTCAGAACCATGAATTAACACACAGGCGAGCAGCACCGGTCAGACTTCAGAACCATGAGTTAACACACAGGAGAGTAGCACCGGTGACACTTCAGAACCATGAGTTAACACACAGGAGAGTAGCACCGGTGACACTTCAGAACCATGAGTTAACACACAGGAGAGTAGCACCGGTGACACTTCAGAACCATGAGTTAACACACAGGAGAGTAGCACCGGTGACACTTCAGAACCATGAGTTAACACACAGGAGAGCAGCACCGGTGAGGCTTCAGAACCATGAGTTAACACACAGGAGAGCAGCACTGGTCAGACTTCAGAACCATGAGATAACACACAGGCGAGCAGCACCGGTCAGACTTCAGAACCATGAGTTAACACACAGGCGAGCAGCACCGGTGACACTTCAGAACCATGAGTTAACACACAGGAGAGCAGCACCGGTTAGTGAGACTTCAGAACCATGAGTTAACACACAGGAGAGTAGCATGGGTGAGACTTCAGAACCATGAGTTAAGACACAGGCGAGCAGCACCGGTCAGACTTCAGAACCATGCGTTAACACACAGGAGAGTAGCACGTGTGAGACTTCAGAACCATCAGTTAACACACAGGAGAGCAGCACCGGTGAGTGAGACTTCAGAACCATGAGTTAACACACAGGAGAGTAGCATGGCTGAGACTTCAGAGCCAAGAGTTAACACACAGGAGAGTAGCATGGGTGAGACTTCAGAACCATGAGTAAACACAAAGGAGAGCAGCACCGGTCAGACTTCAGAACCATGAGTTAACACACAGGCGAGCAGCACCGGTCAGACTTCAGAACCATGAGTTACACACAGGCGAGCAGCACCGGTGATACTTCAGAACCATGAGTTACACACAGGCGAGCAGCACCGGTGATACTTCAGAACCATGAGTTAACACACAGGCGAGCAGCACCGGTCACACTTCAGAACCATGAGTTAACACACAGGAGAGTAGCACGTGTGAGACTTCAGAACCATGAGTTAACACACAGGAGAGCAGCACCGGCGAGTGAGACTTCAGAACCATGAGTTAACACACAGTAGAGCAGCACCAGTAAGACTTCAGAGCCATGAGTTAACACACAGGAGAGTAGCTCCGGGGACACTCAGAACCATGAGGTAACACACAGGAGAGCAGTACCGCTGAGACCTCAGAACCACGAGTAAACACAGGAGAGCAGCATCTACAAAACGTCAGAGCCATGTGCAGATACAGAGGAGTACAGCTCTCTTCTGGTTTCAGAGTCATGTGATATCACGGGAGCGTGACACCTTTGAGTGTAGAGTAATAAAAGAGCCCGCACTAGACGTCACCTGATAATAAAGGCAGGTTAGTGAGAGAGCAGAGGAGTGTCACCTGGGGAGGGAGACGGTGAAACAGGAGCCGTCCTGAGCACACGGAGGGGTCTGGGACCTCAAAGGATGTTTGTCCGAAGTCTGGCGGCCACAGGAGAAGACGGGAGGGTCTTCTCTCACAGGTGAAGATAGGATGCTGTTCTCTCACAGGTGTAAACAGGAGTTAGTTCCCTCACAGGTGAGGACGTGAGGCAGTTCAGTTACAGGTGAAGGCAGGAGGCTGTTCTCGCACAGGTGAGGACGTGAGGCAGTTCAGTTACAGGTGAAGGCAGGATGCAGTTCTCTCACAGGTGAGGACGTGAGGCTGGTCTCTCACAGGTGCCCGTCCACTCCCAGGTGCAGACAGGTGCCGTCTGTCTCTGCACAGGTGACAGCAGGGAAGGGAGGGAGAGAGCGCCGGCTGAGGGAAGGCATTGAAGCAGGCGCAACAAAGGCAGTTACTAGGGTCATTTTTCAGCCGTGGGGGGTGGGTGCCGAGGTGTCAGTAGGCCTCGCCCCGCTCTGCCCTGCGTGGGAGCCCGGCCGCCCCCGCTCCGTTAGAGCTCCGGGCCTAGGCTGTAATTACAGCGCCTGGCGACGGTGGCGGAAACACGCGGCGCTTCAAGAGCATAGGAAGTGTGGCAACGGTGGCGCTGAGTGCAGGGGGCGGGGCCAGACGTGTGATGGAAGAACACACTACGCTGCAACTATTACTAGGGCCTTTCCCCTTCAGGTAACACATATACAATGTAATGCACTGCACACAATCGCTCTATCTCTCACACACACACACCACATACAGCACACACACGCACAAAACTCTCGCTCGCTCTCTCTCTATGGGGACTTCATTCATGAAGGAATTACCCAGAACCCCCAGGGTGTGGACACAACTGATTCACGCTGTCAGTCTCTAGAGAAGGAGTACTTAAGACATTTTTTCCAAGGCTGAACATTTCAATAACGCAAGAGGGACAGAGAAACGGGTCGGAAGGTACCTTACTTTTTCCAAAACATCATGTGCATAATGTGGCCGATTGGCCCGCATCAGTAAACCGTACTATGTTGCATTTCGTGTGCGTCATTGCACAAAATTAATAAGCAACCCTTGGATTACTTTACACCTGGCATAGAATGTACATTTTTGGGTGAGTGTGAAATGCGCATAATTTATTACCACATAATTCCAAGAAAAATTGGGAAAATTAGGTAAATTACTCATAATTCAGTAAAATGCAAATTCATTATATAGAACTATATTGTAGGCTAAATACATCCTCGCGACAAATTATGACGCAATAATGCATTTAACGTGAAAAAAAAATGTGGAAAAAACACAACTGCTGTGAACAGCAGTAGCTCGGGTTCTGGTGGTGTGCCTTGTTTCCCTGCCCCGGCGCTATCATTTTGAAAGGAATCGCAGTGCAACTCTGCAAATTGGCATAATGAAAAAATCCAGAAATTCCGTGGATAACGCCCGCATAATAATTTAGATTCCTCCCAGGCCTAGCGCATGTACAGTGCGATGTACACGCTAGGCCTGATTAACAAAGGTAAACTGAGACGAAAGTCTAAGTTTGCGACTTTCAGGATTCACAAAGGGCATTTACAGTGCTGTGCACGCTCACTCTCCACCTTCCATTGTGTATCTGACTGACTGTTCCTGGGGGGTAGAGAGGGGAGCAGTCATCTGGGCTGGCTGAGTGCAGTGCCAGCTCTGTTAAGGGGCAGCTTCACGCCAGTGAGCCTAACACCTCTTATCATTCCATACAGATCTCGGCTACAGGCACGAACCCACTGAGCTACCTGGCTGTCTTCCATCAAACCACCCACTTACCTCCATGTGTCCCGGTGTCAGGGCTGCGGGCCCCAGAAACACCCGTGACATCATTATTCCCATCCTTAGCGCCTAGACACTAAATACAAGCAGGTGGGATGGTATCACTCATTTCTTACTGAATAAAGCGGCCTGAAGCGAAACGATAATAAATTACAAGAACCAGTGAACAATGTCTCTCCTGAGACCCCAGAAATCCTTCCGATGCCACTGGGTGGAGAGACAGGGCCGGAAGCAGAGGCGGCAGAGAGGGAGGGAGGGATAGATAGGACCAATGGAATAGACAGAGGTCAAACAGACACGCACTTCACTTTCCGGGAGGGGGCGAAGGGGTTGCACGGTGGGTCCCTGACTATTGCCCACCTTATCTGTGCCTTAAATGTCACAAACTACAGTGAGTGGTGCAGAGTTAAGAATGTAGCTACCACAGCTGTACCCTTGTATACATGTCAGGGTAGGAATGTATGGAATATATCGAGGGCGGTGACGTCACTTGAGGGCAGCTGCTCACTGTCCCTGGCTGCCTGGTATAAAAGCGCGCGCTGGGCCCCTAGGGGCCACACACTAACAGGAGTCTGTGAGGTGAGAGGCGGGGACGTCTCTGGAGGTGTAATGTGAACGCACCTCAATATAGGCAGGCAGCAGGGTGGTGGGTACAAGAACCAGCGCCCTGCATGACCTCCCGCCACTCCAGCTTCAGGGCTTGGGGGTCTGTGCCATGCAGCCAGGGGGCCCCAACCCCCCCTCTCTCCGGCCAGGTGCCGCGTGCCGGGTTGGGGAGGGTAGCTGGACATCAGCCGGACCTGCAAGACGTTCATTCCAGCCCCACAGCACGAGCCCACCTGTCTTTCTTGTGCCCTACCTCTCAGACGCCTCTTTCACACTCCCCGCTCTGGCCGACAAGGGGAGACGACAAGCAGCAGCGAGAGAGACGCACTCTCACCACAGCTTTAATGAGCCACGGAAGTGGCGGGAACCAGCAGAGGAGGAGAGATGCTGTCATCAGACCTCGCCCCAGCCCCCAGTGAGCCACTGGGACCCTCCATCACTCCCGTAGCAGTAAAAGCTGGATAAGAAGCGCCCATCACAGGCACTTTAGACAGAGACTGAAGTGCCGAGGGACTTCCGCCAAAGGAAACATGAAATTAGATCTGTTCATGACATGAATATTTTCAGTTGTTTATTTTACTTTCTTAGAAGCAGTCATTGCAGTGCGGCATAACTTGCAGAAACAGAGGTAGCATCCTGATAGAAGTTGTTGGAAGACGTTTATCAATGCATTGACAAAACATGGCAAACATATTGGTCTGAATCTAGGTGCCTTCCACCTGAACAGGAAGCGCCAAGCCAAGGGTCTGTTCCGGCTCTAAGGCCACCTGCAGGAGCCGAGTCATTAACATAGTTTGCATGTAGATTGTCAAACACACATAAAAATATAATAAAGTCGTTCAGAATTCAAAAAATGTCTATACATTTCTGTAGCATATCACGTTAACACGTCATATTGCATCACTACGTCAATCAATCAATCATAGCATTTAAAGAGCGTGCTACATACCCGTGAGGGTCTCAAGGCGCTGGAGGGGGAGGAGCTGCTACTGCTCGAAGACCAGGTCCTGAGAAGTCTCCTGAAAGTTAGAAGGTCCTCGGTCTGCCACAGGCGGATGGGGAGGGTGTTCCATGTTTTGGCGGCGAGGCGGGAGAATGATCTGCCGCCGGTGGTCACTCTTCGGATGAGGGGGACGGTGGCGAGGGCGCGGTCTGCGGACGGAGCTGGCGGGTGGGGGTGTAGAGGCTGAGTCGGCTGTTGAGGTACGCTGGTCCGGTGTTGTGGAGTGCCTTGTGTGCGTGGGTGAGGAGTTTGAAGGTTATCCTCTTGTTGATAGGGTGCCAGTGCAGGTCTCTCAGGTGGGGTGTGATGTGGCTGCGGCGAGGGATGTCAAGGATCAGGCGTGCAGGGATGTTTTGGGTGCGTTGCAGCCATCTTAGGAGTTTGACCGGGGCTCCTGCGTAGAGTGCGTTTTCGTAGTCCAGTCTACTGCTGATGAGGGCCTGGGTGACTGTCCTTCTTGTTTCGGTGGGGATCCACTTGAAGATCCTGCGAAGTATGCGGAGGGTGTTGAAGCATGAGGAGGAGACGGCATTGACCTGCTTCGTCATGGAAAGGGTGGAGTCGAGGATGATCCCTAGGTTGCGTGCGTGGTCGGTGGGTGTAGGAGGTGCTCCTAGTGCAGTCGGCCACCAGGAGTCGTCCCAGGCCGAGGGGGTGGATCCGAGGATGAGGACCTCCATCTTGTCCGAGTTCAGCTTCAGTCGGCTGTTTCTCATCCAGTCGGCAATGGCCTTCATTCCTTTGTGGTGGTTGGTTTTGGTGGTTTGGGGGTCTTCGGTGAGGGAGATGATCAGCTGGGTGTCGCCGGAGATGATGTTGAGGTCGTGCGACATGGGCGAGCGGTGACATGTAGAAGTTGGACAAAGTTGGGCTGAGGGATGAGCCTTGGGGTACGCCACAGATGATCCCGGTGGCTTCGGAGCGGAAGGAGGGGAGGCGGACGCTCTGTGTTCTGCTGGAGAGGAAGGAGTCCAGGGCCTGCTCTTGGATTCCGGCGTCCTAGAGGCGTGTTCATAGTGTGCGGTGGCAGACCGTGTCGAAGGCGGCTGACAGGTCCAGGAGGATGAGGGCCATGGTTTCTCCGTTGTCCAGCAGGGTCCTGATGTCATCGGTGGCGGTGATGTGGGAAGTTTTGGTGTTGTGGTTGCTGCGGAACCCGGACTGGGACGGGCCCAGGATGCTGTTCTCCTCGAGGAAGCTGGTCAGTTGTTTGTTGACGGCCTTTTCAATGACCTTCGCCAGAAACGGGAGCAGGGCAGGGCCGGACTGGCCATAGCGGGCACCGGGCAATCCCCCGGTGCGCCGCACGGGTGGGGGCCGGTTTTGGGCCCCTGGGGACCGTTTTTGTTACAGGGCCGTTTTTGCAGCATAGCTGCAAAATCGGCCCTGTACCAAAATCGGCCGAAAACCAGCCCCGGCAAAGAGCTCAGCGCCCCCCCCCCCACACACACCCCCACCTCAGTGGGGAGGGGGGCCAGCCGAGCACTTTGCCAGGGCCGGTTGTGGTTCCCAGTCCGGCCCTGGAGCAGGGAGATGGGTCGGAGAAGTTCTTGGGGTCCGCCTTGGGTTTCTTGAGTAAGGCTTTGATTTCTGCGTGCTTCCAGCTTTCTGGGAAGGTCGCTGTCTCAAAGGAGATGTTGATGGTTTTCTGGAGATGGGGTGCAATAGTGCTGCTGGCTTTGTTGAAGATGTGGTGTGGGCAGGGGTCTTCCGAGGATCCGGAGTGGACGGTGTTCATGATCTTGATGGTGACGTTTTTGCTAAAAGTGATAAAGGTTTTCAAATACAAACTTGGAAAATATTCACGAATAGGGTGCATTCTAGGTATAAGGTAGGACATGCCCTCGTGTGTGTGGCATGTCCTAATAGTGAATTACAGCCATTTTCGTTTTTCACCACTGCAAGGCTACCTGTTCCCCATAGGCCATAATGGGCAGATTGATTATTACATCTTGTAATATTAACTGACTAAGGGAACTAGGTAGAAATTAGAGTTTAGTATGCCTGAACTCAGAATGATAAAATACATCTTTTAGTGAAGTTGGTTTTAACATTCTGTGTTTGAAAACACCACTTTTAGAAAGTAGGTATTTTCTTGTCTAATAATCCAAGCCTGCCTCTGTTAGGGTGTGTATTCCTTGTCTGGAGTTTGAGTGACAGGGGCTGAGGGATTCCAAGAGACAGGGTGAGTCAGCAGAGGGCTGAATAGAGAGATCTGCATGAAAATGGGTTGGAGGAGTTGCACCTGGGACCTGAATAGGGCTGTGCCTTCTCTCCACAATGCTAGCTCTACCTCCTGTGGTACGTCTGATGTCCCTGCTCTGCACTGTCGAAGGAAAGAAGGAGTCATGTAAACAGAATGCTCCAGCATCATTAAAGAGAGCTCACACCAACCAACTGAGGAGAGTAGAAGCCCCACTGAATACTTCTGGGCAACTCTACTCACTACTATTCAGTTGTCGTCAACAGCACTACAGTACCAATCGGACAAACTAGACCTACAGCTGACTGTTCTACAAACTCTAGCAGAGGCTACTGTGGGGATAGAAAGAAAACTTGCAGACCTTAACGGCCTCATAAAAAGAGGACAGGAGGCAGCAAAACTAGTACAAACAGAAAGAATAAAGTGTGTCTGCTCACCAATAATTGATAAACTAGCTACACTCCCCACGATGCTGGCAAATCTTTTGGGGGATTTAAAGCTAAACATCATACCATCGCCTACAACAGAGACAATGCCCAGCAGATCAACCCCCAACAAAAGCCGATCAAGATCCAGCAACGACGCTCAAGTAACAATCACGCAAGGGCAACAACTATGCACATCAAAAGCTTCGCCAGAAGAGCCCCCCCAGAATACCTGAATCACAGAAAGGGGGGACCCATTCAGTCCAGTAAATGCGCGTGAACGCCGCAAACAATAAAGAAAGGGTAGGAATCGAAAGTCGGCAGGTGCTGACTGCACTGACGATACTGTTCAAACCACACCATGGAGCAACGAGCAGCCAGAAATAGAACACACTAAATCACCACCCGCAAACAAACACTCTTCGAATGCAAACACATTGACACATAGCAGGAACGCAAGCAAACAGACAAAGTTGAAGCCCACTTATCAAATCCATAACCCCTCACCTACCAACTCACCTCACCTGGAAAACAAAGGACAAAGAAAAAACTACCCTTCTATATGTATCGTATTGGATGCTACACTAGAACCTGTCACGGAGGCCGCAATTCAGCCACCAGAGGAGTTTGCAACAACCAGCACAAACGTCACAAGCACTGTCTCTCCCAAAACATGCATCTGCAAAAGAACCAAGATCAATGCACATGACCCCACAAGGAGCCCTAGGATAATAGGCACTACAGCAGTAGCTAGTGCACAGACTAAGGAACATGCCGAGGGAGAGCGCACATTACGCCACGCCGAAACAACCAAATTTCAAGGAGCACAGGAGGTAAGGCAAAGTGAGCCATATACACACCAACAAAGTTTACCCCCTGGGGAAAAAGAGTCTGACATACTTCTCTTTATTCCAGATTTTATTTCCGGAGGACGAGTGGACACCCTAAACAGGGGCAACATCTTAAGGCTCATCAACTCTATCGATAAATTAAAAAACATCACTACAACAGAACCGGCTTGGAATTGCATTTCTCCCCGCCATGGATCAACAAGGCAACGAAACAACAAAGACCACCTGGAAAACAAACGATATTGCAAGCACAATAATTGGGGAATCACTTCGATTCTCACAGTGGGGAATAAAGCTTGAAGCTGGAAAAAGGCCAGCCTATCCAACCCCGCTCCTTGCGGTAAGGGCCAAGAATGCCTTCAAACAACTAAGTCAATATTGAAAGGAGCACGTTGTCACTCGCCAGGAGCAGATAGCAACTGATCGCACTTACAGCACCTCATATCTGATCAATTTAGAACAAACAGAATAACAATACGGCAGACAAAACCCATAAGAGAGATCAATTGACACAGAGCAATAGCACCAACCTCCAAGAAAGCTGCCAACCACAAAATCAGTATATGTACCTGGAACATCAATTGCCTCTCAGATAAACTAGAGGACCCCGAAATATTGACCTATTTAAAATCTTTTGATTTGATCTTACTACAAGAAACTTGGGAAGAACAGGAGATCTCACTACAAGACTACACAACCTTAATCCATCCGGCAACTAGAGGCTCCAATTACGGCCACTGTTCAGTTGGCCTGGCGTCATTCGCCTCAATTCTAACCATTGGAGCAACGGAAGAAATCGCGATAAAAATCACTCCCCCCAGTGTGGTTCAGGCACTAGCTATAACAACCATAATGAATCAGTCTACTCAATCACTATTTATTATAAACACATACATACACTCAAAAAACGGTGTACAGTCATAATATCGAGTCAATTATTTCGACTGGACAGAATATCGAGTAAAAAATATAGAATGGACATATTATCGACTAGACATAATATAGACAACAAAAATATCGACTAGAGAAAATTAATATCGAATAGAATGGACATAATATCGAATCAAAAATATAGAATGGACATAATATCGACTAGACATAATATAGACAACAAAAATATCGAATTTAAGGTAAGTTAATAATAATTTTTATTTTTTGTGTAATATAAGTCTGTAGCGGGTTGTGGGTTTATAGGGGAATAGGGTGGGAAGTAATTTAATTCTAATTAATTAAATATGTTAATTTATTTATTGATATATATTTAGAATTAATTGTTAATTAATTATTAATTGGTAATTAATTAAAATATAATTGGTAATTAATTATAATTGATTAATTGATAAATATTTTAATTTTAGTAATTTATTTTCTGTAGCGGGTTGTGGGTTTATAGGGGAATAGGGTGGGAAGTAATTTAATTATAATTAATTAAATATGTTAATTTATTTATTGATAATAATTAAGAATTAATTGTTAATTAATTATTAATTGGTAATTAATTAAAATATAATTGGTAATTAATTATAATTGATTAATTGATAAATATTTTAATTTTAGTAATTTATTTTCTGTAGCGGGTTGTGGGTTTATAGGGGAATAGGGTGGGAAGTAATTTAATTATAATTAATTAAATATGTTAATTTATTTATTGATATTTTAAAAAAATTAATTGTTAATTAATTATTAATTGGTAATTAATTAAAATATTATTGGTAATTAATTATAATTGATTAATTGATAAATATTTTAATTTTAGGGTTCAGGGTCAGTTGTCAGTTTTTGGGTAAAGGGGTATTTTTAGGGTTCAGGGTCAGTTTTCAGTTTTTGGGTAAAGGGGTATTTTTAGGGTTCAGGGTCAGTTTTCAGTTTTTGGGGTAAAGGGGTATTTTTAGGGTTCAGGGTCAGTTTTCAGTTTGTAGGTAAAGGGGTATTTTTAGGGTTCAGGGTCAGTTTTCAGTTTTTGGGTAAAGGGGTATTTTTAGGGTTCAGGGTCAGTTTTCAGTTTTTGGGTAAAGGGGTATTTTTAGGGTTCAGGGTCAGTTTTCAGTTTTTGGGTAAAGGGGTATTTTTAGGGTTCAGGGTCAGTTTTCAGTTTTTGGGGTAAAGGGGTATTTTTAGGGTTCAGGGTCAGTTTTCAGTTTGTAGGTAAAGGGGTATTTTTAGGGTTCAGGGTCAGTTTTCAGTTTTTGGGTAAAGGGGTATTTTTAGGGTTCAGGGTCAGTTTTCAGTTTTTGGGGTAAAGGGGTATTTTTAGGGTTCAGGGTCAGTTTTCAGTTTGTAGGTAAAGGGGTATTTTTAGGGTTCAGGGTCAGTTTTCAGTTTTTGGGTAAAGGGGTATTTTTAGGGTTCAGGGTCAGTTTTCAGTTTTTGGGGTAAAGGGGTATTTTTAGGGTTCAGGGTCAGTTTTCAGTTTGTAGGTAAAGGGGTATTTTTAGGGTTCAGGGTCAGTTTTCAGTTTTTGGGTAAAGGGGTATTTTTAGGGTTCAGGGTCAGTTTTCAGTTTTCGGGTAAAGGGGTATTTTTAGGGTTCAGGGTCAGTTTTCAGTTTATGGGTAAAGGGGTATTTTTAGGGTTCAGGGTCAGTTTTGGGTTTTTGGGGTACAGGGGTACTTTGTAAAAATAAGGTAAAATTACATTTAAATTACATTTATTTAATAAAATTAAATTATATTAAATTATATTATAATATTTTTTATTAATTTATATTCAAAAAATTATTATATACTTACCAATACTTATGTTGTAATGGTATGCGTTGTAAAGGTATATGCGTTGTAAAATCTTGCGTTGTAAATGTATGCGTTGTAAAAGTTTTTGCGTTGTAAAAGTTTTGTTGTAATGGTAGGCGTTGTAAAAGTATGCGTTGTAACGTCATACATCCCTGGAGTGGGAATAGTAATTTTAACCTCTACGCTATCCAGCGCTTTCCCTACTGTTGCACCCACTGGAGTGGGAGTAGTAAATTTTACCTCTACGCTATCCAACACTTTTGCTAATGTTGAACTCACTATAGTTGTAACAATAAATTTTAAACATTTTCTAAAATGTTATATATGTTTATTTAATAATATGTTTAAATATATATATATATATATATATATATATATATATATATATATATATATATATATATATGTGTGTGTGTAATTTTTGGTGATATAATTTTTTTAATTATATAAATTATTTATTAAAATTATATTTTTTTAATAATTATTTCTAAGTTTATATTAAATATATTTATTACTATATTAGTTTTAACTTACTTTTAAGACATTTTAAAAAATCGATATTTTGACAGTCTATATTTTTGTAAGTCGATATTTTGGAGTCGATATTTTGGTACTTACCTGTTTGAAGATAGGGAGTCGATATTTTGTCAATCGATATTTTTGACTCGATATTTGTGTATCTCGATATTTGTGTCGTCGATATTATGTCAGTGATCCCAAAAAACAGACAACCGGCGGCAAGGGAACTTGTCAGCGAATTGGCAAGACTTATGTCGGAAAGGGAAATGGACAACATACCCTTAGCTGGCAACTTTAACCTTCATCTTTTCGGAATGAAACCAGTCGACGAGATGACAAAGACAATGGACCTCGCATGGGAGATCCTGAATCAAGTAACTCCCTTACCAAACAAACACACAAAAACCTCAAACGAGCTACTGATCGATCTCGAGCAGGTAAACTTGAGAGTTCTTAACGTTCGATTTGTAGAGGACACCCCACCAGCTCCAACATATCTGTCTTCAACCACCTCCTCTCACCTTGACTTTGCTCTCGCGACCTTACCATTGTTTGAAAAAATCAGTTCATTCAAAGTGGGAGACAGGGGCCAAAGTGACCATCTGCCGCTAGAAGTGAAACTGGCCATATCCTGTAGGAATCAAGTGTCGGAAAGAACAAACATCTGTACAGAATACATCTCAAACTACAGGCGAATAAGGTGTAAGATAGACAAAGCCGAGGACCTATCAACTAGTGCCAAAGCAATCATGCACAAAATATCTAGCGCAGATAAAAGGCCACTAGATGCCTGGGGTGAATTCATAGCGGAACTCGGAGCGAAACACGCCAAAGAACTAAAGATCGTCAAAGGTAAAACATCACGGAACATAGTCGGCAATGTAACAACACAAGAGATAAAAACCTTAAAAAGTGGAATAAGCCAGACTTTGAGACAGCTCCATAAAGACCCAAACATCGAAGGCCCTGCAAAAGACGCTGCGCATCCTCAAAGCACAGCTGAGGAAAAAAACATCGGAAAGGAAAAGGCAGCTGAACGATAACCTCTGGGCAAAAATCTTACACGTCTCTAAAGAAAAGAACAGCTCTAGATTCTGGAAACTAATTCATTCCCTCCAACACCCAGATCATAAGGGAATCAACTCAAACATCTCGGAACTAGTCTGGGCAAATACCTATCAGCTCATTTCAATACCGAAAACCTAGTGGGTTGCTCGCCCCGAGGCAAAGCCCAGAAATCTGGTCTGGATCAGGTCCCCGACTGTAGGAGAGTAGGGTCTGCAATCCTATGATCACCCAGATTTTTGCTTTTTGCTGCACTGGTTTACGACTTTCCCTGACTGTGGGCCTGCTAATCAGACCCACAGCCTAGCTGTTCTCTCTATCCAAATTGTACTCAGGTACTGAATTGGCACTGGGCCCTCTCCAAGTCCCTGTACCCAGGGCTGAGGTGCACCCAGAAGTCTCCCAGGGGCTGAAGCATGTATTATGCCACCCCTGGACTGACTAACTAAACTGACACAACTGGCTGCACGACAGCTGGGGCAAGGTGGTGTACTCACCCTTTGCTTTAGATATAGTATACCTATATCTAACCCTAAAATGGACACACAGATCTCCTATCAGTCACTCCTATGGCAGGCCTTAACAATCCTGAAGGCAGAGTGCTTGGAATCGTGTGAGATGGTGCTCTGGCATGAGCTGAGCCTGTCTACGGCTTTCGGGATCTATCCCTTAGCCGTTTCCATGATATCGCATACCATATACTCTTAAGTGCATTATAATCCTCGCGGTTATATGCCAACTCTGGTATCGCTTTATCAAAACATGTCGAGTAAGGTGTCATACGAATTGGAATACTAACCCCTCGCCAATTCTGGCGACGGGGTTAGCATTCCACCCTTCTAGAGGGACACGGCATGTATGTAACCCCTAACCCCGGTTAAAGTCAGACAGAGCCTTAGCATCCACAAAATGGATGCTGCCACCGAGACACAAGTCTGCCCTCCTGCTGCTGGGAGTCCTCCCAGAGCAGGAGATAAGGACAAAGGGTTTCCTGCCAGGGGCGGTGCCAGCACCGTCCCAGACAGGATTTTGTGTATTGTAGGTAGGCAGGGCTTCAGAGGAAGGTGACTGCACGTGGCACCCCGGTGCTCACTGTGCATAGGCTGGCTTGAACCAGTTCCAGGGACACTCCAGACCCTGTGCTGGGGAAAAGCCCGCCAAGGAAGTGGGTGTAACCACCCCCCTCCTGGTCCCACCCATAGGGCAGGACCTAGTCGCGTGCCAGCCCCCTTTTCCCAGATAAAGGTAGGGACTGGCCCCCTTCCAAATCAGATCATCTTTGAATCCTGAAACTACTTTCCACGAAAGGAACTCAAGACTTCTTCCTAAGCTTTCTCCCTTGTGACTAAGGAGTAGTCACCCTGCATCCGCAGGCACCATCTTAAGAACACTGCGGTCTGCTGCAAGTTTTTCCTCCGGAATCCGACTGCCCAGCTCAACGAGTACCGGCTTCCCTGGCACCTCTGACCTCTACCCACCTCTACAGCCCAGCTGAGAACCGTGGGTGCGACGAGACCTCGAGGGACCGGCCATCCGCAAGACTGCACGACTTCTGCACAGCAAGCCCGCCGAGTAATTTCCTGGTGAGTGCTTTGGGGTCCGAGATGCCCCGACCCTGAGCAGCTCCAGCACCGAAGAGCAGCCCCCCAGCATCTCCACGATCGGCGTGGGGCCCTTCTGCTTTCTGCTGCTCACCGCATTGTTTGGCTACTAGCCCGCTGGCTTGTGGCCTTCTGAACGACGCCCGACGACATCACTGCTGCTGGTCTGGTTGCTCCAGGCTGGCCCTTGCTCCCTTCCAGAAGAGGAGCACCCCGGACCCTCCTGGTCCACTCAAGACGCCATTTTGAGTCCACCGCGTGGGCTTGAATTAGCCAAGGCTTGTTGCCCAATCCTGGGTAACTTCGACGCCGGCAGCTTCATCCATCATGGGACAGCTCGCCTCTCCATCCTGGTCACCGACAACGCCTCCTGGTCCGTGAGATCTGTAGAGCCAGCGTCGCCCACTCACCTAGTCGAGGTGACTACCATCCGGTGCCCACTGACTACTGGCTAGTAGTCACGAACTTGGTCCCCTCTGCTTTCAGGTGTCATCCTTCTTCCAGATCCAGGCTTGGATCAACTCGAACAATCTTCACTGGTCGCCTGCCAGCATCTTTCTTCCAGGCTCCTGGTCCGGCAACGAGGATTCCCGACGTCTTTTGAGACCTATGCAGCTGCAGCCCCTGGGCTAGGTAACTTCGGCATTTCGGTGCCCCAGCATAGCCTCACTATCCAAGGGTCAGGATCCACTGTCGTTTTCTCCCTACCAGGTCGGGTTCGCCCGTGAACACTAACTTTAGCGTTACTAGCTTCCATAGACTTTGTCCCGCATCCCGCGTGAGAGTGCACACTCTGCACCCGAGTCCCCTAGGTCTCCTAGAAGTAATCTAACGATTCCCTAGTCAAGTCCTAGCGATTCCAAAGCCTATTAGTACTGTACTTACCTGCTAGTAATTTCGCATTCCAGATTTAGAGTATATGGTTTTTCGTGCCCCTCGGGCATTTGTGTATACCGTGCTAACTTAAGTATTTTCGTAAGAGTTTTTGTTGTGTGCCTAGCACCCTGTCCTCATAAAGAGTACAGGGTTGTTGTGATTCTAATAAATACACTGTTTATTTTCATAACACTTGTGTGGTGTCCTTTCACTGGGTGTTCAAGGGGTAATGTGATGGTAAAACAGCTGGCTTAACACGCCCTCTAGAGTCTTAGCCTTAGACTGCTCGTATCCATGCTACTAGGATAGCTGGTCTATAAGGTTGACTTACAACCAATCATCAATAAGGGTTGTTTGGACTGATATATAGTGATCACTAGAATAGTGAGCACTGCACATCAGGCCAACTTCTCACATTGGTGAGCAGCGGTTGGGATTTGAGCTTGCTGTTGTTTTACCACGCATATCCTAAGAATATCTTGTGAAAGATCACATAAGTACTAAAGGTACATATAACTTAGCTTAGAATACTCTGAGTTCTACTGAACCAGCTGTTGTAGCTCCTAGGGCCTAGCACACCCTAAACTACAACTCTAGCAAGGGATCAGTAGGCAAACACATAGTGTAGGTAAGTGCACACTTACACCTCACTAGAAAAGCATGTCTACCCAGGGAGAATCTACTGAGACTCCCCTGGTCAGTGTTGACCCTCCACAGGTCACTTCAAGATATGCAGCTCTCAGTTTTCAGGAGATGAGACAAGTCTGTACCTCCAGGAAACTGAAGCAGGGGTCTAACCCCACCATTCCCTTTCTGATAGGTCTCTTAGAGACATATGATGCCAGAAAGATTTCTCAGTTACATGAGAATATGCCAGCCTTAGAGGGAACCTCTGGGGATCCAGACCTCCCCAACACTGCTACTGCAGTTGAGGAGGAGGATCAGGAGGAACTCTCTGGGGATGAGGTAGACAAAGGTCGTGAGGTAGTCAGAAGGCTAACCAGGGCCAACTTAGACTTACTTGGGCTAGGATCTGGGGGACCCCCAGTACTAACCCTAAGTGGGCCTAACCTTGGAGTTAGGAGAGATAGATCTCTTTCTAGGGACTCCAATAGATCTCTGCACTCTAATGCCTCTTCCCAGAGGAGAAGGAATCCTCCACAGAGGAGATTTACTTCCCCTCAGAGAATGGAGCATGAAGCTAGGATGAGACAAGCTGAACTGAGGATTGAAAGGGAAGAACTTGCCCTAGCCAAAGAGAAGCTTGCCTTTGCTAGAGAGCAGCAGATGAGTGGGCTAGCTCCCACTGGTGGCAGCAATCTCCCAAGAGATAGAGAGAAGGGTTTAGATACTAAACACCTGACTAAGATAGTGCCCCCCTTTAAGCAAGCGGATGATATCCAGAAATGGATGGCTGCTCTGGAGAGGGCCTGCACTGTGCAGTGCATTCCCCAGAGTCAGTGGGCAGCTATACTGTGGCTCTCCTTTGATGGTAAAGGTAGAGATAAGCTCCTCACTACAAGAGTGGAGGATGCTAACAATTACCAGGTCCTGAAGAATACACTGGTTGATGGGTTTGGTTTAACCACTGAGCAGTACAGGTTGCTGTTCAGAGACACCCAGAAAACTCAGTCTCAGGACTGGTCTGACTTTGTGGATTGTGCCACTAAGGCTTTGGAGGGCTGGTTGCTGGGTAGCAAGGTTACAGATTACACAGGATTGTATAATCTAATGATGAGAGAACAGATTTTAAACAATTGTCAGAACCAGTTGTTGCACCAGCACCTTGTTGATTCAGATCTGACCTCTCCCCAAGAATTGGGAAAGAAGGCAGACAAATGGGTCAGGACAAGGATCAAGCAGAACCAGAACCAGAACCAGGGTGGTCAGAAGAAAGCAGACCAGAAGGGTAATGTTAAGAATGAACAAAATGACCAGAAGTCTTCACCAGGTCCCCAACAAACCAAAGAGGGTGGGGGTCAGGCTTCCCAGAAGAAGAAGACTCAAGAAGGCCAGTCCAAAAGGTGGTGTCAGTACTGCAAAAGTAAATCTCACTGGTTTAGTGAGTGCACCAAAAGAGGAGGACAAACTCCTGCCACTACAGCCCCTAAGGCAACTGCACCCCCTAGTACAGTCAGTAGTGGTAGTGTACCTCCCAAGGCATTAGTTGGGTTAACCTTGGGTACTGAGGGGTCTGACAACTTAGTTGCACACTCACTCAGGCTGTCCTTGTCTGTACAGGGGATATGGATATGTCCCCTGAGATAAGTCCCAATACTTTGGGCAAATACAGGCAGACACCTTTGATAAATGGCAAAATGGCTCAGGCCTATAGGGACACTTGTGCCAGTGTCACCATGGTGACACCTAACTTTGTGGACCCTGGACAGATCATGCCAGGTACTGATTTCCTGGTGACCAATGCCAGCAATGTCACTACTAGTCATAGTGTGGCAATTGTGGCTTTCTCCTGGGGTGGAGTGAAGGGACAAAAGAAAGTTGTAGTCAGTTCAGACCTCCCAGTTGATTGTTTGTTGGGCAATGATTTGGAGTCATCACAATGGTCAGAAGTGGAGCAGAGGACTCACATGGAAATGTTAGGCTTGCCAGCACATGTGCTTGCTGTGACCAGGTCACAGGCCAGAAGATGCCCCACTGAACAGGTGCTGGATCCTGAAATTATGGACCAGACACCTTCCAAGAAGAAGAGCAGTAAGGGTAAGGCTTTGCCTTCCCCCTTGCCCCAGGTTGAGGATCAAGTCTCTGAGGAGGCTGATCTGAGAGAGCTGAGGGAAACTGAGCCTAAAGAGCTTGAACTTGATCACGTTGAGTTTCTGGGCTCAGGGGGACCCTCCAGAGCAGACCTGGGGAAGGCACAGTTAGACTGCCCTTCCCTTGAACCCCTCAGACAGCAGGCTGCTGCTGAGGCTGCAGGGAATGCCACAGGTGCCCACAGGGTATACTGGGAAGATGGACTCCTGTACTCTGAGTCAAGAGACCCCAAGCCTGGTGCAACCAGGAGGCTGGTCATCCCCTTGTCTCTGAGAGGTTTCCTTCTCACCTTGGCCCATGAAATTCCCCTTGCAGGTCATTTAGGTCAGACAAAGACTTGGGACAGGCTTGTCTCACACTTTCATTGGCCCCATATGAATGAGAATACCAAGGAGTTTTGTCGCTCCTGTGTCACTTGCCAAGCCAGTGGTAAGTCAGGTGGCACAACAAAGGCCCCCTCATACCACTACCTGTGGTGGGGGTTCCCTTTGAAAGGGTGGGGATTGACATTGTTGGTCCAATGGAACCCCAGACAGCATCAGGGCACAAGTTTATACTGGTGGTGGTGGACCATGCCACCAGGTATTCTGAAGCTATTCCCCTGAGGACCACCACAGCTCCTGTGGTGGTAAGAGCCCTAGTTGGAGTGTTCTCCAGAGTGGGTTTTCCAAAGGAGGTCGTTTCTGACAGAGGTACAAACTTCATGTCAGGATATCTGACTGCAATGTGGAAGGAGTGTGGTGTGAACTACAAGTTCACCACACCCTACCACCCACAATGCAATGGGCTTGTTGAGAGATTCAACAGGACCCTCAAAGGGATGATTCATGGACTACCTGAAACTCTTAGGAGAAGATGGGATGTCCTGATCCCCTGCCTCTTGTTTGCTTACAGAGAGGTCCCACAGAAGGGGGTTGGCTACAGCCCTTTTGAGCTTCTGTATGGGCATCCTGTGAGAGGACCCCTGTGTTTGGTGAAGGAAGGATGGGAGAGACCTCTCAAAAATCCTGCAACCAACATAGTGGACTATGTACTTGGTCTCCGCTCCAGGATGGCTGAGTATATGGAAAAGGCATCTAAAAACCTTGAGGCCAGCCAAGAACTTCAAAAAGCTTGGCATGACCAAAAGGCTGTTCTGACTGTGTACCAGCCCGGACAGAAGGTGTGGGTGCTGGAGCCAGTGGCCCCAGCAGCTCTGAAAGACAAATGGTCTGGGCCCCACACCATCATTGAGCAAAAGGGAGAGGTTACCTACTTGGTGGACCTTGGAACTCCCAGGAGCCCTCTCAGAGTGCTCCATGTTAACAGGCTCAAGGCATATGTTGACAGGAAGGACATGAGCTTGCTCATGGCCACAGATGAGGGACAGGAGGAAGAGAGTGACCCTCTCCCAGACCTGCTCACTCAGAATCCTGATGATGGATCAGTTGATGGTGTTGTCTTTTGTGGCAGCCTCACTGACCATCAGCAACAGGATTGCAGGCAAGTTCTGCAATCCTTCAGACATATGTTCTCTCTGACACCCAGCCAAACTGATTGGTGTACCCATGATGTTGACACTGGAGACAGTCTGCCTGTCAAGAGTAAAATCTACAGACAGCCTGATCATGTTAGAGACTGCATCAAAACTGAAGTGCAGAAAATGTTGGAGCTGGGAGTCATTGAGCCCTCAGATAGCCCTTGGGCTAGCCCAGTAGTTCTAGTGCCAAAGCCTCACACCCAGGGTGGTAAGAGAGAGATGAGGTTTTGCGTAGACTACAGAGGCCTCAATGCAGTCACTAAGACTGATGCCCACCCAATACCAAGAGCAAATGAACTTATAGATAAATTGGCTTCTGCCAACTTCTTAAGTACATTTGATTTGACAGCTGGGTATTGGCAAATCAGGTTAGCTGAGGAGGCCAAACCTAAGACAGCATTTTCTACCCCTGGTGGGCATTATCAATTTGTGGTAATGCCCTTTGGTTTGAAAAATGCACCTGCCACCTTCCAAAGGTTGGTGAATCAAGTCCTCACTGGGCTGGATGACTTCTGTGCAGCATATCTTGATGATATTGCTGTCTTTAGCTCCACCTGGGAGGATCACCTGATCCACCTGAGGAAAGTGTTAGAGGCTCTGCAAAAGGCAGGCCTCACTATCAAGGCCACAAAGTGCCAGATAGGGCAGACACAGGTTGTATACCTGGGCCACCTTGTAGGTGGAGGCCAGGTTCAGCCACTGGAGAGTAAGATACAGGCCATCAAGGACTGGACTCCTCCAATCACCCAGACTCAAGTTCGAGCTTTCTTGGGCCTGACTGGGTACTATAGGAAGTTTGTCAGAAATTATGGGTCCATAGTGACCCCTCTTAATGACCTGACAAGCAAAAAGATGCCAAAGAAAGTTCAGTGGACAGCAAGCTGTCAGAAAGCATTCAATGACCTAAAGCAGGCCATGTGCACAGCACCTATCCTAAAGAGTCCAGATTACTCCAAGCCATTCATTGTCCAAACAGATGCTTCTGAGTTGGGTGTGGGGGCTGTTCTGTCTCAACTGAATTTTGATGGTAATGATCAGCCTATTGCTTTCATTAGTAGAAGGTTGACACCCAGAGAGAAAAATTGGTCAGCTATTGAGAGGGAGGCCTTTGCTGTGGTCTGGGCCCTGAAGAAGCTGAGGGCCTACTTGTTTGGCACTCACTTCACCATTCAGACAGACCATAAGCCCCTCTTGTGGCTAAATCAGATGAAGGGTGAAAACCCCAAACTGCTTAGGTGGTCCATTTCCCTACAGGGGATGGATTTTACAGTGGAGCATAGACCTGGTACTGATCACAGCAATGCTGATGGGCTCTCCAGGTATTTCCACTTAGAGCAAGAAGACTCACCTGGTCAAGGTTAGTTTATTGTCCCAAAGTTTGGGGGGGGGGTCATGAAGGAGAGTAGGGTCTGCAATCCTATGATCACCCAGATTTTTGCTTTTTGCTGCACTGGTTTACGACTTTCCCTGGCTGTGGGCCTGCTAATCAGACCCACAGCCTAGCTGTTCTCTCTATCCAAATTGTACTCAGGTACTGAATTGGCACTGGGCCCTCTCCAAGTCCCTGTACCCAGGGCTGAGGTGCACCCAGAAGTCTCCCAGGGGCTGAAGCATGTATTATGCCACCCCTGGACTGACTAACTAAACTGACACAACTGGCTGCACGACATCTGGGGCAAGGTGGTGTACTCACCCTTTGCTTTAGATATAGTATACCTATATCTAACCCTAAAATGGACACACAGATCTCCTATCAGTCCCTCCTATGGCAGGCCTTAACAATCCTGAAGGCAGAGTGCTTGGAATCGTGTGAGATGGTGCTCTGGCATGAGCTGAGCCTGTCTGCGGCTTTCGGGATCTATCCCTTAGCCGTTTCCATGATATCGCATACCATATACTCTTAAGTGCATTATAACCCTCGCGGTTATATGCCAACTCTGGTATCGCTTTATCAAAACATGTCGAGTAAGGTGTCATACGAATTGGAATACTAACCCCTCGCCAATTCTGGCGACGGGGTTAGCATTCCACCCTTCTAGAGGGACACGGCATGTATGTAACCCCTAACCCCGGTTAAAGTCAGACAGAGCCTTAGCATCCACAAAATGGATGCTGCCACCGAGACACAAGTCTGCCCTCCTGCTGCTGGGAGTCCTCCCAGAGCAGGAGATATGGACAAAGGGTTTCCTGCCAGGGGCGGTGCCAGCACCGTCCCAGACAGGATTTTGTGTATTGTAGGTAGGCAGGGCGTCAGAGGAAGGTGACTGCACGTGGCACCCCGGTGCTCACTGTGCATAGGCTGGCTTGAACCAGTTCCAGGGACACTCCAGACCCTGTGCTGGGGAAAAGCCCGCCAAGGAAGTGGGTGTAACCACCCCCCTCCTGGTCCCACCCATAGAGCAGGACCTAGTCGCGTGCCAGCCCCCTTTTCCCAGATAAAGGTAGGGACTGGCCCCCTTCCAAATCAGATCATCTTTGAATCCTGAAACTACTTTCCACGAAAGGAACTCAAGACTTCTTCCTAAGATTTCTCCCTTGTGACTAAGGAGTAGTCACCCTGCATCCGCAGGCACCATCTTAAGAACACTGCGGTCTGCTGCAAGTCCTTCCTCCGGAATCCGACTGCCCAGCTCGACGAGAACCGGCTTCCCTGGCACCTCTGACCTCTACCCACCTCTACAGCCCAGCTCAGAACCGTGGGTGCGACGAGACCTCGAGGGACCGGCCATCCGCAAGACTGCACGACTTCTGCACAGCAAGCCCGCCGAGTAATTTCCTGGTGAGTGCTTTGGGGTCCAAGAAGCCCCGACCCTGAGCAGCTCCAGCACCGAAGAGCAGCCCCCCAGCATCTCCACGATCGGCGTGGGGCCCTTCTGCTTTCTGCTGCTCACCGCGTTGTTTGGCTACTAGCCCGCTGGCTTGTGGCCTTCTGAACGACGCCCGACGACATCACTGCTGCTGGTCTGGTTGCTCCAGGCTGGCCCTTGCTCCCTTCCAGAAGAGGAGCACCCCGGACCCTCCTGGTCCACTCAAGACACCATTTTGAGTCCACCGCGTGGGCTTGAATTAGCCAAGGCTTGTTGCCCAATCCTGGGTAACTTTGACGCCGACAGCTTCATCCATCGTGGGACAGCTCGCCTCTCCATCCTGGTCGCCGACAACGCCTCCTGGTCCGTGAGATCTGTAGAGCCAGCGTCGCCCACTCACCTAGTCGAGGTGACTACCATCCGGTGCCCTCCTGGTGCCCACTGACTACTGGCTAGTAGTCACGAACTTGGTCCCCTCTGCTTTCAGGTGTCATCCTTCTTCCAGATCCAGGCTTGGATCAACTCGAACAATCTTCACTGGTCGCCTGCCAGCATCTTTCTTCCAGGCTCCTGGTCCGGCAACGAGGATTCCCGACGTCTTTTGAGACCTATGCAGCTGCAGCCCCTGGGCTAGGTAACTTCGGCATTTCGGTGCCCCAGCATAGCCTCACTATCCAAGGGTCAGGATCCACTGTCGTTTTCTCCCTACCAGGTCGGGTTCGCCCGTGAACACTAACTTTAGCGTTACTAGCTTCCATAGACTTTGTCCCGCATCCCGCGTGAGAGTGCACACTCTGCACCCGAGTCCCCTAGGTCTCCTAGAAGTAATCTAACGATTCCCTAGTCAAGTCCTAGCGATTCCAAAGCCTATTAGTACTGTACTTACCTGCTAGTAATTTCGCATTCCAGATTTAGAGTATATGGTTTTTCGTGCCCCTCGGGCATTTGTGTATACCGTGCTAACTTAAATATTTTCGTAAGAGTTTTTGTTGTGTGCCTAGCACCCTGTCCTCATAAAGAGTACAGGGTTGTTGTGATTCTAATAAATACACTGTTTATTTTCATAACACTTGTGTGGTGTCCTTTCACTGGGTGTTCAAGGGGTAATGTGATGGTAAAACAGCTGGCTTAACACGCCCTCTAGAGTCTTAGCCTTAGACTTCTCGTATCCATGCTACTAGGATAGCTGGTCTATAAGGTTGACTTACAACCAATCATCAATAAGGGTTGTTTGGACTGATATATAGTGATCACTAGAATAGTGAGCACTGCACATCAGGCCAACTTCTCACACCGACAAAACAGGTATAAACAACAAGGAACCAATCAATGTCCACACAAGGAAACCATCCCCACACTACATTGGTACACTGAACGAGGAAGCAATAACAAGACTGGCACCAATCACAAGCAGAGAGGAACATACATACTCGGAAATAGCGGCTAGGATCAATTCACAAATTATAAAGGGCAAACTTGAAGGTGCCCCGGGCCCTAACGGGATCCCGTCAATAATATACAAACAAGATGCTGACTTTTGGAGTAACATCATGGCACAAGTCTTCCAGGAAATAAGGGAAACAGAAATATGTCCAAAAACCTGGAAAGGCTCCATTATAAGCCCGATTTATAAAAAGGGAGAAAGGAATAACCCAAGCAGCTACCGACTAATAGCGCTAGTCGATATAGAGGCAAAGTATTACGCGGCCCTCGTTCTGGAGGATTTAACATCTTGGGCAAACAAAAACCACATCATCCCAGCTACCCAGACCGGATTCCGCAGAAGTCAGGACACAACGACCAATATCATGGCGCTAACCCTTTTGACAGATGCAGTAAAATCCACGAAGAGCTCACTATACCTATGCTACATTGACTACAGCGCCGCATTTGACCACGTAGACCGGAGCCAAGTCTGGCAGAAGCTGGAAAGATGGGGGATACCAAGCCCACTCCTACAGAAGTTGATCATGCTACATACCAACGCCTGGGTTAGGATCAAATTGGGCTCCAGAACACACATTTCAAGGCAAATCAGTACCACCAACGGTCTGAAACAAGGCTGTGTCCTAGCCCCAATGCTGTTCAACCTCTTTCTGGCAGATCTCCCGGGGGAATTAGAGAAAATCAAATCCCATGCCCTGTGATTAGGCGATACCACTCTCAAACCTTCTATATGCCGACGACCTGGTCCTTATCAGCCGGTCCCCTATTGGTCTCCAAAATCTTCTGGATACAACTAGCTTATTTTCCTCAAATAACTCACTAAACATCAACGTAAACAAAACAAAAAATATGACAATGAACCACAATAAAAAAAGGAAACCTGCCTCTTTTCTGGGCAACACCATCAGTCACCCATATAGGGCAATATTCCAACTACCCACCTACACCTCGCCCGCTCAAATTCGTCTCGAATTTGGGCTCCAGAAACAAGCGGTGGAGAGGAGGGGGGCATACATTAAAACGTGGCAAAAAATCAGAGATGCCGACCACGGATCCCTAAATGCCCATCTCTGGAGAGAATTATCCACCATAGGCAACTCACCCGCAAGGAGATACCTCCAAGACTCATTGGAGATCCTGGACCTAACAAACCTCTGGGAGTCATCAACAGATCTTAAAACCTTCAAAAAAGTGGTAACGAAAGTAACCAAGTTGATCTCATCAATAGAGGATAAAGCCACCCTGACTAAGAGGGCCCACGGATGGGCCGTGTTGAAAGACTACAGTGCCCTGAAACCACAAGAATATCTAAAAATGGGCCTCACGCAGTCAACTAAAAACAAGTTCTTAAACATGCGCCTTGGCATTATTCCCATATTACCACACCTGGCACCTTGGAAAAGGGGAAACTCAGCAAGCTGCTGCCGACTTTGCTTATCAGGGAAAGAGGACCTAATCCACATAATCTGCATTTGTTCAAAACTTATGGACATAAGACGATCCCTACTCCGGGCCCTATGGAATCAGAAGGGCATAACAAGTTGCAGGCAGGCTGTGATGCTGTGCTTTAACCCTGAGGAGACTCAGTTAAACTGTAGACTAACTAAATTCTTTGACATAGTGACCAGAAGGCTTTCGATCCAGACAACTGGCTCTCACTAAGTACTAGCCTACTCAATACTGAGCTAAGCCCCTTGGAGCACCTTGTTTCCTTAATCCCTGTGGCTTTGAACAATACGCATTATGACTTTTTATGCTCTCAACAAGCAAGCCCACTTGTTTTAATTGTAATCATGATTGCTTTTTGTACACATTTGTATGTTTTTTATATTGTGAGTTTTTATTAACTGTACAATAAACCTTACTTACTTACAGAGTGCTCCAGGACTGACCAGAACTGGTTTTAACTAGGCAAAGGCCTCTCTGCCTTCAGAGAACAATGAGAAACTGAGGAAAAAAAGGGGGACTCAGACCCCAGAACTTTAGATTACTTTTGGGAAACAAGAAGAAACCTTTGCTGAGGAGAGGAACCAGAGAGACTAAGGAGAGACTATCCCTAAGCCTGAGGGATTGGCCTGCAGTGGTTGCCTGACTGCCAAAGAGAGTAGAAAGGACTTTTGTGCTACTTTCATTCAACTTGTGAAGGATCTCCAAGCGCTTGAGATAGAGTTTGCCTCCTGAAGAAGAAGTGTTTAGCTGCCGCTGTCGCTTCACAATGCAAAAGCACCTTGCACAGGGACAACAGACTTCTCCAACCAGCTCCCCAAGAGTTCTTTTGAAGTGCCTGCTGTTGTGTTGGGCCTTCTGAGGGACTGCATGTCGCAAGGAGCTGGAAGCGTGACTCATGAAGAAGAAGTGTGTCACTGTCGCTGTCGCTTCACAGCGCGAAAGCGCCTCGCACAGGGACCACAGACTTCACCAACCAGCTCACCAAGAGTTCTTTTGAAGTGCCTGCTGTTGTGTTGGGCTTTCTGAGGGACTGCGTGTCACAAGGAGCTGGAAGCGCGACTCACGAAGAAGAAGTGTGTCGCTGCCGCTGTCGCTTCACAACGTGAAAGCGACTCGCATCGCCGGAGAAGAGGATTGATGTTTCACCAGACGCCGCCGCATAATCTGAGAAGCATGTCGCCACCGCAGCCGCTGTTGACGCATCGCCGAAGCGGCTCACATCGCCGGAGAGGAGGATCGACGTCGCATCAGACGCCGCCGCATCACCGAGAAGCGCGTCACAGGGCCTGTCGCGGCTCAAAAGAATCGTTGAGTCGCTGCACGGCCATTGGGCGTGCGTCATCGTGTCGCATCAAGAAGAAGACGCCATCTTTATTTCATTGCACCGGATCTTCATCGCATCACAACAATGCTGGTCGCATCGCCACGGAAGCGCAGTAAGAGACCGACGCATCACCTCCCCACGCCGAAAAGAACCGACACATCCCCTACGCATCAGTAGGGACCCGACGCATCACGTTCTTGCTTGTAAGGAACCGACGCATCACCTTCCCTGCAACACTTTCGTTGTATAGCGTTATGCATCTTAAAGTACATTGAACTCAAATTGTCTCATTTTACATCTTAAGAGAACTGAGCTATTTCTACCATTTTTGAAGTACAGTATTGTGCAGCCATGCATATGTTTACCCAATCCCATACATCTACCATTCATACCCCCAGCCTGAGTAAGTCAAGTGCCACACTAGATCACATACAATTTCCGATTTTTAATATAAAATATTCATTACATATATAATTTAATGGTAGTTCACTTAAACCAGTGTGGATAGGGGGCGTGGTCAGGATGCAAATGGAGTGAGACGTGCACCGCTAGGTCTCTATAGCGGCCTGCTAAAGCTTAATAGCCAGCCATCGGACATGCCAACTACCACCGAGGGGTTGACCCACTGTCGGGGCACCGACGGACGCCCATTTCCTGCTGGAGAGTCGCCCTGTGAGTCTCTGAGGCTCGATGACCGCTGAGGAGAGGGACTGCCGCTGAGCCCGTCGACACCAGCTTTGGACTTGGGAGGTGAAAGAGGATCTGCCCCCCCCCCCTGGCCTAGCACTCGGCCCCATTTGCCTGTGATTCTGCCTGGCGGTGCTCTCGGGGGCTGCTGGACCTCCGCGGGAGCACCAGGACTTTTGGCCATGGATCGAGGGCCCAGTTTGCCCGCGGCTGAGTCGGACGTGGAACTCGACTGACTCTGGCGTTGATGCTCCCCGCACCTGAGGGGCTACAATTGGGAGGCATGGCCCTCTGGAATGCACCTGGCTGGGATGGCCTTGGCAAGCGGCCCCCCTGTGTCTGAGAGAGCCCTCGGAGCTGCTTGAGCTCCTTCTGCCCCACCGCTGGGTCGGCCTGCCATGGAATAACCCCGGGGACCAAGCGGACGGAGTATGGCCTGCGCGAAGAGAAGCCTGCTCAGAATCCAGTGGGGCCTGAGCCACCTGAGGTTGATGATCAATGGCCTGAGGAGTGGTTGAAGCCTCCCATCATAGAGCTGAGACAGGAGGTGATGGCTGGGTCTCCGAGGGTGCTAGGAGGAGGACGCGGTGCAACTGTGAGGCCTTCAGCTTTACCATGAGCTCACCCGCTCTATAGACAACAAGGACTCACCCGCCTGAGTGAAAGGTAAAGCGCATTTGGTGGGGTTTGGGTGCTGGGGGCCCCCCATCTCTCCTAGTTGATGCCAGGGGCTCCCCTGCTGCTCCTGCCTGGTGCCTAGGACACCACCCCTCTAAAACTCTCTCGGACACTGCAACCTCTGCACTGACTCTGGGCCTTGACCTGCTGTGACAGACACACTACTGCGGGGGCAATAAGCTCCACCGGTGGCCCTAGTGGCCAGTGGTCACCCGCTACGAAGATAGTGCGGCAATCTGGGAGCCCCCCCCTCCCCGTTACCTCTCACCTGCTAGCCTCCTTGAAACAACTTGTATGGGATACCTACCTGGTATCCTCCTACCTTACTGAGCTCACCCTGTTCTGATCACATCACCTGGGTCCCTCTCTCTACATGGACTATATAGGGGGGTATTCTGACTTGGCCTTGGATCCTGGGCATGCTCCCAGCCTTCTCTCCACTGCCTACAGACCTCTCATAGCGCAAAAGTACGTGGATTTGTGTACATTTGAATAAGATACATATCTTGCAGCACAACTTTTTTACCGACGCAAAATCTAACCCAGGGCTGCCAGAGCATCGCCAACAAACACTCGCCAGCCATGCCAAGATCTAAAGTAAACAAGGACCCAGACCCCAACCTGCCTAGACACAATCCCGAAACCTCAATATGGAAGAAATCCAATACCCAGTCATAGCCTGTATTCGACCTCCCGGAACCTGAGACAGATGGGGATCTGCTTGGAGTCCCGATCACACAGGCCTTCATAAACTCTTTCCTTCCGGAAATCAAGGCGGAAATCTGATCGCTTAAATTTTAAGTCCGACTTATAAGACATCCCGAGGGTTGTCACGGAAATCAGAGGACAGGTGGACGATCTCGAGCGCACGGTGGACGTAAGGACGGAAGACTGCGAGAGTCTCTCGCGTCGGATGGTGGAGTTGAAAGACCAAAACATCAGTCAACAACTCAAACAAGAGGACCTTGAAAATCGAAGTTGCCGAAATAATCTACGCAATAGGGGGGTCCCTCGTGGAGCAGAAGGAGAAGACATCATGACCTTTCACAGCGCACCTCCTACAGGCGGTCCAGGAAAATGGCGACGCATCTCCGCCCGCTCTATTTAGAGCTCATCGAGTCCTTGGCCCCATAGGACGCCCAGACTTCATCCTGGACATACTTAAACGGGTCTATTTCTTTGTTGAAAAAAAGCCATCCTGAAGAAGATCCAAGGAGCTACAGCCTTGTCCTACAATGGATACTCAAACCAAATCTTCCAAGAGATAGCCCCTGCCAACCTCCGCAGACACAAAGATTTTAAATTAGTTACGGACAAACTTCAAGATGTTAAAATCAAGAACCAGTGGGGCCATTCCTTTGTGCTGATTTTCTCCTAGGAGGGCAAACGCTGAGTCCTTCACTTGCTCAGAGAACCAAAACAGCTACTTCGTCTCCCACTGGATCCTGGGAGGGGGAACCCCTTTCCCCACAAGGGCAACCTGGAAGACCTCCCCACTTGGAATGGTCTACTGTCCCACAGCCTAAGCACAGGAGGCACACCAGAGACCAGGACTCCTCTCAGGCCAAGCAAGACATCATTAATCACACCCGGACCCTAAATACTCTACCTCACAACCTCGATCTTTTGTACAAATGCAATGATTTAAATGGAAACACCCATACCTCTAATCCTAACGGTTCATTCGGGTTTCTTATATTCAGATCTGATCAAAGGGGCCCAAATACACACAACATAATCAGGTAACCCAATGCACTGGTTGGATGTGCCTTCGCTACTGTGGAAAAATGGGTGAATTTATCTCTGCAGTGGGACCACAGCCTCACCCTCGATTACTTCGACACCTGCTTTTAGCTCCTACCAAGACGTGCCGGCGGCTGGCGAACCCTACTGCATTCTGTGCAGTGGGTTGCCAGAAGCGGAGACTTTTATAAATGCTTACACCTGCCAATCCCCCCCCACGACTACAGTGTCTCATAGAAAAGCGACTTCTTCAGAATGGTGCATTCTATGAACTATGGGCTATTCCTCAAAGACATTGAACTTAGTTTGCCCTGTTGGCCGATTGCTGTTGATACTATTACTCTTAGCTCATATTCACGAATTGACTATTATTTCCTTTCCGTCCCCCTGATTCATCTTTTAACAGCTGCGGAGATGTCTGACATCTCAATCTCTGATCACACCCATGTATCAATTTCTCTTCAGCCTCCCAGCATACAGCACATTGCCCACCTCTGATGGAGACTCCCTCATCATGTCCTGCCCGACCCAGTAGGTATGGCAGACATACGGAAGGCGATTGAAGCCTTTTTCATTGCAAATTACACCTCCGACACTTCGGAATCTGTCAGATGGGATGCCTTCAAGGGAACTATCCGGGGAGTTATCTCCTCTATTGCTATAGCCCGCTCCCGGGAGGCTCGCTTCCTTGTGTCGACTCTCTCTGCTGACATCAAGGCATTAGAGCCAAAAGATCATAAACAACCCTCCCTACAAAACAAAGAGCAGCTTGCAGCACTGCGAGGCCAGCTACGCCTACACCACACCAACAAAGCAGAACGCTCAACTTTACACGGAGGGGATAAGATGGGCAAGTGCATGGCGTGACGCCTGCAGGTCCAAGCTACGAGTGCCCACATTTCCAAGCTTAAGCGAACGGACGGCTTCTGGGCCATATCGGAACTCGACAAGGGCCTAACTCTCTCAAACGTCTACAAAGACATCTATGCAAATGAACCTTGTGCCCCAGAGAATATTACCTCCTTCTTTGATTCCTACCCCTGGGAATCTGTAGCTATTTCCTGCCCGCATAACAACATCCTGACCTGTCATCATAACATTACCAGGGTAGTTCCCAGCTTTAAAGTGCGAAGGGGTCTCCGAAACTACAACTACCAGCAGCCATGGGGCGAGCCAAAGTGAGGCGAAGGGCGGTCCTGATATAAGCACCTCCTCCGCTAAGGGAAGGTGCTTGACAATCTTCTGCCGGATGGTGTGTCCCCACCGGATTTCAGCGTAAGACTACAGATTCCTGCTCGTATCGTGTGATCTCACCCTCCGGAGTTGCCCCTTTGTTTCCAGGTATCATGGAAGGAGCACGGGCTCGCCTCCTTCGTCCAACAATCCTTGTTTACTTTTGTTTAGAGCCGCGGTAACTCTAAACGTGCTGGGACGTGTTTAATAGTTATGTGACTCGTTTGTGCAGATTAAAGCGTTTAGCGTCTGCATTTTTAAAAGACGCATTCCTTCAAAAGTTCTATACGACAGTCGCTTTGGTTGTTGTGGACTTACTACGCCCTTTCAACACCCGTTTTCTTTGCCTCGCACATCTAAAGAAATGCTTTCAGTAGACAGCGGAAGCATTTCTGTATGCCTGCTCTTCTGTTTCCAGCTCAGACGCTAGTCTCCAGTGATCTTCCCTGAGCAATTCTGAACCCAGTACTTTATACAATTCTATATTTGGCTACCCCTTGATTTTCCACAGTAAGGGATTTCTCCAACTGTTCTAGTTCTTAGTGTTGTGATGACATAACAACACCAGCTACTTGGGTACTCTGTCTTCCTTTATGTTATAGAGACTTTGTTTAGTTCATTTTAAGGTGCGTTACTAACTCCAGTTTTGAGACGTAATTTTACCCTGCTCATGTTGAAGACTAATCAGTGGGGGAATCGCTCTACCCTGGAAAGTAAAGGCATATTCCTCTATTTTTGTACCTTAGCTGTATGTGTACTGGTGAGTAGGTTGGAGAGGAATTTTGCTAGAAGTAATTTTTTAAGCAAAACTGTGAATACCTCATTCTTGCTGTCTTGTCTTCCTCTCCTGCAGTATTGACATCCCTACTGTTGCCGTGCAGTCTCCCAGACCAGACCTTGAAGGGACCACAGAACTTACAGCTAGTTTGTTATTTTATCCACTTCCCTTTTCCCCTGGGCACATTTTCACGCAGTAGTATTTCTTCCTCTGTTGGAGGTTGCGTTAAAGGGAATCAGGGGGATATACATCTGTCATCGTCTCTGCGGGCCACAAGAGAAAGGTTAGTGGCGTTTCATATATTCTTGCGCTACTGACGATCGCGACAGAATCTATCAGTTCCCACCACACAAGCCATGAACCAATATCATGTAAGCTCCCAATGGGGAAACCCCACGGGCCAGATGGTCTTCCTGTTGTTTTTTATCATGTTGTTTTTTATCACACCTTCTACCCGTAGCTCCAAAATCACCTTCTTCACCTTTTTAATAATTTCACTGACACCATTGGTCTCACTCTGACTATGTCAGAAGCAGAAGTAGTGCTTGTCCCGAAACCAAGGAAAGACCTCTCTCTTTGCACATCTTATCTACTCATTGCCCTCTTAAATACCGATGTGCAGATCTATACGCGGATCGTTTTTTTGTCTTATTTACCTGGTATTATCAACCTGGACCAGGTCAGATTTATCCAACATGAGGATTATCTGGGGGTCGTCTGTGCAGCTATAATAACATAGACTGAAGGACTTGATGAGTTCTGGTAATTGGTGGGGTAAGCATTCAAGAAGAGTGGCATGATGATTGAACTTTGCAGCATTCCAAAGTTAGTGTATGTGAGACCATCACCCTTTTTGCCCTGATCATCCCCATATTATGACTGATACTGGGGGTTACCAACTCTGATTGTGCCCTGGGCTCTGTTAACCAGTTCCAGGGCCAGTGCGCTGTGTAAAAGGTTCATAGCAATTAGGTGTGATTACAACTGGTCTTAAAACATACCTGTAAGCCACTGGTATAAGATAGGGCATGTAGGTTTAGAGGCCCAGCAGAGTTAATGCACTTAAGTGAGCAGTGCTGTGTTGCCTGCTGTCATTTTAAAAGCCAGTCCTTCTTTGCAGGCTGCTTTTAAAATAAAACTTTGCCCAGATTGGATTTTGGAAGTAAAGGTTCCACCCGTGCTTTACAAACAAGATACAGAATACTGGGCGAAGGCATTGAGTCCTCTGTTCCGAGAGATAAGAACAACAGGCCATCTTCCTCCATCATGGCGGACCTCGATAATTTCACCAATTTTTAAATCAGGTGACCAGACTCAACCTAGGAACTATCGGTTAGTTGCCCTTCTGGACAATGAGGCAAAATATTTTGCCGGGACGCTGCTGGACGAACTGCAACTCTGGGCAGAAGACAACTCAATCATCCCCCTAAACCAAACCGGCTTTTCCAAATCTGTTGGGACCATAACAAATATAACAACAATGGCTCTGCTAATCGACAAGGCTGAGAATACAAGAACACCATTACACCTGTGCTTCATCGATTATCGGGCAGCTTTTGACCATGTAAACCGACATAAACTTTGGTTGAAATTGGCAGGCTGGGGCATTCCCCAGGCTCTTTTGAACCTGCTAATTAATTTGCACACTGAAACCTGGCTGCAAATAAAACTGGGTGACGGGTGAACTCTGTCAAGAAAAATTCCAACAACAAAAGGCCTTAAGCAAGGCTGCGTACTGGCCCCAACGCTATTTAATCTGTTTTTAGCCGATCTGATTCCGTTACTGAATGCAGCCAACTCGCATTCACCAAAAATTGGGAATCTAATATTACCTTGCCTACTCTACGCTGACGATCTAGTGTTGATCAGCCAAAGGAAGGTGGGTCTACAGCGTCTTCTTGACATCACATGTAAATACTCTAAGGCTAATGATCTAAATATCAACCTGGAAAAAACAAAAACCATGACAATTAAAAAGAACTTTAAGAAAACACCTGTCTGGTTTTGGGACAAGATTCAAATAGATTCAGCCAATGAGTATAAATACTTGGGGGTGATCATTGATAAAGGCGGGCACTTTGTAACCCAGAGAGAAACAATTAAAAGGAAAGGCATAGCCTTAGCAGTCTCAATGAGAAACCTCAATTCCAGACTGACGGGTCCTTCACTGGCTCCTTTGGTAGAAGTTATACGGGCACAACTTCTACCCACAATAACCTATGGGAGCGAGGCACAGAGGGGGAGGGACTCGAAGCTCTTGGATGCTGTGGTTGCAAAAGTATACAGAATAATTTTTGGTTTACCAACACGAGTCTCTCCAGTGCAAATTAGGCTTGAGTTTGGTGTGTAAAAACAGACCATTGCAAGGAAAGGTGCAACAATCATCTTCTGGGACAAAGTAAGGAAATCTGAACCTGGCACCCTAAATTGGCACCTATGGACAGAGTTACAACAGAAGGAGTCATCACCAGCGGCGAAATATTTAGCAACATGCGTGGCAACGCTGGGTCTTAAAGAACTTTGGGCAATACCCACAAGTCACAACCTCCTTAAAAAACTAACAAAGAAATCAGTGCGAAATGAATCCTGGATTGAAGATAAGGCAGCCTTAACAAGAAGGTTGCATGGTTGGATGATTCTAAGCACCTATTCCTCTCTGGGGGCTCAGAAGTATCTAGCTTTGGGTTTTGCTAAACATACAAAAATTTCATTTTTGAAATACAGACTAGGCTTGTTGCCATGCACAAAGCACTTTCCGCATTGGCTGAAAACCCAATCTAATTCCAACTGCCGCTTATGTGGGACAATGCAAGAAGATATGCTGCATCTCCTCTGTACATGTAAAGAATTAACTGAGGAAAGGAGACGGTTTTTAAAACCACTTTTTAACCAGAGAGGCATTCGCACACGGAGACAAGCTGTGTTGGCATGTTTTGCACCCGAGGACATGCAGCTTAACTGTTGCTTTGTAAAATTTTAATACAAGTAGAGAAGAAAATGTCAAAGACTGAATTACCGCACAGCAGATAGGTATAAGGACAAACGCTGCTACAATAATTGCTTGTTTTAATGCGTTGCAAATATTATTAGGTTATAATGTTTTTAATTGGTTTTAATTGGTTTTAAATCTGCAATGAGATATTTTGTAGCAACGGTTTTAAGTAACTATGCTAAATAAAAACTTACTTACTTACTTACTCATTGCCCTCTTAAATACCGATGTGCAGATCTATACGCGGATCGTTTTTTTCTCTTATTTACCTGGTATTATCGACCTGGACCAGGTCAGATTTATCCAACATGAGGATTATCGGGGGGTCGTCTGTGCAGCTATAATAACATAGACTGAAGGACTTGATGAGTTCTGGTAATTGGTGGGGTAAGCATTCAAGAAGAGTGGCATGATGATTGAACTTTGCAGCATTCCAAAGTTAGTGTATGTGAGACCATCACCCTTTTTGCCTGATCATCCCCATATTATGACTGATACTGGGGGTTACCAACTCTGATTGTGCCCTGGGCTCTGTTAACCAGTTCCAGGGCCAGTGCGCTGTGTAAAAGGTTCATAGCAATTAGGTGTGATTACAACTGGTCTTAAAACATACCTGTAAGCCACTGGTATAAGATAGGGCATGTAGGTTTAGAGGCCCAGCAGAGTTAATGCACTTAAGTGAGCAGTGCTGTGTTGCCTGCTGTCATTTTAAAAGCCAGTCCTTCTTTGCAGGCTGCTTTTAAAATAAAACTTTGCCCAGATTGGATTTTGGAAGTAAAGGTACTTCCAAAGTCTTAAACTACCTAATGTTTATTTATGCCAACCTAAGGTCTGCCCTAGGTGCCCCGGGGTAGGGTGTATAGCAGTTATAAGCAGGGACATTATAAAAGATGTTTAACATGCCCTGGTGAGGGAAAAACTACCAATTTTGTTGTTTCCTATTGTAGTACATTAGCTCCTTTAGGCTAACATCGGAAGGCCTCATTAAACGTTAATAAAGTATAACTTCTGACAAGAGTGAGCTCAAATTGTAATTCAAAGTATCAAATTATTAGTTACAATGAATCCAAAAAGTTGCCACGGTTGGATTTATTATAACTGTTGCAGAAAGGAAGTTATAGAACTTGCTTTTCTGAAGTTGCCAAATCCAGGTCTGTAGCAGCGTCCCCTGATTGGCCAGCCTTTGACAGGCTGAGCCAAGCTGGTCTGATGAGGTGTGAGGTGGCCTGAATGGAAAAAAAGATACATCTGGTGAGAGGACATCTGCTGCCTGCAGATGCCAGGACAGGAAGGGGACTGGGTAGCCAAAATGTTCTTTAAAGAGGGAAAGACAGTTGAGACAAGAACCAGGCCCATTACAATTTCCTGCACCCCCAGCCAGATGGCAACCCCTGTAATTGAATTAGCAGAGGAATTGTTAGGGATAGTTAGCCACACCTGTGGTTTGGTTTAGCCAGACCTGAGCCTCCAGGAGAGATTTTCTCCACTTTGGATTTTTGTGAACAATGCTTCCTTGGATAAACATATGCCACACTTCAGAGGTAGTGGTCATCACAGAGGTTAGCACCCTGTACACCACGGGTCAGGGTTGTCCCTAATCATGCCAGCTCAGAAGCCAAATCCAAAATTCCAATCCCTGCCTGGAAGTATCAAGAAGACGAAGGACTGCCCTGCTGATCCCCAGGTCTGCACCAAGAAGAGCTGCACTCTTAAAGACTGCACCTGCTGCACACTTTGGTCTTCTCCACAAACTGACTTTGCCTTGCTTTGAAAGTTTGCGGAGTGGACTCCCTGGAAACAATAGATATAAAATAGCTTCAAGCAGTTTCCTGCATCAACTCCACCCAGAAGAGCCCAGCTGAGCAGCGTCCAGTGGACTTTTAAGGATTTGGTCAAGTGCATAGTGGAAATTGTAGTCCTAACTCTCTAAGGAGCAACTCAGAGCTTCTGGAACGTTGGCTGGTGTTGTGGACACTTAATGACCCAAAATGATCTTCTGGAAGGAGATGCAGAAGTTTGAGATAATTTGGAGAGTTTTTGGAAAAAAGCTCTATACGTTGACCGACCTGTTGTCCAGAGTCAAGCCGCGGACATGGAACCGCAACCTTGCTGGAATATCATATTTGCCCTGTTGAAGCTCCGGAGCTTTTTGCTATTGACGAAACCTCCAGGAGTTCACTGAGGCTTCCTGCTGAAGCAAGCCTCAACTCACATCCTGGCCTGCAGAGGCATTTTGACTGGCCCAACCATCCCATTGTATCCGACTCGAGCTCCATCACGGTTGTCCTCAGACTTTGACTTGTTCCGGGTCAAGCACAACCAGGTGCCCCCGGTTGGCGCTTTAAGCTTTTAAGCTTTTGAGCACTACAAAGCACTTTTTTACATATAACCTTTTAAAATTCATATCTCCGGTTCCCTACATTGGAGTTTTATTATTTTAATCATATAAATATTTCTTATTTTTATAAATTGCTGTTGGATTTTTATTGTGTGTTGTGTCTGACTTATTTAATGTGATAGAGCGTGCGAGGTCACCCAACCAATAATTTCGCCGCTTCCGGCTTCGGGCCCATATATTTCAATTCACCATACACATTGACCGGGTGACTTCACGGGCTGCTACCAATTTGTGTGAATTCCCTACAGTTCTTATTCAGCGTACCCGACTTACCATCCACCGACACGGGTACCTATGACCACAATGGATCAGGGAGCTAGCTGTAAAAGGAAAGGCAGCAAAATACAACTCAAAATGACATTCAATACCTTTGTAAAATGACCACGGACAACTGGAAGTTTTAAAGTCTTTATCTAAAATTCGTTTTCAGTAAGCATTAGGTTTACAAGAATAAGACAATCAATAATCAAGATAATCAAAAGTACATAACTATAGAGAAATAAAGTCAGGGTAATCATGGAAATGCTAATATGGGATGCAACAGGAAACGCTATGCATTTTAGGGCAAAAGTTCTTTGGACAGTTTAAGAAAAGCCGTTCTAGACCATATCAGAAAGTGACAAACTGCAATGCAAAATATGATTTCTAACAGGTAGGGTAACATGGGAACACGTTATGAAAATATGCAAATGACTTTACGATTCAATGGTTTCGGCAAAAGCATGGAAAAATCAACATATGCAAAGGTGTGTCTTTATTGAAGCAAAAGACAGAAAAATAGAAAGGTGCAAGTATTTAGATTTTCAGAACAATATTTACCTAGACTGGTGTGGAAACCAAACCCTGGCCACGGGTTAGTTAAGGACAGGAAACCCTCAAGAAAGGATACCCCTCAATGGACAGCAGGTGCAGAATAGACACCCAGGACAGGACAGGAAACCCTCAGATTAGGAATCAGGACAGGACCTCAGGACAGGAACCCCTCAGGACAGGACCGCACCCGCAGTTTGGAAGCAACGCCTGCGCTCCACCCTCTCTGCAGCTATCGATCAAGACCCCGATTGGGTCAGCGAACTCCCAGCCAAGTGCTTCGCCAGCACTTTAAGGTTCAATAGAACCTTAGTCTATGGTCAATTTCGGACAGAGTACTCCGCAGTGCTCTGTATCTTCAGTCACCTATTGAGTGCGTTGGGTCAGTGACAGGTCAGCTAAACCAGACAAGTCGGACAATTTCCCTAGGTGAACCCAGGGTAGATATACAGTTTGGGGACGGTGTACCACCCCCCAATGTTGCAAAGTGTCAGAATCCCTCAATTTGGATTGGTCCTAAGGTAGGATTTGGGTAACACACCAATCAGAACACACTATTTCGATGCCTACTTTGCATCTCTGGGTACCGCCTAGCGAGATTGGGGTTCTCATGAGAAAGTCCAGGGAAATACAATGACAAATTAACATTGTTTCAGAATGGGGACACATGACTCCGTCCTGCTGAGTTCGCAGGTCAGTTTCTCAGGAGCATCTTGCCCATCCCTGCCAGCTGGCTGAGTTCCACCAGCCAAGGTTGACTTTCCCCAGGCGGACGGTCCTGCGCAGTAAGGACCTCCAAGATGGCTTTCGGCTCAGTCAGACCCCCATTTCCCGCGGTACATGAAAAGTAAGCGAGAACAAATTAATACATAGAAATAACGATATGAAAACACATCATTGGTTTTGTACTTTCAACTTATTACTAAAAACATACTTATGCAGTCTAAATGTTAGCTACATATACACAGGCACAAGAGCAATGGCACGAGCAGTACCACGTTATTGCCAAAGCGATGTATTACGCATGCGCATCTTTTCCCTCCAAGCCTGCAAACACGTCAGGACACGTGAGTGTGACTGACGCATGCGCAGAAGCTATTTCAAAGCAGCGGCCATTTTATGGACTCAAATTAATCGTATTAGAAATACACATATGCAAGCTTCAGTTACCTCGTTTCAAAACATGAAATAAAGGTTAGTAAGACGTACAATTTATTACTTGGTTACACATGAGCGAGGTTCATGACAAGAGCAAGTCGCAAATGCGAAGCTTTGCTTCATCAATCCCCTCTTTGATGATATTTACTATCATCACAAAATAAATGGAACCAGATGCCAACTTCTCACACCTTATACAGCTCTATCTCTTCCAGCAAACGATTCATCTTCTCTCTTTCATTTTTGGTAGGGTGAGAATTCTTCACCCTTTTGTATATCTGATTATTCATTTCCTCCAGCTCAAGCTCATCCACACTTCGTTTCACTCCTCTCGCATTCACTTGATGTTTTCTGGTGTGCTTACGGCATTTGCAACAAACAAATATGAAGAATAGGATAAGCCCTATAATTCCAATTGGCATCAGTACCTTAAACAATAAGCTTTTTCCTAAGCTAGCAAACCAATGACCTACATTTGAGAGACCATCTACCAGTCTCTTCCAGGCACTGTCAACCTCGAGTGGTTTGAGTTCTCTTTCCAAATTAGTAATGTTTTTCACGTATCTTTTGAGCTGCACACTTTTGTCCGGAATATAAGTGCAACAATGTTGCGCCTTCAACATCCGGCAGACTCCGCCCTCTTTTGCTAATAAGGTATCAAGAGCAAGTCTGTTCTGCAAAACCATTGATCTGATCGCAACCATTTCGGTATTGACCAGCAGAAATCCATGAGCTGTGTCAGTAGACAACACATCCACTATAGTGGACAATTTGCAAATTCTGTGAGTGTTCAGAACCACTCCCACTCCAGGTATCAGTGCACTGAAAATACTACCCATTATTTCACCTATGCTTTCTCTTTTACTACGCACTAAGCCATTAGTATTTTCACTGCTTCTAGCAACTTTGTTCACATGGTATATTTTCGGGAAGACAATGCCAAAGTAGCAGCTTCCATACCAGTGATCCGGCAATTTGAAATAAGCCTTGTCCCCACATATATAATAAATTCCAGGAAACACAGGCTCTGACCCATTTTTGAAACCCCAACCTCCAATTACCTTGTAATTATGTTCACATTCACTGGAACCAATGAAAATGTTATTATAGTAGCTAGTCTTCTCGCGGTGAAGACATAGCTTTCCTTTCTTTTCAAAATCCAGCAACAGAGCAGGACCCGCCCCACCATTTGAGGTGCCTTCCATGTTCTCAGCCCATTTTGGCCTTTTCTGTGTTTCGTCATCTGCCTTTCTTTTTATTTTTATTCTCCTTTTCTCTGCCATGTTCAGGAACATCTTTTCCTGCTCACGCAAAGAACAGGTCAAGTTATCTCTGTGTGCGTCACCTATGTCTATATTACCTATATTCAGAAAGTATTCGCCCATATAGCGAGTAACGTCACTTTTAGTATGTACAGGATTCAAGTTCCCACGTATAGGGAGTTCAGAAAAGATCACGTCATTGTTTGAGTAATAGTACTGTAACGGTCCTCTTTTGTAAAATAAGCTAGCTAAAATGCTACAGGAAATTCCATAGGTCAGGGGCAGGTGATGGTATGTCACGCCTTCAGCTACAGAGGTAGGTAGCTTCATGCAGACATAGCAATCTTCAATTTCCATAGTCTCTACATAGTGTATTAACAAGTTTGCGAAAACATTTAAATGCGTTCTATTCTTTACTCCATGATAATGTAGTCCTCCCTCATCTGATGCTTCTAGGTCTCGTTTTGTTTGTCTGAGTGCTCTTTCATGTATTGCTACACTTTGTGTTGTCAGTTCTTCAGTCTCAGTATTTACATTTTCAGTAGGGTCAACATTAGTATTTTTGCTCACCGCAAAAGGAATGAAAACTGTTAGTCCTATCCAGAGTAATATCACTATAACTATACTACATACACATACTTTGCAGCATGTTTTGCAACGACTGCAACTAGGTCTACCATTCACGTTTGAATCAGACATTTTGGCTCAGAAGAAGTTTCTCGACCCCTCTTTGTGTCTTTACACCAGTAGCTTACTTTGTGCAAATTCACGGTGGCTCGTCTTCTTCTTCGGCAGAGTACTCAGCGACTGGTTCTCCGTCGCTCTCGTCAGTTATATCAAGGTCTTCAAATTCCTCCAAAACGAGCGTCCATTCAGGAGACTTGTACTTTTTGTTTTGTCTTTTTATTCGATCACTCCTTCTTTTGGAAGTGTCTTCTGGTTGTTCTGCTATGCGAGCACTTCTCCTTTCTTCTGCACGTTTTTCTTCTACTGTTTTTATTCTCAGTCTCAATTTCTTTATGTATCCAGGCTCAATGTGCTTTCTTTTCTTAAGTCTTTTAGTTGGCACTGAGACTTCGTTTTCTTCTCTTGTCCTCTTGTTTTCGTTAGTCGGTGGCAATTCTGCTTCAGTTTCTCCCTCTTCTATCTGACTAGTTCCAGGGCTAGCATCTATTTCTTCTGCCTGGTTACTAATCTGGCCTTGTTCAGAACAGTCTTGCGCTTGTTTTTCAAATGTCTCTGTTTCTGTTTCCTGAACTCGTTCTTCTAATCCTATCTGATCCTGTTCAAGCACTTCGATCTCTGGATTTTCTTCTGCTCGAACTATTACGCTATGTCTAGTCTGTCCCTTCTCGACATCAGGAGTCAGTGGAGGAGTATCAATCACTTGTCCTGTCCCTGTCTGACCTTCTCCTTCCTCAGTTTTGATGTGAATCTCAAGATCCTGAGGTTCTTCGCCTGTGCCTTGCTTTTCCTCTCTAGTCCACTCTCTACCTTCACAAAGTCGCTCTCTTGTTCGAATGGGGTCTTCGGTGAGATCAATCAATGGTATCCACTCCTCTGGCCATATGCTCGGCAGCTCGTCTTCAGCTACTTCTGGCTCAGCTTCTTGGACCCCTCCAGCAGGCTGGACTCTTGGTAGTTCGTTATCAACTATTCCTGGGCCAACGTCTGCTGATCCCGCAGCTTGACTGGTACTGGGCTGTACGTCGTCAGCTACTTCTGGTCTGGCTCCTGCAGAGTCCTCTGCTGGACGCCCTTCTTCATCAAGCTCTTCGTCTGGTAATACCTTCTGGGTGTGGCTGGCGTGTATCCAATGTGGAACCCCTGCACACTTTACTGCTGTGGTGGTTACCAGGATCACCTGACGCTTCTCTCCCCACCTTGGCTCCAGGCAGCTCTTCCGAGTATGCTTCTTTATCTTGACCCAGTCCCCCGGGACCAGTTTGTGGAGAGGGGTCGTTGGATTGAGGATGGCGTCTTCTCCGATCTGGCGAGAGATAGAACGCACTTGGTCACCTAATCTCTTGCAGTATTCAAGCACCAAATCATCAGTAATACTCAACAGTTTGCTTCCTGGTACCCATGCTTGTCTCATCACTCTTCCCATCAGGATTTCATGGGGACTTAGGCCTGTCTTGCGGTCAGGAACACTTCGGAGTCCCATCAGGACCAGGGGCAGGGCCTTCACCCAGGTCATGCCAGATGCATCACACAGTTTTGCTAGTCTGTTTTTGATAGTTCCATTTATTTGTTCCACTATTCCAGAAGCCTCTGGACGGTACGCACAGTGAAGCTTTTGTGTGATTCCAAAGGCCTTACAGAGTTCGTCGATTACCTCATTCTGAAAATGTCGGCCTCTATCTGATTCAATAGTGACTGGAACCCCGAACCTAGGTATCAGTTCTTTTAATAAACACTTAGCTACTGTCAGTGCGCCATTTTGGGGCGTAGGGAAAGCTTCCACCCACTTCGAAAATAGGCAGACCATTACAAGGACATATCGCTTCCCTTCACAACGTGGCATGGTGATGAAATCAACTTGTATCCTCACAAAGGGACCCCCGGACCTCCCAATTTTCCCCAGTTCCACCGCAGTTCTTTTGCCTGCGTTCATCCTTTGACATGACAGGCACCTCTGGCAGAGGGACTCTGCTACTTTCCTGAACTTTTTACTGTACCAAGTCTGTTGGAACACTAGAATCATGGCGTCCCTACCAATGTGTGATCCTTCATGTATCAATCTCGCCATTGTGCCAAGTAAGTGTCTAGGTAACACAGGCATACCAGTTGGGCCCAAGATGACAGCATCCACACGTCTTGGTCTACACCCGTCTTCCTTCCACTTCTCTCTCTCTTGCCAAGGTGCCGCCTGCTGCCACTCTTTCACTTCATCCCATGTAGGCACTTCTTCAAACACTTGAAGTTGGCAGCTGGTTCCGGGCCCCCCTCGTTTTGGATTTATGATATATCGATCTCTGGCGCACCATTGGGCCACTCGATCAGCAAAATCATTTCCCAGTGATACAGTGTCCATGCTCTTCTTATGAGCGACACACTTTACCACTGCCAGTTCCTGTGGTAACTGGATTGCCTCTAAAAGGTCTTGAACCACTTTTCCATTTCGAATAGGGGTACCTGATGAAGTCAGGAACTCCCTCTGTAGCCACAACTGGCCAAAGTCATGCACAACCCCATAACAGTACTGACTGTCAGTATACACTGTTATGCGTAGGTTTTTCCCAATTTTGCAAGCTTTTATCATAGCTATCAATTCGGCTACTTGTGCAGACTTTACGTCAAATAGATAACCTGCTTCTTCAATTTTGGTTAAGGAGACTACCGCATAGGCGGCACTCAGGCCTCCTTGCTCATGTCTTAGACATGAACCATCCACAAATAATTCCTTGTCATGCACAGGCAATGGTGTTTCTTTAATGTCTGGGCGTGGTTTGGTGCTGAATTCTGTTAAATCAATACAATTATGCTCATCCTCCACCCCACCTTCCATATCCATTGGGTCGGGGAGCAAAGTGGCGGGGTTCAGAATACTGCACCTAACAATGTTTACATTTGCAGCACCCACAAGAATCCTCTCGTATTTAGTCAGCCGACTAGGGGTGAGGTACTGAGTTTTGGTTCTGGTCAGTAAAATTACCACTCCATGTGGAACATACACAGTTACAGGATGTCCCATGACAATGGACTCACTCTGCTCTAAACTTGCGCAGGTAGCAGCTACTGCTTTCAGACATCCTGGTAATCCAGCAGCCACTGGATCCAGGGTGGCAGAGAAATATGCCACAGGCCTTCTGGTCGTGCCATGTTCTTGTGTCAGGACTGACAACGCGCAATTATCGCGAGTGTCACGAAATAGGGCAAATTCCTTGGAATAGTCTGGCATTCCCAACGCAGGGGCTGTACACAGACAATCCCGTAGTTTTGTGAAGGCTGTTAAGCTTTCATCATCCCATTGTACAACATCCGGTGTTCCTCTCTTGGTCATTTTTATCAAGGGCCTAGCTAGGACTGCAAATCCCAGAATCCATTGCCTGCAGTATCCTATCACTCCCAGGAACATTCTGATCTCTTTCTGAGTACGGGGTAACTGCATCTTTTGAATTATTCTCACTCTTTCTGACGTTACTTTCCTGATGCCTTTCTCTATCTGGTGCCCCAGATATTTCACTGATTTTGCACAGAACTGTAATTTTTCAGGGGCCACTTTATGTCCCTTTTCACTCAGGTGATTCAGTAGGGCAATGGTGTCAATCACACAGTCCCTATGACTTTTGGACGCCACCAAGAGGTCGTCAATGTATTGCACCAAGACAGACTTTCCAGGTAAGACCAAAGTTTCCAAGCATTTTTTCAAGATCTGATTAAAGATAGAGGGGCTCTCTGTGTACCCTTGGGGGACCCTGTTCCAGACATACACGTGACTGTTGAAGGCAAATGAGAAAAGAAATTTGCTATCTGGATGCAAGGGAATGGAAAAGAATGCATGACATAGGTCTATCACAGTGAACCACTCAGCATCCCAGGGAATCTGATACAGAATCACTGCTGGGTTCGGGACAATAGGGCAGCAGGGGACCACTATCTTGTTTACTTTTCGTAGGTCCTGCACTACTCTGTACTTGCCACTAGGCTTCTTGATGCCCATAATCGGTGAGTTACATGGGCTACTCAATACTTCCTGTATGATGTTCCCTTCTAGCAATTTCTGTATTTCCATGGTAACACCTGATCTTACTTCTGCATTCATTCTGTAGGGTTTGGTATTGGGGTATACTGCATTGTCCTTTATTGCTATCTGTATGGGGTCCACGTTTTTCATTAACCCTACATCTTTCCCAGTAAAGTCCCATACTTCTGGCTTCACTGCTTCTTGGAGTTCTTTGGGCAAATCCTGCATAGTCATTCGTTTAATTTCCGAGTCAGGTCTGATTAACATTCATTTATAGATGCCATCTTCATCTGGGGTCTGAATTTCAACTCCCTTTGGTGTGCAAAAGATGGTACAGTTCATTTTGCACAGCAAATCACGTCCCAGTAAGTTCACTGGACTGGTGTCACAAACGACAAATCTATGCATTTCTTTAAAGTTTCCAATTGATATCTCCATTGGTTTGGTAACAGGAGTACTAATCAATTGATCAGATACGCCCACTACTTGGATGGCTTCTCCCGAGAGGGGTAGGTTTGGAACGTCCACTGTTCTCACAGTAGAACGGGTAGCACCAGTGTCCAACAGAAAAGTGACATCATTTCCGTCAACCTTTCCTTCAATGTATGGTCCGGACTGGTCTACCGGCAAGGAGGCGCCAAGTACGCACTCCTCGTCCTCCCCTCTCAGGCCCCGTCAGTACTGGTCATCACAAAGGAAGGTATCATTTAACAAATACTGCGAAGTTGCTGCATTTCTGTTCTCATTGCTTTCCCAGACTTCTACCTCATCACCCTCTGTGGATTTTCCCTTATATACTTGCTTTGGAGCTCGGGGCACCTGAATCATTTTTACCTGTGGTTGAGTCTTTCTTGGTCTTTCTTTCTGCGTCTGTGGAGTTAAATCAGGTGTTTTGGGGTTATCGTCAGGCAAATAAGGACACTCGTTTCGCCAGTGTCCAATTTCTCCGCACTGGTGACAGGGAAATTTCTTCATAGCCTCTTCTCTGCTCATTTTGGGCCGGGGCTTACCTCCTCCCCCACCCCCAGGACCTTGGTTCTGAGTGTTTTTGGCCATGTTACTCAATTGTTTTTCCTGCTGTTCTGCGAGCTTCACTTGAGCCCACATAACCTTCTCCTTGAGAGCCTTTTTTTTTCTGCCATCTCGTCCTCACAGTATTTTGCATACCGTAGGACCTCGTCTACCTTTTTGGTATGCCAACAGATTTTATTATCCTTTATCCACTGACAAATTTCGGGTCTTAAACCGTTTACAAACCTGTAAATAAAATGCGTCATATCCTTCATCTCGATGTTATCTATACCACTGTATGTTTTAAACACCTGCAACAGCCTTTCATAATAGGAGTGTACTGTCTCGTCTCTTTCCTGCGTCGTTCTATCTATCCTGGTCCAATCAGTTTCCTTTGCGGGCACCTTATTTTTCAAATGCTGAATTACTTGTTCATATTTTTTCATTACTTCAATCGACAGTTCCCCTGTGTTAGAGTCCCTCGGGTACTCCTCACTAGGCCAGGCTATGGCTATTTTACATTCGGTCCATAGATCTACCGGGACCACAATATCGAAAAATCCATCTAGGTCTTTCCACAGGCATTTTTGCACCTTTACGAACCTTTCCACCTGCCGGTACCAGTCAACTGGCTTTTCGCGCAATTTCGGGAAATCGTTAGTAAAGGACACAATATCCTGTCTGGACCATGGAACGTGCACATACCTCCCACCTGGTACTTCATGCATGGGGCATAACGTTTCAGGCTTGTCTACTTCTCTCACAGCGAACTCAGGGGTAGCTTGTCTGGATCGACCCTCATCTTTCTTTCGTGCCCACCTGCTTTTCCATTTTTCCACATCTCCCCATTTCTGCAAAATTGCTAACAACTCTTTAATCTGCAACTTTTTTCCTGACACATTCAAGTTCTCTATATCTTTGTCTGAGAATTCAGCTCTGTAAGGTTTTTGCAAGGGCTTGGACCTTGAAATATCTACCCCCATACTAGCTGCAGTATCTGTCAGCTTTTCGTGGAGCACTCTGGTACTTCTGGTAAGGCTTTTACACATAAACAGCAACTCTTCTTCAGAGTAGGTATTTAATCTGTCCAATCCCACATTTCCTGCCATTAATTCCTCTATTTCTACCCTCAGTTTGTAGAGGTCTAAAGGTTTCGTTTGCGGAGTCTGTTTTTCTAATTCACGACTCCAATTTTCAATTTCTTCCGGAGTTACCAGAGAGACACTCCTAGTACCTGACGTTGATTCTAATTTAATTTCTTTCGCATTAAAAGGATTATGCCTCTTCTGCATTCCCTTCCCGGTCTGTTTGTTGGGCAGGTCCAAGAACACAACTTCAGACTCGCACTCACTGGACTGATCGTCTATCAGTAGGGGCTCTTGCCTTGGTGGGGCCATGATTGGGTTAATAACTGGAGGGTTTGGACTTCCCTGATTATTCCCATATAACGGAACCACTGGTCCAATTGTTACCGGAATAGTCAAAGCCTCAGGACTGTTATTTAACTGGGAGATTTTCTGAATTATTTCTGTTCTCTGTCTAGCTAGGGCCTCTTGCTCCCTTTCATCTAGTACTCTTCCTAATGTTCGGTCAGGTATTATCTGTGGGGTCAGGTGAGGGGTAAAACTCGGGGCAGTAGGATGCGTTTCACTTGGTCCCCCACCATAATTTGGTTTTGGGAACACAGTTCCTGTACCAAACGACCTGCGCTCTTCCTCATATGGAGGCTTTAAAAAGGGCATTCCTGAACTCAACGGTTTTTCTTAGTTTTCATAAAGAGGTCCGGGGAAAAAGACTCTCTTGCTGGAATATTTTTCCTCCGGGCTCACGGGCACTCTAGGATATATATCTCTTACTTCCACGGGTCCGGGATTCTCAAAATAGGGCGGTATCTGACACCCTCCCCCCCTACTTAGGGATCTGTCCTCCTCCTTAATAGATGGACGCTGGGGATTTTCTCCTATACTGGAAGGTCGGGCTCCCTCATTATAAGGGGGCGGACTTCGCGTAAAGATGTCATCTAATAATTCATCGTCTGACTCCCCAAGAGCTCCCCAATGTTTACTCTTTTCTGTCCTTTTCTCTCCCGCAGAAGGGGTACATGCTGGCATCATGGGAAACAAACCCTCAACAATCATGCTTTGTCTCCACTGTTTCATCCTTTTATCCCTGGTCTCTTGTTTCAGCCTCGGGTACCACTTGGTCAGACCTTTGTCCATTCGGGGTTTCTCTCTTTCGAAAGCCTCAATCTCCCATTCCTCTAATGCCTCATACTGCGTTAGTCTCGGTCTGGGATGCAATTCATTCATGCGGGTTCTCAAATTAAATAAAATCCTACCATTGAAAGTACCGTCTAACGGAAAAGCCAATATTCCGTCATCTTTTGTGTACTTCACCCAATTTTCCAACCACACACAGGTATTGTACCCTCGATCAAACATCATGAAAGAGGCGGGAGTATTGGGTGGTGGAACAATAACGCCCTCTCTGGATTTAATCGGTTTGTCCGTTTTGAAGTAATTCTTTACCTTATTTACAAGGGACATTTTTCTCTTAGTTCCGTACATAATATCGTATCTATTGGCTTTCCACTGATCCCTTTCAAACCCTTGGCTTCTTGGATCGGGTCTAGTCTCTGGACAATACGAGTGCCACATACGATTTCTACGCTTAACTTTGTTTACAAAGTTACCTCCAATCAGAACGCGTCTTGCAATTCCGTGCGACCAATGGGGTGCACGCGTTCAAAATAGTTTCGACCAATGGGTGCGTGGCCCCTTCGTGAGACAGTTCTCACTCTTCGGCGCTCACCCCTCCTTCACAATTCCAGCCCCGCTACCCGCCCGCTGTTTCTACCAATCCCAGCGCGGCACGGAGTGACGTCAGAGACGCTTCGCGGCTGACTCCCTCCCTTCACAAGGTAACGGAAACTTTCTTTCTTTCTAAAGTGCTAGTGCTTGGTTATTTTACAACGAATACACATTCGCCACAGTGCTCAAGTGTCTAGACAGAGAAAGAGTTATTTTACTGCAAGTAAACTACTTCCATTTACTTTTCACACGCTGCGGGTAGATCTCTTCCGCCTACCCTTCACTCTAGCATCAGTGAACCTGTTACTTCCCTAAACTCATCCACTTCTCCGGGATATATCCGAGTCTAAGGTTTCCCAGCGGACCCCTCTGCTTTCACCCAAGCTCCGATGAACCTGCTACTCTTCCGATGTGACCCTTACTAGGTTACGCCACTATGGGAATTTTGCCAATGAACCTCGTTACTAACATTTATTCACACACGTATTCAGGAAAAATCCCTAGTTAGTGCTTCCCGGTTGTACCTAACCTGCACCTAACCTTCCTTGAGCCTGCGACCTCAAGGCAATGGATTCTATTCACCACTTGCCTTTTCAATTCCCCGGGGAGTTCTGACAACAATTAACGAGACGGTTTACAAACGCATGGATTAATACATATAACAATATAAGAACAAGAATAACAATTTCCAAACAATTCATAAATTTCAAAGCAGCGTATTCTCAAGAGAATGATCAGGTCCCTCGGAACGGCCGCTCTTATAGCAGCATTAATATACTAGCAGCTACCGACTTGACTAGACTAACTAGTCCTACCTAACCTTTTAACTAGTCCCTAACCATACCTCTGCTACCAGTAAAACTGATAGAGCGCGCGAGGTCACCCAACCAATAATTTCGCCGCTTCCGGCTTCGGGCCCATATATTTCAATTCACCATACACATTGACCGGGTGACTTCACGGGCTGCTACCAATTTGTGTGAATTCCCTACAGTTAATATTCAGCGTACCCGACTTACCATCCACCGACACGGGTACCTATGACCACAATGGATCAGGGAGCTAGCTGTAAAAGGAAAGGCAGCAAAATACAACTCAAAATGACATTCAATACCTTTGTAAAATGACCACGGACAACTGGAAGTTTTAAAGTCTTTATCTAAAGTTCGTTTTCAGTAAGCATTAGGTTTACAAGAATAAGACAATCAATAATCAAGATAATGAAAAGTACATAACTATAGAGAAATAAAGTCAGGGTAATCATGGAAATGCTAATATGGGATGCAACAGGAAACGCTATGCATTTTAGGGCAAAAGTTCTTTGGACAGTTTAAGAAAAGCCGTTCTAGACCATATCAGAAAGTGACAAACTGCAATGCAAAATATGATTTCTAACAGGTAGGGTAACATGGGAACACGTTATGAAAATATGCAAATGACTTTACGATTCAATGGTTTCGGCAAAAGCATGGAAAAATCAACATATGCAAAGGTGTGTCTTTATTGAAGCAAAAGACAGAAAAATAGAAAGGTGCAAGTATTTAGATTTTCAGAACAATATTTACCTAGACTGGTGTGGAAACCAAACCCTGGCCACGGGTTAGTTAAGGACAGGAAACCCTCAAGAAAGGATACCCCTCAATGGACAGCAGGTGCAGAATAGACACCCAGGACAGGACAGGAAACCCTCAGATTAGGAATCAGGACAGGACCTCAGGACAGGAACCCCTCAGGACAGGACCGCACCCGCAGTTTGGAAGCAACGCCTGCGCTCCACCCTCTCTGCAGCTATCGATCAAGACCCCGATTGGGTCAGCGAACTCCCAGCCAAGTGCTTCGCCAGCACTTTAAGGTTCAATAGAACCTTAGTCTATGGTCAATTTCGGACAGAGTACTCCGCAGTGCTCTGTATCTTCAGTCACCTATTGAGTGCGTTGGGTCAGTGACAGGTCAGCTAAACCAGACAAGTCGGACAATTTCCCTAGGTGAACCCAGGGTAGATATACAGTTTGGGGACGGTGTACCACCCCCCAATGTTGCAAAGTGTCAGAATCCCTCAATTTGGATTGGTCCTAAGGTAGGATTTGGGTAACACACCAATCAGGACACACTATTTCGATGCCTACTTTGCATCTCTGGGTACCGCCTAGCGAGATTGGGGTTCTCATGAGAAAGTCCAGGGAAATACAATGACAAATTAACATTGTTTCAGAATGGGGACACATGACTCCGTCCTGCTGAGTTCGCAGGTCAGTTTCTCAGGAGCATCTTGCCCATCCCTGCCAGCTGGCTGAGTTCCACCAGCCAAGGTTGACTTTTCCCAGGCGGACGGTCCTGCGCAGTAAGGACCTCCAAGATGGCTTTCGGCTCAGTCAGACCCCCATTTCCCGCGGTACATGAAAAGTAAGCGAGAACAAATTAATACATAGAAATAACGATATGAAAACACATCATTGGTTTTGTACTTTCAACTTATTACTAAAAACATACTTATGCAGTCTAAATGTTAGCTACATATACACAGGCACAAGAGCAATGGCACGAGCAGTACCACGTTATTGCCAAAGCGATGTATTACGCATGCGCATCTTTTCCGTCCAAGCCTGCAAACACGTCAGGACACGTGAGTGTGACTGACGCATGCGCAGAAGCTATTTCAAAGCAGCGGCCATTTTATGGACTCGAATTAATCGTATTAGAAATACACATATGCAAGCTTCATTTACCTCGTTTCAAAACATGAAATAAAGGTTAGCAAGACGTACAATTTATTACTTGGTTACACATGAGCGAGGTTCATGACAAGAGCAAGTCGCAAATGCGAAGCTTTGCTTCATCAAATGCATTGGTGTTTTTAAATGCTTTACACACCTGCCTCCTAAATTAAGCCTGATTGCTTTTGAGGCAAGCTCCCAAGGGTTGAGCAAGAATTAATTTATTGAGATTTGACTGGACTTTATTTAAGATTTTGGTATATTACTATGTGTAGGTACCTACCTGCCCTAAATAATAAATCACCTTCCAACAGTGCACAATAATTTAATTGCATATGGTGGGCACAGGATGATGCTTTATCTATCAGAAGGTCAGGATGAGGTTAGGTTTAAAATGAATTCTTGCATACTGAGATCTCCTAGCCCCGACAATAGGGTCTAGCAGCGGACCTATGAAAGGAGCCAGACAGGCCCAGAGGACGCATGTGGCAACTCCATTCCTATCAGCTGTGATTTTCAGGTGGATATGTGGGTGAACTATGATCCACTACCAGGACAGAAGCCAATGAAACAATAGGAGAAGTATTTTTATTCCATGAAGTTGGAGATTGGATGTATGTCTTGACAACGCGGGCGTTACCCCGCGCTGCCATTACGACGCATCCATTACAACGCAAGTCGTTACAGCGACTTGCGCTGTAGGCGCTGGATTGTGAAATAGTTTAATTTTCTATTCCAACTCCAGCCCACGTAACAGTAGGGAAGGTGTTGGAATAGAAAATAAAACTATTCCTTTACCAAGAGCGCCCTCCAGCGCAAGTCGTTGTAACGACTTGCGTTGTGATGGCAGCGTCGTAATGGCAGCGCGGTGTAACGCCTGCGTTGTCATGGCTGTCTCCTTTGGAGATTTGCCAGAATCTGCTTCATTCTTCCAGTTTGCCCTTGAGTGCTGTTCTGGAGATTGATCAGAGGCTGACTAATTCAACCAGATTGATCAGGTGTACAAGGTATTGACAGGAAGATTTCTGAGTTTTGGAGTTGTTGGTAAGGGTTTTTTGCTGGAAAGTTGGTTGAGCTATCTCTGTGGCAGTTCCTACACTTGGGTGGGGAAGAGCTTCTTCAAGGTTGTCACAACTTGTTGTACACCAGGGCAAATTGTTGTGTGCTTTGTGGACTGAGGATGGAGGTTGCTGGGTGACTTTGTCTGGGGCAGCGTTCCAGGATATCTGCTGTCAGGAAAATATAATCTGCAAGTGAATCACACAGTTCTTGGAGTAATGTGACCTTGGTGCCTGTGGGAGCCAGGTTGTGGACTTTATACAGGATGATTCAAAGTTCCTTTTAAGGCTTATACTTTGGATCTCAAGTGGGAATTGTGGTCTTTTGCCTTTTGGAACAGCAACTGTGTATGACGTTGGAAGCAGAGTGTGTCACTGCAGTCAGTTACCTGCTTCAATTGATGTTCCATAGTTATGTTATGTTTTCCTTCTCCTCCATCTTTACATTTGTATTGAGCCGCAGAGTCTTTGGTCTGTGGTTCAGGAATGAGGAGGCCGTGAGTGGCGTCTGTTGGAGTCTCTGGGTAGCTTTCTCTTCTGTTATGCACTTGTGATGCCGAGGATGCAGTCAGGTGAGAGTTGAGTGTGATGTAGCTGATCTTGTTCCAATGTCACCAGACGGTTTTGTTGCTCTTTGCTATTGTTAACGTGGTAACGGGGACAGATTAATGTTAAAGGAGATGACATGGTGGTCTCTTCAGACACCAGGAAGATGGAAGGGCAGATTTACAAGAAAGTGACGCATCTGTAGAGATGCGTCACTTTCCGTGCGCCATCATGCAAAAGCCTTGTGTCGTCATGGATGCGCCGTATTTATAACACGATGCACCATGGCGCAAGGATTGACAGATGCGTCAGAAATTCTGATGCATCTGTTGACGGAAAAGTCACGCATTGCTGGAGTCGTCTCGCAAGCACGATGCAACTCCAGCAATGCGTGTTGCGGCCTATTCTCAATATACTGCATCACTCCTTACGCCTGTTTTAAGCAGGCCTAAGGTTTTGACGCAGTGGCGTCCTAAAAGTCACACAGTGAAATCTTGTAGATTTCACTGCGTCACTTTTACGAGACTTTCCTACGTGGGAACGCCTACCCTGCAAACACTATACCTGACGCAGGTATAATGCCACACAGGGCTTTACAATGTGACACATCTCCCTAGATGTGTCACGTTGTAAATGTGCCGCAACTTTTACGCCGCTGCTGCGTCACAAAAGTGACGCATGGGGCTTGTAAATCTGCCCCTTAATGTGCAGTCACAGAGTTCTAGTGGGAAAACAATTATGCGCAGAGTTTGTGCAGCTCAGTGTTTCGTTCTGGAGACAACTTGGAAGATGGCGAGTCTCTAGCTGGACAGGAGGCATCTTGTTTGTTGGAGCTTTGGCTGGTTACACCAGATGCTCAAGTTTCTCAGGCTGCAGAGTTTCTTGTGTGATTCAGTTCCAAAGAAGAGGGTAGTTGTGTATGAGGAGATGTTTGGTCGAAGCCTCTATATCAGTAGGAATTAGCAGGAGAAGGCCAGTGTGTGTGAGGAGGGAACAAGAAGAGATTCACATTCAATAGCAGCAACCTCTTGGAAACACACAAAAAGGGCCCCTGGATTGAAGAAACTTCTTAGTCCCATGTTAATGGTAGCAGGGACTGTACAAAAACTGATAAGGTAACATCTAGTAGGGACTGGGTAAAAGCTGATTGTAGGTCTAGAATGTGCACCCTGCTAAACTCAGGGTTTGGCGTGAAGTGTGTAACAAACTTTGGGGCATATTAGCAAGGAATTACGATATTTATCGCAAAACGCGCTTAGCACGTTTATTGTTATCGCTGCCTATCGCTGGATATGTTAGCGGAGAAAACATGCTATTAGCAACGTTTATCTCCATTGTGCTAATATATCCAGCTATAGCGACGAAATGCCTAAATATTGCTGGAAATCCAGTGATATTCACGCATTAACGCCAATGGGGACTTAACCTGACAATCAACCTCCCATTGAAGAAACAGGTAAGTCATGTTTTAGCAGGCGTTAGATTCTAGTGATAATCAGGCTTAGCGTGACTTTTTTTTATCGCAAAGCCTGCGTTGCTAATGGTCGATAGCTGTGTTAGCGACTGCTTTCAGTCGCTAACAGTTTGGGTACGCCCACTTTGCATGTCATTAGCGATAAATGTCGCTGACATGCAAAGCGGGCCCCAAACCGGTCGCTATCGCCTGAAAGCTGTCGTCAACTGCTGTTAGCGACAGCTTGCTGATAGGACGATAAAAATATCGCCTCTTTAGCGGCAAAAAGTGCTGTTAAAGCGGCGTCATTGCCCTTGCTAATAAGCCCCCTTGAGGCAAAACCCTGGTACCTCCAGGTCTTACCATGGGTCTTTAGCTTAACATTTACACGAACATGGTCTAGCAGGATGCGCCTCCTATATCGACAACCAGCTTCAAGACCATTTAACCCCTTCACTGCGGCGGCTATTCCGCCGCAGTGCTAAGGGGGCGGGGCGGAAGAGCGGCGGGTGCATGCTGGTGACGGAACCGCTCCGTCACCAGCGTCAGTTGCGCTGTGCTTATGACGGAGCGGTTCCGTCATGGCCCGCCCTGCTCAATAGAACGCTAAGCGCAGGCACGGAATCCGCGCCGCGCAGGCGAGCCGGGCGGGCCATGACGGAACCGCTCCATCATCAGCACAGCGCGGCCGCGGCTGATGACGGAGCGGTTCCGTCATCAGCAGGGGAGGGGTTAACCGACAATTTGATCTCCAGTGATTCCTTGAAGCCCGCCTTTATGACAGTCAAATTATGAAGACTGGTTGTTTCTTCTAACCTAGAAGGTAAAAATAATGCTTCCCTGAATCATTATGTGTAGGATAGACAGGAGGAAACCCATAGACCGAGTTGGGATGGGTGTATGCTGTAAATAAGAACAATTCCCAACAGGTGTCAATTGGAAGACAATTTCAACAGGTGTATGCAATATGCATTACAAAAGGAAGAAACAAGGAGTCACTGCAATTTTTGAAAAAAGGCGGGTATTATTCACCACTTTTAAGAGCAAGGCGGGTCTGTTGCAAAGTTATACAGTTAAACAGCACTGTACAGATCAATTGGTGTGACAACCCTAATTGATCTGTACAGTGCTGTTTAACTGTATAACTTTGCAACAGACCCGCCTTGCTCTTAAAAGTGGTGAATAATACCCGCCTTTTTTCAAAAATTGCAGTGACTCCTTGTTTCTTCCTTTTGTAATGCATATTGCATACACCTGTTGAAATTGTCTTCCAATTGACACCTGTTGGGAATTGTTCTTATTCCCTGAATCATTAATCATTATTTTTGATGATTCTTGAAACCCAAAGCCTCTTCCTTAGAAGGTTTTTATACAACAGAGGGGGTTGGGAAACATGCATGGACTGGAATAACTACTAGTATTAATTCACGGCGTTACTGATCTAATAATTGTTTGCATCTTAAGATTCCGATGTTGTAAATACTATGGTATATCCTGCTTAGAAACTGATCACACGGAACAAATACATTAAGGCTTGAAAATGATCTGCAGATGTATTTGCTAATTTGTTCAATCCTATTTTAGGGTGCCTCAAATATATCTTTTGTTTTCGCATTCATTTACTAGTGCCGGAGAGGTAACTGGTGCAATAGATTCCACCTAGCACTGGGCATGTAAAGTTCCTACGTTACCTCTATTTTCTGAAATGCAGGTATATTATATTTTGTGTACATTTTAGTGACATTAGATGTATTTTTGAGAAATGTATAGTTTAGGACTTCTAAAAACACATTATAATAGTGCTGAAAAATGAACTTTACAGACACACAATTTTACCTATGGAATCCATGCTGTTTGACAGTGGAAAATGGGAAAGGAGGCAAAGATACGTAAAGCATGATCGGGAGAAGTTTGGTAAATACTGCATATGCCTGCTTCATTTCTCCTTTGAATGTTCCTTTCGTTTTCATCCCTGTATCTGTGCACAGGACAATATGGGGCTGATGGGAGCGACAAAGGGCAAGAGAGACACAAAAAAAGACTGAGATAGAAAGAGAGTGAAATAGAAAGAGGGACCAAAAGAGAGACATATAAAAAAGAGACCCAGAGAAAGAGAAGAAGAGAAACCCCATAGTGCTTTACAGTAAAGAAAATGGTCCTACAGTTGTCTATAGGGACTTTATTTGATAGTTTGTTTATTGTATACCTCTTTGCACCAGCATATAGCTGCCTGAAATCACTGAGGGAGGGGGGCATGGAAAGAGAACCAGGGAAGCATGAAGGCAGGACACAAGATTTAGGAAATGATGGAGGAGCCTTGTGGCTAGAGCGGGACTTCTGTACGTTGGCATCTCAGCGGGCTGTTTACAGTGCTTTACGTGTGCCCGCTCCAAGGCAACTGGCTGAAAGGTAGAGCGCAAAGGAAAAATCTGAATTGATGAGTGAAGGAGGAATCAGAAGAGAAAAAGAGGTGCATTTTCAGAGTGATGGTTGACAGTGAAAGGACTGGGCATAGCATAAAGTTAGAAAATAAGGGTGCACTGTTCATGGGATACAAGGGAAGGCCAGTGTGACCTCCTAAGAAGCAGGATCTGCCCACTTGCTTCACAGTGCCTCAAGGCGGACAGTCAATGAGACTCCCTGTAAGAGTCACATTTAGCTGAGGAGACGAGGATGAAAGTGGGAGGGAAGGATGGGTTTACTTGAGGACAGAGGCCATCATGGCTAGGGATGTCTTCAATGGTGGTTTATGGGGCAGAAAGATACGTTAGCAGGAATGTATGGCGTTACAACGCATACATTTACAATGCATGCCATTACAACACAGTTTTTGCATCGCAACATCCTTTACAACGCAATCGTTTACATCGCATGCCATTTCATTGCATTTTCAGAAACTACCTTTACAACACATTCCATTACATTGGATTTAAGGTAAGTGTTGGATAGTATGGGGTAATAATTACTGTTTCCACTCCAGTGAGTGCAACAGTAGGGAAAGCGTTGAATAGCGTAGGTGTAAAAATTACTATTCTAACTCCACTGAGTGCAACAGTAGGGTAAGTGTTGGATAGTGTAGGGGTAAAAATGACTATTCTAACTCCACTGACTGCAACAGTAGGGTAAGTGTTGGATAGTGTAGGGGTAAAAATTACTACTCTAACTCCACTGAGTGCAACAGTAGGGTAAGTGTTGGATAGTGTAAGGGTAAAAATTACTATTCTAACTCCACTGAGTGCAACAGTAGGGTAAGTGTTGGATAGTGTAGGGGTAAAAATTACTATTCTAACTCCACTGAGTGCAACAGTAGGGTAAGTGTTGGATAGTGTAGGGGTAAAAATTACTATTCTAACTCCACTGAGTGCAACAGTAGGGTAAGTGTCGGATAGTGTAAGAGTACTATGCATTGTAATGGTATGCATTGTAATGGTATGCATTGTAATGACTTGCAATGTAATGCCTGCGTTGTAGTGACATGCATTGTAATGACATGCATTGTAGTGACATGCAACGGAATGGCTGCGTTGTAATAATATGCGATGTAAAGGATGTTGCGATGTAATGACTGCTATGTGAAGGTTGTTTCCCCGATAGCAGGAGTGGTGGGGCTTAGAATGGATAATACTGCACACTGGGGTTTCTCTCTTTGGAGTTATTGCCTCCTGCTCAGAAGAGACAAAACTTTACCTATGAAAATCAAATGAGGTTGGGCTCAGGTTTTCAGGACTTACCTATTGTGCATAATCTCCTGCCTCTCATAACAGAGTCGAGACTAGTTGGTCTGCCACCCATACAATGATTGCCCCAGTGTGTCCAAAACCTTTTTTTTTAAATTGTTCTAGTTTAGCCCCATTACTCTTTTTAGACGACACTCTCATGCATCCAAATTTCTTTTTAGAATTACTTTGTCATGCTACTACTGACCTTAAACCCCATGAAGTCTCTTTTCAAGCCCCCTTTGGTTCCCACAAGAGTGCAATTAAAATATCCCCACATTGTTATCATTACACACATTACGCCATTCTTTAGGCACTGTTGTGAATTATTTTCACGAATGGTATTACTAGTTCCTAATCTGTCCTGCTTGAGTTTAAGGACATGTTTCTGGTTTGGGGGTCATGTCGGCGCGGTCTTGGCATTCATCCACTATCACGCCGGCACTGGTTGAAGTGGTCTCACCGTTTTATCCGCTGACCCTTTCTTAGCTCTACAACACCTGCTTAGCTGCTGCCCTTTGGCTAGGTGGAGGGACTGGAATCTAGTTAAAAGAAAATAAATAGGACATTTAGAGCTCTGCCTACTTTCATATCCTGCCACTGAGAGAAGGGGGACCAAGTGCATGCCAAGGGGGCCCAATGAGAAACTAGGGTGACAGCACCTAACCTTGTTGAACCCAAACTGACACCCATGTGTGAAGTGGGGCTGTCATGGATAATCATGCTTGGGTGCTGTAACAATTAATGTCCATAAATTCAGGATATAAAATTATATTTGATTTATTGAAGATTGGTATCAGGTCAAGATGATAATGAAGAAATAAGTAAGTCCAAATATAATCCCACCAAGAGCAGCTGGACTGCTGCTCAGCCTCAGATGTAACTGACTCTTATCTCAAGCATACACAACCAGCATTATATGTGACATCATAGATGTATGCTGAGCAAGTTATAACAAACACTAAAGAAGGACAGAGAAGAAAGAAAAGCAGGATGTAACAGGTGCCCAGTTTCTGTCCTTAAGGCATGGCATTGGAGCAAATCTAATCATAGATGGGCTGCGCTTCAGGCTAAATGTCTACCCAAGCATTTAAAAAAGAAGAATATTTGGTGAGAATTGTCACAAAGTACTAAAGGACATATATTCAACATTCTATGCACTGTAGCGCTAGAACATAAGGCAGCCCCCCCACCCGCCCCCCAGACAGCTACATGACAGTCTACATCACTAGAATCATACTCTGCAAAAAGCATACAGGTATTGCAAGTAAATGAAGCATGAACCGAAACTGAACTAAGAAATGTGCCTGGACTCCACTATTTGCTTCCAATCTTACAAACTTTCCTTGGGGGTTGATGCTCAAATACCTTCTAAAAGATTTTTTAAGACCTATTCGATTGATGCTATTTATTTATTTTATTTTATTTTATTCGATTTATATAGCGCGTTATAACCCAGGGGTCTCTAAGCGCTTGTCCAGTAAGCACAGCAAAAATCCTAAAGGGCCCGTCCCTGGAGTTATAGCCCACCCCAGGCCACCCCATGCTACTACCCAGTGTGTTCGGATTGAGCCATTTGCCATGGATTTTAACCTAAAATAGAATCTTGTGTTTCTTATTACACCTGGTCTAATGGTCGAATGTGCATTAAAACAGAAAATTTGTCATTCACTGTGCTAAACTTTCTTGGAGAAGAGCCTCGAAACCGGTTATGCAGAGAACAATGTTACTGACCCACTGTGCTTTAAAATACCCAATGTCCCACTTGAAGTCTCAGAGAAAGGCTGTGGTTTGTACATTGGTGAGAAAAGAGAAGGGAGCACCACACGAGTTCCCAGTCTGGCCCCTCCCTTGGAGCTTGGCGCCTGGTGCGGTGGCACTGGCCACACTGCCCTAAAGTGAATTTCCTTAAGTGAAAAATAAATATAAGCTCAAGTGATCAGCAGTCTTTTAATTATGAAAGGTTAATTGGTTAATAGGATCACCGCAGGTGTCTGTATTGGTAACCAGTCACAGAACTGAATCCTGGTTGGTGCAGTGCGTAATAGTGATTTATAGTGCTACGAGGTCCCAGTCTGCAACTGAAAGCACTGTGAATATGTAAATTGTCATTTTTAAATTGGATTACACACAGTCTAAGGCTGCAGCAAAATGTGCCTAAAGTGTTTAAGATATAACAAGTACTTTCAAAATATATATTTTCTAATAATACAATCATACTGTACCTAGTGCAAACCTATATTCATGTCCTCATTGGAAGGGAACATTCTAAGAACTTCGCTGTTAACGTAAAGAATAATTGTTTGCCAAAATGGAACCTCAACTAGCTCCATCAATTAGCTGGATCTCAAGCGTGGCTGATTAATCAATGACACACCTGTGCATTTCTTTCAGGTAGCAGGCACCCTGGACAGAAGGCTTATTTCTTCTTTTCATGTCTGCCTCTCTCTTGGCTACACAACATAGTAGACCCACCCCTGCCCGTTCAGTCAAAGGTACCTCGAGGTGGGTATTTAGGGACAGATGTACGTAGCTTTTTTGAGGTCGCTAAAGGCCTGACTTGCATCCGCAAAAAAGCACTTTTTATGTCCAAATGCCCAATTTGCGATTTGATAACCTATTACTGAATCACAAATTGGGACTGCGATTTGGTTTTAGGAAGGGACGTGTTTAGGGCGTCCCTTCCTAATAGCAACTCACAGTGGTCTGCGTGAATGATTTGCAACTGAAAAGTGGTCGCAAAACATTTTGATTTTTACCACGCCCTCTCTGCCTTTTTGCATCAGCCTGTGACGACACAGGCCTCACAGGCAGCGTCGAATTGGTAACGCGGGCATTCGGGCAGTGCCCGAGGGGCCGGTGTCCAAGTCCCTGCTGTGGGCTGCTTTTTTGAGCAGTCTGGGGCCGATTTGGGCGCTGTCTCTATTGTTCGAACAGCCAGCGTCCCAGTGGGTGTCTGAGTGGCTTTGCTATAGGCAGATGGGCGCTCCTTACCTCCTGTTTAGCAACTGGCAGAGGTATCACTCCCTTTGTCTCACGGGCCGGCCCATTAACGTGTGCACATACTGAGCGGGGGCAGGGGGGCTGAGTAGAAGTGGCCTCACTTGTTTCCAGGTGTGTTTCAGCAGTGTAAACTAACGCGTGCAGCAGTAATTTGAGGAAAGTCATTATGCAAATGTGAGGTTTTTTTTTTTGCGTGCCCGGGTCGATTTTCAATCACAATCCAACCCTGCGTAAAAGGATGAAGCGCCAAGCCCCCCCCCCCCCCTTTCAGGGGTACCAGAGCCTGTGAGGACACAGGCCAACCCTATGCAAGTGTTGGTATGTGTGTGGTGTATGAGAGTGTGCGTGTGCTTGTGGTGCCTGAGAGTGTACGTGTGTGTATGTGGTGCTTCACAGACAGTGTCTGTGTGTGTGTAAGTATGTGGTGTCTGAGAGTGTGTGTGTGCGGTGGCTTGTGTGTGTGTTGCCTGAGATTGTGTGCGTGTGTGCACGTATGTTTGGTGCCTGAATGTGTGTGTCTGTGGTGTCTAAGAGTTTGTGTGTGTGTTCTCTGAGGTTCCGACAGGTATTTCCCTCCAGGTCTCCCATAAGCCTTTTCCTGGCCTTCTAAGGGCCCTCCCCTGGCCTCCTATGCTCCCACAGGCCTTTCCCTGGCCTCCTAAACCGCAGTGATTGAGCGCCCAGGATCAGGAGGTCACCGGCCCAAATGGCCCTGGCGCTTCCGCAACAAGTCCCAGGCGAGCGTGGAGCAGGCGCTAAACCAGCTGAACTAATTCTATTGGAGGTGCAGGTGTTCAAGAATCTGCGCCGCGCTCGACTTGGGGCGTCCTGACTCCTGCGGCACAAGACGCCGCCCCTCGCCTAACTCAATCTAAACCTTGCACGGTGGTGGCTGTCCAGACAGCGCAGGGCACAGCGCCGGGGGCAGCGCAGGGCACAGCGCCGGGGGCAGCGCAGGGCACAGCGCCTGGGGCAGCGCAGGGTCCGAATGAAGTAGGCTTGCAGCGGGGAAGGACTGCCACCCCTTTGCCGATGTCTTAAACTTCCCACAGGAGACATAGCCGTGACACACGTCCGAAAGCAGGCGTGACACAGGCCGGGACACAGGCGTGACAGGTCGGTGCGACAGGCGTGAACTAATGAAGTCTGCGCCTCTTTTCTCATTTGCCTGTTGGTGAGCTATCGTCAAGAGAAAGGAACATTTACATTTCATCTTTGAAGCTTTGCAAACTTTACACACTTGACAAAGGGTGCACAATGTTGTACACTTTGCCAAAGAAGTTGATCAAGAAGAATTAACTCCCCCCAAATTTGTTTGCGAGATATATATATATATTTTTGCAGAGTTTTATATAGCGCGAACTAGACCCGAACCGAATCAGAGCGCTTTTACATATTTTCCAGTTACGTTACATGAGGACACACTTTCATTTTAGGCACGGGGAGATTACGTGATTTGCCCAGAATCACAGGAGGTTTTGGCGTCGTTACCGAGACTCGCACCCAGATCCCCAGGTCCGAGGGCGCCCTAGCCGTTAGGCCAACTCCTCTCCCCACAAGGAAAGGTGTTTTCTGGACCTCTTTTTTGTAAATGCAACGTTTCTTAGATTTTCTCACCTATTAAAAATTCCAAACGACGCGACGCTCTCAAAGTTCTGGAAAAGCTTCGGACATGTTTGCATTTGAAAAACGTTGCTACTTCTCACGCAAGTAGGGCTGTCACACTGGCTTTAAATGGCCCGAATGTGCCTCTATCACTTCTCAATCCCGGTACAAGCAGCGGCCAATAGGAAGGAAGCATTTACCTGGCCAGGCAGAGATGGCTTCCGGCGTCCGTGCAGAGGAAGTGACAGGTGGGTGCAGGCCTCACGAAAGGTGGCCCTCGCCCCGGGGCCTTGCAGGAGTTGAGGGGCCCGGAGTGGAGGCGCAGGCGGCCCCAGCATCGAAGGATGCTTCAGAAGTCACAGAACACAAGAAACCAGCCTCAAAATGAGGAAACGGGGCATGTGATCTGACATCTGACAGAGATTAGGAAGTGTGCACCCGGGGGCTTCCTGCCAGCCCTTGTGCCCCCCCCCCCCCCCCGAGGGGCTGCGGTGGAGGTGGGTGGAGGCCACGAGTCCCGAGACGAGCTCATCCGGCCTCCCTCCTTCAAGACGCAGCGAACATGTGAGAGCAACACCTGTGGCTTCAAGCTTGCATCATTTCAGACTCTGATGGCTGCTCTGAGCCCACGGCTGACACCTGCCTGTTTTTTTGCTGGCCTGGCATGCATTTCTAAGTCCAGGCTGGAAGAAATGTGAAGAAAATCAGGTGGCGTTTTCCTTGTGAATAATAAACTTAAAATGGAAAATAGAAATAGAAATCCGCAAATAATAATTGTAGTGCTGTACGGGGGGGGGGGGGGGGGGGGGGTTATGGGGGATGTCCCATTTACATAAATCATTGGTTGCTGACATGAATGTTGGGCACGGTCAGAGGGTGCGTATGCTTGGGGGGAAGGGGGGTTACAGGTTACACAAGGTGGGATGGGTCTTTTGTTAAGGGGGGGGAACGGTGTGCCCGTTATGCAGGAACTGATATGTCGTCACCGGTCAAATGTTACTGTTGTGGGCGCGGGGGGGGGGAGTGGGGGTTTGGTTCGGTTGAATTTAAAGTTTAGCATCTGTGTAACTCTGCAGACTGCAGTCCAGACATGGATTCTGCCCACGAGACTGGGAAACGGGATACCGGCTGAACTGGAGTCATGTTATACTGGTGAAGAACTGGGTTTTCAGAACCCAGCGGCGTCAGGGACACGCCCGATGTCTTCGAGTTCCCCTGTCCTGGCAAACAGAGACACGGAATACTTCTAGGTGGCGTCAGTGATCAAATTTATTAGCTGCACCTAGTAACAGTAAACCAAGCAATACAACACGGTGTACAACTCAGGAGACTGCTCAATTTTCGTAGAGCAAGACATCACCTTTTATCCCCAATTCGGCCCATTACAAATGCACACCCACTGCGGCAAATTCTGACCAATGAAAATACATTTCTATACATTATCACATTCCAAAAAGCTCACTTTACATCGTACCAACCCACAAGTTAATTATTAGGTCTGTCCCAAATTCGATTACCAAAAGCCGGACAAACTCATAATTGAAAGCACTACCCATGTAATGAAAAGTCGTAAAGAAAGAAACAATTCAGATGTTGAGTAGGATAAGATATCTGCAAGAAACTAAAAGTTAACGATATCCTGAACATTGATTGCCTATTTCAGACAATGATCAACTAAAGAAATCGGCTTTGTGGAAGGGTCAGTTTCAGGTGACGGGATCAGCATCTTACAGTTCACTCGCAAGTCGAAAAGGCCCACGTTAATGCTTACATGAACAACGAGGCCCATGCAACTTCGTTCATTCGTTTACCCCTACAGCCTACGTGAGGACAACACAAAATGGTGTCGCGAACAACGTAAACAAAATGTAGTCCGGTCCCGAAAGCCACGGAACCTCACACTGTGGTTCTGAAAATCTGGACCCTGTTGTTATCCCGATATCGAGGTCCAATACCCGTGTCACAAAACATCAACATACCATGACGAATTTAGTATCGACGAACCGATAATGACTAGGACATCATCCCTATGCATTTGCGTCATGATCGGAGGTTGCCAACACCCCTAAATCATAGTTTCCGTTCCGACCCTTTAAACTCCATTTGTAAGCAGCATCCATCTTGTACCTTGCCCTCATGATAAGTCAATTAAAGGTCGAGCTTGATCCAAAAGGACACGTCCACCTTCCCTGACTTCCCCCTGACCTGTCCCAACTGACTCCACTGCCTTCAGCCAGACCTGTTTGGGCAGCTCCTCGCCCAGTGGCCGAATACGATAGCATCAATGCATAACATTCCACAAACCATTCACTACATACAGACCATGCTTTCTGCAAACATGCACCTGTCCACGTTCCTTGTTTATGGCCAGTTTTATGACTAGGAGGTGCCCTTCTTTATTGAGGTTTCATCGATATCTGATGGGAGTTCCGGGCCTAACTGGGTAATCTATCAACGAACTGGACATCTAAAATGTGGGCTTGCTTACATGACTTCGCTCTTTGTATTATTGTAGAAATATGTGTATAGCCATATCATAAACTCAAGAATTCTTGCTCGAAGCTATTATTTCTGTATATAAGGAGAAGGCTGGTTCTGTAAAAACGAACAGTCTCCCGAGAACCTACTATCCGTGTGGTGTACTTCTGGGACACGTGTTACTTGGTAGCTACCAATAAAACTTGATCTTTGACTGCGACTAGAAGACTCCGTGTTTCTGTGGTCCGGAACAAGGGAGAACTCAGAGGTCTTCGGGTGTAATCCCCTGGCACCAACGGGTTCCTAAAAACCCGTTACCTCAGTTGGCGCCCAACTCGGGGCGATATCAAGCGGCAACGGTCCAAGCCAGATGTTCGTGAGGAGCTTCGTGTGAAAATTCCAGAGGACGGCCAGCCACTCCAGCGACCCCTGTATGTCGACGTGGTTCCGAAGGTCTTTGCTGCAAGGTTCCCCGCGTCTCGACGGCTACGAAGGACTGCTGCCCTGACTATCGCCTTGTTTTGGACCCAGTGATCCTTGGTAGAGCGAAACGATAGACGAGTCTTCTAGCGACGTCACAGATCTTCAAATACTTCAGTTAAGTATAAGTGGAGCGTCTCCCAGTCCTTAGTTTGTCCTTAGTTTTTGGTATCCTTGAGATACGCTTTGATTTGGTACTTGCAAGCCCCAAAGCCGAAGGACTCGTGTATTCACGAGAAGTATCGTAATAGATCATCCTTTGAAGTTTGAAGCTAGACTTGTGAGCGAAGATGCCTGGTTTTAGCAGACTTGGAAACTTGTTTTGTCTTGGTTGTAGTAAGGACTCCCGATTAGAGGATTCTTGTCCGGTTCCTCCAATTGGAACTCCAACATATGAGCTCTATGTAAAGCACGGCGTAGGTCCTATCACATATAATGAAGCATGGATAAAATACACACGCAAGGATGGCGTTTTAAAATGGCCCCAATATGGTAGTTTTGACCCAGAAATATTAGACAACCTAGAGGTCAAATTGTTCAAGAAAAAAGCCCGGCCGGCGATGTTTGACTCTTTTCGCTTATGGCGCAAAGAAGCCAAACAGAAAGAAATAAAATTAGCAAAAAAGAATAAAAGAGGAATGTCAATGGTACAAGCTGCCATTGCATACAGAGATAACGAGGAAGAGCAGGAAAGTGAACAAACACTTAGGAGAAAGAAACTAGCAGTAGATAAATGTTACCCGATGCTACCAAATAAGGGACAAGGTCAAGAGGAAACATCCGAGAAAGATCCATTAATGTCCCACTTATTAAATTCGCCACCACCCTATGCACAAAATGCCACAGCACCTCCGCAACCTTTAGTTGCACCTCTGGTAGCTGTTATACCGGCTCCTTCACAGCACCCACCAGCTGTTCTTCAGCTGGCTCCTGTTTCTCTGGTGCAGCCTCCTCAAGGCTCACCGATCACATCTACTTCTCCTACTGTTCCCTCTACAACTTCGCCTAGCGCACCTTCTATTTTCTCTGATACTCGTTTTACGAATGTTTCTGTTTCTGCTCTGCGTGACTCTGTTCTACCACCAGTTATTCCTCCACTTTCGCCTTCCGTCTGGCATAAAATGGCCAGCATTGTTACTAACTTTCCTTCACCACTTTTTCGGTCGCCTAAAACGACCCCTAATACGGAACGAAGACAATTACGAAGCCAAATGCCTGATTATCAGGAAAGGGAATCATTGAATAAGTTAGCACGGAATTGGGCTATGGATACAGCGAGATACGATGTAGAGTCTGTCATGAACGTCTTCCGTCAATGGGATGAACCAACGCAAAGATACGTCTTTGAGCAGATGTGTGTTTTTCTGTGTGAGGATTTGGAAGATAATGGTCAGAAGAGCAACCAGCAAGAGTTGTGTAGTGTACGATTTAAATTTGGGGAGGGTATGATCGTAGGTCCCGATGTTGAAAAAGCAGTTGAGATATTATTATCACATCGAAGTACGGGTGGTAATTCTGGGTCATCATCTGAATGTGGTACATCTAGTAGGAAAAGAGCGAGACAGTACCCCATGAGAGAGGTTCCTCCGGTTTGGAGGGAAGGCGATGCAAATGCAGTACCGCCAATTCCGCCTCATTTCCAGCGTGTATGGGTACATGTCCCCTGGAAAAGATCCGAAGTTTTAGCACTCAAGCAGACACTACCCGATCCCCGTAAAAACCCGACTGGGTATTATAAGGAGTTGTCGCAAACTGCAAGCTCATGTATAATGAATTTAGCGGATATAGACATGTTGTTTGGGAACGTTGTTCCACATCCTTTATGGAGTAAAATCCGTCATACGGATCATGACCAAGAATTAGGTGACTCGTGGGCGAACATTACAACTACAGATGCCAGACAAGTTGGTGGTTTTAAACCTGAGCCGTTAATAGCTGAACTTCCCGGTAGAATTATAGCGTACATGAAGACAATAATGCCTGAAGTACGCGTAAACTGGGACAAACTCTCTGCGTGCAAGCAAAAGAAAGATGAGAATGTGTCTGACTTTTTCACGAGATTTGAGGAAACTTTCACCGACCATAGTAGTCAGGATATGGCTACCGAGGGTGGCCAAAGATTGTTCGTAGACAAATTTGTACATAATTTGCTTCCTGAACTGTGTACTAAACTAAAAGATTCAGAAAGTGCTTGGGCTGTCTCTACGTCAGCGCAGATTTTAGCAACAGCCCAGTACTATGAAAATAGGCGCAAAGACGAGCTAGATAAGGCAGACAAAAAGACGAAAGACTTGAAAACTAAAGTTCTTCTCCAGCAGGCCTATCCGCCTCGTATGGCTAGTCAGCCCAATTATCAGCAACAACAGCAGTATTCGAGAAACGCGCAAGGAAACGAGTTTCCCCATCAGCGTGTTCCGTATGGCCCGAATCAATGTGCGTATTGCAAGGAAGAGGGTTACTTCAAAAGTAATTGTCCGGCTCTTGCGCGACGCTTGAACGGTGTTTCAGGTGTAAGGGGAAGAGGTGTTCAACATGCCCCTAGAGGTAGGGGCCGTGGAAATTTCTCCCAGAACACAGCTTCTTTTCCGCCTCAGAATTCCATGAATAGCTTTGACCAACAGAATAATGCATCATCTAAGTCAGCTCAGTACTATGTGACGACTATTACACCGAACAAGAAAATGAGGGTAACGATTGCTAGGACAGCCATGGACAAAGAGAGGGAGTTGTTTCAGTTCCAGTAGATCAGAATGGACCTTATGTCGAGGTAATTACATCAGGAGTGTCAGAGCCATTTCTGCTGGATACTGGTGCTACAAAAAGTTCTATTATGCACTCGAAACTTCCTGGCGCACCTTTGTCTGGCGAAATGAATGTCTCAGTAGGTTTCTCTGGCGCCCCTGTTAGAAATCCGATCTCTAGTCCTATATTACTTTCTGTTGGCCCATGCGAGTTGGAAGCACCCCTCATTATTACGACAGGTTGCGGTGAAAATTTGTTAGGTTTGGATTTGCTAAAAAGGTTATATGCAACTCTATACTGTTCCCCCTTGGGAGTACAACTTACTTTAGGTAAGAAAGTCATTTCTCCAATGTATTTGTCAAAGGAAAATATTCCAACTGAATTGTCATCACTCCCTGATATACTTTGGGCTAATGGTTCTAATGATGTCGGTCGTTTGGAGATAGCACCGTATGTCATAACTTTGAAAGCCAACGTTAGGTTGCCACGTATTCCCCAATACAAAATATCTAGCGAATGCGAAAAGGCGTTGTTAACGATCGTTTATGATCTGATCGATAAAGATGTTATCGAAAAAACAACAGGTAACGTTTGTAACAGTCCAGTTTTGCCAGTCTTAAAACGTACTGATCCTTCACAGCCCCCTGTGTATAGGTTTGTGATTGACCTCAGAGAAGTAAATAAGGTAGTTATCCCACAGTTTCCAGTTGTCCCCGACATTACTGCTTTATTGACAATGGTTCCAGCTTCAGCAGCTTGGTTCTCGGTGATTGACCTGAAGAACGCTTTCTTCAGCATCCCGATTGCTGAAGAGAGTAGAGACATTTTCGGCTTCAATTTAGGAGGACGAAGCTTCCGCTTCAAGTGCGCTCCTCAAGGCTACTGCGAAAGCCCATCAATATTCAGTCAGGCTCTGAAAACACAACTAGACACAATTGTGCTGCCAGATGGGTCAACTTTGATTCAGTACGTAGACGATCTGCTGATCGCTGCAGACACTGAAGAAATTTGCAAACAAGCTACGTTGTCATTATTGCATCATTTATGTGACATGAAGCACAATGTCTCTCTTTCCAAACTACAATTTTGTCGACAAGACGTAACCTACTTAGGTCACATCTTATCGAAGGAGGGAAGGAGACTGACACCAGAAAGAATACAGGCAATCGCAGAACTAAGTGCCCCAAGGACACAGAGAGAGGTTCGAGCCTTCTTGGGCATTACATCGTACTGTAGACAATGGATACCGAATTTCTCACTACTAGCTAAACCCTTGCTGGCACTACTCTGTAAAGACACGACCAATCCTATGCCCTGGTCTGAAGATTGTCAGACGAGTTTCCACGGGTTGCGGGATGCATTATGTTCGGCTCCTGTGTTGGGAAACCCCAACTACAGTAAGCCTTTTACATTATATGTCCACGAAAAGGAAGGTTGTGCATTATCAGTCTTAACGCAATACTTTGGAGACAAACAGCGCCCATGCGCGTATTTTTCGGCAACTCTAGATCCTGTGGCTAAAGCCCTTCCAAGTTGTCTGAGAGCAACCGCCGCAGCAGCTGTCTGCATTCGACAGTCTGCTGGATTAGTCATGAATAATACTCTGATCGTTATGGTTCCGCATGCAGTAGACATTTTGCTAAATAGGACAAAGACACAACACCTCACTAGCGCTCGACTATCCAGTTACGAACTTACACTGCTAGCAAGTCACATCCACATAAAGAGGTGTGATACACTCAACCCCGCTACGCTACTTCCCATCCCGACAGAAACAGACACAGACAAAATTGATAACCATGACTGCTGCTTTAGGACAGAAGAAGAGACAAAAGGGAGAGTAGACTTACAGGACACTCCCCTTCCCGAATGCAATGATACTTTATGGGTTGATGGTTCATGCTTCAAATTGCCGAATGGTGATACGACTACAGCATATGCCGTAACAACATTACACACCATTATAGAGACCACGCGTATTTCCCACAATTCTGCACAAGCCGCAGAACTTATTGCACTTACCAGAGCATGCGTGTTGGCGAAAGGAAAGCGAGTGAATGTGTACACTGACAGCCAATACGCCTTTGGTGTGGCTCACAGTTTTGGGAGATTGTGGCGTGAACGTGGGTTCCTTACGTCACATGGTGCAAAGATACAACATGGTCAGCTAGTTAATGAGCTCCTTGAGTCACTGACCTTGCCACTACAAGTTGCCATCATAAAATGCAGTGCACACAAAAAGATTCAGGATGATGTTGGCCGCGGGAATGCATTTGCAGACGAAGTTGCGAAAGAAACTGCAAGGAACACAATGAGTCGGATGTATGTTGTGGGTCCCACTAGATGGATTGCTGATGTGGGAATGTGTGAGGACACCATTGAAAACGTGAAATCGATACAAGCCGAGGCCACTGAGAACGAGGTGAATGAATGGAGAGAAAGTACAGGTAGATTAGATGCGAATGGTTGTTGGGTCGAACTATCAGAACACCAGCGATGGCTATTGCCTAATGCATACGTACTTGCAGTAGTAACGATGGCTCACGGAATTGCGCACATCAGTTCAAAAGGAATATGTAAACTATTGGCCCCAGTATGGCAGAATAGTAATATCCCAAAATATGCAGAGAATGTGGTCAGAAACTGTATGGTGTGTTTGAAGTACAATCCCGGTAGGGGAACCCCAACTCCAGCTGGTCACTTTGCGCCTCCAACGTACCCGTTCGAGGTTTTGCAGCTCGATTTCATCCACATGGAGAGGTGCAACAATCTGAAGTATGTGCTCGTCGTTGTTTGCGCCTTCTCTAGGTGGGTGGAAGCGTACCCCCTTAAGGACAATACCGCCTTGTCAACTGCCAAAGCCCTTGTCAAAGAGTCCTTCCCGAGGTTTGGTATGCCTAGAATTGTCTGGAGTGATAATGGAAGTGAATTCGTAGGATGCGTGATGAAGAGAGTGTGTGAGTGTCTAGGCATACACCAAAAATTCCACACTGCAAATCACCCCCAATCAGCTGGATTAGTAGAGTGCTACAATGGCACTTTAAAACTCAAACTAGCCAAGATCCAAGCCAGTACAGGTCTTAAATGGCCCGACGCCTTGCCTCTAGCACTCTTGTCAACCAGAATGACTGTGCATTCCAGATTAGGACTTAGCCCCCACGAGATAGTGTTTGGCCGCCCAGCCAACGTCTGGGGCGTGCCAAGACCAAAGAAACTCAGTGAAGCAGAACACCCCGTGCTGCTTGACTATTTGTGCGAATTGACAACTAAATTGCGTGTTTTACACCAACAGGTTCACAGTTCCTCTCCGCCAGCCTCTGACGATCCAGGCCACCTCATCGAACCCGGCACGTGGGTCCTGGTGCGGAACTTCCAGCGCACCAACAACGAACAACCGAGGTGGACCGGACCGCACCTGGTACTTCTTTCCACGAGATCTGCCGTTCGGGTGGAAGGCAAAAAGAACTGGGTACATGGGACCCATTGTAAACGGGTCCCTCTACCCCTTCCATACGACCGGTGGGTCAATAAAGGACTTGCCGACTTCGAGACAGAATCCGTACCTCGCTTCATCCCTTTCAGCGATGCACGTTTGAAAGAAACTAGTACCGAGAAGGAGAGTGATCATATTTTGCAAGGACTTGTGTCACCGTCTATGCAATTGGACACTACCGAACCCGAGACATTGTTTGAAGACCACACCGTACCTGGGAAACGACGGTACAACCTAAGGTCTAGACAAAGAGACTAATAAATGTGAATTTCTTTTCCCCTCAGAACTATTTTTGATTTTTCAGCTCTCTCGTCCCAGGGAACTTGCTCATTTTTGATTTTCGAACCGCCATCCGGTTCTGCTGCTAGGGTCGCGGTTGAAGTCTGGGGAGTGCAACTGGGGAAGTTTTAGGTCCACGGTTCTGGTTGGTCCACGGGAGTTACCCCGGACTGAACAGAGCGCGCTCCCTGGCAGAATCAATCTACCACCGTGGGCAGCAACTAGAGGATGGAGTTTTCTAGGGTAGAGAGACCTATCAGACTCACGAACTTTGAAAAACAGTTATGCACGATACTGTCCAAAAGAAGATTCCTGATAATATGTGTTTTAATGTCATGTAGCATAGTTGTGTTTTTGACTGGTTATACTCTATTCGCATTTAAAGTTACCTTTTTGAATGACACCCAGCCACCACCTCCTCCTACTATTTCTCCACACTACTTTCAACCTCTACCTGAACACGAGTCTGCCCGAAGACTCGAATTTGTAAATAACTCTTTCATTCAACTTCTACACCAACACCAGTCCATAATGAACACCTCGAACTGTTGGATATGCGGACTCATGCCACACACAACCGATAAGGGGATCCCATACTTCATTCTGCCATTCAGTTATTATGGCTCTCTGTGGGCTTTCCAGACCATGTTCCTATTCGCCCTAGAACCATACCCGACCCGTTCCACTGAGAGCGATTCCAGTAACAAGGCACTAATTGCAGGGATAAGAAATATGAGTAGGGATATCGACACATATCTGACAATCCCCAAAGATGAACTCAGTCCCTACACCCGTTGGAACATGATCAAACATCGGGTTTACCTGATCGAGAGCCAGGCAGCAAAGAAATCCCGCCCAGTTTGGGTAGTGCCCCACCGAGGTCATTTATGTTTACAGGGTATTGGTAGGGATCCCACGGCACAGTTAGGAAAGAGCATTTGCACAGAAACATATGTGTTCGCTTCCCGAACTTCCCCTATACTCTTAGCAGCCAAAGGCACGTATTTCGTCTGCCATGACCAAGCCTACACGTGGTTGCCCCCTGACTTCTCAGGTACATGTTTCATCTCATTTCTGCTGCCTCCCACCTACACGGCCAGAGCAGATTACCATCGGACAAGGACAGCTAGGGGTGTCGTGAGTAAAGACGACACCGCGAGTCAGGAATTCGCGGACTTTGCAAAGGGTTTTCTGCCATTTTGGGGGCCTATGGTGAACAGCAGGAATATTCGTCAGTTAGCGAGGATAGTTGAATCCACCGTGATTGGAACGGCCGGAGCCCTTGGCAATTTGACAACCGAGCTTCAGTCGGATCGACTTATGACCCTTCAGAACCGAGTTGCCCTAGATATCATACTCGCCGATCGTGGTGGTGTGTGTAGAGTCATCCAATCCAGTTGTTGTATATTCATCCCTGATAATGCGCCGACAGTGTACCAGGCCATCTCTAAACTTCATGAAATATCTGGTTCCCTTCACGTTGAGAAAGGGGATTGGTCCTTGCTGGGGTGGTTCTGGGAACTGATCACCGGCTGGGGATGGAAAACACTGATCTTCATTGGGATGATCTTAGCACTTCTGTTTATGTTCTGCCTATGTGTACAGTGCGCTCCTGCACTATGTGGCCTCTGTGCTACTTCGTGTGTACGGAAGCCTGTGTCAAGGGACGAACGGAGTAACAGAATGATGCTACAGCAGCATCTCCACGAATTTCTCCATACCGATTTCGACTCAGATTAACGTGAGTTATTGCCTTACATAAGGGCAAAAGGAGGGTCTGTGGTTCTGAAAATCTGGACCCTGTTGTTATCCCAATATCGAGGTCCAATACCCGTGTCACAAAACATCAACATACCATGACGAATTTAGTATAGACAAACCGATAATGACTAGGACATCATCCCTATGCATTTGCGTCATGATCGGAGGTTGCCAACACCCCTAAACCATAGTTTCCGTTCCGACCCTTTAAACTCCATTTTGTAAGCAGCATCCATCTTGTACCTTGCCCTCATGATAAGTCAATTAAAGGTCGAGCTTGATCCAAAAGGACACGTCCACCTTCCCTGACTTCCCCCTGACCTGTCCCAACTGACTCCACTGCCTTCAGCCAGACCTGTTTGGGCAGCTCCTCGCCCAGTGGCCGAATACGATAGCATCAATGCATAACATTCCACAAACCATTCACTACATACAGACCATGCTTTCTGCAAACATGCACCTGTCCACGTTCCTTGTTTATGGCCAGTTTTATGACTAGGAGGTGCCCTTCTTTATTGAGGTTTCATCGATATCTGATGGGAGTTCCGGGCCTAACTGGGTAATCTATCAACGAACTGGACATCTAAAATGTGGGCTTGCTTACATGACTTCGCTCTTTGTATTATTGTAGAAATATGTGTATAGCCATATCATAAACTCAAGAATTCTTGCTCGAAGCTATTATTTCTGTATATAAGGAGAAGGCTGGTTCTGTAAAAACGAACAGTCTCCCGAGAACCTACTATCCGTGTGGTGTACTTCTGGGACACGTGTTACTTGGTAGCTACCAATAAAACTTGATCTTTGACTGCGACTAGAAGACTCCGTGTTTCTGTGGTCCGGAACAAGGGAGAACTCAGAGGTCTTCGGGTGTTATCCCCTGGCACCAACGGGTTCCTAAAAACCCGTTACCTCAACACCCTCCTTTTGCCATTACGTAGGCAATGACCTAAACTCACGTCAATCTGAATCCAGGTCTATATCTATTCTCATCAGGTCATCAAGGTGTTGATGTAACATCATATTATTATCCTTCGCTTCTCTCGAAACAGGTTTTCTCACACAGATCGTAGCACAAAGGCCACAAATGGCGGGACCACACTGGATGCATAAGCAACACAAGAAAATGATCGCCAAAGCCATACCAAGAAACATCAGAATCTTCCATCCCCATTTGGACAGCAATTCCCAAACCCATCCTATCAACGACCAGTTACCTTCGTCTACATGTGTAGACTCAGCAGACTTATGCAACTTCAAGATGGCTTGGTACACTGTCGGGGCATTATCTGGTATGAAAACGCAGCAACTAGATCCGATCAATTTACATACTCCACCTCTATCTGCAAGTATAATATCTAAATAAAAGCGGTTCTGTAATGTCATAAGGCGATCCGGTTGAAGCTCAGCTGTAATATTGCTAAGAGCACCTGCAGTCTCATTTATAGTGGCCTCAACCACTCTCGTTAGCTGACGAATATCCTACTATTAGCCATAGGACCCCAAAAGGGCAGGAAACCCTTAAAGAAGTCTCCAACTTTTTGTGCGACAGTATCTTTCGCATCGATAATACCTCTACCATATCTTGCCTTATGGTAGTTAAAAGCAGCTGTGTATGTAGGGGAAAGCAAAAATGCTACATAACATGTGCCTGAAAAATCAGAAGGCAACCATGTATATGCTCTATCGTAACAAACAAAATACATGCCTTTAGCTGGCACGAATGGAGGAGATTTCTGGGACATATAAACATATGTGTGAACACACACACTTTTACCAAGCTGAGCTCTCGGATTCTGACCATTACCTTGCAGACAAAAATGACCTCAGTGGGGTACAATCTAAGCAAGGGCGTAAAATCCGTTCCGCTCGCGGAATTTGCGGATTTTCGGCAAATTCCCGATCCGCGAACTCTCGCGAATTTGCCGAAAATTCGTACATTCGCACGCAGCGGATTTTTTTTGCTTGGTCGCGCTTGACAAATACAATATTGTGGCGCGCGGCGTTCACTTACCGTCATTCAGCGTTTGAAGAGTTGTTTTTCTCCATGTTTGCGTGTGCTGCGCCATTTTGGATCATGCTGCGTGATCCCGCGGGAGTTTGTCGACCGCGATTACGTCATCGCGCCCGCCACCTTGCACAGCAAGAGTTTGTCAACGCGAGTACGTCATAAAGGCTCGTGATCACGCATCGCGGGAGTAAACAATTGCGAACACGTAGATGCGGCGGGCAGCAACAATCTCGCACTCGCGAAATTGCAAAATTTGCAATTCTGCACAAGAAATCCACCAGCAAGCAGCATAAACCTTCTGAAAATGATGATTTTTTATCAGAATAACTCCTAAGGTTGACATTTGCCTGCACTTTTTTTTGCAAGGAGTCCATTTTGGGGGGGGGGGGGTGGGAGGAAGGAAGTGCCCCACAGTCTCCAACTTCCTGTTCCTGTCCAGCAGGCTTTCTTCATGTGCTGGTCACTTTCATTTGGATCTTGACCTGGAAGGATTACTTTTTGTGGATGCTGCTGGATATTTGGATTTGAGGCCTTTTTTACTTTCTTTGGATCACTTTTGGATTAGAAATCAACTTTCACAAGTAAGTTTGTTTGGGGCATTACAGTTCCTGCAACTACAATTTTGGAACTTTTTCAGAACATTAAATAAAATATATTGTGGGTAGCCACAGTATCCAGTAGGACCAGGGTTAGTTATGGGTGCATGACTCAACTGTTTTGTTGAATTTAAACATCATTGAGGGCATGGATGGACTGGGATTGTGCTGATTTTTGTGTTTTTTTCGATTTTTGGGGCTGCTGTTGAGGCCTTTTGCCCAGGGGTAGTGAGTGGTGCATTGACTGAGTCTGTCTGTGGGGTCTCTTTAATGTAAACATCATGGAGGGCATGGATGGCATTGGATTGTGGAAGATTTGTGTGTGTTTTTCGTTTTTTTGGGGTGTACTGTGGATGGGGACTGGCCATGTGGGTGGTGGCCATTTTGAGTGCTGGTACAGGCAGGCCCTGGCCATGTGCTTGGGGTGCAAGGGGCCATTTTGAAGACAGGCTGTGTTCTGAGGCCTGCACCCATTTTGCCTAGCTTTCATCCATTATGCCCAGGGGTAGTGAGTGGTGCATGGGCCTAGTCTTTCTGTGGGGTTTCTTCTTGAATTTAAACATCATTGAGGGCATGGATGGCCTGGGATTGTGCTGATTTTTGTGTGTTTTTCGATTTTTGGGGCTGATGTTGAGGCCTTTTGCCCAGGGGTAGTGAGTGGTGCATTGACTGAGTCTGTCTGTGGGGTCTCTTTAATGTAAACACCATGGAGGGCATGGATGGCATTGGATTGTGGTGATTTTTGTGTGTTTTTCGTTTTTTGGGGTGTACTGTTGATGGGGACTGGCCATGTGGGTGGTGGCCATTTTGAGTGCTGGTACAGGCAGGCCCTGGCCATGTGCTTGGGGTGCAAGGGGCCATTTTGAAGACAGGCAGTGTTCTGAGGCCTGCACCCATTTTGCCTAGCTTTCATCCATTATGCCCAGGGGTAGTGAGTGGTGCATGGGCCTAGTCTTTCTGTGGGGTGTCTTCTTGAATTTAAACATCATTGAGGGCATGGATGGCCTGGGATTGTGCTGATTTTTGTGTGTTTTTCGATTTTTGGGGCTGCTGTTGAGGCCTTTTGCCCAGGGGTAGTGAGTGGTGCATTGACTGAGTCTGTCTGTGGGGTCTCTTTAATGTAAATATCATGGAGGGCATGGATGGCATTGGATTGTGGTGATTTTTGTGTGTTTTTTCGTTTTTTTGGGGTGTACTGTTGATGGGGACTGGCCATGTGGGTGGTGGCCATTTTGAGTGCTGGTACAGGCAGGCTCTGGCCATGTGCTTGGGGTGCAAGGGGCCATTTTGAAGACAGGCAGTGTTCTGAGGCCTGCACCCATTTTGCCTAGCTTTCATCCATTATGCCCAGGGGTAGTGAGTGGTGCATGGGCCTAGTCTTTCTGTGGGGTGTCTTCTTGAATTTAAACATCATTGAGGGCATGGATGGCCTGGGATTGTGCTGATTTTTGTGTGTTTTTCGATTTTTGGGGCTGATGTTGAGGCCTTTTGCCCAGGGGTAGTGAGTGGTGCATTGACTGAGTCTGTCTGTGAGGTCTCTTTAATGTAAACATCATGGAGGGCATGGATGGCATTGGATTGTGGTGATTTTTGTGTGTTTTCCGTTTTTTGGGGGTGTACTGTTGATGGGGACTGGCCATGTGGGTGGTGGCCATTTTGAGTGCTGGTACAGGCAGGCCCTGGCCATGTGCTTGGGGTGCAAGGGGCCATTTTGAAGACAGGCAGTGTTCTGAGGCCTGCACCCATTTTGCCTAGCTTTCATCCATTATGCTCAGGGGTAGTGAGTGGTGCATGGGCCTAGTCTTTCTGTGGGGTGTCTTCTTGAATTTAAACATCATTGAGGGCATGGATGGCCTGGGATTGTGCTGATTTTTGTGTTTTTCGATTTTTGGGGCTGCTGTTGAGGCCTTTTGCCCAGGGGTAGTGAGTGGTGCATTGACTGAGTCTGTCTGTGGGGTCTCTTTAATGTAAACATCATGGAGGGCATGGATGGCATTGGATTGTGGTGATGTTTGTGTTTTTTTCCGGTTTTTTGGGGTGTACTGTTGATGGGGACTGGCCATGTGGGTGGTGGCCATTTTGAGTGCTGGTACAGGCAGGCCCTGGCCATGTGCTTGGGGTCCAAGGGGCCATTTTGAAGACAGGCAGTGTTCTGAGGCCTGCACCCATTTTGCCTAGCTCTCATCCATTGTGCCCAGGGGTAGTGAGTGGTGCATGGGCCTAGTCTTTCTGTGGGGTGTCTTCTTGAATTTAAACATCATTGAGGGCATGGATGGCATGGGATTGTGCTGATTTTTATGTGTTTGTCGACTTTTTGGGGTGTATAACTGATGTTCCTCTGTCTTCCATTGCTTTTAGGTGCACAAGAGAACCACCAGTGCCAGGAAGAAGTCCTGCAGCGGTGTGTGTGCATCATAACGTCACGCGACATCACGTGTGGCCACTGACAAGACAACTCTGCAACTCGTGCAACTGCGGCCTGCTGTTCTGACCTCTGAAGAAGATGGCCCCAAAAAAAGTTCCCCGTAGCTCCTCTAGCAAGAAAGTTGGCAGTAAGGAGCACATTCAAGCAAGTGGCGCCACTTACCATGGAGACTGGTGTGCCGACCGCCACATTTTTGGGGAAAAAAAAGTGCGCCTGCAGCAGCAGCGGGGTCTGCTGGGGACCAAGCTGCCGGGAGCAGCACCCCCGCTCCATTGGGCTCAGTGCCACCACCACCACGCCAACTTCGGTCCAAGCCCTTGAGTGCTTTAGAGGCCACCAGTATAGTTGTTCATACACCATCGACCAGTGATGTTGGCTCATCGCAAGAAAGTAGCAGCAATGTCCCTCAGTCAACACAGGTTGTTGTAACTCATCTGACGAGTGTTCAACAAACACAGCCGCAACAACAACCACCTGTGCAAGTAGTACAAGCCCAAGTACATGTGGAAGGAGAGGCAGCGCAAGGAGATGCGCAAGCAGAGGTGCATGGAGCGGCACAAGTGCCCACAAAAGTTGTTCCTCCCGAAGTAGGGGCACATCAGGAAATGGACATTCAAGCCGAGGTATCACATGAGGAAGCCACTCCTCCTGATGATTCATTGTCTTCCAGATACCCAACAAGGAAAAGATCAAGGTTGGTGTCTACTTCTTCTTCAAGCCCCCTTCTTTCTGATGATATGGATGAAAATTGGGAACCACCAGTGCTGCCTGAGAGTGAGGCACACCATGATCTGTCAAAGGTAGCTAAACGTAAAAGGAAGGTCCCCGAAAGTCTCAGAGTTATGGAGTGTGATGATGACGCTGAAGAAGAAGTGGCGTATACTCCTGCTGATGAAGACTCTCACGACGACGACGCAGTCATCATACACATCACTCCAGCCTCAGCGGGCATGCAGCAAACAGACATTTTGACCCTAGCCCGAAAAGCTGCTGAGCGTCATGTTGTCGACGAGGAGGCAATGGGAGGAACACCATCATTGGAGTTAACTAGTACACCATCACCTACCGCTTCTATATTTTTATCTCGCCAGAAGGGACCTCCATCCACCCCCACCTCAATTAGTGGTGGTGCAAGTGCACAACGTAGTAAAGTTCGGCAACACACATCCTCCACTTCATCTGCCATTAGCAGCATGACCAGCAGTATCGCCTCCTCCGCCCCCCACAGAAATTTCAAGTCCGCAGTTTGGGAGTTCTTTAGTGTTTGCCCAAAAAGGGAAAACATAGCCATTTGTAGCATTTGTAAGTTTGCAGTTAGTCGTGGTAAGCTTGGTACCTACTATGGTACCGGAGGCCAGAGAGGTCATCTTAAGAGACAGCACCTTGTCCAATGGCTTGCGCACCTAAAGGAGATCAAGGAAGACCGAATTGGAAGTCAACAAACTGTATCCGTTGATGTTTCATCTGATGATGACGAGGAGGAAGAAGCGTCAAACATTTCTTCATCTACACCCAGTACCCCTTTCAGCAGCACACCCCCTGTGCGCCACACTAAGAGTGTGGGAGAGAGTGAGACACCAATGCAAAAAACTTCATCACCGAGCGTAACTGGGTCGAAGGCGTCATCATCTGCCCGTAAAAAAAATTTCAGCCCACCATTAGACGCATGTTGTTTTCAGATCCGCCATTTGAACGCAGCCACCCAATGGTGTGTCTGTATAACACTAAGCTGGCTAAAATGCTAGCGCTGGACCTTCTCCCTTTTTCTTTTGTGGAAGGGGTTGGTTTTCTTGAATTAGTGGCAACGCTCTGCCCTAAATGGAAGGTTCCTAGCTGGTACTATATTGCCAGAGTTGCGGTTCCAGCACTACATGCAGATGTGCTGGAGGCGATTGGGGCAGCTTTGAAGAAGAGTGCTGTTCACACTATACATCTGACAACAGACATGTGGACCAGTGGCGCAGGCACTGATTACATGTGCATCACTGGACACTGGGTCTCTTTTTCAGGAGTTACAGCAAAGCTAAGGGCAGGTGTTGACACGGACAACGTTTTTAAAGCTGCTGGGAAACATGCAACACTAGCCATGTTTGGCATGGAGACAAGTCATACAGCACAAAACATTTTGCAGGAGTTTAACACAAAGGTCTTTAAAAGGCTTACCCCCAAAAAACGCATGATTGGTTATGTTTCCACGGATAATGGCGCCAATGTAGTTAAGGCCATGGATAAGGGTCACTATTTCAGAGTGCCGTGTTTGGCGCACTGTATAAACCTGGTTGTTAAAAAATTCTTGAGTGAAGAAAGTCCAGCGTGCGAGTTACTGTCCACCTGCCGAAGAATATGCACACATTTCAGCCATTCTTTTAAGGCCCGGAAGCAGCTGAGGGGCCTGCTACATGAACGTCGACTGCCAGTGAAAGCACTCACTCAGGAGGTAGCAACACGTTGGAACTCAACCTTCTACATGCTTGAGCGTCTGTATGAGCAGTTTATGGTACTCGATCAGTATTTCCTTACACTGGGTACAGCTGCGAAGGACCTGAGGTTACATGCGGAGCAATGGGAGCTAGTTAAAAGCCTGACAGACATGCTTCGTCCTTTTGAGGTTTTCATGCGTGCAGTCAGCAGGGAGGACTGTAGTTTGGGAAAAGCTATCCCATTGTTGCGCATGCTAGAGCACCAACTGAAGGAGGTGTCTTCTACGTTTCAAAACGATGAAGAAAAGCAAGAAGCTTTTGATTTGGCGGAGAAATTATTACAGCGCCTACTTTGCGATGAACGTCTTCAAAAGATCAACACAGAACAGCATTACATTTGTGCTACTATTCTGTATCCACACTACAAAAAGGCACTGGCAGCCAGAGCATTGTTTGCTTTTGGTGACGAAGAAGTTTCAAAGTACAAACGTTGGCTAGGCTTGTCAGCCATGAGGTTTGAAAGAAAACGGCAGCAAATTGAAGGAAACGGCAGTACTTCACCATCAGAAGGCCATCCGGAGCCCAAAGAATCCACTTCTGCACCTGTGGCTGTGGCAGAAGTGACCTCTCAGCTGTTGAAGACACCAGCAACCGGATCATCTGCACCAGACACAACAGTAACATTGTGTGAAGAAGACAATTGGCTAACTCAGCTTGGGTTTGCTTCTGAAAAGGTCCCAGCAAAAAGTAAACAAAGTGGAGGAACCCTGCAGAACCTTGAGTTGATGGTGCAGGACCAGCTGAATGACCCAACAGAGGTCTATATTCATGATGACCCATTGGCGTATTGGCATAGGAAAAGAGAATTGTGGCCAGAGATCACCAACCTGGCTATAAATTACTTGTCTTGCCCACTCAAACGTGTTTTCAGTGCTGCTGGTGGCATTGTAACTTCCAAAAGGACCCGCCTCTCGTTCAAAAATGTGGAGAGGTTAACAATGATCAAGATAAATCAGCACCTCATACCACCAGATTACAAAGTACGAGAATACACGCCGGAAGAAGACGAGGAGGACACCAACTTAGATGAGGGAATTTCTTCTCTGTTAGGTGACCTACTCCCGCCTGAATTCGCAGAGTATGAGGACGAACTCTGCTTCCCTGACACCGAGCCCTGAAAATGAGCCAATGAATCAATAACTTTCTTTTTCGTCCTTATTCACTTTTATTCCTGTGTGTATGTCTTTCTTTGTTTTGCAAAGTCAATATAAATAAAAAATGTAATCACCTAATCAATCACAAAAAGAAGCCCATCAGCAGAACTGCCTTCACTTATTTGCTTATTGATTTGAAGATGCCGCAGTCTGCATTCCTCAGGTTCACAAGTTCACAAGAACATGCTCCTCTATCCTCCTCCTCCAGACTCCTATTTCCCTCAAAGCAGATGGCTGGATTACGCCCAATGAAGAAAGACTCTGCACTTGTGGGGGTGTTCTACTTCTTTGCGGGTGAGTTGACGGCTCTGGGGCCATTGCTGGGAAGGTCTAATACCGGATAAAAGTGGTTTGGAGAAAATCGGAGCAAAAAAAGTTTTTGCCTTTTTGCTCACTATCATGTTTTCGGTGGCCTGTTTGGGGGGGTTCCTGGTGTTTGTGGGTGGGTTTTGGGGTCTGGGAGTAACGCTGGCACAGTCTAATTTTGATTGCATTTGTTTTCCAAGACATCCATGGTGGAAAAGTAGAGTTATGACCTTGCTGCACAGCGCGTTTGGACAGAATTGAAAGAAGGCCGAAAAATATTCTAAGTATGAGATTTTCCATTTTTGCTTTTTGCCTGTTTGGGGGTGTTGTGTTTTTTTGCGGGTGGGTTGGCGGGTCTTGGGGCATTGCTGGGAATGTGTAATACCGGATAAAAGTGTTTTGTTGAAAATCCATGAGTAAAAGCGTTTTTGCATTTTCTGACATTTCGCTCACTACAGTGTTTTTGGGGGCCTGTTTGGGGGGCTTCCTGGTGTTTGTGGGTGGGTTTGGGGTCTGGGAGCACTGCTGGGTATGGATAGTTTTGATAGCAAGAGGTTTTAAGAAAATCCATGGAGGCAGAGGGGAGTTAGGGCCTAGCTGCAGAGCGAGCGCGGAGTGATTTTGGAAATTTCCCCAAAAATGACTAAGTCCCCATTTTTGTACTTTTGCTTTTTGGCTGTGTGGGCGTCTTCTACTTGTTTTCGCCTGGGTTGACGGCTCTGGGGCCATTGCTGGAAAGCTCTAATACCGGATAAAACTGGTTTGGACAAAATCCATGAGGAAAAAGTTTTTGCTTTTTCTGACAATTCGCTCACTGTAGCGTTTTCGGGGGCCGGTTTGGGGGACTTCCTGGTGTTTGTGGGTGGGTTTCGGGGTCTGGGAGCACTGCTGGGTATGGATAGTTTTGATAGCAAGAGGTTTGAAGAAAATCCATGGAGGCAGAGGGGAGTTAGGGCCTAGCTGCAGAGCGCGCGTGGAGTGATTTTGGAAATTTGCCTAAAAATGTCTGTCCCCATTTTTGTATATTTGCTTTTTGGCTGTTTGGGGGTCTTCTACTTGTTTTCGCCTGGGTTGACGGCTCTGGGGCCATTGTTGGGAAGCTCTAATACCGGATAAAACTGGTTTGGACAAAATCCATGAGGACATTTTTTTTGCTTTTTCTGACATTTCGCTCAATGTAGCGTTTTCGGGACCGGTTTGGGGGGCTTCCTGGTGTGTGTGGGTGGGTTTCGGGGTCTGGGTTTCCCGTTTTTTGTGTTGGCGAGCGTTCGCGCCGATTTTGGGACAATTTCGCAATTGCGAACTTACTTTTCGGCTCGCAACGGCCGCGACTATGTTGTTTCTACGTCTGGTTTATCATCACAGGTTCACAGCACCCTCTGTTTCACCACTGCCACCCTCTGGGACACCCATGCCACCCTCTGGTACATCCTCACTGCCACCCATTAGGTTTGTTTATCACTGTAGATTATGGGGGTTGAAAAAAGCAAGCACACCTGCCCTTCTTCAACTGCCATCAATTAATTTGTGGGTCATTAATGTGTCAGTAATTTTGAAATTTCCAGTCTGGCTGGCACCTGCTTCCTTCCTTATCTGTAATTTGCTTTCTGTTGCAGTGAAATTTTTTTTCACAGGACCTTTATGGTCTACTTGTAGCTATTCTATGAGCCTGCTGTTTGGGTCATAGCAGGGTCATAGAATAGTTGCAAACTCTGGAGGGGCCCCTCAGGAAGCACTACCTTGAATGTTACTAATGTTAAGTTTAACCTTTTGCACCTGCTCATTGCTTTCAGTTTAGCAAAAATCGTTTTTTCTGCAATTTCGCGCGTTTTTTGGGGCGCGAATCCGTGCGAGATCGATTTCGGAAGCCGCGAATGCGTGCGAATACAAAAAATTTTTTTTGCGACGTGTATGTTCGCGTGGTTTTGCGCGTGTTCGCGAGGCGCTTCTAGCTATACGTTTGCCAAGTTACCCTAGCGGTCGTACACGGGCGCGGCCATCTTGTTTGCGTGACGTAATTCTGTTTCCGGCCGCTATGTGTAATCTCGCAAAGTGTGCTGCTCGCTAGTACAATTTCGCGCGTGCTCGCGAGGAAAATCTCGCGCGAACTTACCCACGCGGTCGTGAACGGGCGCGGCCATCTTGTTTCTCATTCATTGCTATGGTTCTGGGCATGCTTTCTGTATCCTCTCTCAATCTCTGCCATCCTTTGCTTGTTTGAAGTTTATTTGATCTATTTTACTTATTATCTATCCCTCTATTTTTCTAGCTCTATATTTTTGTGTTTTCTGCTGCTTTTAGTTACTTTTAAACTACTTTTTTAAACTCTTTTCTTTTCTTCTTCACTATTCTATTTCTTCTTTATCATTTAACTGTATTTCTGCCCAGACCATGGTAAAGGGAGCCGGGAAGCACCCTGAGAAGGGGAAGGGTCCCGCACCCCGTGCCCGGCTCCCGTGCGGGCGTTTGAGGGGGGAGCAAGTGGTGCCACGGGAGATCTTTAGCGCGGAGGAGGTGGCCGCACTCATCTTCCACGTCCAGCGCCGCCTCCCCAAGACGATCCTGGGAGGCGGCAAGATCGCAACTGGCTATGGCATCCGGGAGCGCCGGAAGCGGTGGGAGAAGGTGTGCCGGGCCATGTATAAGCTCTCTGGGGTCCGGCGCACATATAACCAGGCCACCCACCGCTGGACAGATGTCATGGACCGGGAACGGGACTTGCTGGACGCGCTCGGCGTAGAGGTCCCCGGGCTTGGTGAGTAGTAGTAGCTATTCATCACTACTCTGTTTTATCCGGCTCTGTTATTTGCAAATCTTTGTTCTTTACCAAGAGCAATAATGCTGCCGATTACATTGTAGGTAAATTATATTTTAAAATCTTCTATGCATTTCAGGTGCACTGCTCTCCTTCTCAGTAGCCTTGCTTGCTACTATGCTTATTTGTTTTGTAAATTGTGTTCATTTCATTGGCCTGAGAAATTATGTATGAGTGTAGTGTAAAGATAAGAACTGCGTAATGCTAGACACTAAGGGTCATATTTTCAATTACCGGCGCATCCCTGCAAAGTAGCAGGGATGCACCAGTAATTGTGTGCCATGCCACCACCACCCATTGGCCCAAAACGTCACATAAGCCTTACGCATCTGTGCCGTAAAGGCAGCGCATTGCTGGAGTTGCGTGCCAACAATGGCGCAGCTCCAGCAATGCTCTGGTGTACCCTATCTCCCCAATGCTGCATCAAGCCGTACGTCGGCTTCAAGCGCTCAGGGTTTGAGTCATGCATCATTGTCCTAAAAGTGACTGATTGACATCTTGTAGATTTCCCTCAGCCACTTTTAGGATTCGTTCCTGCGCAGGTACGCCCTCCCTTGCGCCGGAACGCCCCCTGATGGCTCAGGGCTTTACAACGTGATGCATATATATGCCGCACCAACACCATGGCGAGTCTTTTGTTCTGCCGCTGCGTCACAAAAGTCATGCAACAATGGAGGAAAATGAGCCGCAAGGGACTTCTAAATCGGCCCCAACAGACTGAAGTCCAGTCCTTCCTTTAGACACATGGCTATAAGAAGAAATAGTGGCGGTGGTCGGTGGATTGATAGTTTGAGTATTCACTGATCTGCAAGCAGGATGGACTTTGTCTGTCACTTCGCGTGCTGCGGACTGCTGCCTGCCAGGCCTAGGCAAACCTCTTTAGTAGTCTGTTTATTGAGTTACATTGGAACTTTCTAAGTCAACGGTCCGCAAATCAGGCAATACGAATAACGTAGTATACCACATGAGATAGATCCCGTGGAATAGTTGTCTATCTATTTGCTATTTCTCCAAAATATTTTGTTATTGTTCTTTTGAAATGTTTGATTTGGTTGACAAATCTCATCCATGTTTTCTGGTCTTTCTTTCTTTCATGTTGTACATCAGCTCCCCCCAAGGGCAAGAAGACACAGGAGGAGGGTGCTGTTCAGGAGGATGCAGGCCAGGATCGGGCAGGCGAGGGCTCCTTTGCTGGCCCCAGTAAGTTTAAATTTTAATAAAGAGTACCTATTTTTTCCTAGCGTTCCTCATCGGATTTTTTCTAAATCGTCTTTGATCTTCTTGTAGACTGGATATAAATTCTTATCCTGGCTCGAATATGACTCCCTGTGGTATTACTAGATTATTCTTATTAGTCTGTCTGTGTAGCTAACTAAGATTGGACATTTGGCAATTCCAAAGGACTCCCATTCTATTCAGCAATAGCTCTATGCACTGTCTCCTTACTGACTAGATAGTGTGGCAGAGTCATTTAGCTCCCGAAGTCACCGATGATTGATCCCCAATGATCTCTAGATTATCGTACGCAGGACAAGAGTACGGAGTCACAGTCAAGAAGTGTCAGAGGCACTCATGCTTGCAAAAATTCCAAAGCCTTTAGCTCATCCACTCTAGTCTTGAGGACCAAAAACCACAGAGTCTATTTAAGTTTAAAAGCTTTATTAAAAGTAAACACATTTATTAAAATCTACTTTGTCATAAAACTATTTAACTGAAAACGGAAAAGTGCTTAGTGTTGACGATTAATTGGACACGTTTCTTGTGGTCGAGCCGAGCTCTCACCTGGTTTGAACTTGATCCTGGTCATGTTCTTAGAAGTCAAGCTTCTGTCTGTTAGGAGAAAAAGTGGTGCGTGTTAAAAATAAAAAGCAAGCATTCATCAGTTGTGCAGAAAAGTGCAGCAAGACAACAGCCTTCCCTTGAAAAAGGGACATTTTTACTTTAGAGTAGACAGTCACAAATTATTACATTGTATTCTGTTTTTTTAACATTTCTTTATTACTCCTAGACCAAATATTATATAGTAGTGAGTGGTGTATTCTAACATTCTTAAATGTACTTTGTAGGTGGAACATCTGGTGACGGGGCCAGCGCGGAGGTGGCGGTGTTGGGCGAGGACTCGGAGGACTCTGGGGAGGAGGCGGTGCAAGAGCCGGCGGACGGTCCTGTGGGGGTTCGCACGGTGGTGGCGGGAACAGGTAAGCTATATATTCCTTACTTATTGAGATTGAAGACTGCATAGTGTGCTTTCTGCACGGGTGTATTACAAATCAACCAGGTAGTAGCCTCCTCGAAATGTACTTCGACTTAGCTGTGAAGTTTTTGGTGAGAAGAATCCCAATAAGTTCTTAGATGAACGTGATGGATGGGATGATCGAAAAGCGAAAGAAGGGTGTAAGTAAGTGGGACGCGAAATTGTATGATGGCTGGCAAAGAAGAACGATATGTGTTTGCTTGGCCCCCGAGGTGGCTGGGAAGGAAAGAATATGGTATGGTGCATGGCTGGGTCAATGATGAAGCAAGGATGGGTGGAAGGACAGCAGCCTGGGTGGGTGAAACAGAAACTGTATGTGTGCGTATACTTTGAATGAATGGATGCCTGGAGCATGGTATTCTCTGACTCTTAGATAGCACATGTGTATCTAGAGAGAGTAGATGGTCGCTGGATGAACTAAGTCTTACCTTGAAGAGCATGTACCACCGCACCCGCACGTCCGTTCCAGTGCAGGGAAGGCAAGGAAAAGAAATTGTAAATGTGTCCAATACTACCATGAATAGTAGCAGTACTTTGTATTGCAACTGCAAGCACAGCATATATCTGGTTATTACGGTGGACACTCCGTACCTCTCTTAATAACTTTAGTTTAGTTGTAGTACGTCATTCATGTGTGGGTGTATCACTGTTCACTCAATATTAAGCAAAGCACCTAAAGTCATCCCATATGTCATCAAATACGTCCCATGTGAAGTGATAGATAATCAAATTAGTTAGCTTCTTCATTTTCCTTTTCTAGTACTCATTTGCACTGTAGGGTGAAAGGTAAATTAATTAAGCAGTAGCCCTTGTAACAGAGTATTCTCAGTGCCACCCGTAATAGAAAAGTAATAGCTTCACCACCTGCATGTACTGGACCGGTACAGTAACGCAAGTCTGTCTCACTCATCATGGTGTGCAACTGTTTTTCTCGGGTGCAAGTTCACTGTGCTGCCATTCTTCCGGCTTGCATAAGATAACGTACCAATTTTCCTAAACAATAGAGAAGAAGAAGAATAAGACTGGTGTACTGTCATAGTCGACTGTAATGGAAGTCCATAGTGGTCGTAGAATTTGTTCATTAAACTACCACTAATGTTAGAGCAAGGATGCAGAAGTGGGAGGTTACATAGATACTGTCCTCAATAGGTATGTACTGTGCTTTCAATTTGCTACTTGTACTGTGACCCAACTTTCGGCTCAATCACTTTGTGTTATTAATGCTAAGGAGCATTGGTTACAGACTATGTCTTTCTTTCTTCATATAGTTGCTCCTTCCAAATCAACATCACGGAGGGAGCAGGCTAGAATGGCCCGGCAACGGAGGCTGGATGCCACTGTCGCCGAATATCGGCGGCTGGTGGCCCTGGAGGAGGAGGAGGACACGCAGTCGACCGGTGCAACAACAACATCCTCGACTGGGACCGCTGCATCCTCCTCCGTGACCCCACGGGACGCCAGCATGCGCAGTGCTCCAGCGGGACCGAGCCGGGCTAACAAAGCCAACCGCCACCGCCAAGCAACAGAAAGACCAGCTGCCCCCCACAGGAGCTGCAAGGCACGCCAACGCCGCCTAGGAGTCTGAATGTCCTACCTGGAGCAGGAGGTCCAGAACTATAAGAACTTGGTGAAGGGCCTTCGCTCCGAGCTTGCCACCCTCCGCAAGGAGTATGATGCCCATGCCGCAAAATGCACCAGCACCCTCCAGTAGTGGAGTGTCCCTTGCCCTTTTTTTATAGACTTTTGGGGGGTGGGATTTGGGAGTTGGGATCGTTTTGGGACTTTTCAAAGACAATCGTTGGGGTTAGGGTGGGTCTTGAGGGAGATTATTTTGTTAGGGCTACATAAATATACATTTGTAAACTTTATCTGACCATACCTGTTTTTTACTGCTTTTCAGTCTGGTGGGTGGGGGACGGGGGTGTAACAGTAAGTTTGTTTTCCTGAACAGTCGTAGGACTTTAGTAGTACAACCGTCAATCTCTCGTCTAGTCCTAAATAATACTCCATTATACTACCTCCCACCAAACGCTTATCTTACCTGTAATTTGTGTTAGAAATTAGGGCTAGGCCCAAGGCTGGCTCCACGTGAAATGGGGATTAACGTTGGCAATCCTGGGCGGGTGAAATTTCCTCATTGCGGTGGTACTAGTGGTGTGACACAGTGGCAGTTGCATGCCTATGGAAAAAAAGAAAACGAAACCTTGTTTGTCCTTACTGTAGCATTACAACGGTTACGGTATGATCGAGAATATAGCAGGTGACAGTACACTAGAACAGTGCCATAATGTAGCCTAACAAATGGTAAAGTATTTGCTTGCAAGTATAACTAGTACTTGCGTTGAATTTATTTGACATTGGCTCCTACTACTAGAAGATATAGTACTGAAGCTAAGTAAGTCTAGAAGATATCCTCGTATTCCTTCACCAGCCTGTTGCTATGACCTTATCCTCCCCAGCAAGTGGGTGGAATTATTGATGTCATTTTAGTCAGACATCAAGCAAAACAACACAGCCCGGGGGAAGAGGGTTAGGGTTTGGAAAATGGATGGGAATGGGGGTTTCTTTTTGGGTAGGTTTTGTTGAGAGAAGAAAAAAAAGCACAGCATGGACAAACAATAATTGAAGATAAAGAGAATCTTTGGGTACAAACTAAAGCTAAACACATGCAGTCACACTCATAGAATAAAACAATGTATACTGTATCTGTATTGCGTATGTTGTTGGAGTTGTCCTGTTGAATTTGGTAAGTAAGTTGCATGCAGCAAACAATTCCTCTTATTGGCGGCACTCCTCCATTCCAGCTGACGCTTCGTCCATCAATGTTGGTGACCACTGACAGAAGACACCCTGTCCACTGCCTGCCTGGCGGATGTTGACTGAAACCCGGCCTGTAATTATTGAACGGAAAACAGGAAGTGCTATTACAATACCACTGATAAATAAATAAAAGGTATGTACGCTGTGTGGTGCAAAAAGTGGCACTTTGATTTCCCTAATAGACAGTACAATATTTTTGAAATTGCGTGCTCTGTCTGAGTCACCTTTTTAAGGATAAATAAGTATGGCCAAAATATTATAGCGGATCTTTCCCCTCAAGGTAGGTGTACTGTAAACTGTGTTTTAGAACAAAATTTGACCTTCCCAGCAATGCTCCCACCAAGACCCTTACTAAAGCCAGTCGCAAAAATGTAGAAGACCCCAATCAGATCTCCAAAAACGATGCCTAGCAGAAAAATGGTGACAAAACGTACTTTGAAAGTAACAGTAGGCCCAAATACAGACCGTGGATTGTATTCAAACCACTTGCAAGCAAGCAAAAGTATCGATAGCCAGCATCGCTCCAACAGTGTTCTAAAACCCCAGAACTGCGTTGCAATAGAACCCCCCGAAACACATGCAATCCTGCTGCTAGGGCTAACCCTAATGAACCCTAACTTACAAAAAGTGCCAAAACTGGTGTTTCCTTAAGGATTTTGTCCAAAACACTTCTATCCGGTATTAGACCTTCCCAGGAATGCCCCAGGCAAGACCCGCCAACCCACCCGCAAAAAACCACCCGACAACACCCCCAAACTGCGAAAAAGATAAATCTCATACTTACAATATCTCTCGGCCTTCGGTCCAAACGCGGCGCTGTGCAGCTAGGTCATCATCATCAATCATCATAACTCCTGTTTTCCACCACGGATTTCCTGAAAAGCAAATGCAATCAAGATTAGACTGTCGCAGCAGTGCTTCGACAGAGACCCCGGCCGCAACCCACCCACGAACAGCAGGAAGCCCCCCAAAACGCTACATTGAGCAAGAAAAGGCAGAAGAAATAGCAAAAAAAAGGCTGTTCCTTAAGGATTTTGTCCAAAACACTTCTATCCGGTATTAGACCTTCCCAGGAATGCCCCAGGCAAGACCCGCCAACCCAACCGCAAAAAAACACCCGACAACACCCACAAACAGCGAAAAAGCTAAATCTCATACTTACAATATCTCTCGGCCTTCGGTCCAAACGCGGCGCTGTGCAGCTAGGTCATCATCAATCATCATAACTCCTGTTTTCCACCACGGATTTCCTGAAAAGCAAATGCAATCAAGATTAGACTGTCGCAGCAGTGCTTCGACAGAGACCCCGGCCGCAACCCACCCACGAACAGCAGGAAGCCCCCCAAAACGCTACATTGAGCAAGATGTCAGAAGAAATAGCAAAAAAAAGGCTGTTCCTTAAGGATTTTGTCCAAAACACTTCTATCCGGTATTAGACCTTCCCAGGAATGCCCCAGGCAAGCCCCGCCAACCCACCCGCAAAAAAACACCCGACAACACCCCCAAACAGCGAAAAAGCTAAATCTCATACTTACAATATCTCTCGGCCTTCGGTCCAAACGCGGCGCTGTGCAGCTAGGTCATCATCAATCATCATAACTCCTGTTTTCCACCACGGATTTCCTGAAAAGCAAATGCAATCAAGATTAGACTGTCGCAGCAGTGCTTCGACAGAGACCCCGGCCGTAACCCACCCACGAACAGCAGGAAGCCCCCCAAAATGCTACATTGAGCAAGATGTCAGAAGAAATAGCAAAAAAAAGGCTGTTCCTTAAGGATTTTGTCCAAAACACTTCTATCCGGTATTAGACCTTCCCAGGAATGCCCCAGGAAAGACCCGCCAACCCACCTGCAAAAAACCACCCGACAACACCCCCAAACAGCGAAAAAGCTAAATCTCATACTTACAATATCTCTCGGCCTTCGGTCCAAACGCGGCGCTGTGCAGCTAGGTCATCATCATCAATCATCACTCCTGTTTTCCACCACGGATTTCCTGAAAAGCAAATGCAATCAAGACTAGACTGTCGCAGCAGTGCTCCCAGACACCAAAAATCACCCACAAACACCCTGAACCCCGCCAAAGAGCACCTCAAAGGCAAGCAAGTCAGCAAAAACGGCAAGAAATTTCCACCTCATATTTGGTCCAAAACACTTTTGTCCATTATTAGAGCTTCACAGCAATGGGCCCAAATCCGTCAACTCACCCGCAAAGAAGTACAACACCCCCACAAGTGCTGAGTCTTTCTTCATTGGGCGTAATCCAGCACTCTGCTTTGAGGGAAATCGCAGTCTGGAGGAGGAGGATAGAGGAGCATGTTCTTCAGAACTTGTGAACCTGAGGAATGTAGACTGCGGCACCTTCAAATCAATAAGCAAACAAGTGAAGACAGTTCTGCTGATGGTCTTGTTTTTGGGATTAGGTGATTAAAGTTTGAATTAAATTAACTGTGCAAAACAAAGAAAGAGAGACACACAGGAATAAAAGTGAATAAGGACGAAAAAGAAAGTTCTTGATTCATTGTCTCATTTTCAGGGCTCGGTGTCAGGGAATAAGAAGAAGATTTCGTCATCATACTCTGCGAATTCAGGCAGGATGAGGTCAGTGCCACCGAACAGAGAACAAATCCCCTCATCTACGTTGCAGTCCTCCTCGTCTTCATGCGGCGTGCTTTCTCGTACTCTGTAATCTGGTGGTATGAGGTGCTGATTCATCTTGATCATTGTCAGCCGCTCCACATTTTTGGGCGAGAGGCGGCTCCGTTTGGGAGTTACAATGCCACCAGCAGCACTGAAAACACGTTCAGAAGACACACTTGCGAGTGGGCAAGACAAATAGTTTATAGCCAGGTTGGAGAGCTGTGGCCACAATTGTTTTTTGCCATGCCAATACTGCAATGGCTCATCATTAAGAAAGACCTCTGTTGAGTCATTCAGATAGTCCTGCACCATCGACTCAAGGTCATCAACGGTTCCTCCACTTTGCTTACTTTTTGCTGTGCCTGTGACATTTTTTCGAGAACCATACCCAAGCAAACTTAGCCAATCCTCTACAGCAGCCACTGTTACTGTTGTGTGTGGTGCAGATGATCCAGTTGCCGGTGTCTTTAACGGCTGAGAGGTCACTTGTGCCCCAGCCACAGGTGCAGAAGTGGATTCTTGTGACTGGGGATGGCCTGCTGATGCTGATGCTGATGTACTGTCTTCTCCTTCAATAACCTGCCGTTCTTTTTCAAACCTCTTGGCTGACCAGGCTAACCAATGTTTGTACTTTTGAACATCTGCATCAGCAAAAGGAAAGAATGCTTCGCCTGCCAGCGCCTTTTTGTAGCGTGGATCCAGAATAGTAGCACAAATGTAATGCTGATCTGACTTCATCTTTTGAAGACGTTCATCACCACGTAGGCGCTCTAATAATTTCTCAGACAAAATAAAATGGTCTTTTTTTTGTACATCTTTTTCAAACTCAGAAGACACCGCCATCAGTTGGTGCTCCAGCATGCACAACAATGGGATAGCTTTTCCCAAATTACAGTCCTCCTGGCTGACTGCACGCGAGAAGAACTCAAAAGGACGAAGCATGTCTGTCAGGCTTTTAACTATGTCCCATTGCGCCGCACCCATCCGCAGGTCCTCCTTCTGAGTTGTACCCTCTGTTAAGAAATAGTGATCGAGTACCGTATACTGCTCATACAGACGCTCAAGCATGTAGAAGGTTGAGTTCCAACGTGTTGCCACCTCCTGGATGAGTGCTTTCACTGGTATTCGACTTTGAAGTAGCAGCCTCCTCAGATGCTTCCGGGCCTTAAAAGAATGGCTGAAATGGTTGCACATTTTGCGGCAGGTGGCCATTACCGCGAACGCTGCACTGTCTCTATCACTCAAGAATTTTTGAACGACCAGGTTGATACAGTGCGCCAAACACGGCACTCTAACATAGTTACCCAGCGACATGGCCTTAACTACATTGGCGCCATTATCCGTGGAAACATAACCAATCTTGCGTTTTATTGGAGATAGCATTTTCAAGACCTTTTTGTCAAACTCTTCCAAAATGTTTTCTGCTGTGTGACTTTTCTCCAAGCCAAACATGGCTAGTGTTGCATGTTTCCGAGCAGCTTTGAAAACTTTGTCCGGGTCAACACCTGCGTTTAGCTTTGCTTTAACACCTGAAAAAGAGACCCAGTGTGCAGTGATGCACATGTAATCAGCGCCTGCGCCACTGGTCCACATGTCTGTTGTCAGATGTATTGTGTGAACAGCACTCTTCTGCAAAGCTGCCCCAATCGCCTCCAGCACATCTTCATGTAGTGCTGGAACCGCAACTCTGGCAAAATAGAACCGGCTAGGAACCTTCCATTTAGGGCAGAGCGTTGCCACTAATTCTAGAAAACCTACCGCTTCTACAAAAGAAAAAGGGAGAAGGTCCACAGCTAGCATTTTAGCCAGCTTAGTGTTATACAGACGCGTCAGTGGGTGGTTGCGTTCATATGGCACGTCTGAAGTAAGCATTGTTCTAATGTTGCCCTGGACCAAGCATTTACGGGCTGATAATGACTTCGTTGACCCAATTTTGCTCGCTGGTGAACTTTTGTGCGTTGGTGTCTCACTCGCTCCAACACTCTTAGTGTGCCTCACATTGGGTGTGCTGCTGACAGGGGTACTGGGTGTAAGGGAAGTGTTTGACACATCTTCTTCCTCCTCGTCATCATCAGATGCAACATCAACGTTTCCTTGAATTCGGCCTTTCTTGATCGCATCTAGGTGCGCAAACCATTGGACAGTGTGCTGTCTCCTAAGAGGACCTCTCTGGCCTCCGGTACCATAGTTGGTACCTGGCTTACCACGACTAACTGCAACCTTACAAAGGGTACAAATGGCAAACTTTGGATTTTTTTGACAAACAGTAAAGAAGTCCCAAACTGGGGACTTGAAGTGTCTGTGGGACCTGGAGGAGGCGGCGATACTGGTGGTGGTGGTCATGAAGCTAATGCCAGATGAAGTGGAGGATCTGGATGCCCAACTTTTGTACGTTGTGCACTTTCACCGCCACTAATTAAGGTCGAGGTGGATGGAGGTCTCTTCTTGCCAGAAAGAAATATGGAAGCGGGACGAGTTGGTGTACTACTTAACTCCAATGATTGTGGTGTTTCCACTGCCTCCTCATCGACAACATCATCATCATCACCCTCAGCAGCTCTTCGGGCTAGGGTCAAAATGTCTGTTTGCTGCATGCCCGCTGGGGCTGCAGTGACCTTTATGATGACTGGGTCGTCGTTGGCAGAGTCTTCATCAGCAGCAGTATCCGCCACTTCTTGTTGAGCCTCATCACACTCCATAACTCTGAGACTTTGGACGAGCTTCCTTTTACGCTTAACTACCTTTGTCGGATCATGGTGTGCCTCACTCTCAGACGGCAGTGGTGCTGGTTCCCAAGTTTGATCCGTATCATCAGAAGGAGGTGTGCTTGAAGAAGATGTAGACACCACCCTTGATCTCTTCCTTGCTAGGGGTGTGGAAGACAATGAAGGATCATCAGGAGGAGTGGCTTCCTCAAATGATACCTCGCCTTGATTGTCGATTTCCTGATGTGCCCCTACTTGGGGAGGAACAACTATTGTGGGCACTTGTTGTGACCCTCCATGCACCTCTGCTTGCGCATCTCCTTGCGCTGCCTCTCCTTCCACATGTACTTGGGCTTGTACTTGCACATGTGATTGTTGTTGCGGCTGTGGTTGTTCAACACTCGTCAGATGAGCTACAACAACCTGTGTTGATTGAGGGACATTGCTGCTGCTTTCTTGCGATGAGCCAACATCACTGGTCGATGGTGATTCAAGAACTATACTGGCTGCCTCTGCAGCACTCAAGGGCTTGGACTTAAGTTGGCGTGGTGGTGGTGGTGGCACTGAGCCCAATGGAGCGGGGGTGCTGCTGCCAGCTTGGTCCCCAGCAGATCCCGCTGCTGCTGCAGGCATACTTTTTTTTTTACTCCCAAAAAAAGGGGCGGGCGGCACACCAGTCTCCTTGGTAACTTGCTTCTTCTGCTCCTTACTGGCACCTTTCTTGCTAGAGGAGCTACGGGTAACTTTTTTTGGGGCCATCTTCTTCAGAGCAGGTCAGAACAGCAGGCAGCAGTTGCACGAGTTGCAGAGTTGTCTGTGTCCAGACGTGACGTCGCGTGACGTTATGCTGCACACACACACCGCTGCAGGACTTCTTCCTGGCACTGGTGGTTCTCTTGAGTCTTGTGCACCTAAAAGCAATGGAAGACAGAGGAACATCAGTTCAGTTATACACCCCAAAAAATCGACAAAACACAGAAAAATGAGCACAATCCCATGCCATCCATGATGTTTACATTGAAGACACCCCACAGAAAGACTAGGGACATGCAAGTATGCAACACTCACTACCCCTGGGCATAATGGATGAAAAGTAGGCAAAATAAGTGCATGCCTCAGACACTGCCTCTCTTCAAAATGGCCCCTTACACCCCAAGCACATGTTGCCTGTACCAGCCAGCAGCACTCAAGATGGCCACCACCACCACCCACATGGCCAGTCCACATCAACAGTACACCCCCAAAAAACAGAAAAACAGCCAGAAATCACCACAATCCAATGCCATCCATGATGTTTACATTAAAGAGAGTGAGACCACACTACAGGCACACTCAGTCCATGCACCACTACCCCTGGGCAAAGGGCCCCACCAGCAGCCCCAAAAAAACGACAAAAAAACAATAAAATCAGCACAATCCCAGCCCATCCATGGCCTCAATGGTGTTTAAATTCAAGAAGACACCCCTCAGAAACACTAGGCCCATGCAACACTCACTACCCCTGGGCATAATGGATGAAAAGTAGGCAAAATAAGTGCAGGCCTCAGACACTGCCTCTCCTCAAAATGGCCCCTTACACCCCAAGCACATGTTGCCTGTACCAGCCAGCACTCAAGATGGCCACCACCACCACCCACATGGCCAGTCCACATCAACAGTACACCCCCAAAAAACAGAAAAACAGCCAGAAATCACCACAATCCAATGCCATCCATGATGTTTACATTAAAGAGAGTGAGACCACACTACAGGCACACTCAGTCCATGCACCACTACCCCTGGGCAAAGGGCCCCACCAGCAGCCCCAAAAAAACGACAAAAAACAATAAAATCAGCACAATCCCAGCCCATCCATGGCCTCAATGGTGTTTAAATTCAAGAAGACACCCCTCAGAAACACTAGGCCCATGCAACACTCACTACCCCTGGGCATAATGGATGAAAAGTAGGCAAAATAAGTGCAGGCCTCAGACACTGCCTCTCCTCAAAATGGCCCCTTACACCCCAAGCACATGTTGCCTGTACCAGCCAGCACTCAAGATGGCCACCACCACCACCCACATGGCCAGTCCACATCAACAGTACACCCCCAAAAAACAGAAAAACAGCCAGAAATCACCACAATCCAATGCCATCCATGATGTTTACATTAAAGAGAGTGAGACCACACCACAGGCACACTCAGTCCATGCACCACCACCCCTGGGCAAAAGGCCACACCAGCAGCCCCCAAAAAACGACAAAAAACAATAAAATAAGCACAATCCCAGCCCATCCATGGCCTCAATTATGTTTAAATTCAAGAAGACACCCCACAGAAAGACTAGGCCCATGCAACACTCACCACCCCTGGGCAAAGGGCCACACCAGCAGGCCCAAAAAAACGACAAAAATCAGCACAATCCCAGCCCATCCATGGCCTCAATGGTGTTTAAATTCAACAAAACAGTTGTATCATGCACCCCTAACCAACCCTGGTCCTACTGGATACTGTGGCTACCCACAATATAATTTATTTAATGTTCTGAAAAAGTTCCAAAATTGTACTTGCAGCAACTAATGCCCCAAACAAACTTACTTCTGAAAGTTGATTTCTAATCCAAAAGTGATCCAAAGACAGTCAAAAAGGCCTCAAATCCAAATATCCAGCAGCACCCACAAAAAGTAATCCTTCCAGCTCCAGATCCAAATGAAAGTGACCACGAGATGGACAAAGCACTGTGAGGAGCCTGCTGGACAGGAACAGGAAGTTGGAGACTGTGGGGCACTTCCTTCCCCCCCCCCCAAAAATGGACTCCTTGCAAAAAAAAAGGCCATGCAAATGTCAACCTGAGGAGTGATTCTGATAAAAATCATAATTTTCTGAAGGTTTATCCTGTTCGCTGGTGATTTTCTTGTGCAGAATTGCAAAATCTCTATTTCGCGAGTGCGAGATTGTTCCCTTCCGCCGCAACTACGTGTTCGCAATTGCTAACTCTCGCGAGGTGTGCTGTGCAAGGTGGCAAGCCGCGATTACGTATTCGCGGGCGCCAAACTCCCGCGGGATCACGCAGCAAGATCCAAAATGGCGCGGCACTCGCAAAGAAAAACAACTCGGCAAACGCTAAATGACGGAAAGTGAACGCCGTGCACCACGCCGCGCGCCGCAACCAAGCAAAAAATCCGCCGCGAGAGGATTCACGGATTTTCGACAAATTCGCGAGAGTTCGCGGATTGCGAATTTGCCGAAAATCCGAAAAATCCGCGATCGGAGCGGATTTTACGCCCATGCTTAGTTGTAATGTCTAATCATTTGAACATAATCCATGGTGGGAAAGGGGGGTTTTGGCCATACTTTCTGAGTGCGTTTTGACACGATTTGAAATTAGGCCTCTGTGAGGTAGCAGCAGTATTCTGCACGTTTTTGGGAGGGTAATGGGGGGTGTTCTAGATTTTGGGGATTGTCATCTCTGAAAGTGACAGTATAATTTTTGCACTACACAGCGTGCCTTACATATTTGTTTCTCCGAGGGGTCTTTAACACTTACTGTTGTATTTTTCCATCATCAATTACAGGCAGGCTTTTACCCTGTGCCATCGATGTACTACTCAGGCGTACAATTAGCGATCCGCAAATCCGCATCAGGCAGGCAGTGGACAGTGTGTCTGGTCACCAAGATTGATCAACGGAGCATCTGATGGAATGAAGGAGTACCGCGAGTAAGAGGAATGGCTGGATGCATCGACTTCACAAATTCAACAGGACCACTACAAAAAACAGTAACAGTATCCAAAATTCTCCTTATCTTTTCAATGATATTCTTGTGAACTTGAACTTACTTCTACGAGTGCGACTCTGTGCGTTTGTTTGATCTCTGCTTCAAATTCATCCCTCCAGCTATTTGATACGTCTTTGCTATGTTTAACACTAATTTAATGTTCTAAGTGTTTATTGTCTGAGGGCAGAGAGGCAAGTAAAATTGCGTAATGACTGCAGCGCTGTACTGCCAAGTTTGCCAACTTGTTCCTTCGTAGTTACTAGTAAGTTGCAGTAAGTAGTAGTACTACTTTTCAGTAAGCTAACCATCCATTTACCAACAAACAACTTCTCGCATGCAGTAGTGCACTTTCTTTATGTCCCTTTAAAGGTTTATCGATATCTTCAAATCCAAAGATTTGTTTCTCTTCATTTGTTGTTTTACTGACCATGTTGTGTTTTTTTTCCTCTCTACCAAACTTTCCCCCCCAAAAAACCCCATTCCCATCCAATTTTCAAACCCTAACCCTCTTCCCCCGGGCTGTGTGGTATTTCATAGATGTGTGACTGACAACAACAATAATTTCTACACACTTGCTGGGGAGGATAAGGTCAAAGCAACCAGAAGTTCATGTGCGCCATCCTGGATTGATAATAAGAACATCCTCCTCCTACACGACGTGAACAATCTAATGCTTAATGCTTACCTTACGTCGGCACTGCTTAGGCTACAATTTAGGGCACTGTTCTGTACCGTACTATCTATTGTACTGTTTCTAATGCTACGCTCAGGCCACTCAATGTTTAATTTCCTCTTTTTTTCATATGGTGAGACTGCCAGTGTGTACCACTACTAGCACAACAATGATATTGCATCCGTCGAGGATTCAAGTCAACAACCAACCTTATTCACCAACCGTGATTCGCAAATCACAGGTAAGATAAGCATATTGGGGAGGTAGTAGAATAATGGGCTAGGACTAAGTTTGGAGGAGAGCAGAGACTAACAGTACTACTAGTAAAGTACAGTAGTAGGGCTACTGAATTGACTAACTCGGTTACTTGCATTTTGGTACATTTAGGACAAGATGTTTCATTCATGCTGGTAAGTTTGAAAAACCAAACGTCCAGTAACGGGTGGCAGCCTTGAACCAGAGGGGGACAGTGCTGATCCAGAGGGTGGCAGTGGCAAACCAGAGGGTGGCAGTGATGGACCAAAGGGTGGCAGGGAGGAACCAGAGGATGGCAGCAATCAACCAGAGGGTGGCATTGATGAACCAGAGGGTGGCAGTGATTAACCAGAGGGTGGCAGGGATGAACCAGAGGGTGCTGTGATAAACCAGAGGGGGACAGTGATGATCCAGAGGGTGGCAGTGGCAAACAAGAGGGTGGCAGTGATGAACCAGAGGGTGGCAGGGATGAACCAGAGAAAGGCAGTGATCAACCAGAGGGTGGTAGTGATGAACCAGAGGGTGCTGTGATAAACCAGAGGGGGACGGTGATGATCCAGAGGGTGGCAGTGGCAAACAAGAGGGTGGCAGTGATGAACCAGAGGGTGGCAGGGATGAACCAGAGGGTGGCAGGGATGAACCAGAGGATGGCAGTGATGAACCAGAGGGTGGCAGCCTTGAACCAGAGGGGGACAGTGATGATCCAGAGGGTGGCAGTGGCAAACCAGAGGGTGGCAGTGATGAACCAGAGGGTGGCAGGGATGAACCAGAGGGTGCTGTGATAAACCAGAGGGGGACAGTGATGATCCAGAGGGTGGCAGTGGCAAACGAGAGGGTGGCAGTGATGAACCAGAGGGTGGCAGGGATGAACCAGAGGATGGCAGTGATCAACCAGAGGGTGGCAGTGATGAACCAGAGGGTGCTGTGCCTGTGATAAACCAGAGGGGGACAGTGATTCCCGAGGGTGGCAGTGGCAAACCAGAGGGTGGCAGTGATGAACCAGAGGGTGGCAGGGATGAACCAGAGGGTGCTGTGATAAACCAGAGGGGGACAGTGATGATCCAGAGGGTGGCAGTGGCAACTGAGAGGGTGTCAGTGATGAACCAGAGGGTGGCAGGGATAAACAAGAGGATGGCAGTGATCAACCAGAGGGTGGCAGTGATAAACCAGAGGGTGCTGTGATAAACCAGAGGGGGACAGTGATGATCCAGAGGGTGGCAGTGGTAAACGAGATGGTGGCAGTGATGAACCAGAGGGTGGCAGCCTTGAACCAGAGGGGGACAGTGATGAGCCAGAGGGTGGCAGTGGCAAACCAGAGGGTGGCAGTGATGAACCAGAGGGTGGCAGGGATGAACCAGAGGGTGCTGTGATAAACCAGAGGGGGACAGTGATGATCCAGAGGGTGGCAGTGGCAAACGAGAGGGTGGCAGTGATGAACCAGAGGGTGGCAGGGATGAACCAGAGGATGGCAGTGATGAACCAGAGGGTGGCAGTGATGAACCAGATGGTGCTGTGATAAACCAGAGGGGAACAGTGATGATCCAGAGGGTGTCAGTGGCAAATGAGAGGGTGGCAGTGATGAACCAGAGGGTGGCAGGGATGAACCAGAGGGTGGCAGGGATGAACCAGAGGATGGCAGGGATGAACCAGAGGATGGCAGTGATGAACCAGAGGATGGCAGTGATGAACCAGAGGGTGGCAGCCTTGAAACAGAGGGGGACAGTGATGATCCAGAGGGTGGCAGTGGCAAACCAGAGGGTGGCAGTGATGAACCAGAGGGTGGCAGGGATGTACCAGAGGGTGCTGTGATAAACCAGAGGGGGACAGTGATGATCCAGAGGGTGGCAGTGGCAAACGAGAGGGTGGCAGTGATGAACCAGAGGGTGGCAGGGATGAACCAGAGGATGGCAGTGATGAACCAGAGGGTGGCAGTGATGAACCAGAGGGTGCTGTGATAAACCAGAGGGGAACAGTGATGATCCAGAGGGTGTCAGTGGCAAACGAGAGGGTGGCAGTGATGAACCAGAGGGTGGCAGGGATGAACCAGAGGGTGGCAGGGATGAACCAGAGGATGGCAGTGATGAACCAGAGGGTGGCAGCCTTGAACCAGAGGGGGACAGTGATGATCCAGATGGTGGCAGTGGCAAACCAGACGGTGGCAGTGATGAACCAGAGGGTGGCAGGGATGAACCAGAGGGTGCTGTGATAAACCAGAGGGGGACAGTGATGATCCAGAGGGTGGCAGTGGCAAACGAGAGGGTGGCAGTGATGAACCAGAGGGTGGCAGGGATGAACCAGAGGATGACAGTGATCAACCAGAGGGTGGCAGTGATCAACCAGAGGGTGCTGTGATAAACCAGAGGGGGACAGTGATGATCCAGAGGGTGGCATTGGAGAACCAGAGGGTGGCAGTGATGAACCGGAGGGTGGCCGCGATGAAGCACAGGGCCGCTAACAGGCTGGACATGTAGAAACAACATGGTCCCGACCGTTGCGACCACACAAGTATGTTCGCGTTCCCGAACTTGTACAAAACCCTCGCGAACTGGCAAAAACAGCAAATTCGTAAATTCGCACGAATTCGCGAATTTTGCGGATCGCGAGTTCGCAAATTCGCGGACCGCGAGTTCGCAAAATTCGCCCATGCTTAGTACAATCCAAATAGGAGGAGACCTTCTCTGTCTCTCTTTCTCTATCAGACTAATACTATATCTCGTCTTGTTCCAACCAACATATGCTCGTACCTCATCTTTAGGGATGGCGTTATACGCATCGATATCTCTAATCATATCTACTATTCCCTGTATCAAGGCATTATTACTCGCATTGTCTTTGACAGAACGTACAGGAGAGGCTTCATTCGCATAGATGAACATTGCTTGGAGTGCCCAAACTGACCCGTTAGGCGAAAAAGGCAACACCAAATATGGCATTCCCTTATCTGTCGTATGTGGCATAAGACCACAAACCCAACAATTCATGGTATTTACAACTAACTGATGCTGATGCAACATCTGTATAAACAAATTGTTCACAAATTCTGATCTTCGTGTCTGTTCATGTTCAGGCAACGTATGAAACTCATGTGAAGAAACAGTAGGAAAAGAAAGAGTAGGTTGGGAGGTAGATGCAAGCGTCTGTTGTGTAACATAGAAAATCCAACCCACACAAGCTAACGTAATATTCAAAAGCATTAGAAAACACAGTATTAAAAAACATTTGCTACAAACCAACGTACACACTTTCATTTTAGAATTACCTGTCTTAACACCCTTATCAGACTAAAAAAACTCCATCCTCTAACGTGCTGCTCACGGCTATTACCTTCTTCACTTAAGTGTGCGCCAAGATCACACTAACGACCCTGAACCACAGACCTTATGCCAATACGCGGCTCACCCCTTAAGGCTGTACTGCGACCCTGCAGCTGAGTCCGGATGGTGACTCAAAAAAGTAAAAAGTAAAAAAAAAGTCTCTTGATCTGACAAGGTGTAATTCACTATATAAAAAATTCAGATTTTATTTATCCATGTGTACAGACTTTCTTGGTCTCAAATCGTAGCGTTCTTTACCAGGCACAGTTTGGTCCTTAAACAACAGCTCCGGATTTGTAGTGTCAAGCTTCAGATGAGAAGGCACAGCAGCTTGCAGAACATCATCATCCTCGCGTTCTGACCGAGTGCATGTCAAATGAGCATTACTAAAAGGCACAAATCTAGGAACTCTTTCACACTCGGAGTCAGCTATACCATCCCTCACCCACTTATCACACAGTACGGGCACAGGGACCCTTTTGCAATGGGTAGCATGTACCCAGTTTTTTTACCAGCTACTCTAACAGCAGTTCTAGTTGTCAAAAGAACCAAATAAGGACCAGTCCATCTTGGCTCCAAATTCTTGGTTCGCTGAAAGTTCTTCGTCAATACGTATTGTCCAGGTTGAATCGTATGACCTGGATCTGCAGTAGCTGTCGGCAAACTGTCATAGACCTGTTGGTGGAGAACACGTAATTTAGCAGTCAAGTCATGTAAGTAATCCACCAACATAGGGTACTCAATCCCGCTATATTTCTTGGGACGAGGCACACCCCAAACAATTGCGAACACGTAGATGCGGCGGGCAGCAACAATCTCGCACTCGCGAAATTGCAAAATTTGCAATTCTGCACAAGAAATCCACCAGCAAGCAGCATAAACCTTCTGAAAATGATGATTTTTTATCAGAATAACTCCTAAGGTTGACATTTGCCTGCACTTTTTTTTGCAAGGAGTCCATTTTTGGGGGGGGGGGTGGGAGGAAGGAAGTGCCCCACAGTCTCCAACTTCCTGTTCCTGTCCAGCAGGCTCCTCCCAGTGCTTTCTTCATGTGCTGGTCACTTTCATTTGGATCTTGACCTGGAAGGATTACTTTTTGTGGATGCTGCTGGATATTTGGATTTGAGGCCTTTTTGACTTTCTTTGGATCACTTTTGGATTAGAAATCAACTTTCATAAATGTAAGTTTGTTTGGGGCATTACAGTTCCTGCAACTACAATTTTGGAACTTTTTCAGAACATTAAATAAAATATATTGTGGGTAGCCACAGTATCCAGTAGGACCAGGGTTAGTTATGGGTGCATGATACAACTGTTTTGTTGAATTTAAACATCATTGAGGGCATGGATGGACTGGGATTGTGCTGATTTTTGTGTTTTTTTTATTTTTGGGGCTGCTGTTGAGGCCTTTTGCCCAGGGGTAGTGAGTGGTGCATTGACTGAGTCTGTCTGTGGGGTCTCTTTAATGTAAACATCATGGAGGGCATGGATGGCATTGGATTGTGGAAGATGTTTGTGTGTTTTTCGTTTTTTTGGGTGTACTGTTGATGGGGACTGGCCATGTGGGTGGTGGCCATTTTGAGTGCTGGTACAGGCAGGCCCTGGCCATGTGCTTGGGGTGCAAGGGGCCATTTTGAAGACAGGCAGTGTTCTGAGGCCTGCACCCATTTTGCCTAGCTTTCATCCATTATGCCCAGGGGTAGTGAGTGGTGCATGGACCTAGTCTTTCTGTGGGGTGTCTTCTTGAATTTAAACATCATTGAGGGCATGGATGGCCTGGGATTGTGCTGATTTTTGTGTGTTTTTCGATTTTTGGGGCTGATGTTGAGGCCTTTTGCCCAGGGGTAGTGAGTGGTGCATTGACTGAGTCTGTCTGTGGGGTCTCTTTAATGTAAACATCATGGAGGGCATGGATGGCATTGGATTGTGGTGATTTTTGTGTGTTTTTTCGTTTTTTTGGGGTGTACTGTTGATGGGGACTGGCCATGTGGGTGGTGGCCATTTTGAGTGCTGGTACAGGCAGGCTCTGGCCATGTGCTTGGGGTGCAAGGGGCCATTTTGAAGACAGGCAGTGTTCTGAGGCCTGCACCCATTTTGCCTAGCTTTCATCCATTATGCCCAGGGGTAGTGAGTGGTGCATGGGCCTAGTCTTTCTGTGGGGTGTCTTCTTGAATTTAAACATCATTGAGGGCATGGATGGCCTGGGATTGTGCTGATTTTTGTGTGTTTTTCGATTTTTGGGGCTGCTGTTGAGGCCTTTTGCCCAGGGGTAGTGAGTGGTGCATTGACTGAGTCTGTCTGTGGGGTCTCTTTAATGTAAACATCATGGAGGGCATGGATGGCATTGGATTGTGGTGATTGTTGTGTGTTTTGTCGTTTTTTTGGGGTGTACTGTTGATGGGGACTGGCCATGTGGGTGGTGGCCATTTTGAGTGCTGGTACAGGCAGGCTCTGGCCATGTGCTTGGGGTGCAAGGGGCCATTTTGAAGACAGGCAGTGTTCTGAGGCCTGCACCCATTTTGCCTAGCTTTCATCCATTATGCCCATGGGTAGTGAGTGGTGCATGGGCCTAGTCTTTCTGTGGGGTGTCTTCTTGAATTTAAACTTCATTGAGGGCATGGATGGCCTGGGATTGTGCTGATTTTTGTGTGTTTTTCGATTTTTGGGGCTGATGTTGAGGCCTTTTGCCCAGGGGTAGTGAGTGGTGCAAAGACTGAGTCTGTCTGTGAGGTCTCTTTAATGTAAACATCATGGAGGGCATGGATGGCATTGGATTGTGGTGATTTTTGTGTGTTTTGCGTTTTTTTGGGGTGTACTGTTGATGGGGACTGGCCATGTGGGTGGTGGCCATTTTGAGTGCTGGTACAGGCAGGCCCTGGCCATGTGCTTGGGGTACAAGGGGCCATTTTGAAGACAGGCAGTGTTCTGAGGCCTGCACCCATTTTGCCTAGCTTTCATCCATTATGCCCAGGGGTAGTGAGTGGTGCATGGGCCTAGTCTTTCTGTGGGATGTCTTCTTGAATTTAAACATCATTGAGGGCATGGATGGCCTGGGATTGTGCTGAGTTTTGTGTTTTTCGATTTTTGGGGCTGCTGTTGAGGCCTTTTGCCCAGGGGTAGTGAGTGGTGCATTGACTGAGTCTGTCTGTGGGGTCTCTTTAATGTAAACATCATGGAGGGCATGGATGGCATTGGATTGTGGTGATTTTTGTGTTTTTTTTCGTTTTTTTGGGGTGTACTGTTGATGGGGACTGGCCATGTGGGTGATGGCCATTTTGAATGCTGGTACAGGCAGGCCCTGGCCATGTGCTTGGGGTCCAAGGGGCCATTTTGAAGACAGGCAGTGTTCTGAGGCCTGCACCCATTTTGCCTAGCTCTCATCCATTGTGCCCAGGGGTAGTGAGTGGTGCATGGGCCTAGTCTTTCTGTGGGGTGTCTTCTTGAATTTAAACATCATTGAGGGCATGGATGGCATGGGATTGTGCTGATTTTTATGTGTTTGTTGAGTTTATGGGGTGTATAACTGATGTTCCTCTGTCTTCCATTGCTTTTAGGTGCACAAGAGAACCACCAGTGCCAGGAAGAAGTCCTGCAGCGGTGTGTGTGCAGCATAACAACACGCGACGTCACGTGTGGCCACTGACAAGACAACTCTGCAACTCGTGCAACTGCGGCCTGCTGTTCTGACCTCTGAAGAAGATGGCCCCAAAAAAAGTTCCCCGTAGCTCCTCTAGCAAGAAAGTTGGCAGTAAGGAGCAGTGGCGCCACTTACCAAGGAGACTGGTGTGCCGACCGCCACATTTTTGGGGAAAAAAAAGTGCGCCTGCAGCAGCAGCGGGGTCTGCTGGGGACCAAGCTGCCGGGAGTAGCACCCCCGCTCCATTGGGCTCAGTGCCACCACCACCACGCCAACTTCGGTCCAAGCCCTTGAGTGCTTTAGAGGCCGCCAGTATAGTTGTTCAATCACCATCGACCAGTGATGTTGGCTCATCGCAAGAAAGTAGCAGCAATGTCCCTCAGTCAACACAGGTTGTTGTAACTCATCTGACGAGTGTTCAACAAACACAGCCGCAACAACAACCACCTGTGCAAGTAGTACAAGCCCAAGTACATGTGGAAGGAGAGGCAGCGCAAGGAGATGCACAAGCAGAGGTGCATGGAGCGGCACAAGTGCCCACAATAGTTGTTCCTCCCGAAGTAGGGGCACATCAGGAAATGGACATTCAAGCCGAGGTATCACATGAGGAAGCCACTCCTCCTGATGATTCATTGTCTTCCAGATACCCAACAAGGAAAAAATCAAGGATGGTGTCTACTTCTTCTTCAAGCCCCCTTCTTTCTGATGATATGGATGAAAATTGGGAACCACCAGTGCTGCCTGAGAGTGAGGCACACCATGATCTGACAAAGGTAGCTAAGCGTAAAAGGAAGGTCCCCGAAAGTCTCAGAGTTATGGAGTGTGATGATGACGCTGAAGAAGAAGTGGCGTATACTCCTGCTGATGAAGACTCTCACGACGACAACGCAGTCATCATACACATCACTCCAGCCTCAGCGGGCATGCAGCAAACAGACATTTTGACCCTAGCCCGAAAAGCTGCTGAGCGTCATGTTGTCGACGAGGAGGTAATGGGAGGAACACCATCATTGGAGTTAACTAGTACACCATCACCTACCGCTTCTATATTTTTATCTCGCCAGAAGGGACCTCCATCCACCCCCACCTCAATTAGTGGTGGTGCAAGTGCACAACGTAGTAAAGTTCGGCAACACACATCCTCCACTTCATCTGCCATTAGCAGCATGACCAGCAGTATCGCCTCCTCCGCCCCCCACAGAAATTTCAAGTCCGCAGTTTGGGAGTTCTTTAGTGTTTGCCCAAAAAGGGAAAACATAGCCATTTGTAGCATTTGTAAGTTTGCAGTTAGTCGTGGTAAGCTTGGTACCAACTATGGTACCGGAGGCCAGAGAGGTCATCTTAAGAGACAGCACCTTGTCCAATGGGTTGCGCACCTAAAGGAGATCAAGGAAGCCTGAATTGGAAGTCAACAAACTGTATCCGTTGATGTTTCATCTGATGATGACAAGGAGGAAGAAGCGTCAAACATTTCTTCACCTACACCCAGTACCCCTGTCAGCAGCACACCCCCTGTGCGCCACACTAAGAGTGTGGGAGAGAGTGAGACACCAATGCGAAAAACTTCATCACCGAGCGTAACTGGGTCGAAGGCGTCATCATCTGCCCGTAAAAAAATGTCCAGCCCACCATTAGAAGCATGTTGTTTTCAGATCCGCCATTTGAACGCAACCACCCAATGGTGCGTCTGTATAACACTAAGCTGGCTAAAATGCTAGCGCTGGACCTTCTCCCTTTTTCTTTTGTGGAAGGGGTTGGTTTTCTTGAATTAGTGGCAACGCTCCGCCCTAAATGGAAGGTTCCTAGCCGGTACTATATTGCCAGAGTTGCGGTTCCAGCACTACATGCAGATGTGCTGGAGGCGATTGGGGCAGCTTTGAAGAAGAGTGAGGTTCACACTATACATCTGACAACAGACATGTGGACCAGTGGTGCAGGCACTGATTACATGTGCATCACTGGACACTGGGTCTCTTTTTCAGGAGTTACAGCAAAGCTAAGGGCAGGTGTTGACACGGACAACGTTTTTAAAGCTGCTCGGAAACATGCAACACTAGCCATGTTTGGCATGGAGACAAGTCATACAGCACAAAACAAAACATTTTGCAGGAGTTTAACACAAAGGTCTTTAAAAGGCTTACCCCCAAAAAACGCATGATTGGTTATGTTTCCACGGATAATGGCGCCAATGTAGTTAAGGCCATGGATAAGGGTCACTATTTCAGAGTGCCGTGTTTGGCGCACTGTATAAACCTGGTTGTTAAAAAATTCTTGAGTGAAGAAAGTCCAGCGTGCGAGTTACTGTCCACCTGCCGAAGAATATGCACACATTTCAGCCATTCTTTTAAGGCCCGGAAGCATCTGAGGGGCCTGCTACATGAACGTCGACTGCCAGTGAAAGCACTCATCCAGGAGGTAGCAACACGTTGGAACTCAACCTTCTACATGCTTGAGCGTCTGTATGAGCAGTTTATGGTACTCGATCAGTATTTCCTTACACTGGGTACAGCTGCGAAGGACCTGAGGTTGCATGCGGAGCAATGGGAGCTAGTTAAAAGCCTGACAGACATGCTTCGTCCTTTTGAGGTCTTCACGCGTGCAGTCAGCAGGGAGGACTGTAGTTTGGGAAAAGCTATCCCATTGTTGCGCATGCTAGAGCACCAACTGAAGGAGGTGTCTTCTATGTTTCAAAACGATGAAGAAAAGCAAGAAGCTTTTGATTTGGCGGAGAAATTATTACAGCGCCTACTTTGCGATGAACGTCTTCAAAAGATCAACACAGAACAGCATTACATTTGTGCTACTATTCTGTATCCACACTACAAAAAGGCACTGGCAGCCAGAGCATTGTTTGCTTTTGGTGACGAAGAAGTTTCAAAGTACAAACGTTGGCTAGGCTTGTCAGCCATGAGGTTTGAAAGAGAACGGCAGCAAATTGAAGGAAACGACAGTACATCACCATCAGAAGGCCATCCGGAGCCCAAAGAATCCACTTCTGCACCTGTGGCTGTGGCAGAAGTGACCTCTCAGCCGTTAAAGACACCAGCAACCGGATCATCTGCACCAGACACAACAGTAACTTTGTGTGAAGAAGACAATTGGCTAACTCAGCTTGGGTTTGCTTCAGAAAAGGTCCCAGCAAAAAGTAAACAAAGTGGAGGAACCCTGCAGAACCTTGAGTCGATGGTGCAGGACCAGCTGAATGACCCAACAGAGGTCTATATTCATGATGACCCATTGGCGTATTGGCATGGGAAAAGAGAATTGTGGCCAGAGATCACCAACCTGGCTATACATTACTTGTCTTGCCCACTCAAACGTGTTTTCAGTGCTGCTGGTGGCATTGTAACTTCCAAAAGGACCCGCCTCTCGTTCAAAAATGTGGAGAGGTTAACAATGATCAAGATAAATCAGCACCTCATACCACCAGATTACAAAGTACGAGAATACACGCCAGAAGAAGACGAGGAGGACACCAACTTAGATGAGGGAATTTCTTCTCTGTTAGGTGACCTACTCCCGCCTGAATTCGCAGAGTATGAGGACGAACTCTGCTTCCCTGACACCGAGCCCTGAAAATGAGCCAATGAATCAATAACTTTATTTTTCGTCCTTATTCACTTTTATTCCTGTGTGTATGTCTTTCTTTGTTTTGCAAAGTCAATATAAATAAAAAATGTAATCACCTAATCAATCACAAAAAGAAGCCCATCAGCAGAACTGTCTTCACTTATTTGCTTATTGATTTGAAGATGCCGCAGTCTGCATTCCTCAGGTTCACAAGTTCACAAGAACATGCTCCTCTATCCTCCTCCTCCAGACTCCTATTTCCCTCAAAGCAGATGGCTGGATTACGCCCAATGAAGAAAGACTCTGCACTTGTGGGGGTGTTCTACTTCTTTGCGGGTGAGTTGACGGCTCTGGGGCCATTGCTGGGAAGGTCTAATACCGGATAAAAGTGGTTTGGAGAAAATCGGAGCAAAAAAAGTTTTTGCCTTTTTGCTCACTATCATGTTTTCGGTGGCCTGTTTGGGGGGGGGTCCTGGTGTTTGTGGGTGGGTTTTGGGGTCTGGGAGTAACGCTGGCACAGTCTAATTTTGATTGCATTTGTTTTCCAAGACATCCATGGTGGAAAAGTAGAGTTATGACCTTGCTGCACAGCGCATTTGGACAGAATTGAAAGAAGGCCGAAAAATATTTTAAGTATGAGATTTTCCATTTTTGCTTTTTGCCTGTTTGGGGGTGTTGTGCTTTTTTGCGGGTGGGTTGGCGGGTCTTGGGGCATTGCTGGGAAGGTGTAATGCCGGATAAAAGTGTTTTGTAGAAAATCCATGAGGAAAAGCGTTTTTGCATTTTCTGACATTTCGCTCACTACAGCATTTTTGGGGGCCTGTTTGGGGGGCTTCCTGGTGTTTGTGGGTGGGTTTCGGGGTCTGGGAGCACTGCTGGGTATGGATAGTTTTGATAGCAAGAGGTTTGAAGAAAATCCATGGAGGCAGAGGGGAGTTAGGGCCTAGCTGCAGAGCGCGCGCGGAGTGATTTTGGAAATTTCCCCAAAAATGACTGTCCCCATTTTTGTACTTTTGCTTTTTGGCTGTTTGGGCGTCTTCTACTTGTTTTCGCCTGGGTTGACGGCTCTGGGGCCATTGCTGGGAAGCTCTAATACCGGATAAAACTGGTTTGTACAAAATCCATAAGGAAAAAGTTTTTGCTTTTTCTGACATTTCGCTCAATGTAGCGTTTTAGGGGGCCGGTTTGGGGGGCTTCCTGGTGTTTGTGGGTGGGTTTCGGGGTCTGGGAGCACTGCTGGGTATGGATAGTTTTGATAGCAAGAGGTTTGAAGAAAATCCATGGAGACAGAGGGGAGTTAGGGCCTAGCTGCAGAGCGCGCGCGGAGTGATTTTGGACATTTCCCCAAAAATGACTAAGTCCCCATTTTTGTACTTTTGCTTTTTGGCTGTTTGGGGGTCTTCTACTTGTTTTCGCCTGGGTTGACCGCTCTGGGGCCATTGCTGGGAAGCTCAAATACCGGTTAAAACTGGTTTGGACAAAATCCATGAGGAAAAAGTTTTTGCTTTTTCTGACATTTCGTTCAATGTAGCGTTTTCGGGGGCCGGTTTGGGGGGCTTCCTGGTGTTTGTGGGTGGGTTTCGGGGTCTGGGAGCACTGCTGGGTATGAATAGTTTTGATAGCAAGAGGTTTGAAGAAAATCCATGGAGGCAGAGGGGAGTTAGGGCCTAGCTGCAGAGCGAGCGCGGACTGATTTTGGAAATTTCCCCAAAAATGACTGTCCCCATTTTTATACTTTTGCTTTTTGGCTGTTTGGGGGTCTTCTACTTGTTTTCGCCTTGGTTGACGGCTCTGGGGCCATTGCTTGGAAGCTCTAATACCGGATAAAACTGGTTTGGACAAAATCCATGAGGACTTTTTTTTGCTTTTTCTGACATTTCGCTCAATGTAGCGTTTTCGGGGCCGGTTTGGGGGGCTTCCTGGTGTGTGTGGGTGGGTTTCGGGGTCTGGAAGCACTGCTGGGTATGGATAGTTTTGGATAGCAAGAGGTTTAAAGAAAATCCATGGAGGCAGAGGTGAGTTAGGGCCTAGCTGCAGAGCGCGCGCGGAGTGATTTGGGAAATTTCCCCAAAAATTACTAAGTCCCCATTTTTGTACTTTTGCTTTTTGGCTGTTTGGGGGTCTTCTACTTGTTTTCGCCTGGGTTGACGGCTCTGGGGCCATTGCTGGGAAGCTCTAATACCGGATAAAACTGGTTTGGACAAAATCGGGGGCAAAAACTTTTTTGCGTTTTTGAATTTGAATTTGAATTTAAAATTTGAATTTAAAAACATTTATATAGCGCACTTTTACCATGCGGTTTCTTGGCGCTGTTAGGTTGCGAGGAAGCAGGCAGGAGCGGAGGGGGATTTAAGCATTGTAGGCTTGGGAAAAGAGAAAAGTTTTGAGGCCCTTCCTGAACTCAATATAGGAGGGGGACATACGGTGTTCCAAGGGAAGGGAATTCCAAAACGCAGGAGCAAGCACTGCGAATTTCGTGCCACCAGTCTTTTTCTTGCTGAAGCGGGGAATGGTTAACAGAGCCTGATGAGTGGACCTAAGCTCACGTCCAGGTATGTAAGGGGTGATGGCAGAACAGATGAATTCCGGAGCAGTGCCCATTTTAGCCTGAAAAGTGGTGCAGCCAAGCTTGAACAGGGCACGCTCTTTCACCGGCAGCCAGTGCAAGGCCTGCAATAGGGGGGTGACTCGATGGTATTTGGGCAGGCCGTGAATCAGGCGGGCTGCCTGGTTCTGCACCAGCTGCAAACGGCGAATGGCGTAAGCTGGAGCGCCGTTATAAATGATGTTCCCATAATCGAGGCGCGAAAGCACCATGGCCATCACTATAATTTTTAGGGCGGGTAGAGAAAAAAAACGAGAGATCTTCCTGATGGTTCGGAGGGCAACCGAACTAACCTGAGAGTGAACAGAAAGTGAGGGATCCAGGAAGATGCCGAGGGTCTTGACCTTGGGGACTGGGAGCGGGGGAACACCAAGTGAGGAGGGCCAGTGAGAAGAGGACCAGGGACTGCAACCACCTCTGGTCAAGACTAACTCCGTCTTGTCCGGGTTGAGTTTGAGGTGGTTGCAGTTCATCCAGTCTTGAATGAGCAGCATAACCGATTGGACATTTGAGGCAGAGGAAGAAGAGTGGGAAAGGGTAAAAATTAGCTGGAGGTCATCGGCGTAATTGAACACCGTGACTTCGAGCTGCTGTAACATAAAAATAAGGGGGTAAATGTATAAATTAAACAAAAGAGGGGAGAGGGAGGAGCCTTGGGGGACTCCACATACTACCTTACGAGAGGCAGCGGTGAAACCGGCAAGATGGACAGCCTGAGCCCTATCACTCAGGAAGGACTTAAGCCACGCGAGGGCCGGACTCTCTATACCCGCCGCCTTGACACGGGTGAGGAGGATGGAGTGGTCCACCGTGTCAAAAGCGGCGGATAGATCTAAAAGAATGAGGGCCTGGGGGAGGTTGGTATCAATGCCCTCGCGTAGGCTGTCCATCACTGAGATCACTACCTTCTCCGTGGAGTGGAGGGGGCGAAAGCCCGCCTGCCGGGGGGAGAGGCAGTGGTTGGTTTCCACGTAGGTACTCAGGATGCCGGTTACATAGGTCTCAAGAACCTTGGCCAGGTAAGGTAGAAGGGAGATGGGGCGGTAATTGGAAGGGGTAGAGGGGTCGGCGCCGGGTTTTTTAAGGATAGGGATGACTGCCGCAAATTTATGGGCAGTGGGAACCACTCCAGATTTGAGTGAGTCATTTAACAGTGTGAGGGGAGGGGTAGGGCAGTGTAGGAAGACTTCTCGCAAAATGCGGGCAGGGGCAAAGTCAAGGGGGGAACCTGACTTTACCTTTTGGAGCAGGGGAAAAAGTGTAATAGTGTTCAGAGGGGGAAAGGAGGTAAGCTTGGAAGTGGTGGCAGGAGGGGAGGGAAGTTTTTGCTGACTTGCTTGTCTTTGAGGTGCTCTTTGGGGGCGTTCCGGGTGTTTGTGGGTGGGTTTTGTGGTCTGGGAGCACTGCTGGCACAGTCTAATTTTGATTGCATTTGTTTTTCAGGAAATCCATGGTGGAAAACGGGAGTTATGGCCTAGCTGCACAGCGCGTTTGGAAAGAATTGAAAGAAGGCCAAAAAATATTGTAAGTATGAGATTTGCCATTTTTGCTTTTTGCCTGTTTGGGGGTGTTGTGCTTTTTGCGGCTGGGTTGGCGGGTCTTGGGGCATTGCTGGAAGGTCTAATACCGGTTAAAAGTGGTTTGGACAAAATCCATGCTGAAAAGCCTTTTGCATTTTTTGTAACTTAGGGTTAGCACTAGCAGCAGTATTCCATGTGTTTTGGGGTGTTCTAGATTTTTGCAACTGGGTTCTGGGGTCTTACAGCACTCGTGGGAATGTGTAATCTTGGTTGCAAGTTGTTTGAAGAAAATCCATGGTGGCATTTTTATAACTTAGGGTTCGTTAGGGTTAGCACTAGCAGCAGTATTCCATGTGTTTGGGGGTGTTCTAGATTTTTGCAACTGGGTTCTGGGGTCTTACAGAACTCGTGGGAATGTGTAATCTTGGTTGCAACTAGTGGTTTGAAGAAAATCCATGGTGGGAAAGGGTGGATTTTGCCTAGTGAAAGAAAGCGTTTGCCACTATTCTTAACTTAGGACTCGTTAGGGTTAGCAGTATTGTATTGCATGTGTTTGGGCGGGGGTTGTTTTACGACTGGGTGGGGTCTTGGAAAACTTGTTGTAATGTCTAATCGTTTGAACATAATCCATGGTGGGAAAGGGGGGTTTTGGCCATACTTTCTGAGTGCGTTTTGACACGATTTGAAATTAGGCCTCTGTGAGGTAGCAGCAGTATTCTGCACGTTTTTGGGAGGGTAATGGGGGGTGTTCTAGATTTTGGGGATTGTCATCTCTGAAAGTGACAGTATAATTTTTGCACTACACAGCGTGCCTTACATATTTGTTTCTCCGAGGGGTCTTTAACACTTACTGTTGTATTTTTCCATCATCAATTACAGGCAGGCTTTTACCCTGTGCCATCGATGTACTACTCAGACGTACAATTAGTGATCCGCAAATCCGCATCAGGCAGGCAGTGGACAGTGTGTCTGGTCACCAAGATTGATCGACGGAGCATCCGATGGAATGAAGGAGTACCGCGAGTAAGAGGAATGGCTGGATGCATCGACTTCACAAATTCAACAGGACCACTACAAAAAACAGTAACAGTATCCAAAATTCTCCTTATCTTTTCAATGATATTCTTGTGAACTTGAACTTACTTCTACGAGTGCGACTCTGTGCGTTTGTTTGATCTCTGCTTCAAATTAATCCCTCCAGCTATTTGATACGTCTTTGCTATGTTTAACACTAATTTAATGTTCTAAGTGTTTATTGTCTGAGGGCAGAGAGGCAAGTGAAATTGCGTAATGACTGCAGCGCTGTACTGCCAAGTTTGCCAACTTGTTCCTTCGTAGTTACTAGTAAGTTGCAGTAAGTAGTAGTACTACTTTTCAGTAAGCTAACCATCCATTTACCAACAAACAACTTCTCGCATGCAGTAGTGCACTTTCTTTATGTCCCTTTAAAGGTTTATCGATATCTTCAAATCCAAAGATTTGTTTCTCTTCATTTGTTGTTTTACTGACCATGTTGTGTTTTTTTCCTCTCTACCATACTTTCCCCCCCAAAAAACCCCATTCCCATCCAATTTTCAAACCCTAACCCTCTTCCCCCGGGCTGTGTGGTATTTCATAGATGTGTGACTGACAACAACAATAATTTCTACACACTTGCTGTGGAGGATAAGGTCAAAGCAACCAGAAGTTCATGTGCGCCATCCTGGATTGATAATAAGAACATCCTCCTCCTACACGACGTGAACAATCTAATGCTTAATGCTTACCTTACGTCGGCACTGCTTAGGCTACAATTTAGGGCACTGTTCTGTACCGTACTATCTATTGTACTGTTTCTAATGCTACGCTCAGGCCACTCAATGTTTAATTTCCTCTTTTTTTCATATGGTGAGACTGCCAGTGTGTACCACTACTAGCACAACAATGATATTGCATCCGTCGAGGATTCAAGTCAACAACCAACCTTATTCACCAACCGTGATTCGCAAATCACAGGTAAGATAAGCATATTGGGGAGGTAGTAGAATAATGGGCTAGGACTAAGTTTAGAGGAGGGCAGAGACTAACAGTACTACTGGTAAAGTACAGTAGTAGGGCTACTGAATTGACTAACTCGGTTACTTGCATTTTGGTACATTTAGGACAAGATGCTTCATTCATGCTGGTAAGTTTGAAAAACCAAACGTCCAGTAACCACCGCCAACCCCGACACAAAATAATATGAGCACGTATACTGTGTTCTTGAATGAAAAATATAATTATTGAGAAATATAAATTATGGATGTTGTTGTCGTCACAAAAATAGAATTACCCCAACTCACCCCCCTCCCTAACCAAACCAATGTCCAAAAATCAAAAAGTACCCTTTCCCAAAAACCCATGCTCCCGAGCCCACAACCGTCGATACTCGACACAAATAGCCTCCAGCTTACGGGCCCTGGCCCGGACAGCCATCTCCTTACGGGTGAGCTTTTTGGGAGTAGCATCTATGAAAAAAGAAAGAAAAATACTGTAGCCAATAGTCTTTAACATAAAGTCAAAATAATTCAACAGAAAGTTGACACTCAGTAACACCAGCATAAGTAACACCAGCAAGTAGCAAACACAGTATAACATTTTTAAGATAACGGACCAGGTTTTCTTTGATTGTCGATCCACAACTGGCGCCTCCCGTATGTGACGTTATTTATAATTTCTAACCACTATTTTGAGGGTGCCTCAGATAGGAGGAAGAACCTAAACCTCCAATTAGGACCAAGATCCAAACATAATTAATAGAGCAGGTATCTGTGCACACGTCGCCTTTTACAGAGTAAATGCTGTTGGTAATCAAACAACACAACCAGACAAAAATGTGGAAGTAGTCTTGATAGAAGTTTTTCTTCAATTCAGATTTTATCCACCACGCCCAGCCAACACGTGTTTCGTCAGGGCTAGTAGCCTGCGACTACTTCATCAGGGCTCCCGCGGGCAGCGGTTCCAAAGCTATTGCCACAATGGCTAGGTGCTCTCAGCCGGTTCTAATTCCGACCCGGCTACCGGGTACTGTTGAGGTTCTAGCTGATTCGTCTCAGCCGTCCGTGTGATGGTTAATACCAAAGATGCGACACACCATAGGAGTATCCGTGTGAGCGGCAGGTTAAGATGTACTGCTTTCCAGCGTCTCGGCGTGTAAATGCGGAAGTCATTTACAGTTTACACGCGGAGACGCTGTAAAGCTGAGACGGCTGAGACGAATCAGCGAGAACCTCGACACTACCCGGTAGCCAGGTCGGACTTGGAAGCGGTTGAGAGCACCTAGCCATTGTGGCAATAGCTTTGGAACAGCTGCCCGCGGGAGCCCTGATGAAGTCGCGGGCTACTAGCCCTGACGAAACACGTGTTGGCTGGGCTTGGTGGATAAAATCTGAATTGAAGAAACACTTCTATCAAGACTACTTCCACATTGTTTGTCTATTGGTTGTGTTGTTTGATTACCTACAGCATTTACTCTGTAAAAGGCGACGTGTGCACAGATACCTGTTGTAACAGTATAACATTTTGGCATGTATCTTTCCGCCGTCTTTGTAAGCCTGTGACATTACTGGGAGTTTCAGGAATTCCACTAGCAGCACTATGGGTGGACTCACTACTACTTACATAGTCAGAGAGTACTAAAAAAAGGCCTTTTTTAACTTTTTTTCTCTTGGGTTGCAAAAGAAATCACTGGTACGTGAACTTGTGCTCGCCGCCATAATGGCAGCTCACTCTGCTTTCACCCAAGAAAAACAGACACAGGCCATGATGATGCAGGCTCGCAGTACTTTAAGCAGTACATGCAAGTGGGGATCTGAATGTCTTACTTTTCTTTAGGGGTGGCACTGCCACTGGCCATACTTCTTCCACTCAGCGTCTGCTCTACTACATCATACACCTCTGCTATCGACGAGGAGGATAAAGAAGATAACATCCAGGCTTCGAAAGTACGTCTATGATTCTTCTTGATGTCTCAAATGTACCAAAATTTATTTTTTTCAAAAACCAACTAACACCCTTTTCATTATATTTTGGAAAGCGCTGTCTTCTTATGTTGAATTGTATTCAACAAAACCATTCTTTACAGTCATAAATATTAAGACTCGCTCGTCCTTCGTTTCACCCTTCTTTAACTTTTCGTTCTTCACATCCCTAAACTTCATCTGATATGACTTAGCTTCACAAGTCACAATAAAAATTGGCCAGCTGAGTTGAAGTGAAATAGAGGGGGCCATTGGTTACCAGAGAAGTACCGCAGCTAATGCTATTAACAGTCAAGGTTGACTGTCTTCTACGTGATAGTCCAAAAAGTAGTTCTAAATTAGTAAATGTTCTTGACAGTACAGTGTACTTATACTAGTGTACTGTGTACTACTGTACAGTACATCATACACTCCTTTGCGAGGCTACTCAAAAATATTTCAATAAGTAAGGAGCATAATAACTTACCACCGTCCGCCGCCGCTGAGTCTTCCCCCCCAGCTCCTCCTGATGGTGCCGCCCCATCCTGAGTGGACCCCTCCGCACTGCTGCCCCGGCACTGGTTGTCATCTGTGCCGCGTCAGATGTTGTGACATCTAGGAAAAACATGTCATATTTTCAGATGCCATACACAACCCCCTATTTTGTCTCGTAACGGAAGAAAATGTTACATAACACATTTTTTTTATAACTGGGATTGAAAAAAGGTAACGGTTATGGGGAGGGTGTTAACCTTTTATATGCTTATTCCATTAAATGCTACACTTGTTCTTATGACAACTGATGAATGCTTGCTTAACGGGCACCATTTTTCTCATTACAGAAAGAAGATTACATTGCCCTTCTGCCAGACAATTCTCCAACTACTAGTAAGTCATCACCAGCAGTACTGTGTTTTCATTTCTTATTTGAAAATAAAACTTTAAAACTAACAAACACTGTGTGGTTTTTGTTTAAGAGTGAGTGAGCGGAAAGGTTTGAACTACTGCACTTGGCAGTCATGTTTCAGTGACTCAGATGGGCCGGGACTCTGAGGTAGTCTTCTTCTGTTCTTCTGGGTCGTAAAAATCATTGGTCAGACATTCTAGATAGTCGGTCAGGGGATTGGGGGTTCAACTTCTGTTCAGACTGAGGTGTGTCGAAAGACGAACTGCACCTTGTCCATACTTCTTTGTGATGGGATGTGCTCCTCTCAAATCAAAAAGGACACTGCTACCTTTTACTTGGTGTAAACAATTACATTTTGTTGTTGCAAATTGTCAAAGCACTTACATTAAGAAGACTGGAATAGACAGCAAGGGCAACCCAGAGGACTACACTCAGTGCCTAGAGCTATTGCTGTATCAGAGTTTTGTTTCACACCGTTTGCCGAATGGGCAAGCTTAGCTACCTACACAGACCGACTCATAATTGTAAATAGTAGTAGCACAGAGAGTGATGGTAGAGGCAGGATAAGAATGTAGAAAGTAGTCTACATTAGAAGAAGATGCAAGACTATTTTGTAAAACATAGAATTATTATTTATTAGGAACCAGTTTATAATAAATAGGGGCTGTAAAAGTTAGGGAAGTATAAGTATTAAGATAACAATAAGACAACTTACTGGGGCCAGCAGAAGAGCCTGGAAGGGACTGCTCCTGTCCAACTTCTGCCACCGGTGTCTCTGTCGCCGTCGCCTTGCCCCTGGGAGTTTCTGCTGGTGATCATGAAATAAAGAAACACAACATGGATGATTATTTTTTGGGAAATATTTGATTTCTTTGTACTAAATCTAAAATTATGTCGGGGAAACAAATTAACATCAATTGCATCTGATCTGGTCAACTAAGAGGATAGTAGTACAGTATTGCAGGATTCGCAGACCGTCTAATAGGAAAGTTATGTAATTCACTAACTACATCAACAACAAAAAGGTTCTACTACGACTGCCATCACTCAGCAGCACGAGACATCGCGTGACAGACACAGTCCGTCATCATGATTGCACACCACTAACAAATGTCTTAGAACAAGTAATAAATAGTATACACAACGTATCAATCCACCACTATCTCTTCAAAGTGGCAGCTGCAGGAGTACAAAGAAGGACTAGACTTGAGTCTACTGTCTCTAGCATTACGTAGTAATGCTCTCAAATTACTAAAAAGTTGCAAACAAGTAAGCATAGTAGCAACGCCAATAACCAGGCGAGCACCTGCAATAACAGAAGCTATTTAAAGATTAATTTACCTGCAATGTAATCTAATCAGCAACATTCGTACTCTTCAGGAAAAAAAATAGATTAGCAATATAACAGAGCAGAAGGAAAAAAAGTAGTTATTAAATAGCTACTTACCAAGCTCAGGGATCTCCACACCAGCAGGTCGACGAGGTCATGCTCCCGGTCCAAGATCTCACTCCACCGGTGCGTCACTTGGTGGTAGGTGCGCCGGACCCCAGACTCCTTATGCATGCGCCGGTACACCGTGTCCCACAGCTGGCGACGCTCCCGGAGGCCGTAACCGGAAGCAATCCGCCCACCTGCTGCCACGGTCTTAGGGAGGTGGACCTGGACAAAAACCAGCAAGGCGGCCACCTCCACCGCAGAAAAGATCTCCCTGGGCTGCACTTCCTCCCCCCTCCAACGCCCGCAAGGGAGCCGGGTACGTGGGGCTGGGCCCTTCCCCTTGCCCTTGTTGCCTCCCTTAGCCATGGTCCTGGGCACAAGAAGAAGGAAAGAAGAATAGGTGTGAAAAAAAATAAGAGAGAGAGCAAAAGAAATAAAGTAGGTAATAAAGTAACAAAAAGTTAAAAAAAAACACAAAATATAGATGTAGGAAATTGAAGAGAGAGATAATAAGCAAAAAAAAAACAAAAAAAGTTCAGAAAAACATAGGATTGCAAAGATGTAAGATGGATAGAGAGGTTGCATGCCCAAAACCATAGCAGTGAATGAAAAACAAGATGGCCGCGCCCATAGAGGACCGCGTGGGTAAGTTCGCGCGATATTTCCCCCGCGAGCATGCAAAAACGTTCACGAATACGTAATCGCGCGCCGCATACGACGCAAACTCACAACGAGCGGGCGGAAACGGAAACACGTCACCCAAACAAGATGTCCGTGCCCGTACATGACCTCATGGGCAACCTCGGAGTCGTTGCGCTGCAAGCGGCCCGCGAAGAAGCAAAAAACCGCCCGAACACGCAAAAAAAAAGAAAAAACGCCCGAACATGCAAAAAAAAAGAGAAATCAGCAAATTCGCACGAATTTGCAGATTGCAAGTTCGATTTCGCGTCCCGCAAAGCTCGCGAAATGGAAGAAAAACAAATTTTGGAAAACTCTAAGCACTTAGCAGGTGCAAAAGTTCAAACTAATTTGTAACCATTCCCTGTAGTGCTTCCTGAGGGGCCCCTCCAGAGTTCAGTTGCCTACTTTCAACTATTCTCTGACCCTGCTCTGACCCTCAAAGCAGGGTCAGAGAATAGTTACAAGTATGGCACATTGCTCCTGTAAACAAAATAACTGCAACAGGAAGGTCTTACAGCTAAGGAAGCAGGTGCCAGACTTGAAGCACAAATTCAGTGACACATTAACCAGCCCCAAATTAATTCATCTCAGTTGAGGCTGGGAAGGTGTGCTTTGCTTTCCCCCCATAATCTACAGTGGTGAACAAGAGGATGGCAGTGGCAAACCAGAGGGTGGCAGTGATGAACCATAGGGTGGCAGCCTTGAACCAGAGGGGGACAGTGCGGATCCAGAGGGTGGCAGTGGCAAACCAGAGGGTGGCAGTGATGAACCAAAGGGTGGCAGGGAGGAACCAGAGGATGGCAGCAATCAACCAGAGGGTGGCATTGATGAACCAGAGGGTGGCAGTGATTAACCAGAGGGTGGCAGGGATGAACCAGAGGGTGCTGTGATAAACCAGAGGGGGACAGTGATGATCCAGAGGGTGGCAGTGGCAAACGAGAGGGTGGCAGTGATGAACCAGAGGGTGGCAGAGATGAACCAGAGAAAGGCAGTGATCAACCAGAGGGTGGCAGTGATGAACCAGAGGGTGCTGTGATAAACCAGAGGGGGACGTGATGACCCAGAGGGTGGCAGTGGCAAACGAGAGGGTGGCAGTGATGAACCAGAGGGTGGCAGGGATGAACCAGAGGGTGGCAGGGATGAACCAGAGGATGGAAGTGATGAACCAGAGGGTGGCAGCCTTGAACCAGAGGGGGACAGTGATGATCCAGAGGGTGGCAGTGGCAAACCAGAGGGTGGCAGTGATGAACCAGAGGGTGGCAGGGATGAACCAGAGGGTGCTGTGATAAACCAGAGGGGGACAGTGATGATCCAGAGGGTGGCAGTGGCAAACGAGAGGGTGGCAGTGATCAATCAATCAATCAATCAGTGACACTTATAAAGCGCGCTACATACCCGTAGGGTCTCAAGGCGCTGGGGGGGGGGGGGGTGCCGCTACTGCTCGAACAGCCAGGTCTTCAGCTTCTTCCTGAAGGAGAGGTGGTCTTGGGTCAGGCGCAGGTCGGTCGGGAGGGAGTTCCAGGTCTTGGCGGCCAGGTAGGAGAAGGACCTTCCTCCTGTAGTCGTTTTTCGGATGCGGGGGACGGCGGCGAGGGCGTGGTTGGCTGATCGGAGGTGGCGTTTGGGAGCGTAGAAGTTGACTCGGCTGTTGAGGTAGCTCGGGCCTTGGTCGTGTAGGGCTTTGTGTGCGTGGGTGAGGAGGCGGAAGGTGATTCTTTTGTTGACGGGGAGCCAGTGAAGGTCTCTCAGATGTCCGGAGATGTGGCTGGTTCGCGGGATGTCGAGGATGAGTCTGGCTGAGGCGTTCTGGATCCGCTGGAGTCTCTTCTGGAGCTTGGCGGTGGTACCGGCGTAGAGGGCGTTGCCGTAGTCCAGTCGGCTGGTGACGAGGGCCTGGGTGACGGTCTTCCTGGTCTCGGTGGGGATCCACCAGAAGATCTTCCGTAGCATGCGTAGGATGTTGAAGCACGCCGAGGAGACGTTGTTGACTTGCCTGGTCATGGAGAGGGAGGGGTCCAGGATGAAGCCCAGGTTGCGTGCATGGTCTGTCGGTTTGGGTGCGGTGCCCAGGGCGGGAGGCCACCAGGAGTCGTCCCAGGCGGAGGGTGAGGAGCCCAGGATGAGGACCTCCGTCTTGTCCGAGTTCAGTTTCAGGCGGCTGGTCGTCATCCACTCGGCTACCTCTTTCATCCCTTCGTGTAGGTTGGCTCTGGCGGCGGCGGGGTCGTTGGTCAGGGAGAGGATCAGCTGGGTGTCGTCGGCGTAGGAGATTATGCTGAGGTTGTGTTTGCGTACGATGGCCGCGAGGGGGCTCATGTAGACGTTGAAGAGGGTGGGACTCAGAGATGATCCTTGGGGGACGCCGCAGATGACTTTGGAGGCCTCTGACTTGTACGGTGGTAGGCGGACTCTCTGTGTTCTTCCGTCGAGGAAGGAGATGATCCATTCCAGCGCCTTGTCCTGGATTCCGATGTTGCTGAGGCGCCGTACTAGGGTGCGGTGGCAGACCGTGTCGAATGCCGCGGAGAGGTCTAGGAGGATGAGGGCCGCTGTTTCTCCATTGTCCATCAGGGCTCGGATGTCATCGGTGGCGGCGATGAGGGCGGTCTCGGTGCTGTGGTTGGCTCAGAAGCCGGACTGTGAGGGGTCGAGGGATCCGTTCGTCTCGAGGAAGGCGGCCATCTGCTTGTTGACGGTCTTCTTGATGACTTTGGCTGGAAACGGGAGGAGCGAGATGGGGCGGTAATTCTTGAGGTCAGTGGGGTCCGCTGTTGGTTTCTTGAGTAGAGCGCTGAGTTCGGCGTGTTTCCAGCTCTCAGGGAAGATGGTGGTGTCGAAGGATGTGTTGATGATGTCTCGCAGGTGGGGTGCGATGACAGCGTCGGCCTTGTTGAAGACGTGGTGAGGGCAGGGGTCGGTTGGTGATCCGGAGTGGATGGAGTTCATCGTGCGGATGGTGTCTTCGGTGCTGATCGGGGTCCAGGCGTGGAGGGTGGTGGTGGGGGGTGGTTGCTCGGTCATGGTGTGCGTTGGTTGGTTGTTGAAGCTGTTGTGTATGTCCGCGATCTTGTTGTGGAAGTATGAAGCGAGGGAGTTGCAGAGGTCTTGCGATGGGGTGATGTCGTTGTTTCCTGCGCTGGGGTTGGAGAGCTCTTTCACGATGTTGAAGAGTTCCTTGCAGTTGTGTGCGTTGTTGTCCAGCCGGTCCTTGAATGCTGTTTTCTTGGCGGCGCGGATCAGCTGGTGGTGTTTCCGGGTGGCAAGTTTGAAGGAGGTCCTGTTGTCCGGTGTCGGTTCCCTTCTCCAGATTTTCTCGAGGGCTCGGCAATTCTTCTTGGAGCTCTTGAGTTCGTCGGTGAACCATGGGGCCTTCTTGCTGCCGGGTCTGCTAAGCGGGGTCCTCAGTGGGGCGAGTTCGTCCGCGCAGTTGCTGATCCACTTCGTGAGGTTGTCGGCGGCCTGGCTGGGGTTCGCTGAGCTGGCAGGGGGGTGCTGGCTCAGGGAGGTGGCGAGCTGGTCTGCTGTGATCTTGTTCCAGCTTCTGCGGGCGGCCTGTTGCTGGTGTTGGTGGCTCGTCGTTCTCTTGAAGGTGAAGTGGACGCAGCTGTGGTCCGTCCATTGAAGCTCTGTGGCGTGGCTGAAGTCGATGTCTGGGCTGGAGGAGAAGACTGCGTCGAGTGTGTGTCCGGCGAGGTGGGTGGGGGTGGACACCAGTTGCTTGAGTCCCAGGTTGGCGAGGTTGTCGAGCAGGGTGCTGGTGTTGCGGTCGCTGTTGTTCTCCAGATGGAAGTTGAGGTCTCCCAGGAGGATGTAGTCAGCGGAGGGGAGGGCATGCGGGCTGACGAAGTCGGCGATGTCCTCGCTGAATTGCGTGCGTGGTCCAGAGGGTCGGTAGATCAGGGTGCCTCTGAGGGTGGTGTTCGGGTTGGTGTGGATCTGGAAATGCAGGTGTTCGGCGCTGGTCAGGGTGTTGTCGGTGCTGGTCGTGAGACGGATGGTGCTCCTGTGGACGATGGCGATGCCTCCTCCCATCTGGTTGGCGTTTCGGTCCCTCCGGACGACCTTGTAGCCCTCTGGGATAGCGATGGCGATGTCGGGAGCTGAAGAGGCGTTCATCCAGGTCTCCGTGAGGAAGGCAACGTCCGGGGCTGTGGCGTCTAGGAGGTTCCAGAGTTCGATGGCGTGTCTGTGGACGGAGCGGGTGTTGAGCAGGATGCACTTGAGGTGGGTGCTGCTGGTGTTCGACTTGGCGGGTGCTGGTGCGAGGCTGGTCCGGATGCAGGTGAACTTGCAGGCGTGGCAGCTGAAAGGTCCGTGGGTACGTCGTGGAGTGGCTTGTTGGCATTCTGGGAGTCGGCCGGTGTTGAGAGCGGTGAGGGTGGCGGCGGAGTACGACAGGCGGGTCGGTCGGGGTCTTCGTGGGCCAGGGGTCCTGGCGCTGGTCACGATCCGGTCGCGGACGGGCGCAGACGGTCTTACCTTTGGCGCGCCTTCGGCGCACAATCGGCGCGCCCGCTGCGCGTGGCCGCTGCGGGTTCGCACGGTCGCCATTTAAGGCGAAGTGCGCGGGTGGGCGGAGCAGCTGGGAGGCGGGAGCGGGGAGGGTACAGAATAGAAAAAGGGCGGGGAAAAGCGGCGGTGGCGGGAAGGGAGGGCGGAGGGCGGCGAGGTAGGCGGACAACAAGGAAGGAAAACCAAAACACGGGCAAAAAGAAATTGACCACGACAGGCACAAAGTATTGACAAAACAAGGGAAAATGAAATTAAACAAAACAGGCACAAATTATCGACAAAACAAGGCAAAAACAATCTCTGCAGCGGAGGCAGCCGGCAACCGGCAAACGAGGCAGCAGCGAGGCAGAGGGCAGGCAAGGGGCACACGCAGCAGCTGGTGGCCGTGCGGCGCGGGGGTGTCCCACAAGTGGGTCACACTTGTGATGAACCAGAGGATGGCAGGGATGAACCAGAGGATGGCAGTGATCAACCAGAGGGTGGCAGTGATGAACCAGAGGGTGCTGTGCCTGTGATAAACCAGAGGGGGACAGTGATGATCCAGAGGGTGGCAGTGGCAAACGAGAGGGTGTCAGTGATGAACCAGAGGGTGGCAGGGATAAACCAGAGGATGGCAGTGATCAACCAGAGGGTGGCAGTGATGAACCAGAGGGTGCTGTGATAAACCAGAGGGGGACAGTGATGATCCAGAGGGTGGCAGTGGTAAACAAGATGGTGGCAGTGATGAACCAGAGGGTGGCCGGGATGAACCAGAGGGTGGCAGGGATGAACCAGAGGATGGCAGTGATGAACCAGAGGGTGGCAGCCTTGAACCAGAGGGGGACAGTGATGATCCAGAGGGTGGCAGTGGCAAACCAGAGGGTGGCAGTGATGAACCAGAGGGTGGCAGGGATGAACCAGAGGGTGCTGTGATAAACCAGAGGGGGACAGTGATGATCCAGAGGGTGTCAGTGGCAAACGAGAGGGTGGCAGTGATGAACCAGAGGGTGGCAGGGATGAACCAGAGGGTGGCAGGGATGAACCAGAGGATGGCAGTGATGAACCAGAGGGTGGCAGCCTTGAACCAGAGGGGGACAGTGATGATCCAGATGGTGGCAGTGGCAAACCAGAGGGTGACAGTGATGAACCAGAGGGTGGCAGGGATGAACCGGAGGGTGCTGTGATAAACCAGAGGGGGATAGTGATGATCCAGAGGGTGGCAGTGGCAAACGAGAGGGTGGCAGTGATGAACCAGAGGGTGGCAGGGATGAACCAGAGGATGACAGTGATCAACCAGAGGGTGGCAGTGATCAACCAGAGGGTGCTGTGAGAAACCAGAGGGGTTGTAGAACAAGTGGTGCGGGCAATGCACAGCGTTGTTAAGTACAGTGGTTTAATATAGTTTTAGCTTGGATTTTTTTGTTTAGAGGTGCTCCTGCTGGTGGCGTAACCGTCCGTTTGCGCCGATATGTCGAAATCAATAATGTGGGCACACAGTTTGTGTGCACATCCCAGCGTGTGGGCACTCCCTCTGGTTCGTCAAATATGAATCGACTCCTCTCAGGTTAACAAATTTGTTTTAATTAAGTTCCAGATTGAATTTCATGAACATAGATTCTTTTCATCACATTCATTAAAGTTTTCAATGATTCAAATCAATACTGCTCCAATGCATTTCGGGCGGAATGCCCTTTCTCAAGGAGCTCTGAAAATAAGAACGATCATCATTTGCATCATGAATCCTCAAGATATAACAATTCATGCATTCTAATAGATAACCAAGGTTAACATTGTTGGGGTAATATTGTTGGGGTAATGGTGAGTTTAAAGCGAAGCTGTAGTGATGCTATTTAGTGTGCTCAATAGCGGGTGAAATTGGTGCAAAGGCGGGTTTACATAATGTAAGTGCTTAAATAATGAACTCAGGGTGAGTGAAAAACATTCGTGGTCATGCCGGCAAAAAAAGTGAAACGTTGGAACTGTAAGAAGGGATGCTCACGTGTTCTCGCAGAATTTCAGAACGCTGAAAAAACATAAATGGGTCGCGTTAAAAAGTACCCGTGTAATGAGAGTCATATCTATCAACAATAGCGGGCTGGTCGCGCACAAGCTTACCGAAAAAAGATTCAGGCCGGGTACGAAAAAGTCTCCATGAGTACTGCTGGGCTCAGTTGGCAGTGCTCGTGCGCATGATTACGTGTGGAGAATGTGTGGACATCGGTGTAGGACTAGGGTTCACCGAGTGCGCGTTGGAAATAAATGACGGACAATTGAAATAAATGTGGATTCGGCCATCTTAACTTTGGAAACATGGGTGGTGACAATGAAGAGTGACAATTTGAAGGCATGAAAATGACGCGACATAAGAGGGGTGGCGGAGGTCATGCGTATAAATCATGTTACACATAAAATCATATGTTGATGTCTTGATCTGGTTACACCAAGAATAGTATTATTACATAAACAACAGAATAGTGTTATTACATAAACAATGTTGTGCAGAAAATATAATATAGGTCAGACTGTAAGTTCGCACAGGAGTAATGTGTCTTTGAGTACCACGTGGGTACTTACAGAAAGCAACTCAGTTCAATGCGGTCATTGAGACCGAATGGTTTATATGATTGTAAGCAATAAATCCAGGCTGTTTCTTTTTGTAAAAGGAACTTATTATTGTCTCCTCCTTCTCTTTTTTCAAAGGTTTCCAACACCATGAATTTTAATTGTGCCACATTGTGGTTATGTTCCATAAAATGCATGGCCAGGCTTGACGTGGAATGTCAGTGAGCATACCTTCAAATTGTCACTCTTCATTGTCACCACCCAGCAGTACTCATAGAGACTTTTTCGTACCCGGCCTGAACCTTTTTTTGGTAAGCTTGTGCGCGACCAGCCCGCTATTGTTGATAGATATGACTCTCATTACACGGGTACTTTTTAACGCGACCCATTTATGTTTTTTCAGCGTTCTGAAATTCTGCGAGAACACGTGAGCATCCCTTGAAAACTTTAATGAATGTGATGAAAAGAATCTATGTTCATGAAATTCAATATGGAACTTAATTAAAACAAATTTGTTAACCTGAGAGGAGTCGATTCATATTTGACGAACCAGAGGGAGTGCCCACACGCTGGGATGTGCACACAAACTGTGTGCCCACATTATTGATTTCGATAAACTAGAGGGGGACAGTGATGATCCAGAGGGTGGCATTGGAGAACCAGAGGGTGGCAGTGATGAACCAGAGGGTGGCCGCAATGAAGCACAGGGTCGCTAACAGGCTGGACATGTAGAAACAACATGGTCCCGACCGTTGCGACCACACAAGTATGTTCGCGTTCCCGAACTTGTACAAAGCCCTCGCGAACTGGCAAAAACAGCAAATTCGTAAATTCGCACGAATTTGCGAATTTTGCGGATCGCGAGTTCGCAAATTCGCAAATTCGCGGACCGCGAGTTCGCAAAATTCGCCCATGCTTAGTACAATCCAAATAGGAGGAGACCTTCTCTGTCTCTCTTTCTCTATCAGACTAATACTATATCTCGTCTTGTTCCAACCAACATATGCTCGTACCTCATCTTTAGGGATGGAGTTATACGCATCGATATCTCTAATCATATCTACTATTCCCTGTATCAAGGCATTATTACTCGCATTGTCTTTGACAGAACGTACAGGAGAGGCTTCATTCGCATAGATGAACATTGCTTGGAGTGCCCAAACTGACCCGTTAGGCGAAAAAGGCAACACCAAATATGGCATTCCCTTATCTGTCGTATGTGGCATAAGACCACAAACCCAACAATTCATGGTATTTACAACTAACTGATGCTGATGCAACATCTGTATAAACAAATTGTTCACAAATTCTGATCTTCGTGTCTGTTCATGTTCAGGCAACGTATGAAACTCATGTGAAGAAACAGTAGGAAAAGTAAGAGTAGGTTGGGAGGTAGATGCAAGCGTCTGTTGTGTAACATAGAAAATCCAACCCACACAAGCTAAAGTAATATTCAAAAGCATTAGAAAACACAGTATTAAAAAACATTTGCTACAAACCAACGTACACACTTTCATTTTAGAATTACCTGTCTTAATACCCTTATCAGACTAAAAAAACTCCATCCTCTCACGTGCTGCTCACGGCTATTACCTTCTTCACTTAAGTTTGCGCCAAGATCACACTAACGACCCTGAACCACAGACCTTATGCCAATACGCGGCTCACCCCTTAAGGCTGTACTGCGACCCTGCAGCTGAGTCCGGATGGTGACTCAAAAAAGTAAAAAGTAAAAAAAAAAGTCTCTTGATCTGACAAGGTGTAATTCACTATATAAAAAATTCAGATTTTATTTGTCCATGTGTACAGACTTTCTTCGTCTCAAATCGTAGCGTTCTTTACCAGGCACAGTTTGGTCCTTAAACAAGAGCTCCGGATTTGTAGTGTCAAGCTTCAGATGAGAAGGCACAGCAGCTTGCATAACATCATCATCCTCGCGTTCTGACCGAGTGCATGTCAAATGAGCATCACTAAAAGGCACAAATCTAGGAACTCTTTCACACTCAGAGTCAGCTATACCATCCCTCACCCACTTATCACACAGTACGGGCACAGGGACCCTTTTGCAATGGGTAGCATGTACCCAGTTTTTTTTACCAGCTACTCTAACAGCAGTTCTAGTTGTCAAAAGAACCAAATAAGGACCAGTCCATCTTGGCTCCAAATTCTTGGTTCGCTGAAAGTTCTTCGTCAATACGTATTGTCCAGGTTGAATCGTATGACCTGGATCTGCAGTAGCTGTCGGCAAACTGTCATAGACCTGTTGGTGGAGAACACGTAATTTAGCAGTCAAGTCATGTAAGTAATCCACCAACATAGGGTACTCAATCCCGCTATATTTCTTGGGACGAGGCACACCCCAAACATTCGCCGGACGACCAAAAACTATTTCGTATGGGCTAAGTCCCACACGAGAATGCACTTTCGTCCTTGTTGACAAAAGAGCCAACGGCAAGGCATCCGGCCATGTAAGACCAGTGTTCCCTTGTACCTTAGCTATCTTCAGCTTCAAGGTACCATTATAAACTCGACAAGTCCAGCAGACTGGGGGTGATTCGCAGCGTGAAACTTCTGGTTAATACCCAAACCAGAACACACTTTCTTCACGATTTGACCCACAAATTCACTCCCATTGTCGCTCCATGCAATTCTCGGCAAACCATACCTAGTGAAATACTCTTTGAGCAAAACCTTGGCTGTAGACAAGGCAGTATTATCCTTTAGGGGGTAGGCCTCTATCCATCTGGAAAAGGCGCAAAAAACCACAAGGACATACTTTCGATTATTGCATCTCTCCATGTGAATGTAATCTAGCTGTATCACCTCAAACGGATACGTCGGAGGAGCAAAATGACCAGCTGGAGTTGGAGTTCCCTTACCAGGATTATACTTCAGACAAACCATGCAATGCTTCATCACATTCTCAGCACATTTCGGAATTCCAGCATTCTGCCAAACTGGAGCCAACAACTTGTATATCCCCTTCAAACTGATATGAGCCATTCCATGAGCCATTGTAACCACTGGGAGCACATACGCATCTGGCAACAACCATCGCTGGTGTTCTGACAACTCAACCGAACAACCCGTCGGATCCAACATACCCGTAGTTTCTCTCCAAACACTCACTTCTTTCTCCGTAGCTTCAGCTTGAATCATCTTCACACTTTCTATTGTCTCTTCACACATTCCACCAGCCATAACCCAATTAGCTGTGCCTGCAACATACATACGGCTCATCATATCTTTCGCCGTTTCCTTTGCAACTTCATCCGCATACGCATTCCCTCGACCTACATCATCCACAACTTTCTTATATGCACTACACTTCACAATTGCATTCAGCTTTGGGAAATTAAGTGATTCCAAAAGTTCATTCACCAACTGCCCATGCTGTATTTTTGTACCATGGGAAGTAAGAAATCCTCTCTCTCTCCACAAACGTCCAAAACAATGGGCAACACCAAATGCATACTGGCTATCAGTGTAAACATTCACTCATTTTCCCTCTGACAACACACACGCTCTAGTCAATGCAATCAACTATGCTGCTGGCGCAGAATTCTGTGCTATGCGTGCTGTCTCAACAACTGTATGTAAAGTTGTGATAGCATACGCTGCAGTCGTTTCACCATTCGGAAGCTTGAAACACGAACCATCTACCCATAGGGTACCATCAATATTCGTAAGAGGAGTATCTTTTAAATCAACTCTAGCCTTCGTTTCTTCCTCTGTACGAAGAAAGCAATCATGCTGTTCTTGAGCATCTGTCTCTACAGAGATCGGCAACAAGGTAGCTGGATTCAACACATCTCTTGATGTGCACATGGCTAGCCAACAATGTCAACTCATAACCTGAAAGACGTGCACTAGTAAGGTGCTGTGTCTTGGTCCTGTTCAAGAAAGTATCCACTGCATGTGGGACCATCACAATCAACATATTATCCAATACCAAACCCGCAGATTGTCGGATAGAAACAGCCGCTGCCGCTGTAGCTCTCAAACAACTCGGCAACGCCTTAGCAACCGGATCTAACGTCGCAGAAAAATACGCACATGGACTCTTCTTGTCTCCGAATTGTTGCGTCAATACTGACAACGCACAACCTTCTCTCTTGTGAACATACAACGTGAAAGGCTTACTATAGTCTGGAGTACCCAACACAGGAGCCGAACACAATGCATCACGTAATTCAGAAAAACTTTTCTGACATTCGTCAGACCAGGGAAGAGGATGCGGAGTATCTTTAAGAGTCAATGCTAACAAAGGTTTCGCCAATAGTGAGAAGTTCGGGATCCACTGTCTACAATATGACTTGATACCTAAAAACTGTGCAACAACAAAGGTTTTGGATCCTACATCTATCCAGCCCGGACCTCAACAATAAAGTAAACAGAACAGAATGGCTGGAAAGGAAAAATTGATATCGTGAGTATCAGTCGCGCAGTCAATATGTACTACGTAACCACGGTCTTCTGTACCAAAACCAATTTATTTCATTTTTGTCTGTTTTTTTCAAATTTTTCAAAACACATGGGCAAACCAAAAACTCTCACGTCAGTGAATACAAGAATACAATATTTACATTTATACACACATACCAATGTACATTATTTACAAGGTGAAAGAAACACAATTAAATAAAGGCAATTGAAAAATGACACACCAAAGAAACGATAACGTTATTCAATACTCAAACATAAATTGCATTTATATACAATGAAACAATTTTTACAAAACACAAGGGTATACCCAGTCCATGGGGACTTGAAACCAAGGGACAAGCGGAGACAGATGGAATGATACGCCTGCCTGCCTGACAACACTGTGGTTTAATAATTGTATTGGGTTGCACCACTAGGGTCCCTGATGGTACATATGTTCTCTTCCTAGGTGCACCCTTTTAAGTGACCACAGGGTGGGAATGTCGACGCGTTTCGAACCGGATGGTTGACGGTTCTCTTCAGGACGGGGACTGGGAACAATAAGTCTGCACGTGGCAAAGAATGTGCCTTGGTGTCGGTAAATCGCCGGGGGGAAGGGAATTGTTTCTGTGGTTAGCCGAGTCGGATTCTTAAACAATCGATTGTCCGCCGCGCGGTACACACACGTGGGCGGGACTGTTTACATATTGAATATGTTTCGTTTTGCCAGCTGAGTAGGTGGCTTTTGAAGCATGTGGCGTTAGCGGCCAGAAGTCACTTCAGGGCTGGTAAATAATTCAGCCGCGACTTGGTCTGTGGGATTCAATCTCTCCGGGTATCTCAAGCTGGAACGCGCACAGTGTCGGTCGAAACGAAACATATTCAATATGTAAACAGTCCCGCCCACGTGTGTGTACCGCGCGGCGGACAATCGATTGTTTAAGAATCCAACTCGGCTAACCACAGAAACAATTCCCTTCCCCCCGGCGATTTACCGACACCAAGGCACATTCTTTGCCACGTGCAGACTTATTGTTCCCAGTCCCCGTCCTGAAGAGAACCGTCAACCATCCGGTTCGAAACGCGTCGACATTCCCACCCTGTGGTCACTTAAAAGGGTGCACCTAGGAAGAGAACATATGTACCATCAGGGACCCTAGTGGTGCAACCCAATACAATTATTAAACCACAGTGTTGTCAGGCAGGCAGGCGTATCATTCCATCTGTCTCCGCTTGTCCCTTGGTTTCAAGTCCCCATGGACTGGGTATACCCTTGTGTTTTGTAAAAATTGTTTCATTGTATATAAATGCAATTTATGTTTGAGTATTGAATAACGTTATCGTTTCTTTGGTGTGTCATTTTTCAATTGCCTTTATTTAATTGTGTTTCTTTCACCTTGTAAATAATGTACATTGGTATGTGTGTATAAATGTAAATATTGTATTCTTGTATTCACTGACGTGAGAGTTTTTGGTTTGCCCATGTGTTTTGAAAAATTTGAAAAAAACAGACAAAAATGAAATAAATTGGTTTTGGTACAGAAGACCGTGGTTACGTAGTACATATTGACTGCGCGACTGATACTCACGATATCAATTTTTCCTTTCCAGCCATTCTGTTCTGTTTGATACCTAAAAAGGCACGCACTTCTCTCTGTGTGGATGGCACACTCATTTGCGCAATCGCTTGAATTCGTTCTGGGGTCAATCTCCTTCCCTCCTTCGACAAGAGATGACCTAAGTAGGTTACTTCTTGGCGGCAATACTGTAACTTTGAAGTTGACACTTTATGATGAAGGTCAGACAAATATCGCAACAAAGAAAGAGTAGCCTCTTTACAAATCTTTTCATCATCCGCAGTAATCAGCAAATCATCACCATACTGAATAAGAGTAGCACCAGCAGGCAACACAAGACCATCAAGCTGAGTTTTCAACGCCTGACTATAGATGCAGGGACTTTCACAATAACCTTGAGGAGCACGTTTAAACCGGAAGCTTCGGCCTCCTAATGAGAAGCCAAAAATATCTCTACTCTCCCCAGCAATAGGAATACTGAAGAAAGCATCCTTCAAGTCAATGACAGAAAACCAGGCTGCCGAAGCAGGAATCAGAGTCAACAAAGCAGTGATATCAGGGACAACAGGAAACCGTGGCACAACAATTTTATTCACTTCTCGAAGATCAATCACAAACCGGTACACAGGTGGCTGAGAAGCATCAGTACGCTTAAGAACAGGCAAAACAGGACTGTTACACACATTACCTCTCGTTTCCTCAACTACACCCTTCTCAACCAGATCATAAACAATCGCTAAAAGAGCTCTCTCACCATCGCTCGATATTTTATATAGCGGAATACGAGGTAGCCTAGCATTCGATTTGAGGGTAACAACATACGGTGGAATCTGCAAAAGGCCAACATCATTTGGACCCGTAGCCCAAAGCGTATCAGGAAGCGAACGCAATTCCAGTGGAAGACAATCTTTAGACAAATACATTGGAGAAATCACTTTCTTACCAAGGGTAAGTTGTACTCCCGAAGGAGAGCAATGTAATGTCGCATACAATCTTTTCAGCAAGTCCAAACCCAACAGATTCTCACCACAACCAGTCGTTAGAATAAGTGGAGCTTCCAATTCACAACGGCCAATAGAAAGGGACAAAGGACTAGAAACCGGATTACGAACTGGGGCGCCTGAAAATCCTACTGAAACATTGGTCAAGCCAGACAAAGGTGCGCCAGGAAGTTTAGAGTGCATAATAGAACTCTTCGTCGCACCAGTATCCAAAAGAAAAGGTTCCACCACACCTGATGTAATCACTTCAACATAAGGTCCACTCTGATCTACTGGAACTGACACTACTCCCTCACTTTGTCCTTGGCTGTCCTAGTTATCATTATAACCAACACTCTCACCTTCAACACAGTAATCCTCAACATAGTACTGGGCAGACTGACCACTCGGAACATTCTGTCTGTCAAAATAATTCACAGAATTCTGTAGGGAAGAGGAACGCTCATTCTGGGGGATCACACCACGTCCCCTACCCCTAGGAGCTTGCTGAAAACCACCACGACCTCTCTGACTAGATACGCCATTCGCGTGCTGTAGCAAAGCCGGGCAACTATTCTTATAATGACCTTCCTCTCTACAGTAAGCACACTGATTAGGTCCAGGAAAGAATCGCTGAGAGAAAGGTTCAGACTTCTGTAACAATCTCTGAAACTGTGGAGGTTGCTGAAACTGAGGCTGATTCTGACGAGGTGGATAAGTTTGCTGCAAAATAACTTTCGTCTTAAAATCTTTAGTTTTCTTCTCAGCTTTATCCTTCTCATCTTTATCCCTATTCTCGTAATATTGTGCAGTAGCCAATATCTGGGCTGACGAAGAAACAGCCCATGAACTCTTGGAGTCCTTCAACTTATTAGAAAGCTCTGGAAGTAAATTAAAGACAAATTTATCCACAAACAATCTTTGACCACCTTCAGTACTCATGTCCTGAACACTATGATCGATAAACGTCTCTTCAAACCTAGTGAAGAAATCAGACACACTCTCGTCTTTCTTTTGCTTACATGCTGCTAACTTATCCCAATTCACTCGAAAAGGAGGCATCCTAGTTTTCATCAAATTAATAATTCTACAGGGTAAGTCTGCAACTAAGGGTTCAGGTTTAGCACCTCCTACCTGTCGACCATCCGCAGCAACAATATTCGCCCAAGTATCGCCTAATTCTGCAGCATGATTCTCATGGCGAATCTTCGCCCACAAAGGTTCCGGAACTGCATTACCCATCAACATATCGATGTCAGCTAAATTCATAATACATACCTCAACTGTCTGGGACAACTCCTTATAATAACCAGCATGATTCTTACGAGGGTCAGGTAAGGTCTGCTTAAGAGCCAAGACCTCTGCTCTCTTCCAAGGGACATGTCCCCAAACTCGCTGAAAATGAGCCGGTACACCCTGAATACCCTGATTGACATTAGCAACAACTTCATCTCTCCATACAGGAGGAACTTCTCTCATGGGATACTGCTTCACTTTCCTCCTAACAGAGGAATCAGGTTCATACAGTGTCTGAGGCGGAAGTCTAGATCTGAAAACAAGTATCGTCTCTACGCCATCTGCAACATCAGATTCCACTATCGTCCCTTTAGCAAATTCAGACTGAACATCAAGGACTTCCTGCGGAATTAGACCCAACTCATTATTTTCCCATTCCTGACGCAAAAACATACACATTACATCAAAAACATACCTTTGCTTAGGCGGTTCCCACTGAAAGAAAACATCCATAATCGCTTGCAAATTATACCTAGAAACATTCGAAATCCATCTACGAGTCAACAAATCCAACACTGCCCGTTCCTCGGAACTGGGAAGCTGACTACAACACTGCTTACGTTCCGAAACAGGGGTCATATTCAATGACCCAAACAATGGAGACAACAAATTAGTAACAGTCTCTGTCATTCGTTTTCGAGCAGAAGGAGAAGAAGCAGACATAAGAACAGGAGAATAAGTATTTTGAGGCAAAGAAGGTGTAGGGACAAGAACAGTAGGAGTCGAAGATGCAGAAGTAGAAGGCAAAGGAGTTTGAGGCAAAGCTGGTAGCAAAGCTGGCGACCCTAGAGCGGGTTGCGCAGGAGGAAGCAAATCCATCTGTGGAGCACCGGGTGGCTGAACAACAGCAGGAGATGAACAACAAAGGGTGGAACAACCGGGGGTATTGGAGGCGCAGTAGCACCCTGCAAAAAAGGGAGGTGGCAATATCAGTAAATGAGAGATCAAAGGATCTTTTTCAAGGTCTTCAATCACTTTTGGAGGAGAAGACGGCAAGGCCGGATAACATTTATCTATGGCCATGCAATGCTGTCTCTCTGAAACTTCACTCACTCGCTCTTCTCCATCATCCCTATACTGCCTAGCAGCTTGTAGTACTGACATATTCTTATCTTTCCTATCTCTTTTTGCTTGTTTAATTTCTCTCTGTTTGGCTTCCTTTCGCCAAAGGCGGAAAGAGTCAAACATTGCCGGCCGGGCTTTCTTCTTAAATAGCGCAACTTCCAGATTATCTAAAATATTTAATTAAAAAATACCATGTTGGGGCCATCGTAAAACACCATCTTTCCTCGTATAGTGGACCCACACTTCATTATAAGTAATAGGACCCACTCCGTGTTTTGAATAGAGCTCATAAGTCGGAGTTCCGACCGGAGGTATCGGACACGAATCCTCCAATCGGGAATCTCTGTTACAACCACAACTAAACCATTTCCTAATTTTGCTAAGACCAGGCATCTCATAGCTCACTAATCTAGCTTCAAACTTCAAGGGGTTATCAACTTTCGATACACTCGTAAATATACGAGCCCCTCGGCTTCGATTGTTGCAGCAACCGAATCAAACAAAACCAAGAACCAAAACAAAGTCGTGGGAGCGACCCACTTATACTTAACCAAAATATCTGTCACGCCACCAGAAGACCGTCTTTCGTCTCGCTCTACAAAGAATCAACCGAGGGTCCAAGACAGGGCGACAGTCAGGGCAGCAGTCCTTCGTAGCCCTCGGAAAGCGGGAAGCCTCGCAGAAAACACCTTCGGTCCACGTCGACATCCAGGGTTCCATGAAGTGGCGGCCTTCCTCCAGAATTTCCTCACGTGGCTCCTCACGATCCTCAGGCTTGGACCCGTACCGCTGAAGTCGCCCCACGCTGGGCGCCAACTGAAGAACCGGGTTTTCAGAACCCAGCGGCGTCAGGGACATGCCTGATGTCTTCGAGTTCCCCTGTCCTGGCAAACAGAGACACGGAATACCTCTAGGTGGTGTCAGAGATCAAATTTATTAGCTGCAGCTAGTAACAGTAAACCAAGCAATACAACACGGTGTACAACTCAGGAGACTGCTCAATTTTCGTAGAGCAAGACATCACCTTTTATCCCCAATTCGGCCCATTACAAATGCACACCCACTGCGGCAAATTCTGACCAATGAAAATACATTTCTATACATTATCACATTCCAAAAAGCTCACTTTACATCGGACCAACCCACAAGTTAATTATTAGGTCTGTCCCAAATTCGATTACCAAAAGCCGGACAAACCCATAATTGAAAGCACTACCAATGTAATGAAAAGTTGTAAAGAAAGAAACAATTCAGATGTTGAGAAGGATAAGATATGTGCAAGAAACTAAAAGTTAACGATATCCTGAACATTGATTGCCTATTTCAGACAACGATCAACTAAAGAAATCGGCTTCGTGGAAGGGTCAGTTTCAGGTGACGGGTCAGCATCTTACAGTTCACTCGCAAGTCGAAAAGGCCCACGTTAATGCTCACATGAACGACGAGGCCCATGCAACTTCGTTCGTTTGTTTACCCCTACAGCCTTGGTGAGGGCAACACAATATGGCGTCGCTAACAATGTAAACAAAATGGAGTCCGGTCCCGAAACCCACGGAACCTCACTGGGAATGGGACATTCATACAGGAGATACATACTGTAAATGGGTGTGTACTGTCCAATTGTCTTGTGTAACTTGGCCTCAGAGAATGTTGGAAAAATGAAAATGAATAAACAGATTTAAACAAAAAAATAATGATTGTAGTGCTGTGTAAATCATCTCAGAATGATTATTATAACAAAAAGAGGGATATTGGTCATTTTACAAAAGAATTCTGGCAAATTTAGACATTATTTTTCACCCAGCAGCTCTTGGGTGTTCCACTCTAGCAAGACAGACATACATAGCCTTATGCTTTCTATGAAAGGCATCCTATCGGAGTCTGCAATGACAAAGAACCAACGGTGAACCACACTAGCCGCACCTCTCTGCTTCCTTCCCTTTGTGACTGTTGACGGTAGCAGTTGAAGGTGGTGTGCACAAGCCGCTCCTGCACCAGCCGTTGCAAGGTGCAAACTGCCAAGCAGATTGGAACACTGTGTAGATCTGGAGCAGTGCACTCCCAAATGGTGTCTTTATCAATGACAAAGACTGATCAGTTCCTTTGTATAAATCAATTCTTTATTTTAAATTCCATCAAAACACATGAGCTCCAGCCAACGCGTTTCGTTCAACAGAGTGAACTTCGTCAGGGCATGAAAGTATGATGGGAGCTATCAGAGATCCTTTGGACCCTTTGGATCTTGAAGTGAGGAAGGAGCCCTCCCGACAGCCTGCAGTAGGCTCACACACCGGGCTCTTATCATGGAGGCCCACGTATGATTTTGAGTCATCAATTGAGTTGTGACGTCTCTGATACAATTTATCATTGTTGTATCTTGTGCATCATCTTCAATCCATTAATTGGGGAACCATCCACCTTGGATCTCCGATAGCTCCCATCATACTTTTATGCCCTGATGAAGTTAACTCTGTTGAACGAAACGCGTTGGCTGGAGCTCATGTGTTTTGATGATATTTAAAATAAAGAATTGATTTATACAAAGGAACTGACCAGTCTCTGTCATTGACAAAGACACCTATCAGAGTCTGTCTGAGAATTATTCCAGCCAATGCCTCTTTACTCTCTGTGCCACTTCAGGCTGGTCCCAAAAGTATGCACACCCGCCCAGACCCGGGTACGTTGGGAGCAGTGTGGCATAAAGTGCCCCCTTCTGCATGGCAACTGCAGCATCGCTTGGCATCATCAGTGAGTTGTATCAGTCGCATGCAGTGGTCGAAGTGGGGGGGGGAAGGAGCACCATGAGTGGAGAATCAGAGGGCAGAAATAACCCGAGGATTAGATCAGTGGGCAGAGTTAGAGGTGACGGCAGAATGAACAAAACATCCCAATTTTTAGTATTTGTTTGGCATTTCACTGACCAGTTACAGTTTATTATGTCATTTAATTCAACCAATGGATACACTTGATTATTTTAGGGTTAATATGCGTTATTGACACTAAAATACATTCACAAAGTGGGATATATATTTTCCATCACACAATGTCCCAAATATGCTTAAAAGTGGAATCGCAAGCCATTTGTCTCCGAGCCAGAGTTTCTGTCATCAGCACTTCTCAGAAAATATACTGCAGCCTTTTTTTTTCTGCATAATTTAGTCAACACTCAAGCATAATGTTGTCCTCCTTTGCTGCATAATTCCAGTGCACCCAAAGCAGTCAGCACACATTAAAAGTGCTTGTGCTTGTGCATGAAGCAGATAGACTGTGAAGTTTGCGAACTTAGGGGCCGATTACGATGGCGGACGGACCCTCCACCATGGCAGTCGGATGTTGCATTTTAACATTGTGGCGGGTGCTGCTGACAGCAGCACCCACAGCGATGTTAAAATAGCATGTTGTGCATTTCACTGCACTACGTGGCAGGCACCACACAGTGCCTGCCACTTGGTGCTGTGAAATGTAGGGGGTACCATGGGTATCCCCCCAGTGCACCCACACCTACTCCCAACGCAAAGGGGGGCCCGCAACAGGTCCCCAAAACCAATCTCCACCAGCCTTTCAATGGCGGTTGAACAGCCATGGAAAGGCTGGCTGAAGAGCACATTGTAATTTGGCGGGCGGTACCTGCTACGCACCACCACCATTTTACGGATGCAGACCGATCTGCCAGGCAATCAGAATGATTGCCTGTGGCGGTTCCGTGGCGGACAGTCTTTGCGTCCGCCGCGGTCTGAAAGCAATTCCCACTGCCATCGTAATGGCTGGCGGTGGCGGTCCTTCTGCAATCGCAATCAGCCTCTTAGTTTGGTGTGCATACAAACCCTGCATGGACCTCCATAATTGGTACATTTCCCTTCATAGAAAAAGAGAAAACGAAAGTCGAGCTTCACTGGCAAACTCTGTAAAGTAACACTACCATGTTTGAGTGTGAATATAATCAATCTGGCCACTTTATGATCACTCTATCTTGCCCTATTTATTATTATTATTATTATTTATTTACTTGTTAAGCGCGGCTGCCACCCCAAGGGTATCCTGACGCTGAGACTGCGTCTATCCTGCAGGCATACTATCACTACATTTGGTTATTTTTTTTATTTTTCACATTTTGAACATTTTCTTCCAGAGGCTACACTTTAGAATAGAAAAATGACAGAAAAAGCCATTTCCAGCAAAAGTGTTTTTACTTTTTTGGATCCATTTTACAGGGTAACAAATAAACCAAAGGAGGAAAGAGAGGGTGAGAACCGTTTCTTGCACTTACGGTTTTCGGTAAGTGAGGAGGAGCTAGAGAGAAAGAGAGGGAATAAGATGAAGAAAGAGAGGAGGGAGCAGCTTAAAGCGGCAGAGAAGAAGTGGACACTGTCCTTGTCTTCTCTGGACAAGAAGGAAGAGACAGGGAGCCTCATTTACGAGAAGTGGCACATTGCTGCGTGAAAGCAGCGATGCGCCACTTCTCAGTGCGCCCTCCTTGCGACACCGATGATGCGTCATATTTACAATATGACGCATCATGACGCATCATGTCGCAAGGAAGCATAGATACGTCAGTATAACTGACGTATCTGTTAGCGCAAAAAGTGACGCATTGCTGGAGTTGTGTCGGAAGCCTGACGCAACTCCAGCAATGTTCCTTTCACATGGGGTAAGCCCCATGTGAAAGGGCCTGCTTCACCCTTACGCCTGCCATGAGGCAGATGTAAGGTTTTGACGCATGGGCGTCCTAGAAGTGGTGCAGCGAAATCTCATAGTTTAACTGCGCAAAACTTCAATGACCCTTACTTGCGTCAGAACGCCCACCCTGTATACATTATACCTGGCGCAGTTATAATGTAGCGCTGGGGTTTACGAAGTGACGCATCTACCTAGATGCGTCACTTCGTAAATATGGCGCAACATGGCGCATTTTTTACGCCACTGGTGCGTCACAAAAAGTGACGCACCGGTGGCGCATAAGTGATGCAGGGGCAGATAAATAAGCCCCAGAGTCCTTTTCCATCTCTCATAACGGTGATGAACGCCGAGCGTTAACTATAGGCTTTGGCTATTTCTACCACCTGGGATGCATAAAAAAAAAAAAGTAGGGAAACAGAATCTTTGAAATGAAAGAAGTAGGAGCACTACGGCCCTGCCAATTCCATGCACTTTGACCACTGGTCGTGTGACACAGCAAGCCTGGACGCACATCTGGCCAGACCCACCACACTACATCTCAGTGAGAAAAATACAAAAAAGTGATGAGTGGACCGCTTGAAGTCATCTCAACCACTGGTAATATTTCAGAGCCGCATTCGGGACGATTGCCTCTTTGCTCACCTTACCACTTCAGACAGGGACCAACTTTATGCAAATGAGCATTGATCCTGCTCTAATAGGAGCAGTCCAGAAAAAAGTGTTGTCGCAACTCCAGAATGGGAACAAATACAACTCTAGACCCATGTCAAGATTTGTTGGGGTTCATCATCGAGATACAGGTTGAGTCCTATGGTACGGGGAACACAAAGCCGATGTCCAGAACTAACCTACACATGTACTGTGCATCTCAACTAGAAAGCAATGTCCTGGGTCAAGGTTCAAACCAGTCTTAGCCACTGGTAATGTCTGGCTCTTATTCCACTACATTACGGGGCATATTATCAAGAAAACTATTGCCACTTTTTCAGCACATACCGCCAAAAAAGCAGCAATTTTTTCTTCGCACAACCTACAAGAACATGCTAATATGCTTTAGCGCTTGTTTTCTTGAGATAGCTGCTTTTTTTCCTGCTTTGCATGGCAGCAATATTTGTCGCTAATGAAATGCAAAGTAGGCGTCTCCTCATCAATACTACCTGGAAACAGTCGCAAACCAAATATCGCACTATTTACATTCCTGCCCTGGACATGCAAAGCGATATGCAAAGCTGCACTAACCGCGGTTATCGCAGGAATCTAACACCTGTTTGAAAGATGACCTAACTACCTTTTGCATGGGAGGTGGATTGTCTGGTTAGGTTCACACGCATAAGAGGTGTGGCGCCGCGGCCAGGGCGACTGACTCCGGAATCTGGGGATCACGGTTCGATCCCTGGCACCGGCGGCAGATTAGCCCAGCACCATGTGACACTAGGCAATAGCTTGCTTAATCTTCCCGACGGCCCCCAGCGCCTAGAGACCCTTACGGGTGATTGTGCGCTTTACAAATGTGGATTATTATATTAGCAAGCATTTCATTAGCGCTGAGAAATCATCGCATGATTTCTCACGCTGTTGCTGCTTATCGCCGTATATCACTGGTTTTGCCATCGCCTCTGAGCAAGGCGTTGCTAATACGCCGCTAACACGGCGATGTCAACCAGCGATAGACGGCAATACAGGAAGATGCGCTAAGCGCGATTTGCGATTATTATCGCATTCCGTTACTAACATGCCCCTGTGGGGCATATTAGCAAGAACCTTGTTAAAATTATCGCTGTTTTAGCGGCAGGAAACCCCCGCTAAAATGGCGATAATGGGCTTGCTAATATGCGTTATAGAATTCCAATAGAAGCCCAGGTTAGATGTGCAGGACATCTAACCTGGGCTTCTATTGGACTATTATAATGCATATTAGCAACATTATCGCCATTTTAGTGGCAGTTTCCTGCCGCTAAAACGGCAATAATTTTAACGAGGTTCTTGCTAATATGCCCCTATGTTTTTTTGGCTCTCTGTGCCATTCATGTTAGGAACCAATCCTTGTCGTATCACCCTTCGTCCCGCTGCATTAGGCCTGCTCCCGCCGCAGCCCTTTCTTGGTGCACGTCAGTGAGGTGTGCGTGGGTGGTGTGGCACAGTCAGGGGGCTCAGTTCTGGCCATACGCGTTGTACTTAGGGCATCAAAAAACAAAGCAATGGATGGGATGCATGAGTTAGGGGCATGTGACTCAGAATTATGCAGCAGGTCTGAAGTGGGGTTCAGTCATTGAAGGAGGATGATGGACGATGCAGAGACCCATGGGGGTGGGGGGAGACGGAGTGTCACTTCAACTACCCTTTCAGTCCACGAGCTTCCGTACCCTCCTGGTGACCCGCTCCCACACAAGCGCTCCATCCCCTGAGGGGAGACCCGCGTTACCCAGTTGGGACAAACACACAGACATCTGTGGCCTGAGCCATCATCCTCGGCTGGCCAGTGAGTGCCTGAGCAACACCTCAGCTCTTTAAGAGGCAGTCAAGAGTCTGTCAGAATTGTAATTGTATAGCGCTTACTACCCCATAGGAGGTATTGAAGTACTTTTCGGCGAGTAGACGCAACTCCAGAACTCAAAAAGGATAAGTGGTGGATTAGTATTGGAAAATATGAGTTAATATGAGCTGTGGAGATGTGAGTCTGTTAGTTGGATTGAAAAGGATATGGAGGGATAGAAGAGGGAAGGGACGAGAAAGTGTTATTTGGGAGATCATAGTAGTAGGAGAAAGCTTGGGATGAGTAAAGAAGAAATGGAGGCGGCAAGAGTCTCTAGAAAGGGATTAGGGAGATAGTAGTAAGAGGAAGTTTGGCATCAGTCAAAGAAGGGATACACGAGGAAAGAATTTAGAAAGGGTTGTTTGGGAGATCATAGTAGTAAAGTGAGGTTTGGGGAGAGCCGGGAGGCGAGGAGGGAAGAGTCTAGACAGGGTTACTCTTGCTTAATGATGAGCAGGTTGACATGGGGACACCGTGATTTACGACCCTTCTGTCAGAAGAAGAACTGGACCACATGATGTGAATTAAGGTGCGAGTATGTAAGCTGTAAAGTCACTATTCCTTCACCATACTCTGATCCAATGAGAGGTTGTTGTTCCAGGAGCTTGTTTTTATACATTAAGACCTTACTGTCGGATCTGAAGCCAATGGTGTCCTTGTGAGAGAGGCATGCAATTAGGGAACCCTGAAGTTTCAATGCAGGCGCATTCTTGTATTGTGGGGTTTCAGTAAAAACAAAAAAATAACGAAAACAACGTTTTTTAAAAAGTTGCATTCTAAAAATATAGTTTGTAGGAACAAAGTCAAAGAGACAAAAATTTGCATTTTAAAAAGGGAACAACATTCAGAGATGTTGCCGCACATGTGATAGGTGAGGGCCGTGGGGGTTGTGGGGGGCCAGAGGCACCATGGCATGCTCAAGTTAGGTTTCTCTTCCAGTGCACCATTAGACAATATTTGGATTTGGAAGATATTCAGTGAAAGCTGGTGATCTTTGAAAATGGTGGGGCATAATGCTTGCATTGAATTCCAGAGCACACTCCCCTTCCTATGGAAGAGTTTGGGGTGAGAGGGACTGAGGCAAGGGGTGATGCTCCCCTGAAAACATTTAAGAAGAAATGGGGTCAAATGGTGCATTTCAAAGCTCAAGAATCACTTAAAGCCACATGTCCCCACTCATTAAATATTGAAGCACTTCCATGGTGTGTCAAGCCATTGAGACTGGACGGTCCCCCGGAGTGGAGTACATTTTTAATTAAGTGTGCAGGGGATGCCCACACTCCACTGCGCCTGGGACTACGTTTTCCTCATGGATGTCCCTAGTAGGCTGTGCGTGCCAACGTGTGCCAAGAATGACATATAGTTTGCCATGACACTGCCATTGGCTGCATTGGTATACCATGGTTGACCCATATGCCAAAAATGACCTCTGGTATGTCAGGGCCAACTTTCTGTCACAACCCCACCACCCCCCCCCCAGGTCATGAGTGCTCCATTATGACAAAAATGACAGACAAAAATGTCAGTGTCAGAACTGTGACATCGTCTACATCCATATATGTTGGGTGGCTTTAGTGTCAACAATTCCCTCTATTCCCAAAGGCCATACTAATGGTATTCAGTGCCAGTATTTACTCATGATTGCTGCTTCTCTCCTGCCCAGTGTGCCATGGTTGCCCCCTAATGCCAAGAATTATCTTCAGTATGTTAACACCGGCATTTTGCCAGAGGTATCCCATGTGAGAAGAATTATCTCTAGCGTGCCAGTGCCATCGGTTCGCTGTTGGCGCCCCAAGATTTACGCCCATGATACAGGAGCCAGCATGGGTGCCGCTTATCCCTAGAATTATGTACAGTGTACCAGCACCCGCATTTTGCCGCAGTTATGCTAAGAACTACCCCCAATGTGCCACGGCCAACATTTTGCCCTTGGTGTCCTGTATGCCAAAATTGACCCCCAATATGCCAGTGATAGGATTTTGCCAAGGGTTGTCCTCATGGCAAGAATTAAATTCCGTATGTGGGCACCAACATTTTGAAATGGATGTCAGATAGGCCAAGAATTACATTGAATGGGCCAGTATTTGTCCTGGGTACCCTGTATGCCAAGAATGATCTCCCACACCCTTATGCATTCTCACTCAGTCACTTTCAGCCACACTCTCACTCATTTGCACTCAATTGTGTACATTCTGTAATTGTATTTAAGTCTCACTTTGTCTCCTTCTCACTTGTTCTCACTTAGTTACATTGTCATTTACTCACTCCCACTGTTACTCACACACACACCCAAACACAGACACATACCTGCAGCTTTCTGAGTTTTTCTTATTCACTCATTTCACACCTCCTGCCCTGCTACACTTCAGCTGCCGTTGTGGGGTAGACCCTCAGTCAAAAAAACAGCTACCTCCAGCCCCTAGAACTGAAGCAGCAGCTAACACACCCAATCACTGCTGATTGCTTTGATTTACTTGCAAAAAAATGTCACTCATAGTGTCACACATTGACTGCACAGTGTCACTCATCCGCACACAGAAACCATAGAAATGTCACACTTAAGATGTCTGAAAGCTTGGCAGCTATGTACCCCTATCCCATGTCTTCCTAGCAAGAGAGGAAGTGTTAATTGAGCACTCTGTGAAGGAGGCAGGCCTAGGCCAGGCGGAGAGCAGGACAGGCTCACTGCACACTGTACCTGCCCCTCGGGCTCATTGTCGTCATTCAGTACAGGACAATGAGCCGCCCGGTGCTTAATTTATAAAATATTAAGTGCCAGGGCTCTGACCAGGAGGCCACTGCAGCTTGCACCACCCATCGCCCTTGTCATCGCTGCCAAAGCAACTACCAACAATCTCTCTTGTGTGTAAATGTGACAGTTCAGATTATTGCAGGTCCCCAGAGATAAAGGAATGGCTGGGGAGGCAGGCATTAGCACTATTTTAATGTATATCGTATTCCTAAACAACCATTGTTCTGCTCATCTCTAAATCTGATGAGCAGCGCCACCATGTGGTAGACCGTTCTAAGTATGGTGTTGACAATTAGGTGCTGGTGCCGAGCACTGAAAACCAATTAAGTGCCGGTGTTGAGCACCGGAAAGCCCCGGCTCAAATTAAGCACTGGAGCCGCCTCTCTCAACGGCGCCACAAGCAATGTAAATTGTTTCTTTTGGTAAAGCCATCTCTCCCTGGACTGGCTCAGTCACAGCCTAATTGAATTGTCCCAAACAGATTGTACTGCACAAAGTAAACAATTAAAATAGGTCTACATAAAAAAAACAAAATGGCCGACAACCAGCTCCTTTCGGTGACCTTTTGAATCCCAGTCTAAAGAATGAACTGCCATCTGACCCTGGATACCCATCATGCTCAGGGTTGGTACATGAACCGCGTCAGAAGAGGGATTGTCGGTTCTGGAAAGAAGCAAAATGCGATACTGATAATTTTAAAATGTTCTAAAAATGTGAAATTTGAGGCAAAGAAATTCAGTTGGTATTCTCAAATTGATTTGTGAGAGCAGTGCAGGTGCATCAGACACGTCAAGGCGGTTGGCATGTATTTAGAGTGGAAGGGTGGGAAAAATATGGGTTGTATTAAAATAATTTTTTTGAAAAAAGAACTTACCTTCCTGACTTTGCCACTCGACATCCTCCTCGCTGTGTCTTTGCTGGAAGCTCCGGACCCAGGAAACCTCACTCACCAATCCTGGCGCATCTCTCCGCATGAGAGACGAGTAAGATGTGGAGGGAGCGGCCTGTCGCAGCGCTCTTAAGAGCACTGGAGGCTTGCGCTTTCTCGAACCCAGCTGTCTTAGTCAGCTAGGTTAGGGAAGTGTAAAATGCGCGTGTCTGGCTGGCCATCGCTAGACTGCCGGCCATTGGGACATGCACACTTTAAACATACCTGCACAGCTCCCTGCTGCTGCCACTCAGCAGCAATTGCCCCACCTTGTCCTGACACTCTGTTAAGGGTGGGTTGCTGAAAAATAAAATGGTAGCAAACAAACTTTATTACCATTTTATTTTTCAGCTGTTCTGGGGTATTTTTTTAGTGGGCGACACTCCTTTGCTCTTGTAGGAGGAGCCACCCCAGATCAGACACAATATAGTATGGATAAAGTGTAACCGTGAGCCAATTTGGAAAAGTTCCAACCTTCCAAATGAAATAAAATAACTTTTTACATTTCTTTGTGAATTGTGTAAAATATGTCAGCATTTGTGTTTGATGGATGCTTCTTTCCGAATTGTGTATTATTTTCAGGTTCAAATCCTCAAAATTGCTTTGATTGGGGTCCCTGGAATCCTATAATGACTTAGTAGGGGTGCCCAGATCTCAATAATGACCCAGCGGGGGTCCCCATTTCCAGAAATTATTAAATGGGGGTCCACAGAAGTCAAAAGTTTAATCAATCACTCAGCACTTGTTAAGCCCAGCTCCTCACCAGTGAGGATCTGAAGGCTCTTGGGGTGGTGGGAGGGAGGGGGTTGTAGGTCTGAATGGGTGTTGTCACTCATTTGAAGAGCCAGGCCCTGAGATCCTTCCTGAATTGTATCAGAGACGGGAGACCCCGAGGTGAAGAAGCATGGCATGGCGGCGAGGTAGGAGAAGGATCTTCCTCCAGTCCTAGTCTTGCGGACCAGAGGGATGGGGGGAGAGCCAGTTGGGCGGAGCAGAGGTGTCTGGGGGGTACGTGGAATGGGAGGTGGTGTTTCAGATATGTTGGTCCAGTGTTGTGGGGGGCTTTGTAGGCGTGTGTGAGGAGATTCAAGGTGACTCTTTTGTTGACTGGGATCCACTGGAATTCTCGTAGGTGTTCGAAGATGTGGCTCCGGAGGGGAGGTTAAAGACCAGTCTGGCTGCGGCGTTCTGAACATTCTGTAGTTTCCTGACGTGTTTCTGGGTGGCTCCTGTGTAGAGTGCTTTGCCGTAGTCGAGTCTGCTGCTGATGAGTGCATGGGTGACTGTGTTCCTGGCCTCAGTGGGGATTCATCTTGTGGTCTTCTGAAACAGGCGAAGAACAACTGACCTAGAGCAGAGGACATTAGAAGCATAAAGACAAGTGCCTTCCCTTTCTTTACTTGTGCCCGATTGTTAGATTGTACGGAATGATTAACAGAAGGAGAATTTGTGATTTTGTGAGGAGAGTTAGCAGCATTTTGTAGAAATAGTGCAGAGAGTGAGACAGACGTGTGAAACAGAGTAGGCTGCACTCAAACACAATAAGGCGTGCATTGGATGGAGGTAAAGAGAGGACCATTCCACGTAATAGAAAGGAATCAGAGAGAAAAGTGAGTAGACACAATTTAGGGTCAATTTTTAATGAAGGGTTTTAGGATTATCTTGTGAGAGCAGGAGGTTTTTGGAGACAGCATGCAATCTGAGGCCGCGGCTCTCACAAATGTAGACATACGGGCAGATGGTTGTCGCCCTTGTGCAGGGGTTGTTTGTTTTCACATCATTGGTTGCTCCATTGGCAGTTTATGTTCTTGATCAGTTTGTCCTTGGAAGGGTAACTTCAATAATGAGGATTATTTGGATTCTTTGCACCTTCGCCCGCGGCTCTTTTTAAAAATGCGGTTCTGTGTTATGTGGTGTCTCTGATGGTATGCACCTGTTACAACGCATTCGTTACTCCGCACTACCATTACAACGCGACTTTTATAAAGCATACCATTACAACGCATTGCGCTGGGGGGCGCTATAGGATAGGGAATGGTATAATTTACTATCCAACACCTTCCCTAGGGTCCACGGGGACTGGAGTTAGAATAGTAAATTATACTTACCACTATCCAGCACCCCAAAGCGCTATGCGTTGTAATGGTATGCGTTGTAATGGTCGCGTTGTAATGGTAGGTAGTTGTAACGGTATGCGGAGTAACGTCATACATCCGTCTCTGATACCTGGGCTTTAAGCCCATCAGCCAGATGTGGAGGAGGGGCCAGCTCTGCACTTTGCGTTGTTTGTAGATGGATTGAGTTGATTGGTTCTCCCTTGGTCCTAGAGGGTCCTGCAACGGATGCAATGTAAGGACTGTTTCCCATCACCTATGGTTGCACCTGTGGCAGGAAGGTGATTATTCTGGATGTGAAGTCTGGGTAACACTGTATTCTGGGGATCATGGACACACAGGTACGGTCGGATTGGTAAGGAGGGCTCACGGTCAATGACCGAGGGGCCGGTATCGAAGTTCCAGCTCTGGGCTGCTTTTCTGGCAGCCGGGGGAGGCGATTTGGGCTGTGTCCGCTGTGCTCAGATGTCACCAACGGCCCAGCGGGGCCCTGAGAGGCCTTTCAGGAGCCAGACGGGCGTCCATCACTGAAGGAAGGTCCAGTAACTCTCAAGGCACTCAGGAAGGGTTCACTGCAGGCGTCCTCCGGCTCTCAGGGAGTGTTAGTGGAGAAGCCGGCAGACCCAAGGATCACAACCCCTCCACAGAGCGTCTTCGAGAGGAAGCCTCACAACTGAGACTCTCTGACACTCAGAGGGTGCCTCCGGAAAACAGCAACAGAATTCACAAGTGCCAGAAGGCACTGCTGGGAGAAGGTGGAAAGTTCACACCGATGGGATAGTCTAGAGTCCCAATAGGGCACTGCTGGGAGAAGGTGGAACCACACTCTGATGGAGTCCTCTAGGAACGAGAAGGCACTGCTGGGAGAAGTGGAAAGTTCACACCGATGGGATAGTCTAGAGTACCAATAAGGCACTGCTGGGAGAAGGTGGAACCACACTCTGATGGAGTCCTCTAGGAACGAGAAGGCACTGCTGGGAGAAGTGGAAAGTTCACACCGATGGGATAGTCTAGAGTCCCAATAAGGCACTGCTGGGAGAAGGTGGAACCACACTCTGATGGAGTCCTCTAGGAACGAGAAGGCACTGCTGGGAGAAGTGGAAAGTTCACACCGATGGGATAGTCTAGAGTCCCAATAAGGCACTGCTGGGAGAAGGTGGAACCACACTCTGATGGAGTCCTCTAGGAACGAGAAGGCACTGCTGAGAGAAGTGGAAAGTTCACACCGATGGGATAGTCTAGAGTACCAATAAGGCACTGCTGGGAGAAGGTGGAGCCTCACTCTGGTGGGATGGTCAAATGTTGAGAAGGCACAGCTGGGAGAAGTGGAAAACTCACACCGATGGAATTGTCTAGAAATAATAAGGTACTGCTGGGAGAAGGTGGAAGCTCACACTGGTGGAATGACTGAGTGCCAGGAGGCACTGCTGGGAGAAGGTGGAAGCTGACACTGGTGGAATGACTGAGTGCCAGAAGGCCCTGCTGGGAGAAGGTGGAAGCTGACACTGGTGGAATGACTGAGTGCCAGAAGGCCCTGCTGGGAGAAGGTGGAAGCTGACACTGGTGGAATGACTGAGTGCCAGGAGGCCCTGCTGGGAGAAGGTGGAAGCTGACACTGGTGGAATGACTGAGTGCCAGAAGGCACTGCTGGGAGAAGGTAGAAGCTCACTCTGGTGGAATGACTGAGTGCCAGGAGGCACTGCTGGGAGAAGGTGGAAGCTCACTCTGGTGGAATGACTGAGTGCCAGACGGCACTGCTGGGAGAAGGTGGAAGCTCACACTGGTGGAATGACTGAGTGCCAGAAGGCACTGCTGGGAGAAGGTGGAAGCTCACACTGGTGGAATGACTGAGTGCCAGAAGGCACTGCTGGGAGAAGGTGGAAGCTCACACTGGTGGAATGACTGAGTGCCAGAAGGCACTGCTGGGAGAAGGTAGAAGCTCACTCTGGTGGAATGACTGAGTGCCAGAAGGCACTGCTGGGAGAAGGTGGAAGCTCACTCTGGTGGAATGACTGAGTGCCAGAAGGCACTGGTGGGAGAAGTGCTGGGACGAGGAAGGGCGCGCATGAAGAGAGAAGAGAAGGTGACATCCTTGAATGGACGGTGGTCGGCAGGAGTGAAGACCTGTATGTGCACACAGGCATCTTTCTGAATCTCGCTCTATTTGTTGACTAAGCATTGGCGTGAGCACTCTGCCCTTCCACACACTGAGGAGGCAGAAGGCTTCGTCACAGGAAAGGAGCACTGAACCCTTCATCTCTGCCACGGTTAAAGAGCTGGGCCAGCCGGATCCTGCCGCCTTTGACCATGGCAGGCAGAGGGCTGCCACTGAAGCTTTACAGGAAAGCGTTTCACTGGAAATGAGTGACCCGCAATTCTTGGCATCTATAAAGTAAACGAGAATACACAGCACTGTGACACAGCACAGAGTACAATAACAGCACAGAACACATCACCGAGCAAAACACGACAAAACAAAACATCAAATGATAAAATAATGCAGCACAAATTTAGAACAGCACTAACAAAACAACACACCACCACAACAACAAAATGAAACACAATGAATATTCCTATTATTCCAGTTATACAATAGGACATACACACATGTGCTTGTAAATACGGTGGTGAAGGAAGTTGCAGGAGCACTGCCTTGTTTACCACCGAGAGCATGTTTTACGGTCCAACCCCAGAGATCCTGTAATTGCCTCTGGTGGAAGGGAGGGGTCACCCTGGCAACCTCGGTTTGTTGAAAGTCAGGTTGAAGGACAACTTCCACACAATGGAGCCCCGTGGCCGCACCCTGAGGTGCGGCCACGGGGCTCCATTGTGTGGAAGTTGTCCTTCAACCTGACTTTCAACAAAACCCACGAGAGCTTGGTATGGGGTGGGCGGTGACTGCGTGCAGCAGTCAGATGTGCTGATGATGCTGGTGGGACCCCAGAGTCCCAGTTTGTCACAGCCCGCCTTCTGTGCATGGGTGGGAGCGTGCACGTGTGTGGTGTGACCGGTGTGGCACGCGCTGTGGTGTGTGAGGGACAGACCCTTGCTGCTGACTTGTGGTGCGTGTGCTATGGGATTGCAGAGTCACTCATAGCTCATCTGGGGTCTCTGGGCTTGTGGTGCTCTGGGGCAGACCCTCACCCTCCATGAAGGAAGGGACGCACCGTGTGTGGTGCATTCTGTGAGCCGCGTCTTACGGCGGGTCCCTGCGGCCTTTCCTATAGGGGATGTGGGAGAGGTACAGCGTTTGGCAGTCATTGCTGGAGAGGAGGTCACAACAACAAGGACTTTCTGTGGCAAGCCCCTTGTGCCTCCTTGTGCGGCCATTACATCACTTTTTTGATGCAACGGCAGCGCAAAAAATGCAGATAATTTACAACATGGCGTATTAGGGAGATGCGTCATGTTGTAAACCTCTGCGTCACATTATACCTGCGTCAGGTGTAACGCATGCTGGCTAGGCGTTCCAGCGCAAAAAGCCTGATAGAACTGATGCAGTGAAATTTACATTTCACTGCGTCACTCTACACCTTCACTGCATCAGAATCGCTCCGCACATTTCTAGAGTTGCGTCTCTTTCAAGAGTAACTCCAGCAATGCGTCACTTTTGTGCCAACTGATAGGTCAGAATTTCTGACGCTTCTGTTGATCCTTGCGCCATGAAGCACTGTCTGTATTGTAAATACAGCGCAGCCATGCTGACGCAAGGACATTCGGCGCTGACGCAAGGAAACTGACGCATCTATGCAGAGGTGTCAGTTCCTTGTAAATCTGCCCCTCTGTCCTTGGAGATGATCAGAAGAAATCCACACCTCAGACATCTAGAATGTCTTACGTACCAGAGGGAGGAGATGCAGGGTGGAGTCCAATGGGTCAGAAGTAGAGGAGCCTCAGTTCATTTCTTAGACCTCAATGAGGAGCCCAAAATGAGCCCAGGATATCTCAGAAAAGATCAATATGAGGCTTCCTCCAAAGAGGGCAACAAACCAGCAGAAGAAAACAGCAGTAATGACAAGGAGACCCCAAGTGAGCAGCCATCAGGACTAGAGTCAGAGAGACCCCAGCTTACAATAGACTTAGAGACCTCACAAATAAATATCTCAATTTATATAAACTTCAATGCAAAGCCATTATTACTATATAAACCTCCTTGTCCTCTTAGCTACCCCACTACTATTTAGGAATTGGCCATTATTTTGAATTTGCAATATTTGCCTTAAAATAATTTCAGATCCAAACATTCGTCCTGTCACTACTTTCAGATGAACTTTATTTCGGATGTCTAATAATTTTTAATTCATAAAGATAAGTATAATCCGGTGGTGGTTAACACTGGGTAGTTATAGGGGATGTATGGCATTACAACGCAAGTATTACAACGCAGTCCATTACAACGCATAGTGCTTTGGGGTGCTGGATAGTGAATAGTTTAATTTACTATTCCAACTCCAGTCCCCGTGGACACTAGGGAACTTTATTGGATAGTAAATTAACCTATTCCCTAACCTAGAGCGCCCCCCAGAGCAATGCGTTGTAATAGTTTGCGCTGTAATGGTTGCGTTGTAAAGGCTCTGCGATGTAAAAGTTGCGTTGTAAAGGTTGTTTACCAGTTATAGGTGATCGGCTTTTCCATTGACAGAGCCCTTTTTCTTTTGCAAATAACTTTGGCGCAGTTTGACGAATCGTCAGGAAACGTTAAGAAAAAAAAGTTCATCCACCTCAGTCAGCTCTTTCCTGGAAAGATTTGAGGTGATCCATCAAGCAGGGGAAGATAAAAAAACGGGAACCCAAAACACAACATCCCCGTCCATATTCCATACACATTTTTAGACAGCACAACACCAATTTTTACAGGAAGCTAGATCATGATCGACAAAGCGTGCTTTTTGTGATTTGGTGTTTATTTGTTCAGTATTATTTTAGAAATTAAGGTCTAAAAACATTTGTATATTTGGACGTTTGGGTATGAGGGACACTCGCGAGACTCCCTTGAACCCAATCAAAAATAAAAAAGAGTGTTCTGATTCGCCCAGGGAGCTTTTTCTCTCTTGGGTCAATTCACTACCACAGAAGTCAGGCTCCCTCGGGAGCGAGCACTCTGACTGGCTGCCACCAACATGAAGAAAAATACAATTGTGAATTGGGATCTTAGACGTTAGATTTAAAGTTAGACTTCAGGTCTCAGCTTAAACTTCAGGTCAAAGTTTGCCTTTGTGAATTGGGCCCTAAGTGTCTGAGGACTCGAGCCTGATTCAGGCTCGCCATTGCATCCATTCCCATGAAAATTGTAAAAATGTCGTCTTACCTCTTACCTTTTATTGTATTGCCCAAGCCTCCAAGGGTACATTGGGTTTCCCAAACTATTGATTGATGATGCATTGGAGGCACGCCCCCCAGATATGATGCAACGGAGGCACCTCCCAGACATGATGCAGTGGAGGCACACCCACAGACATGACGCAATCGAGGCACACCCTAGAGACAGGATGTAACAGAGAGACACACTCCAGACATGATGCAACAGAGGCACCCCCCCAGACATGACGCAATGGAGGGACAGACCCCAGACATGACTCAATGGAGGGACAGACCCCAGACATGACTCACCGGAGGCACCCCGCAGACCTGATGCAATGTAGGCACCCCCCAGACCTGATGCAACAGAGGCACCCCCCAGAGATGACGCAATGGAGGCCCACCCAAGACATGACGCAATGGAGGGACAAACCCCAGACACGAGACAACAGAGGCACTCCCCAAACATGACGCAATGGAGCAACACCCCCCAGACATGACGCAATGGTGGCACACCCCCCAGACATGATGCAATGGAGGCACCCCCCTCAGACAGAACACAACAGAGGGACACACCTCAGACATGACACAAAAGAAGACACAGACCCCAAACATGACACGACAGAAGCACATCTCCCAGACATGATGCAACGGAGACACTCCCCAGACATGATGCAATGGAGGCACACCCACAGACATGACGCAATGGAGGCACACACCCCCAGACAGAGCGCAGCAGATGGAACACACCTCAGACATGACACAACAGAGGCACAAACCCCAGACATGATGCGACAGAGGCACACATACCAGACATGACGCAACGAAGACACACCTCCCAGACATGACGCAACAGAGGCACTCCCCAGACATGATGCGACAGAGGCACAGACCCCAGACATGAAGCAAATGAGGCACCCCTCCAGACATGACGCAATGGAGGCACTCCCCAGACATGACGCAATGGAGGCACATTCCTCAGACATGACGCAATGGAGGCACACCCCCCCAGACATGACGCAATGGAGGCATATCCCCCAGACATGACGCAATGGAGGCACTCCCCAGACATGACACAATGGAAGCACATCCCCCAGACATGACGCAATGGAGGCACTCCCCAGACATGACGCAATGGAGGCACATCCCCCAGACATGACGCAATGGAGGAACTCCCCAGACATGACGCAATGGAGGCACATCCCCAGACATGACGCAATGGAGGAACTCCCCAGACATGACGCAATGGAGGCACTCCCCAGACATGACGCAATGGAGGCACACCCCCCAGACATGACGCAATGGAGGCCCACCCAAGACATGACGCAATGGAGGCACATCCCCCAGACATGAAGCAATGGAGGCCCACCCAAGACATGACACAATGGAGGCACACACCCCCAGACAGAACGCAACAGAGACACACCTCAGACATGATGCAACAGAAGCACAGACCCCAGACATGACGCAATGGAGGCACACCCCCCAGACATGAAGCAATGGAGGCCCACCCAAGACATGACGCAATGGAGGCACATCCCCCAGACATGAAGCAATGGAGGCCCACCCAAGACATGACACAATGGAGGCACACACCCCCAGACAGAACGCAACAGAGACACACCTCAGACATGATGCAACAGAAGCACAGACCCCAGACATGACGCAATGGAGGCACACCCCCCAGACATGATGCAATGGAGGCCCACCCAAGACATGACGCAATGGAGGCACATCCCCCAGACATGAAGCAATGGAGGCCCACCCAAGACATGACGCAATGGAGTCACATCCCCCAGACATGAAGCAATGGAGGCCCACCCAAGACATGACGCAATGGAGGCACACCCCCCAGACATGACGCAATGGTGGCACACCCCCCAGACATGATGCAATGGAGGCACCCCCCTCAGACAGAACACAACAGAGGGACACACCTCAGACATGACACAAAAGAAGACACAGACCCCAGACATGACACGACAGAAGCACACCTCCCAGACATGATGCAACGGAGACACTCCCCAGACATGATGCAATGGAGGCACACCCACAGACATGACGCAATGGAGGCACACACCCCCAGACAGAGCGCAGCAGATGGAACACACCTCAGACATGACACAACAGAGGCACAAACCCCAGACATGACGCGACAGAGGCACACATACCAGACATGACGCAACGAAGACACACCTCCCAGACATGACGCAACAGAGGCACTCCCCAGACATGATGCGACAGAGGCACAGACCCCAGACATGAAGCAAATGAGGCACCCCTCCAGACATGACGCAATGGAGGCACTCCCCAGACATGACGCAATGGAGGCACATTCCTCAGACATGACGCAATGGAGGCACACCCCCCCAGACATGACGCAATGGAGGCATATCCCCCAGACATGATGCAATGGAGGCACTCCCCAGACATGACGCAATGGAAGCACATCCCCCAGACATGACGCAATGGAGGCACTCCCCAGACATGACGCAATGGCGGCACATCCCCCAGACATGACGCAATGGAGGAACTCCCCAGACATGACGCAATGGAGGCACATCCCCAGACATGACGCAATGGAGGAACTCCCCAGACATGACGCAATGGAGGCACTCCCCAGACATGACGCAATGGAGGCACACCCCCCAGACATGACGCAATGGAGGCCCACCCAAGACATGACGCAATGGAGGCACATCCCCCAGACATGAAGCAATGGAGGCCCACCCAAGACATGACACAATGGAGGCACACACCCCCAGACAGAACGCAACAGAGACACACCTCAGACATGATGCAACAGAAGCACAGACCCCAGACATGACGCAATGGAGGCACACCCCCCAGACATGACGCAATGGAGGCCCACCCAAGACATGACGCAATGGAGGCACATCCCCCAGACATGAAGCAATGGAGGCCCACCCAAGACATGACGCAATGGAGTCACATCCCCCAGACATGAAGCAATGGAGGCCCACCCAAGACATGACGCAATGGAGGCACACCCCCCAGACATGACGCAATGGTGGCACACCCCCCAGACATGATGCAATGGAGGCACCCCCCTCAGACAGAACACAACAGAGGGACACACCTCAGACATGACACAAAAGAAGACACAGACCCCAGTCATGACACAACAGAAGCACACCTCCCAGACATGATGCAACGGAGACACTCCCCAGACATGATGCAATGGAGGCACACCCACAGACATGACGCAATGGAGGCACACACCCCCAGACAGAGCGCAGCAGATGGAACACACCTCAGACATGACACAACAGAGGCACAAACCCCAGACATGACGCGACAGAGGCACACATACCAGACATGACGCAACGAAGACACACCTCCCAGACATGACGCAACAGAGGCACTCCCCAGACATGATGCGACAGAGGCACAGACCCCAGACATGAAGCAAATGAGGCACCCCTCCAGACATGACGCAATGGAGGCACTCCCCAGACATGACGCAATGGAGGCACATTCCTCAGACATGACGCAATGGAGGCACACCCCCCCAGACATGACGCAATGGAGGCATATCCCCCAGACATGATGCAATGGAGGCACTCCCCAGACATGACGCAATGGAAGCACATCCCCCAGACATGACGCAATGGAGGCACTCCCCAGACATGACGCAATGGCGGCACATCCCCCAGACATGACGCAATGGAGGAACTCCCCAGACATGACGCAATGGAGGCACATCCCCAGACATGACGCAATGGAGGAACTCCCCAGACATGACGCAATGGCGGCACTCCCCAGACATGACGCAATGGAGGCACACCCCCCAGACATGACGCAATGGAGGCCCACCCAAGACATGACGCAATGGAGGCACATCCCCCAGACATGAAGCAATGGAGGCCCACCCAAGACATGACACAATGGAGGCACACACCCCCAGACAGAACGCAACAGAGACACACCTCAGACATGATGCAACAGAAGCACAGACCCCAGACATGACGCAATGGAGGCACACCCCCCAGACATGACGCAATGGAGGCCCACCCAAGACATGATGCAATGGAGGCACATCCCCCAGACATGAAGCAATGGAGGCCCACCCAAGACATGACGCAATGGAGTCACATCCCCCAGACATGAAGCAATGGAGGCCCACCCAAGACATGACACAATGGAGGCACACACCCCCAGACAGAACGCAACAGAGACACACCTCAGACATGATGCAACAGAAGCACAGACCCCAGACATGACGCAATGGAGGCACACCCCCCAGACATGACGCAATGGAGGCCCACCCAAGACATGATGCAATGGAGGCACATCCCCCAGACATGAAGCAATGGAGGCACACCCCCCAGACATGACGCAATGGAGGCACCCCCAGACATGACGCAATGGAGGCACACCCCCAGACATGACGCAATGGAGGCACTCCCCAGACATGACGCAATGGAGGCACACCCCCCAGACATGACGCAATGGAGGCACACCCCCCAGACATGACGCAATGGAGGCACACACCCCCAGACATGACACAATGGAGGCACCCCCCCGACATGGTGCAATAGAGGCACACCCCCAAACAGAACGCAACAGAGGCACAGACCTCATACATGGCACGAAAGAGGCACAGACCCCAGACATGATGCAATGGAGGCACCCCCCTACGACAGAACACAACAGAGGGACACACCTCAGACATGACACAAAAGAAGACACAGACCCCAGACATGACACGACAGAAGCACACCTCCCAGACATGATGCAACGGAGACACTCCCCAGACATGATGCAATGGAGGCACACCCACAGACATGACACAATGGAGGCACACACCCCCAGACAGAGCGCAGCAGATGGAACACACCTCAGACATGACGCAACAGAGGCACAAACCCCAGACATGACGCGACAGAGGCACACATACCAGACATGACGCAACGAAGGCACACCTCCCAGACATGACGCAACAGAGGCACTCCCCAGACATGATGCGACAGAGGCACAGACCCCAGACATGAAGCAAATGAGGCACCCCTCCAGACATGACGCAATGGAGGCACATCCCCCAGACATGACGCAATGGAGGCACACCCCCCCCAGACATGACGCAATGGAGGCATATCCCCCAGACATGACGCAATGGAGGCACTCCCCAGACATGACGCAATGGAAGCACATCCCCCAGACATGACACAATGGAGGCACTCCCCAGACATGACGCAATGGAGGCACATCCTCCAGACATGACGCAATGGAGGAACTCCCCAGACATGACGCAATGGAGGCACATCCCCAGACATGACGCAATGGAGGAACTCCCCAGACATGACGCAATGGAGGCACTCCCCAGACATGACGCAATGGAGGCACACCCCCCAGACATGACGCAATGGAGGCCCACCCAAGACATGACGCAATGGGGGCACATCCCCCAGACATGAAGCAATGGAGGCCCACCCAAGACATGACACAATGGAGGCACACACCCCCAGACAGAACGCAACAGAGACACACCTCAGACAGGATGCAACAGAAGCACAGACCCCAGACATGACGCAATGGAGGCACACCCCCCAGACATGACGCAATGGAGGCCCACCCAAGACATGACGCAATGGAGGCACATCCCCCAGACATGAAGCAATGGAGGCCCACCCAAGACATGACGCAATGGAGGCACATCCCCCAGACATGAAGCAATGGAGGCCCACCCAAGACATGACACAATGGAGGCACACACCCCCAGACAGAACGCAACAGAGACACACCTCAGACATGATGCAACAGAAGCACAGACCCCAGACATGACGCAATGGAGGCACACCCCCCAGACATGATGCAATGGAGGCCCCCCCAGACATGACGCAATGGAGGCACACCCCCAGACATGACGCAATGGAGGCACTCCCCAGACATGACGCAATGGAGGCACACCCCCCAGACATGACGCAATGGAGGCACACCCCCCAGACATGACGCAATGGAGGCACACCCCCCAGACATGACGCAATGGAGGCACCCCCAGACATGACGCAATGGAGGCACACCCCCAGACATGACGCAATGGAGGCACTCCCCAGACATGACGCAATGGAGGCACACCCCCCAGACATGACGCAATGGAGGCACCCCCCGACATGGTGCAATAGAGGCACACCCCCAAACAGAACGCAACAGAGGCACAGACCTCATACATGGCACGAAAGAGGCACAGACCCCAGACATGATGCAATGGAGGCACACCCCCCCCCAGACAGAACACAACAGAGGGACACACCCCAGACATGATGCAGAGGAGGCACACCTCCCAGATATGACGCAACGGAAGCACACCCCACAGACATGACGCAACGGAGGCACTCCCCAGGCATAAGGCAATGGAGGCACACCCAAAGACATGGTGGTGCCGTCATACAGGAAGGGCTGGATTCAAATTTGATTCCGAAAGGCCACCTTTGCGCATTGTTAAGACGTACAAAGACCCAGGTCGACTACATTTTGCAAATGTTGATACAACGAAATCCAATGTTGTTGTGTTCTGGATGCACACCTGGCTCGTCTATGAAGGGTCTCTGATGAATTTGGCAACTCCAGACTGATAGCCCAGGCTCATGCACTGGTGGACATCTGCAGACTGGTGCACCCAGAGACTCCATGCTTGTCTCTTGTGTCCATTGTACCTGCACTCACAATGACTACTTTCCTGCAGTTATTTACAGCAAAAACCTGACACCGGGGCACTAGAGCACTTTACAACAGCGCCAGACTATGTTACACATCTATTTTTCTTTTTTAAGCAAGGGAGGTGGGGGCGGGGGGGCTGACAAGTGATTTGCCCCAAATCACAGGATGCTGAGCTAACGCCAGGATTCAAACCTGGGGCCTCATTTATGAAAAGTGACGCATCGCTGCGTGAAAACAGCAATGCGTCACTTTTCACTGTGCCCTCCTTACGACACCAATGATGCCTCATATTTACAGTATGACGCATCATTGCGCAAGGAGTTACAGATACATCAGTATTTCTGATGTATCTGTATGGTGCAAAAGTGACGCATTGCTGGAGTGTGTCACAAAAGTGACGCAACTCCAGCAATGTGTCCTTTCACATGGGGCAAGCCCCATGTGAAAGGGCCTGCGTCAGTCTTACGCCTGCTGTGAGGCAGGCGTAAGAAATTGACGCATTTGTGTCCTAGAAGTGATGCAGTGAAATCTCATAGATTTCACTGCGTCACTTCTTCGACCCTTTCTTGCGTCAATATGCCCCATTGCATACATTACACCTGGCGCAGGTATAATGTGGCGCAGGGGTTTACAAAGTGACGCATCTACCTAGATGCCTCACTTTGTAAATATGACGCAACCAGGCGCATTTTTACCCCACTGGTGTGTCACAAAAAGTGACGCACCAGCGGCGTAAAAGTGACGCACGGCCTCATAAATGAGGCTCCTGGTTTCCCATGATGCAAGGCTGGCAGTTCTAGCCAAGGTTTCCTTCCCAGTATTTAGCCTCCCACCCCACACTACTGGACTTTGTGTGCTGTGACCTTTTAAAGGGTGATTTCACTATTCATGCACTGGTGGTTTTGGTCTCTTTCTTGGACTACTGGCCCCTCTGGTACACCTCTGGAGCAGGCACAGATGCAGACAGGGAGCAGGGAAGTCCTTGATCCAGGGGTAATGATGAGAGACTGCTGTGTGAAAGAAACAGAGCAGGGCAAACATGTGGCTCTTGAAGATGGAAAGACTTCATAGGGAGGTACAACGGATGACGTTATCATGCTACAAAAAGAACATGCGCTGGCACAGATCGTAAGGTGGAGAAAGTGAAAAAAGTCCCTAACGGCCAATATTTGGAGTTTTCGTGGAAAAAAAGGGGGCACACAATTTCAGGTTAGCAATTAGGCAAAAAAACTAGTTCACATGACCCAAAGATCAGCTATATATATATAAACAGTTAAACCAACAACTGATAATAATAAAAGCAAATTTACTAACAGATAAAAACTTAGAAATACATTTTATTACAACATTTCATTATAAAAACAATACAGAGTTTCAAAGATAAAAGCAATAATTATTTTTATTTCTAAAAACATATGCCAATAACAAAATCACAAGTTGATGTCATTGTAGTTCTCAATTTTTTAGAAAACATAGGTCGACGCTGTGTTTCGGAGATTTGTTTATAATTTTCACCTTCTTCAGGACTGTTTTCTATGTTGGCTAAATGGCCAAACGAAGTATCCGTTATCAATATCGATATGTATTCACACAGATTAACATCAATATATGCAATAAAATTGTAAGTATGGGTCCAATTAAAATTATCGCCGCTTTAGCAGCAGAAAACTGCCGCTAAAGCGGCGATAAGGGGCTTGATAATAGGCCCTTGGGAATTCCAATAGAAGCCCAGGTTCTGGTGTGAACACGGGCTCCTATTGGAATTCTCAAGGGCACATTATCAAGCCCATTATCGCCGCTTGAGCGGCAATTTTCTGCCCCTAAAGCGGCGATAATTTTAACGCCATCCTTGATAATATGCCCCTAGGTTCCCTGGAAGGGACTATTGTTGAGGGGGGAGATACAGAAAGCAGTCTTGGAATGCTCGCCCCGAAATCTCCTGGTGGTGCTGGACTGGCCTCCTGTGGACCTCTACAAAATGAACAAAAACAGAATGGGAGGGGCTGAGAGATGTTTAAGGATCCGGATTGTGCAGGGGCGCTCCGTCCACAACTCAACAGGGACGTTTTTACCCAATTTCATTGCTCAACTTGGATGCTAACCCCTGTCCAAGGTGCTGATGACGCTTAAGAAGCTAATACCAGATTTAATATATCTTCTGTAAGCAGGGTTTGTGCGGGGAGCTCCTCGAGGGATAACATGCATCCACATTGCATTTATGTGTGGATGGCATCATTCTCATGCTATCAAAGCGCCGCACTGGTTTTCCTTTCCTTCCTTGGTGATGAAAGAGAAGGGTCCGGAAACAGAGGATCCATCTGGGGGGTTGTGTCCCCTCCCTGCACCTCAGAAGTAAGTAAACAACCGTTACAACGCAACTTTTACAACAGACTACTTTTACAACGCACCTTTTACAACGCAGGATCCATTACAACGAAGTACCATTACAACGCATTTTTTTACATCGCAGATACCTTTACAACGCATGCCATTACAACGTAAGTATTGGTAAGTATATAATTATAGTAAAAATGTTATAGGTTTGGGTTTTTGGGTAAATGGGTATTTTTAGGGTTCAGGGCTAGGTTTGGGTTTTTGGGTAAAGGGGTATTTTTAGGGTTCAGGGCTAGGTTTGGGTTTTTGGGTAAAGCGGTATTTTTAGGGTTCAGGGCTAGGTTTGGGTTTTTGGGTAAAGGGGTATTTTTAGGGTTCAGGGCTAGGTTTGGGTTTTTGGGTAAAGGGGTATTTTTAGGGTTCAGGGCTAGGTTTGGGTTTTTGGGTAAAGGGGTATTTTTAGGGTTCAAGGCTAGGTTTGGGTTTTTGGGTAAAGGGGTATTTTTAGGGTTCAGGGCTAGGTTTGGGTTTTTGGGTAAATGGGTATTTTTAGGGTTCAGGGCTAGGTTTGGGTTTTTGGGTAAAGGGGTATTTTTAGGGTTCAGGGCTAGGTTTGGGTTTTTGGGTAAAGGGGTATTTTTAGGGTTAGGTGGTAGGTTTGGGTTTAAAAAAAATTTTAATTAAAATTTTATTAAATTAAATTATATTAAATGTAATAACTTACATTTTTAAAAATATTATATACTTACCAATACTTACGTTGTAATGGTATGCGTTGTAAAGGTATTTGCGTTGTAAAAAAATGCGTTGTAATGGTAGTTCGTTGTAATGGATCCTGCGTTGTAAAAATTGCGTTGTAAAGGTGTGCGTGCTAAAAGTATGCGTGGTAACGTCATACATCCCAATCCTCAGCAGAAGGCCCGGGATGATAATCAGATATTCTGATTTCAGAAACTTAGTACATTTAATTTTTATTAGCAACCTTTAAATCTGCAGCTAGCCAAGACCTTTTGAGTTTACTAAAATTATATGTATAATATACATATTTGAAGGGGATTTTCGCCATCTCACTTTATCCACTGGTTTACTGTTGTGTAATTCACATTTTGCGTCCACCCTCTACAGCATAAAGCATTGGGAAATTAATTTAGCTTTTTCACATGGAGCACATCTGCACACAGGGTAGTTCCCCTCAGAGCCATTATTTTTGTTTTTACTTTATTGTTACTTGAGGTTTGTGTTTGTGTTTAGAGCCTGGATTGATAGCCGAACATGTTCTTACAGCTCGTATGCAGCTTTATTTGTCCCTATCTCCTGCTAATCCTGCTGTAAATTCCTTTTGAAATGGCCTTTGTTTGTATGTGTACTGATATTTCACAGCATCCCACAGTGTGGCCATGTGAAACTGTTTTTTATAAAGTTATCCTCTTTGTTTAGAATGTCCCTAATAAATGGCCTTTATAACTCCACTTCTGCATGTCATGCTGGTGTACATTTAAGTTACAGGACTACAAACATATTTGTAAACCAATGTAGTCTGTATGTCCTTTATGGATTTATTAAAGTGAAGGCTAGCTTGCTAAACTGCCTGCTAGACTCAGGTACGCACTACTATAATTGATTTACAAATCGTTCAGTAAAGGTTAAACAAAGTTCATTCACTTCAATTTCTTTTTCACAAAATGAATTTACGTTGTAGGTATTCAATTTCCATTAACCAATCATAGATACATACAGTATTATATTTGAACAAAAATCCGAATTACAATGACTTTCTTCAATCAATATAGATGTTGATGGCCCAATGCATTTCGGACGTTGTCATAGTCCCTTCGTCAGGGGAAACACTGTAAATCAAAGCATATTAACAAACATATAAATCAGCACTTTTAAGAGGATACGTAAGTATGATCTTGCTTAATCGAACAATGTCAAAATTGCTTAACTATCTATCTATCTATCTATCTATCTATCTATCTATCTATCTATCTATCTATCTATCTATCTATCTATCTATCTATCTATCTATCTGTCTGTCTGTATTTGTAAGCCTCTCTATCTATCGGTGTTTGTGAGTCTCTGCATCTATTGGTATATACATTTTAAAAAATCATTGGTAAAGGGAAGAAGCTGATAGCCAATGGCAGAGCAAGTGGCTTTTTTTAGGCCTGGTGTTAGCCAATACCTTTCAAGTTTACAAAAAGTAAGTGTATAACATTGTTACTTATAGGAGTTTTCAGCCAGACTTCATCCATTAGTCTGTTGTTGTGTCATTCACATGCTTCTTCCACTGACTCCAGCATGGACCATGAGGCAGCGGGTCAGCCCACTACTGGCTATCCTCACTGTGAATTACAGTATGTTTCCATTTCACAAGGAGCACATCCACCGAAAAGGTAGTTCCCTTCAGTGTCTTGGACTAATATGGTAATGTCTGCTTTTTGAGACAAAAATAATGCTTTTGTCACTATCCAATATTCTTTTAAATTCTTGGGGCCCCACAGTTTCACCCATAATATGGTTGTGCAAAATCCACGACAGAACAAAACAAGAACTGCCAGAGCTGAAAGGCTGGCGGCCACCAACAGACCTATTGGCTTTGTTATTTGCATTTTTGGTTGATAATTACACACAAACCCCACATAAGACTAATAACGTCCCATGTCCATTATTGCTACCCCAGGGCTGAACACACCCTTCTGGATTAACATTCAATTCACCATCGTGCCATTCTTTGTGTCAATGGTCAGTGCTAGTTAATTGTTGTATTTCTCCCTCACCTCAGGTTGTTGTAGTCCCTCTGTATTGGGTCCAGCTATCTCAGTCTTGACCGTGTTTTTGGGAGCATCTTCCTGCTTTGTTTGTTGGTTTCTTGAGTATACAGCTCAGGCCCATGCTGGTCTCCATCTGGTCACCGTCAGGGGTTCGGGCTTTTTCCACATCTGAGCAATGTTCCTTTCACAAGTGGTCAGTCCCAGCCTTTGGAGACCTTTCAGAGGGAGAGAAGCCTTAGTCTTCCACAATATCACGCACTGCCATTGTGCGGGTTGGGTTTTAGGGTGACCCCATACCGTCTATAGGGTGTCTTGCACAGCAGACCAAAAAGGCGGAAGGAGTCTACGTGACTAGAATGTCTATGTCAAATGTTGGGAGCGGTTGGAGTGCATTCCTGGGTTGCAGGTATTGCATGATTTTGGCAGTCAGCGTGTGTACAAGATGAGATATACCCAGGTAGTCCTAATCCCCGACTCCCCGAAAATTGTTAATCTGGGGCAGACAAGTGCCCACCCAGAGAGGGGGCTCTACTGTGAGTTATCTGACCCAATTGATTGATTTAAGTGAAGTATTCTAGACCTCAATGACAGTCCAGGTGTCTGGGGGAGGCCATTCCACAGGATGCAACCTTTCAGGTAGTGTATTGGGGACTTACCCTCTGTAGCCCCTAGTACAATATGATATCTTGGGTCTTCCACATCGCTGTATACCCTGTCAACTATAAGCAAATGCGTCACCTGACAGTCGGATCCAGGATCCATCTCGCCCAGTCCCCCGTCGAAGGTGGACTTGCAGAATGAAGTGAAAGCCACCCTAAGGCGCTTACCAGTGGCGGCTCATTAACATGGGCATTGAAGAGCCATCCTCTCTGTATTTCCTGCCTTCTTTATTTTATTGAAATGATCACAACATCAAGATAGTCTGTTCACTCTGACCCCCACCCGGCACAAGGATCAGGCTGTCAGGTCCTTGAGAGAGGCGCATGCACTAGCATGCAGGTGTCTACCATCACCGGTGTAGCAGGGTTACATGCTTTCAGCCCTGGACTCTGTTGCCAGCAGTGCTTTGCAATTGTATTATAGGAATGGCTATGGCAGATTTATGTAGCGGCCTGGCAGATTTCTAGGATAGGGACTTCACATGTGAATGCAGTGGTAGCAACCATTGCCCTGGTGGAATGAGCCCACAGCCCTTCTGGAGGCTACTTCTTCGCCACTGCATAGCAGATCTTGATTTAAAGCACAATCCAGCCTGAGCTGGTATGCTTCTACAATGCCTTGCCTTTTTTCACTCCAGCGAACCCCACAAAGAGCTCATCATCCTCCCGGTGTTCTTTGATACAATCTATGTAGAAGCTGAGAGCCATCTTGGGTACCAAGCAGTGGAGTCTCTCCTCCTCCTTAGATGAGTGAGCTCGAGCATAGAACACCGGCAGCGTGAGGGCTTAACCAACATGGAACAGTGTCACAACGTTCGGGAGGACGGATGCCCTAGTTCTCAGAACCAACTTATCTGGGAACAAGGTTATGCATGGTAGATGAACACACAGAGCCTGGAGCTCACACACACTGTGCTGAGGTGATGGCAAAAAAGGAACTCAGTTTTGATGGTAAGGAGCCGTAGGGAACTGCTGTGGAGGGGCTCGAATGGAGTACAATTAAATAAGTAAGGACAAGATTGAGGTCCCATTGGGGCATCGCAGAAGGAGAAGGGAGGAACAAACATTGCAGAGATATCAAAATCTCATCACAACTGATGATTTAAACAGTGAAGACATATCAGGCAACCGTAAGAAGGTTGAAGGGGTTGAAAGATAACCTTTACCCATGCTCAAAGCAAGGCTTTGCTGGGCAAGAGATAAAACAAATAACAGGACCCAAGACAGTTTGGATTGGAGGTGGTCAATCAGGTGTGAACCGCACCAAACAACAAACTTGTCTCAACATTTGGCATATAAAATCCTTGCCAATGGATGCCTGGCTGCCAGGAAAATGTCAATTACCTCCAGAGGAAGGTCAAAGGTGTTAAGGGTGATGATTGTCAATCTCCATGAATAAAGGTGTAGTTTGTGAAGGCCAGGGTGCCGATCCCACCCAACTTTCCTGCCATGACCAGTGTTCCCTGTAACCTGCGCGTCTGGGCGCCCGCGCACCTCGGTGACCCCGAGCGCGCAATGTCCCTAGTCAAGCGCGCACACATCCCGGGAGAGCATTCGTGAAAAACTGTAATTTTAGGTTCCAGGGTCGAGTTCTAAAGCAAGTGTCTCCTGCACTTGCTACTTTTCTTTCTTAATGGGCCAAGGCTGAGGGCTGATTGTGGGCCATTGTGAAAATATTCCAGTTAATTGCAGCGCAGTAGGGTGCTGCAATTAACAGGAATACATTCACAAGTGCCCACAATCAGCCCGCAGCCGCGCTCTATTAAGATAAGGCATGCATCAAATTCAAAATCACGTAGTGTAAAGCGCACGTCATGCTTTTGGGCTTGCTGCATTTCTTCTCTTAATGGAGCGTGGCTGAGGGCTGAGTGTGGGCACTTGTGAATGTATTCCTGTTAATTGCAGCACCTTACTGCACTGCAATTAACAAGAATATTTTCACAATGGCCCACAATCAGCCCTTAGCCTTGCTCTGTTTGGCGCTTCAGTGAGTGCCACCACAGAGGCTGCTAGACAGTCTCAGTTTGGTGGTGCCTGCTGCCTGTTATGACCTGTGTGTTGTATGTAGCACAATGGTCTTTCTTCCTCTGTTGGTTCCTCCTGCCCACCCCCACATCTGTGGAATTGGATTGAAGATCATACTAGTTAACCTACTTAATACATAGATACATTTTGGGAGTTTGTTTTAAAACCAGGACATATACATATGAGCATGTTGGGTTTTAAATACATTGGATTACTGTATTTTTTTTTTGGGTCGGTGACGGAGGATGTATAGACACAGCACTGTGCACTGCCCGAGGCACAGAGACAGATAGAGACAAAAATAGACATATAGGGACAGAGACAGACAGGGACAGGCAGATACAGATAGAGGCAGAGACAGATAGAGACAGGGGCAGACAGAGCTAGATAGAGGCAGAGACAGGGACAGACGGACAGAGGCAGAGACCGATAGAGGTAGAGACAGAGGAAGAGACAGATAGAGGTAGAGACACACGGAGGTAGAGAGCGATAGAGACAGAGAGAGAGACAGAGCTAGAGACAGAGATAGAGGCAGGGACAGATAGAGGCATAGACAGACAGACAGGTTCAGGCAGAGACAGACAGAGATAGAGACATAGACAGACATAGATAGAAACAGAGACAGGGACAGAGAGATGGAGAGGGAGACAGAGAGAGGGAGACAGAGACAGGAACAGACAGAGACAGGGACAGACAGAGATAGGGACAGACACAGACAGAGGCTGAGACAGACAGAGACAGAGACAGAGACAGACGGAGGCAGAGACAGACAGAGATAGAGAGGCAGAGAGACAGAGAGAAGGAGACCTTGTGGTGAACTGTGCACTATATAAGAATGTATGACTATGACTATGAGACGGAGAGGAGGACGGAGGGAGACAGAGGGAGGGAGAGGGAGGGAGAGGGAGGGAGACAGAGGAAGGGAGACGGAGGGTGACAGAGAGAGGGAGACAGATAGAGACGGAGACAGAGGGGGGCAGAGGGAGTCAAGGGAGACAGACGGAGGGAGAGGGAGATAGAGGGAGGGAGATAGAAGGAGGTAGACAGAGGGAGGGAGACAGAGGGAGGGAGACAGAGGGAGGGAGACAGAGACAGAGACAGACAGAGGGAGACAGAGAGAAGGAGACAGAGAGAGAGGGAGACAGAGGGAGGGAGAAAGAGGGAGACAGAGGAAGGGAAAAAGAGGGAGGCAGAGGAAGGGAGACAGAGGGTGACAGAGAGAGGGAGACAGAGAGAGATGGAGACAGAGGGAGGGAGAAATAGGGAGCCAGAGGAATGGAGACAGAGGGTGACAGGGAGAGGGAGGGAGACAGAGAGAGAGAGGGAGACAGAGAGAGGCAGAGGGAGTCAAGGGAGACAGAGGGAGACAGAGAGAGAGAGAGAGACAGACAGAGGGAGAAAGAAAGAGGTAGATAGAGGGAAGGAGATAGAAGGAGGGAGATAGAGGGAGGGAGACAGAGAGATGGGGACAGAGGGAGGGGGACAGAGGGAGATGGGGACAGAGGGAGAGGGGGACAGAGAGAGGGAGACAGAGGGAGGCAGAGGGAGGCGGAGGGAGGCAGATGGAGGGAGTCAGGGGAGACAGAGGGAGGATGAGGGGGACAGACGGAGACAGACGGAGATAGAGGGAGGGAGATAGAGGGAAGGAGACAGAGAGAGAGGGAGACAGAGGGAGGGAGAGGGAGACTGACATAGGGAGATAGAGGGAGGGAGATAGAATGAGGGAGCTAGAGGGAGAGAGACAGAGGGAGGGAGACAGAGGGAGACAGAGGGAGACAGAGAGAGAGACAGAGGGAGGGAGACAGACAGAGGTAGACAGAGAGAGGGGAACAGAGGAAGAGGTACAGAGGGAGAGGGGGCAGAGGGGAGGGACACAGAGGGAGGGAGACAGAGGGAGGGAGTCAGGGGGGACAGAGGGAGGGTGAGGGGGACAGACAGGGAGACAGACAGACGAGATAGAGGGAGGGAGACAGAGGGAGGGAAACAGAGGGAGAGGGGGACAGAGAGAGGGAGACAGAGGGAGACAGTGAGAGGGAGACAAAGGGAGGCAGAGGGAGACAGAGGAAGCAGAGGGAGACAGAGGGAGGGAGTCAGGGGAGACAGAGGGATGGTGAGGGAGAGAGACAGAGGGAGACAGATAGACAGAGATAGAGGGAGGGAGACAGAGAGAGAGGGAGACAGGGAGAGAGGGAGCCAGACAGAGGGAGACAGGCAGAGGGAGAGACAGACGGAGGAGGACAGAGGGCAACAGACAGAGGGAGGTAAACAGAGGGAGGGAGACAGACAGAGGGAGGGAGACAGACAGAGGGAAACAGAGGGAGCCAGACAGAGGAAGGAGGGCAACAGACCGAGGGAGCCAGAGGGAGAGAGACAGATAGAGGCAGACAGAGGGAGGGAGACAGATAGACAGAGACATATGGAGGGAGACAGAGGGGGGAAACAGATAGTGGGAGACAGATAGACAGAGACAGACAGAGGGAGTCAGAGGGATGGAGACAGAGGAAGGGAGAGGGATAGAGATAGGGAGGGAGAGAGAGAGAGAGAGAGAGAGAGAGAGAGAGAGAGAGAGAGAGAGAGAGAGAGAGAGAGAGAGAGAGAGAGAGAGAGAGAGAGAGAGATGTGTGTAGGCCGGGTCTGGTGGCTCAGTAGATGAAGGTGTCCACTGCAGGGGCCTGGGGTCACAGGTTTTCTTTTGCCATAGCCGGCCCCCTTCCCCCACTGACCCCACCCCCACCGGTGTAGCCCTCAGCCACAAACAACACTGTAAATTTATCACGAGAGAAACTTAGTGAGTACCCGTGATCTACACTAAATAAAACCAGTTTTGTTTTCTGGCCTTCCCCCTTACTTGCTTGCAGCTCCATAATACTATTATTTGATCTAGTTTCACTTTGGGCCCACCTACTCACTAGACATGCGACTCATCTGATCTCCCCACCCTGGAGTCACTCACCACATAACCACCCCCAAGACTGCAGCCCTGCTTCCGTGTTTTTTGGCACTGAAGGCAGAATGTTAAAAAAGGAGAAGGTTGCCATTGCAATGAGTAAACTCCTACTCTGTCTCTAAAAAGTGAAAAAAAAACTTTCTTTGCAGCTGGGTGTCTGTTGTTTAACACTGCAGGAAGCCGGCATCAAATCTCCCCTCCAGCTAGCTAACTATGCATTTAAAACAGCAATTTAAAAATGAAAAAACACACAATCTCCACAAAATGATTAACAGAAAGAAATTCATTTTTGTTTTGTTTTTTTTGCCACTGCTACTACAAATAGTTTGCAACTTACTGCTTTTGATACGTTTGATACCACATCCGTTTCATGCCACAGTAAAACAGACTAGCCACCTGACATAACCACGTGTTTTCTGGGGGCATTAACAAACCATTTGAACGTCCACTTGTATTTTTGGTAATTAAACATTTCCCAACCAATGGAAACTACACATTTTTATCCATGTTGTGTTGTGGTGCTACAAGCCATCGCAGGATTTTGGTGACGGGCAAACTACTCCTCCTTGGGGCTCCGTAATTTACTATCCTGTCACTACAACCCTTCACTGTCTTTAAAGGAAGATGATAATACCCAATAAAGTTTACACGTTTTTCTTCGTTACATGTGCCCAGTGGTTAATTTGAGCCGGTGGTCTCACCCTCACTCGTTTTTTGGGTACTGGCATTTAGTTTTTCCTCATCTCGAATTGACCGCCAGCAAGAGAGAGAGAAACACACCAACCGGAAAGAAGAAGGAAGAGAAAGACAGGAAAACAGGCACAAAAGGAGAAATAAGAGACAGGCAAGAGTGGAAAGGGGTATTTTGCTTCATCTTGTTGTCTCTGCATCCAGATTTATAATACAACAAGTAACATTACACCTACAGCAGTAAAATCTTATGATGGTACCACCATTGGAGTCTTGTGATTTTCAAAACTCGAATTGTGCTTGCATGTGTCACCAATTCATGTCATGGTGTGTGTATCCAAATTGCAAACCTGCCTTAAGACCCTTACGTGGTGCTGTATTTGTGGAAATGCACTGTCTTTTCACTTTTTCAAGCAAAAGTTTGGAGCGTTATTTGGCGCTGAACCCACACATGCGGTCTGGTTCCTGGTGCACATAGCCATGGTTGCAGCGCACACAGACCCTACACTGCCGCACACAAAGGAAAAAAATTAGAGGGAACATTGGCTATGACACCAGTTCCTCCCATAGTGGCAGCCTGATCGTAGGGCAGATGCTCAAAACTAGAAGTTCTGGATACCATACTCTCTGTTGCCAATTTGGAGCTACTGCAATAATTGAACCCGGTTGGTCCTAATCATCCTGAGAACTTGGGCAGTAGTGGATTCGGTGAAAAGGCATGTAGGAGTCCTGAGTTCCATTACAGGGGAAACACGTGTCAGAGCAAGGAAACTCCAACGTGCCGAAGTGCGGACATTGAGCTTTTACAGAGGTGGGGAGCAGATTGTGCCAAGGTTCTCCTCATTTGCGGAAGAGACCTTGCGCCGCCTCCAGGGTAACTGCCACGTATGATCTTCAAGGTGTTGACAGCTGCGTTTGTCTAATCTCTCCTTCAAGGAGCTGGGCAGGTGGTTCACCACCGGGACCATACCTTGGCGGTCCAGCCAATTCCAGAGACACAAGCCCTCCTGACCCAGGTCTATGACCTCACCTTATCCTGTTTGGCAGTGATGTTGTCCATGAGCACCTGTACCAGGCTCCCTTTGATGAACAATAGAAAGGCTTTCAATGCCAAGCGGAGGGCACTCAGATCCAAAAGTTTGATATTGAGTTCGGCCTCCACTGGTGTTCATAGACCTCTTATCTCCACCTCTCCCAGTTGGCCCCCGCAGCCCAGAAATGACACATCGGTCACATCGGTTACCACTCTCAGCTCTTGGTGGGAAAAGAGAAGGGTCTGCCACTAACCCAATCATGGTTCCGTGACCACCACTGCAGATCTTTTCTAGTCTATTCTGACATCTAGACCAGTTTGGAGATGTTCCCTTGATGTTGGGCCCACTAGAACTTCGTATCCCACTGCAGAACCTACAAATGCCACTTGGCGTGCTCGACAAGCAGGAGACCAGCAGAAGGCCATCAGTCCCAGCAGCGTCAGAGTCAACCTTACTGAAATTCAGGACCAAGGCTGAAAGATTGGGATCATACCCTGCAAGTCCTGGAATCTCTCTCCCAGAGGAAAGCCACAAAACCGAACTGTGTCCATAATGGCTCTGATGAAGGCGGGCATCTGAGAAGGAGTCAGATAGTGAAATCTCAGAACAGCATGAGATATGAAGTAGTCTAAAGGTGGTTGATGACTCCTTGGGATGAGGCCACCTACAACAGCCAATAGGGAAAGACTGGCACCTCTGACCTCCGACTGTGTGCTGCCACCACCGTTATCACTTTTGTGAACACTCCTAGGGTGCTGGTGAAAGAAGAACACAGCAAACTGAAAATGGCCCTCTCCCACCAAAAATTGCATGTAGAGCCAAAAGGCCGACGGGAGAGGAATGTAGAATTAAGTGTCCTGCAAACCCAACACCACCATCTAGGCTGAAGCAGAGACCTCTGCCCTTCATGTGCACCAGAAAGTAGTAGAAATAACAGCTACGTACTACTTCTGGTGTTGGGACCCTCTTGATAGCCCCATTGGCCAAAAGGATCTACACTTTCTGGCACAAAATTGAGCGAAGGTCCTCCGTCAGTCATTGGGCGGACAATTGAAGAAAAGTAAGGCATAACCTTTGTGGACAGTTTGCAGGACCCACCTCTCAGACATGATCGCGTGCCAGCCCAGATAGAATCAGTGTATTCTGCCTTCGATTGGTGGATGTTCCCGTGCATGGGCTCACTAAACATGTTTGGCAGGAGGGGCTGCAGAGTGATGGTGGTCTGGGCAGGTTGCTGACCTTGGTTCCCTGCTGGGACTGGACAAGCTGGTTGTAGATGCCTCAGCCAAAGCCATGCAAGGAATGGAGAAATTGCTGAGGCTGGTGAGATGGACAGAAAGTCCCAGAGAGGAAGTGGTAGCCCCACTCTCTTTGAAACATTCAAAGGCAGAATCAGCCTTGTGCCCCATCAGGCGAGTCCCATCAAAGGGTGTGCCCATCAGGGAGGCCTGAACATCGCCCAGAACCCAGTCAATCGCAGCCCACATGGCGGCAAATGGCAAGGCTCATGCCCATAGTCACCTGATGGAGTTGGTGGCCACAACAAACTGTGAACTTGGCTGTACCACAATAATCTTGAATCATCTATGAAAGGACAGGATGAATGTCTTCTGGCACACCAGGGAGGACTTGTGCCACCAAACCCAAAGGGCATGATTTTAATGGCCCAACGCACAGTGTCCGCAGGTCTTGGAGTTGTGGCCTGACACCACAGGCATACCTAGTGGGGTCCGTCACAGAATCTGATCACTACAGTCCCTTTAGGGCTTCAAACCTGTCATCTTAGGGGAGGCATCCCTTGCACATTGCAGTCTTTTGAGGAGAAAATCAAGGTAAGGGTCTCTGAGAGCTGAGAGGAAGCTCAGGAGCCGCGTCCGGTGACAATGGACAGAAAGGAACTGACGTCAGCATGCTGGCATGGCGCTTATATAGGCGCGCATGTCACTTCTGGAGCAGAACAGTGTCCATGCGGAGCCACACAGCGTCACCTTCCGGCACCCAGAGTACTAAAAATAAGAATACATTCTATTGCATATATATTATACATTATCAGCTACAATCATAAAAAAACAATAAAAACAATAAAATCGGCATGACTACTAATAGTAAGAAATTACAACTTTAAGTTCAAATATATAGACTATTTGAAGCAATAATACGCAAGATCCAGAAATTTTACAAGTTTCCCAATAATTTGCATTTCATTAGTAGAAAAACAGTATCTAACTGCTTCATGAATTGTTCTACAGTTTGCTTTTGCAAAAGCAAGCTTCAAATATTTTGTCCTTGTAGGCAGTAGAAGTGGGCGGGACACACAATGTGTTCTAAAGACTCACCTTGTAGCCACAGAGGCGCCACGATCTAAGTGGGTGACACTTCTTGTTCCACAAGACTTCAAATTGAGCAATAGAGATATAAACAAGTTGAAAACTCAAATACTTAGGTTTACAAACTGAATTTAAAGTGCAAGAAAAATATCTCAGAGATGTTTCCAAATAAGTAGCAAAGGTATAATCTGAGGACTTTTAAACCCGTGGGTGGGCTAAATCTATATTTCATGAGATGGCTTTGTAAGACCTTCCTGAGGCAACCGCGGCATTCGGCAAAGCTTCGGTAGAGGATTCTGATTTGGAATGTTACTGAGACCTGCACTGCTCAAAGTTAAACTGGAGTCCACAGTTGGCTCAAGTGGTTAGAGCGGCAGACCCTGATGCAGAGGTCTGGTCCGGGACCAGGGTTCAATACCCGCCTCAGTGGGTCTCGGGCTCAATTTCCTCGGACCTGATAATTCTCGCCTCGGTGCCCATTCTAATCATGGGGTCCCACGCTGCAACTCTGGTCAATAGCTTGCTTAATCTCTACAACGGCCCCAACAGCGCTGGGATGCCTGGCTTCACCTTGGGGGTGCCCAGGAGTGGACATTTCACAGGGAAAAGCCAGGAAGGGTTCCTCAGCGGTATATGGACTGCGCCGGGACACTTCCGTTGGAGGTAGCTGTGCGCTTTACAAATGCTGGCATTTACATATATGATGTTTCAACGGATCTTCCTTAGCGTTAATGCAGTTGCATACTTAGAGCATACTTAGGGGCTTATTTACAAGCCCCTTGCACCACTTTTGCGTCATTTTCCCCATGTTAAAAATTACGCAAAAGTGACGCAAGGGGCTTGTAAAGAAGCCTTTTAGTACATAGTGGCTTATTAACGAGGCCCCTGTGCCACTCGAGCGGCACTTTTTGTGATGCTCCGGCGGCACAGATTACAAACTCATATCTTTGGGACCACACAAAACCACTATGTCTGGCTTTGAAAGGCCTCATAGATAAGGAGTAAGGCAAAAGAGTAAGGCAAAGCGGCACAAATCGACGCTTCCTCAGATTTACAAGCGAATATAAACCCCTCACGCCTCCCGAGGTGAGGAGTAACGAGGAGAAATGCCTTTATTTTACCTTGGTATTTCCTATTTCTATGTGGGCTGCAGAATGCCTCATAGCTTTGTTTCTGTGCAGGTAGGTTCCTCTTCCTGCACAAAAGCAATCCTGCCGACAACACAGGCACCCTTACATCATGGTGGAAGGGAGAATGCAATGGCGTTAGACTGCCGAAATGGCGCCAGTGTAGGGATAAACTACAGGAATGCTCCGTATTGTATAAATACAGTGTATTTCTTCCCTTTCACTTTGGTGTTGGGCAGCGCAACTTTTTATTTTTTATTTTTATTTTAGGAGTTTTATATAGCGCTAGCTGGACCCGAGGGCGCTTTACATCAAGTAAATAATGTGCAAATAGGCAGTACAGAGTATAGTCAACAATGTAACTTGCTGCGCTGCCCTATGCCAAAATCCCATAAATGAGAGCTATAGTTTATAATTACTCCCTTATGTTTTAAGCTTAATAAGGTTAATGAAAACTGCAACCGAAATTTTGATGTGAAGGGTTGAAGTGCGGAGGCGAAGTAATAACTTAATTCTATTAATATCAAGTTTATCCAGCTCAGCTATCGTTTTAGCATTAGAAATGATAGAAGCATGCACGAGAGTTAATATAGGTTTACTATTAAGTGCTATAATTGATGGAGAAATAATCTGCCCACCCTAAGTTTGAAAATATTTTTTCAGCGATCAAGTACTAAGCTGGGTATTTATCCTCTTATTAGCCAGGTGGTCAACCCAAGTTAGATTCTTATCAATTGTTACAGCCCAAAAATTATAATGTCCCACTTCTTCTAAAGGATTACCAGCAAGTGTGAGACCTGGAGAAACTCCTTTGCACAAGGAAGACACTATTTTTGTTGTACCACAGCTGACCTGGAGACCGGTCAATTGGTTAAACTGTGGTATATAAATAAATAATACCGGATCTATTTTTGGATGAATAAATGAATAACAGATAGCTCAATAAAATAAGAGTCAAGATTCGAGGTAGTAGGAGTTTCTGCAGGTTTATTACAGCATAAGGACAGGATCAGGACAACCTGCATAGAACGGGGGTAACAGGGCCCAGCAGGACAACTGGGGCCCAGCAGCTGCCGGGGCTTGATCTGGGATGAGCGCGCTAACTTTTAATAACAATACATCGACTTATATACATAGCGCAAACACATAGCATTACATTGCAGTAGGCGTAGCAGTGGGTGGAGCAGAAGGCGTGACGCATAGCAGTCGCGAAAGATAACAGTAGAAAGAGGTGTAACTGGGAGTATATTTAGACATGTGATGCAAACGTAACAGAATATGTCTTGAATGGGCGGAAACATTGGAGGGGGCTACCTAAGGAGCCGGGACCTCTAACCTAATGGTGCGCGAAAACTGGCAATGACGTGTTACTAGGAGAAGCTGGGGGCTACGGACTCTGTGCTAGGAGCAGAGACTAGAGTCTGGAGGGTCGGAGCGACATGTACCTAAACCCTATCTGGTATCTGATGTTTAGGGAACATGTTGATATAAACTAGAAGTCATGAGGGGAAAAGCTAACTTGATTCTAAGACTGGACCATGCATTATTCTACATGTAGTGCGTGATGAAGAATATTAAATGACCATTAATACAGTATTTCTCTAACGTGGAGCCGAGAAGGCTAGACAATGACGGAAACTATTGATGCAGTTCAGTAGCTTAGGAATGCAGAAAAGGAGGACTGAACTGATAACTGGAACTATAACATACTTTTGGCAGACTCAGAGGCAGAGCCAAGCTGCACCGGGCACTGCGAGGCAGGAAGTAAGTGAAGGGTCGAGGATACAGGTGGGGGCTGTATCGCTCCTCAGCGAGGCTTTCAGGAGACAGGAGCTGAATCTGATGTCCGGGCCCTTTTGAGGCCTAGAAACGGGGACTTTATAATGGAATAACGTGCACACTGAGAAACGTGGCAATATAACTTTACATAGGCCTGATATTCGTAGTATTCACGAGGACTGGAAACTGACATACCAGAGGTGGACACAACTGTAATTGCGTCATTAATCAGACACGGGGAATAACATATGCATATTGGTCATGCACACATAACATATGATGGATGAGGCGTAGGGACACAGAACATGGCAAAATTTACTTTTCCACATTCCCTCCTTGTCACTACGTTTCCATCAGGAAACATCAATATTCATGATACCATCTATCATTTCATACAGTACCATTTGCTCGTCTCGAATTGTCTTGGAACGGGATTTAGAACGGGGCTTGGGACTAGGAATACAAGAGGTAGCACACATGCTGCAAATCGCAGGGCCACATTGTATACAGAGGCAGCAGCTAAATATGATCGTTACTGCAATACCTAAAAAGGACAGGACTTTCCATCCCCATGCGGAAATTATATTCCAGAACCAACCGGACCATGTCCAGGTGCCTGGATCTTGGTGTAACAGATGGGCAATTTTATGGAGTCTGGTTATAGCTGAATAAACAGACGGCGCGTTATTTGGAATGAAAATGCAGCAACTAGATCCAATGACTCTACAGGCCCCGCCCCTATCGGCCAGTATGATGTCAAGGACGAGACGATTTTGCAAAACGACAAATCTCATAGCAGATTGTTCTTCGGTTAGGTTACCTAGAGCAGAGGCAGTCTCATTTACTACAGCTTCAAGGGTTCTTGTTAACCTACGGATCAGTTTACTATTCTGGACAGGTCCTACAAAGAAGAAGAAACCTTTATTGAAATCTGTATACTGTTCTAGAGTAGTTTCAGTATAATCGACAATTGGGGACTCCCTTCTATGTCTAATGTGTACTAAATGTGTGTTTCTGTGATAATCAGATGGGGCTAGGAAAACAGGTGGCAGTAGGAAGGCAATGTAACAGGTTCCCTCCCAATCGAGGGGCAGACGGACATATGCGGTTTGACCACAAATAAAATAAGAATGACGTGAAGCTTTGAAAACAGATTTCCCACTGTCACTATACTGGATAACAGTAGTACATTCACTATGACCTACATGTACAGAACCATAACTACGGACACATAATTCGCCTTTGACAGGTAGTACTGAAATAGCAGGTAAGTCTGGAGTAGTATCAGACTGAACATTCAGGACCATAAAATTCGACGAATAATTACCTAAATTATATACTTCATTTTCTAGATCTAAACCTGTTCTGTGGGGGAGACCTTGCTTGTCTGGAAAACATGTACTGTTAAGAAAAGACATATCTGTTGAGGATGACGTTAACGTGGACCATGCTCCACACGAACCATTATGTGAGAATGGATAAGGAAAAAGTGGCAGAACTCCCTTTGATGTCTGAAAAGGGGGGAGTCGACCACACACCCAACAATTAGTGGCATTGCTGGTCTGGTGTGAATAATGTAACATACGGATAAATGTGTTGTTGCGCATAGCGAGGCGGTATGAATATTCGTGAGGAGGCAGATCACTAAACGTGTGCTCTACTGTAGCATTAGCAGACATATTTACATGAGGAACTGGGAAATACAGATAGAATGCATAGCTGGTGCAGGAAATCATTATGCTGATGAATAATACGAAACTCAGAAAAACGATACATTGAATTGAGTTATTACTGACTCTCTCACTATGGGGGTCTATTTTATACATGTCAGAAACAGTCTAACCGTTTCACCTAGGGGAGGACTTATACAATCAAACTGACTGACTTATTTTACTAGACCTGAGCTTTAACTTATACTCCTGTTGCGGAGTTTTCTCTAACAAGGGAGGGGTTGTAATAATGTCTTGTGCGGGATAGTCCTTAAGAGCAATGTTCTGGCAATCTTTCGAATCCTGGGAAATGTTTTTAGAAACGGATTTCAATCCTTTAAAAAGTTTTACATGAGAAAGGTGGATCCATCCTTTTCTGCCTTCCTACTTGACGGCAGTACGGGTGGTCAAGAGGACCTGACGTGGCTCCTTCCAACGTGGTTCCAGCGGACTTGATCTGTCAAAATTTCTGATCATCACCAAGGAGCCTGGAACGATCTCGTGCGGTGCCACCTCGGTATTGTCTGGAAATGCGGCGGCAACCTGTGAACGACATGAGTTGAGGGCAGACATCAAGGAAGCTAGGTAATCTGTCAGCATATTACATGAAACATCGGTAATACTTCGGGGTCTAGGAGTACCCCACATGTTAGGGGGGCGGCCGAATACGACCTCATACGGGGACAGACCTGATCTGGAATGTGCGACCATGCGCATATAAAACAGAGCAACTGGCAGAGCTACTAGCCAGTCCACACCTTTTTCTTTACAGACTTTGGCAATACGGATTTTCAGGGTCTGATTATGTCTCTCGACCAGACCGGCTGCTTCAGGATGGCGTACACAATGAAACTTCCACTGGTACCCTAACAACAGGGAAACATGCTTCATGAGTTCGGATGAGAATGGCTGACCGTTATCAGAATATACGACTCTAGGGAGTCCGTATCTAGGGAAGAATTCACGAACCAACTGCTTGGCAGTGGTCGCGGCTGTGTAATCTGGGACTGGATATGCTTCTGTCCACCTGGACAAAGCGCATACTACTACAAGGACATACTTGAAACCTCGACATCGCTCCATCTGAATATAATCCATCTGGAGGACCTCAAAAGGGTGGTCAGGGGGCTGGAAACCACCTTGTTCCACCGGGACACTTTTACCTGGATTAAACTGACAACATATCATACAGGTACGGACTTTCTGCTTGGCTGCAGCTCGTAAATGCTTGTTGAACCAAATGTTCTGAATACTGTCTAACATAGCTTTTTCTCCTAAATGTGCTGGACTATGTGCGGTATTAATAATGACTTGAACCATAGAGTCGGGGAGAAACCATGTGGCTCTACCCTTCGTTAACCATCCTTGATCTGTCTGGACCCCTCCTTGTTCAGACCATTTCTTGATTTCATCGGGAGTAGCATGTAACTGTATATCTATGACGTCTTGTGTAGGGTCCTTAACTGTCATGCATGTAATCGGATCTGGAGTATGTGTCATGTTAACTGGAATGTCTGGAGTCTGTGCTGTAAGCTTGGCTGTGCGGTCTGCTAGATCATTACCTTGGGAAATAATGTCAGTGACTTTCGTATGTGCTTTGCATTTCATGATAGCAATGGATGTCGGTAAATGTATGGCTTCTAACAGGGCTTGAATAAGGAGACCATGCTGAATCTTGGTTCCATGAGAAGTCATGAAACCTCTCTCCTGCCAGAGCACTCCGAAGTCGTGTACAACTCCGAATGCGTAACGTGAGTCTGTGTAAACATTAACTTTCAGGTTCTTGGCATGTATACAAGCTTGTGTCAGAGCGACTAGCTCTGCTGCTTGAGCGGACAGGGTATCAATACGGTGTGTTTCAATAACTTCGGTGTCAGTAGTTACTGCATACGCGGCGACTAGTTCTCCTGTACTAGTTCTCATACATGAACCATCCACATAAAGTGTCAGGTCAGGATCTGGTAACAGAATGTCTGTCAGGTCTTGTCTTGGCTTTGTCGTAATGTTAACTACTTCCACACAGTCATGTGTGTCTGGATTTGAATTAACTGATGGTAACAGTGTAGCAGGATTCAGAACGTTGCAGCGTCTAATTTCTATGTGTGGCTGGAACAGTGTCAATTCATAACCTGTTAAACGTGCAATTGTCAAGTGCTGAGTTTGTGTTCGGTTTAAAAGAACTTCTACTGAATGTGGGACTTGTACTGTCAGGGAATGCCCCAAAACTATGGAATCACTTTGTCTGATAGCTAGTGCTGTGGCTGCAACTGACTTGAGGCACGCAGGCAACGCCTGGGCGACTGGATCTAATGTGCTCGAAAAATAAGCACAGGGCTTGTATTGTCCTGCTTGATCTTGTGTGAGAACAGATAATGCTGTACCTTCGCGTTCAGTAACGAAAAGTGTAAAAGGCTTACTGTAGTTCGGTGTAGCTAGAACTGGAGCTTGACATAGGGCTTTCTTTAACTCATTGAAACTAAGTGTATGGTCAGATGTCCAAGGGAGGACAGTCGATACGGCTGCCACCTGTGTCGTTAACTGTATCAGTGGCTTGACTAGAAATGCATACTGGGGAATCCATTGTCTACAATAAGAAGTAAGGCCGATAAAGGCACGTACCTCCTTCTGGGTTCTGGGCTGGGGAAGACTCGCTATTAACTGGATACGGTCTGGTGTCAACTGCCTACCCCTCTTGGACAGCAAGTGTCCTAAGTATACCACTTGCTGGACACAGAATTGAAGCTTCGAAGGTGACACCTTGTGCCCCATCTCGGCTAGAAAATACAAAACTGTCAGTGACGCTCGCTCGCAGTCACGTTCAGAACGGGCTGTGATCAGTAGATCATCGACATACTGGAGCAGGGCAGTGTCAGTTGGCATGTGAATATTGTCTAGTTGTCTCTTGAGTGCTTGACTGTAAATACTAGGACTTTCTGTGAAACCTTGAGGAGCGCGTGTAAACATATAGCTCCTTCCATTTAAACAAAATCCGAAAAGAAACTGGCTGTCTGGATGAATGGGAACACTGAAAAATGCATTCTTGAGGTCAATGACAGTGAAAAACATGGCTTCGGAATCAATAGCAGTTAACAGGGAAGAAATGTCTGGGACAACTGGGTACTGAGGAATAATACATTTATTAAGCTCTCGTAAATCAATCACTAATCGATATACTGGGGGTGCATTCGGATCAGTACGTTTCATGACTGGAATGATCGGAGAATTGCATACATTGGAGTCAGTTTCTACAACTACTCCTTGAGCCATGAGCTCGTCAATAATTTTGGATAAGGCTGCTACAGCCTCAGGTGGCAATCTGTACTGTCTGATTCGGGGTAACACTACACCTGGTTTGAGAGTCACACGATGGGGTGTGATTTGCATGTAACCTACATCAGTTGGACCTTGCGCCCATAAATGCTGTGGAACATTAGACAATCTTGAATCAAAATCTCGTAATACATAGTGACCCTTAAAGTCACGTAGGAACAGACGTATTCCCTCTGGGGAACAGCATATGACTGCACCTAACTCTTTCAGTGTTTTAATGCCTAATAGGTTTTCTGGACATGACTTAGTAAGTAACAGATCAGTAGTACGGGACAATGGACCTACTTCTAGTGTAACTGGCTTAGATATCTCATTAACTATTGGCTTTCCTGAAAATTCAAGGGAAACATTTCTTGAGCCTGAGAGCGGAGCCCCTGGAACTTCGGCATGACTAATTGTGGTCCTACTTGCCCCTGTATCGATCAAAAACTTTCTGTCTTTCCCTAATACTTGACTGTGAACATAGGGACCTTCTTGATCTACAGGTATCTCGATGAGAGGCAAGCCTACCTCCCTCTCTAGGCTGTTTCATGAATATGGCTGGTACTCTGGATACTCAGACTGTGCATACTGGTACATCTGTGATGTGACATGCTGTGTTGCAGCGATAGGCTGCGGTGCGGTAACTGTCTGTTGTGCATTCTGTGGCTGAGAAGTCTGTGAAACTTGTTCTTGTCTAGGCGGACGTGGTCTTTCTTTAGTTTTACCAGTAGCTATATTATGTTTCAGAACTGCACACTCGTTTATAAAATGACCTGGCTGTTTACAATAATTGCAGTTCCCTCTAACGGGAGCTGCAGGATGACTGGCTTGATTCGGACCCCTCTTCTGACTGTCTTGAGGAACGGATTGTGCAACTAGTACTTTCATTTTCGTGTCTTTCATACGTTTTCTTTCGTGTTCTTGCTCTTCCCTGATTCTATTCTGGTGATACTGGAGCATCTGGAGCATCTGGGACGGAGTATTTGCTTGCCAGGTGCTTTCGACTTTCAAAACTCGGTTTTTAATTTGTGGGCTTGAATTTTCGACTAATTTGGTAACGAAAAGGTGAGGGTATGACTCACTACTTGTCTTGAGACCACTGTTGATACTGAAACATTTTTCAAATCTAGAATAAAAATCACTAATATCTTCATCTTGTTTCTGTTTACAGGCTGAGATTGCATCCCAGTCTTCTTTTCTCGTTGTCAATAATCTGGGTAAAACTTGAATCAATAATTCTGGTAATTCTTTACATTTATCTCCAAGACCGGTACCTGGTACTCGTGCCTTGTCTTCAGCTTCTAGAGCTGTCCAATCGATCTTTTTCTCTCCCACCTCCCATTCTTTTTCCTTTAGCTTTTCATATACCCCTGCGGGCAGCAGGACCTTTAACATTTTAATGATATCTGGGTAAGTGTATTCTCCCATACGGAGCATGTCTTTTAATTCTCTATGGAACCCTGCTGGATCTTTGTCATGACAGGGAATTAATTTCTTCATTTCAAGAAGTTCCATCTTTGAAATCGGAGTGTATACAAACACTCGTTGCATTACGCCACCCGCCCCTTGGACTGGGTGGACCTCTCGTAACGGATTCTGTCTGTCTATGTAGAATGGTTTACTTTCTGGGGGTGAGACATGAACAAAATGCGGGTTCAGGAACGTTCTATATTTGTGGCGCTGTTCTAGAATGACACTAATTAAATCGGTACCTAGACCTCTCCATCTATACTGGAGTAACTCGTTCAGGATATCGTGTAACGGGCCTGGATCAGAATGTTGACCCTCATACAGAGTAATGAGGTACTGGATCATATACATACCCACCAGTCGCTGCTCGGCTGGGGGCAGTTTCAGAAACATTTGTGCCACTATTTCGTCTGGAAAAGTGGTAGAATCAGTAATCCATCGGACTGCTGATCGGGCTAGTTCTTGTTCATGCATAGTACTTAATTCACTGTAACCGACTCGTGATTTCAGAATGTGATCGGTAGCTTGAAATACTTGTTCTAGAGAACCTTGTTCTGGTGCTTGATGATGGAAAATAGACTTGCGTTCTAGGCGTAAATGGCGATCTGGAAATCTAGATTTTCCTACATACGCTATTCTGGCGGGATTCTCGTCTTCCTCTTCAGGATCAGAGATACTTTCTTTCTCGCTTACTTGTGCTGCTTTACGCTGTTCGTGTATCTTTATTATTTCTTTACGAATTTTCTTGTACATACTCTCCATAGCACCGACGGTCTTGTGCTTACCCTCGGCTATATTATCACTCCACCTTGTCAGGATCCTCATTTCGGCAGAATCTTTAGACGGGTAATCTTGTTCTCTTATTAGACAATTGATCAGGAACTTTAATATCATGAGCTGGATCTCGGCTTTCCTTTGAGACATAATCTCGCCAATACTTTCTGGATCATCCCCTGTACGGATGAAACGATATATTCTGTCTAGATCTTCTTTCATATTCGGCAAGGTGACTAGATACTCGGTCACTCTCCTTACACGTAAGGAATATAAAACCATATTATATTCGCCTGGAACTGGATCATAGACACATTCGGTAAGGGTTTGCCTGATTTCTGTAACAGACTGATGTTTAGGCGTGCGCTGTAACGCTTGAGCATGTAATTCGAGTAATGTTAAACGCTTGTGTGGCGGCGGGGTTTGAGGAGGACCTCCTCCTACGGCCCCTAGACTAGAATCGTCGATTGACATTCTTCGTCCTGGCAGGGTCGGTAATTGTAACGTGGGCTGGACTTGTATGGCAGGCTGACCCGGGGGAGCTGTTAAGGGCACCCCGGTGTCTGGAGGAGCGGGAAGTGCCTGATTTACAGGGACTGGCGGAGCGCGAACAGGATTTGCATATTCTGGGACTGTGTCGTCCAAGTAGGACGAAATAAAAATATCAGCTGCGGTCTGTTTGTGACGTAGCTTGGTCGGAACTAATGGTGGCGGGAAATTACTGGATGCCTCTGGGGTCGCTTTTGGCAAACCTTCGGCAAGAAGAGGATACATACCCTTAATGAGGGCATGCCTCTGTCTGTCTGACTGTTCGGCTTTGACTTGTTCACCTATCTCGATTAATTCTCTTTCTTGGGCTCGTTCCTGGGATTCTCTACTTAACTCTGACTTTCTGACTTCCTTTTCCGTTCTTCTATGAGCTTCTTTACGCCATAACTCGATGGCATCTTTCTGTGACTGTCTGGCTTTCTTTTTCCATAATGCTTCTTCTACTCGCATGATACATTCGGCATCCCATGTACCCGATACGGGCCATCTATACTTTTCTTCTAACTGTTTGGTATACTCTACCCATAAATCTAGATACATTATGGCGCTTATGCCATGTTTCTGATACATAAAATGACCTGGACTGTCCCTGGGCGGGACAGGAACTGCTTCCTCTAATAAACCCTTTCTAGTTTTTAACTGACGTAACTTGGAAAAGAGCGGCATTGTAAACTTGAATCGGAACACAATACAATACACGAAAAACAATAACAATTAGGAAAACAATTCAGGCATACCACGACATTGGAAAGACATTAAACAACATTATAAATGACAGTTCGAACAGAATATTACCTGGAATACTGAGAACAGAAACAGAACAGAATTTCTCGAGAACGGAACAGACTAGAATTACTGGATGCACTGCTGTAACAGTACGGAACATACCGGTCCCATAAAGGGACGCATCAAGACCCGTATCCACCTAGGTGAACACTTCGTTTGTGAGTCTGGGCACCACCAACCCACGGACCAGGAGTCAATTTAGATTGGTCCTGTCTAGATACTACCCCAGCAATGGTACTCACCGGGCAGCACGGAACGGAAGGCCTCGGACGGGACTGGACTGCTACGACGACGAACTTCGGACTTCGGACTTCAGTTACGGGTGGGCCTCCGGATACCTCGGACCTTGGACTCTCGGCTTGGGCTCTGGTCGGGACTCGCCGCGTTCCTCCACCGTCTCGTTCGGATGCTGGACCGCCTCCTCCGTCTCCTCCGTGGGCCTGAGGGATACTTGAAGCAGAAATATCTGCACGTGGCCGGTATGGTTCCGTCACGGCTGCAGAGGGTCAGGGGGTCGGCGTGGCTTCACCGACGCGTGGGGAAAGGGCAAGTCCCTATTCGGGCGCCATTATGTGGTATATAAATAAATAATTCCGGATCTATTTTTGGATGAATAAATGAATAACAGATAGCTCAATAAAATAAGAGTCAAGATTCGAGGTAGTAGGAGTTTCTGCAGGTTTATTACAGCATAAGGACAGGATCAGGACAACCTGCATAGAACGGGGGTAACAGGGCCCAGCAGGACAACTGGGGCCCAGCAGCTGCCGGGGCTTGATCTGGGATGAGCGCGCTAACTTTTAATAACAATACATCGACTTATATACATAGCGCAAACACATAGCATTACATTGCAGTAGGCGTAGCAGTGGGTGGAGCAGAAGGCGTGACGCATAGCAGTCGCGAAAGATAACAGTAGAAAGAGGTGTAACTGGGAGTATATTTAGACATGTGATGCAAACGTAACAGAATATGTCTTGAATGGGCGGAAACATTGGAGGGGGCTACCTAAGGAGCCGGGACCTCTAACCTAATGGTGCGCGAAAACTGGCAATGACGTGTTACTAGGAGAAGCTGGGGGCTACGGACTCTGTGCTAGGAGCAGAGACTAGAGTCTGGAGGGTCGGAGCGACATGTACCTAAACCCTATCTGGTATCTGATGTTTAGGGAACATGTTGATATAAACTAGAAGTCATGAGGGGAAAAGCTAACTTGATTCTAAGACTGGACCATGCATTATTCTACATGTAGTGCGTGATGAAGAATATTAAATGACCATTAATACAGTATTTCTCTAACGTGGAGCCGAGAAGGCTAGACAATGACGGAAACTATTGATGCAGTTCAGTAGCTTAGGAATGCAGAAAAGGAGGACTGAACTGATAACTGGAACTATAACATACTTTTGGCAGACTCAGAGGCAGAGCCAAGCTGCACCGGGCACTGCGAGGCAGGAAGTAAGTGAAGGGTCGAGGATACAGGTGGGGGCTGTATCGCTCCTCAGCGAGGCTTTCAGGAGACAGGAGCTGAATCTGATGTCCGGGCCCTTTTGAGGCCTAGAAACGGGGACTTTATAATGGAATAACGTGCACACTGAGAAACGTGGCAATATAACTTTACATAGGCCTGATATTCGTAGTATTCACGAGGACTGGAAACTGACATACCAGAGGTGGACACAACTGTAATTGCGTCATTAATCAGACACGGGGAATAACATATGCATATTGGTCATGCACACATAACATATGATGGATGAGGCGTAGGGACACAGAACATGGCAAAATTTACTTTTCCACAAAACTCGAATGGCCTCGTCTGTAGGAATTGAAGCTCTTTTGGGTTAATGATAAAGGGCAGTATCATCTGCATAAACAGGGTAACTAATGGGCTTATTGTCTAATTTGGGGCAAGGCCATTTGGGTGATCCAAACACAGGGACAGGTCTGCCAAATATAATTATAAAGTAAATAGCAGGGGCGCTAAAACTCCCCCTTAATTTAGACCGTTCATGGTCCATGATCTCGAAGTCAGGACACCCCATGCAAGCTTTATTTGCATCCAGGTGTCATCATGCAATGCCAATGAAAAATATAAGAAGGTTTGATCAAGGCCTCAATTCGCTAATTTACCCCACAATTTGTTACAATTAACTTTATTGAAAACCTGTGAGCAATCAACATTTATATAATGATGTGTCCTTTCAGCGTCTTATTCACTACCACAATCTATGTAAAAGCTGTGATATTATCACTAATAGAGCAGCCTGAACTAAAGCCCATTTGATTAACAGGAATGCGCTTGTTGTCAAACACCCAATCATGCAGGTCGGATAATAACATAAAAATGCAAAAATCTTCCCTTCTGAGTCCAGTAGGGCAATAAGAGGATAGTTCTTCAGATCACCCTTCCGACCTTTTTTTTTATAAATTGGATGGATTAATGCAACTTTCCAGGATAACAGAATTTGACTTAACTGTAAGATAAACAAAAACAATCTATGTTTTTTTTTTAGTCTTTAGTTCGATAAAAATCATAAAAGACACATTAACATGACAATTTGCATTGATGACAAGTTTAAAACAATATCCAGCAGCAAAGGGCATCCAAAAAGCAGTAGTACATACACATAGTCAATCTCCATCGTTAAAACTATAAATAATTCAATTAATAAAATAGTTATATTAATCTATGTAAAATTTCTGTCCAGGAACCAGGGTCAGCTTTAAATATATCAATGGGCATTCCGTTGGGCCGTGCGGTCTTAGATGACGCGATTTCGCTATTAACCCCGTAATATTCTTGATGGTAGCTGTGAAATGCTGTTTGCAACATACAGGCACTGGGTATATCACCTAATTTTAATAGCATATGTGTCAACAATGAACAGCTCTCATTTATCAAAGGGGATAAAGTGACCCCTGGCAGGGTGATTAGTCCCAAGCCCATGGCCGACCTAAGACTAAAAGCGCTTGAAGTTGTCGATTTTATTGAGGGATGTAAGTGGGCCCAAGCAGCAGCTTCTTGGGCATAACGACATTCCTGAACTTTCTTCCTATAACCTCATTTTTAACTCTTTTATATGTAAGTCTTAAAGTCAAAGAAGGTTGTTCCATTGGAATCCGGTGTAATTGCCTCCTGAGAGCTGTACCAGGATCGTTATTATGAGGCTTTTGATTTGGTGTCATGCGCTCTGGGGTTGATGAGATAAAGTGCATGATTTGGATTAAAAGGTGTTCCCAGTCACTTAGCCAATTGGGAGGATAATTCTCGTTATTGTTATTTCAATCTTGAAATCCTGTGTTCCAAGTGCTTTTACCGTGACATTTTTTTTAAAATTTCTTTATTGCAGTTTTATGGTATACTTTACATGTTTAAATAGTTACATCTCACGGACCACCTGAACAATAGGCAATACAATACCCGGTCGGAAGCTATTGATCCAATGTGGGTTGCCACTGAAGTATTTACCAAGCCGACAATTAGTATGAACATTAGCATTAGTAATCACAGTAACTTGTAACTGAATGCCCACCCTCCCAGTCCCCCCACCCCACCGGGACCACCCACCTATAGGTCCATCTAACAGCAGTTCAATCAGGGGTATCCTTGCATCCCTATCCTTGTCGGGGGGTTTCAATTCCCATGAGACTATCCCCAGGCGACACCGTCTGTGTAGAACTAGGGGAGCTTCTCCCTATCTCCTGGACCATTAGCCCCCACTCCTGCAATACTTCCAGGAGTTTGGCATCCCTTCTGGTACTACGTATGTGCCCCTCCTCCGCCAATGCCCATTCCTTCAGGTCCGCTTTCCTGTTCACTATCAGCGGCCCATGTTGTGCCAGCCAGTGAATCGCTATTCGCCGCCTAGCTGTCACAAGCTTTTAGCTTGACATTGAGTGCCTCGATCCATCTGATTGTACGCTGGTTAATAGATACTAAAGTATTTTTTATACATGAACCAGCTGTGGCCCAGGGTCTAGAGGAAATTGTAAGTTAATATTTGTGGGTCGTGATCACTTTCTTGTCTTGAAAGAATGCCATAACTCTTGCAGATAGAAAAAATATAGTAGTGTGTAGTCGATTATACTTTTTGCACAATGCAATGTGAACATGGGTCTAGCAGGTTGGTCAGTAGGGAATCTTCCATTTGGCACCCGGAAACCCAAGTCAAATTAGAATCCAAATTAGAATCTAGACAAACAGTGACAAACAGTGACTTCTAGTGTGTGTCCACCAATTATAGGTGATGAAACATCAAAGAATGAGTCTGGTGGCTCCTAAGGCGATATCCTATTTCCATAGTTTGATAACACGTTATTATTGAAGTCACTTGTGATCAACATCTTTGCAGTCGAAAACAGGTCTAAGATGTATTCAATTTCAACCAAAACACTAGGGTCCTAATTACGAGTCTGGAGGTTCAAGGACCTCCAGACACTTGGTGGTGTGGCGGTCCAGCCACTGTCGCACCAGCAGGCTGACCGCCCCATTACGAGTTGGGGCCACCGCTGCCAGGAAACCGCCATTCCCTGGTGGTGGTGCAGCGGTCTTGATACCGCAGTATGCTTGAAAGGATCGCCACAGTCCCATCAAGCATATTACGAGTTTCCTCGTGGAATCAGCATGAAACCCGCAGCAGAGAGGAAACAGAGGGGGCCCTACAGACCCTACTGGTGACTCAGGCCATGTGGATGCATGCTGGGCGGCACAACATGTGCTCCCCTGTATGCATGCACCCCAGTTCCAGCATGGCATGGACTTTACAGTCTATGCTGTGCAGGAACTGTTTATGACATTCCTATTGCAGTGCCAATTTTCAGAGGCACCGCTGTGGGAACACCAAAAAACAGCCTGCCGCACAGGAGGAAACTCCTAATCTAGCAGGCGGCCCGGCCAAGGCTTTGGCGCAGCGGGAGAGTGGCGGTGGTGAACTCCCCGCTCCCCCTGCACCAAAAGTCATAATCAGGGCCTAAATGTTTTGATTTATCTTTTATCAACATTGGCAGAAAGTATATGTTCAATATCAGTAACAGATGCTGGCTTTTATGGCCCAGCAGCACTGGTAACACGAAGTCTGTTCTTGGTTTCCGGATTGTGGTTTTTTGGTGCTAAGCAATTTTTAATCAGGGTCATCAGTCCTCCAGCTGGTTTGTCCATCTTCCTGTAAGATGCACTAACTTCATGTGTGGTAGTCAGGTAAAGAGGTACAATGTAAACGTTTCCCAGATCCAGTCTGACACCTGGAAAATATTCAAAAGGTGAGGAATCTGATGCTAGAAGTCTCTATCAAATAGGTTTCATTACTAATTATCTCAAATTTCTTCTGGTACAGCTCACTAATGAAAGTGACTCACAGCGCTGGATTTATAGAAGTGGTATGACAGAGAATATGCCAAAAAACAACAAACATCCCACCTATAGCTTCACAGGTTGCAAGGAGGGATGAGCTGCACAGGTTTCAAGGAGGGATGAGCTGCGCAGGTTGCAGGCAGTGAGGAGGGATGAGCTGCGCAGGCTGGAGGCAGTGAGGAGGGATGAGCTGCGCAGGTTGGAGGCAGTGAGGAGGGATGAGCTGCGCAGGTTGGAGGCAGTGAGGAGGGATGAGCTGCACAGGTTGCAGGCAGTGAGGAGGGATGAGCTGCACAGGTTGCAGGCAGTGAGAATAAATGAACTGCACAGGTTAAAAGCAGTGAGGAGGGATGAGCGGCACAGGTTGCAGGCAGTGAGGAGGGATGAACTGCACTGGTTGCAGGCAGTGAGGAGGGATGAGCGGCACAGGTTGCAGGCAGTGAGGAGGGATGAACTGCACTGGTTGCAGGCAGCGAGGAGGGATGAGCTGCACAGGTTGCAAGCATTGAGGAGGGATGAGCGGCACAGGTTGCAGGAAGTGAGAAGGGATGAACTGCACATGTTGCAGGCAGTGAGGAGGGACGAGCTGTACAGGTTGCAGGCAGTGAGAAGGGATGAGCTGCACAGGTTGCAGGCAGTGAGAAGGGATGAGCTGCACAGGTTGCAGGCAGTGAGGAGGGATGAGCTGCACAGGGTGCAGGCAGTGGAAAGGGATGAACTGCACAGGTTGCAGGCAGTGAGAAGAGATGATCTGCACAGGTTGAAGGCAGTGAGGAGGGATGAGCTGCAAGGGTTGCAGGCAGTGAGGAGGGGTGAACTGCACAGGTTGCAGGCAGTGAGGATGGATGAACTGCACAGGTTGTAGGCTGCTAAGGGATGAGCTGCACAGGTTGCAGGCAGTAAGGAGGGATGAGCTGCACAGGTTTCAGGCAGTGAAAATCGATGAGCTACATACGTTGCAGGCAGTGAGCAGGGATGAGCTGCACAGGTTGCAGGCAGTGAGCAGGGATGAGCTGCACAGGTTGCAGGCAGTGAGCAGGGATGAGCTGCACAGGTTGCAGTCAGTGTGCAGGGATGAGCTGCACAGGTTGCAGGCAGTGAGGAGGGATGAGCTGGACAAGTTGCAGGGAGTGAGGAGGAATGAGCTGCACAGGTTGCAGGCAGGAAGGAGGGAAGAGCTCCACAGCTTGTAGAATGCAAGAGACATGAGGTGCACAGGTTGAAGGCAGTGAGGAGGGACGAGTTGCACAGGTTATTGGCTGCAAAGGAGATAAGCTGCACAAGTTGCAGGCAGGGAGGAGGGATGAGTTGCACAGGTTGGAGGCAGTGAGGAGGGAAGAGCTCCACAGCTTGTAGACTGCAAGAGACATGAGGTGCACAGGTTGAAGGCAGTGAGAATGGATGAATTGCACAGGTTGCAGGCAGTGAGGAGGGAAGAGCTCCACAGCTTGTAGAATGCAAGAGGGGTGAGGTGCACAGGTTGAAGGCAGTGAGGAGGGACGAGTTGCACAGGTTGCAGGCAGTGAGGAGGGATGAGCTGCACACGTTGCAGGCAGGGAAGAGGGATGAGTTGCACAGGTTGTAGACTGCAATGGGATGAGCTCGACAGGTTGCAGGCAGTGAGGAGGGATGAACTGCTTCTAGGGCAGCTCATTCTGGAGTCTTCTGGTACCTCCCCGACGGCGGTGCTGTTTCCTAGGGAGTCCTGCAGTACCTGTGGCACGATTGTCTTGTTTTATTTTTGTCCTCTATGGGGTCCCTTGGCCCCCAACCCAGAAGTGCTTAGGGATCAGGGGTTCCCTACCCTGCATCTTTGTATATATTTTTTTGTAAAGAAGATTCGGACACGGGAACCGAGCCCTGTTGTCCAGGAATATTTTCAAGGTACTTAAATGTGGAGTTAAAAATAGCAAATCAATATTCACTTATACGGACACTTACCGTCTCAGTATTTTGTTAATGATAATTTGGTAGCACAATCTTTCTGTGGTCGATATTTTGACATATAATGGTTATTCCCTGCCGCACTGATTTGTATATGATTCCCTTGCCGTGCCTGTGAGTGGCCATGTGTGGTGTGTGACTTACTCCAATGGTAGCTGGAGTACACTTGAGCCTCTTTGGCTTTAATTTGTGTGGCATAGATGTGGCTGTAAACCTTTGGTACCACCAGTGGCTTATTCAGGATTATCAGTGAAATCTCACTTCTACAAGCCTTTTCTGTGCTGGGACGCCCACCGTGCATACATTATACTTATCGCAGGGGTTACAAAGTGATGCATCTGCCTAGATGTGTCATTTTGTAAATATGGGCAATGTGGCACATTTTTTCTTTATGCCACCACAGTGCCACAAAAAATAATGCAATGGAGGCATAAGGGCCTCATAAATCAGGCATAATATGTATTAGTACCTCAGGTTGCTGTCAGGAGTCTAGAGGTCAATTAACACCCTAGTTGTTCCTGTTGCCTCCACCAACTGGCGACTTTCCAGTAGCCCCTGTTCTCCTCCTGGGTTTCCAGTGAGGCCTGGGCAACACACAGAGGCAAACATGATCTATTTCAAGCCATCACCCATGATGTCACCCTGATGTTTAAGACATTTTCCATGTTTGGACGCGCATCCTCCCACGCTGTCGTTAGTGGAGATGTGTGGGTTGAAATCCTCTTAAGTGCAGCCACAGGGCTCCATTGTGTGGAAGTTGTCATCTGTCAACAAATTGTAGCTGCCATGGTGCTCTTCAGATCCTTCCACCGGAAACAACTCAACCTCTTGAATGTGTGATAGGGCGAAGTGGTGATTACATGGTGAAAGCATTACAAAGTGGTGATTACGCGCAGTACGCATTGCGAAGTGGTGATTACACGCAGTACACATTGTGAACTGTGGCATCCACATTAAAGCATCTGGGTCTCGCTTTGCAGGTGGCTGCTAGGTTTAGAGCTATTTAACAATTTTTATAGTTTTTTATTATATTGTTTAATATGTTTGAATATTTGTGTAGGTTTCTCTACTGTTTAATACTACATAGCTACATTTTACATTTTTACGTTAACTAGTCTATATTTTTGCTTCTTTAATTTCTGCACGGTCATGTATAAGGGTGTGTGGAATGCTGAAATGTATATGACTATCTATACTGAAGTATTAAATACCCATAAGGACTTGTCCCGCTCATCCCTCCTCACTACCCACAACGTGTGAAGCTCATCCCTCCTCCCTGCTGCAACCTTTGCAGCTCATCTCCCCTGCAGCCTACAACCTGTGCAGTTCATCCATCCTCACTGCCTACAACCTGCGCAGCTCATCCCTCCTGTTAGAACCAGGAGTCTCTGGTTGGCAGAGGTAAGTACCTTAGCCCAAGTAGGGACCCCTGGTTCCGGTCAGGGCGACGGAATAACCCTCTGAGATAACCCCTGCTCACCCTCTAGGTAGCATGGCGCGAGCAGTCTAGGCTAAACAGAGGCAATGTGGATAACATTTGCACTTAACACAACAATAATCCCCAATCCACCACAAACTGAGACCACACAGGTAAGTATATTTTATAAAAATATATAGCTTTATCTAGTTTCAGCATGTAAATGAAGCAGTTGCATGATAATCACTTCTTTAGACAACTTAGCATTTTATCTTACAGGTTGCACTTAATTTCTAGGATGGTACTTGTAAATAGGCAGTTCTTGTCATTTAAAACAATAGTCTCAGGTCTCTCAAATCAGGGGTCTAAAAATAATGCCCCTGGTTTCTCTTCGATCCGCTCTAAAAACGAGCAATAAACACAATGCCCCCTTTGGCCCCCACCTCGGGGCTTCAAGCGCTGTCAATGCGCTTCTGCGCGAGGCTCGGGGACTCTTTCTCGTCCCAGGTGCAGCCTCGCGCCTCCTTGAAACTCAGGCGCGCCGGCCGTGCAGATTGCACGCGTCCCCGCCCCGGCCGGTCCCCTTTCCTCTCCCGCCCGCTCTCGACAATCCAACGAGCGTCAGGGGAGGCGGTGAGGCTCACCTGGTGGGGGGACGGCTGGCCAGGGGTGCGGGACGCTTCCAAGTCCCTCGGTCAGATCTCTTCCCCGGTCCCGGCGGTGATCTCCCGGCTCCTCGGCAGCTTCAGTCGAGGCAGCCAATACCGTCGCGGCTCTCCAGACGAGACCCTCTGAGCGCGAGGCCGCCAACCAATGGCAGCGCGGCCTCGCCGATGACGCTACGCTCCGCGGGCCAATCACGGCCCGATCCTGCTGATGACGCTGCGCCGCACGGGCCAATCCCGTCGCGGCGTTAGTGAGGGGGCTCGGCTCCCTCCACCAATGGGAGCACGGCGGCTTCGTTCTTCGCCGCGGCAGCTCCTGGATCTCGGAGCAAGTTGCGGGGGGGTTTCCTGGCCCCGGGCCGCGGTGGTGATTTGGCGGCAAAGGGTTTTCAAGGGCGCTGGTCTCGACTAGACCCCCCTCTCGACCTTGCCACCACCTGGGAGCGGATTTCATGAGGGGAGGCTCCCCAAGCCTCCGACCCTCACGGTTAATGTGCCGATGAGCACACCGATCCCTTCCTCACGCTCCGCAGTCCAGCACCACGCGTCTCGGGTCCCAACAGCACGATTTTTCAGCCGTTTTCTGGGATAGCTTTAGGAACCTTTAGTCCTGGGTTCCCAACAGGAGGCCAGCTCTTCTCAGGCCCTTGGAGATTCAGTTGTAGACATAGCACACAGCAGAGTCTTGGCAGTTTCAAGTAGGCAGGGTCACAGCACACAGCAAAGCCCCTTTCTTCTCCTTAGCTTCCAGTCAGACAACAGAACAGGTCAGCCCTTAGAGCACACAGCAAGGCAATCTTCCTTTGGTTCTCTAGCCGTCCTCCTTCCAGCCGAGGTTCCTTCTTGGTTGCAGAATTTCAGAATCTAATCTTCTGTAGTCAGGGGTCCTTTCCTTATACCCCTCAATGTCTTTGAAGTCCTTTGAAGTCTTTGTGCATGGAGGCCCTGGGTCCAGTCTAAACCAGTTCTGGGGGTTGCGGAGCACTGAGGTGTCTCTGGTTTTCTTCTCCCTGTCAGCTTCAGGGCCAGAGGTGTCAGTTGACCACCAGGAGGGAGCTAGCATGGGGGAGGTAGGCCGGCACAGCCCAGTACTTATCAGGCATTCCTTCCTCCCACCTCCCAGGCAGGCAGATGTGCCCTTTCATCCCCGGGCTGGCTCCGACCCTCTCCTCCGGGGCTCTGCAGCCCCCCCTGTCACATCCAGACCAGGCAGGCATTCCACAAACCCAGGCACACAGAAAGGTTTAGACAAGAGAACAGCCACTTTCTAAAAGTGCTATTCTCCAACACAGGATTTAAAAACACCCTTCACTAAAAGATGTGTCATTAAATTCTGAGTTCAGGGATATCCTTCACTTATGTCCCATCTTGTTCCTATGGGAAGATAGGCTGGTATCACATGGGCCCAGCCTCCTCCATGTTACTCTATGGAGCAAGATAGCCTTTCAGCAGTGAGCACATAACATGGCTGCAGCCCACTACCAGAGCATACTACCTGCACTAGTACATGCTCTACCTTATCCATACACTGCACCCTGCCCAGGGGGGTACCTTGAGCCTTCCATAGGGGTGACTGATGTGCACAGACAGGGAAGGGTTAGGCCTAGCCAGTGGGGACACTGGCCAGGCTGACATGGCAGTCAATGACTGCACACAGGCTCTGCGCTGGCAGGCCTGAGTCACCATTTTAAAGCTACTCACGTGGGTGGCGCAATCTGCGCTGCAGGCCCACTAGTAGCATTTGTCATCACCAGCCCTGGCACACACAGTGCACTTTACTAGGGACTTCGTGGTGATACAAATATGCCAATCAGGTATATTCCATCAATATCACAATTTACAGAGGGAGCACTTACACTCTGACACTGATCAGCAGTGGCAGAGTGTCCAAAGCATCTTAATCAGCAAAAACGAAATCCAGCACAGCATCACAACACATGAGTCAGAGGCAAAAAGATGGGGGAAGAACCACGCCAAAAGGTGTCAGGTCTAACACGTGTCCCCTCCAGCTGAAAGTGGGGAGAACTACCCAACCTCTTGGGAGTCCTCATCACTAAGGCGGAAGAATCTGGACAGACCGTCAGCATTGGCGTGTTCTGTACCAGGGCGGTGCTCCACCGTAAAGTCCATCCCCTGTAGGGAAATGGACCACCTCAACAATTTTGGATTCTCACCCCTCATCTGCATTAACCATCTGAGGGGCCTGTGGTCGGTCTGAACACGGAAGTGAGTCCCAAACAGGTAGGGCCTCAGCTTCTTCAGAGCCCAGACCACAGCGAAAGCTTCTCTTTCGATGGCACTCCATTTCTGTTCCCTGGGGATTAGCCTTTGGACATGAAAGCCACTGGTTGGTCTCCGCCCTCATCATTAATCTGTGAGAGCACTGCTCCCACGCCTTGCTCTGAAGCGTCAGTTTGCACAATTAACTCACTGGAAAAGTCAGGTGCCTTAAGCACCGGTGCTGTGCACATGGCAGTTTTGAGGGTGTCAAAAGCAGTTTGACAGGCCTCAGTCCAATTCACTTTCCTGGGCTGATTCCTAGATGTCAGCTCTGTCAAAGGGGCTACAATGGTGCCATAACCTTTGACAAACCGTCTGTAATACCCGGTGAGACCTAAAAAGGCTCTCACCTCAGTCTGGGTCTTGGGGGGTTCCCAAGCCAGAATGGTATCAATTTTTGCCTGTAGGGGTGCCACCTTGCCGCTCCCCACCTGGTGTCCCAAGTACACCACAGATCCCTGCCCTATCTGGCATTTACTGGCCTTGATAGTGAGGCCTGCCTTCTGCAGAGCCTTCAACACTTCAGTGAGGTGTTGCAGGTGTTCCTCCCAAGTGGAGCTGAACACAGCAATGTCATCCAGGTAGGCTGCGCTGAATTGCTCCAGCCCTGCCAGTACCTGGTTGACTAATCTCTGAAATGTGGCGGGAGCATTTTTCAACCCAAAGGGCATGACACGGAACTGGAAGTGTCCCTCTGGTGTGGAAAATGCTGACCTCTCCTTTGCCCCGTCAGTTAAGGCAATCTGCCAGTACCCTGAAGTCAAATCAAAAGTACTCAGGTACTGGGCAGCTCCCAACCGATCCACCAGCTCATCAGCTCTGGGGATGGGGTACGCGTCAGTCTTGGTGACCGCATTGAGCCCACGGTAGTCCACGCAGAACCGAAGTTCTGGGGTGCCACCGGGGGTAGCAGCTTTCTTAGGCACTAAGACCACTGGGCTAGCCCAGGGGCTGCTGGAGGGCTCAATAACCCCAAGCGCCAACATCTTGGAAACTTCTTCCTTGATGCTAGCTCGGACCTTGTCAGCCACCCTGTAAAACTTCTGTTTCACAGGCATGCTGTCTCCAGTGTCCACGTCGTGGACGCACCACTTGGTGACACCTGGGGTCAGGGAGAACAGTGGGGCGAACTGACCCAAGACTTGGCGACAGTCCTCCTGCTGTTCTGGGGTCAGGGTGGGGGAGAGGACCACACCATCCACTGACCCATCTTGCTCCTCGACTGCCAGGAGGTCAGGGAGAGGATCACTATCCTCCTCCCCTCCAGCATCTGTAGCCATGAGCATCGTCACTTCAGTCCTCTCAAAGTGGAGTTTGAGGCGGTTCACATGCAGCACTCTCAGGGGCTGCCTGGGAGTCTTCAGGTTAACCAAATAGGTAACCTCGCTCTTGCGCTCCACCACCTCATATGGCCCAGACCACTTGTCGCGGAGCGCACAAGGCTCCACTGGCGCCATTACCCACACTTTCTGACCAGGTTGGAACTCAACCAAAGAAGTGTTCTGGTCATACCACCTCTTCATTTCCTCCTGGCTAGCCTCCAGGTTCTCTTGAGCGAGCTTCCTGAAGCGCCTGGTCTGGTTGCGAATGGCCAGCACATAGCTGAACACGTCCTGAGGGGTTTTCCCACGGGATTTCTCCCACCCCTCTTTCACCAGAGTCAGAGGCCCTCTGACAGGGTGGCCATACAGCAACTCAAAGGGACTGAACCCTAAGGATTTCTGAGGCACCTCCCTGTAGGCAAACAACAGGCATGGCAACAAGACATCCCATTTCCGCCTCATGGGCTCTTCCAGGCCCATAATCATGCCCTTCAATGTGCGGTTGAATCTCTCAACCAAACCATTTCCTTGAGGGTGGTAAGGAGTGGTGAATTTGTATGTCACCCCACACTCACTCCACAGGGACTTCATATACTTAGAAATGAAGTTTGTCCCGCGGTCTGAGACGACCTCCCTGGGAAATCCCACCCGGGAAAAGATCCCCATCAGGGCAGTGCCCACCAATGCTGCGGTGACTGTCCTGAGCGGGAGGGCTTCCGGGTACCGAGTGGTAGGTGATAATGGGGTAAACCCTAAGTACACCGACCTGGGTCAGTATGTAGTTGCAAAAAGGAGTGGTCGGTTACAAAACAGTGTTCATTACATTTGTTTCATCAATGAGTAATTAGAAAGGTACACATCTGTTATATCAGATTGAGACTGAATTTAATTCAGGTATAAACAGTGGTATACAAACACAGTTATTAAGTATTTTAATTCATACATTGCATAACGGTGAGTATTACTCATTATTCAAAATAGTGCTCTGTGGGTGACAAAAGGAGGGATTCCAGATTCAGTAGGGTAGGGGGTGGTTGGAATAGATAGAGGGACAAAGAAAAGGAATTGTGTCCTGTAGACAATTCAAATTTAATAACGAAGCATTTCCTTTCTGTGAATAGATCACATAGTTCCCTGTACAATCACTACACGAAAACCATTTAGGCAGATTCTAGAGTAACGTGTATGTTGGAGAAAAAATGTCGACGTTTCGACCCCGATATGTAAGGGCGGGTGTTTCCTCAGTTTAGGGTCTTCATCAGGACAGTGAAGATAGTGTTAAGGAGCACCTACGGAAATAGATATGAATGTCACTTAGTGGGTGAGTTTGAAAGGAAAAATTGAAAATTATTTAAAAAAAAACCTATGGGATCAGTGAATGGTCCCGAAATTCGTGTACCTACATGGATTCCGGCGTATCAGGTAGTCCCACCTCGGTTGAAGACTTGCGCCGTAGTGATTGTTCTGTGAAAGAACGAATTACATTAAGGAAGGTATGAGAAGGGCAGGTCAGGAAGGAAACCTCCCAGGCATGAGAAGGCCCTACTTACTAAGAAAGTAGGTGCTCCTTAACACTATCTTCTGCCTAAATGGTGAATTGATGAAACAAATGTAATGAACACTGTTTTGTAACCGACCACTCCTTTTTGCAACTACATCCGGGTACCGAGTGGCATGGTCCACCAAGACCAGGATAAACCTGTTGCCAAGGGCTGTCTTGGGATCCAGGGGCCCCACGATGTCAATGCCCACCCGCTCAAAAGGGGTGCTCACCACGGGAAAGGGTTGGAGGGGGGCCACCCGCTTCCCTCCACTCTTGCCACTGGCCTGACAAGCCTGGCAAGATTTACAAAAGGCAGAGACGTGTGTCTTCATCTGGGGCCAGTAGAAATGGGTGACAAGCCTGTGATAGGTCGTGTCTTGCCCCAGATGTCCTGCGAGAGGCACGTCATGAGCCAGACCCAGTAGGAAGTTCCTGAAGCGCTCCGGTACCACCAGCACACGGGCTGCACCGGGCTCAGCGAACTTAGGCTCACTATAAAGTAAGTCATCCTCCCAGTAGATCAAATGCTCCTGGGACCCCAGGCCTGCGGCCTGGTCTGCAGCCTGCTGCCGCACACCAATGAGAGAAGGGCACTCCTTCTGAGCCTGGCAGAATTCCTCCCTGGAGGGACCACCCTCTTGCTGCCACTGGGACAGCTCAGGCAATTCCCCTAGTTCGGCCACCTGCCCCCCTGTAGGTTCCAGGGCATCGCCCTCGGGGTCTGCCTCCTCCTGGACCGTGGGAACAGTGGGGGCCGGTTTCCCGCGCCCTCTACCCCTTCCTCTCTTGGCAGGTCCCTGGGCCATTGTTCCAGGCTCCAGTTCTGCTAGACCGCCCTCTCTGGCTGTCATTGCACGGGTGGACACACAGATCCACGCAGGCAAACCCAACATCTCCAAGTGAGTCCTGTGCTCTACCTCTTTCCATGGGGAGCTCTCCAGGTCGTTACCTAATAGACAATCTACAGGCAAGGCATCACTTACAACAATTTCCAAAATACCGGAGACTCCTCCCCATTCAAATGGAACTTTCGCCAACTTGCAGTAGTGCACTGAACTGTCAGCTGCCACCACAGGCCGGAGTACCTGGGGAATAATTTGCTCTTCCGACACCCACCGACACCTAACAGATGTCACGCTGGTCCCTGTGTCTCTCAGAGCCTCCACCACCTGTCCATTGATGGTCACCTTCTGCCCGTATTTCTTAGTATTGTGGGGCAGCAAGGTTTCCTGGGCCATCTCTTGGTCTCCTAGAGAGACAAGGGTCATCAAAGCTAACCCCTCCTCCCCACTAGAAATCAAATCCCCTCCCAAAGCTACACTGGCTAGCGCCGGAGCTGGAGCGGGAGCACCAGTGGGTGCTGATTTCTTCTTTGGACAGCTTGGAGCAATGTGCCCCACCTCCCTGCATGAATAGCAAGTAAGGGTCTTTTTGTCCTGCGGGCCCTTATGGGGCCAGGACTTCTTAGGCTTGGGGGGTTGAGACACCTTCTCCTGGGAACTACTTTGGGGCCCTTTAGAAGACTCCTTTTGATTACCCGTGTCCCCCCCTCTCTTCTGCTGGGGACCCTGTCCACCTTTGGCTGGGGTACTTACCACCCCCTTGTGGACCCTGGTGCTCGTCCACCGGTCCGCCTCTTTAGCAAGCTCACTGGGATCAGTTAACTTACTATCCAAAAGATGCTGGCGCAGCTCTGGGACACATAAACTACTTAAGTGCTCCCTACTAATCAAGTGACACAACCCCACATAATCAGTAACCTTGCTGCCCTTCATCCAACCTTCCAGTGCACGCGTGTACATGCTCACACACTCCACCCAAGTACTTGAATCAAGCTTCTTGAAGTTCCTAAACTTCTGGCGGTACTGTTCAGCAGTGAGCCCATACCTGAGGCACAAAGCCTCCTTCATGGCGGAGTAGGATAAAGCATCTTTTGCTTCTAAGGGTGCCAAAACATCCCTCCCTGAGGCCTCAAAATGCTTCCACAATCCTGCTCCCCAATTCTTCTTAGGCACCTCATTCATCTTTAAGGCAAGTTCATACGCTCTGAACCACGCATAAATATCCTCACCCCTCTGATAATTCTGTACCAGATCCTTTGGTATGTATACCTTACCCGCCTGTACTGGTTGTGCGCTGCCACCATTAGAACTGGACACCCTCTCTTTATATTTGAAGTCCAACTCCTTCATGCTCCTCTCATGAGCCAATTGGAGCTTCTTTTCCTCCAAAGCGAGAGTATGTCTTCTCTCCTGCGCCGCTCTCTCCTGCGCCTCTTTCTCAACTTCCAGGCGCAGTCTCTTCTCATCGGCTTCCGCTCTGAGCTTCAAAAGCTCAATCTCATGGGCCCTAACTCGCTGATTCTCCTCTATTTCCTCTGGAGACATACCCCTACTGGAGTGGTCGCTGCCGGTCCTAGACCCTGGCTTCCTCACTGGCAATTCACTGGGCAAAAACCCATTCTCCTGTGTGTCTCCCTCTCCAGTAGCAGCTTCCGGGGCACCATGTTTGGCCTCCCACCAGGCCCTCAGAGCTGTCCGTAGCTCTTCCTTATTTGCGCCGCCCCTTACTGGGCATTCAAGCTGTTTGCAGACTTTCCTCAGTTGCTCCTTGTTATAGGTTAACAACTCTCGGATTTCAAATTCCACTTCCACGTCTCCATTCACGCTTGGCGCTTTCCGAGACATGATGCTTCCTAATCTTTTCAACTAAAAAGGTTTCACCAAAAAGAAAAAAAATCTTGTGCAACCTGTGCCGCTAAACTAGACTAGTGATGTACAAGAGATCACTGCCGGTCAAGTGCAATTATTAGTTCAAAAATCCCACCGCTGCCACCAATGTTAGAACCGGGAGTCTCTGGTTGGCAGAGGTAAGTACCTTAGCCCAAGTAGGGACCCTGGTTCCGGTCAGGGCGACGGAATAACCCTCTGAGATAACCCCTGCTCACCCTCTAGGTAGCATGGCGCGAGCAGTCTAGGCTAAACAGAGGCAATGTGGATAACATTTGCACTTAACACAACAATAATCCCCAATCCACCACAAACTGAGACCACACAGGTAAGTATATTTTATAAAAATATATAGCTTTATCTAGTTTCAGCATGTAAATGAAGCAGTTGCATGATAATCACTTCTTTAGACAACTTAGCATTTTATCTTATAGGTTGCACTTAATTTCTAGGATGGTACTTGTAAATAGGCAGTTCTTGTCATTTAAAACAATAGTCTCAGGTCTCTCAAATCAGGGGTCTAAAAATAATGCCCCTGGTTTCTCTTCGATCCGCTCTAAAAACGAGCAATAAACACAATGCCCCCTTTGGCCCCCACCTCGGGGCTTCAAGCGCTGTCAATGCGCTTCTGCGCGAGGCTCGGGGACTCTTTCTCGTCCCAGGTGCAGCCTCGCGCCTCCTTGAAACTCAGGCGCGCCGGCCGTGCAGATTGCACGCGTCCCCACCCCGGCCGGTCCCCTTTCCTCTCCCGCCCGCTCTCGACAATTCAACGAGCGGCGGGGGAGGCGGTGAGGCTTACCTGGTGGGGGGACGGCTGGCCAGGGGTGCGGGACGCTTCCAAGTCCCTCGGCGGGGTCAGATCTCTTCCCCGGTCCCGGCGGTGATCTCCCGGCTCCTCGGCAGCTTCAGTCGAGGCAGCCAATACCGTCGCGGCTCTCCAGACGAGCCCCTCTGAGCGCGAGGCCGCCAACCAATGGCAGCGCGGCCTCGCCGATGACGCTACGCTCCGCGGGCCAATCACGGCCCGATCCTGCTGATGACGCTGCGCCGCACGGGCCAATCCCGTCGCGGCGTTAGTGAGGGGGCTCGGCTCCCTCCACCAATGGGAGCGCGGCGGCTTCGTTCTTCGCCGCGGCAGCTCCTGGATCTCGGAGCAAGTTGGGGGGGGGTTTTCCTGGCCCCGGGCCGCGGTGGTGATTTGGCGGCAAAGGGTTTTCAAGGGCGCTGGTCTCGACTAGACCCCCCTCTCGACCTTGCCACCACCTGGGAGCGGATTTCATGAGGGGAGGCTCCCCAAGCCTCCGACCCTCACGGTTAATGTGCCGATGAGCACACCGATCCCTTCCTCACGCTCCGCAGTCCAGCACCACGCGTCTCGGGTCCCAACAGCACGATTTTTCAGCCGTTTTCTGGGATAGCTTTAGGAACCTTTAGTCCTGGGTTCCCAACAGGAGGCCAGCTCTTCTCAGGCCCTTGGAGATTCAGTTGTAGACACAGCACACAGCAGAGTCTTGGCAGTTTCAAGTAGGCAGGGTCACAGCACACAGCAAAGCCCCTTTCTTCTCCTTAGCTTCCAGTCAGACAACAGAACAGGTCAGCCCTTAGAGCACACAGCAAGGCAATCTTCCTTTGGTTCTCTAGCCGTCCTCCTTCCAGCCGAGGTTCCTTCTTGGTTGCAGAATTTCAGAATCTAATCTTCTGTAGTCAGGGGTCCTTTCCTTATACCCCTCAATGTCTTTGAAGTCCTTTGAAGTCTTTGTGCATGGAGGCCCTGGGTCCAGTCTAAACCAGTTCTGGGGGTTGCGGAGCACTGAGGTGTCTCTGGTTTTCTTCTCCCTGTCAGCTTCAGGGCCAGAGGTGTCAGTTGACCACCAGGAGGGAGCTAGCATGGGGGAGGTAGGCCGGCACAGCCCAGTACTTATCAGGCATTCCTTCCTCCCACCTCCCAGGCAGGCAGATGTGCCCTTTCATCCCCGGGCTGGCTCCGACCCTCTCCTCCGGGGCTCTGCAGCCCCCCCTGTCACATCCAGACCAGGCAGGCCTTCCACAAACCCAGGCACACAGAAAGGTTTAGACAAGAGAACAGCCACTTTCTAAAAGTGCTATTCTCCAACACAGGATTTAAAAACACCCTTCACTAAAAGATGTGTCATTAAATTCTGAGTTCAGGGATATCCTTCACTTATGTCCCATCGTGTTCCTATGGGAAGATAGGCTGGTATCACAGGGGCCCAGCCTCCTCCATGTTACTTTATGGAGCAAGATAGCCTTTCAGCAGTGAGCACATAACATGGCTGCAGCCCACTACCAGAGCATACTACCTGCACTAGTACATGCTCTACCTTATCCATACACTGCACCCTGCCCAGGGGGGTACCTTGAGCCTTCCATTGGGGTGACTGATGTGCACAGACAGGGAAGGGTTAGGCCTAGCCAGTGGGGACGGTATACACCCGTTACAACGGATCTTTTACTCCGCACTACCATTACAACGCGACTTTGACTCCGCATACCATTACAACGCATTGCGCTGGGGGGCGCTCTAGGATAGGGAATAAGTATAATTTACTATCCAACACCTTCCCTAGGGTCCACGGGGACTGGAGTTAGAATAGTAAATTATACTTACCACTATCCAGCGCCCCAAGGCGCTATGCGTTGTAACGGTATGCGGAGTAAAAGTCGCGTTGTAATGGTCTGCGGAGTAATAGTATGCGTTATAACGTCATACATCCGTGGGGACACTGGCCAGGCTGACATGGCAGTCAATGACTGCACACAGGCTCTGCGCTGGCAGGCCTGAGTCACCATTTTAAAGCTACTCACGTGGGTGGCGCAATCTGCGCTGCAGGCCCACTAGTAGCATTTGTCATCACCAGCCCTGGCACACACAGTGCACTTTACTAGGGACTTCGTGGTGATACAAATATGCCAATCAGGTATATTCCATCAATATCACAATTTACAGAGGGAGCACTTACACTCTGACACTGATCAGCAGTGGCAGAGTGTCCAAAGCATCTTAATCAGCAAAAACGAAATCCAGCACAGCATCACAACACATGAGTCAGAGGCAAAAAGATGGGGGAAGAACCACGCCAAAAGGTGTCAGGTCTAACACCTCCTCACTGCCTGCAACGTGTGCAGCTCATCCCTCCTCACTGCCTGCAACGTGTGCAGCTCATCCCTCCTCACTGCCTACAACCTGTGCAGCTCATCCCTCCTCCCTGTCTGCAACGGGTGCAGCTCATCCCTCCTCACTGCCTGCAACCTGTGCAGCTCATCCCACCTCCCTGCCTGCAACGTGTGCATCTCATCCCTCCTCACTGCCTGCAACCTGTGCAGTTCCTCCCTCTACCCTGCCAGCAACCTGTGCAGCTCATCCCTCCTCTCTGCTGCAACCTGTGCAGCTCATCTCCCTTGCAGCCTACAACCTGTGCAGTTCATCAATTCTCACTGCCTACAACCTGTGCAGCTCATCCCTACTCCATGCCTGTAACCTCTGCAGCTCATCTTCCTTGCAGCCTACAACCTGTGCAGTTCATCCATCCTCACCACCTGCAACCGGTGCAGCTCATCTCCCTTGCAGCCAACAACCTATGCAGTTTATCTATCCTCACTGCCTGCAACTTGTGCAGATAGTCCCTCCTCCCTGCCTGAAACCTGTGCAGCTCCCCTCCCTTGCAGCCTACAACCTGTGCAGTTCATCCATCCTCACTACCTACAACGTGTGCAGCTCATCTCTTCTCACTGCCTGCAACCTGTGCAGCTCCTCTCCCTTCCAGCCTACAACCTGTGCAGTTCATCCATCCTCACTGCCTGCAACCTGTGCAGATTGTTCCTTCTCCTTACCTGCAACCTGTGCAGTTCATCGATTTTCACTGCCTGCAACCTGTGTAGGTCATCCCTCCTCACTGCCTGCAACCTGTGCAGCTCATCACTTCTCACTGCCTGCAACCTGTGAACCTCTCCCCTCTTGCAGTCTACAAGCTCTGGAGCTCTTCCCTGCTCACTGTCTGCAACCGGGGCCGCTCATCCGCATCACAGCTTACAAACTGTGCAGCTCATCCCCCGCGGGTTCGCATAACCTTTAATAAGTGAAACGTGCATGGTCGCGCAGTACCATGTAGGCAAAGTTTGTGTGGCGGTACCATGCGAGTACTGTTTAACTGTGAAAATATTTTTGGAGATTGAATGGGAAAAATTTGGGGTGCACAGTGTGGTTTGGCTGCCTGTGGAGTGTGGGCATGGGGCCTGGCAGTAGCCCACTCGTACACACAGCCAAATGCTTTGGTCAGCGAGGGTGTCAGGCCAAAATGCTAAAAAAAATAAATTCACTGAATAAACCAAGGGTTAAAGTAACGTCACAGTTAGGTATGGTAATAAGATCATGACTTATGTTAAAACAAGTTCGGAAATTCACTGGAAAAAACAAAGGCTGAAGTGACATTATAGCTAGGTACGGTAATATGATTTTAGCTTAATACAAGGCCTAAACTTAAATACATTCATTCAAAAACTATTATTTAGAAACCCAAAAAAATCACTCTGTTTTCAATCCATTTTATAATGCAATGGTTTTAAGTAACTATGCCAAATAAAGATTACTTACTTACACTGGAATTCCTCTGTTATAGTTTATTGATCAATTATAACTGGCGTCCCGCCATGCATTACTTATGACTTCATATATTACATCACTCATAACATGTTAACTAAAAGGTCTCTTTAACTTTTTTTTCAGTAAATTTCAAGTTTTTTTAACGTAAATTCATATTTTATTTCCACACCTAACTAGGCCCACCCTGCGCTGCGCATGACTGAAAGCTGTTCATCGAGTGGGATTGGCCGTAGGGCCTGGCCTATAACCAGGCACTCCCCCCAACCCCCTGCGACCGGCCAACCTCCCTCCATGCACGACCTTTGGCCATGCGCAGTGTAGGGCTGGCCGTAGGACCTCCAAATCCCCCATTGCTGAGATATTCTATGGTATGTAGAACAACTTTGCGTGATATACACCTAAAATATTCTTTGAGGGGATACTATTTGTAACTTTATGGATTTATTTTGAGTAGTACTTGACCTACCCCTCAAGCAATGGAACGGGATAATGTACTTCTATTAATGGGGATAAATCTCCATCCAGCGTGCGTGAAATGTATCTCGGTGGAGATTTACACCTATTCATAAGGATACGCCTGCTGGTGCAAAGATTTCTGCACATCGATTTACCTTTGAATTGAACCTAGAAGCAGTGGCGGCTCCTCCGCTAAGGCAGAGGAGCTTCGCCCCACTGGTTTGAAGCAGTAAAAAAAAGCGAAAAATAAAATGATAACAACAAACGTTATTATCATTTTATGTTGTCCTTCTGCTGAGGCAACTTTGCGTGAGGTGGAGGGGCGGGATTGCAGAGCAAGGGAGGAGTGGTAGAACACTCCTAAGTGCACAATAACTGCTTGGCCAGTCCTCTTGGGATGCCCAAAACAGTCATGCGCACTTTTCCTGTTCTCCATGTAGGCTGCATTACAGCCTGCATGGAGAATATGCCCAGGCTCCGGGTCCCTGGCTGAGCACCGAACCACGGCACTCAGACCAATCACAATGCTGCATTATAGTGTTGTGATTGGTCAGGGGAGCCTGGGTGCTTATAAATTACAACTCTGCACTTCAGCGTTGTGGTTGGTCAGGGGAGCCTGGCTGTGTTTTCTGGAGCCCGAGACAGAGGAGAGCAGAAGCGGAGACGCGGAGCGGCAATGTAAGTGTTTTTTTTGTTTTAATTGAACATTGTGCCCCGCGCCCCCCCACCCTGCCCGCCTACCACCCATGAGCCATGCCAGCCGCCACTGCCTAGAAGTAAGGAAAGAGTTGGCCCCGAGTGCTCCTGAAATTCAAGAGTAAGCCAGGAGCAATAGAAGAGTAGGTCACATATACACACAGCAAATTCCTTGTGAATTTGGCCCATTATGTGTAACCCACCTGGCAAGTGCGCCCGTATATCAGCAGGTACCAGGTACCATGACTGACGTGCCAGGAGGAACACTGTCAATATGCATGTTTTGGGATGGCAAGGCGGGTTGGTGAATGAAAAACACATCAGGCTGTTTGACATCCTTGCCAGCCAGGTGTCTGCTGTAATTAAAACACAGTTCCTCATGGCCATCCTTGAGGTGCTACAAGCTGTGTCCAGCTGCCACAGCAGCTCTGGTGTGCATCAGCAACATACGTGATCTGGTACATGAAGGCTGCAGTGCTGAAGGTCCCACTCCTGGTCTAGTAGCCATGTGCCACCCTGCTCCTCATTTCATCATTCTGACCTACCAGCATGTTTTCCTATAAAGATGGCCTGTACCTCGAATGTCATGGCAGGGATTGTACATGATTTTTAAGTTGCTCCCATGCAGAGCCTTGAAGGACCAAGCAAGGTGGAAATCCTAGTCACATGGGTGACAATCAATCATACCCAGGACAGTGTATGACTCCACTACTGGTCAGTGGTAGGTGAACCTTAGTCCTTTTACTTGCTCCCTCATATGTGGAGGTTCACAGGCTCCTCCTGATAAAATCTGTGCTTTATGTAGTGATTGAACTCCTATGTCAGGGCTGGAGGATCCAATTATGCTTCTCTTGCTTTACTCTTTAAAAACAGCAGCTAATCATAATAAAACTTTCAAAACACTACATTTCCCATTGTTCCACCACAGTCACCTGATCAACCATAGAGTACCAGCCCTATATAACCCTCTTGTAGGAACCTGGCTTCCTCTTTCTTTGCTGCTTCACTGCCAGTTTAGTGAATTCCTCATATTTCAGATGTTAATGTTGTTTGATCGCATTTAACGTTATTGTGTGCCTTGTTAACTCGCGTGTCTTTACTAGAATATGCTACATCGCTTGCATGGCTGTATATTTTGTTTCTGTACTTTCGTTACAGCGCGTTGCACTTATGAGTGCCCGCAGTGCTACTCGCGGGTTGTGTGTCAGTTACGGGACCATTTCCCTCCCAACAGGGTGTCTTTCTGCCCTCATCTTATTGTGTGGAGTGGGAGAAGGGAAGCGAGGAAGCGCTATTGCCTGTCGCACAATCCTCTTTCAGTTTCTACTTTGGTCAGCCAATGCACATGCGCGGCAGTCATATTGTTTGCCTACTGCACTAGGGGATTGCATTGTATACTAGGATAATATCCACGAAAGGTAACCGGATGGTATGCTAACTAGAATGTAAATAAGGGTGTGGAATAATAAAAAAAAGGCAATTGCTTTTTAAAGACAAGAACCCTCACTCACCCGAAGGTGACATGCTTCATCATTGGGTTCACTCTTGCACACTGCCCGGAAGGTGCACAGTGTGGGCTACAACTCTCCCTGAGGAGAGGATCGTGAGGTGTTTTATACTCTAATGTTTATGTGAGTGAGGGGCAGAGTGCAAAAAAATTATTTCTAAAGTGAGTTAAAACTATCTCATATGGAGGAAATTATTTTAAGGAGTATCCCCTATGAATAGAGTTAAAAAACTGTGTGCTCAATAGGAACATGGATGTTTCCTATCAGACTAGGTCAACATGTTTCTGCCTTGATGACCAGAGGTTCGTGGCATTCTTCAGGACCAATGTCATGTCACTCTTCTAACAATGTGAAAAAAGAAAAACAATACCAGGCCTCAGTTAGCAGAGTGATTTTTGGCTGTTCTCCGGAGATAGTGATTGAGTCCTATGCCAGCCGATGGGGGTCTCGTTGTGGTCTAATTCGATGGGAGGTTGTTGGTCCCAGGAGGAACTGACCCTCCGCGTCAGCTGCTTGGTACTTCTGCCAGGTTCATTTGCAATCCGCAGACTTTCTCCTGAGAGGTTAGCATGGAGAGATTTAGGGGTAGATGGAGTCTCCTGGGGCTTTCGCAGGAGGCTAATTCTTTTATCAGCCAATCGTAGTCCTTGGGCACTCACAAGCGATACTCTTCTGCTTGGAGATGCTGGAGTGGCTGGTGCCTTGAAAGGGGTGCAGATCCAGTTAGAGTGGATTGCAGTTTGGTCACACATTTTTTTTCCTGTTTGGCTTCTGCTGACTTGGCATATAGGTCTGTTAATTTTAGGTTCGCCATTTCCGCATGTCATGACGCCCTTGGGCTAAGTTGCGCTTTACAAATCTCAACTCGACTCAACTCATTTGCCCGTTGATGGTAAATCAGTGGGGGAACACCCGATAGTGTGTAAATTGTTGAGAGGCATCCATATGGTTAAGCCCCCTTCTTCCTAAATATTCTGTTTTATGAGATGCACCATAGGCCTGAGATTTTTGGGCTCTTGACCGAACAACAAATATCTTTCAAGAAAACAATTGTCAGCCAAATTGACTATGCTCTTATGTCTCATCTCTTGTAAACTGAAGTCTGACGTACGGGCTCTAGATTTCACATAAAGGATTTTTTCTCCTGAAGGGGTTACTTTCTTGGTCACACGAAATTTAATTCACATTTATTTCCTATCTAGCATTTCCAGATAATCCTACATTTTGCATTGTGCAATTATTTGAAGCTTATGAGGTGAGAACAGCTGAGTTTTGTACTGACGTGAATTAACAATCTTTGATTGCTTTGTAGATGCCTTTTCACTCAGTGGCCTCGGCCACTCTTTCCAGATCGATACGATGGCTTGTGAGGGAAGCCGGTATTGATACCTCCATGTTTGGAGCTCACTTTGCTCATGGGGTGACAGCTTCCAAATCATTTGCTTTAGGTTCTAGTTTAGCTGACATTCTTAAGGCAGCCGATTGGTCAGCAGAATCTACGTTTAAAACCTTTTACTATAAACCTATCATTGATGTTGCTTCTGTGGTGGTGTCTCAGCTTTAAACAAACATAATCGTAGCCTCTGGTCCTGACATAGAATTCACAATTTTTCAGCATTCCCGACAAGAATTTTCAATTCTATTAAGGACACAGAGGCAAGGGTTATCCCACCCATTGCGATGTATTTATCTGCATACAATGAAATGCATATTTGCCTATTGTAATGGATTCAGTATGTTTTCCATTTTTCCCCCTCCCTGATGGCATTGTACTGAGTATGTTATGTCTTTGGTGTGGCCTTTGTTTACGGCTTTGATGTTTTACTTCCTTACTAGGAACTAGAAACAAGTGATTTGCTGGATCGACAACGTTCCGAGGTTGTGGAAGTTCACTGGTTCTTCTAGAGTCTATTTCCAGTGGAGACACCATTCACAAAGGGCATTTAGGAGTAGTAAAGTTAGGAATCCTATTTTTACTACTCCTAAATGCCCTTTGCGAATACCGAACGTCGTAAAGTTAGGCTTTTGTCTCAGATTACTTTTGTGAATTGGGCCCATGAAAGGTGAAGTGATAGGGATATTTCAATGTAAACGTGAAAAAATGAATGTTGCACTACGAGTGATTAGACTAAAACGTTAACGTGTAGGATTCGCACATGTAGCTAATGAGCATTACACAATTGATATGCTTTTATAATGTGTTTCTCTGGGTGTGCTTAGTAATAATGTTCATTTTATATTTGTGCTTTCATGAAGTTAAGTGCGCTTTCTTATGTTGACCGATTTCTTTACCATTAAAATCAATGGGGTCACCCTGTATCCTTCCGAACCTGGGTTAATAGTTATAAAGCTACAAGGGGATCAGTAGGGTAAGTACCACGAGGTACTGGTTCAGAACCTGATTATTTCTTACACAATCAATAGTGAACCTATATAAATGTACCACACCTCAGTAAGTTTTTATCAAAAATATATATTTATTAAATTATTTGTTCTGTTTTTCTATTTTTCTCTCCAATTGTATAAACAGTTTTATACCGAAAGATAATACTAATGGGGGCTGTCTGACAAAGAAAAAAAATAATAAATACACAGACCATTCAATGGATGACTGTGGAAACATATAGTGCAAATGGATGAACTTTCAAATTCAAGCAATAAGAATCTTATCTCATGTCCTGGCTCACTATAGCAATTAATTTAAGAAATAGGACTAGCTAAAGTGAAAGACCTGAAAAGGACTGAGAATTTCTGTTATTGTCTTGTTTATTGTTTGAATTTGAAAGGTCACCCATTTGCACTATATGTCACCACAGTTACCTGTGCATGCTGCACCATCTTCATTTCACAGGTTTGGCTTTGTATTAGTTCCAATGTATTTCTACACCCTTGTCTTGTGGTGTTTGTATGTCCAACTGTTTTTGGCCTTGTAATAAATTTACTAAACTAGATTTGGAGTCCGTGATTCTTCTGAGTCATAGTACATTGGAATGGTAATGATTGATTGGCTAACGATTTTTCTCCGCTCCACACTTTCATACAGAGAAGAAAAGAGGCATCGGCCTTGGGTTCCAGAGTAAATCTTTAGCTCACTCCACCACCCCAGTTCAGACATGACCATATGCAAATCAGTCTGACCCTGTGCCTCATGGGAACACTCCAGCCCGAACTGGGGCTGAGTGTTTGATTTGCTCCAACGCTCCATCCATCATCCCCTTTGGTATCGCTTTGTTCGCCCTAAGTTGGCAGGGTATGACCAGACGTGGGTCCCCTGTTCACTTTGCCACTGGATTCAAGCTAGCCTGGCTGATGATGGCTGATTAGCCAGATACCGGTCCTAGGATGCTTGTTTCCGGTCCAGGGAAGACATGGCTTGGCAGTTCGGGCTGGACTGTTCCCATGAAGCACAGGGTCAGACTTATTCTCGCAGGGTCAGACTCGCTTACTCTCCCCTGAGGCGAAAAGCCGGGGGTCCTACTTACTATCCCTTTCTGAAAGCGCGCTGATATTGCACAGACTTTTTTAGCACTGATATTGCACAGACTTTTTAAGAATTGTAAAATATTTTAATTGATGCAATTTTAAGCTGGTGTAATTATAGTTGGCTCGAGTGCAGGATTAATTTAGCACCGAGGCGTGCTTCACTCACCCCCCCATCCCGGCGTGGCCGATTGCGGGCTGACGACGCGGGACAGGGGCGCCATCTTGGAGGGAGGAAGGGTTGGCGGTCCAGTGGCAGGACGCCTCCCGCCCTCCCGGATACTTAAGGAGCAGCATTTGTAAGGCTCGCTGTACTCGCTTACTCTCCCCTGAGGCGAAAAGCCGGGGGTCCTACTTACTATCCCTTTCTGAAAGCGCGCTGATATTGCACAGACTTTTTTAGCACTTCTATTGCACAGACTTTTTAAGAATTGTAAAATATTTTAATTGATGCAATTTTAAGCTGGTGTAATTATAGTTGGCTCGAGTGCAGGATTAATTTAGCACCGAGGCGTGCTTCACTCACCCCCCCATCCCGGCGTGGCCGATTGCGGGCTGACGACGCGGGACAGGGGCGCCATCTTGGAGGGAGGAAGGGTTGGCGGTCCAGTGGCAGGACGCCTCCCACCCTCCTCGGCAGGATATAAAATAATGGGGTCATTCCGTCCGCGCAGCGGGCGGGCGCAGCGGGCGCACCGGCGGCGCGCCAAAGGCGGGCCCGTCTGCGCCCGTCCGCGCCAGATACGGGCCTAGGGCCACCCCCCCTGGTCAAAATGCCCGCGCAAGCCTCATCTCATACCCGTGCTCAGCATTGACCGATTTACGCCCGCAAATCTCGGAACATTGCATAAGGTACAGTCCTGATTCCCTGCTATCTAAAACCGTATTGCACTGTAAACATTGTCAAATGTCTACTCCTCTATTAAATAAAAGAGCAGGTAGCGAAAGCGTGAAACAAACAAACCAAATTTTTATGATAGCCCTGATTAACGTGCGTTCATTACCCAAACACAGGCAAGAGGTAGCCGATGTACTCACCGATAGGAACATAGACATAATGTTCCTGACAGAGACATGGCTGGATAAAGCCTCTGACCCAGACCTCGTAATAGCCGTTCCACAGGGATACAAATGCCACAGACTAGATAGAATTGGCAAAAGAGGTGGTGGGGTTGCAAGAATTGCCCGTGACTTTTTTAAAATTCGCACCACAGCCATACCTTCAAAGGCATGTGAAGCACTTCAATTTGACATTTATCTCTCCCCCTCATACAATTTTAAAGGTATATTACTTTATAGAAGACCAGAAACCCGGGTGGACTTCTTGACAGAAATACTCACCATCCTAGAAACTTCAGGCACTGACAATTCGATAACTCTGTTAGGTGATTTTAATTTCCATTTAGAACGTGGCGAAGATAAGGACACCATATCATTGCAATCTGAAATGGAGGTCTTTGGTCTATCTCAGCTGGTGAAAGGACCCACTCATAATGCAGGCCATACCTTAGATGGTATTTTCACCAACTTGGAAAATATATCAGTGTCTGATGTCTTGCCTATGGCTTGGTCAGATCATTATCTGGTTTTGGCAACCATTCAAATTAACAAAACCACAACCGCCTTTATATCTCCCTCACGAGAATTGTTCAAGGTCTGGAAAGACATCAGTATCCCCTGCTTTAAGGAGGCGCTATTGAACTCCACTCCCAAATGGGCAACTGATCCAGATACTGCTATTGAACAGTATCACACATGGGTAGGCCAGGCGGCTAACAAACTGGTACCTGAAAAAAGAATGTCCAGAAACAGAAGTTCCCCCTCAGCCCCTTGGTATACTGAAGAGCTTAGAAAAGTGAAACAGCAATGCAGAAATAAAGAAAGAATCTGGAGGAAAAAATATGATAACGAGGACAAGATAGTGTACAAGGAACTCTTAACTCAATATAAACTTCTAATTATAGAGACTAAAAAGAAGTTTTATACAGAGCAAATCGAAAACGCAAAAAACTCGAATAAAAAGCTTTTCGAAATAACTAAATATCTCGCGGGATGTGCCCCAGATCTTAATCCTCCTTGCTCACAAGAGTTCTGCAACTCATTAGCAGCATTTTTCTTCGCCAAAGTAAATGATATATTTTCAGCTTTTAACCAAGGCGAAGATCAATGGATCAGGAAAACAAATATCCCTTCTCCAAGTAATACCCTCTCTTGCTTCGCAGAGGTAACAGATGACAATATTCAGGACATTGTGAAAACAATTAAATCCGGATCAGCTTTGGATCCTTGCCCCTTAAACACTCTTCGGTCATTAATAGACGTCGTAATCCCTGCAATTACTCAAATGATCAATCTCATGTTTCGCACAGGAATCTTTCCTAACCAATTGAAAAAAACCTTACTCAAACCACTTCTGAAGAAAGCAGGCTTGGATAAAGCAGAACTTAAAAATTATAGGCCAATAGCGAACCTACCCTTTATCGCTAAGGTAATTGAAAAAGCCATGAATATTCAACTTGCGGGATTCATCGAGCAACACCATCTGCTCGATGAAACACAATTTGGTTTCCGTAAGTTTCATGGGACGGAAACAGCCCTCATTAAGGCAGCGGATGACATCCGATTAATCAGAGACCAAGGTGGAACTGCATTACTGGTGCTCTTAGATTTATCAGCTGCCTTCGACACGGTTGACCATAAGATCTTAGTCAACCGTGTCGAAATGATGGGCGTGCAAGGCCTAGCAAAAGACTTAATAGCATCTTTTCTAGCAGAGAGATCCCAGGCAGTCATACTGGGCCAATATGAATCTGCTGAACTATCACTACCATGTGGGGTACCTCAAGGTTCATCCCTTAGTCCGACACTATTTAATATCTATGTGTCGGACCTCGCTAACACCATCAAAGCGCATGGGATGAACCTTACCTCATATGCGGATGATACTCAGTTGATACTGGCTGTCAGAAATGATGGGGAAAAAGTAGCGGAAAATTTCAAGACAGGTATGCTGGCCATTGGAAAATGGATGTCAGCAAACTGCTTGAAATTAAACTCCGACAAAACCGAGGTGGTCACCTTTGGCCACCTCAGCCCTAGTTGGTCCCCTACTTGGTGGCCATCATCTTTCGGAGCTGTACCTGAACCAGTTACGAAAGTGAGAAACTTGGGTGTCATCTTCGATGATAACCTAAATTTCATGGCTCATGCCAATCAGACGGCCTCCAAAGCCTTCTACAAACTTCGACTGGTAAGGAAGATTATTCCTTTTCTTCCTACCAATGTGGGAAAGACATTGGTTAGTGCAATGGTCCTATCAGCGCTGGATTACTGCAATGGCTTGTTTGCAAATGCCCAAGTTAAGACAATTAAGAAACTGCAAACAATCCAAAATGCAGCAGCCAGACTTCTCCTCAACATTCCTAAATTTAAACCTATATCCGAATCCTTGAGGAGTCTCCACTGGCTACCTGTTAGGAACCGAATCAAATTTAAGACGATATGTATCGTCTACAAGGCACTACACCATCAAGCGCCTCAATTCCTGTGCGACCACCTTGTTCCGTACATTCCCACCCGAATGCTACGATCTGCAGGACAGAATGACCTAGTAGTGCCACGGACTAGATTGGTCAATTGGGGAGACAGACGTTTTTTAGCTGCCGCCCCAAGATTATGGAATACGCTTCCACAAACAATAAGATCAAGCCCAAATCTATTGTCCTTTAGGAAGAAATTGAAAACCTGGCTATTCAACCTCTGAAAAACTGCATAAATCATAAAGGAGGGTAAAACAGTATAGCGCCGAGACGCCTGCGGGCAATTGTTCGCGCTTAATAAATGCCAAAAATAAATAAATAAATAAAATAAAAATTTGCATATGGCCATGTCTGAACTGGGGTGGTGGAGTGAGCTAAAGAATGATGATGGGATTAAACCCAGATCAGTTGACTGGGTCTTTTGTCAAATCTGACAGACGGAGCTGTGGCTGAAGCCATATAACGCCATCCATCCATCTATCGGGAAAAAGGTTCCAATCTATTCTGATGCCTGGAGAATATTCGTAAGGGGAGGGACTGAACAAGATGTATTTATCAAAAATGACACTCTTGAGAAAGGTGTTGTGAGTAATGGGCTAAGCTTGAGCAATGTAGCTTATTTTATAGAAGCCGCTGCTATTTCTGGTTAGCATCCCTGCTCTGTTGGAGGCAGGTTACCATAGTTACCAATTGGTGGGTAGCAAAAGGGACCATCATGTCCTCTTCTCAACAGTGCATGTTTGATCTGGGTGAGGTCTTATCTGCAGGCTTTTAGGCCTGATGTCAGTGATGGATTATCAGGTCTGAGCAACGTCTCAGTGATGGGCTTTTAGGTTTCGGTCAGGTGTCAACGATTCTCTATTAACATTCTTTAAAGGGCTGCATGTTGGGCAGCAAATAAACGTATTTGCATAATGGTAGCCTCTGTATGTCTTTAATGAAATCAAGATTCTCTCTGCATGAAATTGGAGAATCGTCATTCTCTGTTGGATCTGTCAAAGATGTGCTGTTAGATTTGGGTCAGATATAATGATATTTTATTAGGCCTGTGTCAGGTCTCCATAATCTTTTGTTAGGTCTGGGTAAGGTCTCAATGATCCTATGTTAGGTCTGGGTCAGGTCTCAGTGATCCATTGTTAGGTCTATGTAAGGTCTCAGTGATCCATTGCTAGGTCTGGGTAAGGTCTCAATGATCCTTTGTTAGGCCTGGGTAAGGTCTCAGTGATCTATTGTTAGGTCTGGGTAAGGTCTCAGTGATCCTTTGTTAGGTCTGGATAAGGTCTCAGTGATCCATTGTTAGGTCTGGGTAAGGTTTCAGTGATCCATTGTTAGGCCTGGGTAAGGTCTCAGTGATCCATTGTTAGGTCTGGGTAAGGTCTCAATGATCCTTTGTTAGGCCTGGGTAAGGTCTCAGTGATCCATTGTTAGGTCTGGGTAAGGTCTCAGTGATCCATTGTTAGGTCTGGGTAAGGTCTCAGTGATCCATTGTTAGGCCTGGGTAAGGTGTCAGTGATCCATTGTAGGTCTGGGTAAGGTCTCAATGATCTTTTGTTTGGCCTGGGTAAGGTCTCAATGAGCCTTTGTTAGGTCTGGGTAAGGTCTCAGTGATCCATTGTTAGGCCTGGGTAAGGTCTCAGTGATCCATTGTTAGGTCTGGGTAAGGTCTCAATGATCCTTTGTTAGGCCTGGGTAAAGTCTCAGTGATCCATTGTTAGGTCTGGGTAAGGTCTCAATGATCCTTTGTTAGGCCTGGGTAAGGTCTCAGTGATCCATTGTTAGGTCTGGGTAAGGTCTCAGTGATCCATTGTTAGGTCTCAATGATCCTTTGTTAGGTCTGGGTAAGGTCTCAGTGATCCATTGTTAGGCCTGGGTAAGGTCTCAAAGTTCCTTTGTTTGGTCCTGATAAGTTATCAAAGATCCGTTGTTAGGACTGGGTGAGGTCTCAATGAACCTTTGTTAGGTCTGGATAAGGTCGCAATGAACTTTTGTTACGTCTTGGGAAAAATATCTTAGGGGTGCACATATCCATTTAAGGGACCCAGAAACAACCAAACGGACCCGGGACTCTCTTCGTGGGGTGCAGAATGAGCCTGGGGCATGGAGTACATTGGAGTTAACGGGTCTTTCGGAAGTGCCGGCGCCCTGAAGCCAGCAGGCCGAGGCGGAGGCGCTGTGCTGAGAGAGAGCCGTGGGTGTGAATCCTTGTAAGGCCCGCCGTGTATCCGCCCCTACGCGTGCCACCGAACACTCCCTGCTTCGGAAGCGCCTGGAGGCACAACTGCCGGCAACAATAGCGCCTTGCTTTTTCCATCACACAGCAGGCCTGCTCTGGTTACAGCCGCGCCCGGACCCGTCCCGGGATTATTTACCCGTGAGTGACAAATGTGGCCCGTGTTATTAGAGGCCGGGCTGTGACCCATGACGGCGGAGCCCGGGGGATCACCGCCGGGCAAACAAGGCGCTAGAAAGGTTTCCTAGAAATGCGCGCCGGGTCCGGAGGAGCGGCCTGGCACTGCCGCTGAACAGAGGCCATGCGGGCACAGGGGCACACTGGGCCCTCTCAGACTGCCTTACACCATCAACATGCCAAGAGCGCTAGAATGTACCTTGTTTGATGACGTCTGGTTGGCAGTGACGTAATATAAAACGATGCCCCACCCCCCCCTGTGTTACGCCCCTGTTGGTTGATGTTAGACTTGTAACACCATTCGGTAGGTAGCGCCTTGAAGGACTCAGCTGAGGCTGCCTCTGATCCCCTGTAAACCCTGGCTGCTTTGCTGGTCATTGTCATCAAACGCATTCAAGTCACCTTTGCCTTCATTGTGAGTGCCCCGTTAATCCGAATAGACACAGAGTAACAGGCACACACTCATTCACACACCATCACTGAATCAGACACACTAAATTACTCATAGATGAAGACTCACACACAGAGGTACTAACAGGGACATGCATTCCCACTCTGTCACTGACTCAGGCAACCACTCATGTACACATAGACACAGAGTAACAGGCCCACACTCATTCACACACCATTAGTGATTTAGACACACACACTTACTCATATATGCAGACACACACAGAGGTACTAACAGGGACATGCATTCCAACTCTGTCACTGACTCAGGCAACCACTCATGTACACATAGACACAGAGTAACAGGCACACACTCATTCACACACCATCACTGACTCAGACACACTCACTTACTCATACATGCAGACTCACACACAGAGGTACTAATAGGGACATGCATTTCCACTCTGTGACTGACTCAGGCAACCACTCATGTACTCATAGACACAGAGTAACAGGCACACACTCATCCACATACCATTAGGTACTCAGACACACAAACACTTACTCATAGATGCAGACACACACAGAGGTACTAACATGGACATGCATTCCCACTCTGTCACTGACTCAGGCAACCAGTCATGTACTCATAGACACAGAGTAACAGGCAAACACTCATTCACACACCATCACTGACTCAGACACACTCACTTACTCATACATGCAGACTCACACACAGAGGTACTAATAGGGACATGCATTTCCACTCTGTCACTGACTCAGGCAACCACTCATGTACTCATAGACACAGAGTAACAGGCCCACACTCATCCACATACCATTAGTGACTCAGACACACACACTTACTCATAGATGCAGACACACACAGAGGTACTAACAGGGACATGCATTCCAACTCTGTCACTGACTCAGGCAACCACTCATGTACACATAGACACAGAGTAACAGGCACACACTCATTCACACACCATTAGTGAATCAGAAACACTCAATTACTCATAGATGAAGACTCACACACAGAGGTACTAACAGGGACATGCATTCCAACTCTGTCACTGACTCAGGCAACCACTCATGTACACATAGACACAGAGTAACATGCCCACACTCCTTCACACACCATTAGTGATTTAGACACACACACTTACTCATAGATGCAGACACACACAGAGGTACTAACAGGGACATGCATTCCAACTCTGTCACTGACTCAGGCAACCAGTCATGTACTCATAGACACAGAGTAACAGGCACACACTCATTCACACACCATCACTGACTCAGACACACTCACTTACTCATACATGCAGACTCACACACAGAGGTACTAATAGGGACATGCATTTCCACTCTGTCACTGACTCAGGCAACCACTCATGTACTCATAGACACAGAATAACAGGCACACACTCATTCATACACCATCAGTGACTCAGACACACTCACTTACTCGTAGATGCAGACTCACACACCGAGGTACTAACAGGGACATGCATTCCCACTCTGTCACTGACTCAGGCAACCACTCATGTACTCATAGACACAGAGTAACAGGCACACACTCATTCATACACCATCAGTGACCCAGACACACTCACTTACTCATAGATGCAGACTCACACACAAAGGTACTAACAGGGACATGCATTCCAACTCTGTCACTGACTCAGGCAACCACTCATGTAAACATAGAGACAGAGTAACAGGCCCACACTCATTCACACACCATCACTGACTCAGACACACTCACTTACTCATATATGCAGACTCACACACAGAGGTACTAACAGGGAAATGCATTCCCACTCTGTCACTGACTAAGGCAACCACTCATGTACTCATAGACACAGAGTTACAGGCACACACTCATTCATACACTATCAGTGACTCAGACACACTCACTTACTCGTAGATGTAGACTCACACACTGAGGTACTAACAGGGACATGCATTCCCACTCTGTCACTGACTCAGGCAACCACTCATGTACTCATAGACACAGATAAACAGGCACACACTCATTCATACACCATCAGGGACTCAGACACACTCACTTACTCATAGATGCAGACTCACACACTGAGGTACTAACTGGGACATGCATTTTCACTCTGTCACTGACTCAGGCAACCACTCATGTACTCATAGACACAGGGTAACCGGCACACACTCATTTACACACCATTAGTGACTCAGACACACACACTTACTCATAGATGCAGACTCACACACAGAGGTACTAACAGGGACATGCATTTCCACTCTGTCACTGACTCAGGCAACCACTCATGTACTCATAGACACAGAGTAACAGGCACCCACTCATTCACACACCATCACTGACTCAGACACACTCACTTACTCATAGACGCAGACTCACACACAGATGTACTAAGAGGGACATGCCTTCCCACTCTGTGACTGACTCAGGCAAGTACTCATAGATACAGAGTAACAGGCACACACTTATTCATACACTATCAGTGACTCAGACACACTCACTTACTCATAGATGCAGACTCACACACAGAGGTACTAACAGGGACATGCATTCCCACTCTGTCACTGACTCAGGGAACCACTCATGTACTCATAGACACAGAGTAACAGGCACACACTCTTTCATAAACCATCAGTGACTCAGACACACTCACTTACTCGTAGATGCAGAGTCACACACAGAGGTTCTAACAGGGACATGCATTCCCACTCTGTCACTGACCCAGGCAACCACTCATGTACTCATAGACACAGAGTAACAGGCACACACTCATTCACACACCATCAATGACTCAGACACACTCACTTACTCATAGATGCAGACACACACAGAGGTACTAACAGGGACATGCATTTGCACTCTGTCACTGACTCAGGCAACCACTCATGTACTCATAGACACAGAGTAACAGGCACACACTCATTCACACACCATTAGTGACTCAGACACACACACACTTACTCATAGATGTAGACACACACAGAGGTACTAACAGGGACATGCATTCCCACTCTGTCACTGACTCAGGCAACCACTCATGTACTCATAGACACAGAGTAACAGGCACACACTCATTCACACACCATCAGTGACTCAGACACACTCACTTACTCATAGATGCAGACTCACACACAGAGGTACTAACAGGGACATGCATTCCCACTCTGTCACTGACTCAGGCAACCACTCATGTACTCATAGACACAGAGTAACCGGCACACACTCATTCATACACCATCAGTGACTCAGACACACTCACTTACTCATAGATGCAGACTCACACACAGAGGTACTAACTGGGACATGCATTCCCACTCTGTCACTGACTCAGGCAACCATTCATGTACTCATAGACACAGAGTAACAGGCACACACTCATTCACACACCATCACTGACTCAGACACACTCACTTACTCATAGATGCAGACTCACACACAGAGGTACTAACAGGGACATGCATTCCCACTCTGTCACTGACTCAGGCAACTACTCATGTACTCATAGACACAGAGTAACAGGCAACCACTCATTCACACACCATCACTGACTCAGACACACTCACTTACTCATAGATGCAGACTCACACACAGATGTACTAAGAGGTACATGCCTTCCCACTCTGTGACTGACTCAGGCAACCACTCATGTACTCATAGACACAGAGTAACAGACACACACTTATTCATACACTATCAGTGACTCAGACACACTCACTTACTCATAGATGCAGACTCACACACAGAGGTACTGACAGGAACATGCATTCCCACTCTGTAACTGACTCAGGCAACCACTCATGTACCTATAGACACAGTGTAACAGGCACACACTCTTTCATAAACCATCAGTGACTCAGACACACTCACTTACTCGTAGATGCAGACTCACACACAGAGGTACTAACAGGGACATGCATTCCCACTCTGTCACTGACTCAGGCAACCACTCATGTACTCATAGACACAGAGTAACAAGCACCCACTCATTCACACACCATCACTGACTCAGACACACTCACTTACTCATAGATGCAGACTCACACACAGATGTATTAAGAGGTACATGCCTTCCCACTCTGTGACTGACTCAGGCAACCACTCATGTACTCATAGACACAGAGTAACAGGCACACACTTATTCATACACTATCAGTGACTCAGACACACTCACTTACTCATAGATGCAGACTCACACACAGAGGTACTGACAGGAACATGCATTCCACTCTGTTACTGACTCAGGCACCCACTCATGTACCTATAGACACAGTGTAACAGGCACACACTATTTCATAAACCATCAGTGACTCAGACACACTCACTTACTCGTAGATGCAGAGTAACATACAGAGGTACTAACAGGGACATGCATTCCCACTCTGTCACTGTTAGAAAGGCGATCCCAGGGGGGACAGAAGATGTCTGACTGACCACCCCGATACCCACCTCTCCTTATGGAATTGGCCGAGCGCCGTCGAGAGGCCTCCTTTGCGAGGCTCCTCTCCTACAATCGTAACAGCCGAGCAATCACACCACTACAAAGGGACACCACACGGGCGTAGATTCTTTAGAGTCTTTATGTAAGGAATAAAGGCAGGTTCTCGCAGCAATATGTACAGGGGGATCGAGGGATCCCTAAAGTCTCGGTATCAGGGGAAGGGGGTAGCGGGACAGTCTTGGTACCCACTGGTACGAGGATATCCGGCGCACAGCTCTCAATCCTCGAGCTGGGGGCCGTAAGGAGCCGCGACGTCGTCAGCAGGGCTCTGAGGATGGTTCAGCGATGTCGGGCCGCGACAGCGTCAGCAGGGCTCCGAAGGTGGTTCAGCGATGTCGGGCCGCGACAGCGTCAGCAGGGCTCCGAGGATGGTTCAGCGATGTCGGGCCGCGACAGCGTCAGCAGGGCTCCGAGGTTCCAGGTTCCAAGTACGAGAGTTCTTTATCAGGATCAGCCGTGACGAGGTCAGCAGGGCTTTGACTCCACGATACAACTCGAGTCCTAATCCAGGGCTGGCCCAGATATAGGACTGGAGTCCTTTGATGTCCGGACCCTCGCGCCAGGGGGTCAGAGGGGCCGGGATGAGAGTGTCCAGACACGCAGCAGGGGGGTGGAGCCAGCGCCCAGGGAGGCCGGAGGGCGATCGGTACCAGGCGTTCGGGGATGGCTGGAGGGCCATCGAAACTCCCCTCCTCCTTGATCCGTCAAGTGGCCACTCTACCAGCTGGGTGGATCTTGGTGCCTCGATGTCGGGGCTTCGCTGGGGCCGCGGCCGGGGTCGGGCCGAGGCCACGTGCTCGGGACGTGATGGGCGCAAGATGGAGTCGGGCCTGAAATGGTGGCCCGGAGTGGTAGCCGGACCTGCAGAGTTGGGGCGAGCAGGGTTCGCCGGGTTCCAAGGGGGAGAGCCGTGGGTTGCCAGGGGGGCTGCTCTCGTCGAGAGTTCGTGGAGGGTAGTGTCCGGGGGGCGACAGCGGGTCGATGGAGGGCCAATGTCGTCCTGGGCCCGCCATGCGGGAGGGGTAGGACCACGCCACGAGGCCGGGTTCAACAGTCACTGACTCAGGCAACCACTCATGTACTCATAGACACAGAGTAACAGGCACACACTCATTCATACACCATCAGTGACTCAGACACACCACACTTACTTACTCATAGATGCAGACTCACACACAGAGGTACTAACAGGGATATGCATTTCCACTCTGTCACTCACTCGGGCAACCACTCATGTACTCATAGACACAGAGTAACAGGCACACACTCATTCACACACCATTAGTGACTCAGACACACACACTTACTCATAGATGCAGACACACACAGAGGTACTAACTGGGACATGCATTCCCACTCTGTCACTGTCGCAGGCAACCAAGCATGTGCTCATAGACACAGAGTAACCGGCACACACTCATTCATACACCATCAGTGACTCAGACACACTCACTTACTCATAGATGCAGACTCACACACAGAGGTACTAACAGGGACATGCATTTCCACCCTGTCACTGACTCAGGCAACCAGTCATGTACTCATACACACAGAGTAACAGGCACACACTCATTCACACACCATTGGTGACTCAGAAACACTCACTTACTCATAGATGAAGACTCACTCACAGAAGTACTAACAGGGACATGCATTCCCACTCTGTCACTGACTCAGGCACCCCTCATGTACTCATAGACACAGAGTAACAGGCACACACTCATTCACATACCATTAGTGACTCAGACACACTCACGTACTCATAGATGAAGACTCACTCACAGAGGTACTAACAGGGACATGCATTCCCACTCTGTGACTGGCTCAGGCACCCCTCATGTACTCTTAGACACGGACTAGCAGGCACACAATCACCATTAGTGACTCAGACACACACACTTACTCATAGATGCAGACTCACACACTGAGGCACTAACGGGGACTAGCATTCCCACTCTGTCACTGACTCAGGCACCCCTCATGTACTCATAGACAAGGAGTAACAGGCACACACTCATTCACACACCATTAGTGACTCAGACACACGGACTTACTCATAGATGAAGACTCACACACAGAGGCACTAATGGGGACTAGCATTCCCACTCTGTCACTGACTCAGGCACCCCTCATGTACTCATAGACAAGGAGTAACAGGCACACACTCATTCACACACCATTAGTGACTCAGACACACTCACTTACTCATAGATGCAGTCTCACACACAGAGGTTGGTTGAGGGACGTGCCTCTGGTCCATTACTGATGTACTCATAGATGCAGACACACACGCCAAGGTAGACTCAGGGACACGCATTCACACACCGAGCTTGACTCAAACGCATAATTACTTATATTGCAGACTCACGCACAGAGACACATTCAGGGGCATAAATTCACACTCTTGGGCAGATTGATCAAGCAATTGCATCACCTTTGCACCACACAATGGGGCGCAAGAAGCAACCACTAACTAAGATTTATCAAGCCGTGCAAGGACACCTTGCGTGGCCTGATAAATCTAGAGTAACGCAAATCAGCATAAATTGCTGCGTTGCATTACTCTGCCTGAGGGAGGCATTCCATAAGTGGAGCATGGGTGTACCCACACATCCACCTATGGATTTTTGGACATTCCTAGATATATTATTAGTGGTAGACCTGGTAATGCATCAAAATGCTACGCCTCTCCAAGTGAGGCCAAATGAGGAAAAATATATTTATTTCTCCTCATTTCTTCCTCTTTCTTTGTGTGCTGCATTCTACTTGGATTTGAATTGCATTCTGCAGCACACAAAGAAGGAGGAAAATGCCTCAGAGGATTGTTGTAATGCAGGAAGGTGCCCCTACCTGCACAAAAACAATCCTGTTAGCAAAGCAGGCACCCTTGCACCACGATGCAAGGGTGTCTGTGTTGGCGCTACGTAGCAGTTTGTGCGACAGTGCAAGGAAAGGACAGGAATGAGCCGTATAATGTTAAATATGGCACATTCCTGCCCTTTCAATTTAATGCAGCGCAGGTAGGTGGCTTCCTACACTGCATGAAAGTTTGATGAATGAGGCATGTGTAACTGAATCAGACACACAAACCCATGCTCACAGATGTAGACACACATAGAGGCAGATATAGGGGCACACATTCACACAGTGCCACTGACTCAGACAAATGGTCATACACTCATCAGCAAAGAGTCACACTTATGGGCATGCATTTGCACACCTTACTCAGACACACACTCACTCAGAGGCACACACAAAGACACACGTTCACACACTGCCACTGACTCAGACACATACTTACATACTCATAGACACAGGCTCGTACACAGAGGCATGCACAGGCTCAAAAGTTCACACACTGCCACTGACCCAGTCAGACACTCACAAACTAATTGACACAGACTCACGCACAGGGGGACACCCAGGAACACCCATTCACCCACTGCCACTGACTCAGACAGACACTTACATACTCATAGACACAGATTCACACACAGGGACACACGTGAACACACTGCCACTGTGTCAGACAGACACTCACATACTCGTAGACACAGGTTGATCCAGCAGCCGCAAGAAAGCAGACAGAGTAGAAAGATAACCCTTGAGAGTATCCAATGCAGAGCCCTGCAGGGCAAGGGTGAGAATGAAAGGAGGAATACTACAATATTTTACAAACATTTGCCGATGGCAGGCGTATACCGTTTTAGTGGAGGGCCTGACAAAATAACTTCACATACTTCAGGAAGAAGGTCGAAAGCTATCAACTGTCGCCGCTCAATCTCCCAGCATGGAGGCATAGAGTTGACAGGTTTGAGTGGAGGATCCACCTTTTGCTGCTTCAACAGAAGATCCTCCTGAAGGAGCAGCGTGATCCGAGGATCGATGCTCATTTTGAGAAGCTCTGGATACCAGACTCTCCTTGCTCAGTTCGGAGCCACAAGAAGGACTTGGGCCCGGTCTTTCTTGATCTTCTTGAGAATCCTGGACAGAAATACGTACAGTAGGCCTGAGCTCCACTTGCGAAGAAAAGCGGCGACAAGCGATAGCCACCTTGGAAAATCCAGCGCACAAAACTGCTGACATTGCGCATTCACTTCACAGCGAACAGATCTAACCAAGGCTCTCCCCACTGCTGAAAGAGGCCTTGCGCCACCTCTGACTGGAGGCGCCATTCCTGATCCGCTATGCATTGACAGCTGAGTTCATCCACCCTGGCATTCAGAGAACCTGCCGGGTGTTGAACCACCAGAGTTATGCCCTGCTGTTCCAGCCATATCCAGGGACGCAGGGAGTACCACATGACAGTGGTGTTGTCTGCGAACACCTGCACCAACTTCCCCTTGGCAGATGCAAGAAATGCTTTCAATGCCAACCGGTTCACCAGGAGGTCCAACAAATTGATGTGGAGCCACCAACTCTGCCGGAGAGCAGAACCTCTGATCTCCACCTCTCCCATGTGGCCGCCCCATTACAGGAGTGACGCATTTGTCATTACTGTGAAGTCAGGTTAGGGAAGGGATAGCGGTTTGCCTCTGACCCAATTGTGATTCGACAACCACCACTGCAGGTCTTTCGCAATTCTCTCCGAGATCTGGACTATGTCGGAGAGAGTCCCCTGATGCTGCGCCCACTAGAACTTCAGGTCCCACTGAAGAGCCCGCATACACCATCTGCAACACTTTACCAACAGTATGCAGGAGGCCAGAAGGTCAAGCAGCCTCAGAGTCAGTCTCATCGAAATCCAGGCTTGAAGCTGAAACATTGGTATCCTAACCTGAATATCATGGACTCACTGCTACGGAGAATAAGTCAGAAACTGGACTGTGTCCAGAACAGTTCTGATGAAAGGGAGCGTCTGATAAGGAGTCAGGTTTAAAGGGAACCCCAGCAAATGCAGAAGGTCTGCTTTAGTCTGAAGTTGGGAGATGATAGACTGGAGCAAAGACGCTTCGACAGCCTGTCATCAGGCTAGCTCAAAACAGAAACCCCTAACCCCTAACCTGAGCAGATGAGCTGCGACCACCGCCATCACCTTGGTGAACACCCGAGGGGTGCTAGTAAGGCCAAAAGGCAGCAAAGTAAACTGAAAGTGCTTGTGGCCTACCTTGAGCCGCAAGTAACATATGTGACCCTTCAGAATGGGGATGTGAAAATACGCATCCTGCAGGTCCAACACTAACATAGAGTCTTCTTGTTCTAGGGCTGACAAGACCTGAGCTAAAGTAAGCATCTTGAACTTCTCCTTCTTGAGGAGGAGATTGATGATTCGAAGATTTTAAATGGGCCTTAACCCTTTGTTTTTCTTCTGAATCAGAAAGTAACGGAAATAGCAACCACTGCCTACTTCTGAGACTGCAAACCTCTCCATAGCCCCCTTGGCCAGGAGAGCTGTTACTGTCTCGTGGAGTAAAGTTGGATGGTCCTCTGCCAGCCGTTCTTGAAGTGGCAGAATAGGGGGAAGAAAACAAAAGAAAGGGAGAGAATAGACCTCTTGAATGATCTGCAAGGCCCACTTGTCCGATGTTATGGACCTCCAGTGGAGGAGATGATGATGGATTCTCCCTCCAACCGGAGTAGCAAGGTCAAGGAGGCTGCGGCTGCTGAGGACTAGGTGGCAGATGACTTCTGGCTTTCATCCCAAGGTCGGAATGAGCCGAGTCCACATCCGCGCACAACTTGGGAAGTCTGTGCAGGCCGGTGGCTGGGATATGTTTGGCGTGGAGCAAAAGAATGATGGATTCAACCCAGATCTCTTGACTGGGGGGTGAGTGGTTGAAAAGTTTCAGCAATCCTTCCATCATCTTGTTGTACATGCTATATCAAATTAGCCTGGATATTGCCCAAGATGCCAGATGTTCTTAGCCAGAAGTGGCGCAGTAAGGCCACTGTCAATTAAACTGCTCTGCCCATGAGTCTGTGTCAAGACAACACCTAATGGTGAATTTTGCTGCATCTCTCCCATCTTCAATGCGGGGGAGAGTACAGCCCGGGCTTCCTCCGGGACCTGTGGCAGCACTTGTGCAACAATCGCCCAAAGGAAGTTGGATGAATGGCCCAATAAGCATGCAGTATTCACCGACCACAATGCTCGGCTGGCAGAAAAAACATCTTCTTCCTAAGTGCTTTCAACCTATTGGATTCCCTGGCTGTGGGGAGGGAATGTGCCAGGGGGGTTTGAAGCCTGCACCACCAAGCTCTCAGTGGTGGGGTGTTGGCTGAGGAACCGTGAGTCGCCTGTAGCCGGGTGATGGCGACGTGTAATTGTCATGGAGCTCCGGTGCTAGGCTTGGACCAAGTACCTAGGAGAACATCAGTTAGTGCCTCATTAGAGGGGAATAGGGGTTCAGAGGTGGATGCCCCAGGATGAAGCACTTTGGTCAGAAGATTAGTCCTGACCTGCACAGAGGGCAACTCCAGTTCAAGGACCTCAGCTGCCCTCCTTACCACCAAGGCATTAGAAGCCCCCTCCTCCATAGCCACAATTGGCGGAGACAGCATGCCAGTATCTGGGGATGTGTCCAGTCTACTGGCCATCCCAAGTTCCTCATACCAGTCCATCTGTTCCATATATACATCGTGGTGTTCTAAAGGGTCCATAGACCCTTCCCAGTCCTCTCCAATGCCTGGTGACACATACAACCTCTGCATTCTACTGGCACCGGAGTTGTCATGGAGCAATGCTGATCTGACTCTGAATCTTCAGAGATAAGGATGGGGCTGGCGCCTGCGGCACCGAGGGCACGGATTTCAGGTTCAATGCTAGGGAAGGTCGCGTAGGCACAACCAGCGCTGTGCCGGATCTGAAATCGGAACCTTGAGGTCTCACTGGTACCGTAGCCTGAGTTGATGCGTTAAATTCAATGGGGCACCTTACCCCGCGGGGCCAGTAGGGTCTATAGAGGGGTCGGCCCACTCAAATACGATGCACATAGCCTCGTGAAATTATTTTACTGGAGCGGGGGTCGCTTTGGCTCCCGGAATTGGAGGGAGGCTCAGCGTCTACTCTGGTTTCAGCTCCGCATAACCATCCTAGAGCGTCGCTGCTATTTACCTCATTCATCAATGGACGATAGTCAAGGCAAAGATGAAGTCCACTTAGACTTCTTTTTTTTCTTGTGCCTCTTCCCCGAGTGTCCCGAAGACCTTGAGTGGGAGGAAGAGGACTTGGGGCTCAAGGAGCGGTCCAGCGACCTCCTCCTCTTTGATTGGGACTAGGATTTCTGCATAGTCTCGCTGGCCGGTGTCGACTGCAGGGCCGCAAGGAGCTTCATAGCCATTGCAAAGCCTTCGGAGCTGATAGTCCAAGCACGACTTCGACTCATGGTCGCGTTTGAGACACCAAAGTCATACGAGGAGAGGGTCAGTCACCGAAATGGCACTGTAACAGGTGTCACATGGTTTAAACCCCATCTTCCTAGAAGACATTCCTTGAAATACATAGAGAAAAAAGTTTTGGTCAATAAAAATGAAAACAAAACTGCCAAAAAGTGACAGAGCGTACCTCTTCTCGGATCGGCGCTTAACTGGTTTAGAAAGAAAAGGACTGATGTCTGCGCACCTTGGTGGCACATATATACATGACCGCAATGTCATAACCTACTCTAACAATGCCAATTACGTCACGAATGGAGCCACCCGACGGCGTGCACAAGGAGCACTGTTCACGCAAACGTTTTCGGATCCCGCCTGATGCTTGGGGAATTCAAAGGTAATAAATCTGCAGCTAGAAGTCTGTATCAGATCATTTTCAAAAAGTTTTAGCCATGCTGAACAGCAGCTGTGCTACTATACAACATGGCTAAAAGACATTGACATTGGCAATGCCAATATCTCTAGCACTGCCGAGACCTATTGGCTTTGCCAGTGCTTCTTAAACATCTGCAGTGTGCAGTAGATGGGTGTCGTAGGGGGCGCGAGGGCTGGATGGATGCACTGACTGAAAGTTGCAAGGTAGTATACACAGGAGCAAAGGTGCCAAAGTGCAATACAATGACTGGCCTGCTCTTTGAGTGAGAAGTTGATATGGTGTGGCTTCGCAGTTGTGTCTTATTTAAGGGAGGACCCTTCCCACAGCCTCCTTCCTCTCTTTCTCTCATTTGCTTGCTCAGGAGGATAGACAGTTTTGTTCTGATGCTGTGTAGTAAAGCTCTCCGGCCTCAGTGCTAGACACAACATTGTGCGATTCTGGGCAAATAACTTACTCTCCCTATGCCTAAATGTGTGTAAAATGTGTTTGTCTAGTCTTTACTGTATGTACATCATCTATGATCGTCTCAGAACATCTCATCTAATGTACAGCCTCCGTTCCTCCACAGCTACGTTTGCATTGTATAAATACTAATAAAATCTGTACACCATTGAAGGGAATGAGAAGCAACGGTGTAGGGTGCCCTCGGTTTCCTAATATGCAGACATTCTATCGAAAGAGAGGGCTCTCCTGTGTTTTCTTCATGCCAAAAGGATTCAGGTGTTAGGTGATGGGGACCCTAGAATCCCTTATTATATAAAGGATCCTCACCCACTGGTACCACGAGTGGCATGCTTCATCATCGGATCCTCACCCACTGGTACCACGAGTGGCATGCTTCATCATCGAATCCTCACCCACTGGTACCATGAGTGGCATGCTTCATCATCGTATCCTCACCCACAGGTACCACGAGTAGCATGCTTCATCATCGGATCCTCACCCACTGGTACCACGAGTGGCATGCTTCATCATTGGATCCTCACCCACTGGTACCACGAGTGGCATGCTTCATCATCGGCTCCTCACCCACAGGTACCACGAGTGGCATTCTTCATCATCGGATCCTCACCCACTGGTACCACGAGTGGCATGCTTCATCATCGGCTCCTCACCCACAGGTACCACGAGTGCCATGCTTCATCATCGGCTCCTCACCCACAGGTACCACGAGTGGCATGCTTCATCATCGGATCCTCATCCACAGGTACCACGAGTGGCATGCTTCATCATCGGATCCTCACCCACAAGTACCACGAGTGGCTTGCTTTATCATCGGATCCTCACCCACTGGTACCACGAGTGGCATGCTTCATCATCGGCTCCTCGCCCACAGGTACCACGAGTGGCATGCTTCATCATCGGCTCCTCACCTACAGGTACCACGAGTGGCATTCTTCATCATCGGATCCTCACCCACTGGTACCACGAGTGGCATGCTTCATCATCGGATCCTCACCCACTGGTACCACGAGTGGCATGCTTCATCATCGGCTCCTCACCCACAGGTACCACAAGTGGCATTCTTCATCATCGGATCCTCACCCACTGGTACCACGAGTGGCATGCTTCATCATCGGATCCTCACCCACAGGTACCACGAGTGGCATGCTTCATCATCGGCTCCTCACCCACAGGTACCACGAGTGGCATGCTTCATCATCGGATCCTCACCCACAGGTACCACGAGTGGCATGCTTCATCATCGGCTCCTCACCCACAGGTACCACGAGTGGCATGCTTCATCATCGGATCCTCACCCACAGGTACCACGAGTGGCATGCTTCATCATCGGCTGCTCACCCACAGGTACCACGAGTGGCATTCTTCATCATCGGCTCCTCACCCACAGGTACCACGAGTGCCATTCTTCATCATCGGATCCTCACCCACTGGTACCACGAGTGGCATGCTTCATCATCGGATCCTCACCCACTGGTACCACGAGTGGCATGCTTCATCATCGGATCCTCACCCACAAGTACCACGAGTGGCTTGCTTCATCATTGGATCCTCACCTACTGGTACCACGAATGGCATGCTTCATCATCGGATCCTCACCCACTACACCTCACGTGAGTGGGTGAGATTGATGCAATTTGTAAGCAGAGCTCTTATTGTTGCAGGATCTAAATTAAAATTGACTGCAGGTTTCTTAAATCCAGATAGGATAATAGTTTACTATAGATACCTTCGGCAAGGTTAAAACAATTATGAGTGGATGTTCCTAGGGTATACTATGACCCAAACATCTAACGGCAACATGTTTCAGCCTTTTCAACTTCCTGGAAGCGTCAACAGACTTTCTTCAGGACAGAGTTCCCTTTAGTTCCCTAGATTCTGAGTGATGACTTATCCCAACTAGAATATGTTATTACGATGCGACAATCTCATACATTTATTTATCAGAAAAGTTTTATATAGCGCTGGCATACAAGTACATATATTCATGGCTCAGAGGACCTGACAAGGTATTCAAATGGGTGAGAACTCTTGATGAATGTGTAACTACAGAGTCTGCCTACCCGAGAGGCCCTATGGAGGGATGAACTACGTGTAGGCAGTATATAAACAAGGTAATTCCTGCTTGATGGTTTGAACTAGTATGCATGTTTTGCTATGGTTGAGAGTGTCACACCCTAATAACATATTCTACTAGTGATAAGTCATCGCTCAGAAGCTAGGGATCTAGAGGGAATTCGGTCCCGAAGAATCATCCTTCTCATCATTTGGCAAATATTACCCCAAATGGCTGATGGAATTTGCTTCTCTGTAGTGAGGATGGCTTAAAAGTACAAGAAAATTACTGACTTCATCTACCTCCTCTTTGATGCAACAAGTTGCTGAGGTGAAGTGTTAAGCCACAAGTTGGTTTTCAACCTGAAGACGTTGACATCTGGGCACTGGGTCAGCTCAAAGACCCGGACTGAGCCGGAGTGGCAGGTGTTGATCTGTGAATGCCCCAGAACAATGTAATATTTGGCAACATGCAACAGACAAGGATGGCAATGCATACTACATCTAAGGAGTAAAGCAGCACCCCCCATGTGATGCAGATATCTGAAGAATGACTTGTAAGATACTTCATGTCAGTGTGTGCTCGGTCATTCCTCTGTTGACGCACAGTTGCTGGACATGTGAAGAGGGTGGGAGACTGAGAGAGAGACAATACACATCACCTGCAACCAAAGTAATCCTAACTGGATTACAGTTCACCTTCACTAACAGTTCTTTACTCACATATGTATTCACAACTTTCAGCAGGGCTTATGCAGGAAACACTGTTGCGAGATGGGCAAATTATTATGTTGTTGCACCAGGAAAGGTGTCATATACATGAGTAAAGCGGCTACTGGCATGACAAACTAATTGCACAGTATTGGAGTGCCAGTCCAGTGGTGTGCCCTCTCCTGTGGTAAAAGTGCCACAATGGGCAGTTCAAGTCTCCTAGGACATGGAGTAGGGCCTAGAACTGCCATGCTATGTGTTGCCTGTTGTGCAATGACTGTGGCACTGTGATAAACTGCTGCACTCAAGTGGTTACACAGGGCAAATACAACACTGGTCAGCTTAATGTACTTGTCTTCTGGAAATCAACGGACACCATGATTTACGGAAAACTAATCCATTGGACAAAGAGGCAGAGCTCCAGCTGACTTGGGAAAAGAGCAATTTCAATGGTTCAGGATGATGAGTTTCCCAGGTTTTACTTCTGCTGCAGTCAGCTGGGAATTTATTCCAGGACATCAAGAAACCTCTGATGGAAAATGGTGTGAAATATTCTATGTGGATTCTGGTGAGCTAAGTAAGGGTTTCATTATTAGGGAAAATGCTCAATTTCAGTGGAGGTGAGGATACTGAGAAAGCTATTGACCAGAAGTATCTAATTCAGAGGGTCCTGGAAGCAGCCAGAGAAACAAAGCCAGAATGCAGAAGATGCCACTGAGAGTTCTCATGATGAAGCTTAAACGATGCACATTATCATGGTTTGGTAAAACTAAAGTATCGCCCATTCTCAATGGGCACTGCTCAAGTATTGTTTTGATACTCCAGATAAGGATCACGGCTGGTGGCTGATCAGCGGGCTCGAGGACGCGCATACCCATTAGGATGGCGGCATACCCATCTGAAGTAAGGAACAGGGGAGGTGGGAAAGAAGCCTGCATAAGATACCCTGATGGCAAGTCCACATTGTAAAGGTACACTGGAATGTGTATACATATTGATTTCTATCCAAAGTGGTCAGTTAATATTACACCCAGAGTCTAATCACATCTGTTGCTGGCATCTTTGAGGAGGGAGAACTTGTGTTGGGTGTACCTCTGATGGTTGAAATGTTTTTAGTGTCAGGGCGGTTAGGGAATTCAAGCTATAATTGTGGCACCAGGACAGGAAATACTACCCCGAGACAAACTGGGCAGAACAACTGTGTGTGGGATGGTACTGGCAGCTATTCCAGTTCAGGGAAACTGATGGGAGATACTGCACTGACTGTATTAGATCCCATCCTTTCATTGAACATCAGTGAGCTCAACTATAAATCTACATTTAAAGGAACTAGGTCCAAATCCTCTGAAATTCCAAATAGATTTTTAAAATTACCGGAAAACAACAACAACTTGTAAAGATAACGAGCTGTTATAGAATCACAGTCTTATACACTGCTTTTATTAAGAGCTGTTTTTTTCTTTTTTAACTGACATTTTATTTATTGTCTATCGAATGTAGAACAAGCATTAATTTCTTTAATGATTTTTATTAGGATGTTTCTATGCTGTACAACATGTTGCTTTGGTGCAATGGTTTTTCAAAAGACTGAACACTTGAATAAATTGAAAATTGAACAGTGCGCTCAACGACCATGCCGCGGCTACAAAGGTGCTGTCCTCCCAGGAGCATCTAGACGGGCTACCTGAGAGTCCCTTTTCGCATCTCAGTCATGTTCCTTTGGCGAGGAAATGGGGGTGCCAGGGCACTTCTTCTCCTTCAGCACCCTAATCTTTCACTCCATGGGATTTAGATGAGCAAAAGCCATTGTCAACATAGCAAGTAGATGAGTGGTTGCACACGTCATGATAGCTGAGAGACAACAGACTCTAGTGAATATACATGACCCTAACTTACATGACCCGTGTCCTTCAAGGACCTTCAAAGTGCATACTTTGAATTTCAGGTATTCTTGTTCCTCTGTGCAGATGTCTTTAACACTATTGGGCAAGGAACGATCCATGGATTATTCTTGGCACCAAGGACTACTCCAAAAGCGGTGGTGGGGGTTACTCAACTATGCTCATATTCTAATGGAACAATAAAAACAAAAGAAAGATGTGTTATCCAAAATTGGGAACCAAATGTTCTCCTATCTCTTAGTGGCCCAATCTAATTTTAAGATCATGGTTGCCACACTAACCATCATGCGTCTTTCAATATCAGTTAAAACAGTCATTAATACCGTATACACTTTTACGCATCCTCCTTACTCAACAGCACTCAATGTCCATCACCCCAAAAGAGGCAAAATATATCTCAAGAGTCTGTGATCAGCCAAATTGTCAGCCATTATTCCTGGACTAAGACATAATAGAATGTATGCACCATTACAAAGGGTAGGGGCAGACAACCATCCATCATGACCATTCACAGAACAATTTCATCTCATGATCTGTTCCCTGTTCCTCACTTACGGAGCTTGGCCGGTTGACATGTGGCTCTCGCCATGCCACTGTGGGATGGGGTTAGCAAGGAGCATAACACAGCACAGCTCGTTAATTGTTTCTACATTAGTGAGTCGTGCATACATAAGGGCAGCGTCCATGTGACATGGATTGGCTGGAAGTCCAGGCTGGCCTGTTGATCACAGCTGCATCTTGTAGCCCACATTAGTGTGATGAGGATGACATGGATAATATAGCTGCACAGATCGAGCAGTTCATGGTGTTTACATTCAAATATCAACACAGTAGTCATCTTGAAGCGCTGTTTTGGGGCAAACCGAAAATGGCTCTGACCTTACCCTCATCAAAGTAGTAGAGTACCTGTCCACCTATTATCCACCACATGATATGTAGTTATAAATATGTGAATGGATGTCTCTTAATCAGATTATAAATACAAAATCTTAAAATGTACTGTAGCTAGAATCATCTTCGATGGTTCACTGTCACATTAGATTTACATGTTTAAACCAGCCCTCATAATTCCAGCTTATCATTTAGACCCACAACATGGTTTGAGAGCGAGAAAATGCATTTCTGTTCCTGTATGAAGTACAATGTAATAGTCTTTGGAAACAAACCCTGTTAGAACTGGGGTCACCAATTCTGACACAGTAGCTTGGCGAGAGGCACAATGGCACCCGAAGGCAATGTGTAAAGCGGTGGTGCAGCACACACTCACCCTGACTCAAGAATACCCACGCAATAACATGACACCACACCAGGTTGCTGTTTAAACCAAGACTCTTTATCTGCTTTTAGTTCAAACAGGTAGCATTCCTTACGGATTAAGCTAATGTAGGTAACATCTCTTAGGCATCAATTCAATAAGGTAACACTTCTGCTAGTCAGGGACATCATAGGCAACAACATTTCTTGTAAACATGTCATCATTGTAGCACTTCAGGGGCATGCATATAACATCAACACATTTCCCATCCATGGGGAACTTTCAAGTATCGGCTCTTAGGCCCAGGTATCATAGAAGAAACATGCACAAAATTTCTTAGGCAGGTGTAGTCTAGGCCGAATCGTGGATCAGTGAAATATTATCGACGGTCACATTATCGACTTGCTAAAATATCGTTGATTAATTATCGACTACAAAAATATCGACTTTCTATACTTATTACAACAACTACAAAAATATCGAGTACAAAATATCGAGTATTTAGAATATCGAGTACTTAAATATCGCCTTAATAAATATCGACTACAAATATATCGTTGTTCATGAAATTACCCCTAACACTACAAAAATATCGACTACTAAAATATAGAGTGCTAAAATATCGTTTCAAAATAAATATCGAGTTCTTTTTTGTACCCTTTCATGTCTAAAATACCATATTAATAGTCTATAAAAGTCATTGTTCTATACAAAAAACATTTTACATATAATACCTGTTACTTTTATAACGTTCCTATTTATCTACATTTATCATACATTCTATTAAATGCGTTATATCATTTGAAAAATAATCTTTACATGTAAATAACATGTTAAATATTTTTTTCCACTTACACATCTATTTTATTTAACAACTAACCTGCTTAAATGCGGAAATCACCACATACCACCATTCTCACATCAACAAACACACCAATTAAATTTAAAAAAATTCAAACTAGCCTATACAATCATTTCTTTCATCCTGCAACCAATCAAATCAAAGCACACAAAATACACATACTATAAAAGGGATACATGCATTATACCATTTGCTGCTGCTAACTCTATAGAAAGAAGATGCCAACACTCAGAAGATTTTTTTCCTGAACAAACATCTTTAAAGATCCAGTTTACTAGCTAATTATTCAAGTAAGTTACAATGCATTATTTAGAAATCTAAATTAGTAGTGTACTATTTTACTTATATCTCCTAACTCTTGCAATTATTTAATTTTTTTCTCCTCCTACTTTTCTGATAGAAACTACTACAAATAAATTCCTAATACATGCTCCTATTTCTTCACCTAGAAAATGAGATAGTAAGTATATATTAATGCTCGGTTATACACCAACTGCTGTTTTTAAGCACGATTTCACAAGATTCATACTTTTTTTAAACATTTTTTTGACAGATAATCAGCGATTTTCCTATTTCAACACTACAAATGTATAAAACTACACTAATTAAACATGTAAGTATATATGTTTTTGTTAGTAAACACCCAATATTAAAAATGCTATTTTCTAAACAACATATCTTGCATATTACATCTTCCCTACAGATCCAATAAAATCATCCAACATCAACTATACCAAAAGACAAGACTACCCTTGTAAAAAATGTAAGTATACTTCTAATTTGTCTTTTTACTTCCGAAAAAAACGAGAACTATATTCTTAACACCATGTTATGAATTTTATATTTCCTCTACAGATATTGTGAATACATCATACATCTATTCTACCTACAGCAAACAAAACTACTTATTTAGAAGTTAGTATACTTTTAAAGATTTCCACTTTCCCAACGGTTCCAAATAATTTTTATATTATTTAACATTCATTTATTCTATCTTCTCTACAGATCTGAACTTTACTACCTTGATGTACTCCACCAAATACTACAACTCAACTATTTAAACAAGTAAGTATATGTAATGTTCACATCAAATGTACTACTAAGCAAAATTAAAAAGTACTTTTTCCTTGGAAAAACGTTTGTTATTTGTAAACATTAACTTAGCATTTCTATATTTTTATACCAACAGACAATAAAGATATACATACAAGACAATCCTTCAAAATACAGTTCTGCATTTGTGATTACTACTTCTAGTAACTGTAAGTATAAATACAACATTAATTAAGTTTGCACCACAAAGTGAAATATATGTTTTTTGATTTTGTTTCTTTCTACTCTTTCCTAGAACAAGTAAAACAAAATGACAGAAGGTGCAGATTTTGTGATGTCACAGAAAAATAAATTACTGTTATGTTATATGGGTTATGTTTATAATCAAGAAAGACAAAGTGGTAGAAAAGTTTTTTGGAAATGTACAAAATATTACTCAAACAAATGTTATGGAAGGGCTACGACTGAGGAAACTAATGTGTTATTTACCAGGGAACACAATCATCCCCCCAATGTCACAGAAATTGAAATAAGAGATGCTTTAGAAAGTATTAAAACTGCTAGCACACAAAGTGATAAACCAAAAACACAAATCCTTAAAGAGGAACTGTTAAAAGTCCCAGCACATGCTTCAGGTCAACTACCCTCTATTGAGTCCCTAAAACGCACAATTGCATACACTAAAAGACGCACTTCCACAACCCCACCCAACCCTACTACTTTTGAGGAAATTATTATTTCACCAGAAATGTCCCTCACACACAATAAAGACAAATGTATCCTTTTTGATAATGAAAGCAGTACAAACAGAATCATAGGGGTCGATTCCGATCCGGTAAAATAATCCGGCGTACGAATCGTATCCGGAGCCGTTTCCGTACGACTCGTACAGACGTCGTACGACCGGACGATTCCGATCCCGATCGGCCGACCCGTACGCGATTCGTACGGTACACGTCGATTCGTACGGAAAAGCGCACGATCACCTACACACCGTACGGCGCGTACCCCCCATGATCGCAAGGGGACGCGGCGTACCCCTCTGGTCATGCGGGGTACGTGCCGTACACCCAGCGTACATGGGGTACGTGCCGTACACCCACTGTACATGGGGTACGGTGCGTACCCCATGTACGCTGGGTGTACGGCACGTACCCCGCATGACCAGAGGGGTACGCCGCGTACCCCTGCGATCATGGGGGGTACGTGCCGTACCCGGGGGGGGCGTTCCGTACCTGTTTCGGCGCGAACTCTGCATTTACGACTGTTTTCGGCTCCCGTAGGAAAAGGGTCGTACGGCGCGTACCCGACACGGATCGTACTTGCTGGGTCGTAAAAACGTGTCGCGATGTCGCGCACTGCGGGTTCCGAGTGAGATTCGTACGGAGATTTGAGTCGTACGGAGTCCTGTACGACTCGTACGGAGTTCGGCACCTAGTACGGATCGTACTTCATCGTACGTACGGGACGTCTACGGATACGATTCGTACGGGGAAAAAACTCTCCGTACGACCATTCGGAGCGCATTTTACCGGATCGGAATCGACACCATAATGTTTGCAACTGCAAGTAATTTAGGAAAAATCCAACAGTGTCCCCAATGGATGATGGATGGAACATTTAAACCATGCCCAAAACCTTTTTATCAACTATATTCCATCCACGGGTTATACCATAACTATAACATCCCTTTCATTTACTGCTTGCTACCAAACAAACAGCAAAACACTTACACAGAAATATTAAATGTTCTCAAAAATTAAATGAATAATTATTTTCCAGAAAAAATAATTATTGATTTCGAATTAGCTATGATTAATAGCATTTTGAAAACATTTCCCCACACAGCAATCCAGGGTTGCTACTATCATTTCAATCAGAGCATATGGAGACATCTCCAGAAATCAACTTTAAGTATTTTGTACTCAACAGATAGCACCTTTGCCTATCAAATAAAAAAATTTATAGCACTGGCCTACGTTCCTGTTACCGATGTAGCAGAACACTATAATTTATTAAATGACAGCACATATTACAAGAGAAATGAAGATAAACTAACACCATTACTGGACTATTTCGAAGATACTTGGGTGGGAAGGTTGCACAGATCTGGACATCGACGCCAACCCAAATTCCAAATACCTTGGTGGAATGTCTATCTTAGTACTTTAAACCAAGAGGCTAAAACAAACAACAGTGTAGAAGGCTGGCATAATGCTTTCCAAACTACCACAAGCAGAACCAGACCCACATTCCATAACCTACTAGATGCTTTGATAAAAGAACAAAGCTATCAAGAACTAAGAATGGAACAATCTGTGACCCAAATTGGTCCAAAACTAAGTAAACAAACTAAACAAATGTTCCGACTACTGCAAAGTCAAGTCACACTCTATCCTACAACTAGAGGATTAGAATACCTGTCATTAATAGCTAAAACCCTACTATAAAAATGTCTACAAAATATACTAATGTCTGCTTACAATAATGGTACACATAAAAATAATAAACATTTGTAAACAATTATAAGTAATACATATTTGTTTTACAAACTTATCATAATTTTGGACATTATTTCTGAACAAATATGCAATATTTATAATTACATCACACATACACATTACATAAAGATCGACATTTCCCACCCAATAAAAAAAAGATTTTAAATGCTTACAATTTTTGTAGATGGAAAAGACGTAATGAAGCAAAATACAATCCATTACAATGTAGGACAATTCCAATATGGGAAACCATCAAAAACCCGAAAAATATGTAAAAATAAAATAAACGCTCCAGGAAATCCCGAAAACAGTAGTGTGGACACTTTAGTATTTAAAGTGATATACACACAACTTTAAAAAAACGGTCACGCATATCAATGTATCAATCCAATACGAAACCCTCCAAAAACCAGAAAAAAGGTAAAAAAAATTAAAATCCGCTCCTGGCAAACACGAAAAATAGGAGATACACGTCAAAATATAACCATAATAAGTCATACATTAGTATCTCCGAAAAAAAACACGCTTCCTTCCATGTAGTTTTCATGCGAGGAACCGGAACCTGTAAAAAAACATAGATAACGAAACCCACCAACAAATAACCCATAACATATGTAAATACACTCACAATTAACATTAACCATGTAAAAAGACATTTCCCAACACTTAAATTAACACTAGAACTAAAACATACACGACGCATCTATAACGACGACATTACACCTAAACTCTACATCAGGGGTACTCATAGTACGGCCCGCGGGCCGCTGGCGGCCCGGCAAGCCTTCCATGGCGGCCCGCGGACCTTTCAGAGATCGTACCCGAGTTTTTTTTTTTTTTAAAGGCTGTCTGCAACCAGAGCTCGACTCAGAGACTCTGCTGCCTGTGGGGGCCGGGCGATTTCCGCCGTAGTCCGAGTGGGGCTGCAGGGGCGCTGAGAGGTGAAAATAGCCTCATTAACATGCTAATGGTCTTTTAAAGACCTGTGAAATGCTTGGGTGCGGCTGTGTGCGCACGCCTGGAAGCTGTCTCAGCCCGGGTGGGGGGGCAGCCCATCTTGCCCAGCTGCCTATTTCCTGCGACCCGGGGCCGCGCAGGTTTCAGACACGCACCACTAAGACTTACACTGTCAATTACCGACGGGTGGGATGCCCTCAGGAGTGGTTGTTACTGGCTGTGGCACACCATGGGGGGCCCAGGATTATTATCCGAATGTGGCTGTAGTGCCTCGGTTCACTGGAGGAAGAGGAAGTGAGATAAGGTCACTCAAAAGCGGCGGGGGACTCAATCAGGGAGAGTCGAGTCCGTACGATGCTGACTGTCTGCGCAATAAAATCCCCAGCGTTGCTTGACCGGTGGGAGGCCAGTTTGACCAGTGACTGATTTATTAGTCACTCTCCGACAGGATAGTCATGGCCACCGCGGATCACAGGCATCGTCGACATCGAGGTGATCACGGGCGGCGGGGCAAAACGCGCGGACGGGGGACGAGTCAGTCTGGATTGGAATTACACTGCAGAGCATCATGCAGTGTACTGTTTGATTTGTTGGTCCCTGTGCGGCTCACGCTGCGGCCGCCGCACGGACCGGGATGCAAAGACAGCATTCTGAACTCAACTCAAGTTCAGTAAGTTCTTTGGCCAACGAGGTGTGCGCCAGGCAAAGCGGTGTCTAACTTTAGTGAACACAGTTTATATTGTAACTTGTGTCCGCGAGTTTTGGTGCAGCATTAATGGAGTAAAAGCCCTGGGCTGCAGAGCTTCTCACACCGGCCGAACAGTACGTATCCACTGAGGGCTCGGCACGCCGTGTCAGGGAGGTGAGAGATCATAGACTCTCTTGTGTTGTGATGGGGAGGCCCTCCTTCCCGTTCTGCCCTTTCCCCAGCACAGACTGCATCCTCACACCGCTGCGTTACTGTGCCGCTGACGCCCTGTTGTTAAGGGGGCCCTGGGTGCAGTGCACAGACTATGTGATAATGTGGGGCCTTCCACTTCGGTAGTAGATACCGGCACCGCCAGCTACCTAGGCCAGCAGTGTTTACTATCAGTCACAAAGGCATCAGCTGCACTTCCTGCTGGCGTCTCTCCGAGCATCAGAACTCCTCCATAGGCTCTCTTCTTCCCGTTGTAGATCACCGTCATGTTGAATGAAGCAGATTCAATGTGTTGTCTGAGGGGTGTGCATCTGCTGAAGAGCGTTAGTTCAAGTGGATCGATCCTGCTTCAACTTTCATACTCTGCCAAATACGAGTTTCTCAACGGGTCCTCTGGTTAGATCCGACTTTAATCAGTTGCAATATTGTGTGTGCTGCAGTCATTTATTTCACTGCAAACTTTAAGGTAGAACCCTGCCTCCTTATTTTACATGGCCTATAGTTCACTAGTAATGGTAGCTACATAACACCTCAACCCCATACCCTAACCGCAATGTTTGGCTGTGCTGTCGGTTTCCACAGAAACTATGTCTCCTCTTGTCTTAGCAATTGTCCAGTATCGTGATAAGGACAGTTACACGCTATGCATATGAAACTGGCTGCACAGGACATGCACAGCCCTGCCCAGTGCTACTTGTTAGACTCAAAGGGGCAGATTTACAATAACTGGCGCATCCCCAGGGATGCGCCAGTTATTGTGCGCCAGAGCTCCTGTGCCGTGAAGGCGGCGCATTGCTGGAGTTGCGTCGCAAGCGCGACGCAGCTCCAACAATGCTCTGGGTGGCCCTATCTGTCCAATGCTGCGTCAAGCCTTACGCCTGCTTCAAGCAGGCGCAGGGTTTTGACGCAGCATTGGCCTAAAAGTGCCTGCGTGAAATCTTGTAGATTTCACGCAGGCACTTTTGCGAGGCGCACATGTCCCGGAACGCCCACCCTGCGCCGGAACGCCCACATGTGGCGCAGGGCTTTACAACATGACGCATCTGCCTAGATGCGTCACGTTGTAAATGGGTTGCAGGGATGCGCCACGTTTACGCCGCCGTTGCGTGACGCAACGGCGGCGTAAACGTGGCGCAAGTCCGACATCAATCTGCCCCAGAGTACCTTTTGGAATATAACATTACAGAGCTCTGGCTGCCAACTATAACCTATGTGGGACTGTGTGCCCCTCGATCCAAGGCTTGCCCAGTGCCCGAGCTTGTCTGCGAGTCAGCTGACGGTGTTTGGCTCTTAATTAGGCAGCTGAGAAGAGATGTAAATGTTGGGGCCTCACATCCATCTGTTGTGGGCCTGGTCCCCTTGTGACAGAAAGGTCCTAGAGCCCCCACTGATGCTCGGCATCCTGATCTGATTCATTGATTGATGCTGGCAGAAGGTAGGATCCCGGTGACCCAGTGTGGGCAAAGGCTGGTAAAGGCCTCTGTGTATTAATAGCTCACTTAACTTGCTATGGATGTTATTAATAAATTAAATGAATGCTTCATTCTGAGCTGCCTGTAGTGTACTGAGTGCGAGAAATGTGCACTCTCGCAGTATGACTCTGCTCTGTTTACAGCTGCCTGCTGTTAGTGGATTTTAGTTCAATTACTTTTTAGAGTTTCTTGTTGCTCAAATGGGTGTCATATTTCTGATATTTATATGTTTCTCTTGTCTTCATTGCTTGACTTTGCTTGCGAGAAAGTGTCACTCATATTTATTGAAATGTCACTCAAAATTGCACTGAAATTATAAAAATGTCACACATAGCATTCTGAAACCTTGGCAGCTATGCTCTCAGCGCCCCTGCAGCCCCACTCTGACTAAGGCGGAAATCGCCCGACCCCCACGGGCAGCAGAGTCTCTTAGTCAAGCTCTGGTTGTAGACAGCCTTTAAAAAAAAAAAAGGAGTGAGACAGAGGGAGGGAGGGAGGGAAAGCAAGGGAGGGAGGGAGAGCGAGGGAGGGAAGGAGAGCGAGGGAGGGAAGGAGAGCGAGGGAGGGAGGGAATGCGAGGGAGGGAAAGCGAGGGAGGGAAAGGAAGGCAGACAGAGGGAGGGAGACAGAGGGAGGAAAAGGGAGGGAGAGGGAGGCAGGGAGGGAGAGCGAGAGGGAGGGAAAGAGAGGGAAAGTGAGGGAGGGAAAGGGAGGGAGAGCGAGGGGGAGCGAGGGAGCGGGAGGTAGAGCGAGGGAGGGATGGAAAGGGAGGCAGACGGAGGGAGACAGAGGGAGGGAGACAGAGAGAGGGAGGGAGACAGAGAGAGGGAGGGAGACAGAGAGGTAGGGAGCCAGAGGGAGGGAGGGAGACAGAGGAAGGGAGACAGAGGGAGGGAGGAAGACAGAGGGAGGGAGGGAGACAGAGGAAGGGAGGGAGACGGAGGGAGGGAGACAGAGGGAGGGAGGGAGACAGAGAGAGGGAGGGAGACAGAGGGAGGGAGGGAGACAGAGAGAGGGAGGGAGACAGAGAGAGGGAGGGAGACAGAGAGAGGGAGGGAGACAGAGAGGCAGAGGGAAGGAGGGAGACAGAGGGAGGGAGGGAGACAGAGAGGGAGGGAGACAGAGAGAGGGAGGGAGACAGAGAGAGGGAGGGAGACAGAGAGAGGGAGGGAGACAGGGGGAGGGAGAGAGGGAGGGTGACAGAGAGAGGGAGGGAGAGAGAGGGAGGGAGGGAGACAGAGGGAGGGAGAGAGGGAGGGTGACAGAGAGAGGGAGGGAGAGAGAGGGAGGGAGACAGAGAGAGGGAGGCAGACAGGGAGACAGAGGGAGGGAGGGAGGCAGAGGGAGGGAGGGAGACTGAGAGAGGTAGGAAGACAGAGGGAGGGAGGGAGACAGAGGGAGGGAGACAGAGAGAGGGAGGGAGACAGAGAGAGGGAGGGAGACAGAGGGAGGGAGGGAGACAGAGGGAGGGAGAGAGGGAGGGTGACAGAGAGAGGGAGGGTGACAGAGAGAGGGAGGGAGAGAGAGGGAGGGAGACAGAGAGAGGGAGGCAGAGGGAGGGAGGGAGACAGAGAGAGGTAGGAAGACAGAGGGAGGGCGGGAGACAGAGGGAGGGAGGGAGACAGAGAGAGGGAGGGGGACAGAGAGAGGGAGGGGGACAGAGAGAGGGAGGGAGACAGAGAGAGGGAAGGAGACAGAGAGAGGGAGGGAGACAGAGAGAGGGAGGGAGACAGAGAGAGGGAGGGAGACAGAGAGAGGGAGGGAGACAGGGAGACGGAGGGAGACAGGGAGACAGAGGGAGAGAGGGAAACAGAGGGAGGGAGGGAGACAGAGGGAGGGAGGGAGACAGAGGGAGGGAGAGAGTCAGAGTGAGTGAGACAGAGGAAGAGAGGGACTGAGAGAGTCAGAGTGAGTGAGACAGAGGGAGAAATGGAGACAGAGGGAGAGATGGAGAGAGGGAGAGAGAGGGAGTCAGAGGGAGTGAGAGAGTCAGAGAGTGACAGAGAGTCAGAGAGTCAGAGGGAGACAGAGAGACAGAGAGATGGAGAGGGAGAGAGAGAGGGAGAGAGAGAGGGGGAGAGAGGGGAAGAGAGGGGAAGAGAGGGGAAGAGAGGGGAAGAGAGGAAGAGAGGGAGAGGGGGAGAGATGTGTGTCTGGTGGCTCAGTGGACGAAGGCGTCCGCTGCAGGGACCTATGATCAACCTCATGGTCACAGTTTCTTTTGTTGTGCTAGCCTCGCCCCTTCCCCACTGACCCCGCCCCCACCAGTGCGGCCCTCGGACACAAACCACACTGTAAATTTGGCCCCCGAGAGAAAGTTTGTGAGTACCCATGCTCTACATAAACAATTCATACATACACACAAAAACACTACACAGTTCGAATATACCCTCAAACATTACCCTTGACTTATAAATTGTATGTAAAATTAACCTTACCTCTCTTCACACGAAGCAACTCCCAACCGCGAGCTTCTCCAGTCCTGAATGGAGCGCAATAACCTTACGCGGTAAAAAAGTAGTCCCCTTAACCCAATTTTGAAAAGGTATCATAGAAAACACAATGTTATAGTATAAAAATATAATACATACACATTGTTATTGTAACAAATTAATACACTAGACTCATAATAATTTAAAGTGTTGAAAAAATATAAATTTCTTTAATATTAATTAATATATAGTAATTAATATATATTAATAATATTAAAAAAAATGTATGTAACACTTGAAATAATATATGTAAATATTTTCTTATTGTGTATATTTATAGGAATAACTTTGTGTTTGTTTAGAACTAAAGATTATTATTTTTTTATGTAAATAATTAATAATAATAAATAATATAACTTATTTATTGTTATTAATAAAAAAATATAACCATTTACTATATAAATAATGCCCTTAAATAATGTGTATTTTTTTCTCTGAATGTATGTATTTCTGAAAAGAAAAGATAAATGTTTAAGTTTATTAATTAATAATAATAATAATAATAAATATATTTGTTATTATTTTTATTAATTATTACAAAATGTTTTTTAATAATTTCTTAAGTATTATAAAAGTATATAATTGCATAAATAATCTTTTACCAATACCAGATATTATTATGAAACATATTATTCCCATTTACAGTTATAAAGTTAACAACATAATATATTCATATGTTTAATTTAAAAACAACATTGTCAGAAATATGTGCCAAAAATTGTCATAATTATTATTTCCATAGTTTGAGCAAATATAATAATTGTCAGGTTACTTTATAAAAATTTAAATTTAAAAAGTAAATATTTAATAATATTAATATATAATATTAACATTATTAAATATAAATGTAAGAAACAGAAAAGTAACTGTTATGTTATGTATTTCAATATAAATACTTGTTACTCAAAGTTGATGATAATAAATATTGTTATTTATAGAAAAATGTTGTTAAATAATTTTGTGTGACAAATTACAACATGTACATAAATGATAATGTGTTATTCTGCAAATACTACATTTCCAAAAATTTTCACGTATTTTTTGATTGTGATTGTATTGTAGTATACATTAAAAAAATAAAAAATTGGGGGGGCGTGGCCAAGGCGGCGATGTGAACAGACACATCTCGGGCGAGCTCCGTCGCCCCGCTGCCCCAACTAGCCATCATAAGCGGAACCCGGGGGGCTTTCAGGGGAAATCTGCCTGCCAACTGCTCCCTGGACAAGGGGTGACCTCCGGGGAAATCGCCCCGGTGCGAGAGACCCAGCGGGGGCCAGCCAGTGCCCAGAACGATTACCGGCCAGGGTGCTCCCGCCATTTTGCCGCCGAGCCCGGCGACTGGCGCCCTGAGCGCGCCTTCATAGCAGGCGTCCCCTTGAGCTGCAGAGGTACCTGGAGGAGCGAGCGGTCTCCGGAGGCGGATCCCCCAGCTGCCGACTACACGTCGGGAGACCAGAGACCGGAGGGAAAGCTGCAGCCGATTTAGAGGCGGCCCCCTGGCGGGGGTGTTGCTGGAGCCCGGCTGCGGCCATCACGCGAGACCCCGGCTTCTGCGGAGGCGCAAGGCCGCGACTGGCGCGGGGAGACGGCCGACAGAACTGCTGCTGCGACGCCCTGCTGCGGGACCACGATCGGTTGCTGAGGAATCCTGGAGTGCAGTTCCCGTTGTGCCCGCCGCCTGCCTGCTGACGGCTGAGCCCTGGTCCCTTGAGCCGCGACCGGGCTCCTTCAAGGTACTGTCCGCCATCTTGCCTCCCCTACCGGCCCCCGCCGCCCGGGTGCCTGCCCTCCCGCGCTCCCGGCTGGACACTGCTGGACACCTACGCTCACTCCCCCCTGCCCTCCCGCGACCTGGCTGGACACTGCGGGCCCCGTCGGGTGGTGCCCGCCTGCTAGAGCGGGGCCGGGCGCTGTGGAGAAGGCCCTCCCTGCACCGCGCTGCCACTGGGGTTGAGGGAACCGGCCTTTGCTTTGTGAGCCACAGCGGGTCCCTGTCCCGCCTTTGAATAGCCAGCGGAGCGGGGTGGTGGAGCTGCGGGTGGCGGCGCGCTCCCCGGACTGAGGCGGAGTGACTACACGGCCGCCGGTCCTACTCCGGGACCCGGCTTCAGTGAAGGGGTGAGGCCGCTCTGGGTGCGGGACGACTGCCGGCTCCCCTGGTGGGGTATCGTCTCGCTCCCCCTGACCCTTGCTGGACTGTCCTTGGCGCCCCCCTCCTGACCTGCGGACTGCTGCTCTGCCGGCGCTCTGGGCTGAGGCGCTGAGACCGATCACGCTGATTACCTTCCCGGCCGGCTTGCCTCCATATCCTGGAACTGAGCCGCCATTTTGGGCCCCTGCATCAGTGCCTCTGCTTGACTCCGCTACCCTTGGGGACCCTCTGGGAGGCGTTAGAGAGGGTCGGGCCCCACTGGTCAAGCTCCGGTGCCCGCGCTGGACCCTCATCTGCACTTCTGCCCCACGGCACCTGGGGGGGGCTTTGGGCTGACCGGCTGCCTGGAGCTATGGCGGCGCCTGGAGCTGCCGCGCAGTGACTGAGAGCGCCGGAGGAGCTGCCCGCTATCCTGGACAGGCCTTGGAGTGCTGTTGCTTGCCACCTCGACTGCACAAGCGACCCCACAGCGTACTGGACCCCTGCTGCCCGGGCGAGCCTCACCTGCCACCAACGGGCCGGGACTGCCCTACCTCGGGCTTGTGGAAGTTGTCCCGCGCCGCCTCCTGATCCCCGGCCTTGAACCCCTGATCGCAGGACCAGGGCTGCTCGACCACCGGGGCGCTGGTGCGACCTCCCTTGATCTTTTCCTCACCACGACCCGGAGGATCCACGCAACAGCCTGCCCTGCTTCTCACTATCCTTGGTCACTCCGAGTTGGTCATGACTCGGGGCAGAGGGACCAAGCCGGACCCCCCCCCAGCGACGACCAGGGGCACATCCGTGGCTTCCATGTGGGGTAAGGCGGGTTCGTCGCCATCTTCTGGGGGTCCCCCGCCAACGGGGGAGAAGCCTCTACCGCCGGCCGACTCCCCTCCGGTGACTCAGGCCTTCATGTCCTCCTTCATGGCAGATCTTAAGTCCGAAATTGGGTCCCTCAGGACGGAGGTCCACACGTGCGTCAAGGAACTACGCAAGGAGGTCACCGACCTCGGCGACCGGGTAGATGGCCTGGAGAAGACGGTCGACTCCCGCACCGACGACCTCGAGCAGCTCTGGCAGAGAGTGGCGACCCTCGAAGAGCAGCACATCCAGCTCCAGATCAAGCAGGAGGATTTGGAAAACAGGGGGCGCCGCAACAACCTCCGCATACGGGGTGTGCCACTCGGAGAAGAGGGGACTAACACCATGGCCTATGTGGCGCTACTCCTGCAAGCGGTGTGGGGCGAAGAGGATGCTCCCCCACCGCGTCTTGACCGCGCACACCGAGTCTTTGGAGCGGGGGGCAAAGCTGGCCTCCTCCCAGACATTGTCGTCAGACTTCATTACTTCACGGAGAAGGAGGCCATACTCAAGGCGGCTAGGGATGCCCCGGACCTGCGGTACGAAGGCCACAGAATCCAGATCTTTCAGGACCTGGCCCCCACCACGCTCCACAGGAGGAGGGTCTTCCGACCGATCACGGAGAAGCTCCGGACCCTCAACATTTCTTATCAATGGGGCCACCCTTTTGCTCTCATCTTTAAGTGGGAGGGCAAGCGAAGGGCCCTCCGGTCCTACCAGGAAGCGGCGCAATTGCTTGAAATGCCGGGGTCCCCGGATCACAGCCCGGCCCGCTCTCACCACACAGAGAAGGCTCCTCCGCGCCCCGACTGGTCCACTGTACGTAAACGTCGCCGGTCCCCCCCTGTGGACGCCCTCTCTGCCTCACAGACCAAGCAGGACATTATTGCCCACATCCGCTCCCTCGAGGGCGACCGCGGGGAGCAGGACTCACAGCTTCCCGCTTCTGGCGCTGAGGGCGGGGACCATCCTACGACACCGGAAGGCCACTGATTGTGACCACTGAGACCCGAGCTGCCTTCTGCCTCCACTCGCCCATCGGACACACGGACTTATCCTATCGTGTCACGGCGGCCTGTTCCTACTGCTCTTGGAGGGGGACCTCCCCCATCTCTCTAGCGGGTCGCCCCTGCGGCTTCCCCCCCTGTGGGGATCGGGAACATCTGACTCTGGCCGACACCTCTCCTGGGTCCTGCTCCACTCCACTGAGCTTCGATGCCCTGTTGGCGACTGGTCCGCGCATGCGGACCCATGACTCACCCCCGGACTACCTAGCGGCAGCGGGGTGGACGAGCTGCGAGACGACTGGATTCCACTTCATCTACCTAGATCTCCGCTCCCCCCCTTTGTCCCATAGGAAGTGACATTCCTGAGTTCATCCAAACCCTTGGGTAAAGGATGTCTGGTACCTGGGACAATGTACACTGGCCCTGTTGGCCTGTTTTGGTTATATCTCTTCTTTGCGCCCTTTATATTTCTTCTCTCTCATCTCTTCCTCCTTTTCTCTTGCTCTGCCTTCTCTTACTGCTCTCTCCCCGCGCCTGCGGAGGGGTGGCGTGGTGGGTCCTACAGGGGTTGACACGCTGGAGGCGAGTTGAGGCTGCCGCTGCCCTGGCTGAGGGGAGATTTGCTACACTGGGTCTTGCGCTGCTCCACTCCCCCTTGGTACTATGACAGCGAACGTCCCTACACCCTTGAAGGTCCTCTCACTCAATGTCAAGGGGCTCAACTCCCCCAACAAGAGAAATCAGATATGGCGCTACCTCCTACACCACTCCCCTGACATTATCCTCCTCCAGGAGACGCACCTTCTCAGGGGAGACACCACACGCATGGCGCACCCTAGATACCCCACACAGTTCTGGGCATCCTCCGACACCAAGACAGCGGGGGTGGCAATCCTCTGCAGGGCTGGCATTAGGCGGGGACCCACGAAACCCTTCAAGAGTGCTGACGGGCGTTTCCTCCGAGCCACGGTGCAGGTGGGTCGTATACAGCTCACCCTCGGATGTGTATATGCGCCCAACCAGTCGCAGGACAAATACCTCCAGACACTCCTGCGGGATCAGTTCCCATCGGGTGACCCTAACGTGATCCTGGGTGGGGACTTCAACCTTGTCTGGGACCCTGAGCTGGATCGTGCGGGGGCCTCCTTCAATGGCACGGGAGCGATGTCCGCTACCCTTAGAACGCAGCTTACAGACCTGGGACTCGTGGATGTGTGGCGCTACCACAACCCGGGGACCCGGGACTACTCCTTTTATTCACACTCCCATCGGACATACTCCCGAATCGACTATCTCTTCACATCCCTTTCATTGGCCCGAGACTCCTTGGCTGCCGCTATATCCGACATCTCCCTGTCAGACCACGCCCACGTGGAACTTTTGCTGCAGGACCCCCTGGCCCACGCCACTCGTGAACGCCGATGGGTGCTCCCGCCGAGAGTCCTTCGGGACCCGGAGGACGTCGCCAGCATCCGTGACGCCATAGACTCGTATTTCGCTGTCAACGACACCCCTGACTTGCCCTTTCATACGATCTGGGATGCCTTTAAGGCCACCATTCGGGGCCATATCACCTCCCTGGCGGTGGCGCGGAGGAAGGAGGAGTTCAAGATGGAAACCGACCTGGCTAACGAGATCAAACAAGCGGAGGCCCGGGACCGGGACTCCCCTTCACGGGCGTCAAAGAGAACTCTCGCCAACCTCAGGGGGCAACTCCGCGCTCTGCGCACCAACAAGGCGGAACACTCCCTACTGGCGCTCAAACAACGCTACTACGAGGGCGGGGACAAAGTTGGCCGCCTGCTGGCCGGCAGGCTGCGGGCACGTGCCGCTAGGGCCCACATCGCCAACGTCAAGCGGCCGGACGGCACCTGCGCCACCACTGAGAAAGCCAAGCAGGCCGCATTTGTCGCTTACTACACTTCTCTATATGCTGAGGAGCCTACCTCCGCGGAGGCGCGGGAGGCCGTTCTTGCGGATTTCGAGGGGTCTCCACTGTCTCCGGCGTGTGCAGCTACACTAGAGGGCCCCCTGCAGGAGGAGGAAGTAACGGAAGCTGTTAAAGACCTTCCCACTGGAAAGACCCCGGGGCCGGACGGCCTGCCGTTGGCCTTCTATCGCCTATTCCTGACCCAGCTCCGCCCGCACCTGCTGCGGCTATACGGTTCCTTCTCGGACACCACCGGCCCGTCCCCTGACATGGGCCTGGCGGAAATCGCCCTGATCCCCAAGCCGGGGAAGGACCCCACCTTATGTGCCTCCTACCGCCCCATTGCCCTCCTGAACACTGACCTTAAGATCTACACTAAGATCCTGGCCAAACGGCTGGACCCGTACATGCCGGGATTGGTAAACCCGGATCAGGTGGGTTTTATACGGGACCGTCAGGGGGCCGACAATGTTCGCAGGTTGGCACATTTGGTGGGGAAGGTGCAGCATTGGGATATCCCGGCTTGCCTCCTTTCACTAGACGCGGAAAAGGCCTTCGACCGGGTGGATTGGTCCTTCCTGCGGGCGGTCCTCCGGAAACTAGGCCTAGGCCCTACCATGATTTCTAGGTGCATGGCCCCGTACCTCGGGCCGCAGGCCAGAATTCGGGTCAACGGCCAACTGACATCGCCACTCTCGATCCACAGGGGCACGAGGCAAGGATGCCCGCTTTCCCCGCTCCTGTTCGCCCTAGCGGTGGAACCCCTGGCGGAGCTGATTAGGCGCACTCCTGACATTCACGGGATCCCCCACGGGGGGCGCTCCAACAAGGTAGCACTGTTCGCGGACGATCTGATCCTTACTCTTACGCACCCTCGGGACTCTCTCCCAGCGGTGCATAACGCCCTCACACTGTTTGAACAAGCGTCCGGCCTTAAGATTAACCACACCAAATCTTGGGCTCTGAACCTTACCATCCCCGAGGAGGAGGTCTCTTTCCTGAAGGGGGTCGCGCCCTATCGTTGGGCGGAAGACCACATTAAATACCTGGGCCTGGACCTCACGCCCCACCTCGACTCGTGGTCCACGAGGAACTGGGCCTCCTGCCGCAAGGAGGTTCTGGCGGACCTGCGGAAATGGAAGCCCTTGATGATTTCTTGGCTGGGGCGATTGAATGCGGTCAAGATGTCGGTCCTCCCCCGTATTCTATATGTTTTCCAGTGCCTACCCACCCCGATCCCGCTCCACTGCATCAGGAATCTCCAACGTGACCTCACGTCCTTCATATGGGGTGGCAAGCGACCCCGGTTCTCGCAGAAGGTTCTCATGGAACCGAGAGACAGGGGCGGTCTCGCCTGCCCAAATCTCCTCCACTACTACTGGGCGGCGCATCTTCGGTTCGTGATAGAATGGGGTGCACGCGAAAGCGACAAGCACTGGTTCCACATGGACCGAGTAGTCACGGGGCGCACCATATGGGATCTCCCTTGGCTGCCGCGTGTGGCGCGCTCCAGAAGTGCTTACATGGCGGTACCAACGAAGACGGTTCTTGACGTGTGGGACAGAGTGGCAGTGCCCAAGGGACTAACGACGTTCCCCTCACCACACACCCCCATTGCAGGTAATCCGCACTTCCCTCCTGCCGCCCGGACCCGGGCTTTTGAGAGCTGGACACAGGGAGACTGCAGGGTTGTGGGGGACCTCTTTCTTGGGGGGTCGCCTAAATCGTGGCCAGACTGCAGGGACGAATTTAACCTCCCCTTAACCGCCAGCTTACAATATGCGCAGCTGCGCCACTGGACTTCGGGAGACGACATGTTTCGGGCTGCTACCAGGGCATACACTCCATTCGAGAAGTTGGCACGCTCCCTAGGGGGACTGAAGCGGCTCATCTCCCAGATCTACAACATCCTGCAACACCCCACCAATCCGCCCGCACACCCCTACCAAAGGCAATGGCAGTCGGAGACTGGCGCCGATATCACACCTTCTCAGTGGGCTAGGCTGTGGACTGACATTCCCAAAACCTATCGCAGCATTCCGCAGAGGGAAAACGCATACAAGATGCTTACGCAATGGTACTACACCCCCCTGCGACTCAGCAAAATGTTCCCCACCTCCTCCCCACTGTGCTGGAGGTGTGGCACTGCGACTGGCGACTTCGTACACATCTGGTGGTCGTGCTCTACCCTGGCTGTCTTCTGGAAAGAGGTCCTTAGTCACATCAAGAAGGTGTTGGGTTTCCCCCTCCCCGAGGAGGTATGCACACTCCTGCTGGGCATTCGACCCCCCACACTCAGGGCCCTCACGCGCAGCGACTGGATCCTCACCCTTCACATGTTAGGCGCTGCCAAACAACTCATTGCTCTGTACTGGAAGCGGGCCGAGGCACCGCCGATAGCGTCCTGGTTCGTGCGCCTCTGGCAGGTCCTGACTATGGAGCTGCTCACGGCGCGGATACAATCGAAGGGGGTACGCTTCAAGGCGGTGTGGGAACCTCTTGTGCGCCATCTGTGCTCCATCAGCTATGCCCGCCATATGCCTCCCAGACTTCGCGCCCTGCAGTTATTTGAGGACGCCCTCATCCCTGCTGACCCGAGCAGACTAGGCTCTTAGTCGCTTCCCCCGGTGCAGGCTTGCGTCTCCTATCCCCGACCGGCGACTGCAGTTTCTCCCCCTAGACCCCTCTCCGCCTCGCTACTGCTCAGTCCTCTTCCGACTTTTTCTTCTTTCCTACTTGCCTCTCTGGCTTCCGCCCCTCTTTGGGGCAGTTTGGGCCCCGTTGGGCCTTTTGAAAATGTGACATCACTGCTCCCTCTCCTATACGCGCCTCCCCCGCACAACGATGCATCGCCAGCGTATGGTTGCCTCCTGCCGCCATTGCCCCTAAAGCCACGCAGCCGGCCCCCTCCAGGGGTTGTAGGCAGGGCGCTGTGTTAATGCTCCATCCTCCCCTGGCAACGTGAGTTTACACACTCCTTTTTTGCGCGGCCGGCCCCGACTTGGGGTTGTAGGCTTATCGCTGTGTTCACAATAAAACAGTTTTGAACAAAAAAAAAAAAAAAAAAAAAAATTGTAATAAAGTTTTGTGAAAACATCCATTTTGCATTAATTTTTTATATAATAACACGCTAATGTACAATTATATGCAAATGTTTTGGACACTGACCAATTAATAATTGCTATTCCTACTCCTGTCAAGCTATTATCAGAGAAGTTGCAGGACACTGACCAATTATTATTTACTATTCCTACTCAAGTGAAACTAATATCTGGAAAGGTGCTGGACACTGACCATGTATAAATTAGAATAGCTAATTTAGTATAATTTTATTGTATAAAATATTGTCAAATAATCATATATATTATAATAATATTATGTACATATATTTAGAGTATATTTTTAGCTGAGTAGTACCCCAAAAAAAATTTTGCCTAAAAATTAGCAACTTTTAGTCACTAAAATGTTTTGAATATATTTAAATATTTTTATTATTTTGTAGCACACTTTATATACACAAAACTGACCCTGAACCCTAAAAATATTCCTTTATCCAAGAACTTAAAATTGACCCTGAACTATAAAAAATACCCCTTTATCCAAAAACCCATAACTGACCCTGAACCCTAAAAATACCCCTTTAGCCAAAAACTTAAAACTGACCCTGAACCCAAAAAATAACCCTTTACCCAAGAACTGAAAACTGACCCTGAACCCTACAAAATACCCCTTTATCCAAAAACCCAAATCTGACCCTGAACCCTAAAAATACCCCTTTATCCAAAAACTGAAAACTGACCCTGAATCCAAATAATACCCCTTTACCCAAGAACTGAAAACTGACCCTGAACCCAAATAATACACCTTTGCCCAAGAACAGAAAACTGACCCTGAACCCTAAAAAACTCCTTAACCCAAGAACAGAAAACTGACCCTGAACCTTAAAAAAACCCTTTACCCAAAAACTGAAAACTGACCCTGAACCCTATAAATACCCCTTTACCCAAAAACACAAAACTGACCCTGACCTCTACAAATACCCCTTTATCCAAAAACTGAAAACTGACCCTGAACCCAAATAATACACCTTTGCCCAAGAACTGAAAACTGACCCTGAACCCCAAAAAACTCCTTCACCCAAGAACTGAAAACTGACCCTGAACCCAAATAATACACCTTTGGGCAAGAACAGAAAACTGACCCTGAGCCCAAAAAAACTCCTTAACCCAAGAACTGAAAACTGACCCTGAACCTTAAAAAAAACCCTTTACCCTAAAACTGAAAACTGACCCTGAACCCTATAAATACCCCTTTACCCAAAAACACAAAACTGACCCAGAACCCTACTAATACTCCTTGACCCAAAAATATTGATTATTATTTAATTATCAATTAATTATTAATGAACATTAACAAAGAAGTGAATATATGAGCACATTAGCTGTAATTAATTTAATGTAATAATTATTATATATTTTCAAAATTAATTAATTAACAATAACAAAATAAATAAAGAAATATGTCTCTAAATAATATAATAAACAAAAATATATTACATAATTAACAATTAATTACTATAAAAAATATGTAAGAAATATATTAAATAATTAATGTAATAATATTAATTATAGATTTAATTAACTAATTAATAATAATTATTTACCAAATAATTAATAATTATAAATCTTTATATACATATATTATTTAAATAATTATTTTAAATTACTCCCCACCCTTATCCCCTATTAACCCAACATCCCGCTCCTAAACACTAATTACAATTTATAACAATACCTAAAATATTTATATAGTAGCACAATACCTGTAAATAATTAAATTAAATAATTATTATGATTTGTTCCAAATAAATTACGTCACAATAACAAAATATACTATATATAAAAAGTAACTCTAAATAATGTAATTTAGTTATTTTTTTTAATTAATTGTAAATTAATTTAACGTAATTTTTAAACACATTATATTAATTAATTAACTAAATTATATTAATTAGTTAATTAATTAACTAATTAATATTAATTAGTTACCAAATAATTAATAATTTAAAATATGTAGAATAATTATAATAATTAATTAACTAATTAATATAAATTAGTAAATGTATTAATTAATTAATAATTATTATTTACCAAATAATTAATAATTTAAAATATGTACAATAATTATAATAATTAATGAACTAATTAATATAAATTAGTAAATTTATTAATTAATTAATAATAACTATTTACCAAATAATTAATAATTTAAAATATGTACAATAATTATAATAATTACTTAATTAATTAATATTAATTAGTAAATGTATTAAGTAATTAATAATAATTATTTACCAATTAATTAATGTTAACAAAAATTACAAACATATAGTAATTAATTATTTATTTTAAATTACTCCCCACCCTTATCCCCTATTAACCCAACATCCCCCTCCTAAACATTAACTACTTTTTATATTAATTAGTTAATTAATTAACTAATTGATAATAATTAGTTACCAAATAATTAATAATTTAAAATATGTACAATAATTATAATAAATAATTAACTAATTAATATACATTAGTAAATTTATTAATTAATTAATAATAATTATTTACCTAATAATTAATAATTTAAAATATGTACAATAATTATAATATTTAATTAACTAATTAATATTAATTAGTTAATTTATTAAGTAATTAATAATAATTATTTACCAATTAATTAATGTCAAAAAAATTTACAAACATATAGTAATTAATTATTTATTTTAAATTACTCCCCACCCTTATCCCCTATTAACCCAACATCCCGCTCCTAAACATTAACTACTATTTATATTACTATTACTAAAAAATTAACATTTATTACCTTTTTTCTACATATTATCGATATTTTATACTTTGACTATATATCGATATTTTGTCTTGTCGATATTTTTGAGTCGATATTTTTGTACTCGATATTTTTTTAACATTATTTCATCCGATATTTTTCCCAACGATATTTTTGTTTTCGATATTTTATTATAATCGATATTTTTTACTCGATATTTTAACCATTCGATATTGTGGAGTCGATATTATGTCTAGTTACCCCGAATCGTCCCTATGCAAGGGTTAACTCACGGGTAAATCAATCAATTTAAGCTTATAAAGCGCCTGGTTGCACAAACCGTGCGTCCCTGTGCTGCAACAAGGTCCCATACCAGGGAAAGAGAGACAGAGAAGAGTCAGACAATGGAATTGTCCGATGGAAAGAGCCATGTCTTAAGCTGTTTCCGAAAGACCGTCTCAGCCGATTCCAGTCGGAGCTACACCGGGAGCTTGTTCCAGTAAGATGCTGCAAGGAACCTGAAAGAACGTCCGCCCATCCTGGCTCTTCTGATAGCAGGTATGCGTAATTGCCTCGTACCACTGGATCTTAAACCTCGCATGGGACATACGGGATAAGGGGATTGTGTAAGTAAGAAGGGCCTTTCTTCTGCAAGATCTGGTGACTAATGCACAATTGCCTTAAACAGAACACATTTCCTCATCGGAAGCCAGTGTAAGGATTCGAGAACCTTGCTGGATGACGCTCTCTTAGGGAGCATTAAAACCAGACAAGCAGCCGCGTTCTGAATGTGCTGAAGTCTCTGAACGCACTTGGCGTTAGCCCCCAGGTACAGAAAATTCCCAAAGTCCAGCCGGGATGTCACAAGGGCATGGACCATCGACTTTCTTGCTGACACTGGGAGAACATCTAGGGTCTTGCGAAGAGTGTGTAAGACCCCCACACAGTTACCCATCACTCGCCTGGTGTGAGTCTCAAAGGACACTTTAGGGTTTAACCATATCCCCAGGTTCTTCACCTGATCTTTTGGGGAAGGGGTCTGTCCCAAGGTGGATGGTCACCAGGCAGATGACCAAATCGAGGGGGTCTTGCCTATAATTGGAACCTCTGTTTTATTAGCGTTTAGCTTCAAACAATTCGAGGCCATCCAGGTCGCCAACTCCTGAAGACATAGTGTGAAATTCTGAGTGGACTCTGTCGACTCTTGAGTCAGGGTTACCACAAGTTGTGTGTCGTCAGCATATGACACCCCACTTACTCCAAACTTGTCCACCATCTCTGCCAGAGGGGTGATGTACAGATTGAAGAGGGTGGGACTAAGAATTGAGCCTTGCGGAACCCCCTGATCAAGCTTGACTCTTTCCAAAAGGAAAGATTTTTGTGACACCTGAAAGCAGTGGTCGCTTAAAAAGGATCGCAACCATTCCATAGCCTTACCACCCACACCGCCCTCATGCAAATGCCGCAATAGAGTACATTATTAGCCAGAGCAGTCCCACATTCAACTCAGGGAGAGCCCTTAAGACTAATGGCAGTTCTATGTTCTAGTGAGGCCCAGCCCAGCATTACTCCGAGCAGTTCTGCGCTTACTTTAGGCCCCAGGGGCAGACAGGACCAGAAGAGGGTTAAATGGGGCCTTCAGGGCCTGGTTGCAGTCTCCTGAGGGGAGGGGCGGTCACGGGGCTGCCACTCTGATTCGAATTGGCTCCTTGGCAGCCCCGCTAACCCACCGGTGTCTCCACCCTCCCCCAGGGATGTTACCTGGTGCTTTAGGCCTCGGTTAGGCCCTCGCTGCTCTGTCCTGGCCTGGGGGAAGATCAGGGGCTCCCACTCTCCTTGGAACCCCATTGCCGGTGTTCTGGTTCGGCTCCGGGCCTTCCGGGTCTCGATCCGGCTTGGGAGCCAATGACGACGAAGCACTAGGGGGCGCGGCCGCACCCGCCAATGGGTGCGCGTCTTCCAGCGGGGCACGGCCGATGACGCGCCCGCGCCCCAGCCACGTGGTGACACCCATGCTGACTTGGCAGGCCCAGCGCGGCATTCTCCACTACCGCAGCGGCCCTCCTCAGGCTTCGGGGGCCGCGGCGAGGACTTCTGTTTCAGAGCAGGTTCTTCCTACGAGGAGCCGGGGCCGCGGCGGTGATTTTCGGGCCCATGGCCCGTTCAACGGCAGCGCCCCAATCAAAGGCCCACATGGGCTCGAGGTGCAGGCAGCGCCTCAGACTTCACGGCGCCCGGGCCGCAGCTGTGATCCTCATCAATTAGCGCTTTCACCAGCACAGCGCTAGTCCACAGCTACCGGGGCTGCGGCAGTGATTGGGGGCCTACAGCGTTTAGAGCTCGCAGCGCTTGGGGGTCATAACAGGCAGGGGCACAGCAGCAGTTCCTTCAAGTCCTGGGCTGAGGCGGTGACTTTGGCAAATAGTGCTTAAGGGACACAGCAACAGCAGGTTATTACAGTCTAGAGCTTAAGGGGCACAGTTCTATCAATATAGCACTTGGTTGGCACAGCGCTTTACCTGGTGGTCCCCCAGTAGAAACAGCACTCACAGGGTCCCCAGCGCTTGGAGACGATGGCAGGTCTCAGGTTCACAGCGCTAGTTGACAGCAGGACTTTAGTTGCAGTTACTTGGGGGAAGGGTCCCCTGGGTTTCCCCCTCACTGGGCAAGGTCAGCAGGCATGTGGAGTCCCTCAGCTATCTTGGGTACAGCAGGGCCTAAGCTCAGTCAGTCTCAGTAGTGTAGGTTCCCTCCTAGGCCCAACCACCTATACTCCGGCAGAGGTTCCCCCAGGTCCAGTCAGGTTACCCTCCTTTCCTCTTAAACCCCTAGGTCAGGTGACCCTCCTGTAAAGGCGGCAAAGCGTAACTCCTCCCTGGGCTGGAAGGTTCCAGGGGCTTCCACATGTTGGTCTATGGGACAAAAAGGCGGGACCGCAAGGATACAGTATCAGTATGTCCCAGCCTGCTCCTAACCACTGGTGCATGTATGTTCAATGGCCACTCCGCAGTAGCAGGGGCCTGTGGCAGCCATTTTATTAGGAGAGAGCACCTGCACCTCAGCACTGTTTGGCAGTTGTAAGGCGCCCAGAGGCCTAGGTCCAACAAAAAGATGGTGGCAAAAATGAAGCAAAAAGGGCAATACAACGGGGTAAGACCAACCTAGGGCTGACAGGTCTAACAAACCCCTTCTGTACAATGAACCATTTTCACTTGTCTGGAGTGTGTGTCTATTGTGATAAATGTGTAACTAATTTTGCAGAATATGTAATGTGTCTGTCTATGCATCTAGGTTCTTGAATTCTCAGTTGACCATTCATGCCAATGTATCTTAAACAGTGGGCTTTAAAATCATGTATATGGCATTTTCAGGTTAGCAACTAGTGAGTAGTCTGATTCCCCAAGATCTGTCTTCATCTACAGCCCTTCACTAGGGTTAAGTTAATCAGCTGCGGACCAAAAAACCCCTTATGATAGTGCCAAATTTAATCATGAACCATGGTGGTGTCATAGAGAGATCTCCCACTTCACTTTCAGGATTTTCCAATTCTTTTGTCCTTGTTTCTCACAGTAACAATGTTCTCTGAGTTGATCTTAAAGGTCTGCGTCTTGTCTGGGATCACTGACAGAATTTCAGAACTAAAAATAGTGTATGGAGAGAATATTGTGTCAAAAATATCGAGGACCAAAATATCAAAAAGATAAATGCACAGAGATAAGTATAAGTTTATTATTGTTAACTTGACATCTACGTACCTTGAAAATATATATTGTCAAGGTACATATATGTGGAGTTAGATACAGTAAAAATGTGCTTACCTATAGAAATGCGCCTTTACTATTTTTTTGTCCTCAGTATTCTTCAGACGATATTTAGCCTCACAATATTTATGGTTCCGATATTCTTTTAAAACACTGCTTGTCTGATATATTCAGTCGGAGTACTACAGTTTCTTTTGAACATCATGAACTGTCCTACAGGGACAATGATTGATCAGACAGCAGGGCCTTTCTGTCTGGAGGTTTCGGAAATGTGATAGGTTACAACTGCCAATTCTCGGTCTGATCCTCAAATCCAAAATAATCCCTTCCTCCTTGCTGTGAGACCACTTAAAAAAGTAAATGGGGTATCTTGGTGGTTAATCTAAGCTAGCAAATCATCCAGGTCTGTTACTGCACCCGTGCAAATGAACAGGACATCATAAATATATAATTTCCATAGTTGTTTTCTTTCTGGGTACGGATTGATACTCCTGTAAATGCAGCTAGACTCAAACGGTTGACATCAATATCAAGGAAACTGGGTGCAAAAGTTGAGCTCAAAGAAGTCCCACCACTTGCCAGTACAATTGGCTTTTGGTTAGAGCTTCAATTCATTGCATAACAAAATAGATTGGAGCATCATAAAACTATTCTGTTTGTCTTAAGGCTCTCTCAACAGCTCCTACGCTAGCTTTCTGGGGGATGATAGTGCAGAAATCCTAAAAATGCCAATGTCACCATTATTTTGTTCTTTGGATCACATTCCAGGTCCTTGATTATAAAGTGCATTACATTGAGTCTCTCACATATGATGTCATACTGAGTACCCCCTCTTGAAGGAAGAAATCACTGCATTTATATAGGCGCACAAGAATAGACCCTATACCTGATACGATTGGTCATCCCAGTCGAGAGCACCTTTATATGTAGTTTTAACATGATGTAATACGTCGTTGTATGAGATGAGGGTTGATCAGAAACGTAACTTCCTTGGTATTGATCCGCAAGTTTGCGTTGGCATTTTGAGCAATAGGGAGGATACATTTTTGGCTTTCCTCTATGGGTCATGTGCACAAACCTGATATCAATGGTGGTTATGTAGTAATCTCATTCTGTCTGGACCTCCATGTTTATCAACCAGCTTGATCACTTTGTCTAGATTGACACTTTTCCAGTGTTCCACCTCTTTCGGTTTTTAAGAGGTATGATGTTAGATTGAAGCTGTAAATCAGTTGTTAAGGGTACTACTTCTCAGAGATTCTTGGTGAAAAAGTTTTTCGTCATAATTTGACTCATGATCTAGACCTGGTGAATGGATCTGGAATGCTGGTTGGCACAAACCCCATGCCCCCTTGTAGTACTTACTTTTCATCTTCTATCGGAGTATGTTGAGATAAATTCAGGAATTGGGATACTGTTGAATGACTCCATTGCCTCTGCTTTTGGTGCTCAGAGGGTTGTTTTGTTCTAATTATCATCCCTTTTTCTTCTTCTCTTTCAAGATCTCTGCCTAAGAAACATAATAACCTTAGTTGAAGGATCATTTGCATGGTTCCCCTGCGAAATAGACTCTTCATTGTACTGTCTTAAGATCTGTAGGAAGTTCCTGAAAAGGTCCATGTGGGTGGCATGCATCTTTTATTCTGTCTGCTTTTGTATTGGAGCTGAGTTTCCTGTTCTGATGTGGCCTCCTCATAATAGTTGTAAGTCACATAACTATGGATATGTAGCCTCATCCTTAAATCTGACCACAATTTTTGTAGCATGGCTACATTTTGAGAAAAATTTATCTGCACTAGTATCTCCTGAGTCAGTTTGTCAGTTTGTCAGTTTATTTCCTGTACTGAGTAATAGGCAGTCCTACCTTCAGTTTCTCTACACTCTCTGGGTTTTCCTTTAAGATAGCCCCAGGGAGTTTCCTAGCAGTATTGGTAATTAGTACCAACCAATCAATTTTACTTTTACTTGCAATATGATTCAATACTCTCTGAACCTCTGGATCATCTATAAGTATTTTTGGTTCTAAACGGATTATAAGACCTGTAGAGGCAGCTTCCGCTCTCAGATATTCCATCGTAAGCACTACACAGAGCTCAACCGTTTGAAGATTGACAATTTCTCCCAGTCTTCCACCAAGGATAATGAAACTTTAATCTAATTTCCTGAGTTTAACCTAGGTGTTAACATTTCTGCAATTTGATAATCTGTAAATGAAAGACAGTCCCTGTACAGTGCATCCCAACTAGAAGTTGGCAAGAAAGTGTACGTGGAGGGTGGGAAATATGTGTAATAGTAAGGAAATTAGGCACGCCTTTGTCAGAATTATACCTCCAAAGCTAACCTGCTGTGCTTTACTATAAAATGGGAGGTGAAGGTTAATGAACGAGGCTAATAACCCTGTCAAACAATATAAACAAAAGAAAGTGTTGCTGTACCAAATTGAAGACCTAAAAGTTATCTGGTTTCTGAAATATTTAATACCACAACATTTAACTGTTTAATAAACAGTTAATGCTTAAAACGAAACCTAGAGTCACCCCACTGCAAATGTTCTAATTAGATACAAACTATTATCTAGCAATGTAATATAAAAAGGTCCATAAACCTCATTCAGGCATGTCTCCTAAGTGCCACACTGGTGGCAATTGCCTGGCCCACCAACCAACAGTAAATCATAAATAGCCTGTGTAAGTGTGGGGTGCAAGTCCTTCGGAAGAGGTGGCAGTACCAATGCAACGGAATACAAAAGACATGTGTAGCTTCCCAATGGGCAGGTGGTGTAGACAGATCATAATGTACGGCTATTGGAGGTGAACGGGTTTGCCATAGGTTTCAAGGTGCTTGGCATCTCTATTTGGTAGGGTAGTAGGTAAGGTATTAGGGCGGACCTTGCTCGTGGATGCTTGACTACTGAGGTTTCTGGAGTCAGATGATGCATTAGGAAACCAGGTCACTTGGTGCCTCACTATTTGCCGGCAGTCCAGAATATGGCTTTGTGCATATAACAAGAAGGGTGTATTTGTAAGCCTCATTAAAAGACAACAGAGGCTCAGTAGTTGCTTGGCCGGGCTGGAGGACTTCAGTGAGAACATTTGTTTTCCCCTCCAATATGGGGAAGTGGAGGCTAAGCATGTTAGCCGCCCTCCGAATCGCCACTGGGAAGGAGGAACTTTCTTTAGAGGCTGGCCCAGGTGGAAAGACCAGAACTCAGTTTAAGTCCACAGGTTCTTTATTAGGAACACCCCATCCACACAGCTATCCATTTGTGGAACAGGCTCAACTGACACAGAATAGAACTCCCAGTCAGATCCTCACCAACTTGAAATGCTCACACTAACATGCTACAAATCTACATTCTACAGATAACTATAATGGTTCCCACACATTCCCCCCTTTGTGGACAATGAACTAAAAAAACAAAATAAAAAACAATAAAACATAAAGACATCATCAAAATAAAGAGTTCAAGATGAAGCAGAGAAGTTCAGAGTAAAACATTTGGGTACTCAGTAAAACATTCACGATACATAACCTTTGTAGGACACAACTCCATTGAGAGTCCATAATTTCCAGTCATCCACCTAGTTCACATTAAGAAACACTTTTACAACCTTATCTGGTCCAGAGAACTTAGATCTATTTCTCGTTCTTACAGAACAATTCAGTTTGACCATGTCTCCTAAACTGAAATTATTATGTGCATCAGCCTTTCGCAAATCATAAGTCAACTAATAATTTGCAGCACATCTCAATTCTCTGGAAAAACATTTTCAGATACCCATTGGATTAACTCAAAAGGTTATTACCCTATTCTAGAATGTGGAGAAAATGTGTAGGCATACATGAACGTCTTCAAACCTTTTTTCAAATTCTTCCAGCACACACTTCCATTTGCACACACTCCTTTATTACCCTATTGAACCTCTCCACAAATCAGTTGCTTTCAGGATGGTACAAGAATGCCCTCCTATGATTTATACATTTTTGAATGAGAAAGTCTTTCATTTCCTTTGAAACATACTGTGGTCCTTTATCTGTGAAAACAGAATTTGGTAAACCTTCCCTATTAAATATCTACCTCAAAAAAGTCTGTTTTTCTCTTTGTCTCAATCCCTACTACATTTCCACTTTCAGCCCAAGGGGAAAAACGACCTACAAGAACCAGAAGACAATTACATGAACCTCTACAATGTGAAAGCCCAACAATGTACAAGGTGATAATCTTTCAAGGTTTACTGGGTATATCTCATCATAGGAGGACACCTCACTTTATAAACCTTATCACTCCCTACACAGTCAAGACACTCTCTTACTAACCTCTCCATCTGAATATCCATTTCTGACTACAATAATTCATTCCAACTCTCACCTTTGTTTTGCCTATACTTTGTTGCCCTTCTTGTCCAAGCTTCATAATTCTATCCCTAAGAACAATAGGCAAAATCAATCTTTTTTTTCACCAAAACAATCCCACTAGCTCAAGACAACTCATGTCTCACCTTAAAGTACCCATCCAGTTCAGAAAATGTTTTCTTCTCTGAACTCCAACCATTTTGCATTGCTTCACATACCTTCTGTAATACAGCATCATTACAAGCAACATCCAACCATTCTTTCTTCCTGTGAAATGGTTTCTTCAGTAAAACAACATATTTTCACATTCTTATTGGTATCATTCTCTTCCTCCTCAACAACCAAGCTGAGCTTTGAGAGACAATCTGCAACCGTGTTACGGGAACCAGGAACACAGAAATTCTAAATACATTATTCTTGCAGACCTACTATCCACCTGCTAATATGCATGAACACAGCATCAAGACCCTTTTACTCAAAACCTCAACCAAAGGTGTGTGATCCATCATTATAGCAAAAGCTTTTCCCCACACAAAATTACAAAATTTCCGTATGGCCCTCAAAACACTCAAATCTTTCTCTTTCTGTAGTTGAACAATTAGCTCCTGTCACAACAAATGATCTGGAGATTTGTATTATAATCTTAAATTCATGTTCATCATTATCTTAACACAGCACCCAGTCCTACTCCACTTGAATCAATCAGTATAAAGCAATGCTTAGAGGAATCAAACATTGCAACTAACTTACACACTCAAGATTTCTTTTCACATCAATATATTATTTCTCATATTCATCGCCCCATAAGAATTCACTTTTCTTCTTGAGAACCTGCCTCATAATAATCGTTTTTGGACTTAACTTTGGAATATATTTTGCCTATTTTCTACCATACCTAGAAAAGGCATTAACTCATCTTTTTGCGATGGACTACGTGAAGACACAATATTACAGCCCCATGCAACATGGCCACCATCTTGGTAATATTCAGATAAATCACCACACATTTGTTCAAAGGTCTGAAATTCACGCATAATTTAATCTCCCCCGATTTTTTACGTTCCACAACTATGAGATCTACTCATTCCAAGCTCTCCACAAGCTCTATGATACCATCATCACATAATCATTTCAACTCCATTTCTACAGAATAAGTATGCACCTGACTTTGTTATCTATGGATGTGGGACCCTTAGTCAACCTTATTTGATGTATGTAACCTTTCAAACATACAATTATTTTCCGAAAAGCGTCAGAAAATGTGTCTACAAATTTGGCCATAGCATCAGTCTTTGCCTTTACAATTTCTAAACTTTGTACATTGGTCATTGGATTTCCATTTTTTAGTCTTACGGGAGAAGAAGTATTTGGATACAATAGAATTCCAAGACCCCTCTGGTGCAGCCAACTCAGAATACTATCCCCTATGATAGGAGCATCAATTTTACTATGAACTTCGTGAATTTGCAATTCAATCTCAGCTTCAAATAAACCCTCTTACTCTATGGTCCGACCACCATACCCACCAGGAATAATATTAGGATCTTTCAATTCTATTTTATAACAAACCTCCTTATCAAATAATTTATTGGACATCGAGGTAAGCCAAGCTATGGAATCTATTAAAGCTTCAATATGGAAACCATCTATTGAACTAAAATCTTGAGGATGTTTTTGTTACCATCTCAGTACTGACAGACAAGATACAACCATCAATAACTTTGACAGACTCAGAAGATAACTCCACGATCTACCCGCTGCCTTTACATGAAAGGCAACATTTAGCAAAATGCCCCTTTTTGTTGTAGGGTTTGCACATTACATTCAGAATAGGGCATTTTTTTAAAGGAGGCAATGTGTCCTACATTTACACATCTAAAATACACACCTTTAAACTCAGTATGAAAGGTTTGAGCTATTTTACTTTTGCTTCCCTCATCCTTCAATTTCAATTTAACTATCTGCAAGGTTTTTTTTATACAATTCTGCAACATAAGCTAAAGAATACTCAACTTGTTTGGCTATAGAAATAACTTAATTTAACATAGGATCATTCTTCAAACAGAGCTCTGTCTCACTTTATCTGATCGACATTCGAGCATTAAATTATCCCTTGTACGTCCCTATAAAGTAGCCCCAAATTTGCAAGAGGAAACTAACTTTTTAAGATGATCAAATATTCCTCTACACATCCTCCATATCTTTGTTCCCTCAGGCCAAAATGATATTTTCCAGTATAGTACTGATTTTTGGAAGATAATGCAAATCCACTTTGTTGATACAAGTGTCAAATTCATTAAAATCTTCGTCTTCCTTATCCTTCTCCAGAGTAGGTATACTTTCAAATATTTGCTGTCCTTCAAAGCCAAAACAGTGCATAAGAAGAGACGTTTTTCTCTCAGGTGTGAGATTAGAACAACACAGTCTGGCATTGTGACCAAACGTTTTCTTCCAATTTGACCATTTAAAGAACGATATCCTGCTGAGGGGAGAAAAAGTGGCAGGGGTGCTATATTCTGCATTTCGGATTCCTCTGAATAAAAGGGTTTAATACCACAACATACACAAATAAAAGAACACAAAACAAATGAAAGAAAGGAGAAAGTAGAAGAAGAAGAGAGAAAGAAAGAAAATAAAACAAATGTGCACAATGCAACTCAACAGATTGTATATTCTAGTGTTGTTTTGGCTTATTTTATATATCTATGCAACTTCCTGAGTTTTCAAAGTTCAAAGACACTGTACTGAGGTTGGTGGTCTAGATGTAAGCTCCTGAAAGCCACGTGATGAACAACAGGAAACAGGATGCTCACGTGACGAACACGATGAACCTCTGGCAAATTCCGGAAACCACAGTTCAAGAGGAAACAGCAGTAGAATTGCAGCAGAAACAGGAAGCAGAAGAAATACAAAATAAATCCCAATGAGAAGAGATCTGTGGTAAATGCATTGTAGAGTAATTCCCATGAGATCAATTGGTCTTGTGTAGTAGTGCATGACCCAATTTTGAAACCCTCTGGCGTGCACACTCTACAGCCTGCACTCAAGGCGTATCTATTGTGATAGAGGGTCACTAGCACTGTGGCCCGCGATGCATGTTTTGGCAGATCATAAGTACTGGAACCTGCTCACAAGGTCTATTGAAGTGTGTAATTGGGGTTTCCAACGCGGAGGCAAGAGAATGCATAACCGAGAAGACAACTAGCTCTGTTGCTCGCTTAAACACAGCACAAGCAGTGGAGTCACAAGCTTTTGGATTTCAGAGCATGATATAATAAGGTAGAAAGCTGAAGAGCCACAATATGGCCGATATGCCATCAAAACAATCTTGGAAGCCACAGCACCAGTCTACTCTCCATGGGTCTGTTAATAAGCTCTAGTCACAGTGTTCAGGTGCTCCTGTTGAGTCGTCGTCACTGTAAAGATACACAAAGGCTCAGTTTAGGTCCACAGGTTCTTTATTAAATGCACCCCATCCACGCATCTATGCATTCCTGGACCAAGCTTAACTGACACAGAATAGATCTCCCCGTCTGATCATCGCTAACCTGGTATGCTCACACTAACATTCTACAAGCTATATTCTACAGACAACTATAATGGTTGTCAAACAGTCATTATGGAAATTTGTGCCAGAAAGGTGATGTGGGCACTTCATTGAGGTTTGGTTAAAGTGGAAGAGTCCAATGGCTTGCTGGAATGGTGAGGACCAGTGAGATTAGGGTGCAGCTTTGGTCAAAGTTGAAGTGGAGTCAGCTCGTAGTCAGAGAGCACTATTAGTTGTGCATGGTCATCCGAGTCGGCAGGACCCGACAGCATGCTAAAAAGACGCACTAGTTAGCATTACGAGCCATCCAAAATGGAATCACTTTCTGGGCACTTTGCTTATGAGAGCATTAATAGTTTAAGAATGTATTGCCTGCAGTGTGGGAAGCACTTTTTGTGCAGGACCAAGAGCAAACCCCCAACTATCAGTTGAAACATTATGCAAAAGTCCACTATAGATAGCCCCTAACTGGTTTAGTAAGTGTTTTATTTCTGGGCATGTCAGAATTACCACATCAGAATATGGTGTATAAGCAGCTAATATCATCCAGATAACCCCTTCATTACTCAAGGGACCCATTCTAACAAACCATGCTTGATGTTCTTTATATCCTAACTAGACTAGACAATAGGTTTAGAAATTAGCAAGAATAGCATCTGCTCTGTGTGTATGAACATTTCTGTATTGTGATCTACAGCAACAAACTCCACCCAAGAATAGAATATTTTAAAAAGATAAGGAGCATGTGCATTTTTAACAAAAATTCCCCAGAGTTTTTGGGATGGGAAACCCGCTAGACCAGAGGTTTTATGTGCAGGGTGCTCAGAAATTTACTCCAGGAATAAGCTGCTGCACAATTATAAAACAGAGCCAAAACTGCAAAAAGAATTGGGAGTAATCTTTTATAAGTCAAGCGCCTAGCAACCCCACAGCAGAGAGGGAGGACCCATCCAAACTGAAGGAGGAAACCAATAGTACAACGGATATTTCCGCTATAAGTAACAAGTGGTATATTCTTGAGTGTATCACCCAAGATTTTTCAAAGATCGAGAAGAAACACCCACATTGCAGACACATATGGGTTGTTATAGTTAGGACCTTGCTTCTATAGGAAATTGATTTGTTTTGGTTTACTAATAACTTTGGGGCATTTTAATGAATCTTCATGAACCATTTTAAAAACAAAGATCTTGTCCACCTCAGATGAAAGATTTCGGGGTGATTCGGAGTTGGGAGACAAGAAAAAATGAGGGTGGCCGTAAAACACGTATTGCAAATGCAAATTACATAGAGGATTTTAGACAGCGATATATATATATATATATATATATCCAAGATGCTGCTTGAAAAGAATCGGATGCCGCACGTTGTCCTCCAGCATACAACGAAGAAGCAGACACAAACCCAGAGTAAGTGCAAAGAGTAGCGTTTATTCTCTCGCTAGTCAGCCATAACGCGTTTCACCACAGGAGTGGCTTGATCACATATATATATATATATTACCTACTGGCGGTCGCCAGTAGATATATATAGTTAGGATTTTTTCTCTATGGGATTTTTGAAAATTCTATGTCTAATAACTTTGGCGTTTGTGGATGGAATTGGCTGAAATGTTCTGGAAAATGGAACATTTTGTTTCTGAGCAGCCCCTGAAAATTTTGGGGGGGTTCGTCAAGGGGGAGCCGAGAAAAAAGGGGGGTCCCAAAACACGTTTTTCCCATGTTAATTTCCATAGGGCGGTTGGCCTCACTTTTAGCCCGAACGGCTGAATGGATTTGCACGAAACTTGGCAAAATTGTAGGGACTGGTAGCCCGATGTGCCTTTTGTAGGTCTCAATATATGTGCTCCAGTGGATTTTGAGAAATTAACGTTTAAAAAAAGATATATATCTGTAACAGCGGACCGGGCAGCGTTCCAGGACACGTACTTTTCGCGCAACGGAGCTTTGTGAAGCGAAGCTGATTGGTTCTCCGGCGTCTGTCAACATTCCAAACAGTCCGTAGTGGCCGCCATCTTGTCTCTCGGTAGGATCGAGAGACAAGAGGAGGCCAAAGCGAAGGGGCAAATGACCATAAGGGGGCATAGTACATTGTCGCTGACCCCCTAGGTTTGATGTGGAGGTTTTAAAAGGGCCCCGCGGGGCAAAAAAAAATAAAATAATAATAATCGAACGGCTGAATGGATTTGCACGAAACTTGGCAAAATTGTAGGGACTGGTAGCCCGATGTGCCTTTGCTAGGTCTCAATATATGTGCTCCAGTGGATTTTGAGAAATTAACGTTCAAAAAAAGATATATATCTGTAACAGCGCTCCGCTTCGCGTACTTTTCGCGTTACGGAGGTTTGCAAAGCTGATTGGTTTTTCGGCGTCTGTAAACATTCCAAACAGTCCGTAGCGGCCGCCATCTTGTCTCTCGGTAGGATCGAGAGACAAGAGGAGGCCAAAGCGAAGGGGCAAATGACCATAAGGGGGCATAGTAGATCGTCCCTGACCCCCTAGGTTTGATGTGGAGGCTTTGAAAGGGTCTCGCAGGGCAAAAAAAAAATATACCGTTTTTTTTGTTTTTTTGCGTGGAGTGCGCCCGGTTCACGAACCGGGAAGCGTTCTGGGGAGCGTACTTTCTTGAAAATTAGTGAAAAAAGTAAGAGTAAAATAATAATTGTGAGTGATCAGATGTAGGGTAGCTCTGAGAAGAGCTTTTGGGTTTATGGTACATTTAGGTACTTATAAGTAGGTACCAATGCACATTCTTAAATTCAGAGTGAAAACTCTGTTGCCCTCATCTGAGAAGTGAACTCCATCTCCTCTGTAGATATCTTGCATGTAGTAACGCAAGTTATTGTTGTACAGGGAGCCCATTCCATGGTCTCTCATGTAAGCTGAAACAGATTTGTTTACATGCTTCCTCGATTTCTCAATTTGTGGACAAAATTGGTTCGACCACCTCCATTTCTGTCTTTGGCATATATTTGAATATACCAAGGCAGTCTGAGGAAAAAGTGCCATCAATTGCTCAAAGGTGTCCTTTAAAAGCATTTCCAGACCTACCCCAGTCAAAGTGCCCAAATCATGACCTCCACAGTGCACAATTAACAGGTCAGGTTTTGGCAAATGCATAAAGGTTTTCACCAATGGTATCAATTGGTGACATTTTAATCCTCTGTGGCCAAACCACTTAATTTCCACATCTTGTAAATTGAGGTTAGGTAAATTCCTGTTTTCAACGTACCTTTGAGCCCAATAGATATAACTATGTCCAACAATCCAGACAGAAAACATGGTGAGAGAAGGTTCTGCTGCAGTCAGATGAAGTGTGGCAATGAAATGGCAGTTGAAAAAATGAGAGTGTAAAATGAAAAAAACTGAGGAGTTTGTGTTAATGAAGCAGTAAGAGTGATTGGTGGATTTTGATTGCTGAAAACAGAAAGTTAGTGTGCATGGATGAGTTCGTTGAAAGATGTATTTTGAGTGGCGAAGAAAAAATCATTAAATGAAAGAATGCTCTGGATATGCAGGTGCACTGAGAGTTCAGAGTTCAATTGCAACATTGTTGTGTGAGAGGTCTTGCAAGAGGTGGTTGCTATGCAGAAAAAGCAGAGAGGGGGCAGAGGGGGGAAGGGTTTTGCTTTGAAAAAAAGTGAGGGAAGAGTTTTGATTGGGTGACATGAGAGATATGTGTGAGGAATTACAGCATTTCTGTGCTTTTGATAGCTGCAGACTCTGGAGTGCATACCTTTTGCTCTGCTGAAGACAAATTGGTGTGTTTCTGAGACTGTTTTGAAACTCAAAGTATTTGCTAAGGTGAGAAAAGATTTCTTTAATTTAGATAGAAAATAGTGTGCTTTAAGGAGAAAATTATGAAGAAAGTTGTGTTTTTCAAATGTTGCTTTGTCTCAAGTGTTTCACAAATAGATTTTGTTTCTTTGAGAAATTGTAATTGGAGAAAATGTGAAGTATTAGTACTGACAGGGCTTTTATGTGCATAGGAGCTGTGGAGTGTTTTCAAATTATGACTTGTAAATCGTTTTTGAGAAAAAGTAATAGTTTTAATATTGATGAGAAGGATATAATGGTGTCTGCTTCTTTATAAGGTAATTGAGAGTCTCTGATGTTATTTTTCCCATTTCAATGTAAGAAGTTTGTCTGTGGAGCAAATTGCTTGTAAATATGCTTCCACCTGTGCATGGCAAATTTAGATTTTGAATGTTTCCGTTACATAGGCATGTTAAAGGTGATTGAAACATGCTGCAAAGGCAATCAAAAAATGCTTTTATGTGTCTTAAGGACATTTTAAGTTATTTCCCCATGTGCAGTGTTTTCAAATTATGAGTTGAAAATCGTTTTTGAGGTAAAGGAATGTTTTCAAAATTTATGTGCGCCATATGACCCCAAATTTCTTTTTCAGGGGTGCAGTAGGGTGTTCTTGAGACACCCCTGCACCGTCGGAAAAATTCGTAATTTGCGATGAGGTAATTGCTAATCGCAAATAGCACCTTCATTCTTATGGGCCTCCTGCTGCATGGAAATGAATGGGTAATTTGTAATTAGCAAATAGGTCATCGCAAACTAGGAATGGTAAAGAATCGCTATTTATTCCTTAAAGTTCGCTATTTAGGAAATGCAAAAAACTTTGATGATACATATGGCGGTTCATCTCTAACAAGATAAGAAGCATAGGGATAGATTTATGATGACTGGCGCATCACCAGGGATGTGTTAGTCATTCTGTGCCGCTGTTCCGTCACCTATGGTGTGCTGCATTTACAATGCGGCGCATCATGGGGCAAAAACAGCACAGATGCGTGACGTATTTGTGCCGTAAAGTTGGCGCATTGCTGGAGTTGTATCGTAAGTGTGATGAAGCTCCAGTAAGGCTGAGGGGTGCCCCTGTCGCAGGGTTTCTGTTCTCACACAGAACTGTGGACAGAGGATTGGAACCTCGGCGAATTAGGGTGTCCCAAAACTCACCTTAGTAATCAAAACCCCTTAGCAAGCTAGGTACAGTGTCACATTGGATATAACAAACTCTCAATGTTTAGACAATCCAGAATATGAACTTATAGTACCTCAGGATACGTGGAACTCATGAACAGTCGGTCGTTATATATTTCTTAGAAACCAGAACATGGAGTTAAGAAGAAGACATGTGTATTTGAAATGTTTATTTACTAATGCCGTCTTCTCAGGCGTAGTATCTTAGATTATACAAGTACACATATTATCAGTAGCAAAATTACCAGCATAGTCAGTAGTACATAAAAAGCGAATGGTGACAGTATGTTAACATGCTGTAAATGAATAAGAGTTAGTAACACTTATAAGCAGCCGCGGGCCGTGGAGGGAGTTACGGTGGGGCAGGGAGGCGGGGAGGGGGAGGGGGAGGGGCAGGGTGGAGAGGGCTCCACCCTGCCCCTCCCCCTCCCCGCCTCCCTGTCCCACCGTAAGTCCCTCCACGGCCCGCGGCTGCTTATATGTCACCCTCCCTAATACACATAATATATTATTTGCTAAGAAGGTCTCTTTGTGTTGGTTTAGGGCGTGCCGATACTTTAGTGTCTTAGATTTGAAGGAATCACATCAGCATACACCAGCTCTCTGTTCATGTGAACCGCATCAAGTGTTGTGTATGTGTGTTCGGCAAAGCAATATAAAACCCGCCTCATGCCCAGAATTGGGAGAAGCTGCACTTATGTTATGAGTATGAAGTCGTGGAGATCAGACCTCATAACAATTCTGTATCGTGTTGTTCTTGAAACTTCAGCACTCGCTGTACAGATATAGTTTAAGAAGCAAAGCAGATAGTAGAGCAATAACATATTATTCTCATGTAAATCACGATGAACTATTAGGTTGAAAGCTAAAGCAACAACTAAGTGTCGTGTGCAGAAGTTGCAAAAAAGGAAAAAATGGCGTTTAAACCGGTAATGAGTCCATGCTAACTTAACACGGTGTAAAGATATCCAGGACCTAGATGACACCTCCCCATGATCCGGAAACGAACTGAATAAGATAATAGAAGTGTCATCTCATGAGAGCAGATTGCAACTTTATATGTGGACGGTTCGCAAGGTAAAACATTAAAAACTAGGAAAATTTAATGCTAAAGAAAAATAAAACAGCCAAGTACTTTATCGAGTCTTAAGCCAATAGGCAAGCTAAATAATAAAAACTTGACAAATAAGTCAATGAATTGTCAATGAAATGCTAGTACTCAGCATATCAAACATGAAAAAGGTCTATGACATAACTGTGTATGCAAAATAAGCTGCAACAGCCTCCAATAGGAAGTCACCGTCTTCATCCGAAAAGAGTTCAGCCATCCAATTTAAAAGCGGAAAAGAACATAAGTGCTCTCCCAGCACCGGATCCTCTATCAACATCAGAGGACAGCTCGGTGGGTTTTCAAGAAAGCTCTGTTCCAAGAAAGACTGTGTTGCCGCCAGTAAATTCCAGGGACCAATTAGTCCATGCATCAATGCCACAGTCATAATCCTTTCGCCAGGACAAACCAACTCGTGAGTAGTGATAGGAGTCATCAGCTGATTAAAGTCGACGTCAGGAGAAACCGGTCCGCAGAGACACAAATCAATGACCCAATCGAAATCACAGGTCAGGCAGTGAAATACAGGATGGACACAGGTGAAGTAGGAGAATCGAAAAGATAATCCATATGCCGTGCTTAATATCGCCAACGGCATTGTGCCATAATATTGTAGCATGCGATTGCGGAACAGTGTCAGCAGCTGCAGGGCGGGAGCTTGCACAGGAGGGACATCCATATTTAAAAATGTAAAAAAGCACAAGAGCGTCCGCTAGTAATGCAAGTAAAAATGGGAATCCACGAAGCAGAGTGGAAAAAATAGAATGAAAGAAAGCAGGGATGACTCCAAAGATTTTCTCAAATGAAGTCACGAGACCACTGGTAACAACTTTAAAAAAGTGCGCCAGGCCCTTTGTGGAGGACGCGTTAGAGATAGTCCGAACCATCTTGCTGAAATGGAAAGGCGAATCTGTATTTAAAAGGGTCTGCACCTCTGTACGGGTGTTCGCTATGTGAAGCACGAAAGTTTCACGGGTCGAACTCAAGGCCACCTCTGTCTGAGATAAAAGAGCTCTTATTCTTGCCATGCCGTTGAAATGTGCTCCCAAGGTTGGTATTTGTGGCCAGATTGAAAACTCCCTATGTTCATGTGTGGGAGGAAATAGAACATTTCTGCAGCAAATAACCCGTTCATTTACTGTTACGATAAAATGAATACTTTTAATTAACCCAGAACAATCTTCATTATTGAGCATCAAATAACTACCATTTTCCAAGAACTTGAACGTGGGGATGATAGCAGGAACTGGTGTGCCTTGCAACACGCAAGCCATATTTGGTCGGTGTTTGTTGCATGAACCGTGTAACTGTATGTGCCTACACATTAGTGAATGATCTGGCGTCTCAGTGCATTCCTCTCCATTCAGATAAAGTTCTTGATCATCTTTGAAAATCTGTATGTGTATGGAAGCGACCAGACCTCATGAAGAAAACCACTACTTAAAGGTTAATAACGACCTATTGGTATATATTTCATACAATTTGAAAACTTATATAAAGGAAAAGGCAGCGTTATTAAACCGTGGATAAGGCACGTTGCCAAAGCAGTCAACCTTTTGGATTTATACTGGAAATGTTAAAGGAAGAATTACGGAGTAGGGCCTGTAAATCTTTAATGGACAACGAGTAAAATTACTCCAACCATCATATTCCTCTAACTCCGGGATAGTAGGGGTGTTTAATTTTTTAGAAGTAGCCAATCCAAAGCATTTGGTCTGGGAAATTGTTTCATTCACAAACAACATATGATTTGGGATGAGACATGCACGGTGGAAAGCCTCAGTGCCTTGTACCTGCCAGGTTCGTGAACCCCAAACTGATGTAGATCCTGGATATTTTTACTCTGTGTTACGTTAGCATGGTCTCATTACTGGTTTAAACGCCATTTTTCCTTTTTTGTAACTTCTGCACACGACACTTAGTTGTTGCTTTAGCTTTCAGCCTACCTGCGTCAAGATCTATGCCTGCTTCAAGCAGGCGCAGGGTTTTGATGTAGCTTTGTCCTATCTGATTGTAAATGCGGCACACCGTGGGTGGCAGAGCAGCGGTGCACGTTAACTGGTGCATCCCTGAGGATGTGCTAGTTAATATAAATCTGCCCCTTTACATTTAATTATGTGCAGGGGACACAGAGTAGGTGAGGTTTATCCAAGGTTAAGAAGAGATGAGTCCTGTTCAGTGAAAAATTGGAGATAGGCTTCAGTATATTATATACTTAAGTAGTGTGTTAAGTTTTTGATGACTGTTATTAATTTACTGTTGGGTAATAGTGGTTAATAACATTTTTTATTATATTTTACCACAGATTCAACTGCAGATTATTTCAAGATTTTAGGATGCCTAGCAAAGAAAGAGTGAGAAAGGCTGCAAAACGTCAAAGACAGCAGGACCATGGAATAATGCAGCAGTCCTCTAACAAAAAGATTTGTCAAGTCACGAAGAAAGCACCGGGTAAGAGTCCAAAAACAGTCATAAGAAATATGTGTAGTAAAAAAAATATTACTACAGAAAATGTTTCAGTCCAGAAAAGGATAAACAATTCAAATGGTAAGGAAAGGCCAATGAGAAATGTTACTGCTAGAGTAAGAGATAACTCTATGCATGAAAGTAGAAGGAAACAACAGTTTACGGATATTCGTAAACGAATGTTCCGCAACAGGATAATTGGGAATTTGTTAAAAAATATTAAGAAAGGTCAACAGAAAGTGGTTTTTTATAAGAGAAAAAAAATAGTTAAGAAAGTTATTGATCAGGCATTTGAAATTAAACGTAAGTTATTTATTTTGACAATCAATAGAATTAGGAAGCTAAACAAGGTAATTTATGATTTCAAAAGAAATAGTAGATGGAAGAGAATAGTTAATCGTAGTAATTTTTGTGAAGTTTTTTCTGGAGAATGGATGCATAGTTCAAGCTCTGAGGCATTTTTTAATGAGGAGAGTTATTTCCAGGATAATGATTTGGTGCATGCAGTTGACACCAGTGGTCGAGCTTATGAAGTGAAAGATGGTTGTCCAGTTGAAAAAGAAAAAGTTGTGAGAACAGAGATAGAAGAGGTGTTAGGTAATGAGGTTTTAGGGAGACGTCCTAAGGGTCCTGTGTACACCTGGAAGTGTAGTAGTATTTGCAGTGTACGACAGGATTCCATCAATTTGCTTTGTGATTTTATACGGTCATTTAATAAGAAAAGTTTGAAGCAGAAAATGAAGTTCTTGCAAGAATTAGATCCTTGCAGAGTGAGAGAAGTGATAGGTTTGCATGGTCATTCACTGGCTTGTCTTTCCAGGCGAGTATGCCAGAGTGTTTTTCATCATTTCAGGATGCTAGCAGTGCATCATAATAAAGTGAGGAAATTAGTTAGAATGTTGTATTATGCTAAGAGTCCAGCAATTATGCTTAAACAATTATGCGCTGCTCTTTTGCATGGTTCTGAAATAGATGTGAAGAATATATGTGAAGAAATTGAGTTTTGTTACTTTGGAAGTAAAGAGGAGAATGTTGAAATTGACCAAGAAGAAGAGAGTAATGTGGAAGATAGTGTACAGGTTTCCAGTACAGATAATTTCCAGAGGGAAATTGCGACGTTTGAGATGAAATCAAGTGAGAGGCCAAATTTCACTTGTGTGTGTTGTCGACACACTTATTATAAGAATCAGGCTAAGTTAGTGGATTTATATGGAAAAAGTGAAAGGGAAAATAATAGTGAATGGAAGGATTTTACAACATACTTGATGGTAGAAAATTGTTTTGATTTGGGATTGGATCAACGTGTGTGTACTTATTGTTGTAACAAATTAAATCAAAACCAGATGCCTGCTAGAGCAGTTCATAATAATCTGGAATTGGTTGAGATTCCTTCTGAATTGAAGGATTTAAATACTTATGAATCTATTTTGATTCAAAGTATCCATCCCTTTCAGGCTATTGTAAGAATGGAGCCAAAGACAGGGAAATTGCCTCCATCAGATTTACAGAGAGGATTAAAGGGAAGAGTTGTTTATTTGCCTCTAGATTTGAAGAAAAACATTAACACAATTGGAGTAGAAAAAGTGGAAGAGGAACCTCTTGTTATCTTAGTTAATGGGGTTCCGACAAAGAATAAGAAAATATGGCAAGATTTAGTAGATGTTAGGAAAGTCAAAAGGGCAACATTGTATTTGAAAAAAAATAATAAATACTATAAAAATGTATATGTTGCAGAAGAGGAAGTAAGTGAGGAAGAGGATAGCGATTTGTGTGCTGGTCAAATTGAGAAAGTAGAACCCTGTACTAGTGAAGAAATATATGAACATTATAGTGTTCATCCTTTGCATTCCAAGGAAGTCATGGGGAATGCTATTGAGTTGTTTCAAATGAAACAAGCGAAAGGGAGTCCCATTAGTGTTTGGGAGGAAAGTTTGGAAGCTCGGTGTTTCCCACAGCTTTTTCCAACAGGTCAGGGAGGAAGATATGATGAGCGACCTCATCAAATTCCTGCTTCTGAATACCGGACTTTGCGATTGTATGCAGGAGATCCTAGGTTTCGACAATGCATTCCTTATTTGTTTCATCTCCTGTTTGAAAGCGATCTGTCTGGACTGTCATATGCAGTGAACCACATCTTGAAAAGTGGTATACACATGCAAAACATCTCGGCAAGTGACTTTATGGATAAAGTCAATGTCCAAGACAGTATTTTGGATTCTCACCTGATTAATCTCATGGCGTGTCAGCGTGGTACTAATGAGTACTGGTACCGTCGTCATGGTGATTTAAAATGTATGCTGAGGAACTTAGGAACTCCCACATGGTTCCTCACTTTGAGCTGTGCTGAGTATGGCTGGGAAGACTTACTTGAATTTCTACGAGAGGCAAATGCTAACGTAGAAAACATCGAATTCAAGACACCCGGAGAACTGTGCTCTTTGGATCCAGTCAATGTATGTAGGTACTTCAATCATAGATTTGAAGGTATGATGTCTTTCATCATGAATAAGAAGAATCCACCTCTTGGAGAGGTGTTGGATTTCTTCTGGAGGAAGGAGTACCAAGCAAGAGGTGCTCCTCATATACATATGTTGCTGTGGATCAAGGATGCACCTAAATTTGGAACGGATGCAGACGACTCAGTGATGAGTTTCATAGAACAGTATTCTACGTGTGCTGTTCCAAACGCAAAGGAGAAAAAAAGCCTAAGAGAAAAAGTTCTACGTTTCCAAAGCCATCGATGTGGAAAGTACTGTTGTCGTAAATTCCGGAACAAAGACAAGTTCTACACCAAATGTCGTTTCGGCTTTCCACGATCGGTGATTTCTAAAGGAAGAGTGAACAGTTTGATGTCTTCGCTGCGACATAATGTGATGAAGAAATCACCTAAAAACACATACAATTTGAAGAGGAACGAAGAGTCTAAGTACATTAACGACTACAACCCGGTGATTTTGTCCATGTGGAATGCTAACATGGATATACAGTTTGTGGCTGATAACTGTATGGCTGTGGCTCGGTATGTGACATCTTACATCACCAAAAAAGAGAAGACAGAATTGAAGGATATGTGGGAGGACATTTCCCATGAAAAGAGCCTCAGCAAGAAGTTGTACAGTTTCAGTCTGAAGATGTTGTCGCATCGAGAAATCGGAGCTTACGAATGTTCTGACCGGTTGTCTTCAGCAAGTCTCTATGCCAAGTCCAGGAGTATCGTTTGGGCGAGTGTTGGTCTTGCTGCAACGCGTAATCGAGTTCTGAAACCTGTGCGGGAAATTGAGTATTTGGCGGAAAAGGAGCCAAACAGTACCGACATTTTGAAGAGCAACATGTTGGATACATATTATCCAAATCGAAGCAGTCATCTCGAGAATGTTTGTCTGTATGAGGTTCTGCAAAATTACATATTCAAGAGGAACATCAAAGAAGATACTGAGAAAGGAGTGTATGCTGTAATAGGAAGTGAGGGATGTCTGGTCAAGCAAAGAAAATGCCACTTGATAAACCATCGAAAATTGAGTGGCGAATCTCCTGAAAAAAAGGAGTTTTTCTATTTAGCACTTTTGCAACTTTTTAAGCCTTGGCGTGCAGAAGAGGAACTGCTTGGAGATTTCCTTTGTTATGAAGACTCATTCAATGCTGCCAAGGAGACCATAGAATGTCCTGCTTTTCCTAAATATGTAGAAATGTTGAATGTGGAAATTGAGCAGGAAGCAACAATTGCAGCCGAGATTGCCAGAGACAGTTCTCAGGACAGTCAGAGTTCTGCTTCATTGAGTCAGGATCCACTAGGAGGACCTCTTATCGAAAATGAAGCTGCCACTGCTATGAATGAAGTGGAAAGAGCCATGGCACATGCTCAGGAGGATGCGGTTAACTTAGAAGAGTTGGAAAGACAACTCAACATTGAGCAGAGGAAAATATATGACGAACTTACCATGCAAATTGATCATGGATTACGTCATGACAAGAAAGAGTGCTCATGTACGTCGTTGAAGCCTGTCCGACTGTACGTGAGTGGAGTAGCGGGAACTGGAAAAAGTTTCCTTATTAAAGCAATTTCGTGTTATTTGCAGGAAAGGACAGAGTCATCGCTGTCTTGTGTTGTCACCGCTCCAACTGGACTGGCAGCACATAACATTAAAGGGATTACTTTACATCGTTTACTGATGCTGCCAGTGGAGCATGACAACAAATTAGAATATCACAAGCTATCTGGAGATGCTTGTTTTGAAGTTTCAAGAGTCTTGAGGAAAATGAAACTTCTTATCATTGATGAAGTAAGCATGGTTTCCAATGTCATGCTTGCCTTTGTGCATTTGAGAATGCAAGAAGTTCTCAAAACAGAGTATGATGTGTTATTTGGTGGCAAACACATCATTGTTTTCGGAGATCTTCTGCAGCTGACACCAGTGAAAGGGCAACCTGTGTTCAAAATGCTCACGCATGAAGATACCAGGAAGTGCTTAGGGAGCATTGGCAACGTCAATATATGGTTAAACTTCAATTATGCTGAACTGCATGAAAATATGCGTCAGGCAAAGGATGAAGTTTACAAGACTATTCTACAAGATGTTAGAATTGGAAAAGTGACCGAGCATGGGAAAGAAGCTTTACATGCACGATTACTGACAAACTTATATCCAGACGAAGATGTTGTGCCTGAGAATATTTTTCAGAAACTTACTGAGAAAAAATCTGGAATATGTTTGATGCCAACTCTGGCAGAATGTGCCAAATTCAACAACAAAATGTTGCATTTAGAAAAGCAAGAGATTGTGAAACTGGAAGCTATTGACAGAGTAGAGCATATGGGATCAACAATTATTTTGTCTGAGAATCTGAAAACAAAATTGGATTCATTAGAGAAGAGTATATCTAAAACTGCGGGTTTTGAAAAGACTCTGAATGTGTGCTTGAACTGCCGTATAATTTTAAGAAGGAATTTACATGTTGAAAGAGGTCTGGTAAATGGATCAATGGGTAATGTTGTTGATTTTGTGAAATACAGAAATAGAGATGGAATTGAATTTTTAAAAATTAAATTTGATGGCATTGAGGAAGTACAGCTAATTGCTCGTTGTTCTGCTAGATTTTTGCTTGTAAAAGACTTATATGTTCGTCGTAAGCAGTTTCCTGTTTGCTTGGCATATGCGGTGACAATCCATAAATCGCAAGGTTTAAGTGTAGACTGTGCATTGGTGAATATTGGCAGTTCTGTGTTCAAGGAGGGTATGGCATATGTGGCATTGTCACGAGTTAGGACTTTATCGGGATTGTACTTGATTGAGTGTGATGTCACAAACATTTGTGCGGATCTAGATTGTGTTAAGGAATACAATAGGTTGAGAAGAGAGTATGCGCCACATTTGCCTCAGTATCCTTTGTTTGAGAAACGTGTGGTAGGCCGGAAACGAAGAAATGTGACCAATACTGGGGAGGTTGTAGCAAAAAGACGAAAAGTCGATGAACCTGAAATTATAAGCAGAAACAAAAAGGATTCTGTTGAAGATGTTGTTGGTTTTCAATTTGAAAACAGTTCTGGTGTCAACTGCTATGCTAATGTAGTGGTTAATGTTTTGTTTTCTCTAGAAAATGTAAAAGAAGAGATTGTGGTCAATTCTGATCAAAGATTTTGCAGTTTGTTAAATTCTGTGTTAGAGAAATGTAGCACTGATAGAACAAACATAGAAAGTGTGTCTGAAATTCGAAATCTGTTAGACAGATGTTCAGGCCAAACACAATTCTCTCAAAATAGTCAGCAAGATTGTCAGGAGTTTTTAATGTATATGCTTGATGTATTGCATGATGAAGGTGTAGATGTAGATCACCTGTTTGGGCTTTCTTATCAATGGCAGCATGATTGCGAGAACTGTAGGGTATCAAGTACTACTAGTGTAGACTCAGAAAGATTTATATATTTAACTTTGCCAGACAGTAAATCAGTCTCTTTTAATAAGCTAGTAAAAGCAGCTGATCACAACATGGAGTGTAGCCAATGTAAATCTGAAATGATGTCCACATTATTTATACGAACATATGGCCAGTATGTCATTTTAATGTTCCAACGATGTAGGCCTGATGGAACAAAATTGACAACTTTAATTAAAAATTTTGTGGCTTCACAGTTGTCAATATCAGGAAGGACTTTTGTAACTGTAGCAATTATATATCATGATGGTCCTTCAATAACATCAGGACATTATACAGCTTATTTAAAGTGTAGAAATGGCTGGTCATTCTGCAATGATTCTGTTTTAATTTTCAAAAAAAAATTGCCGTATGACCTTAAAAACTCTTACCTGGTGTTTTTAAAACCAAAATTTTAGGGAAAGAATCTCGGGATGTGCTCTGAGGAATTTCAAGAAGTTCTCATGGCTCCTACACGATTTGGCCTTGAGGATAAGTGTAGTACAGAGACATAACTTCTTACCATAACACTGGACGTTATGGAGAAATACGTGCACTTTGAATGAGTTCAGAAAAACTGTTTCTTTTTATAAGCTAATTGAAGCAGCCAATCAAAACATGGAGTAGAGGGAATGTAAGTCTGCAATGCTGTCTACTGTTTTACATTGCTTTGTGATTAAAAGTGATGTAGAGAATTAAATAATTGTACTAGTCATAAAGGTAGTGTAAGTCTGCTTCATAGTAAGCAGTATCAGTGTGATAGGAAATGTAGAACATGATTGAGCAAGAAGGGGAAGATATTACTAGTCCAGGATTGTGTAAATGATCTTCAACATTTTAATTCTGAAAGTTGCGGAAATGCGAAAAGACGGGATTGGCTAACAAGAAATCCAAGAGTTATACATGGCTCTGACAAGATTTGGCCTTGTGGAAACTTGTGGTAGAGAGCAAGAAGTCATTTATTGTATGTAACATGTTTTTGAAAACGATGGAGGTTTTCTTTCAGAAAGTGGCGGGTTGAAAGTAATAACAGCACAACAGAGTGTAAGCTGTTCATAGGACATCCTTGGCCGTCATGGAAAGTAAGTTAACTTTAAGGAGTTCTGAATTCTGATTTGTAATGTTGTATGGGTTTTTTAAACACAATCATTTTGATTGTGTTTTTTTTTCCCCGCTGTTATATGATGAATACCTTCAAGTCACTGTTTTAGTGAAATTTGATACATTCTGAGAACAGCAAAAATAAACCATTTAACATGTATAATTAATTCTGTTCTGTTTGCATTTATGATGTACATGTAGAACTGTGTAGGAGGCATGGAGAAGGTGAGGCTTCTGTAAGTGTCAAAGTTGTTGCATACAGTGCTCATATTCTACGTAGTCTTTTATATTTCATTACTTTCACTGTTTCTGACTGATCTAAAATTTTTTTTTTAAAAAGAACAGTAAGTATAAGGGAAGGAAACAGACAGTTATGTTAAAAGAAACACAGCTATAGGGAATAAACTAGGGATACTGTTACCCGCAATCCTCTGCTGATGATGTCACTGAGCATGTCATGAATGATGTAATATGTGACATCATCAGCAGTGGATTACGGGTAATAGTATCTCTAGTTTACTCCCCTATAGCTGTCTTTCTTTTAACATAACTGTCTGTTTCCTTCCCTTATACTTACTGTTCTTTTTAAAAAAAAAAATTTTTGGTTCGCTTCCGGTTCGCGTACCGGGGAGCAAACTGGGAAGCGAACTAAGAGAAATAGAGGTTGGCACAGTTGCAAATATTGTACCAATTTTTTAATAACGGGGAGGTAGTTCTGAAAAGAACTTTTTTTTTAATTGTTTTTGTTGTTTTATATTTTTTTAATTATTTTTCTGAACATTTTTTTACTTTTTTTGAATTTTTCTGAACAGTTTTATATTTTTTTTGTTTTTTTTTCGGAGGGGGCAACGAAAACGATTCATTGTAAAGGGCTCAACAGGAGCAAGAAAACAAAAAAAAAGTATTTATTGTTTGGGGAGTTTCGGACAAACATGAGCATGATTGTCAATAGCTCTGTTGATCAGAGTGATGCTACTTTCTCCGTAGCAAATGAATCCACTGCAATGTACGCAGACTTGTTTTACTTCACGAAATCTCGTTTGTATATTTGGCACCATCTCCCTGCCCTCTGGTCCCGTTACTTCCGGTACAACAGATCTTCTGGCCATAATAGGGAGATTATCTAGGTCGTCCTGTTCCTCTTCTTCCTCTTCTTGCTGAATTATAACTTTAGCAGGTGGTCCACTCTTCCTTGGATGTGGTGGAGGTGGTGGGGAAGCACCAGCTGAAGCTAGTAAAGAAGCCATTGCTCACTGGTAACAAAGGCTCTTTCTCTCACAATGATGAAAGTCAGAGTGAGGAAAGAAGGAGGGATTTTCACCATTTGGGAAAAAGAATAGTTCTCAACCAATGAAAAGTGTTCATTTTAGATCATATGACCTAGTCTTACATCATTAGGAAACCGAAAGTGAAATGAACCAATGAAAAGTGTTATTACCAAGTCACATGACCTGCTGTGTTTACGTTACGCGCTTTGCAGGGCCTCCCGGTTTGCTTCCAGAAACCTGTGCTTTGCGACTCGGTAAGCGTACGAGTTCGCTAACGTAGCACGTCATATGACGTATCACGCGACAACGCGAAACGTCATGCGGACGGGAGGCGTCACGATGTTGTTTTCTAACGCGGCAGTTGCGGTAAAGAAACGTTTACCGGCTCGCGGTCTATTTCGCGGCATCAAGGTCAGCTAACGGGAAGCTTCCCGATTCGCGAAGCGGGAACGAAGAAAAAAAATATTTAAAAAAAAAGTTATTAATAAACATATAAAATATATTTTTGGATTTAAAGAAGAATACATTTTACAGCGACAGATATTAGCTGTTAAAAAACCAATGAAATTCACTGAAAAAACCATAGGTTATAGACCATATATAGTTAGGAATTAGCATTTACAAAACCTTGAAAATTCACTGAAAAAACCATAGGTTATAGACCATATATAGTTAGGAATTAGCATTTACAAAACCTTATTTTACTCACACAAAACCATTGAAATTCCATATATAGTTAGTTGCACTAACTATATATCGCGCACCCGCAATCCACTGCTGATGATGTCACATATTACATCATTCATGACATGGTCAGTGACATCACTGATGACATCTCAAATGACATCACTGATGACATCACTGATGACATCTCAAATGACATCACTGATGACATCATGACACACCAATACCAGTTACTACATACGCACTCACTGATTCCTACGTCTACACACACATTCACTCATTCACCCATACAATCACTCATACATACAGTCACTCATTATTACAACACTATCATATGCACTCATACACCTATGCAGACAGTCACACACTGCCACTCATCCATGGAGTTACTCACACACCAAGTCAGTCCTGTAAAGAATCAATCACACTTCCATTTCTTCATCTATACAGTTAAACACAGAACACCATACTTCAGTGACATCACTGATGACATCACTAATGACATCTGAAATGACATCACTGATGACATCTCAAATGACATTACTGATGACATCATGACACACCAATACCAGTTACTACATACGCACTCACTGATTCGTACGTCTACACACACATTCACTCATTCACCCATACAATTACTCATACATACAGTCACTTATTATTAGAACACTATCATATGCACTCATACACCTAGTCAGTCCTGTGAAGAATCAATCACACTTCGATTTCCTCATCTATAGTTAAACACAGAACACCATACTTTTCACACATATACTAACACATACTTACTCTCCTATACAATCACTGATACAAGTACACATTGATATGCACAGAGTCACACACCTCCCAGCCAGCCACACACACACTCAGTCTTCCATACATCCAGTCATTCTTCAATATGTAAAACGTATTTAAACTTTACAAAAACACACAGACACTAGATGATGTCATCAGTGATGTCATTTGAGATGTCATCAGTGATGTCATCAGTGATGTCACTGACCATGTCATGAATGATGTAATATGTGACATCATCAGCAGTGGATTGCGGGTGCGCGATATATAGTTAGTGCAACTAACTATATATGGAATTTCAATGGTTTTGTGTGAGTAAAATAAGGTTTTGTAAATGCTAATTCCTAACTATATATGGTCTATAACCTATGGTTTTTTCAGGGAATTTTCAAGGTTTTGTAAATGCTAATTCCTAACTATATATGGTCTATAACCTATGGTTTTTTCAGTGAATATATATATATATCTATTAACAGCTGAATTGAATTACACATTTGTCGGAAAGCCAGTTCTTTAGTCAAAGTAAAAGTGAGCAGTCTGTGATTTGATGTACATCCGTACAGTAATTTTTTAGTACATTAATGTTCAAAATGTATAGATATTTGGGAGTGGCCAAGTGAATTGATTGATGGGCAGCAACCTATTTGGCTACTAATTTTGCCATCATTCGAATCAACCTCAGCTCCTTCTTTAAACATTTTGGGGTGATCCATCGAGCAGGGTCCAAGGTAAAGGAGGGGGGGGGTCTAAAAAGCAATTTCTGCATTTGCAACTTGCCTAGGGATTTTTAGAAAGCGCTACAGCCACATTGGCTGAAAGGAATGACTCAAAATTTAGTCGAAAGCTAGATCTTTGCCCATAAAGTGGACCTTTTGTGATGTGGTGCAAATCTGTCCAATAGGTTTTGAGAAATTAAGGTTCAAAATGTATAGATAGCTGGACGGGTATTCAGACAAAATATAGAGTTAGAAATGTCAACTTACACAAATATCGAGTTGTAAATATCGTGACAGAAATATTGACACAAAGAATATCGTGGTCAAGAATATCAATTTCAAGGTAAGAAATATAGAAGTCATTAATATTTTTTCAAAAAAATATAGTTATTTAATATATCGATGTTTTAATTAGTTGTATGTATTTTAGAATATATTTTAAATGTATGTGATGTATTTTTTTGTATAAGTATTGTTTATCTTTTTTTAAATATATGTTTAAATTTGAGTAGGTATCAATTTTATTTTAATTACATTTTGCATTTTGTAGTTTCGTAGCAGGTTGTGGGTTTACAGGGAAATAGGGTGGGAAGTAATTTCATTATAATTATTTAATCACTATTTGTTATTTATTAATATTTATTTAATTGAGATTTTATAGTGTTAACTGTGGCAAGTAATTTATTGTTAATTAATTATTAATTGGTTGTTAATTAATAATAATTAATTAGTTGGTAATTAATTATGGTAATTGTGTACTTTTTTAGGTACAGGTTGTGAGGTTTATAGGGGTAAAGAGAGGGAAGTAATTTATGTGTAATTAATTAATAATTATTTGTTATTTAATATTAAATAATGAATTGGAAATTACATATGGAAATTGTGTAATGAATCTTAGGTGTGGGTTGTGGGGTTTGTAGGGGTAAAGGGTGGGGAGTAATTTATGTTTACCTTATTAATAATGTTGATCATTCATATTAATTCATGGATAATAATTAGGGTCTTTGGTTATTTTTTTGGTGTGTGGGTTTTGGTTTTATAGGGGTTATGGGTCGGGAGTAAATTCATTTTATTTACTTTATAATTAGTTGATAAATACTATTAGTTAATTAACAGAAAATACATTTTTAAATTTTTTTTTTTTAGAGTTTTATATAGCGCGAACTAGACCCGAACCGAATCAGGTATCAGAGCGCTTTACATAGCACCAGTTACGTTATATGAGGATACACTTTCATTTTAGGCATGGGGAGATTAAGTGATTTGCCCAGAATCACAGGAGGTTTTATGGCGTCGTTACCGAGACTCGAACCCAGATCCCCAGGGCCGTGGTCGAGCGCCTTAGCCGTTAGGCCAACCCCTCTCCCCAATTTAATTGTGTAATTAATTTATTTACATTTTAATTTTAGCTCAGCCTACCCCAACAACTGCATCCTTTTTCACACCACACTCAGATCACTCCACACAGCGACTCTACTCCTTGACCACGTCCCATACATTTGTCAGGCCAGAGATGGAGGTATGCCTTCTTGTACGTTGCCCTTAAAGTGTAGAATTAATTCCCAAACATGCAAAAATGAGTGACAAAGTGGATGTATGACCTATTCAGTTCTTAACCTCATCAGGGACTAATGAGCCACTTAACATTTGTAAGTCAGACCTGTCGGCATTGCCAATACTTGTTATCCCCCATTAAGTGATAGCTTCTCGATGTGCCTCGTTGCATATCTCATCAGTCGGTTACACACATCAGCAAGAAAAGCATGCATGCACACTCCATTGCCGCACACGAAGAAGAAGAGTTAGAGATGATATTGGATGTGATTCTGCTGTTAGTGCTTTAATCCAGAATACAGTTCTATAATTCTATCATGATTGCTGTGAGCTGCTGTCAGTGCCCTGGTGCTGCAGTCTTTCCCATGATGCTGATAAGTTCTAACACTTGACAATGATGTCCACATGAAATGGCCTTAGGAGTATAGGCTTTGAGATGGATTTTAGCCCTTCATGACTGGACTTACTCAGGTGATAACTTGGGTGCTGCCTTTCTGGAGGAACATAAAGCCACTTGTGTAGGTACACATAGGCTTCGCTCTCACATCCCTGCTAATTAACATGTGTGTCCAGCCTCAGGTGCATTGCTGAGGGGGACTGCAGCTCCCACTTGCATCAGTCCCTTAGATTAACATAGACCCTGCCAAGGACCAGATTCAAATGATCTCACATTCCTCCCATTCACTGAGTGCAGGAGCCTCCAAATATCACATTGTCACACACCTACATTTGCCTTCCACAGTCCAGAACTCCTCCAAGTAGTGTGTACCCATAAGCCTAACCCCATTTATTTGTGCGTCCGACGGACTTCTCGTGGAGCCTATCGCCACATCCCCATATTGGTCTTCTTACAAGAACCCCTGAAGCACATATCCCCAATAGTCCACCCCCCTGTCCCAGGAGCCCCTCAAGCAGCATTTTGTTATTAGTGGTGTAACAATAGTCTCGCAGACCCCATGGTGCGGGGGCCCGAGCTCTAGGGAGCCCCCTCCGGAACTCTGCACAGGTGGAAGGCTGGGTCCAGAGCATGGGGGGGCTTCTGTGTTCTTTCAATGGGGGTCCCCTCAAATTTCGTTACGCCACTGTTCTTTATATTACATTCCTCTTACATTCAGTGGAGGAGCCCACACAGACATCCTGTAGTTAGTACATCACATACTTCCAGCTCGGCACAGAAGCCCCTCAAACCCATATCACCGGAATCCTGCATTTCTTCTACTCAATCGAAATGAGGATACTTTATATCAGACCAACCTCAAGTACTCAAAGCGGGTATCCATTCCTTGTCCAGAATGGCGCCTCCAAGATTTTCCTCACTTCTACAACAAGCAAGCCCTAGTGCGCACCCAGAATATCACCTCCAGAATCCCGATGGGACACAATATCAAGGGCAAAATATTGAAAAAAATATCAACAGGTAAGTAAGTCTAGATTCTTTGGGGCAGATTTACAAGCTCCTTGCGCCACTTTTGCGCCATTTTCCCCATGTTAAAAATGACGCAAAAGTGGCGCAAGGGGCTTGTAAATCTGCCCCTTTGTATCTACTTCCACATCTATGTACCTACACAGTACATATCCATCGAAGGTACATAGATATGACTTAAGGATAATAAATCTATACTTCACTTTATGCACAAACCTCTACCGCTTGATATTCTGTCCTCGATGTTCTCGTACGACGATATTGTGGGGAGGGGGGTCAATAATCAGCAGTATAATTATGAACCATGAAAGTAACAACTTCAAAAGACAAACACCCACTAGAGTACTTACCTTCACCCTTACCTCCTTATAATCAGGATACTTGCACGCTGTCACAGCTTACGACAAATCATAGGAGCCTCTTTAGATCCAAACCCCTTTTCTGCCATTGCAGCCTTGATCCAGGTCAAGCCCTCAGACACCTGGGACATCTGTAAAGGAGTTCAACAAAAACAATGTATCAGCACATCACACCTACAAGCAAAGGATGACTTTAGTGGTGCAATGACGTGCAAGAATGAGTATGAGGTGATGGGTGATGCCACATGGAGAGGAAGGCCCTCAGATGGACACACCTGCACAGCCCTGTTACTCATGATGCTCTGCAAGAGATTGAACTAAATATATTTGGGGATTTTCCACCATCAATTTCTTTTCATTTACAACAAGGGTGTAAGCTCAAAAGAGAGATGAGGACCAGGGAAGAAAGAGAAACCCCTGATACAACTACTCTGACCTAATTAGATCTAGGACGCAAGCTTGATTATGGGCTTAGGGGTCTATGTTTGTTAGATATCTGATGGTTCACAAGCTACTCCAGTGAGGTGGTCATGGCTAGACCAACTGAGAGGTGTAAATATATTGAAATCAAGACATGTGTGAGATCTTTGGGGGAAGAGGTGATTTATACAACAAAAAACACAAAGGATCAGATGCTTGCCACAACCCCTTCACTCAAAGCAAATGGGCCATCACCTGGTCCTCCAGCACTGCCAGGCGTTGCTCCACCGTCCGCAAAGGCTCTTCAGGATAAGTCTCAAGCAGGGTCAGCACCTTGTCCACCCTAAGAAGGTAAGAGAAGAGCCACATATCTCACTTCACCAGATGGTAACAATGCTAGTCTTCAAAGGAGCAGTCAATGAAGAGCACCTTCCATCCATCGAACGCTAGTCATCCCAACAGTGTATGCTCACTTCTACAAGGCTAGCCCCACCCGCACACAGCCTTAGCACTGGGTCACTTAGGTATGGACTAGCTTCCTTGGTCTCAGGCATGTGGAGGGGGTTACTAAAGACTTCAGGCCTCTGCCAAGGGAGGCAGAGACATTTCACTGAAGACCAAGAAACCAGACCTCAAGCTATCTGAGTGTCATGGCTTTGCATGGTTTCAGCTGCACACTGAAACTCTTAACTATATAGGAGCAAAACTGCTGACATTTGTAAAAGGGTCACAGGTCACATGTGTATGAGCTTTTTTATAAACTTTTTTATTTGTTTTTGACAGTTTCCAAACAAAGCACAATGTACACATAGGTTGAAGAAAGAATATACAAGAGCATAAATTCGACTTAAGGCAACAACATTTATTCAAGCAAGGTCAACGATGAGCGGAAAGTTGGTTTTGAGCATAAAATCCATCATAAAGGTATTTTTTTAATACGCTAGATTAAAAATACATCTGGCAACCTCGGCAAATAATTCAAGCAAAATTCAGTTATCAAGAGTGATTTACGATAATTAGTCATCACGGACTAGGTTAATATTATTGCTGTGTACCACCAGACTCTTAAAAGGAATAAAAGACATCCATTGAGGCAATTTGAGAATTAAATATATTTAACCGTAAAAATATAAAAGAGACAATAGCCAGTAAATTGGATAATAGAATGTATATTTTATAAATCAAACTTATGAGGGAAAAGATGAGTGGAAGTTCAGGAGCCAGAGTTTCAGGCAGGTCTCTCAATTCAACACATGGAGCCAATTCACAAAGGCATTTACAGTTTCTCCATGAGGGCGGGGCAACGTTACCCATCAACCCACTGCAAACCATGTGTGAAAAAATAAAATGGCAATTACATTATTTCATTTCCATTTTATTTTTTATCGATATGCGCTCCACAGTGCCCCCGAGCCAACAGACATGCGGGGTGTGTCTTCTGCTGCTGATTGACAGCATGGAGGACTGGAGCCTTGCCTGGTAGGATGGTCCAAAGTGCGCATGTCAGTTTGGTCGGCTATCTCGCGACAGACAACCTGGCATGCACGCTTTGAAGTTCTCCATGCAGAGCTGTCTTAGACAGCTAGGTGGACAGCAAACACAGGCCTCCAGGGCCTGAAAGATTGTCCGGCTAACCTGTTCCAACCAATCCTGGTGCTACTCTCATGCTGGTTAATGGCATGAGATTGGTTAGGGGAGCTTCACAGTAGACTGCCGTTTCTGAACACTGAGGAGGACATGCAGCTGTGGGTGAGTACCATTTAATTTAATTTCATTTATTTTAAATGTTAGGGTAATTTTATTTTAGGCTTTTGAAGAGAGGGGTTGTTTTATTATAGGCTTTTGGAAGGAGGAGGTGTTTTATTTTGGGCTTTTGGAGGGAGGTGGTGTTTTATTATGGGTTTTGGAGGGAGGGATGTTTTATTTTGGTGTTTTTAGAAGCGGTAGGCACTTTTCTTGCCACACCACTTTCAAATGTTACCAGCTGCCCCTGTTCACGTTCTCCTAAATGCCTTTATCAATTAAAACACTTCACATGATGAAGCCCAGTCAACCACCATGATTTAAATCTCCCACATGGAATGGTGCCAGGAAATGTGTAATGTTGCATATGGTTCACACCTTGCTTCCAAAGCCAATTTTACAGCGGTCAGACCCAGTTCAGAGTATCGGGGCACCAAGCGGTTCCTGGGCCTCAACCGTGGGATTGGGTCAGTTTATCAAGGTCTCCCTTAGAATAGGCTAGCTAGCTTAAGACTCTAATAACTGAGTACAGCACTTTCACTCTTGACTCTCATGGGAGTGAGGTGAGAAGTCCAAGGCTTCCTCAAGGAGGCTGTGTGGTGTTACCACATCACAATTAAACAATCACCACAATATTCCTCACTAAAAGAACATCCTGTTGATGCTTTGACTTAATAAAAAGATAAAATGCCTTAATAACCACCTACTCAACATAGCTCAAACATATGGTCAGGACGCACATCATTCACTATGCTAAACTACTACTGAACAGGTGCAAAATCATAGGGTGAGGAGTGAACACCATCCTCCTTGTTTATTTTATTTCTTAGAAATGTATATAGCACATACTCAACCCAAAGGTATCAAAGCACTTTACATGAGCACCAATTAGGTTAACACAAGGACACATTCATTTCTTGGTAAGCACGGGAAGAATAAGTGATTTGCCCAGAATCACAGGATGTGGAGCGCCCCTGCCGAGACTCGAATCCGGTTTCCCAGCTTCAAGATTGACCGTTCTAGCCACTAGGCCACTTCCTCTCCCCCTTCATCTTATCTCCATCTTTTGGGACCCATACGTCAGTTTTACCATGTGCATCCTGATGTAGTAGCTTGGGATCCATGGAGGTCAGGCCCGCTGTGTTACTGGATCCGTAGCAGCAGGACCCGGATCGAAGTTCTTCGACATGGAGTCTGCCTCTAGCGCTGCCTTCCTCCAGATGAGAATGGCTTTTCCTGACATGCCACGGTTGTCAAAGTAGTCAAGCGCTTCTCAAAGCGGGTCAGACTAAACCCACCACCCCACACCCAACAAAGTCGCAAGGACCACCCATGGATCTTGAAGCAAGTTGACTGGAGTTTGTAAGGGGACTGAAAGTTGATCTAGTCCCCCTCTGGGTTCCCCAGAGAAGGTTGAGTGAAATGTCACATAGTACACAGAGTAGCACAGCAACAACTGTGGTTGGCGATTTGTTGTATCCTTTTGGTGCTACACACTACTTGTAAAACATCAAACCTCTCTAAGATTACAAGTTGACAGCATTAAACAGAAAACAATCATCTCCTCTTGCCAAACAATATGAGCTGCTTGAATACACAGAAGGCAGCTGTTTTTATATAAACAATGTTTTAGTGATGAGAGACACAAATGTCAAGCAAGGTACATGCAAACTGAATAAATATAATTTTATACTTGAATAAAACATACAATTCAAGTTAATAATTCAGAAACTTCACAACTCTAAATCAAATCTACAAAGATAAAAACAATACCTTACTGACACACTGTTCTCCCAAAGGACATTAATACATAGGGTTGGCCTTGATACGTCAAGGGAGCTTGGTGAGCCTGTGGTTCATTACCTCTACTCCTTTTGAGTTGTAAGTTGTCTATTTTTAAATTTCATTGACACATTTTAGTGGTGATTGCTCCATCTTCATCAGGACACCATTTATTGAACACAAATGCCATATAAATCTGCTGTAAACTTGCTTCCTGAGCACAGTTCAGTTTTAAGCAGCAATCTCAGACCGCCTCAAGCAGCTAGAGTAACGCTATGGTCAGCTCCTGGCCCACGCCAGGTGAGGTCCCCTCACCTCTGGGCAGCTGCTTGTCATGGACACCGGATCTGGATCTCAGACGATTCATCAGATGTCGGTCGGGTTCCACCAGCGCTGGTCGCTGAAAAGTCCAGGAACAATGATTGGCAGATTCAGAACTTCTTTCATAATCCATTCTCAGGAATTGATTATTTATTCCACATGGACTGCTCTGAGATAGGTTTGAGGCTGTTCCTTAACTTTGGGTATCACCCTTCTGCCACAGGAGATGCCCTCTTTGTCCTCAGGTCATGGCAGGCAGAAGGAGGGGGCAATGGGAGCCTTCAGTGGAAGTAACCCACAGCACAAGCAAAAAGTGGGGAGAAGCATTCACACCTGACACACATCAGCCTTGTGGAAGAACACCTCTGGAAAAACAAAGGGCCTAGGACCCTGGCAATGGTCAACCCCAGTGCTGTAACATTAGTCTCTACAGCCCCCGCAGTGCAGGTGTGGACCCAAGCTACAGGGACCCCCTCTGGCACTGTGCACAGGTGAGGCCCTGGACCTGAGAGCTCCTGACTGGATTTGAAGAGTGGGGGGCCACTGGGGAGCCATCAACTTTTGTTACGCCACACGTTAACCCTGTACTTCAGATGACACTACTGTCGCTAGTCTCCCCACACCCGCCATCTGATCTAATGAGGCTGCTCCAGGAAGGAACAAAAGGCATGACACTGCAAAAGATCACTTCCACACCTATGAAGAGATCCCTCCCTCCATCCTCCTACACCTCAGAGTCTGATGCCACACAAATGCCTGAGTGATGTTAGCAATACCCAATACTTGTCTTGCAGGCAACATCCAACCTCCACCATTTACAGCATGCATTCCACTGACTGACAGTCATACAGTGCACACACCTCTCTAGCACATGTTACCATCTTACTAACCACATAGGTACTCTATTCAGTTACACAGGATGTAGCAAGAGACATATAAGACTTAAGCAGAACTCGTGAGTGTTGAGTACACTGGGTCACTCTTTCAGTGCAGAGAACAGAGTGAATGCCTGCCCGGATCTGTGTTTAAAGACACGGACTGCACGGCTCATGAGCTCATGTCAGCAGACATGGGGGCAGCAGTCCCTTTTGATAAGGAAGGTGTGCATGGTGTGCCCTTCCTCACCCCAGAGCCTTGCTAAGAGATGCTCATGCATAAAATGTCATGCACATATTATGGTCGTGTGAGTTAAGACCAGACAATTCAAAAACATAGTTGAGATCTACATCAGGGTAAGCCAGGGAGATACTTACTTCTTGGATGTCTCTCGCGTCCTCTCCTCTGCGCTCTGGCTCTTCTCCTGCCGCTGGTTCGAGAGGTAGTCGTCTCTGCACTCAGCCTCCCAGGACAAAAGAGACTCATAGTCCTGCTCTTCCAGCCTGTGCACTGTGAGGAAAGCAGTGCAGGTGAAAGGACTACACGCTGGTTTAATCAATAATTCAGCCAATACCTCTTGCAATAAATACCACACGCCTATCGCATTATAAATATACATTGTTGTGGAATCCAGGCATAGCTTGTGAGGCCGACCTAGACTCCCAGGTCCATGCTGCTGCAATGTCTTAAGCATCCACTCCAAGTCTTCCTTTGCAACTGCACTACACTTCCTCCACTGAGCCTCTGCCCTTTTAATGTTTGTACCAAATGTACTCCTCCTGGAAGAGGACTCAATGTATTCATGGAGAGCAGTCACGGTCTGGTACTGCTGACCGCCTCCTTACCACGCCGCACTTCATGACTGCTTGGCATAGACCCTCCCCCCCTTTAGCTGTAATTTACACTTCTGTGATCCCCTGTATCACTGGTGGATTTATATCCTTGGATCCCCATCGGCAGGATTTCTAGTGCAGATCTTGTGTTATTTTGGTAGCCTTCCTCCCCTATGTGCTGCTTCTAAAGGATCCCAGTCTTCAGCATTCCTTGGCACACCCTTGTCCCTCAGCCAGGGAATATTATTTCCTCACCCTAGGTGGTCTTTGAAGGTGGGTGGGCAGCAGATTTTGGACATATGAAGCATACAAAGAAAAGGAAAACTGAGTAATGTGTTTCTCTTACACAAGGCTAAAATCACTCAAATAAAGGATAGGATATGAAACGTATAGAATAAAAAGAGACAATGAAACTCAAAAAAGCAGACATATTGTATTGTCCAAAACAAAAGTACAAAACAATGTTCTCTGTGGCCTGGTTGTTCTCTATCATTTCTTCTCAATAATCCATTTAGCTCTAACATTGTCTCTGTTCTGAATGTACCAGTACCAGACCCAAGAAAGAAACAGAGTAGGCCACATTTCCACCCATAGCCCCTTGTAAGGTGATTAAAAAAAAGCCAGCCCTCCTCCCCATACCTCAAAAGCGGAAAATACCTACCCTGGGCACAGGTGATCTCACCAACTACCCTCCCATCACCCACATACCTTTCATCAGAAAAGATCATCAAGAAATCGGTCGCCACTCAATTAAAAGAGCAGAACAACAAACTTCTGTAGAACAACAATCAGACAACACTAAGACTCTTCACATAATCGACAACCTACTGATAAATGACAAGAGAGATCCTTACATCCTGCTCCACCTCTCTGTAACTTCCAACACAGTCGACCACCAAGCATTGGTCAACGCCCCTTAATACGAATGGCTTCCTCAGGTGCAGTTCTGCAATGGCTCACTTCTGACCTTGCCAACCTCCACCAGCTCTGGAATGGACCCTGAAGAACCATGAAACTCCTGCCCTCCTGCAGAGTCCTCCAAGGATCCAACCACTCCCCATTCATCTTCAATCTCCATATAAAAACCCAAGTGATTCATACTCAAATTTATCAGATCCGTCAGTATGCCATCAACACTCAACCCTACCTCAAAATCTCATTAGCTCCCAAGATCCTGTTCTGCAGATCTTGCCTCGGCCTAATCCAGAATGGATGTCAAGCTGCTGGATAAAGCTTAACTTGACAAAGCCCGAATTCCTAATGCTTGACAACAGCACAAAACGATGACAGATTAAAGTCTAGCTTTCTGACATGAAAATTTTTACTCCTTGTTGATAGTCAGGGAAAAATCACTTGGATTCATCCTCAACGCTGAGCTGTTCTTAGAGGATATATCACCAAGAACAGCAAGAGCCTCAGGACCAAATTGATCAAATTGTTGTGTCGCCCTTGTGCCATGCAATGGGGCGCAAATGTGACGCAACTCTCAAGTCAGATTTATCAAGTCATGCAGGGGCACATTGCGTGGCCTTGATAAATCTAGAGTAAGGCAATGTGGCACAAATTGCTGCATTGCGTTATACCGCCCCATACATGCGTTCCATGGGAGGAGTGAGAGTGCTGCCACACATTCACCCATGGATTTTGGTGCATTCCCAGATCTACTTTTACTGATAGATCTGGGAATGTGTCAAAATGCTACGTATCCTCAGGGGAGGCATACCGAGGAGAAATATCTTTATTTCTCCTTGCTTTTTCCTCTTTCCTTGTGTTTTGCAATCCATGGCACACATAGAAAGAGGGTGATGCCATCAGGGCACTGTTTTTGTGCAGGATGGTGCCCCTTTCTTCAAAAACATAATCCTTGTTCCAACGCAGGCACCCTTGCACCATGGTGCAAGGGTGCCTGGGCTGGTGCTAGACAGCACATTGTGCCCCAGCGCAGGGGAAAGACAGGAATGCACTGTATAGTGTTAAATAAGGCTCATTCCTGCCCTTTCACGCAGCGCAGCAAGGTGAGTTGCTGCGCTGTGTGATTTTCTGATAAATATCCCCCTACTCTGGCCAGCACGAACACCAAGAGAACATGGGATTAATTTTCCCTCCTAAACATTTTTGATCTCCCTTACCCAAAACTGACTTTAGGAGAACAGCAGAGGCTTTGGCCTTCTCTCACCTGGATGTAGGTAAATTCTATCAAAAGGATCTAAAAAAAACCACAGTGAAGCCGCATTCAAGCTAAAACAAGTGTCATCGAAGGCTTAAAGACATTCAACCCGATCATTCCAAATTATTGGCTCCCTGTCCAGCTTCTTTCTCAAGTCGAGCTGAATCACCTACAAGCCCTTCAGAATAGACACCACTAGAAACCTGGTTGAGAAACCAACTACCTTATACAGACAGTGAGACAACAGAAGCCAGGACACTGTGATAATGGATATTATAAAATGCAAGAAGGGAAGCTGTAGTCTGAGGATCAGGAACAACGACCCCAGAAACAGCAGAATGGCTCCTACGTTTCTGAAATTCAGAAAGGAACTGAAGAACCATCTCTTGGAACAGCACTACTCCACATAACAGGAAGCCACATTTAACCTGTTCTCTAATCATGAATCCAATTCCTTGGCTCATACGTAGTGTTCAGCAATCTGTTGCTCTCCCACTGGATATCCAGGATTTAAATACCAATGCATACATGTTCACCTACATCAAATTCAGAGGGACCCCTAACAGAGTCTCTCTTTGACTCCAGGGCCTATGTCAGAGTTACAAGATTTCAGATTGGTTCCTGGTCTGGCAAAGTTCCTAAATGGAACAGGATTTCTAGAGGAGCTTTGAATCACTGAAACTCCTGCAGCACTTTGTGAGCAGCTGTGACTTTCCCAACAAGAAGCTCCAGTAGAATAGAATGGTGGGTTCCTCACTACACACTTGTTTGCTGCTGATTATCAATCACCTACTCCAAAGTTCTCTGCAGAAATCAGGTAGACAGAGAGAGTGTGATAATCATTGGCATCTGCCAGCCTCCTGCTTGTTCTTATGTGATGCCCACAGTGAAGGAGGGTATTTATGCGAGGGCCATGTGGGTCTAGGACTGGAGGCATCTAAGGAGAGGTTGTGGTGGTACAAGTGGAGAAAGCTTGTCACAAAGTCAATGTCTAACACTTTAGAAACATTAGCCAGACCTGAGAATCTCAACCAAACCCCTGCTGCTCTGCCTTCAGGGAAGAGGAGACACCTGAGGCTATAGTAAGAAGTGAGGACCGGATACTCACTCAGCGGCTTCCTGCCGCCTGTAGGACAGCATAAAATGGCGTGCTTCACCAGGAAGTAGAGATGGCTGAGGATGATGAAGGGGGGCGGCGCCGGGGGGCGGCTGCAGTACTCCCCAATAAGGTAAAGACGCTGGAACCTCCAGATCTGATCCGTGTTACCCTGTACTTCTGAAAATGTGTAACTGTGAAAGGGAAGAGAAAAAACAAAACCCATGGATCAGTCCCACAGAACAAAGGTTTCCACACAACAGAGACAACAGAGGAAGTGGCAGAAATCAGGGAAAGACAAACCAAAGCGGCAACCAACACAGAAAAAGCACAAGCTTAGGAGGCACTGACAAAAAAGAGTCATGAGACAGAGGGTAAAGACTGAAAACCTGCAAAATGCAATGGGCAGGAACATAGATGAAATAATCAACATAAAAACATACAAAAGAATAAAATATCAAGAAGCTGGGAGTGGTAGAGATCAGGAAAGCAAAAGGGAAGCAGATAAACCTTAGCCATAAAGATGGAGGAAGCAGGACCCTGAGTAAGGTTTGGAGCAGGGAGGGAAGAGAGCACTAGGAGATTCAGAGGGCAGTAGCTCAAAGACTAGAGAGAGGGGCAGTGGTGGGTAAGAGGTCAGAAAGCTAAATAAAAGAAGACAGAGAGAGACTAATAAATGGTAACCAGAGAGGGCCAGTGATCAGTAAGTCAAAAACATTTTTTAAGTGTGAATTTGAGCGAAGAAGATGGCACAAGCCAGAACAAGGAAGGACATGTACAGATAACTCCTCAATACCATCATTTTAGAGGGTTACCAAGCTGTCTGTGAACAAAGCAGACTCTGGTGAGTCGAAAGACATTTATAACACTACAAAAGAGAAGGACTGAGTGCGTGCCTGTTGGCGCGTGCTTGCACAAGTGTTCGTGTCTCTAGGTGTCATGCTTGCATGGCTGCATTTTGAGATAACCCATATGTAGACCATTGGGGGCCTGATCACCATAGATGAGTCTGTTCTGCCCCCATGCAGCCTGTGTAGGCAACCGAGGTCTGTGATCTGCGAGTGAGAGAATGTCTGGGAAAGATTTTCTGGGATATTCTGCAGTTGAAGAGCTGGCAGAAATGTCCTTGTGGGAACCAGGCCTCCTGCCTGGGCTACAAGTAATGTTCAAAGCCATGAAAATGACTCAAAAAGAGAGAGAATCCCTGCATCGGGCAAGAGTTGAGCATCTGCTGTGCTGAAGATGTGATTAAGCTTCGAGGACTGTCTGAGGGAATGAGGGTAACATGGAGATACACTGAACCATGCAGTAGAGAGAACTGTAGCTCCTTCATCTAGGTCAAAGGAGTTGAGGTAAATCCCCAACTATGACCAGGATTTACCAAGAATAAGGAGTGGACACATTTACTTTGGGGAGGCCCCCTGCAGCTAAGAGCCAAAGTGGAATTCGTATTTTGAAACTCATATCATGGGCTGTGTTAGGGATGCACCGCGGACACTGCGGTGGATCATAGTAAATGTGCTGTTCCCAGTACAGGAGTGAGTCTGGACCTGAGGTGGGAAGATGGCATTAGTGAGAAGCCACCTGTACAGCTTTCACTCTGCAGGCAGCAAACCAGCCTGCATTCAAAATGAGGCAGAGATCTCCCTGCTGGGGAATGCCAGATTGATCCCTCACAACCCGCCCGCCTTAGGAGTGCTGTTGGAGGGTGTCCTGACCAAGGACTACCTCTAGGTGGCTCATTGTTTGTGCACCACAAGATGTCCTCTTTGACTCTGCCCCACTTCTGTAATATGGCGAAGCGGTAGAGACAAAATATTCCCTCATTGGCATAGAGCCATGCCCTGTGCAAATGAGGAAACATCCCTGCTGGGATGGGAATGTCCCCTGCATGGTGTACAGTTGTGTTCACCTACATTTAGTGCCTGACTGGGAGTATCTGGTAACCTAGTCTTTGATTTTTGCCCTTTCTTCATACAAACTTATTGTGCACAGAGAGGCCTGGGCCTGTCATTTGACATAAGATAGGTCCTGAACAATCAACCAGACCCCACGATCACCCTTAGGGAGCGTTGGCAGACTGATATAGGAGACCTGGATGAGGCAGACTGGCAGGAGGCGGTGGCGTCGCCGCGAGAGGTTGCGATACCCTACAAATTAAAGCTAGTGCAATTAAAAATCTTGCACCAAATATATTTTACACTAATAACTCTCCACCGGGGAAACATCCTAAACCACGATGTTCGAGCAACGACTCACCCGAACCACGAGGAAAGAACAACGAAGACTGCTCAACCTCGACGGCCGGAACCACGACGGCCGGAACCACGACTTGACGCCCACGTCACTTGTCAAAGATGTCTTCCACCTACAATCCCTTTACGCTCAATACGATTGGGCTTTGTTGGAGTAAAACGTCACTCATCTCTTGCCCAATCAGAAACATTTGTCTAACGCAAAAGGTTTAGAAAAAAATAATGAAAATGGCATCGTTTAGAATGCACCCTGGTTGGCGTAAACAGTTGTAAGAGCATAGAACATGGAATTCTAAGACATTCAAAGGTATGTCAAAACTTAAAATGAAAGTCATTTAAAAAACATATAATTATTATTTGGAGTATTATTTCAAAAATTGGGTTAATTAACATTAGTATTTAAAATAACGTATACAAATTTACACTTCAAGCAAAACGTTAATAACGGAGATTTGTGGGGTGTGGGGGGTTTCCCCCCCACAAATAATGACTAAAAAAAGGATTTTCGTTGTACAGAAAGTCGTACTAAAAAAAGTAGTTGTAATGAAAAGATCGATGTTTAAACTTTCGCGGTTTAGGAGGTCGTGGTTCAGGCAGTCGTGGTTCAAGCAGTAGTGATTAAGTCAGACAACCCTCCACCGACTAGGTTGGGCAGACACCACACTCTGCCTACCACAATGTGGGTTGCCGGGCACATTCTACCACACGCTCTGGGAATGTCCAGGAATCACACCCTATCGGGAGGAGGTCATGCGCACGATCTTACGTGTCTGGGGTACAAACGTACTACCAGAACACAAGAAGTTTCTTCTCAATATTTGGGAGCCTACAGACCTGAACCAAATGGCTCAACAGTGGGCAACATTAGGTATGACAATAGCGCAACAAAATATATCCCAACACTGGGGAACTGGGCTTGCCCCTAGATGTCGTAGATGGTGTTGTGACATGGACGTTGTGATGGTGGCAGAGAAAGCAGTCTATGTACATAAGGGGTGCCCCAAGAAATGGACTCGGATATGGGGAAAGTGGAATGCTTATCGGGGCAATATATGTGAGCCCCCACGAGAGGAGCAGATATCGGATGTCAGTGACTAACCAAACAGGGCCCAACAGCTATAACGATGATTGTGATCACACGAGTTAGTCATGTTACCAATGCAGAATAGACATGTAAATGATAAAGAGTTGAAAGCGTCTAGACTTGTGTTTTATGGTTCCTTATTGCACCATGTACGTACCATTATTACCAGTAACAAAATGCTAATAAAAAATGTTTATAAAAAAAAAAAGATAGGTCCTGGACCTATCCTGTGACCTGGAGGGGCGCACCAAGCATCCAATTATATTTCCCACTGTAGACTGCCAACCCTGTCATGGGCTTAGCATGTAGGATGGTAGTGGCAATGGATCATGGCTATCAATCCATAGTTGTGACCCGACAATTTTATCGGTGTCACTGGAGTCAAGGCTTACTGGGCCACTCGCCCTTTGTGCGAACCCATATCCGAATGCTAACTAGAGCAATGGAGGCCTGAGGGTTCCATTTTGGAAGGTATAGTTGTCCCACGCACTGGAAGTCTGTAGCTGACATTCTTGCAGCTGGAGGGAAGAGACCAAGACACTGAAATGAGGTCAGAGGACACAGGCTTCTTTAGAAATTCAATGAGATCCTTTTGGTGAGAGGAGCTGCTAATTATGTTTCCTGTAGCACTGCCATTTGGCAGATGGTGAATGTAAAGGTTGGGACAGCAGTCTCTGTTGTGCAGAGTGAGAGGAGTCCTTTAGGTGAGCCCAGCCCTTTGCGGCTTTCATGATCATTGTTTACTGTATCTGTCGATATTCAGGTGCAGATAGCTCACACCTCTGTGGGCCTCAAAGTAATCTGCTTTGCACATTAAACAGGTTTTTTGGGGGTGGGTGGAAGGTGGAGATATTGTTGCTGGGGTACATTTGTCCAGATAGCTCTACGGGGCATAGTTGTTGGGAGTAGAAATTGTCCAGGTACTCTACAGTAACAGGGGTGGGGCATACGCTGAAGAGATAGCTACAGAACATTTGAGGTGCAGATCCCGCTTCAAGTGGTGAGGGAAGCAGGAAGGCTCCCACCCTTGAATGGAGAGCCATCATCTTGTGCTACTGTTATTATGCCTTCATTAAGGACACCATTCGTGCACCACTCACACGTAACACACAAGCAAGTGCTCTCTTCCAAATTAAGGGGCTAAAACACAACAGACTCAATGTTTCGGACTCCTAGTTACAAATGGCTGAACCAATTATAATGGAGAAAGACTATTCTCCTCATGCAGAAGTGTAGAGAAAAAGAACTTTATCCAAGTTATGATCTGCTTCCATCTGCCATGTTATGCTATAAGTTATTTGTAGAGCACACTATGCAGATGCTTTTTGGCGCCTTAGAAAGACACAAAGATAAAACCCAACTGTGGCAGACAAGAATGCATGAAGACACTTACCTATTGAAAAGTCAGGGTTTCACCTGGCAGCTTAATCAAAGTAGATCTGTTTCTGCTAGTAAACTCAAAAGGAGGGTGTTCTACAGTTTGGTTTCTGGTGCACAAACAGCACAGTCTCTGTAATGGCTATTCTCTTCCGAATGGTAATAAACAAGAATTGGTTTGTTGATCCGAGGGAGCATGATGGCTGTATAGTTTATTTTTTTATTTATTTAATAAGGAGTTTTATATAGCGCTAGCCTGACCCGAGGGTATCAGAGCACTTCACAACAGTATTTTGAGCAAGATTCATACAATAAAACAGTATTCTACATATAGGTTTGGAAAGTCCAAGTGTGCTGAACAGCATTGAGGTAGTCCGTGAGTCCTGAGATAACCTCATAGAGTGCACGTTGTCTTGGGGTTGAACCATTTAGGTGTGGGGGGGAGCAGTTAGGGTTCAAATAGCAGGGAGGAGTAAGTCTTAGAGCTACAATGTCTGGGAGAGACGACGAGCAGGGATTTGCGTTTAGATGGTGGCTATCCATTTGGGAGGGAGCGGTTGAGAAAAAGGACTTTTAGTTTTGTTTTTTATTTTGTGAAGAATGAGATAGTCCTGATACCGACTGGGATGGCGTTCCAGATTTTGGGCGCATTTCCGTAGAAGGACCATGTGGCAGTTTTTTGTTTGCGTGTTTTCATAGGGATGAGTAGTAGGGTGCTGGAGCTACTGAAATTCCTTGTCTGACTAACCCACTTGAGTTTAGCAGCCAGGTACCCAGGTTTTCCTGTGTGCAGGGCTTTGTGTGTGAGGCAGGAAGTTCTGAAACTGGCACGCAATTTGACTGGGAGCCATTTTAGTTCTCCGAGTGCTGGTGAAATGTGATTATATTTCCTGATTTAGGTAACCATTCTAGCTGCTGCATTGAGAGTATTTTGAGGGGAGCTAGGTGAGATTTTGTTGTACCAGTGAGGGTGGCATTCCCATAGTCGAGTCTGGATAGCACCAGTGATGGCTGGCTTGTTTGAAGTCATTGGGTGGGATGAATGGTTTTATTTTGTTAAGTAGCTACAGGTTGATGAAGGCACTCTTTGCGGAGTTCTTGATGTGTTTGGCCATGTCTAGTTTTGAGTCTAGGGTGATTCCTAATGATTTAACGGAGTGGGTCAGAGTACGATTGCCGTTAAGAGCATCCTAAGCTTTAAGCCATTCTGAAATATGAGGGTTCTCTTCTTTGTTGGAGATGAGGAGGATTTCGTTTTTATCTTGGTTGAGTTTTAAGTGGTTAAGCGACAGCCAATGTTGGATTTATTTAAGAGTGACATTTAGTTTGTGAATGTCATCTATGGAGGAGGTTTCTAGATAGATCTGGGTGTCATTTGCATAGAGATGGAAAGTGATGTTCGCAGAAGAATGTTTTTTTTGCTGTGGCTAATAGGAGGATGAATTGAGGTGTAGGGCTTTATGAACAATTATGGGGGCATTAAAGGCTGCCTAAGAATGGGTAGAAATTAAGAGATCACAGTACTAATGACATATGAGATTGTCTGGCAGTTTTTGTAAGCACTCTTACAGCAGCATTCTGAGCAAGGTAGTCGATGTAAGATTTTGTCTGGAGAGTCAAGGTAGATTAAATGAGCAAAGTCAAGATGAGATTGAATCATAACATTCAGTACTGGCACGTGAAAAGAGGGATCGATAAAGAGAATAATCTTTTTTAGAAAGCAAAGGTGGATGAAATAGGTGTTGCTCACATTCAGTGCCTGGGTTCAGAGGCACATGGTGCTGTACAAGAGAATTCCTAAATTCTGCACCGTTGTAGGAGATTCTAGGGGGCTGCCCAGTATGTCGCGCCATAAGGATGTCTCTCTTTCGGCGATCGATGAAGTGGAGGTAACTAGGATCAAGGTGGGTCTGAAGGTGTGGTCAGACTAGGAAATCCTTGAGCATGGAACAAGCAAAATGGTCATCACTTCTCACCTCTGTATAGAAGCAACAGTGTTCCTATTTGGATGCTCCTTTATTCCACCAGAGATTAGCCCTTTGCTGGGTGAGCAATAAAAACAATGGGATGCAACTCCTCATATCTCATGGGTGATGAGGCAACTAAGGAAAATAAATAAGACAGAGAAAGATTTGAAGGAGCACTGCATGGCACAGCTGACTGCATAGAATGAAGACTTTAACCATTACAAGTGGCATGGGTAATGGCATTTGAAATGGAGTGAACTCCCAGAAGCAATGCAGTGAGGGCGGGAAAGAGGCCAACGAAAAGTTCGTTAATGATCTTACTGGTGGATACGCTTATCTTTTTTCAGATTTCTCACCTTCTCAAAATCTCAAGACACTAGACTGGACCCAAAAATGCTTCAATAGCTCTCCTGCAACTGTAGGTTGCACTAACTCCATCTCTAGCTAAAGTGCAGGTGTGACATCACCAGAGCCCTGTAATCGGACGGTGCTACCCTAATATGATTTCCTCATCTATTTTCTCATAGCCCTTTGATGCAGAGATGAGCACAGCATCAATCTAAATGTGAACATGCGGTGCAACAACTAAAATCGAATTAACACGAGGTCTATGGTCCTCTTAGATAATGGGGAGGCAGGCAGGATATTTGAGGAATGTGCAGGGACAGAGATTATCCACCAGAAAGATTGCTACCAAAGGTGAGTCATTTTTTTCTTCTGCCTGTAGATGTCTTACGTTTTGAATAGATACCACAAGGTGGATCTGAAGGGATAGTCAGTCAAGGAAATATTGGAACATGGACTGAGCAAAATGGCCACTAGTTCTCACCTCTGAATATAAGCAAACGTGCTTTACAAAGGTTTGAAGCCCATGTCACTGCGTGACAGATGTCCACCAAGGTAACCACCCGGGGCCACTGCAGATATTGAAGCCTTCTCTGGGTGACTGAGCATGAATTATCCCTTCATATCAAAAGCATAACAGATTTTAAGGCACAGGAGGATCCATTGTGAAACTGCCCTCTTCTGGACAGCCTTGCCCTACTTGCTGCCTAGATAGCCTACAAAGAGCTGAACTGTTTCTCCTGCTCAATATAAATACTAACCACACTATGAGGGTACAACCAATGTCACCTTCTCTTTAGTGGGGTGAGACAGAGGGGAAAAGTTGGGATAAGTAATGAACTACATCTTAGGAGAAGGGGCCACAACCTTAGGTAGGAAGTGACTTTAGTATTCAGGAACAATTGGCTGGGCTGAAACAAGTGAAGGGTGTACGAGCACACAGCGCTTGCAGCTCGCTTACACATTGCGAGAGCTGATGGCCACAAAAACACAGTTTGAGTGTGTACAGTTGCAACTGGCTACTGTGTCGGGCTTCATTGATATTCCAATTTAGTTTCATTAGGACATGACAAAGGGGAAACATGTATGTAAGCATCTCAAATAACTAAAACAATCACGCCTGGTTCTAGTGCATTTTCCTCAACAAACGAGGAATTAAAGATAAATGGAGAAATGTGTTGTGAAGTGGAAAAATTCTGCGTCATCTGAAACAAAGCCCGCTAGGCTCACTGAAATAGAAAGTGGAGGACATAGAATGGCATAGACGTCCCCCTGAGGAGTGTCCCCTGGACGAAGATGTCCTGGAACCACTTCCAGAGTAAGATGTCACTCATGGTTGGAAAGACAACGCCAACTCAAGCTGTCTGCTCCAGTGCTCAGGGAGACTTACAAGTGGCTGGCGACTCACCAGATCCCACATCCGTCCTTGAATGTTGACATACCACATCGCAGTTGTGATATCTCTTAAGAACTGAATGGATCAATCGAGAAGGGAGAGCAAGAAAGATTTCACAGCCAAGTGAAACACTTGCAGCTCAGCCAGGTTGATGTGTTACCCTTGCTCGTCCAGAGACCGGTGTCCTCAGGTTTTCAGTTCCCCCATATGCTCACCACACACCAAGGTGGTTGTGTCATCTGTCACTAATGTGGCTGAAGCAGGTGGTGCAGAAAAGTGTCTGCATTGTACCAGGTTCTCCTCTACTGACCCCATAGCAAGTTCATCACCTTGTCCAGGATTGTCCTGATGATATACAACAGATTGGCCCTGTGTTGAAACCACTGCATAGGGGGGTACCACTGGAGAGCCCACCTGTGCCAGCATGTTTGCATGACCAGCAGTATGTAGGAAGAGAGTACCCCTAGCAGGCAATGAAAACTCAGGACTGGAACTTGAGGTCCAGTCTGTAATATCAAAATCGTATCCCGAATGACCGAACCTCTGTGGAGGAAGAGTAGGCCCGTAAAGATATCGACCCCTATTCACAAAAGATAATTTACCTGTGTATATTTACTTATGTTTGCATTAACTGTTCCACACAGACTACACTTTTTTGGTATTCACCATTTCCAAATGTAGGCTCACATCTATGTCCAGACTAATGTGACTTCACCCTCCAAATTAGTAAGTTAATAATTAATTTTTTAACCTTATACAATATTGAATTTTACATTTTATCTAAATTTACTAACAGGAAAACAATTATTTATACATAATAATTTAGTTTATTTGACATTTCCTTTGGGGTGGTATATTAAGTCCCTGCCTCCATCACTGTCTATGCAAAAGAACTACAGGTGCCAGACTTACTCCAGCACTGAGTTGGAGTGCATCTACTCTTGTTTCTAGACAGTTGGCTGTAGCTTGTGATGAGCAATGTCTTACTCTTTTGAGGGTGGGAGTTCGTTTTTGCATGTCCCTCCCTCAACTCCTCCTTTCACATCTGAAAACTCCACCAATTTAGGAGTAAATAGTCCCCAATTTTTCAGCCACTCCTCCAGTACCTCCCACATGTACTACCAAAATGTATACTTGTGCAGAGATCTCTACACAGAAGAGGTAGGAGTGTTGGCGGTATTGACGCATAGGTTTGTAAACAGCATTTTTCATTACGAGTAGCGCTGTTGTAGTACTACTTCACGAAACAACAGAATACAGTTTCCAAATCGGCTCATCCTGTCCATTACTTGCCCTTTGAACAGGTGATGCTGATATGGCTATAGGTGGAACTTGAACTATACAAAAAAGTGAAGATGGAATGCTTGAATGTCAGTCACTGGGATTTACTTGGGCCACATCTTAGGACATCGTTATTTATTACACAATGCCTCCTCAGTTTGGACCCAGCCATCTGCGAATCTGCCTTCACCCTGATGAAATAGGAATAGTTCAGCCGCAACTGCAAAGCCAGGTCTTCCGTGAACAAGAACACAAGCAACTCAAGACCAGTTTCACCCTGATTGCGGCTCATTAGTTGGGTGTAGCTTGGTGCCAGTGGCACAGTGAGCACGGAACCTGTGTCTAGGCGTTCCCATTGCACTTAGGGCATCACACTTAAGTATGCAAAAAAGTGATGGATGGACTCTTTCCGTTCACAAATTCATTCATCTGCGAATGCCCCTAGGGGGTAGTTTAAAAAGGTAAACAACCTTTACAACGAAACTTTTACAACGAACTACCATTACAACGCAACTTTTACAATGCAAACTATTACAACGCATTGCTCTGGGGGGCGCTCTAGGATAGGGAATAGGTTAATTTACTATCCAATAACCTTCCCTACTATCCACGGGGACTGGAGTTGGAATAGTAAATTAAACTATTCACTATCCAGCGCCTAAAAGCATTATGCGCTGTAATGGTATGCGTTGTAAAAACCGCGTTGTAAAGGTAGGCGTTGTAAAAGTATGCGTTGTAACGTCATACATCCGTTTAAAAATGCTAAATCCTTTCTTGCACCATCAGCCTGTAATCAAAGGTTTACCTCTGCCACTGAATTGTGTGAAAATGTGTCAGTATTCTTCCATAATACGTTGAGACAATCTACTCAGAATTCAACATCCTGGCAGATAATATTGAATTATTAACACCAGTAAACAAGAATATCCCCTGAAAGAGTCCTCTTTTACAGAGTTTAACTTCTGTGGAAGAATCAGCACAAGCAATTCTCAGTTGATGTACTGGCTCCCCTTAAGACCCTTGCCCTCTGTATAGCGTAACTAAAGCCCTACTGGTTGTCAATCTCTGAGGCCTATTAGGACATCCCTGCGGAGCTGGGACCATCCGCCATAGGTGCGCCGATCTCGCTCGCCATTTTAGGTTGCTCCCGCAACACTGGCGGGAGCATCCTGGTAGGTTAACATTGCAGACGGTGCAGCACTGTATGCATTGTTAAAATACCATGTTTAACATTGGGATGCACAAAGTGGCAGGCACTGCGCAGTGCCTGCCACCTTGAGCATGGCAATGTAGGGAGGTACCATAGGTACACCCCAAGTGCAGCCACCCACCCCCCACCACCCCGGTCGGTTAATGCTGGCATCCTAATCTGGTGGACAGTGCCTGCTGGGCACTGCCACCATTTTAGGATCCCTGGGCCGTCCGCTAGGCAATCGGGACGATTGCTGTAAGCGGACGGTCTTTGCGTAAGCTGCGGTTGCATTCATGTTCCCACCGCCATCCTAATCTGGCAGTGGGAAATATCCGTTCGATGGCGGTAGGACCTCCACCGCAGGGCTGGCGGTTGCCACTGCTGGCCCTGTGGTGGCGGTGCTTCGCCATCATAATCAGCCCCCTTGTTTGAATAACTTGTTTAATCAATCTCTCAGGGCTGCAGAGGTTCCAAAAAGTGTGAAATGTGCTCAGCTAGAACCTTTTCTAAAAATCCAAATGCTTACTCACCAAATTTGGGTCATTTCAGGACTATGGGCCATATGTATCAAAAAAGAGTTTTGCGATTCTCAAATTGCGATTTTTAGCAAATCGCAATTAGAGAAACGTAAAATGCAATGTATGTAGGATTTGCTAAATAAGGAAGACCTTCCCATTCATTCCTATGCGCTAGGGGGCCCATAGGAATGAATGGGAAGACATTCTCAATTTGCGATTACAAATTGAATTGAAAATTGAGAATGCAATTTCAAGGTTGCAAGGGTGCCAAAAGGACACCCTGCTGCACCCCTGAAATATGCATATGTGCACATTTTGTGCACATACATGCCCTAAGGGCATGTATGTGCGCCAAAAGGCATTTTGAAAAAAACAAAAAAGTCCCTTTTTCTAGAAAATTGCAAATTACCACCAACTTGAAGTTGGTGGTAATTTGGGATTCCTTAATGCCAAATAGCAAATTTCTGGTGCTTCCAGAATTGCATTCAAGAAATCCCAATTTGCAATTCCTCAAGTTTTTCTATTCTCTATTTTGCAATGGCCTTTTGGGATGATACATCTCAAAAGGCTCTTTCCAATTTGCAATCGGCCAGATTCTGGGAATCGGCCCGTTTGCAAATGGAAAAAGGCTCGATACATATGGCCCTATATCATTCCTCTCAGCGGTTTCCAAGTTGTTGGATAAATAACAAAAAAAACAGCTTTAGCACTACCTTGAAGATGCTGATCTGCTTCACAGCACTCAGTCAGGCTTTCGACCAGGTGTCAAAGTTCATCAAGATGAATCTGGATCAAGGTCAATTTGCTTTCTTGATTTTATAAGATCTATCAGCAGATTTCAGTACTGTGCCTGATCCCATCTTCCCGGTATGCTAAGGAAAGTTAGGAAGTAGCTCAATTTCTCTCAGGCAAATGACAAACGGTTCATCTGCCCTCCTCCCTTTTAGCTACCAAGCCTCTGAGACACGGTGTATCTCAGGGCTCTTAATGAAGCCCAGCATTTTTTTTTGGTGTTGTAATTCTTTATTAAAAGTTTTGCATAAAATGTCATCATGATTGAAAAGAATGACTTCAGTCGCATTTTACAATGAATAGGTAAGTAAATTATTAAGAAGCAGATGTGACTTAAGTCTCTTAATGGTTAAAGAGAACATATAAATATATAACTATATAAATAAGTAAATAGTTAATGAGTCCAGAAAGGAAGGGAAAGGGGGAATAAAACAAGAAAGTCTGAGCACTGATAAATATATCAATAACAGCAACAGCAATACTGGCCTAAGATTTGAAAAACAAAAACTGGTAACTTATAAATAGATAATACATTTCTAATGGAATCATATTTAGTAATAATTCATATTAAAACACTGGAATATGAAAAACACTGTAAGCCAAATATGAATGAAAATGTGAGGACTTAATGTGTATTATGCGTATCAATATTTCACAATGAATTAAAAACTGTGCATACGTTTAATACTGCTTATGGATCGGATATAGCAGCTGATAATTCTGGGTGAATACTTACCCTTCTACAACATGTAGGTACCAGCCTAAAGGGAAAGGGGAAAGGATTACATCTCGTAGGAAAATGAAAATATTTAGGTCTCTTTCTGTAAGATTACTACCCAGCCTCTATGTAAGGTTTGGAGTAGTACTGAATATTCTGTACCTGTTGTTATGGTGTTGCGGAACCAGGGGGGTAAGGGTATGAGGAGAGATTGATAGGAGGAGGATAGTGATTTATAAATACAAGATATGAAGTAGGAAATAAAGGTGTTGTTGAGACTTATGATTGGAGATGCAAATAATCTATACTACTATTATAAAGAGAGAACTGTGTCCTTTGAGCCAGGTAAACTCGAAAAGTACACCACCAATCGCAACACCCAATACAGCGTTGGAAAGGGGAGGTCCAGTAGATGGACATAGGCTATATAAAAAAATATATATACGTTATTTAAAAAATTTACAATAAAGAAAAGTAGTCCCTTCGAAGTAGCGGCTGTGTGCGCAAACCACATACATGCTGACATCATCATCGGAGGACGGGAGCGTGAGGAGGAGCGGCGGACAACAGCGCGGGGAGGAGCGGAGAACTTAGCCACACTGGAGCGGCCTGAGGTACGTGATCCGCGGGGAGGAGCGGTGAAGTAAGGAGGACTGGACAACAGCGGCGGCGGACAACAGCGCAGGGAGGAGCGGAGAACTTAGCCACACTGGAGCGGCCTGAGGTACGTGAACCGCGGGGAGGAGCGGTGAAGTAAGGAGGACTGCAGCGGCGGCGGACAACAGCGCAGGGAGGAGCAGAGAACTTTGCCACACTGGAGCTGCCTGAGGTACGTGAACCGCGGGGAGGAGCGGTGAAGTAAGGCGGACTGGAGCGGGATGACAGGTAAACTTTAGCGCTGCAGCGGGACGTGTATACTGGCTTTGTTCGTTTGCAGCGTCGGGTGCGTGGCCACAGTGTTAGGGAGAAGGGCGTGTGCGGATGTTTGGGGGCACTGAAGGTGGCGGTGAAATTGGGCTGAGGAGGTGGTTGGGGGCAATGTGTTTCGGCGACTGGGAGCAAGCCTGATTGCCCCCGGACAACGTGGGAATGGAAGTGAGCCTGGGGTTAAGTAGAGTTAAGAATAAGTACCAGCACCCAAAACTCTGCTTAGAAGTACGGGACCAGTGCAATAACATGTCGGCGAGTGGAATACCTGGAAGCCTGATTGCCCCCGGACAACGTCGAGGCGGGCTGCTAGTAATGTATAAATAGAATGCAGGATGAATGGTTCAGAACATGGCTAACATGACCATACAGAAGAAAGGAGAAGATAGAGGTGAAGATCCATGTGAGCCTATACAAGCGCTAATGTGAAAAATAATCTCTGAAAACGAGGGGCAACTACTATTATATATGTTGAAAAACATCAACTGGTGTTCGATATTGTCACTGATTAATTTGGGTTATTCACTGTAAAAATATTATTATTATCGTTTCCTGAACTTAGGAAGGGTGACCACACTTGAAGAAACAAATCAATCTGATCCTGTAGATTGTATATAACACGTTTATAAGAAGCTGTATGAATCATGGCTACGAACCATGCTTCCTGCAATGGTGGGTTCGGTGATCTCCGCTGTCGCAATATACATATCTTAGCTATGGCTAAAGCTGTGTGTAGGAGTCGACGTTGAGGTTTAGAGAGTGTTTTTGACTGACGCACATCGTGTAGAAGAATTGTGGCAGAAGTAAGTGGGAGATGCAATGGCATTGTAGTACATAAGGTCTTACCCACATAGGCCCAAAAAGATTGTATCAACGGACATTCACAAATAATATGGGATATGTCGCAACCAGCATTATCACATCTCCAGCAATTAGCATGAGGAAGCAGTCCTGCTCTAGTAGTTTTGTTGACGACCAATGCCAGGGTATATATATGCCGGGTATATTAATAAATTGAGGAATCCGCACATAACAATTTTTTAAAGGTAATATTGTAAAGGATGCCATCAGATGTCTTATGGCCTCATTATGAGCTGCGGTTGAAAATCAGTTGCACAATCACCCGCAATTTAATGCGCTTACCAAACTATTTGCGTACATTCCGCTAGGTATAACTTGGAGGAAACTGCATGGTCACAAAACCAGGATAAGGCACAATTTGAGTACAGCATGTGAGGTGCTGAATATGATGCAAACACAATTTGTACCCAATTTTTAATTTGCAATCCATTTGTAGTTAGGCCATTACTGTTCCCTGTAGCAATGCTGGTGAACAAAGGGGTTAGGAGTCAACTACAACATGAAGATCAAAATAACTGTTATGCATACACTGACATCGACACAGAACTCTACGATTTTGGTGAACTAGATGTGACAGTGAATAACTAAATGGCTATACTATACAGTCTGCCCATCTATCGCCTTGGGGGTAGTAGGTTTGCATTGTACTTTTTGTTGTGTTCTCAGTTTTCTAAGAACTATTAATATGTCATTAATTATGATATATTTCTATTTTTCATGATATCACAAGCTATTTTGATTCGTTTTCTATATGCTCCAGAACACAACCCCAAAAGAAGCTTTCTAGACCCCTGACACAGAAGATTTGGCCAGTATGTCAACCCAAAACAGAAAGTAAGTTTGACTGTAGCTGCCCTACAACACACAAACGCGTTTTAGGTAATGATCAGTCATATGAGACATCAAAGGAACTCAAACCCTCTTTCTTCAAGAAACCCTAGGAAACTAGGTCTGTGGAACAAAAATGTATTTTTAAAATCAAAATCCCATCCTAGCGCCTACCTTATGAATAGTAAGTATTATAAAGATCAGCAAAATAGTGGCAACATGATTGACCAATAGAGTGAATAAAAATAATGTTGTCATATATTGCTATAATCATGTGATCCTTTTAAAATACTATCTCTAGCCCCTCACTGTCTCTTAGGATAACTGAACTGACCTTAGCAGCAAAGAAGAGACTGATTATGACTTTTAAAGATGGTTCACACCCCCATACCTCTTCTGAACAAATGTAAATGTGGGATACTTGTAAAGCGCACTGTTACTCTACCCGAGTGTCCTGGCGCTGTAGACCGCTGGGGAACCCGTCCTGGTTTTCCCTGTGAGATGGTCCCTTTCTGGGTATCTCCAGGGTGAAACCAGGCATCCCCGGCGTCTGTGGGGGGCCGTTGTAGAGATGAGCCAAGCTTAATGCCCAGAGTTACCGAGTGTGTTCCCTGGTTAGAGTAGGCACTGAGGCGAGAATTATCGAGTCCGTTGACCCTGGTCCAAGACCCTGCCACATCAGGAATTGAACCCTGGTCCCGGGCCGTTCTCTGCTTACAGGTCTGCCGCCTCTAACCAGTGAGCCACACCTCTCCAAATGAAGCACTCTTTAGTAAAATAGCAGCCTCTGCTAGTCTCTTCTGTGTCAGCATGCTGGCCGATAGACCCACAGGGGAAGGCTAAATGTGCCTCTGGTCTTCAGCACAGGAAGGTGGTACGGTTCTGTATGGCCTCTCTGTCAAGTCTCTGGCACACATGCTCTCACCATCTTTTCACACAATGGTTTCAGGTTAAGGAATGTGTCTCTTCTGAACCTTTCAAAATTAACAATTACCAGAAAGGACTTTGGCACCCTTACACTTACTTATATCCAGTGGAACTGTGTTTTTCTTTAAAAAAAAATACACGGGAAGTGCAATTATCAACTTCCAGGAAACCTTGTTATTTTTTTTAAACAATCACGAGGAATAGATAATTCGATTCATATGATAGAGCATGAATATATTCAATCATGCTAGAATAATATTCTGTAAGAAATAATGCTATGAATAAATGCGAATTTTATATTTAAATATTTATGTCTAAATAACTAACAAATATAACTCAAGAAAGGAAATGCTCAGAAGATAATGCATGATAATTATAACAATTTGATTTGTGATCTAATAACTAAGCAAATGGTACCAAACTAACATGGACAGTTCCTTTGACATTTGCTTTCAATTATTTGTTGTGGGGTTTGAATGATAACTAAATATGAAAATCATATTCCATTTTCAAATGACACCTGTATGTGTTCATGCTTGCTGTGGGCATTTAAACACTTTTATAATCAGGCTCCTGAACAGAAAATATTAAGAAGATGGGGCAGACATGTAGGATTTAGAGACAGAAGAAGGATCAAGAATGGGGCCAATGTTAGTAGGATGTAGTGGGGAAAAAAGGGAGAGACAAGAGGGACATAAAATATCAAAGAAGCAGATGTTGGAAAATTACTGTTATCGGAACATGGCAATAAGCAAATTTGCCAGCAGAATGATGGTGAACAGTAAGTATTAGGAAGAGGCTGACAAATAAGTACAATTTAGAGGGAGAAAGAGGACTGAGAATGGGCCAGCTGTTAGCAGAAAGCAGTGGGAAAAGGAAAGACAAAAGAGGAGGGATATGAAAGATAAAGGAACTACACTCACCTGAACATGGCAATCAGTAGATTCACCAGCAGGATGTTGGCAAATAGAAGGTATAAACAAAGCAGAATAATGGTCAGCCACTCTGGGAAGAGTGGATTTCCTGAGCCATCATTATAGGGGCATTTCGCCATTCCCGGGTCGTTTCCAGAGGGTGAGCACTTAGTGACATTGAACTTTTGAGCTGAAAAAACACGTAGATTCATTTTAATATTGCAACAAAATAAACCAAGAGAACATAGGTAGCCAAGAAACTAATAGTTTATTCGAAACTAGATAAAATTCTGCAATATCCTAAATGTAACAAGTCACAAAGAGAAGTGGGTCAAAGTTTCCTGGAAATACCGTTCGCTCTACCTTTGGTAGCAGGTGCCGAGCTTAAGGCACATTGAAACTGGAGGTGTGGGAGTAGCAAGAATCAATAAGATCTGGACAAAAACTCCTAAAATCAATAAAAAAGTATTAATGGAATACAGTTGCAAATATTAGTGAAATTAAATTAGGAGGAATACAATAAAAAATTAACTGAATATCTTAGAATATTGGTCTTTTGTGACATTTTTCTAAGCATGTTCAATGAAGATCCTTTAAATTGTATTTGTTCACAGGAGATGAAATCAATTGGCTGGGCCATATTTGGACTGGTCTTGTGTCTGGCTGGTCTTTAGGAAGAGATCTGGCCCAGTAGGAACAGTTGTGATTGGGCCTAAAACATTTCCGAGTTCTCGGTTCATTCAAGCAAGAGGTGGTTTCAAGGCTTTTTTAAAGCAAGTTCCCTCCTTCAGATGGCTAGAGCGTAGAAGAGACCGTCCAAGCCGGACAAGCTGCTGCCAAAATCAGACAAGGATGAAAGGTTCTCAGATATATGTGTGGGATCTTTTTGATATGGTGAATGGTGAGATAAACAAATACATAAGGTTTTTGTGAGAGTTTCTTTAGAGTGTTTTTTTCACTTCTGTCAATATTCATAACTAAGCATTGGAACAGATAAAACATTCAGTCAATATTTGTAATTAAGCATTGGAACAGGTAGAACATTCCCAGATCCACAATTCAGTGGCTCCCACAATCAGGAAATAAAAATGTGACTTCATTATTTGGTGTGAATAATTCGAGATGTCCTGGGAGTTTTATGTAATATCCATGACATAGGTACCCATAAGGTTTTAAAAATAAATGACAATTAATGATCATTTTACAGAAAGCATGCTCCTTTCTAGTTTGAGGCTTGTTGTGATGTATAACATTATTGGGAAAAATATAAAGGCTTAGTTTACGTCAGTAAGTATTTTCAAACAAGAGAGCACTCCTGGAGGCCAGTAAAGGCCAGATGTATCACCTACACATATAACAGGAATGCTTAATACGGTTCTCTGTTGTACGTCAGGAGGCTGAAATAGAAGGGACAGTGATGATTTGAGGGGTAGCAAACATTTCCACAAGGCAACCATTGGCTTTTGGTCATAAACTGACTTAGGCCCCAATTACGATGCAGGTTGGACAAGCGTCCAACCGGCATCATTGCGGTAAAGGGACTGGTCGACAGGTAGTCGACAGTCCCGACTGCCTAATTAGGATCCGACCGCCGTGGAGGTGGTCAATAACATGCTTTTGGCAATGAGCCTTGTGCTTCAGCCCGGAAAAGGGTCGCAGCACAAGCCCCAATAACAAAAGGCATGCTTTTAAACATTCCTGCACCATGTGGCAGGCCCCTTATGGTGCCTGCCACATGGCGAATGGATATTTGTGGGGGCACCTGTGGTGCCTCTCTGGTTTCAGCCAAGCAACAACAAGGGTTTTGGCTGGAGCACAGTAAGGCTGCGCCACTATACTAATAAACAAACAAAATGCCAGTACTGTGCAATATTTTAGCAATTTCAAAAGGATCACGGGCTAGAAATCGCCCATCACCACAGACCACTCTTTCAGTCGAAGTTTTATTATCAAAATACAGTGAATTTATTTTAATTTGGTTTTTCTTTTTAGAGGAGAACAAGTTTATATTTTTGAAAAAACGCAACACAATGGAATATTATAGCATCAGTCTAATAACAATCATTGTGGATAACATGGGGGAAAAATATCAGGCCTTTAGGTTAGGGATTTTTTAGGGGAAGAAATTGGGCAAGGATGCCAAAATGTGAGGAAGGAAATTTTTGAACATTTAACAAATTTCACTCATGGACATGGATAGACGACAGACAACTCAAAACGAATTTTTGGTGAGAAAAAGAAAGGGGGGTGGTTATTTTAAGGGAAAAATTATTTTACATTATAGGCCCTGCTAGGGTTCTGTTTGAATTGGCAGGTAAAACCTACTTCATTCAATGAAAGGACACACTAATTCATTTATACTCATAAAATAGACCATCAGTAATTGTTGTATTTACAATGCATATTTGTAATAGATTGGTCTAAACAAACAAAAATAGGTCGACGCGTTTCAAATCCCTACGAATCAAGGGATTCTCTTCAGGACCAAACAACAGAATCTGAAAGACACAAATTAAATAACATACTATCAGTCATCTGTGTGAGCAACTCTCAACTTTCGTCCAGCACAGCATGTACTCAGCTCCTACCTGTGCTTCTTTATGTAGTCTTCACTTCCGTGAGGCTGGAAGAGAGGAATACAACTAAGTCTACCAGTGTTTAAAAACATAATGGGGTTTCTTTTGAAAAGGTTCGTGGGTGCGTGTTACTTACTTGTGGGTTGGTCGAGCGTTTCCTACTTAGTCCACTTATGATTCAGGACTTCAAATTCATCATGTTATTTTTAGCGGGGTTTTTTTTGGTTCTGAAAAAAATGGATGATTTATTGTAAGACTTGGATGCGAATATGGTTTAATTAAGACACTTATATAGCACCAAATCACCGACAGGTGTCTTAGCGCTTGCTTTGGGAACCCGTCCTGGCTTTCTCTGTGAGATTACCCCTACTGGGCATCCCCAAGGTGAAAACCAGGCATCCCGCCGCGGGGGGGGGGGGCGTAGTGGAGATTAAGCAAGCTATTGCCCAGAGCTGCAGAGTGTGAACCCATGATTCGAGTAGGCATCGAGGCCAGAATTATCGAGTCCGTGGACATTTGGGCTCAAGACCCTGCCGCATCGGAAATTGAACCCTGGTCCCGGGTCTGACCTCTGCATCAGGGTCTGCCTCCTCTAACCAGTGAGCCACACTTCTCCATGTGAAATCCGGATGACCATCTAAAACAGAAAGAACCAGTCTAATACGTTGACACGGGTGATTTAACCCCCCTTTTTTTGACGTAATGGCATGACCTTTAATGGATCTTCTAGTCCTTAAGAAAAACTCGCAATTGAAATAAAACGGAGTCGAATGAGCTGAACTACAAATCCCATCAACACGGGCACCCAGAACCGGAACTCGGAGGTACTTCAAACGGGCTAACCCGGAATCAGTTCACGGCGTCTGCATTCATGGAAGCAACGCATTGAGGAGGACACCAACAAACATTTAAGGTAACTCGAACACCTCTCTTTTAATCAATAACGGATGTCCATTAGAGACCTGCTGTTACACAAATGGTTCCCGCTAAGTGAATTTCCCGAGTCTTGTAATTCAAATGGGTTATAGTGCTCTCCAACAAGTGCTTTCAAGCTTCCTAATTAAGGAGATTCAAGCGCACAACTACGGTAAACCCCGGACATGTTGAAGCATTCTGTGATAATATTCGATAGGAACCAACTATTTGCTATCCCCGTAAAGGCATCAGGCCACTACCTACGACTGTAGAAAGAATCGCGTACTCTCGTTTTCAGACACGAAGTGTCTTAATTAAACCATATTCGCATCCAGGTCTTACAATAAATCATCCATTTTTTTCAGAACCAAAAAAAACCCCGCTAAAAATTAACATGATGAATTTGGAGTCCTGAATCACAGGTGGACTAAATAGGAAACGCTCGACCAACCCACAAGTAAGTAACACGCACCCACGAACCTTTTCAAAAGAAACCCCATTATGTTTTTAAACACTGGTAGACTTAGTTGTATTCCTCTCTTCCAGCCTCACGGAAGTGAAGACTACATAAAGAAGCACAGGTAGGAGCTGAGTACATGCTGTGCTGGACGAAAGTTGAGAGTTGCTCCCACAGATGACTGATAGTATGTTATTTCATTTGTGTCTTTCAGATTCTGTTGTTTGGTCCTGAAGAGAATCCCTTGATTCGTAGGGATTTGAAACGCGTCGACCTATTTTTGTTTGTTTAGACCAATCTATTACAAATATGCATTGTAAATACAACAATTACTGATGGTCTATTTTATGAGCATAAATGAATTAGTGTGTCCTTTCATTGAATGAAGTAGGTTTTACCTGCCAATTCAAACAGAACCCTAGCAGGGCCTATAATGTAAAATAATTTTTCCCTTAAAATAACCACCCCCCCCTTTCTTTTTCTCACCAAAAATTCGTTTTGTGTTGTCTATCGTCTATCCATGTCCATGAGTGAAATTTGTTAAATGTTCAAAAATTTCCTTCCTCACTTTTTGGCATTCTTGCCCAATTTCTTCCCCTAAAAAATCCCTAACCTAAAGGCCTGATATATTTCCCCCATGTTATCCACAATGATTGTTATTAGACTGATGCTATAATGTTCCATTGTGTTGCATTTTTTCAAAAAGATAAACTTGTTCTCCTCTAAAAATAAAAACCAAATTAAAATAAATTCACTGTATTTTGAGAATAAAACTTCGACTGAAAGAGTGGTCTGTGATTCTCTGGTTTCAGAGCGGAGGCCGCAGAGGGACAGGGGCCCTGCTATGGGCCCCCAAAGTCTGTTTCCGACAGACTTTCAATGGCAGTAGGACCGCCATTGAAAGGCCGTCAGAGAGGCATTGTAATCCCTACGGTGGCACCTGAGCAAGCACCGCCCTCATTGTAGGGCTTCCAATCCAACCACAGGGTCGACGGGCTCCTTGAGCCTATCGGAACCACAGCAGTCTTTATCTCAAACATGCGGTCGGACCAACATCCTAATGAGCCCCATAGTATACAAAATGAAACTTGACAAAGCAAACACTATCTCTACTAAGAGGGCCTAAGACAGATTTTGACATGAGAAATATCCTATACCTCAGTTTGTCAGGTGGGGTAACCATCACCAAAACCATTGCCTACGGTAGTAATCTGCAAGATTACATGTAATAAATATCTATCTGTAGGCTTTAAATCAGAGTAATACAAAATTATCCTTAAATGCCTACTGCCTTGATCATAACTGTTCATATCACACGAGGCATTTAGCCGTAATCATTGGCTGTTCACTGTAACCAACTCATGCCAATTGTACCAAGCGTAAGCCTTCCACAAGGCAACCCTCAAGCATACAGTCATAAAAGTACAAATGTATACAAACTTGCAGGTGGAAAATAAAAAAACTATCTCTCCTAAAACAGCCTTCTATTCCCGCAGTTTGTTTGGTGGATCACAAACAACAAAACCCTTGCCTATAACGGAAATACACCAACTGCCTTTGTCATAATGTTAAATAACAAGCACACCATGGCATCGGACATAATATTTCTAGTGCAGTAGGCCTATAGCTTATCACCATAATCAACTCAGGCCTACTGTTTTGAGCGTAAATCTTTTTACAAGGCAACCACCAGACACACAGGAATAAAATTAAAATGGTATAAAATTACAGTTATCTAAGCAAAATACTATCTCTCATAAGACGGCCTAATGCGGATTCTCACAGAGCAAACCTATATCCACGATTTGTCACACTAGATTACCAACATCAAAACCATTTCCTTCTACAGTAGTCTGTGAGATTTCATGTAACAAAATGCCTGTCTTTTGGCTTTATTGTAGTGTAACAACAATCCACACCTAAATGCCCATCAACTTTATCATTTGCTTTTCAAGATAAATATGTCAGGCCTAGTGCCTTTACCGTAACATTTCTTAATAAACAGATTAGACCTATAGTCATGACCACTGGCTTGCCACCATAACCAACACAGTCCTGCTGTCTCCAGTATATATTTTGCCACACGCTAAAAAGTGCAAGCAGTTTTTTAGTTGAAGCACACAAATTCAGTCCAATCAAATCCTGAACTCAGGAATAAGCCAGTTGCGATACATATTGAGCCGAATAGTAAAGAAGTATGTCAGGGAGCCGAAGACCATCTGACCTGGAATCCGCATGCAACCATGAAGATTTAAGTCGCGGTTTCCTGCCTGTCCAGATAAACCTCGTAATACTATAGCCCAATAGCCAGCCGTAGCGGGCTATACCGGCTATTAAAGGCTCGCTGCAGCGTTAAAGGCCCGAGCCGAAGGCGAGGGACTTTAACAAGGCAGTGGGACTTTAATAGCCGGTATAGCCCAGATACGAAGGTCTATAAGGCTATTAGAACATTCTGCCACTAGAGGGCAGAATGCTCTAACAAATTAAACAAAGCCTTCAGGGAAGCGCAAGGGGATTGAAATTCCCTCAGGCTCCCTAAAGCCTTTGATCACAGCCAGAGCTGCGAACAAAGAAGCTTTGGAATGTTGGAGCTCCGGGCTTATACCAGCCATTATAAGCCCGGAGCACTCCACTGTTTTCAATGGAGCTACCAACATTCCAATGTTCTAATATGATTTATAGCATGAAGGGTACAAGCAGGAATAATGAAGGGCAGGATACCAAAGACATAGTTGAATCGAGGAGTCATGAGAATCTTAATAAATTGCACAGTCCAGTACCCCAGAAAGAGACCTGTAAGGCCGCCATCGCACAAAGTCCTGTTCCATCTTAATCATCAAAGGCTGGATGTAATAAACCACCATATAATCCAAACCTCTATGTATCAGCAGACCCAAATACTTCAAACCTGAGGCCTTCCATGCTGGTAGTGCTTCTTAAAGTCCTTTTTAAGATAAATCACATAATGTCAGCTGCACTGTCAAGAGAGACCTAAAAAGCATTTTGTTCCATTCTCCATGATTGTGTTAAAATAAGACTAATCTCCCTTTCATGTAAAGCATAGGCAGCCAAAGGTAATCTTGCAGAAGTCAAATCACCAGCCATCTCCCAGAAAACCTTGAAGAATGGATGGAAATCCAATTAAAAAGAACTGGACAGAAAGCTGAAAGCTACACAGAGACAGCAAGGCGTTCTATTAATATATTGAAGTTATATCAACCTGCACTTAGGTAAAGTCATAAACATTGACTGGCAATATACGGTCAAGGTAAGTAGATATGAAGTAAGGAATAGTAATTGAATACTTCCCTCTGTATGCGTACGTTCACAACATGTTGGTAGTCGAAAATATTGACCACAATACTGTGAAATACAACAGAGATCAGGGTTAGGCAGATCCTAGAGGCTTATACAGGAATTCTACTGCTCAGGTTACAAAGACTTCACAGGTTTAGGCAACAGACAAGTCACACCAATGTCAATGGCTCAACACCGGTGTAATGCAGGACGCTGCAGCCCCTGGGGGTGCAATCGCAAGGGGGCCCCAACCCTCCAGGTGGCCACAACACTGCCCAAGTTCAATGAATATATGAATAAGAAAAAATCTTTATTGCATAAACAAAGGGACATTTGCATAAATCAGAAGATTTATTGCAGATAATTGATGTTTATCGTCCACTTTTGTACAGGTCTTTTGTCACATATGTAAAGCAAGATGTTGGGATGTCTTTGTGTAGAGCACAATTAGTGTATATGTTTATTTGAAATGTTTTTGAAATATTTTGAGTTATGATTTGACCATGTTTTCATTCTTCATGTAAAAATATTAAACCAATTCAATAAGAAATAAAAAGAAAAGAGTAAAATAAAATACTAGGATAAACATAAAGTTGGTTGTCTTTAGAGCAGAAATTAGTAAAGCTCATCAAAAAAGTACAAGGTATAGGTGCACTTCGAAGTTTTTGCATTGTTAAAACGGCCATCCCTATTCTCGCCCCTTCGGGACTGACTCCTTTTTTGTTCAAATACCAAAATGAAGGCACTTACTCATTCATGAGTACATGCCTTCTGTGAATACCAAAATGAGTAAGTGCCTTCTGTGAATACAAAAATGGTAGTAAATTTAGGATTTTCTCTTAAGTTAGTTCTGTGAATCGGGCCCAAGATGTGGTGGAGCATAACTGCCTATGGTATAGTGTAAGCACTTTAGATAGAGCCCTGTTTTGTACAGAGAAACATCCAACCTGATGTCTAAGCTGGATGTAGGAGTTTGACCGGGTGGGGGGGTTAAACAAAAGTCCTTGTGTCAACACTGATGACTTTCTGCAGAACAGCTTGGCCGTAAGGCTATTAAGATTCTACTGATGAAAAGTAATTAAGCGTTCAAGTCAGACAGCAAATGATCATCTCCTATGAGTAGGCAAGAGTGGAGTGTGTGCACATAGCTTCTGATCAGCCCAGTAACAGCTTAATCACACTTCGAATATCTGACCTGTGTTTAACCCATTAAATGCCCCTGTAGTAACCTGACTCATCTCTCGTTATGTTGCATTGGAAACAAAAGAGAGGCACTGTTCAGGAAGAATGACCCTTGTTTCTGAAGTTCTCCTCCATATTTATTGCTCAACCATTTTAAGAATGGCAATGGATAGACCCAGTTCAGCAATCCTCTAGTGTGGAGGACAAAATCACAATCCTCCATTATAGACCTTGACAAACCCACTTGGTGCTGGTGCGAAAGAGTAGGTCCCTTTATCCCACAGAAATAATATTTAGGAGTATAGGTTACATAGAGATATATTTGAAGAAAATTAATGTCAGGTCCTTCACCATAAACATCCGATGGGATTTCCCCAAAGAGCGTGAGGTAGGGCTTGTAGATCACGTTCCAGAAGATCCAGTGCAGACGCTTTTCGTTATGGACAGTGATCGCCTGTTTTGAGACCCCAAAGGACACAATCCAAACAGCCAGCAGGAAGAGGAAGGAGAATATGTCTTTTATCTGGAAAGATCAAAACAAAGTAGGAATATCATAAACCAGCATACAATCTTTAACTTCACCAATCCATCTCTCGTAGAGTACGACCTGGTCGCTTGTTCGCCAATACCACGGGTGACCCAAGGAGTCTACCCGCTCTATCCACCCTTAAATGCCACAGGATGCAGGCTTCTTTCTCTCTTGATGGCTCGGTGGAAGTGATTTGTTCTTGCCCCTTCTCAGGAGGTTATCATTTCTAAATGCAAACCCAGGAGATTGATCATAGTGGAGATGCACAAACACCAGGTGAATGGTGTTGGTGGATATGTTGGGACGGGTAAGACATTACATTTGAATTGCTAATATTTCAAGTCAAGTTTTTAATTCATTGTGACCTAAGAAATATGAATGTTTATCATTAATTGTGTGTTTATATATATGTAATAGGTAGTTAATGTGAATATTGTTTTCAAGACTATTGTCCAGGACCTGTGTTTTTCTAATTTAATTTGTGTATAAGATACAATGATTTTAGATGTACTTGTTTTTTAATTAAAAATGTTGAATTATTGAGAAATATTTGTTTTATTAGTTCATGATTGTTTGAAAGTTATTTTTAATTAGACCTATGACCTTCCTCTGTAGCTATCAATCAGTGTTGAAAGTATTCCAATATATAAGACATTACATTTAAACATTGGGAGTATACAAGAGAGTAATTCTTTGGTAGATCCGGGGATACTTTTAGTTACCGATTTTGGAAAAGGGGGGTGGTGATGGACAGAGTTTCTGAATGATGCAGAATACTCTTACCAAGTCAAGAGATCATGGTTTTAATCCATCACTGTTTTTTAGCTCACTGCACCATCCCAGCTCAGAACCTGGCTATATGCAAATTAGTCTGTTCCTGTCCCAGTGCATGATGGGAACAGGGCAAACCAAACTACCAAGCCAATTCTTATACCTCAAGACTCACATTGAAATGAGCTGTGTCAAGGAAGGAAGGAAAAAGTGGAGATTTGAATATTTTAGTAAATGCCTTGGGCTCTCACATCTTCATAGGGAGACTTGGCTTACATGGAGTTTGCTATAAGAAATGTTTGCATGAATGACAACGAGAATGGCTTGAGAGGCAAAAGGGCGCAGTTCTAAGGATCCGAGGATTCAATGTGAATGTGCAGATGTACATCGCCCCTTTGGGGTGGTGTTATGGACCTAGATCACAATGGACATACATCTAATATACAAAGATCACTAAAGGGGAACTAGAGCCACAAGATGCTGCAAGAACAGGCAATAACTGTATCGGACCAAACACATGAAAAAGGGGCTAATCATGCTGACAAGATAGGCATGAATACCCTCTGTGCATATTACTCACTATTTGCCCAACCTGTAAATCAGGTGAAAAGACACCGCATGCACTTGGAGGTGAACATGGAATATACTTTGGGGGGTTGCACATGAAGTTACTCATAGGGGCTAAATCACAATATTCTTGTTGTCTATTTTGTGAGTCTTACCATTCGCCACATCATGATGATTTTGGGACCCAGGACCTTGCTGACGGCAAAAATGTGCATCAGACGAAAGCAGAATATAGCAAAATCAAGAGAGAGGACAATCCTCCCAGCGTAGAACGTGAGCTGTGTGAGTCTCAGGAAAGGAAGAAAGAGAGGGGTGTTACTGCAGATAACAGAGATAGGCACAGTACATTTAAGATCTGATTTTCACAAGCCTTTTGTCAGACAACACAGTCACTGAGGAGATCTGTTGTAAATACCATGTTTTATCTTCCCCTTTTAAGGTCTAAATGCCCCTTCTGAGAACAACATGTACTAATTAATTAAGCAAACGTGAGTGCATGGGGTTAAACCAAACACACATTCTTTTTCATATTGTTCTGTTTCTGCACCAGTGATAATTAAGCGTATATGAGTATATTATTTTATTTAATAATTACTTTTGATTATCTTTTTTTGTGCCATGATTCTTTTTAAATTATAGAATTTATAAAAGATTAATAACTATGTGTTACATTTGTTGCCTTTCTAAGAATACTTTCCAATAGAGTGAAAATAGCTGTAAGGGCATAACCCCACTCTTAGTTGAATATTTGTTCTAAAAAGCTTAAGCAATGCCTGAAATAATCTGTAAAAAATAGTGCAAGGGTGCCTGCTTTGAGGGAAAGGATTGCTTTTGTGCAGGAAGATGTCCCTCCGTGCACATAAACATTTTGAAATTGCATCTTGTAACTTCTGTATGCTGGCTTTGAGCAGCACACATAGAAACATTGAAAACGAGGAGGAATAAAGCATTTCTCCTCATATGGCCAGGGTAAGCACTGGTGTTCCCTGGTCTTAATTTTGGCGCTGCCCCATATTTACGCCACTTTTGTAAATATGCAGCAGCGTCAAAATCAATGGGTGTTGGGGTGGAACGCCTTTTTGCAGTTGGTAACAGCCCCATTCTGGGAATCGGGACCTTCCCACCACAATAATGCTTTTGTACATATGCTCCTAAGGGCTCTGTGCACATGCAGAATGCCTCAAGGAAGTAGTGTAGCCTTGGTTTATATAAGGCTAGATGTACAAATATTAGGAATATCGATTTCCTAATTGTGATTCTCTCCAAATCTCAATTAGGAAATTGGTATTCCTAATGTACAAAACTCTTTGGCGTTTCATTAGCAGTTCCTAGTGGGTCGCAAGTTGACCCACCTTGTGCATATTAATGAGGTAGGTTGCAATTTGCGGCTTATTAGGAATCACAGCCATCACAGGGATGGTGGCCTGCTGGGGTCAGCAGACCACCATGTCTGTTGTTGCTTTTAAATAAAGCAATCTTTTAAAAAAAAAATGTAATGCAGCCTTTTCTAAAGTAAAATGGGATGCGTTCAACGAGAATCAATGAAACTTTGCAGTTTTATTTTTTAAGAGTAGGCAATGGTCTGCGGGACCACTGCCTGCTCTTAAATTATTTTTTTTTACTTTCTCAAAGGAGAACCGGTCCCATCCCCTTTATGAATGGGTACCACCAGTTTTAAACCACTGGTGAAGTATTATGTTGTGCGTCCAGAAATTGGTTGCAAAGCATTAATACATACCATTCTGATTCGGTATTTGAAAGGGATGCCCCTTTCAAATACCGGATTAGTATTTGTTAGTAAACACAAATTGTGATTCTGTAACAAGTTACTGAATTGCAATTTGCCTTTTGTATATTGTAAAAAGCTTTTTTGCAGTCGCAAACGGCCTAATTCTGAGAAATAGGCGTTTTGCATCTACAAAAATAGCTTTGTACATCTACCTCCATGAATCTCATATGGTTCGAGGTCACAAAAGATTCCTTCTGTTACATCCTGACTACGAGTATATTTACTGTGTGAAGAATATGGAATGTGGAAGTGATGTGGCGCAGCGACCAGGGCACCTGACTCCAGACCACAGGGTTCGATCCCCGGCGCCAACGGCAGGTTAGTCCAGTACCATGTGACTCTGGGCAAAGCCGGGAAACCACTTCGGAGGTAGCTGTGCACTTTACAAATTCAAGGTTATTATTATTAGTATTATAGTATACTATTAAATGTAGTATTTTTAAATCCCAGAGAACATATGCTAAGTAATTTCAAAACGAAAATGGAATCACAGGCTTATCCTTTATGTTAATCCCTTCCCACCCTTCCGACCCTGTAACTTGTGAGAACCTGGCTGACTTATAGCTGCGAAGGTTTCAGATTGCTTATGTGTGACATTTTCATACTTTCAGTGTAATTATGAGTGACATTCAACGGCTAAAAGTGACACTTTCTCAGGAGAAAAATTAAGCAATGAGGGACGAGGGATACATATAAATATCAGAAATTACAGCCATCTGAGCAACGAGAAACTTTAAGAAGATCTTAAAACTGCTACAAAGCACCAGAAATGGAAGGGCACTAAGATGTGGGAGAGGCCCCTGCGCGGAGCCTGAGCCTGCCTCATTGACACTGAACTCAACTTTGTGCAGACTGCAGACAGACTAGTGACTGCAGTGCAATCATACAGAGCACAGCAGCTGAAATTTGCTTTACTTACAGTACAGGCTGAATGATGACGCGCTCCTAAGTAAATTTAATTAAATTAGGAAGAACTTAGAAGTTGAGTGACACTTACTCTGTGTCAGCTGGCGTCCGGACTGTCAGATCGTACAGGCCAGTCGCCATGTCACCTGGGCAGCATGGGCGCAGTCAAGAGAAGACTCAAGAGTCTGACTTGCACATAGGTGGCATTCAAATTGGCTCCAGGCTGCACTGGACTTCGGGTAGGGTGAGGCACCACCATATCTGGCCGCGATCCGGGGTGTCAGACGCCGGTCTGAATTATTGAGCCGCTCGTGCAGCACAACGCATTGCAAGCTGCAGCAACTGGCTCCCGGATACACTGGCTGCCAAATTTAAACTGTACCCTCTCAGTGAATCTGATTGTGCCATGCCCGGGCGTCGGGTGAATTTACCTGTGTTTTTAAAAAAACTGCACTTACTCTGTCTCTGGCATCTTAAGGACTTGCTCCTCGAAACTGACCGCGCAGCGGATTTAGCGCTGCAGCGGAACCGCCAGAACACAAACAAAACTGCTGCCATTGACGGCGTGCTGCGAGGCCACGCCCACTTCGAGGCCACGCCCTCGCCCACTGCCGCTTCCCTGATAAACATGTGTACTCACCGGACGCGCAGCGGACGGGCGCAGTGGGCGCGCCGTTTGCACGCCTAAGGCAAGCCCGTCTGCGCCCGTCAGTGCCAAGTCATCGCCTCTCGCCAGTCCCCCTGGCCGGATTCCACAGAAACCCCTTCGTTACGATAAAGAACACCTCACTGCCTTGAACCCTGGACGGCGATGTGTCGATATCACAGGTACACTTGGCCACACGCACCTCCAATGTAAATCCTGCCCCTTTACTACAACCAGCCCCTGTCGTTTACGACAGGCACAAGAAGTGCCTAAAGCTTCCCCCCTCTTGATCCTTCAACTCAATGTCAGATCTCTTACCAAACACTACCTGGAGGTAAATTCTCTCATACTTGATGAGAACCCGGACATTCTTTTTCTCTGCGAAACTTGGTTACGTGATGGCACGTCTGCCATACCTAACCTCACGCTTCCAGATGACTACCATATGTTGACTTTAAATCGAGATGCAAGAGGGGGAGGCATCGCTGTTATCTTCAAAAAGCAATTTTCTTGCTCTTTCACCAAGGAAGATCTCCCCGGTTGTGAATGTGCCCGCTTTAAAATTACAACTAGCCCACACTTTGCCCTGTCGGGCCTTTATATCTACCGCCCACCTGGACCTGCCTCAAGATTTATCGAAGCCCTTCTTGAGGCAGTAAATTCTCTGGTGACTAAATCTGCAAATTTTACAATACTGGGTGATCTCAACCTCCACTTTGATGTACCAACCGATTCTACTATTAAAAATCTTCTTGCAGACCTATCGGCTTTACAACTTAACTCCTTAATCCAGGCCCCTACACATTCTGCCGGACATACATTAGACCCGGTGTTTACCAACATCCAGGAGATCAAAACTGAGATGCCTGCTCCAATGGGATGGACGGACCACTATCTTATTAAACTAACTATACCGGTCAATGGTCCAGCGTATAAAACCAATCCAACTCGCCGCCTTAAAAGACCATGGCACAAACTATCAACCAGTGACCTTCATGTCACTCTAGGAGATTTCCATCGAGAAGATGACCAGGACATTAATATAACCTATGGCGCTTTTGACGACTGGATCACCAAAGGACTAGACGCTCTTATTCCAGCCAAATGGGCTAAAGGGCGCACCTCACCCTCCAAACCATGGTACAATGATACCCTTAAATCCATGCGCAAGGAATGTAAAAAAGCCGAGCGCACGTGGAGGAAAGAGTACAACAATGGGGATAAAAGCAAATATCTATCGACACTAAAAATGTACCATAAAGCTATTCGCGCCGCACGCGCTACTTTCTATGCAGACAAAATTAACTTGAGTTCTAATCCCGCCAAAATAGTCTTCAATCTGGTCCAAGAACTTCAGAGCAGCAGGTCTCCTTCCCCCCGTATTACATCTGCGCAACAATGCGAGGATCTTGCCACATACTTCATAGAGAAAGTTCAAAAAATTTACAGTTCCTTCCCACAGCACTCCCCCAATCCCATTAACCCTACCAATCTCACCCCTGAACGATCCCTCTTGACTCACATCCCAGAAATCTCTCATGACGACCTAAACAAATTATGTAGGAAAGTAAAGTCAGGCTCCCCTGCAGACCTTATGAGCCCCACTCATTTCGTGGACTCACTCAACTTTTTTCTGCCGTCTTTAGCTGCCATACTCAATCTTTCCTTTTCCTCTGCTAGTGTCCCGACGGCCTGGAAACAAGCTTGGGTCTCACCCATCATTAAAAAACCCGCTTTGGATCCATCTAAACCAGAGAATTTTCGTCCCATATCTCTGCTACCATGGCTGTCCAAGCTTGCAGAGGCCCATGTTAACGGCGTCTTGTCCCAACATATGGATCAGAATAACATCCTGGACCCATCTCAAAATGGGTTCAGACCAGGCCACAGCACGGAGTCTGCCCTCCTGGCTACTACCGAACATCTCCAGACAATTTTAGATTCCGGTCAAAGTGCTGCGCTGATTCTCCTTGATCTCAGCACGGCCTTTGACACGGTATCCCATGACATCCTTCTTAATCGTCTGGAGATGGTCGGAGTCTCTGGCCTTGCCTTGACATGGTTCAGCTCCTTCCTCAAAGATCGATCCTTCCGGGTGTCAGCCCCTCCATTCTTATCCAAACCCCATCCGATCGCACAGGGAGTTCCACAGGGCTCTGCTCTGAGCCCCTCCCTTTTTAACCTTTACATGCAGCCACTTGCAGCAGTGGCCAAGGAGTGGGGCCTGACGCTGGTGTCCTATGCTGACGACACACAGCTGGCCATCACTCACATGGAAGGCCCTTCCATCTTGGCCTCTAGATTCAGAGATGGTCTTGCGGCAGTGGCCCAATGGATGACGGATAACTACCTACAGCTGAACGCCGGAAAAACAGAAGTGCTGCTCCTTGGTAAAAACACCTGCCACTGGAATGAGCACTGGTGGCCGTCATCCTTGGGCCCCACTCCCCCTCCCAAGCCCCTTGTAAAAAATCTGGGAGTCTGGATGGATGCCTCACTCAGCTACTAGACACACACCAAGAAAGTAGCTGACACGTGTGTTGGTCTGCTGAGGAGTCTCAGCCCTATACTAGGCTTTTTTGACGCTAAAGTCCGCCAACTTATCATCCAAGCGACAATTCTGTCTCGATTAGACTACGCCAATGTCCTCCTCCTAGGTGCAAACAAAGGAGAAATAGCACGACTGCAGCGTGTGCAAAACGCTGCGGCACGAGCATTAGTCAGCCTCCCCCGCAGATGCTCGGTTAGAGCCACCATTCGCAAATTGCACTGGCTGCCCGTCAACTCCAGGATCCATTTCAAAACCCTTATCATGATCTTCAAAATTCTCAAACTCGGAAGCCCTATACTCCTACGACCTCTCCTCACTCCTTATGTTCCTCAACGTGATCTGCGATCCTCTAGCCAGCATCTTCTGAGCATCCCCCGTACAAAGCTCTGCCGCATTGGCGGCCGCTCCTTCAGGGCTATGGGAGCCAAGCTTTGGAATGCTCTACCTCTAAACATCCGCTGCATAGAAAATCTCCGCACCTTCCGTAAGGCCATTAAGACACACCTGTTCCCCTCTCTCTAAACCTTCCCTTCCTTCCCTCTCTTTCTAGCTTAGGATGGGGACTGTGGCCCTCTTTAGCGCCGGGACGCCTCTTAGCTGGGGCAGCTGTTTGCGCTTTACCAAAACCATAGAATAGAATAGAATAGAATAGCCAACCCAAAAACAAACTGAGTAACCCAGCTCCCAAGCCTGCCGCAAAAGGTGCGGTGCCGGCTAAGAGATTTTCTCTGTCAGTGTGGTGCTAATTAGCAGTGCTCTGGCTTTCTGAGGAGGCGCTATAAATGCGTGACAATGCATCTCAGTGCGGTGTTGCAGACCATCACGCTGACATGCTCTAGTCTAACGCCTGATGCTTGGTACTTGCCAGGGCTGATGACTGACATCTCTGTGCAGAAAAAACTTAATCCTTTGCTTTCCTGCTCTCTGTTATTTTTCATACTGCCAGGCTGCTCAAAGGCATGTTGATCAGTGTTAGGTCAGCAGTTAGAAAACTTCCTGCTATCAAACCTCATGCGGTGTATTCAAATCTGGATATTGATTGTTTAACTGATATACTTAGCGAGATTACCCCGCCTAAATACTCTTTATATGTTTTGCATCACGTGGGTAAGATTCAAGATTACTGATTCCCTTGGCACCGCTGGTGCTCTGTTCATGTCTATCGATCTCCTAACAGAGGATCAAAAGCAGTTAACTTACTAACCTCTGCTTCATCTCACGTCTCTTCTGATACTACACACTTGTTTATTTTAGGTGAGAACCTGTTTTTCCCATTAACTAAAAAATTGACCAATCTTTTTTGTTCGTTTAGTTTTTCTGGTACGTCAATGTTACGTCCCATCACCTGGATCACTCGTTAGATATTATTTTCAACCAATAAGTTACTTTATCATACTTAATATCCCTTTCTGTTTCCATGGACTAGCCACTTCGGTGTTCCTTGCTCACCCATCTCTCAGAAGGAGTATGGTGCTACCTTCTCCCTTCTTCATTTCATTCAATCTCGAAACTAGAAGAAAGTATTGATTGAGAACCTAGCCACATTCCAATTTTCGGTCAACTTATCTACCCCTTCCCTGCTAAGATCCACATAGATCTGTTCCCGTCTGAATACTTTGTCCCTCTCACGATCCTCAATGCTTCATTACCTGTAGGTGATGGTTCCTGGGGGGCTCAAACATGCACTTGTCACACCTACCTTGAAAATGCCCTCTTTGGATTTGGATACCATGGCTTACTATATGTCCATTTTCCAGTTTCCATATATGGCCAAGCTGCTGGAGCAAACAGTTTTCCTGTAGCTCCAGGAATTTGTAGCTGCTACTTCTGATTCATTTGGCACAACTGGGCTTTCGCCCTGGTTTTCGTACCAAGTTGGATGCTGTGTCAGTCCTAGACAAGCTGTGTAATTGCACACACTGTAACATGCCTGTTGCATTGATCTTGTCGGATCTGTCCTCAGCCTTTGATGCAATGTATCACCACATTCCTCTCAAGAGGTTGTCAGAAATAGGGACCTGCCACCAGCTCTCTCTTCAATAGGTCATTTCATGACTTGTTTTTTCTTTTATATCCACTGTCAAAACCCTGGACTGTGGAGTTCCTCAGTGATCCACATCGCCAGCAATTTTGTTTAATTTGATCACGGTTTCTATGGTTCATCTGAACCAAGTCAGTGGTTTTGACCTGTTTCTTTATGCAGGTGATCCATATGCTCTATTTAGGACTGCTGGAAATTCTGAGGAACCAGCCTCTGCTTTTCAGGAATACTTGGCTAAAGTAAACCTTTGGACTCGCGTCAACTATCTCAAGATGAAGAGCGCCAAGACCTAACACCTTCATACCCTAAGAGCTACTTGTCTGGCACTATCCCTTCTTGACATCTTAACTTGGTCCCAAGTCTCTCTTTCTACCTGTGTGAAGAATTTAGGTGCAAAAATGGATTTCTCTTTATCGTTTCTGTGCTAAAGTCCTGCTACTTTCTGCTGTGCACTTTAAAGCCCTTTCATATCTGTTTACATTCTCTCACAAGGTACAGATTATAAGTACCATTACCTTGGAACGTCTTGAGTATTACAAGTTTAGCTGATTCCCAAACTACAACTTGTCCAGAATTAGGCTACTAAACAATTTCTGAAACTTGAGTTAAAAGATCACATTTCGCCAGCTTTGACCCACCTCCCCTGGCTCCCGGTGAAATCCTGCCATCCATTTAGATCCATTTACCTCACACATAAGGCCATTTAATCTCCTACTCGCTCTTCTCTCGGTTCTGACTTTAGTCAATATTAACCCTAAAGTTCCAGGACATCAAAAGGCTAACTTCTATTTCAGTTCTAGATTTCTGATGTTGTGACTTTTGCATACTTGCTGTGAGAAAGCGAAATTGCCTACGTCTACAACTTAGGAAGATGGTTGACCAACGCAAATTTAGGAGGACCTTAAAACGTGGTTATTTAGACAGGAACAATTAAGCTTTGATAAATTCTGAACCAAGTGAAGCTATCTCCAATTTGGTTTGAGCATTTTTTAAAAGCACTATGGTACTCCTGTTGGGGTGGACATTGGCACTTTACAAAATAAAACAAAAATGATATAAGACACTTCCCAAGATCTTAACCCTGGTTTTATGGAACCCCAAACTGTGGCCATTATCCACAACACCTCGACATTAGCAGAAAGCACAAGAGCCCATCTAAACTTGGCATAGCATACGCTAGGGGCTTCAGGTGACACAAAGATGGGTTAAAGTCTAGGATCTGTCCTGCTCTTTCTAATTGAGACTGGTTTTCTCCTCCTTGAAAGAGGCCCATTGGAGGCCTAGCATTATCAGAGGATGTAGAGTGCACCCCATGGTCGCGTTGAGGCTTCAATAGAGCACAGACAGAAAGTGATACAAAGGATGGACAGGCATCCGACCTACCTGCAGATTACTCCTACAGAAAAAAGAAACAAGGCTAACACGTCCACCTGGTTCCAAAAGTTGAGGATGTACAACCTGCACTTCTTCACACATCCCACATCGTCAGGATGGTAAAAAGTCTGAGGAAGACACAAGAAAGACAGTTTCAGTGATGATACACCATGTAGCCCTTGACCAAGGTTCAGCAGAGGACACCCCCCACCACCCTTTCGAGTCTCAGTGCGAGCGGAGTGCAAAAAGTATCATCGTTGAACATCACATTGGCAGCCGCCAACCCACTCTTTCCAGAGGAACCCATCCAGGGTGGGATTGGTCCTCCTTTCTCCTGGTTTCACTGATACACCCTTCTGAATCCACAGTTAAGAAAGGTGGTCAACTCAAGGGTCTGTCTTTTTTGGTAATTATATCCATCTGGCACATTCAAAAGCATTAACGACACTATAAACAAACAACATCAAACACTATTTAAATCAAATCACAACGCAATATAATCACAATGAACATAAAAGTGGCTAAAAAATATATTATCTGCTGAACAGACTGGGAGTTGTTGCCTTTAGATCCAAAGTAACTCACTCCAATGAATGTTTCACCCCTTAAACATGAGGCTATGTATCCAGTTATATGTTAGCACACTCAATAAAGTCCAAATTGGAATTCATAATTCTTATTCAAGTAGAATGATACATTTTTTATATTCTAAAGCACAACTTTATGCTTGAGATGGTACTTCCAATGGATTCCTATAAAAGAGTGCCAACGCGTTTCAACCTCGTAAAATGTTGTAGGGGTATAAGTAAATCCTATTAAATGTCATCATCAGGGCAAAGAAGAACTCGTTCAATCTAAGTGTGCACATGATATGTGTTAAAAACACATCATTCAGCATCATAGTGATATCTAATCTACTGTTTACCACTTGCAGCCCCAGGTGTAAACTTGTGTGCTTAGTGAGTTATACCAAAGAAAGTAGGTACATATTTTACCAGGCCCTGCCATCATTTTTTGTTTTTCCCAGGAGGAGTTTGTCATAAAGCTCTGCTGTGTATATTGGAATATTGAACTTTAGGTGAGAGGCAGAATGGCAGCCCCCTGCGTCCACCTGCCCTATGGATCCGGCATGGAACTACTATTGAACTGATTTTATTTTTCGCTCAAACTGTCTTGTTACCTGAGCCTTGGAACTACTTGTAGTCCATTGTGCAGCTAGTACAGTCTGCTGCACCAAGCATCATTTTTCTACTCAGCAGTGGGTCACATTTTCATGCAACGCAACGGAGCAAGGCACCTTACTAAGCTCTATGAAAGGGAGAGGGTATGACAGCGCCATATTTAACATCATATGGTATATTCCTGTCCTCTGCTTGCTCTGGAACACAATGGCTGCCCATCATCAATGAAGGTGCTCTTGGACTGTGCAAGGATGCCTGTGTTGTTGGCAGGATTGTTTTGTGCAGGAAGGTCCTGCACAAAAACAATCCTCAGAGGCATTTTCCTCTATCTTCTTGTGCTGCATTCTGCAGCACACATAGAAAAAGGAAAAATATGAGGAGAAATAAAAACATTTCTCCTTGCTACACCTCCCCTGGGAAGGCAGAGCATTATCTATAGAAACTAAGTAAACATCATTTATTGTATAGTTAGTTAAAACCATTACAATATTCCAATGCATAAAATCCATTTCTCCGCATTGTTATAAAATAAGGAAGAGTAAATATAGATAAATAGTACCACTGTATGACTCTTAAGAAGATGGGCAGAAGCAGCTGAATAATGGTAAGGCAGAGCAATTTGATGCATTCCTGGGTCTACTACTCATGATAAATCAGGGAATGTACCAAAATTGATGGGTGTTCACACGCATCCACCCATGGACTTTGGTGCATTCCCAAATATTCCATTAGTGGCATACCTGGGAATGCTTCACCTCCCCAGGTGTGGTGGAGGAGAAATGTGTTTATATCTCTTCGTTTCTTTCTCTTCCTATATGTTCTGCATTCTGCAGCACACATAGACAGAGTAAAATACCTCTGACGATTGTTTTCGTTCGGGAAGGTGTTTCCTTCCAGCACAAACACAATCCTGCCTGCAACACAGTTACTCTTGTGCCAATGCACAAGGGAGCCTCCATTGGCACTGGACATCCAAAAGTGTAAAGGTATGATGTTCAATAAGACGCATTTCTGCCCTTTCCTTTTCATGCAGCGCAGCAAGTTTGTTCCTGGATTATCTTTCCTTTAAAGATGAAATCTCACAGGTGAAACCCTAATGCCTGGCAATATTGGGAGTGGAGGGGCGGGGTCAATATACCAGTGTGATGGGTCATGCCATTCCCCTCACACACAGTGCTCTTCAGACTTCACTTTTTATGGTTGTTCTTCTGAATTATCTGCAATAATGTGGAACATTTTATGGAATTCTGGGCATCTTCTCCTCAAAGTCCCACAATATCTAACAAAAGAATCCCTAGAATTTCAGAGAGGTAAGCGCTGTTTACTAGTAAGTCAGCGCCCTTTTTAGAGTTTGGTGGGTGAGATACTTCATCACAATGAGACCGACATCCCGTCCACCGCGTAACAAGTGCATTATATGCTATGGGACATCCATCAGGTTTTGACCAAGTATCCCGTCCTCCAAGCTCTAAATCAGGCCCTCAGTCTCCAGAGCTTTTCATTCACAGGCATTTGCAATGCAATAGGTCTCACATTTACGAAACTTTGAGCTATGGGCACAGTAAATGTCATTAGCTTAAATTCTCGCAAATGTGAGGCTTATTGAATTGCAAATATTGTTTGTTTCCAAGCGCCCCAAAGCCCCGTCTAAAGAAGGAGCGTGGCCTCTATTAAGTGCAAGCGCAGCATGGGGCGCTTGGAAACAACCCACAAAAAAAATATTGTAAAGCAATAAGTGTCGCATTTGTGAGAGTTCAAGCTCTTGGCATTGCAAACAAGCGACCGCAATTGTCCCGGCTGCTTGTAAAGTGAAAGCGCACATGGTGCACTGAATATAAGGAAAGCACGTTGTGCCTGCATTAAGGCAAAACCCATTATAGAAAATAGTGCTTACAGAGTAAATAACACAAACTGTGTAACAACCGAAGTAAAAGGGCCAGCCCTCATGGGAGGCTACAAATGAAGACAAGGCGGTACTAAGGAGGGACTAACAAACCGGTTACCCAATCAGAAGCCAGCATTTACAAAGGACAAAGATACAAGCCATCGAAAAATATTGGCAGAGAGTGGGCGGACCTACAAGTGCATACTCTAATACAGCATGCCTCGCAGAACCGTGTACGTGCTGCCCAGGCTCGACCCAAAAACAGAACCATTAGAACCATGCTAGACTCGACTGAAGAGCCCCAATAAGGATGAAACCGTGTAAAACCAGTCCTGGGTTGCTTGTGTTCTGGCTCAGGGAGGACCAGGACAGGCAATTTTGGTTGGACTGTTCCCATGAGGAGCAGGGTCACGACTGATTGGCTTATGACTGGGTCTAATCGGAGGTGGCATGGTGCACAAAAGAACTGATGGGTTGGAGTGTGTCCAGAGTGACTGACAGTGGTTAGACTTATTGCACTCCTCCTCACATTACCTTTTGTGTGCTCCTGGGACTTCTCCACAGGTCTATTTGCGCCTCCTGCCTCTGTGTCTTCTTGCACCTGCAAGGCCTCTTATTCAGCCCATGTCCCAGTGCCGCCTACCCCAGATGTAGGGATTTCCCTGCGCCTCTTTCCTCCTGCCCTGGAAGCCCAATCAGTAAATTCCCATGGTGCAAGGCGCCAGGACATCTCCGACTGTAAAAGCGATGTATTAAAAAGAAATAAAGAAACCCACGCCCCCACCACTGGATGTACACGCACATCAGCTAACGTTGGGAAACTAACCTGATACCCAACCTCCCCCAAAGGTGCACAAAGAACAACACTGTGCACACAAGCGGACCGGGAAGGAAGCAGAGGCGAGCTGGGTGTTCAAGAAAAGGAAAATCAGCCAGCGGCTTTACCCTTGGTTTATCAACATCAAGGTGTGCAGAGTGCGGCGCTACCAGTTAGGATGTGTGGAATCGAGCATTACTACAGAAGTACAGAGTCTGGCATTACCACAGATGTGCAAAATGTGGCATCACTACAGAAGATGTGCAGGATCTGGCATTACCACAGAAGGTGTGCAGAATGTGGTATTACCATAGTAGAGGTGCAGAATGTGGCACTACCAAAGAAGATGTGCAGGATGTACCATTACTAATGATGATTGGCAGAATCTGGCATTACCATAGATTTTGTGCAGAATCTGGCATTACCATAGATGAAGTGCAGAATCTGGCATTACCATAGATGATGTGCAGAATTTGGCATTACCATAGATGATGTGCAGAATCGGTAATTTCTGCAGAAGACGTGCAGAATTTGGCTTTAAAATGTAAGATGTGCAGAATCTAGTATCACCATATAAGAGGTGCGGAATCTGGAATTACCATTGAAGATGTAATTGTAATTTTATTTATATACCGCTTACTAACCCTGACGAGGTGCATGGAAGGTGTGCAGAAACAGGTATTACCATAGAACAGGTTCGAAATTTGGCATTATCAGAGGAGGTGTGTAGTTTCTGGTATTACCAGGCGAGGTGTTATAAAAGAAGGTGCTCTAGTAAACAAGACCTGTGGTAGCGGCATTACCAGAGGAGGTGTTTTTGAACAAGGCAATTGTCTTGTGCTGTCTTTAAAGAATTCTTTATTAGTTACATCCTTATTATTCCAGAAGTGATTTTTGTTTGTACTCTGGAAGTGCAACAGCCTACACGTGTTTCGCCCTAGGTGGTCAGTGAGACTAGGGCTTCCTCAAGGCTTATTATTTATTCAGAAGATCACAGAACAATATCCTTCTAAATTACTGCATTCTGATTTCATTCATTGAGATGTCTGTCCAATTGACTGTCCACTCAACCCTCCATAGTCCTGAAGAAGACCCGCTCTGATGCACCTTACATTGCGCAACTCTCGGGGTCAAAACGTCGACATGCCATATATGTCCGCACAGCCCTCATGATCACGATTTAATGTATTATTGGATCTTTGAACAACAATTTGCAAAAAGAAACAGGACAAAACTTTTTCCAAATTCCCCTCCCCCTTTTTATTCTACATGTATTTGTCCTGTATATAGTGTATTGTTCATATCACTTAATCACTACATGTCACTTTATTCACCACAGTCACTTATTGTTTCTTGATACAATTGAATTTGTAACTGTGACAGCCATTAGTATTTGATACTCATTTAGAATACACTATTGATTATTCTTTTGTGTGTGTTTTTTCCTTTTGTGAATTAATTTCTATTGTGAAACATTGCCTTATGTTTTATAAAAAAAAGTGATTGTTCTCTGTATTCACGAACAGTACCCTAAGCAATTGCACATATCCCAACAGAACAAATTGTTTTTGTTTAATACCAAGGACAATGACACAAACCAATTACAAATATGGGAGGAGAGTGGGAGGGGCTTCTCCAGCACATCTACAGCATACTCTTTTACAGCATGCCTCACAGAGAGAGCAACGTATGCACGCTGCCGCTAGGCTAGACCTAATAAAGGAAATTCCAGTTTTCCTGATGTTGAAGATTGCGTTGTTTTGCCAAATGAGTATCATTTTAGGTTAAGCTTTCTTTTCAGAGTGACTGACTTCCATGAAAACAAGCATGTTCCCTTTCAAAATTCACTCAGTACTGATGCATTTGAGAGAAATGTTGTGCACAATTGTTTACTATCACCATCTCTTGATATTCTTACCTGCCTTAGCTCCTCACAGAATATAGTAAAAATCCATGCATACAGCAGGTACTCCCTCCAGGACGGAGTCTTCTGGAAATCAATCATCAGGATGTAGGCAAACAGCCACAAGAAGCCGATGTAAGCAATCACGTTCCAGTAGAAAATCACAACTGGAGCAGTGAAAAAATCCACCAGGCACCGATGACATTTCACAGGCTCTGGCTTCAGTCTCATGTTGTGAGGAACAGGCTCAGTCCTAAAATGTGAAGATATTAATTTATTGCAATTACAGTTCCTACAAGGTAATACAAGTGAGCGAGCCATCCGATGTAAGGAGCATGACTCCAAACAAATAGATCTACAATGATATCTGTAAGAAATTGGGGAGCATATTACCAACCAATAGAGATAATTTTTATCTCTAACTTATTTAGAGACAAAAATTATCGCCGCAAATCGGCGATTTTTATCGCAGATAAACCTTGCTATTAGCAAGGTTTATCGCAAATGCGATAAAAAACGGCCGCAATGCATGAATATCGCTGAAAAGTCAGCGATATTCATGCATTATCGAGCAAATGCTCTTAGCCATGTTATCCACCTCCCATTGGATAACATGGCTAAGAACTGCTCCTGGGCAAGTGTTAGCTTTTGGAGATATTCGCGCTTAGCGCGAATATCTCCAAAAGTTGGTAATAGGAGATAGCGATGTTAGCGACTGTTTTCAGTCGCTAACATCTTGGCACGCCCACTTTGCATGTCATTAGTGATAAATATCACTGACATGCAAAGCGGGGCCCAAGATGGTCATTATCTCCTATTAGCTGTCGCTAACTGGTGTTAGCGACAGCTTGGTAATAGGGAGATAATTTTATCTCCGCTTTCTTGGCTATTAAAGCCATGGGTTATTAGTTGTGAAGGATTTGAGTTCTGAGCTAGTAATAAGTCCACCATTGCCTTTTCCCTCAGAACCAAATACTCTTTTGTAGCGCTTGACTTTGTGAGGGTAGTGAAGCAGGTCAGTCCAAGGACTACTCAGGGAGGTGCTGTGGGCTAGTAATCTCCATTCACTAGTACACAACAACAACACTCAATAAATGAGTGTTCAGTCAGTGCTTTAAAAAAAATAAAAGATTACATTTATTACACACACTGCTAAATACCACTCATTAAATTACATGCATGTACATCAGATAGATAGAAATATGTTTGGTGGCACCCTGATATCACATTACACCCCTAATGTGTTCTAAACATATATGTACATCTCTCTCTCTTTATATATATATATATGAACATCATTTTCAAATATAGCACTTAAATATACTAACCTACAATGTAATGTCCTTTGCAACAAAGTGCCTCTTGATATACTTGTAATCAGAATAACTTGTCATGTTGTGGTGTCAAAGTAGGGAGTGTGCACTGTTACATATATATTGGATAGAGTACCCCCTGCCATACATTGTAAGTCTGCTGCAAGTCACTGAGGAGACCGTTATGGAACTCTGAGGGAACGCTTATGGAACGCTTATAGAACACTTTCCCCAAAACCGATCAAACCCTTGAAGTCAGATTTATGATACATTCACACAATGCAATGCAACAAGCCACCATGCTGTGCTGTGTGAAAGGAAGAGGGCTGGAATGCACCATATCTAACATTACTCCTTGTTGCGTCTCCACTGGAGAGAATTATCATTTTGACACATTCCCAGGTGTACCTTTTTGGGGCACACCCATGCCCCACTCTTGGAACGCCTTCCCAGGCCAGAGTAACGCTAGGAGCTAACTAGTTCAGCCTTGCGTTACTCCAGTTTTATGAAGCCAAGCATGTTCGCCTTGCGTGGCTTGTTATATCTCATTGTACGGTTTGCGTCACCCTGCGCTGCCTTGAGTGGTGCAAGTGTGATGCAAAGTCTTGATAAATTTGGCCTTTGGTGTCTTCTTTCATATGAAAGAGATAGTGTAGTTGCAGATATGAAGAATAAAAGCAGATTATATAGTGCGAAATTAAACACATGAAAAAGCAGTTATTAATTTGTATTGCAGGTCAGATTACCAACTGATGGGGCTCATAATGTCTAGATAAATGCAGAGATGTATTGCTTTTCCTTTAATGTGAAGAAACAAACATGTTCCCATAAATATAGAGTTATTGCTCAAAAGATGCTTTGTGTGTGAAAGAAGATGGGCTGAAAGTTAGACCTGAGTAATTAACAGTGGCTGCTATTAATTCAAGCCCTCTTCTGTCACTTTGTTGTAGAAGATACCCCAAATGCAAGGGTATGCCCAGATGTGCGTCCCCTGCTGTCTGTGCCACACAACAGACGGTGTACCTCACTGACAAGACCATAAGCAGACTGATACCAGTCTGGGGCTGCTTGTGCTCCCATCTGGAGTGGACCTGGCTTTGAAGGTTGGACTGGACTGGCATTAATGAACTTATTTGCATATGACGGGTCTCTTCCTAGAGTCACACAGTAGGTGAAAAACAAAGGGATTGAATGTAACCCTGAACAATTATCAGTGGCTGAGATCAAATGTTGTGCTCCTTCCATCACTTTGCTGTTAGTTAACAATATGAAGTCGGTGCTGTCATTAGGTGGGGTTAACGGACGAGCGGGTCCGGAATACTGAGTATCAGAAGTCATGTAGTCTTAATTTTGTAGCCAAAATATTGAAGAAAAAAATACTGACAGATATGTATAGATCTTCCACACCTAACTCCACATCTATTTACGTGTAAGAATATTAGATCTATACCTCCCTCTGTGAATTTACCTCATGATGTTTTTGTTTTCAATATTTCTCCTACAATAGAGTTGCACGATATTCTGCACTCAATTGTCTGTGCTACAGCAACTGACAGACTCAGAATCATCACAACTTATCTGGCACCTGACATCAACTCTACTGGATGGACTCCGGTCTCTCACAGTGTGAAGGCATCTGGAATTCTGTTGCGCGCTTGTTTTTCCAATATAAGGACTTTGCGGCATCACTTCTCTTCATTCTTAGAAGTGCTGATACGCTAGGACCGCTACTTCAGGCTGTACACCGTTGGCCCTTATCATGGAGGCCTACGTTGCACTTCGATGTTCTGTCTAAAGGACGCCTATTGCACTTCGATGTTCCCACTATATGACGCCTATTGGACCTCAATTTACCACAAGTGACACTTTCGCCCTAGATATATTGCCCTGATGAAGTTCATCCTATGAACGAAACGCGTTGGCTGATATTTGTTTCTATGCATTTGGAGGTATTTAAATAAAGATGATACCTACGAAGGAACTGATTATGCTTCATTACTAAACGCTACAGTACCTTGGGAGTGCACCGCTCCATTTCTCTCATCGGGAATTCTGGCTTGTTCTGTTCACTGAAGCAAACACGGTGTTTTGGGATCTATTCAGTGACAAATATTTCTCTTGACTTCTCAGGCCAACCTCTCACCTCATCTCCTATGCGCTGTGTGCGGGACCTGAGAAGCGTCACAATTAAGCTTCTTTGAAAGCTGATGCCATGTTGCTTTAGCCAATTTACCATAATAAATTTAACCGAGCAGGCTGCTTTGCTCTGACATATTTATCTTCACTCTTATACCTGGACATTCTAAGCTAGGATTTGTAAATGCCTAGCTCAGCATCTGGAAGTTTGTTTTATTATATCTTTTCTCAAGGTCTTTTGCACTCTTCTCATGTGAGAGATGAGTTTAATTTGATTCCTGTGTGTGAACGTGTGTAGTAAGTACATGTAAGTGGGTTAGGGGGCTAGCATGTACATGAGATGTACATTGCTGAGGGGAAACTCTTGATGCTGATTTCACACTTTGTATATTATTGCTTAACTAAAGTGCTCAGTATTTAAGTAGCTATGTGAGTGGTGTCTTCTTGGAGAGGCCTTTGATTCGCAGATGGAACAGCAGTGTAAAGCATTGGTCTCCTCAGCCAGCAATTTTTATCCTACATAATCGAACTGTGACTTGTTCAGGATGGTAACATGTCATATTCCAAAGTTACTGTAGGTGAACGTTGCGTAAGTGTATCTTGTAAGTGAAATCTACAGAGAGTCTCTGCAGGCTAGGTTACGTCTACACTGTGGGCCCGATTCACAGAACTAACTTAAGACAAAATCTTAAACTTACTACCATTTTGGTATTCACAGAAGACACTTAGGGCCATATGTATCAAGAAAGTATTTTGCGATTCCTAAATAGCGATTTTTAAGGAATCGCTATTTAGGAATTGCAAAATGGTATGTATGAAAAAAATCACTTTTTTTAGCGATTCCTTAAGCTTCCTTATTTGCGAATTCGCATTTTGCGAATTCGCAATTAAGGAATAATTTCCAATGCATTCCTATGGGCCAGGAGGCCCATAGGAATGAATGCAAAATAATTCTCAAATTGCGATTTCGCAATTTGCTAATCGCAATTTGAGAATTATTGCAAGGGTGCAGGGGTGTCTCGAAAACACCCTGCTGCACCCCTGAAAGGTACATGTGTGTGCATATGGCGCATGGGCATGTGTGTGCATCACATGCCACCTTTAAAAATGCCAAATTGTGCATTTTTGGAAGAATTCACAAGTTACCATCAACTACAAGTTGGTGGTAATTTGCGAATTCTTAACCACAATTCGCAAGCCAAAAATGCTGCATACATAGCATTTAAGGAATCGCAAAATTGCGATTCCCTAAATGCTATGGAAAAATAAGGAATCGCACAAGTTTGCAATTCCTTATTTTGGGAATGTTTCATACATCCCAAAACATGCAAAAGGCCGTTTGCAATTCGCAAAGGCCGAAATTGCGAATCACAAAAGGCTTGATACATATGGCCCTTACTCATTTTGGTATTCACAGAAGGCACTTACTCATTGATGAGTAGGTGCCTTCTGTGAATACCAAAATGAGTAACTTACTCATTTTAAGTAACTTACTCATTCTGGTATTCACAGAAGGCACTTACTCATCAATGAGTAAGTGCCTTCTGTGAATACCAAAATGAGTAAGTGCCTTCTGTGAATACCAAAATGAGTAAGAGCCTTCTGTGAATACCAAAATGGTAGTATGTTTAAGATTTTGTCTTCAGTTAGTTCTGTGAATCGGGCCCAGCGAATTTAGTTTTAATGACAAGATCACAAGAAATTAAGGGCCATACGTATGATTTTTCGGGTTGCATAAAACTGTCTCAATTTGGGGCCTGTCTTTTTTGGGGTCTGTCTTTTTGTGATCAGAAACATATTTAGCGGCTCAAACTCTGTATTAATGAACAAGTTGCATCTTAAGGTAACAAAGTAAGTTGTCTTCTGGGCCTACCTAATAATAATTAGGTTGGTTGCAAATATGACCAACTCATATTGGTCAAAAGTCAAAAACACACAATGATGGCCTATAAGGGCTATTAGAGCACTATGTATGTGACTGATATGAAATGAATTAAACATTTTTTTAAATGCAGACCGACTTCCTTAATGGAAATGGGCAGCTTTAATACATCTTGTGTTTTTAAAAATTTCAGTGAGGGGGCCCTTCCCTTTCGTGAAAAGGTTACCAAACTACCTTAACTTGGGAGTCTGACTTTTCAATGGTTTGCGACCAGAATTCCAGTTACAATAGTCTGATATTAATGGTACTGATTCGCAATTTTGGATTGATGTCTACAAGATGCCGCATCTAAGCCGCGCCTCGGTAACTGTTCGGAAACCCATTTTAGGAACAATGCCTATTTTGAAGTTACATACACTAATTTTGCGAATTGGGTGCTTGCAACCGCAAAATAGGTTCACACCTCTGGCCCTCAAATATGAATAATTTGTAAACGGCTGCAAGTTATTACATAACTTTGGCTGGGCATAATCAGTTGTCTGCAGTCACAGCAGAAGGCTAAAGCCAAGCGACATGAGAGAAAAAGAGGCAAACAGGACAGATGTACCTTACAGATGACTTACACCAACTTCCACAAAGCCACTATCCTGGGAAACCACAATATATCCTGGGAAACCACATTATCCCTTTGCATATTTACTAATAAAGAAACCTCCATGACTTTGGGGAATTTTCTACAGAAGTGACTTAAACAAGTGACTGGAAAAGACCTCAAGTCCTGCTTGTGTCAATCAGGATTTGGAAGGTAGTGCCATAAATTTCACTTTTTGTTGTCATTTGTAACAATTAAAACCACAGAATATTTTGAGAAAAAAGAACATATGTTTTGTCCCATGACAAGATATTAAGAAATAAGTTAGCTGGATTTCTAACCATAAACAGTAGCTTGGCTGTTTAGAAAATTACAGTTATTTTGCTAAATCATGGTTGTGCCACAAACAAATTATTGGGTGACCAGATAGTTGCTCTGCAGGTGTTACCTGAAAGTGACAAGGCCAGTGAACACCAAAGGAAAACACAGCATACACAGGAGGACAGTGATGAAACCATTATCCACAGATAACTTTCCCCACCAGATCTTTGTCAGCAGCATCTGTAAACAGAGAAAGTGAAAGAGCAAGAGAGGGAGAGAGAAAAAGAGAGCTAGAGAAAGAGAGGCACAGAGAGCTCCAAACACATGGTGCCATAGGTTGTAGTTTGAGATGAAATACATGGATGAGATTTAGAATATAGCAATGGTTCCTCCCAGTAAGCTGATTTATAGGCAATATGTGGCGGAAAGTGCTAGGAGTAGATATGGCTGTATTACGCTACCGCCAGGGAACCACCAACCTATCACACTGAAAGTAGTGCCTCAGTGCCAAGACAATGAATAATTAGGACACTAAAGAACCACAGTTTGACCAAACGATAACAATAAAAAGAAGTCAACGAAAGAACCATCAGCAGATGTAAAGCCAGTCCATCATGCAGTGGCAGCAATGTTGAGAGTAAAGTAGATAGATTGATGATTTCAACTGGGAGGGAACCATGAAGAGAATGGAAAGATATCAAAGATATATCTGTGAAAAAGGCATTTGACTGTACGCACCTGGACACCTCCATGGGACATGAAGTTCATTGCGTGACCGCTCACAGCCAGGCGTAAACAAGTGGTTTTACCCCAGACAAAGGACACATGTGTTAGCAGCTTCTCTGACATCTCTGAATTCTGTTTGCAGCACTCCGACAGCATCCCTAAAATCACACATTTTATTTGATAAATATTATTATTTTCAATATAGAACGTAAAACAGAAGCTGCAAGGGTACAGAACAAAAAGAAAGACCAGCCAATACAGATAATAAATTGGTTAGAAATAATAATTTAGAATATAGATGTAAATTGACAAGTTTGCATATACATTAATAAATAGTTTTGAAGCTAGTACATACTGTAAATACAATCATGGTGTTAAATATCCCTTGAGATCATTCCAGCTTCCAACTAGCAGTAAATAATAACTAACACTCCTACCTACATTTGCCCCTTGTCAAGCTGCCAAATAAAGGATGTTATAATGGTCAGTATTTCAATGTATACCACAGTAGTTCAAAGCCCACCCCTAAAACCACACACAATGTGTTCATTAGTTAGTTTGTCGGTGTGTGTGTGTGTTTGTGTGTGCGCGCGCACGTGCACTTGTGTGAGTGATGAAACATGTGAGCTTTGTGACAAAAAATGGCATTAAATACTTACAAATTTAAAATGTAGTAACAAACAGACCAGATTAACTCATGTTCACTGCATCCAGCATCCAAATTTACAGCACTGCATTGCACAAGGGAGAAATCACAGCAAAGGGCCACATCTACAAAGGCTGACCTGCTGCTGGGGTAATCCCATGAATTGGTGGCTAAATAGGAAAGCCTTGCATGATGCACACACTCACACCAGCATCATTGTGTAGAGGTCCCTGTGCACTGTCTAGCATAGGATCTGCACTGGCGGCATACCATCCAGTACAATCTCCAAGGTGTAGCCATACTCAGAAGGTTCCCACATACTGGATGCGTGATGCCTATGGCGGCACTCATGTAACAATTGTGAGAAATAAACACATTCCCTCATGTATGTACCTCCTTCAGGTTGGGGGTGGTTTTTCAGGCACTGCGAGGTCTGGCTACCTTAGATCAGGTTTTGTGTCAAAACCAATGAGTGCTTGTGCTGATTTGCCCCAGTAATGCCTTCCTGACACAAAGTGGTTCTTCTGCTGTTAAAAGTGCACCTTACTGGTGGAAAACACCTTTTACTTTGAAAATAAAATACCATGCGCTCCTTGGTGTCACACGTGTGATGGAACAAAGGTTTAGTAAGTTCCACCCAGAGAGCTAAACAAATTCAAAATGTGCTCAAATACTCAGTGTACCAAAATATTGAACATGTTGAAGAAATATTGGTTATAATATGCATACCTCCTTATACGATTACTCAAGACATTATTACCTGCTTTTGAGCAACGGACAACCACCTGGTGTTTCTGATAGACAAAGCTCTTTATTTTGGTTAGTATTTGTTTTGTTATTTGTGGTTTTCACTGCATATATATATTAAAAACTAGATTGGTTTTGCACTGACAGAACATATAAGCTCAATTAACAATGTATTATGGAAAAGTTACATTTTATTTATATATCTAATACTTTACATGTGAATGCATGCAAAGAGATGTTACAAAAAAGGTAGAAACTATACAATGCAGTCAATCGGTGTCTGATGCAATACTTAGTTACCCAAATATTAAGGTGATAGCAGTGTAGGAAACACATGTTACAATTAACACACTTCCTTAATTATTCATGCATACAATCACAGTGAGCTATCGCAACAACAAATGTGGTATAATGTAGTGTCAGCTGATGATCTGTGAAAGTGGCGGGGCGTAATACTGGCTATGAATTCCAAGAAACAAGCCCAACTTTTTCTTGGAGGATTTGGGGGTCCCCCCCCAAGGAGAAACCTTGGAAGAGAATGTGGCCATTTACTGCCATTTAAAGAACAATTTCACATAAATGTCATAAAAACCATAGGATCCGAAAGGGTACAAACAAATATTCTTTCATACCTGACCCTCCTAGGGGTTGAGCTGACCTCAATATTTTTTCAAAATGTGCAGTGGCTGCCTCTATATGTCAATAATGACTTTCATTATGCAAGCTTCAAACACAAATAGAGAGTAACCCCTCAAACCAAGGGGTCAGGGTTATGTCAACCTAATATCTAAAAAAAACTTTTAGTGAAACCAAAAATACAAAACCAATTACACTTATCCTGCAGTCAATCCAGATTCAATCTGAAACACTTACACACATAATCATGTATATATGAAAATATACATGGATTCAATCTTATTATATTATTAAAGATAATCATAAAAAACACACATAACATCAAACACACATAGAGAAGAAGAAAAAGACCAAGGATGATACCCCAAAGGCAACACAATTTGTCTTTTAATCCTCTACTTTTTATGTCATTCGGTGTCCACAATGGTACTACTAACATGCTACAAAATGCTTTTCACTAACCTATGTGCAGAGGCCTCCCCTTGTCTCCAAGAGAAAGGAAACAGAGCTGCGGTGTTCCAGTAGATCTCGTAATTCCAATGGGACTGGTAACTCCTATCACTGGCCATTCTCCAGTTAAATGGGACCTTGTGATAACGCCCCTGTCGTTTAATTTTGCCATATCAGCGTGGATAATTGATCCAAAAAAACATTTACCCGTGCGGCCTCTCACATTCATTGAAGGGATACTACATAACATATTTGACCCATGTGTAATAACTTTATAGGTGTATTAAAAGATAGTGGCAAATGTCTGATCCAGTATGGTAGAAGCAGACGTTTTGATCAAAGTAGACATTTTTCATATATATCCAGTGGTGTGGAGTCAAGATTATGGGGAAGCTATTTTTAATCATGGGGGTAATAGTCTGAAGCATATAAATATAGTATTTACAGAGCTCATCAATTGAAGTATGTCATTTTGGTTTTTAAACAGCTTTAGGTGCCACCAAAGATAGGAGGGAGCTCACTTTGGACCAGCAGGCAGCTAGTACAATATTCCAACTGTGAGAGGTACATTTTCTTAAGTTTAGTTTTTGTTGGTGACAAAGAGTCTAGATTGATGACTTGTGCAGTGAAATGTTATATTGCTGATGCAATACATTCTGATGATCAACAAAGCAAATCATGGTCCTGAACCTAACTGTTAAATAATGTCATTCTTCCATTGACGATTACCCTACAATATTATTTCATTTACAAGGTTTTCAAAACTAAGATAACTTTCTTTATTCATTTTATTTCTTGATTCTGTAGGGGGCGTGGCTTGCGCGCCGCTAGGAGATGGCGGGTCGCGCTTGAGCTCCGAGACGAGCGAGGGCTGTCGGAGGTTTGCATCCGCTTCCAGTTGCCCCTCAGTCGTCCAAAGCGGGTCTTATGTTTCTGAAGCTGCCGAGTGCTCTTTGGGCGTCCTTCCTGCGACCTGGAGCTGCTGGTGCCTGATTTTTTGCCGTTTTGAGGTGGCGCTCGGTGTTTCCACGAGCGGCCGCCATTTTGTTTTTCTTCACTGAAGAAGTTTCGATTTTCCTCACAAAACGGTTGTGCCATTACTACGAACTCGCCAGGAATGCGGGTAAACAAGTCTGGTGACTATTGTTAGCCTTTACAAGCCTGTAACGATTTTCTCTCATTCTTCATGCTATGTGGCTACTTAAAGTGAGACTTTTTTGCATTTCATTTTTCTTCAGAGCGCCTCCACTGCCTTTCGATAGTACTTATCTGCTCTTTGGTACCCTGCTTTTTGGTTTCTTGGTTTCTGAAGGCGTCCTCTTGATACCGGCAGGGCCATGATATTACTGTGATGAGATTCCTATTTTTGTGCGTGTAAGTCCGCCATTATTCATTACTCTGCTTTACCTGCTGGACGTGCGCTCTCCTATTTGTGCTCATTTCTTTTTTTTTTGCATACTGAGTACGCCACTATCCTCTGGGCTTTTGATTTCCCTCGTTTATCTGAAGTGGTTGCTTCTTCTCCCTCTGTTTTGTGGGCTCTATGGCTGCAAATATGGGCTTGTCACCAACGGCTAAAGACGCAAAAGATTCCAAAGCCTCTCTTAATAGGTCCAAACAAGTATCTCCTACACCTGAATCTTCTCAAAAAGATACCAATTCCACTTTGGAGACTATTCTGACGCGTCTCAATGATGTGCATGACATTGCGCAGTCTACCAAAACGAATACAGATTTGCTACAAGTGGAGGTATCAGCCATCAGGAATGATCTTAAGGCTCTCTCCCTCCGTGTCTCTGCCACGGAGACACGTATTAGTGGTGCAGAGGATAATATGCAAAAGCACTCTCGATCTCTTTTGCAGTTAGAGCGCTCAATGGCGGCATTGCGGAGGGATCTCACTGAGCAGGAGGACCGTAACCGCAGATCCAACCTGCGCATTTTTGGCCTTCCTGAAGAAGCCGAGAAAGGAGCACCGTCTATGATTGACTTTTTATACCAATGGTTGCCTTCTACCCTAAAAAGTTCTTTTCAAAGAGACTTTGAGCTGGAACGGGCACATCGTGTCCCCACCTTTCGTTCTAAATCTGCTACGCAACCAAGGGAGATCATTTTTAAACCGCTGCGTCATCAACACACGGAACAAATTTTGGCTCATATGCGGAAGGTTAAAGCTGTCTCCTGGGAAGGTCATCGCATTTCAATTTCTCAAGACTTTGCCAGAGACACGGTGATAAGGAGGAAGGGCTTTCTTTATCTCCGGAAGCGTCTATCAGAGATGAATATCCCCTTTTCCTTCTCTGGCCCTTCAAAATTTCGCATTACCTTCAAAGGTCGCTCCAGAATCTTTGATGAACCTGCTGATTTGGCCTCTTTCTTAGACAATCAGATGGAGCTACAGATGGACCCTCAAATGGAGGCTTCACTTGTTCCTGGTGCTTCTGGCACTTGATGTGATTCCTATGCCTGCAATGTTTTTTCTCTCTTTTCCAGGTCTATTGAGCTTGTCTTTTTTAGACCTGCGTGGTCCATTGCTGCTGGTGCATCTATGGTGTTTTTGTGAGTGGTGTTGTAAGTTAAGTTTTTGGTAGTGTTGTTTCCCTCTCCCTGGTGTGGTCTTATTTCCATCTTTATGATGTCGTTGTTTGGCATATTAGGTCTTTCTGATTGTTGTCTCTTTTTCATTATTGTAGTAGTGCCTTTTCTTTTCTTTTCGGTTGTCCTTATTCTTGCTATGGTCTTTTCGCTTTGGTAGTGTTTTTCTTCTTCCCCATGGTTTGTTCTTCTTTCCGTCTTTATGATGTAATTGGTTGTTATATTGGACATATCTCATTTATGTTCCCTTTTTCAATTTTGTAGTAGTGTCTTGTTTCCGAGCGCCCTTATTCCTGCTACCTTTTTCGCGTCTACCTGTTTTTTGTTCTATTTGTAGAGTCTATGTCGATACTATGTTTCTCTTTTTGCTTTTTTCACTTTCTGGTATCCTTTATGGTTTTATCATCCGTATGTGAGAGTTGGTCTTTTTTCTATCCTCGTTCTTAGGTTTCCTATAGTTTTCTGCAATGTCAATTTTTTTCACTTGTTTTTTACTTGGCTCTTCCGTTTGGTGTTTCGCTGTGCTTGTATGTCTTTATTGACTATTTGCTTGAATATTTCTTGTACTGTTTATTGTTTGTTTACAAGACTTGTTCGTAGATTTTTATTATCTTATTATCTATTTCTCTATAGCTAGCGTTAAGCTGTTCTCACCATGTTCCAGTTATTGTCTGGGCTATTTATTTCTATGCTTACTTAATTGATGCTTCACTGATTAGTGTGCCTTACCATTATTAGATGTTTTTCTCTACTAGGTCTAAGTTATTCTATTTATATTACACTTTATTGCTATCTTGTCTATGTATCATATATGTAATAGATGTTCCTTCCTTTTTCCATTAGATTAAATATAACAAAGTTTGTATATCTTATGAACAGTATTTAATTGCTTACCAGTGCCTTTGAATATTTACTGTATACTTAGTTTTTCTACATATCTACATTGCTGTTTCATTGATTGTTCTGATTAACATCTATTTAATATCTTCCTCTACTAGGGCTAATTTATTGTAATTTATTGTATCTTTATTGTATTTTATAATCTTCTTGGATAGTTCTTTGCTTATTATTCATTTTTTTTTCCGATGTACTTGGGGTTTGCTCTTGCTTCGTTTAATTAGTCCTAGTATCTATTTAATGCTATTTCTATAATTGTATTCATATAATGGTCCTATACCCTTTAGAGTCAGCTACTGTTGTGATACATTTTAGTTTCTACCTATTTCCTAGTTAATTACTTCTTGTCTTTTTCTACTTCCACTTCATTACTTGGCATGTTTCACACTTTTTTGATGTCTTTCTTCCTTCGGTTTCATTCACTTTTTCATAGTGCTCTCTCTTTCCTCCTATGTAGTATTTGATATATGCATATTTTGTCTATAAAATTACCGATTGAATTGTTCTTACTGAAATATTCCTATTACTATCAATCCAGATTTCAGATGTCTTCCTTTTCCTGTTTACTCATACCAAGTTATATGTTATATTGGGGTTGTTCAAGCTGATTGATATTATGCCTCATGATGGTCCCCTTGCTCGTCTTCCCACGTTCCCCCTAGTATGAATTTGGTCTTTTTCAGACCTTTCTCGTTAATTTCTTGTCCCTCCTTCTCTTGCCTTTCCTTGACTATCTGTCTCTATCTTCTCTCACTTTCATCTTTTGCTTTCTCTCTTCTTTCTTTTCTCACTTTGGATTTCCTCATAGGATTCTCCCTTTTTGGTCTTAATGCTTTGTGGTTGGCTGCTTGTATTGATGCTGCTTGTTTGCTTTCTCTCACCCATGTATTGTATTTGCTTTTCTCTGCAAGATTATGTCGGGCCTGAATGTATTGTCCCTTAATGTTAAGGGTTTGAACCATCCAGTCAAGAGGTAAAAAATCGTGGATTATTGTAAATCTCTTTCTTCGGATCTAGGGCCAGATGTAGGTAATTCATATTTACCACCTCTTAAATACCGAATTTTACCGATTCGGTATTTAAGAAGTGGTAAATATGAAGGGGGGAGATGTAGGTATTTCCAGATGTGGAAATACCGAATCGTTAAGATTCGGTATTTACCGAATCTGGAAATACCGAATCGGTATTTCCTATTGATTCCTATGGGCTGTGAAGCCCATAGGAATCAATGGGCAATACCGATTCTGTAATTACAGAATCGGTAAATACCGATTTTAGCAAGGGTGCAGGGGGTGTCACTTTGACACCCTCTGGCACCCCTGTTTTAGGCTTGTGTGCCATGTGGCACACATACATGTCCTAAGGGCATGTATGTGTGCCACATGGCACAGGTGTACATGCACAGATGTGCATGTACACCTGCATCGGTATTTTACCATGCAATTGTATTGCATGGTAAAATACCGATTTTCAAAGCCCTGTGTCAATGTGCAACTTGGCACCTACATACCGAAAATGCATTTTCGGTAATTTTACCGACCGGTATATTTACCGATTCGGTAAAATTACCGCAAATGCCTGTTTTTTTCCCCCTACATCTCAAAATCCAATTACCGGTCGGTAAGGGCCGATTTCGGCCGTTACCGACCGGTAATTGGCCACCTACATCTGGCCCCTAGTTCTTTTTCAGGAAACGAAGGTATCTACCAGAGAGGCACTCTTCCTAAAGAAGGAGTGGGTATCAGATGTTGTCTGCTCCGATGCTTTTGGTAAAAGAAATGGGGTTATCACTTTAATCTCTAAAACGTCGGTCTTGCCCATAGTCTCCTCTGAGCACGATACCGAGGGTCGCTGGTTATTAACTAAGCTGTCTGATGGCAATGCTAACCTTTATGTTCTGAATATTTACGCCCGAATAAAGATGATCCGTCTTTTTGGAAAGCAGTTACCAAAAAATTGAACGACACACCTCACTCGGGTAATCTTAATGTTGGTGGGGATTTCAATTTACCAATGGATCCCATTCTAGATAGAAATTCAGCTTTTCAGTTTCGCCCTCCTAAATCGCATAAACAACTAATTAATATGTGTTCTATATCTCATCTTGAGGATCTCTGGCGTCTCCATAACCCCACTGGTAGTGATTTTTCTTTCTTTTCTTCCCCTCATTCTACCTTTTCGCGTATTGACTATTTATTGGTACACTCCTCTTTGGTTTCTTCTTCTTCATTGCCGCTTATTCACCCTATTCTGATTTCTGATCATGCTGCGGTTACTTTTACGTTGTTGTCCTTTGCTCCTAAGACAAGACCTCACTCCTGGAGATTAAATACAGAAATTTTGCATGATGATTCCCAAATTCGTGAATTCTCCAATGAAATTGATACTTTTTTTCTTGAAAATGAAGGCTCAGTTACTTCCCCAATTGTCCTCTGGGATTCGTTTAAGTGTACTTTCCGTGGTCAGGGTATTAAGTGTATGTCGAAAAGGAATGCTGATATCAAACGGGAACTTACCGACTTGGCAACTGAGATTAAGAATTTAGAAGCTCTCTTTCGACATTCTAAAGATAAATCCTGCCTACAGTCAATTAAGCACTTAAAATATACGTATAACACCATAGTCACCAAGAGAGCCCATATTGGGGTTCAGGCTCAGAAATCCAAAAGGCTATTGTTAAAAAACCGTGCTGGTAAGATTCTTGCGGCTACCTTAAAATTTCAGGAATCCTCTCATAACTCTTCTCGGATTCCTTCTATTAATGATCACCTTGGCAATAAAAAATTTCAGACTGAGGAAATTCTTGAAGTTTTTCGTGGTTTTTATAATAATCTATATACTCCTTCTAATCAATCCTCTTTTGAGCAAAGTCAAGAGTTTTTACAATCTGTCCCAGTAAAATCTATTTCTGTGGAGGATAGTAGTTCTTTAAATGGACCAATTACCTCTGACGAAATTATTGCTGCAATTAAAGCCACTCGTTCTGGAAAAGCTCCAGGGCCTGATGGTTACCCTATTTTGTTTTACAAAACCTTTCTTCCTTTGCTTGTTCCCAAGCTTCAATCTGTTTTCGATGCCTTTATTAAGGATGGATCTGTTTCTGGTTCTGCTGCTGATGCCACCATTGTAGTGATTCCAAAAGAGGGGAAAGATCACTCTGACCCCAAAAACTTCCATCCTATTTCCCTTCTTAACATGGAAGCTAAAATCTTTGCTAAAATCCTAGCGAAGCGTTTGGAATCCTTCATTCCTAAACTGGTGCATCCATCTCAAACGGGTTTTGTAAAGGGTCGGCTCGCGCGAGATAATATCAGAACCTTTTGTCATATTCTCGGTTCAGCTAAACGCTCCAAGCTCCCGGCCGCTGCTTTGGCTCTTGATGCAGAAAAGGCCTTCGATAAGGTCTCCTGGCCCTTTCTACGTGCTGTATTATGTGCACATAATCTTGGTGACTCCTTTATTCATATGGTCATGTCCCTCTATTCACAACCCCGAGCCACCATAAGAGTCAATGGCGCCACGTCGTCTTTTTTTAATCTTCGCCAGGGCACTAGGCAGGGATGTCCTTTATCTCCTCTTTTGTTTTTATTATCCATTGATCCCCTCCTTAGACTAATTGACATGCATCCAGATATTAAGGGTTTTTCTTTTGGTCCTCACCGGATTAAAACTGCGGCTTACGCGGATGATGTCCTTATTTTCTCGGATGATATTGCTTTGGCCATTCCTGCTATTTCTGATATCATCTCTCTTTTTTCAAAGGTTTCAGGATACACCTTAAATAAGGACAAGACTGAAATGTTCCCACTGAATGCTTATTGTTTCTCTACACATATGGGCTCTGCTGGCTTTAAATGGCAGTCTAAGCAATTGAAGTATTTGGGTATCTATTTTTGTTCCACCTTGTATGATACAGTTGCTTACAATGAAAATCAGACTATTCTTAAAGTACGGCGTTTGCTAGACGCCTGGTCTCCGAAACACATTTCATGGTGGGGGCGCCTTCAGACTCTTAAAATGATGATAACACCTATTATTAATTTTGTCTCTTCCATGCTCCCAGTGAAGTTATCTGCTTCTTTCTTTCATGACATTGATGTTCTTACTTCTAAATTTCTATGGAATAATAAAAGGGCTAGAATTGCTTATAAATTCTTACGACAACCTTGTGATATGGGAGGTTGTAACTTTCCCGATTGGGAAAAATATCAAACTGCCTTTCTAGCATCTCAAGGTGCTCTCTGGTTTTCATCCCCTCCTATTCATGTTCCATCTTGGTTGCTAATAGAGCAAGAACTGGCCTCTCCTTTGCCCACTTCTTCTTTTGTAACTACGTCTACCTTGTTTATTCCTTTTTCCCCGCTCTATTATATTAGATACTATTGCTGCGGTAAGAATGGTGGACAAGAGAGTGGCGACTCCATTAGACAAATCTAGGTGGTCGTCTATTTGGCGGAATTCTAAAATTAAAATTACTATTTCTTCTTCTTTAATGTCTTATTGGGCTTCTAAAGGGATATCGCTTGTTCATCATCATTATGATTCCAATAATGCTCCATTACCGTTTTCCTCTTTAGCTCAACAGTTTTCTTTATCTAATTTAGATTTTTATACCTTTCTCAAGATCAAAGTGGCACTGGCTAAGGTGCGCCTTCATCCTACTTCCCCTACGATTACTCTCTTTCAATTATGGATTAGGACTGGTCATGTAGCTTCTAAAATCTATAAATTTTTACAATCTACTTCAATACCTACCCATACTGTAGCTCAGCAAAAGTGGTTACACCATTTTGACCAGTGTTACAAACCATATTTCTTCAGACACCTGGCAGATGATTAGTAAATTTTCCCTTCGTAATAAAATCGCCCCATCGTTAATGCAATCTAAATTTTTCTCTGTTAACCTTCTCCATTGGACTCCTACTCGCTTACACTCGTTGAATCTCAAAGAGGACAATCTTTGTTGGAGTTGTGGCTTATTACCAGGTGATTTTCCTCATATGTTCTTTGATTGTTCTCTTCTTCAACCATTTTGGGATCTCATTCACAAGCACCTCACGCTCATTTTTGGTATTCAGTTTCAACTATCTTTTCCATTAATCCTATTAGGCCCTCTAGCATCCCCAGTCCCTCTTCCCTTAGATTCCATGGAATTACAACTGTTAGATCTTTTATTGACTGTTGCAGTTAAAGTAATTTTAATGGACTGGAAATCATTTTCTTTAGTTTCCTATCATACTTGGTGGGCTTGGGTTTCCTTTTTACGCAGTGCTCATACATCGGTTGATCATGCCCATCTTTCTCCGTCTATTGCTAGTGGTGTTTGGTCTGCTTTGGATACCTACATGGATTTATCTTCCAAAGGGTTGGTTGCACAATACCCCCTTGATATGTCTGGTTGAATGGTGTTTTATCTGTTGGGATGGTCCGGTGGAAATCCTCCTCTCTCTTTCTTTTCTTGCTTTTTCTCTCTTTCTCTTCCGTTTCTTCTTTTCTCTCATTTCTTCTCTCTCTCTTTTTTCCCCTCCCTAACTTTTCCGTGGGTACTCTAACTGATAGTGATACTCTTGATTCTTCTTTCTGATATATGTTAATTGTTTTTAACATACTTAATTTATTTATTTGATTCTGGCGGGCTACATTGGCTACAGATGTCTCTTTTACAACGCATGCTTGCCTACTATATTTTGATTGTTTTATAGTATATCAATTGTATCACTGACACTTGTATGGTGTATCATCATTTGCTTTTTCATAATAATAAAATTCTTTGAAATGAAAAAAAATTCTTGATTCTGTAGCTGACCACAAAATCATAGTTTCTAATCGAATTATTGACATTTAAAGAAATGTTAGAAGATTGGGTAGTAAGAAACAAACACAGAATTCCAATTGCAGCAAGGAAGCCGAACACCGCTGCTTGCACCGTAGGAGATGCGATACATATGGCCAAAAAACTTGAGCCTTTCTAACTAAATTTATAGGAAAATGTAGTGCGGTCGAAAGAGAGTAAAAGGTGTAACAGGTACTGCTATAATGTCATAACAGATCCTAATGTAATAGATGGAATTAAAAGCTAAATTCATACTTTTTAAATAATTCAAGTATAGCCCCTCTCTTCATGGCTATACTTTTTATAGTGGAATTAATTAGAAACAAAGTTGTGCTGCACGTCTTTAGTCATACATATCCAGGAAGCTAAAAACAAAGGTCAACAGGTAAAATTAAAGTATTCATCCCTAAGTTTGTGTTCTTTTCCAACCAGCTCTGTGCTCATGCCTTTGCAGGACCATGAATCTGGCATGCATGAGTTGGGTTCTGCAGTGCCTCCTCAGTGCTTTTCTCAGCTCTGGTTTCATCTGCTCTTTCTCATATGATTTGCAAATCAGTTCAAATCGGTACCTGGATTGTAATTTGACTAAGTCTGCCTCTCTGGATGGGAAACATCCATAACAACGCGGGCATTACCCCGCACTGCTATTACAACGACTTGCACTGGAGGGCGCTGTAGGATAGGGAATAGTTTAATTTTCTATCCAACACCTTCCCTACTGTCAACGTGGGCTGGAGTTGGAATAGAAAATTAAACTATTCCACTATCCAGCGCCCCCCAACGCAAGTCGTTGTAACGACTTGCGTTGTAAAAACTGCGTTGTAATGGCATGCGGGGTAAAAGCCCATGTTGTAATGCCGTACAACCCTCTGGATACCGGGGGCACTTGCTTTTTTAGTGTTGTTTCAGTAACGCATGTGAAGTGATGGAAAGACCGGAATCTGAAATAAGATTTAAATCCTCTATCGCTATAGACAAATAGTTTGACCATGGGTTGTTCTTTTGTTTGAAGATAACTTGAATTACCATGTTGGGTGTGTCTGATTGTGCACTCATGACCTGAGGGTAACATTTAACAAAGGTTGGCTCACATTACAAAACATGTCTTAAAAGACTTGTGCTTGAGCTACATATTGGGTAAGCCAAAGTTGTCCCTATAAATGGTGCACTGGATGTTTTTTCCACAAAATGAAAGAGTTTTGAAGGAAACGCCAGATGGCCATAAGCGACCATTGAAATGCACTTAGCTTTTATTACTCAAAGTTTTGCTTCAGCCGGTGGACTATATAGGTGTGAATTTAGTTGACAAAGGGCGAATGTTAAATTACCAGCTTTTTCCCCATATTTTTCCTATGGGAAATCGATGTTCCGGATACTGAAAGCAATATGCCCAGGTAAGTGTACATTGGGCGTATTCTATCTTAAGGTGCCCTAGATACCAATGAGGAGTCGGCTTATTCTTTCATTTTCCAAACATCATGATCCTGGTTTTACCTGCATTCACTTGTACTTTGTTATCTTGGTTGTATTTGTGTAGTTTATCCAGGGTGTGTTGCATTTCTATTTTGGCTTGATCAAAAATAAAGAGATCATCATCGTACTGTATAAATTGACCGGTATGTGTCTGAGTCTTGCGGGATTCTATTTGATTTCAATAGTGAACTTCCCCTGTCGGGCACAAAGAGACTGAAACAGCCCTGTTTCAGGCCTTGATTAATTTGAAATACTTCTGAACAATTTCTCACCACCCACAACTTTAACTTGGACCCAATTGTCTATGTACAAAAAAACTATTGCCTTGAGCAAACGTATATGGTAATGTATATACTAGAGTGGCAAAAATATCCAAATTGAGAAAATGAACCTTATTTCAGAGAGTATAATTGAGTTTACTTAATTTATTTTTAGAATCTGGGTCTGATATTTCCAAACATATATTACCCATTGAAAATGAATGGTCATATTATACCTACTCCTTAGAAGACATTTCTTTTCCACCTTAAAGTCAGACAAACTTTCAGAGTGGGAAAGCCTCCTGCTAACCTTATTACCCAAAGCTAAATAGAAGGTTTCATTTTCTAACTTTTTAAGTCTGTCCTGGATTCTGATTAGCTGTCTTACCCCCTCATGGCATAGAGTCAACTTTATACATTGCTCTGTTCAACTGTGATTCACATGTTACTCACACCCACCAGAGCATACAGAATGGGGCAATGGGTAAGTCCACTTTAGCATTGGCTCTCCTCACTGTGAATGACTTTTTGCTTGATCATGTGCGGATATCCTCCTAACAAAAAAGGTGAACTTAAGTGTCAGAGATGGTAGGCTAATATTCAATTTAGAAATAGTTTATGCCTTTTTCACTTTGTAGTCATCGTTCTGTGATTAAACAATGATTTATGTTATCATAACTTAAAGCTAATAGTACATTTTCTTTGTGCCAACAAAAATCATATTTTTCTGATTTTTACATGAAAAATTAAATACGTTTTTATAACTGAACTAAGAACACCTGCTTGCTATGAAGCATCCTACTGATCTGTTAAAATTAAATGCAATTGTTATTTTATTATTTAAATTGTTTATTGAAACATAGATGCCATGTTATTGCTTTGGCATTTTTCATTTACTCTTTTGTGGTAATAAAAAAAGTAACTATTTCATGGCCAGCCCATTTGGCTTTGCCAATGCTTGTTTCGTCTTGATCAGGTAGTTTGATATTTCTGCAATTTATATTTTGACCATCTGCCATAACATCACATTTAAAATCAATGTTACCTCATAAATAATGTAATGGATATAGAAATGCTGTAGAAATAGATGTTTCAATAATATATGTAGATTAGTCGGTATTTTGGTATTGAAGTCCAGCGATCATATCAAGCACACTTAAAATAACAAACAACCAGAACACAACACGATACCACTAGATAGCACTAAAATTCAAGTTGACCCACCCCGCAAACCAAGGAACTAACCCAAGAGCGCAGTTGTTGCAATAACAACTGTCACCTTCACTAACACAAATAGCACTGTTAACTTACTCTTGGCCCTATTCAAGCTGTACAATTATAAAATCCTCCACAATCCGGGGCGGGGGGTACTGGAGTGCGGGGTATAAATATAGCAGCACAGCTGTGACGCTCTTTCTGTCTGGGATAATAATCTGGCAGAATCTTCATCCAATGTGCCAACCAGCTACAGTGAAGGCATTGTTGATGGCCAAGGCCTATTGTCATTGCTGGTTGTGACCTACCTGCACTTTGTCTACCCCGGTGTGAGCTTGCGCCACCTTGCTGCTGCTTAAGTGGCCTGTGTGGGTGTGGGGTGAAAGCAGTGTGGCCCAGCTATCCCACGACTCATGTTGGTGCTTAACTGGAAGGGACACTATTAGATCCTCTCCACACCCTTCTCTCGTGATTAATCTAAATGTGGTAGTACCAGCAAAAAGTTGTACTGGAAAACAACCAAGTGTTCACTTAGTGCTGCTGCCCAAGATATCTGAAGGCTCACCAGACGCAAAATCACTCCTACACTCTCACGGAAGTTAGGCATGGAGAAAAACAGCCTAACAAGCTTATCCTTTGACCCCAAATGACTGGTTGACTGGTAGGAGGCTGAGGGGCATGGATGCAGCAAAGGTAAAGTAATTCAAACAATGAAAGCCAAAAAATGATGGTCTCGAGGAGCTGTCGTGTAGAAATAACCTGCACATTTGAGGTGTACCAGAGCTGAACAACAGGTGAATCAAAGGAATATATCACATCTATGGTAACTGAATTATTTGGGAAAGATAGCTGCTCCAAAATCTTTCTGATTCAATGTGCACAGCAAAACCTAGGTAGAAGAAATCTGGAGGAGTGTTTGCTGGACATCACTAAAAGGTCAGTTTTATCGGAGTTTAACTTTACTATTACTAAAGCCAACCTACATCTAGATACACCGATGTCTACTTTCAATTAGGGGAGGGCAATACTTTTATTCTGACAGTCTAAATGAAGATTTTGTCATTGTTGAGCCTGATGGAATTCGTTACTATCTATGTTTTTTGCTCAATTACATTGTGGGTAAAATTCTCAACAAATACAATATAGACTATTCTGAAAAATGCTGATTTGTTAAGTTTTTGTTCATCAAACCCTACGCTTCTTACTCTACGGATTTAAACTAAAAAATATATAGCAATTTCATGAAGTTTCAATGTATTTCTCTACAGTGAATCCTTAAAGGGTCTGAAATTGTGATTGACACCACTTCATTGCTAAAGTGTTATAACAAATTAAAACTATTCTTTGTCAAATTACATGTATTTTGGTGAACTGCCTCCTCCATGTGCTCCTTGAAGGGAGCATCTTATACTTTCTCAATTAGCCATGAGTTTGTAACTACTGATCTCATCATAAATTGGTGTGTTTATTCCTACGGCTAAAGCTGTATTTGATAGGTGTTTTAAAAGAAATAGACACAAAAAAACTGCTAGCTCACCCACTGCAAGCCCCTCATATTGACGGGCTTGCACACGCATTCCCTCCGACATCTCAGTATCTTCCACCTCCTTGGAGATCTTCCTTAGGATGGTGGAGCATGCCAGGGCACCCACAATGCAGTCTTGGCTCTGGAAGCAGAAGAAGAAGTAAAGGGAATATTAATGAGGTTCCTGGCTGTGGTTACCCAACGCCAACTTATCCCACCGTCTGAAGATATACTAACTGGAGCTATCCATCACCTTCTTGAAGCACTGTATGCGAGTCATCGCTGGTAACTTTTGATTCGGGTCCTTTAACATATTGGACTCGTATTAATCGAAGCATCCTGTGGTGCAACACTGGTGTGTGCCCTTTCTCTGCACCCTGGGACACTTTGGTATCACCAAAGAGGATACAGACAGTTGTGGAACACCTTCTGTAGTATGGATCATGCTGGCACACATGTAGTGCCTCAGCACTCCTAAGAGAGTGTATCCTACTCATAATAGTCTTGCTTCTTGATATCACCCTGTGACTCTAAGAATTACTTTGTGCACACTCCATGTTATTCTCCATTGCACAGCATTTTGATATCATCCTATGATTCTATGTATTACCCTTTGTATATTTTTTGTTAATCCATTGTCCACAGCTCTAATACCAGAAATGGCCTGTTCACACTATATAAAACCTCATCAATAAATGAAATAAAATAAACATCTTTATTTGCATAAGAGTCTGGTCCATGTAAATGGGGGAACCCCTTTGTCTCTTCATCTCCAACACATTACAGATGGGGGTGTAGAGGCCAATATGCCACTGAGGGCACATTTAGGGAGCGAGCGAAGGTGTGCGAGACACCCCCTCCAAGGTGCTCCCATCTGGGGGGTGTAGTACCCACTGCATGTGTATTTGGGGGGTTCCCTGTTCATTTTCAAAAGCAGACCAGGCCTCTATTTGGGAAAAGAGGACCAAGAGTTTGAAACTGTTGCTCCCCCTATCAATGCTGTCCTGACCCAGTTGGGCGACAACATTGCACCTGCACACTGGGGACAGTGCACTTTATTTTTCTGCACTTCATCTCTAAACCCCATTCTGTTTTCTGGCACAGCCAATAGCCTCTGATGATCAATAGTGTCAAAGGCTGCTGCACGGTCCAGTAGACATGTGTTGACTATCATCAAGCACCTTTAAAGTAGTACCTACTTCAGTGCTGTCTCCTGCGCTGAACGCAGTCTGGTAGTTTGCTAGTAGATAGATTTTCTGGAAAGGAGATGCATGTTTCAATAGTTTTTGTTGAAACTCTTTGCACGAGTGAGGCATGGATCGACTGTCACCCCGACTGTTCGAAAAGATGGAAAGGGGGTTTAAGTATGCTTACCACTGGAATATCTTGGCGGTAAGAAGGTGGTCTGGTTTGCCTAATTGTGGTGTCTAAGGTCTCTGTGGAAATCACGTAAAACACATTCCGTATTTCGATGGTTTTGGGAAAAACTGTTAGGTGGTTTGAAATTGATTGCACACTTATCTTTCATCAAGTGTATGTGTGTCCTTGAAGAAGTTCAGCACAATATTACACCTGGATGGAGGCGGTCAGGGCAGTGCACTCTTTCTTAAAGGGTTGTTTTTGTGAATGTATTTGAAAAGTGATTTTAGCAGCCTTGATGAAGACAAAAGCTACGGGCCTCATTTATGAGAAATGACACATCGCTGCGTGAAAGCAGTGATGTGTCACTTTCCAGTGCGCCCTCCCTGCGACATACCTGATGCGTCATATTTACTGTATGATGCATCATGTAGCAAGGAGTTACAGATATGTCAGTATTTCTGACGTATCTGTATGGCGCAAAAGTGATGCATTGCTGGAGTGTGTCACAAAAGTGACGCAATTCCAGCAATGCGTCCTTTCACATGGGGCAAGTCCCATGTGAAAGGGCCTGCTGCAGTCTTACGCCTGCTGAGGCAGGCGTAAGATTTTGACGCAATGGCATCCTAGAAGTGGCGCAGTGAAATCTCATAGATTTCACTGTGTCACTTCTATGAGGCTTTTTGCGGGGGAACGCCCCCCTGCATACATTATACCTGACGCAGGTATAATGTAGCGCGGGGTTTACAGAGTGACGCATCTGCTTAGATGTGTCACTTTGTAAATAGTGCGCAACAGGAGGCATGTTTTACGCCGCCGATGCGTCACAAAAAGTGACGCATCGGAAGTGCAAAACTGACGTAAGGCCTCATAAATGAGGCCCTACATTTGTATCTAGACAAGCGGGCCGCCGTTCTGCCATGGGGACGGTGTAAATTACTCCGCCCCCCTTGATGGAGGGACTGCCAATCAAATTTATAAACGATCACCAAGCAGGAAGTAATTTATAAAGCATTGACTGGAACCGCGGTCACACCAGTTCCTGCCAATGCGTCTCGCTACTCGGAACAGGGTTGCGTCAGCAGGACACAACCCTGCACCAAACAGTTTTATTTTTATATTTTCTAAAAGAAAATCCTGACATTTTATTTTTTTAAATAATAAAATGAATGCTCCCCTTGCCATGGGAGTCATCTTACTTTGTTTTACCGGCCTCACCACTAGGGTTTGCCTGGCAGTGACGGACAGTAAAAAAATCGTTGCATCTCAGCCTATCTGAATTGGGCAGGTGGACATGTAGCCATTTCTCAGACCACCCTTACTCAGTTTGGCCGTTTGAGAGGTTTAGCTATGGTAGTGATGGAGGAGTCATCACCATAGCCAAATCAAAGGTCCACTCACATCAAAATCGGGCAAGCAGCCCTTCATGTTGGGGGTGTGTATACTCCATTGCCGGTGCAATGGAATCTACACACCACCAACATATCAGCCCAAAGTTTGCTCCTGAATGTAAGCCTCTTTTATGTTCTGAATGGATGCCTTTTATTGTTTTCTCAAGGATATGAGTCTGGTTCTCATGCTGGGGGATTTTGAGGCTCACCATCATTTTTCATAGTTCCTGATAGATCTTTGGTGATTGTGGACAGAGTCGTTGAGCTATGGTTGACTGTGCTTGGATCAGATCTATTTGATTTTGTGAGGTGCTACAGTGTTTATAAATTTAAGTAACATTTCAGTGTAAGATGTTACTGCATAGTCTACATCGAAAGCATGGTTAATAGTGTTTAGTGTTGGGTTCAGAGCATTCTTATGCTTCATTCTTCAGTATTTGTAATGGTCAGTGATTGAGTTTTTCAGCTCTTCTGTCGGTAGCAGGGTGCACTTTGCACAAGGAATGATGAAAGCCACTGAGTAATTACTGGGTCAGCTGAGCTCAATGGGAGGTAAGCATTCAATAGATGAGTGATGAAATACATTGTTCTAAGATGCAACTTTTGTTGTGGGTAGGACTGGCAGATATCTGGGTGAGGGTGTTCAAGCTTAGTAGCCTGTAGACCTGTAGTGTGTGGGTTTATTATTGCCCCAATCAATATTTAGGTCACCTATGAATATGCTGCAGGGAAGTTAAGAGTAATGTAGTCCGCTATGGATGATATATGGTGTGTAGGTTGGTGATGTTGGATGAGGAGGGAGCAATGGCAACTTTAAGGCACTCAATGGTGTAGTAAGACATGGTGGATACTAGTTTGCATTTCAGCCATTAAATATAATAGATAGACTCTCCCCTAGTTTTAATAATCTTTTTTCTTTGGGGATGGAGTATCTTTGTGGCACTCGTTAGTCTAATATTGGTTGGAAGTATTGGCTTCTCCAGGATTTGGTAATCATGCTTATCAGTGAAAGAATGTCAGCATGATGCGCATTTACTGGTCTGACCTTATGAGACATGCATAGAACATCAGGTTTTTGTGGTTCAGATTTGAAATTGTTATTTTAGGTGGATGTTAATGGAGGTTGATCAGATTTACTATATTGTGTGTGAGCTGTCTTGGGTGTCTTTTTGCCAGATTCATTGCATTTCTTCAGTTTAGGTGAAGACACATTGTAATTCATTTGAAGATGAAGGCACATTGGGTGTAACAAAGAAATGTGGCTTGTAGGTATTGGTTCCTAAGTGTGCTTTACCTTGTTAAGCTGGATTTGGAGGATCTGGTAAAGTTTAAATTTCTAGTGCCATCAGGTTAAGATAATGGCGACTTGTGCATTGTTTATTTCATCTTGTAGCTGTAACTTTATTGCCTGAGTTGTGAAATGAGTCTTCCTAGACACCAAGTTGTTTTTCTGGAAGTGTTGTGTCACAAGCAGAGTGAATGTGTTGTGAGGCAGAGAGTACGATGTGTGAGTGTTTCCTTTCGTACCTTTACTAGTTTAAGGGTATGTGGCAGAGCCGTAACTCACTACGAAGCAAATTGATCAGGTGAGGTTTGAAGTTCTATGATTGCTGAGGAGATCTTTCTCCATATCTCTCATCAGCTAAATCCATTTCCATGCCTTTGCTTAGCTATCACATTTCCTTAAGTATCACCTTCAGTCACATTTGTTCAGTCATGAATCAAAATGTTGTTCTTTTCAGTGGGAAATGCTGGTGCCAGTGCAGCTGCTGCTTTCAAGTGGTTCTGGTGGTTAAAATGTTGTCTGTCTGTAGGGTTACTGCAGTAAAATGGACCATGGAATGAAAGGTGTTGGCCTTTCTAGATAGAATGACTGCCTGTTTTTCAAAACCTCCCCTATTACGCTGTCATTTTGCTCTGGGAAGTTGAGATAACATGGAAGACCACAGCTGGAAGCATGCCCATTTATCTATTGGTGGAAATGGGGGCAGCTGAGGTTAGTGTTCTAGATGTTGACTGTGGGAGATGGAATGGCTGACACCTGAGGCAACTTTGATATATACTGAAAGTAAGGGAGTTATAGAGAATGTCGATGAAATTGCCAATCACTGAGGAAGGAGACCTTTGGGCAGTTCAGTGGTGAATTGTGGTGACTGTTGAGTATGTGCTAGCTTTGAACCACAAGCAGAAAGTGTTCAAATGAACTAGTAACTAAATACTGCATGTCCATGCAGAGCAGATTTTGAACATAGATGACCTTAAAGAATTGCTGCAGCTTTGAATTGTGAATACTAGGCATGCCGTGACATGGTGTCCCATGCTGGTATCTGTTCTATTTAGATACCAGGAATAACTGTTAACAAGGCAACTTTCAGAAGCTTTGACACATGAGGTTCAGCGGCTCCCCTACCTGCATTTCACAGGATTAGGGTGACTAGGCGTGAGCCTGGGCCACTTGGCAGAGTCAAAACAGTGATAAGCAAGGCCAAAACAACATTTACAATTTGAGCTTCGGAAACACCTCTTTTATCCAAGTTCAGTTGAAGTTAGTGAAGGCGTTCTAGAGTGAGATTGAGACCCACAGTGGTGACAAAGGCGGTCAGAGCCATCAGTGTATTTCCAGTCCTCAGCAATCGGGTTCATTAGAATTTGTCAAATCACCTCTCGATCGAAGCAATAAGATGGACTGATGTTACAGAGTCTGGCTGATGGGCCAGCAGATCTGCATCATAATTCAGTCACACATCTCAGAAGATGTTTTGCAATGGTTACTGCACCTTCATTTGCAAATATTCCAACCTAAACTCACATCTTTTGCACCTCTTATATGCAAAGAGGCCGCTAATATCTTTTGCCAGCCAATTATTTCCATTTCTTAGGAGAAAGATGTTTGTTGATATTGATATCGGCTCCTGATTGAACCGTCTTATACGTTATCAAAGGATGATCATTGACATGATCCTTCACATCTAAACCCAACTGCAAAATATTCAAAAATCTCAAATACTGCCCATTATTGATAGTATATGTCATGATAAATCTAACTGTCTGTCTAGAATCCTTACAAATCAGTTTAAGAATAGGAAGGACATCTCGTGTGCAGTTCCTAGCTCTTGATTTAGCAGACATCTATGTAACATATGTGTATGTGAATTGAAGATTCAGTGTGATTCTATTCATTGAGGTCATCGATACCTTCATCCCATATGATCAGGAGGCCATGGATGTATCTCAGACCCAGGACAACCTGCTTTTACCAGTGTTCATTTTCAGGAGATCCAACCATATTCCATTTAAAAAATCTATGTATTGCACCAAATAATCTCCAAAATGTTTTATGAAGGCAAAGACACAGTTACAAATCAGCTTTAAAATAAAGACAGCACATTCTTTATTGTGGGCAAATAATATCATGCAGTGAGGTAGAAAAATCTAAAAACATTTATAAGAAACAGCTCCATTTGAATACAAATAAATAACAAAATTACCTTTAAATAATGTGCACAATTGCCACTTACATGAGTTTCCTGCTTTGTTGTCTTTCCTTTATGCTTCTTGTCTCATGGCTCATGTGACTGTCACGAGTGTGTGTAGGGCACATTTACTTTAAGGGACAACATCTACATTTATCGTCCAGATACTACTACTCCTTTGGTTTCTGGTCTGCAACTTCCTAGTGTGGATGAACATTTACCTGGGACCAGAAGATCTCTGCAAGTTCTGCCCGGTTCTGAAGGACAGCCCAGAGCAGAAGATCCCGGATGGGGTACTGCAGACTTTCAGAAATGGCCACTGGCTCCACGTCACACTTGAAAGAGAAAATAGTTTCAAATCTCAGAACAACTCCTTACAACTACATGTTAAAAGTAGAATTTTGCAGGATTGATTTTTAAAAATATGAATTTGAAAAACGATGACATCTAAAAATATACTAATTCTAAATTGCAGCCACGTAGCCATGTAATCCTGTGCATTTTTTTTTATTTGACCACAAAGAAACTGTGCTTCAAAACACAATTCTTTCTACCTGAATTTAATGTTATTCCGAGCCAGCAAAGCAATCTTCTTTTTCAATAACTGTAGAACCTTGGAATTCATTTCTAGTATGTGTCTTAAAAAAAGTTATTTTTGTGCCCTGTATTACTGAAGTATTCCAAAAGGATTTATCTGGACTGTTGGAACTTTGCCCTTTCTGCAGGGTCACATTGGATTTGTTTTGCCGTTTTGCTAAATCCTATTTTTGCTGGCTAAAGAACTCTGTACACTTTATCCCTACTAGCCAGGGGTAAAGGACTTGAGCTCCTCCTTTCAACATGGTCATATTTGAATACACATGATTGGTTTATTTATATTGCCTATAAGTTCCTAGTACATGGTACAAAGTATACCCAGGACCTGTAAATTAAATGCTACCAGTGGACTGCAGCACCCGTGTTATCCACTGTAGTGGCTCCGTATAGACTGTCTCCAGGTCTACCATTGTTTTAAACTGCAATTTCCACCTGTCTTAAATAACCCCTTTTGGCAGGTCAAAACCCTTCCTTTTAAATATTAAGTCACCCCTAGGTAGGCCTTCATGCCCATAAAGCAGGGCGCATGATATTTAAAAGTAGGGCATGTAAAAGTTTAATGTTAAACATATCCTTACAGTAGAAAGGTCCTACAGCTATTTTCAATGTAGAAGGGTTTGCTGTTCCATAGAAAGGAATGGAATACAAGATAAAGTTTAAATATTGTTATCTCTGGCTAGAAAACATCTACAAATTTCATTTTTAGACATTCTGCATTATTTATTACAAGCTAAATTCACTGGTATAGCCAGATTTGTAATACATATTTTGGAAAGGGGAATTTTACAGAGTTACCTTTGCCCTGCCTGAACTCCCCGAAAGCTGAATCTGTGTTTTACTCTCCCACTGCTGTGAGCCAGTCATTAGCGTTTGAATAGACGTGAATGAGGGGTGAACTTGCTCCCAGGATCAAAATATAGGCTGACGTGAATGTGCAGAAATGACACCTCTGACGGAATATGCGGAGTGGGTCTATGAGGATCCTTTTTGACAGCAAAGCATCAAATGCTGCTGGAATTTCACATCCTGCTTGACAAGTCTCTTTGGGGCATATGTATGAAAGTTTGGCTTTGCGATTCTCAAAAAGCGAATATTAGAGAATCGCTATTTGAGAATCGCAAAACAAGATGTATGTAGGATTAGCAAAAAGATTTGCGAATCCTACATATTCCTTAATTGCGAACCGCAAAGTGTGATTCGCAATTAAAGAAACCCTCCCCATTCATTTCTATGGGCCTAGACACCCATAGGAATGAATGGGAAGACATTCTCAATTTGCGATCGCAAATTGAAAATGTAATTTCAAGGTTGCAAGGATGTCAAAAGGACACCCTGTTACACCCCTGAAATAACCATGGGTGCATATGTGGCGCACATACACGCTCTAAGAGCATGTATGTGCGCCACATTGCACTTTGAAAAATGCAAAAAAATGCATTTTTCAAAGAAATCGCAAATTACCACCAACTTAAAGTTGGTGGTAATTTGCGATTACTTAAGGCAAAATTGCACTTTTTCCGGTGCTTGTTACATTGCATTTAAGGAATCGCAATTTGCGATTCCTTAAATCCAATCGCAAAATAGGGAATTGCAAATTTTGCTATTCCTTATATTGCAAGGCAGTTTTTCATTAATACATACCACTAAGAACAATTGCAATCGTAATTTAGAATGATACATATGGCTCTGGTGTTTTATATTATGACACTTGGGATGCACTTCAAAGAAGCCAGCCCTGTCATAAGCAAATGTCAGCTGACACCTAGACAGGGATCACCCCTTCCGGCTCCCCACAACCAGGCAAGCCACAAACCCATCAGTCCTCTTTTTTAAAATGAAGTGTCAAATCTTGCTTTAATGCCACATCCTGCATGACAAGTTTGCTAGGGTTTTCAAATACCACTTGGGGCATACTTGAAAGGGGAAGGATGGGATGCCAAAGCAATTCCTATGTATCCTCTATCTGGTTCCTGAATACTCACCTCTGCCCTACCAGACTTTTGTCTCCGAGGACCTTCCTAAAACTGGATTTTAGTGATAGATGCGGGAGGACACTAGGATTAGCATTTTACACTCCCCCGAACACACAGCCTTCAGTGGCCAAGTTTAGTATGGCCGAAGACTTTAGCCATCTTGATAATGGCCAGAGATGGAAGGGTTACCCATGGGAACCTTTACCCCATTGGTGAGAGCAAGATCAGGTGAGGACTGAGCCTGCTGCTGCACCCTGAGATTTACCCTGGAGGACAAGACCTGCTCTCTACCTTGTGCCGGGACAAATAAGTTAACTCATAGAGCCATATGGCTAACCTCCTCTTCAAGCTACAGGGATACAGCAAGCTTCAAGAGGCTGCTCCTGCAACTACCCAGCTGATAAGTGGCAGCTGGATCTGGACCTGACTCCACTTGACACCTTGTATGCCTCTTAGTGCCTCCCCCGATGCCTTGGGCTTTAGAAGTGTACTCCCGCGGTGAATTGGGACTACAAGGACTAAAGTCAGAAAGTAAATTATTTTCTCCAGGACAAACCTGATTAGTGTATCTGGCCCATACTTCATCGCAGTCAGCATCAAATTGCGCCTGGATCCTGATCTACTGCAACATTGATTATAACTGGCAAATTGTGCTACTTGGCATTATTTCCACCTAGAAACTTAAAACATTCATATCTCTGATTCCCCTTATTGGATGGTTGCCATTTTGATGTAATTTTGTTTATTAAATTGTGCTCTAATGTATTAATTCATTTTAGAAGTTATATTGTATTGCATTTCCTCTTTAAAGCTGTTTTTAGTTCTGCATACATACTTAATAGTAAGTTAAGTCCGTGACAGATAGCTGCCAAGGTGTTGGGTCAGTTTAATTTAGTGACTTTAGTCATTCATCCTACAAGTATTGTGGTTGTTATCGGAGGTGGGAACCTACCCATTGAATAAAACCGTAATTTCTTCCAAGGGCCGTATAACAGAGTTTCTTCTCCAGCTCTGGAAAGCACCAAATCATCTTAGAGCTCAGGAAATACCATCACATTTGCAAGAGCTCTAACCGCTTCAGTGGTAGCCAAAAGAGGGAAAATACAACTAAAGGTTACTAGCTGAAATTCTCATGCCATAAATGTCTACTCCAGCTTATTTGAGCTCAGGGTCAAATTTTTTCCCTGGAGTTATCCTGTCGTGTGCACCTCAGCCTTTGTTGCCAAAACCCAGAATCATCACCCTGCTCCCGAATTAATATATATATAAAAAAAAATCGGATTCATATAAATAGGAAATGCCTGGCAACCTCTCCCTGTGATTGACGTCTGGGAATTTTCTTCTCTTAGGATGTGTGTTATATGTATTTCCCATATTTTTAATTAGCTTGTTTATTTATTTGTTCATGCATTGATGTTTTATTCACTTGTTCATTTGGGGACATCAATCATCACTTAAATACCTACCTTCTTCTCAGGAAAGCACTACTTTATAATTACACAATATCACAACATATGCCCTATCAAAAAGACTCCACCACATTGGTATCCAAGGGGAGGCCCTTAGATGGATCACCTCCTTCCTCACCAGAAGAGACCAGAGAATCCACCTCCTACCTTTCATCTCTGAACCCAAGGAGAGCACCCTTCAATGCATATATGACCCCACTGGCCAACATCATCAGATCCCACAGTTTCAACATACTTTCCCACACAGACAACATCCAACTCTTCCTGTCACTCACTGACGACATTGCCACCACCAGAAATAACTTCCACAGATACATGACAAGCATTGCCGAGTGCATGAAGAACAACTGCCTGCAACTAGAGTAAGACAAGACAGAAGTACTGATCTTCGGCCACAGAGCATCACTTGGAGTTGCTCCTGATGGTCATCAGACCTAGAACCCATACCACTCCCTCTGACCACTTCTGACACCTCAGAATCATTATTGACAATAAAATCAACAATAAATCACAGATCAACGCTGTCTCCCCCGCCTGCTCCTCCTGCCTCCTTCTATAACTAGTAGCTTGTATCCTTTCTGGTGAAGAATTGGCTTGGTAGTTTGGTCTGCCCTGTTCCCATGATGCACTGGGCCAGGGACAGACTAATTTGCATTTAGCCAGGTTCTGAGCTGGGATGGGGCAGTGAGCTAAATAACGGTGATGGATCAAGCCCTGATCTTTGGACTGGGTAAGAGTGGTCTGCTTAATTCAGACACTCTGTTCATCACCACCCCCTTTTCTGAATCCTTCTATAACCAGTGCATGTCTGTAAGATCTTCAAGTGGATATCCCTACACACATGATGCAACATGACATAGCCCGGCAACATCCTCTATGTAGGAATCACCGCACACCTCTTACAGAAACTTCAGCCCATACAGAACACCGCAGCCAGACTCATACAAACCTGCCCCGACGAACCCACATCACACCTCACCTCAGGCAACTCCATTGGCTCCCTGTGCAGAACAAGGCTCTACACAACCAAGGAACTGCCTATATTAACTACTGCCTGAACTTCCACCAACCATTGAGTAGACTCCACTCCACCTCCTTCTTACTTGCCCGTACTCCGCACAGCTACAGATGCAGAAGTGGAGGATGCTCCTTCTCCCACATTGCAGCAAAGACCTGAAACCGCCTCCCCACACAACTCCGGACCATCACCTCACTTTTGGAATTCCAAATGGCCCTCAAGACCTGTCTGTTTGAATAAGCCTATGGGACCTGCAAGCGTCTGGATACCCTATTGGGTGATTAGCTGCGCTTTATTAATCCCAATTAATTGATTCCTTAGTTGACACTAAGTAGCAACAATTTATAAAACTCAGATATGCTGCAGTTTTGCGGAGCTTGTACCTGCGGAGCTTGCTAGGATGCTTACAGGCCTCTTTATGGCTATGCTTTTCCTTTTCCTAAACATCTTCTTAATATCTCTAAATAAAACTATAGAATCCCATTATTAGTGCCAAATGTTTGAGGTTTCTTCTGCAGCTTTATGTATTGTTTCAAAATCTGAGTATATGTGAAGAGAAACGCTTCAACAACTATTTACACTTACCGTCTCCTCTCCTTGACTTATAAATTACTGCATTCATGTGAATATGAAAGCGCAAACAGTTTTATTCTAGGGGAAGACGGATTCTGCAAGAAGTCTAATTCTTGAGGCATAGAGAAGAAGGTGTTTTTCTGAAGCCTACTTGTGAAATACCACCATCCCTGCCAGAGAAACTCTCTGACCCGCCAAGTGTTCCTGATACTGTATGGGATGTGATACATTGACAGCTTCACACAAATCTGAGTTTTATCAGAACAGGAGACTGGTTCTGGCCAAGGCTGAGGGCACTGACTGAGTTTCTTGGCTGCACTGTACCCTGCAGGTGTGATGGTACCCTGACACTGCTGTGGGAGTGACCTCACGAAATGCCTAGAGCAGCCATGTCCTGGCTTAGTTACATAGACTTGATATCCTGCATTTGGATGTCATGCTGGTTCTATCCCCTGCCTTTCACCTCTCATTTATTCGCAGAATTATGGATTTCAGCAGAGTGAGGAAACATGAAAAGATGTGTGCACAGCTTGTCTTCTCAGTGTCTTTTGTTCTTTAAATTTGTTAAGACTAGAGGTGTAATAACCCACTTTTTACGACTGTCTAGGTTCACATTTCACTTTATATGTGGTGCCAGAGAGGGACTGATTTTCCAATTATCACTACAAAACTTAAAACTGTGCAAAACTCATTTGGGCAGATTCAGAATGAAAAAGTCACTCTAAACAATCATAAGCTGATGAAGGGGGCAGAGAGTAACAGGAACAACAGAGTGGCTGAAAGAGGCCTATTCAAAACCAACCTTCCTTCACAAAAACAATGGTACGCCACCCCTGGGGAGGCGCTGGGTTTTGTCTCATTCCCAGATTTACACTATGTTGTAAATCTGGGAATGTGTCAAAAACCATGGCTGCTGAGTGGAAACACCCATTCCAACATCCATAGGATGCCTCCCTGAGGCATGTGAGGCAAGCAGTGACTTGTGCCTGACACCTCCACCCTCCCGCTGCCAGAGTTCTTCCCCACCAGCCATTAGAAAAACAAATTACTATGACACATCCAGCGCTGGATGGTTCATAGTGGGTTTTTTTACTGCCCAGTTGCTGACCACCCTCCTTCCCGTAGGCTGTTCTTTTCTACCCGGGCTCTCATGGTCCATGTTGCTTTCTACCACCTGCCATAATAAACAAGCGTTGGCATAGCCAATAGGTCTCGCCTTTGGGACCCATAAGTGTTTAGCCGTGCTACACTTGATGTTGTTGCACCAAGAATATTGTGCTGGATAACTAAACACTTATAAGGTCCCAAAGGCGAGACCTATTGGCTATGCCAATGTTTGTTTTATCAATGTTACTGCTAACTGCACCAGGGAAGTTCCTTCTTGCAAGTCTCTGCAATGTTGCAAAGAGGATTAATGGTCGTGTGATGTGACTTCCTGTGATGTAATATCCAGTGATATAAAGATACATGCAAATTAGAGGGACTCAATATTCGTTTTTGCCCAGGGCCCAAAAATCATAGGATAGGACCAGTAGGACCAGGATATCAGTATTTGTCTGATATTGTGTTGTTTCATGCTGTTTGTGTATTTCCGAATCTGGGAAGCTTCTTTGAAGTGACAGTAACATCGGTAAGTCTTTGTACTCTGTTATACCCTACTTAAATGTATAACATGTACTCTAGCCCTGCTGCCTCTAGCTGCTCAGCCAGAGTGTGAGTTGGTCTTAGAATGTTGGTGTGCCTGTGATGCGTGGAATGCCTGGGTGTCCGAGTGGGATGAATGTGGCAGTTAGAGATGGGCTGAGCAGCTAGGCAGGCTGCTCCTGGTGGGGCTGCTACCACACTAGGCTGGCTGGAGTCATGACAGATGTAATCTGAACTGAAGTTATAATAAAGAAGACCTAAATATACATCCTGGCTCCTGGGGTCTCTCTACATAGGACACCGCATACTCCCCTAATTTTAATATGCAGATCGGCAAGATTTCAGATCTTTGCCAATAATTCATTTTACCTTGATGTCTGAAAATGCCAGGCATTTTTCATCAACAAATTCTCACTTATAAACGGTTGAAGAGCTGCTGTAGGAGATTGACTTAACATATAAAGCTCTATATGACTTTGATTGACAGCACCTTCCTTTGAAATACTTACTGGATGTTACGCTACCATTAGTGTCAGTGAAGGCTCTGGCTTTGCCTAATTTTTTCTTTTGATGTCATGTTATGCTGTGTTAAATATCTTCAAAACATATAGTAAAAAAAAGCATAAAAACATTGTAAAAAATTATTCTAACAGAGCTCTAGGGTTCATTAAAAACCAATGTGTCACAAAATGGTTTCGTACAAAATTACTCAACCAAACCAGCACGTGGTTCGTACGTCACAGCAGGATTAATGTTAGATGGACCACATGCGGCTAGATTCTGTCATCGGTATGCAGTGTCTGCATACTGAGACAGAAATAATGCTGGCGGAGAGAGGAAATGAAGTGAAATGGAACGTTTTACATTTTTTTTTACACGGGTATCAATTTTTGTGAGACTGCTTGTGTGTAATTTGCTTCCCCCATGCATCTCTCTCACACAGTATATTGAAAGAGAAAATCAAGGCTGGAGGCAGAAAAAAAATTGGTTCGTACAGGAGGAGTAGCACATTGAAGCACTAAAGCAGTCAAAAGCTCCAAGTCTCCTAAACAGAAACAAATGCAATTAAAAACTAAAAAAAGAGTCACTATGAAGGGGTCTAAGCCGATCAATCCATTCAACATCAGGCCTAATGAAGATGCGGTCTTTCCATCGCCAGTCTTAAATGGATGCAGCACTTTTAAAATACAGACTGTGTTGTTTAAATATCTTGGAGTCAGAATTTCAGATGGAATCTTCTGCTGTGAACCCACACAGGCATAACTAAAGCCATCAAATGTAACACCATGCTGACATGACTCTGTCGCTTTCACATTCATAACAAGCAATGGCCGCGGCCGTGAAAGTGACACAGCCGTGCGGCAACGAAAGTAAAGTAATGGCCAGCGATGCGGAGGAAGAGATAAGAAAGGCAGATTAAGGGAAGGTGGCGGATGCGCGCGTACACGGGAGCGTGCACGCTAGCTTGAGGCCAGGAAAAGCTTGTGGGTAGCTCTTTCAAAATCCCCTTACTAAAAGTTGAGCAAGCAGCGCATGCGCATGCGCTGCTCTAGGCTCGACCTAAAAAGGAGATATAATGCAGCCAGCACTGGCTATTTCATAGCACTTTTAAAATTTATTTTGAACTCTGCTGCATTGTTGACCTTCATCCCGAAGGAAAGTTGGCAGATTTCCCCCTAACATCTACCTTGCTAGTCTCTCAAAAGCACTGGCTCGGCCTGTGATTGGCATACTTCAGATTCATCTTACGGAGATCATCCAGGCTTTATGACCCTTCAGAGGCACAAGTGTTTGTCAGTATTAAGAAACACAACAAGAGATACTGGCTAAAAAATATTTAAAAAGCAATAGAAGAGTTATTGAAAAGCACGCAGGGAGGCAAAACAAAATATATACTTTCTTAAAACTTTTAGATATGCTGCAGAGCAACCATGCTGCTCTATAACAATGCTAAAAAATACATTGTTAGCCTCATCGCTGCGGCGCGAATTCTGCCGCAGTGCTGAGCATTCCAATTGCGGGCGTGGTCATGACGGCTCCCGGCCGTCATCAGCACACGCCCACCGTGACTCATGACGGCCAGGAGCCATCATGAGCATGGAAGAGGGTAAAGTCAGAGGCCCACATGCATCATTGTGTCTTTTTGCATTTCTTAATTTGCGAAAAATAAGGAATCGCAAATTAAGAAATGCAAAATGATATGCATCAATATTTTCGGTATTCTTGTGGAATTCGGTAAAAATCGCATTTTTTACCGAATCCCAAAGAAATACCGATTTCTTAACTTAATTTTCGCAATTCCCATTGATTCCTATGGGCCAAAAGGCCCATAGGAGTCAATGGAAATTGCGAGTGGCACTTAGAAAATTTCATGGGTGCGGGGGGGGTCCAAAGGACCCCCCCATGCACCCCTGAAATGTACTTTTCAGCATAAGTTACATACACACATGTCCTAAGGACATGTGTGTGTGTAACTTTACAGTTTAAAAAATGCATTTTTGTGCATTTTTAATCAATTTCGCAATTTACCACGAAGTTGAACTTCGTGGTAATTTGCACTTCCAATTTTAAAAAACGCATATTTTTCTATAATGATGCATAGCATTTAAGAAATCGCACAATTGCGATTTCTTAAATGCTAACGCAATTTTAGAAATCGTAAAAAAGATGCGACTTCTAAAATGGCATGATGCATCCCAACAAGCACTTTTGCATTCGCAAACGGCCGATTTTAAGGAATCGCACCGTCTGCGACTGCAAAAATGCTTGATGCATGTGGGCCCTAATCTCTCAAGTAGACGAGATCTACTGGCTTTGCCAAAACTTTTCTTTTTCAAAGCTATAGGAAAAACTTAAATCAAACTAAAGACTGGTAGTCAGAAAACAGGAATGTAACCCAACAATCATTTGAATTTGCTCATGGGGAGAGAACACACAGTGTCACAGTCCACTCACTAAAATATGGTGTCGTGAAAAAGTTATGGATTTTGAAACAAGCAGTCCTGCCCTGTGTTGTTGGTACCCATGCTTCACCACAGTTTTGAGACAGTCAAATCATATTCTTCCTATGCCTTAGTTCCCTTAATTACCATCATGTGGTAGAGGTGGGTGGACCACTGAAGGGTTGAGCCCAGTGCCTGGCAGCGGGTCACCACGAGGTACTCCAGGACCATCAAGCTCAAAGCGAGCCTTCGAGGAGCTTCTGTCTGCCACCCACGCTCTAACCCCATGTGAAATGCGGAATTTAGAAAAACAAAATTTGGAAACGAAAATTTTCTTTAAAATTAAATTTTCTTTTCCCCAAAATGTAATGCATGTATTTTACAAAAAATGTGTAAGAGAGGGTGGTGTTTGAGGAGAAAATGACCTAATTTCCAAAAATTAAATCTGATATTTGAATGATGATTCATCCTGAACTGCAGAGATATAGTGCCAATGTTATTTCATTGGTGAATGAGTGTAACAGCTGCCAAGACTGTTACTTCATTCCTTTTTTTTTATTTATTTTATTTTATTATTATTCATCATCAGAGAGTACAGTTCCACATGATTACAATCAATTATTTCATTCCAAATATACATTTCTTTTAGCAGATATGCATCATTGTGAACAAGACAAAAAATAATTTCACAATTCATGTAAGTCTTTACACAAACGAACTAAAGTTCATAAAAACAAGGAACCAAAAATAAGAATTATTATAATATTATAGACTAATATTGTAAAATAGATTACCCCTCTATTCTTAATTTCCAATGCGCTACCGGTGCCCAGATCCGTTTATCTAGTTGCATCGCTTTACGACCTTTTTCATACAATGATTTCTTCATTCCTTAGGTGCAGGTGTTACATAGCGGTAAGCTCTTTATGAAAACACTGCCAGCAATCCTGCCTGCTACATTGTGACAATACCAAACTGTAAAACTTCCAGGGGTGATCACTATTATAATCCCGTCTGATTTAGCTGCAGTTATGGAACGTGAGGTTTTGTTCCTAGCTCAGGATGATTTTCATTAACCATAAGTAGCTCTCTTCTTGTCTTGACATACATCCCTGGACTAATATAAAGCTTAAATGACATGGAGACATATAGGATAATGGGGGAGCAGGGAGAGTTTATACAGCCCTTCACGATTACACATTTTAACAGGTGCAGGAACACACCTGGAAAAAACAAGTGTGTCCCATCCACACTTACCTCCTGCTCACAGCAGAAGCAAAATGGGGCAACCGCTTCGTCTACATTGCTTTATGCATAACCCTTCCTTTCTAACCCTGGAAACAAGAATGTCATTTAGGGGTCGCAGCTGCGACTTCTGGCTTGGCCCTTGCAACCCTTTGTACTTCCTTTGCGACCACTGGCTTCAGAGGCGGCAAAATCAGTGCCAGGAACACACACTGGCAGCTCGTCCTTATGAATGTCGGTTGGGGTGCACTCTTTGCTTTATCAAATTTTTTATATACACTATTAGTGAATAAAGTTCCATTATTTACTATTAGTGTAATAAGAATTGGAGTGCAATTAGCTGGAATGTGACCTTCCCTGGCAGCTGAGGTAAGTAAAAAAAAAAGCTGTTGAATCTATGTTGTGTGCGTGCTTGCCGTGAGTGTGTTTACAGGAGAGTGTGAATGGGTGTGTATGTATGAGTACGAAGGTGTGAGTGAGTGAAAGTGAACGTGAAAGAGTGTGACATCACTTCCGCTACTCCAGGCATTTTGGTGAATTGACGTTCGTGCCTGGAAATTTGTTTATAACATCTCTTCACCCATGAGTGAGTGTTTTCAAGTTTTCTTAAACACTCTCACATTTCTAAGTGTGTGGGTGCTCAACGGGTTTACATTGCCACCTTCTCTGGAACATTTTAGAAGGGTGGATGGTTTCATTTGTAATTCCACTCCCGATAGTAGAAATGTCAGCTGTTCCTCATTATGACATTAAACGTTAGAATATTTCCACCTGCAGGTCAGTTTTTGGCTCATTCGACCTTTACACGTGTGCACTAAAATGTGAATTACACACTGACTGAAGGCCCTAGTCATACAAGACCCTTGGAAGTAAAAATAAAAGTGATATTGATAGATGTTTACTATAATAGAAAGCTAAACACCTGACTTGATATCCCAGACTAAGAAACTAAGAAATTCACTACTAAGTGGTTTTTTTATGATAAAGTTGTACCTTCATTAGGACACTGCAGCCCAAAATTCTAGTCCAGTGTTTGTATGGCTGGGCTCCTCACCCTCCCTCAGTATGTCAGCAAAAGAAAGGGGTCTCAGTGGAAATTCAACTTATTGTGAACCTCAGTCCACCAAGCAACAGACCATTGTTCAATCTAAAATGTCCATTAATGTTCATTTCGAATGAAATGTCCATAATAGACCTGGAGTATGACCAATGTGATGGTCCCTACCTTGACCATGGTTTCCGTGTAGGTCTGAGCGGTCTTGGTGAATGAAGACGGCGATTTGCTGAATCCCCCCAGCAACTTCTTCAGGATGTTGGCCACGTGGAATGGGGCGTCCTTCAGATTGGGGGGGAGCTCCTCCTCCCTCAGGTACTTATGCAACTTGTTGTAGATGATGCTGGAAGTCTCAATATTGTTGTACAGGGTGGTCAAAACCTCTGGGGTCACATATTCCCGCAGGCTGACGCCGCGATCCAGGAAAAGCTGCACAAATTTGGGTTTATTCTCAACCAGAGCAAGAGTCATCACTGAGTGCAAATCCTTGGCCTGTAACAACAAAAGGATGAATGTGTCATTCAACATGGAGTGTTTCAGATGGAAACATTACTTACCTGTAATCCTGGTCTTCACTAAAGTCTAACATTTGTGTAGTCCTGCCCATGTGTGGAATCCAGGAGCACTCTTAATCTTACGTATAAATAGTAAACCTATCTATAACGACTGACCGTCTTTTGCTTTGTTGATTAGAAGAGTCAATGCCTGAGAAATGCCTATGGATCCTGGAGAGAGGAGTGGAATTAGCAAAAGTAGGGAAGATGGAGGAATACTTTTACCAGTGGGAGAGATCACCATTAGAAGTAGGCAGACCTAAAGCTAGGACTAACAAGAAAGAATTCTCAGTACATTTACATTCAAGGTAATATCATGTATTGTCAGAGGCCTTAATGCCCCGGCGAAGAGGGCAAGGGTGGTGACACTTCTGCACGAAGAGCAGGCTGAAGTGATCAGGCTACAGGAGGCACATTTTATTTTGAGGGTGGCTGGCAGACCTTTAAAAAGAAAATACCCACTACAGGTTCACACCACCAGCGCACCAACTAAAACCAGTGGTGCTCCAGTCATATTCAGAGAGGATCTAGGAGTTGCCATATTGGAAATAATAATGAATAGGCAGGTTTGATGCAACCTATTCAAAGGAAGAGTAGAGGAAAACATACTTACAAAAGAAATACTATATATGTTGAAACAAGCTTATGTAAAAGCATGCAGACATCACCCCGCAGACTGAGAGGTTCACAAAAGGCACAATATTTCCAAAAGGAGACTTCAGCCAGGTGTTAGATAACACACTAGACAGGTCAGGTCTGTCCATGGGTCAACCAAACAAGTCCGTCACAAGAAGTATGAGAAAGATTGGATGCACTCAACGGAGCCAGGCTGCATTGAACTATTCCCGTGTACACAGAACATATTCCAGAATAGACAGAATGCATCTCTCCCACCATCTCTTGAAGTCAGTGGTTGAGACAAACATGGACGCCTCACACTATACAGCTTGATCAACATCCTGTGTGATTCAAATAATGTACTGAGAGATTCAGTGAATAGGGCCTAGAAAAGATAAAAGATCAGTTGACATTCAATGCAAGCCTGAAAATATCCAAGGAGGTCCTGTGGGATGCCATCTGGGTAGTAGTGAGGGGAAAGAAGATAGCCCTTGGAGCACTAGCAACAAAACAAAACAGAGAACTGACTCAGGTCAAATTACAGACAGAAATGTAGAAAGCAGAGGAAACTCTTAAACTTAGGTTGCAATGACTAGTGCTCCAGTATTTGACATCACTCAGAGGCCCACTCTACACTCTGCTAGTAAAGAGTTGTGAAAAATCAGTTCAAGTGTTGACCACCAAGTGGTTACCAAGTGGGGAACATGAACATTGTAAGAAATTGGGTTGTTGGTTGACTGGGGTATAAGCAATTCTTATTAATGTGAGGAATTTTATATCAAGCCAATCGATCTTCCCGGCAGCCCATCTCCGATCTATAATCCGTTCTTGTGGTGTACAGTTCTTTATCCATTCTAATTTAAGCCACGAGATGGAAGCACGTTGTTGGAGGTTATGTGAGCAGATTCCAGCACTTAAATAAGTTGGGCAAACAGCTCACTTATGGAGTCAGCTGATCTGAAAATACATTTCGAAGATGATACATATTGTTGTTGGGACACAACTAAAACTTAAACTGCTGAAACAATGGGAACAGTAAAATGATTCAGATTTAAGATAAGATACTATTGTATGACATAAGTCTTAGACTGCATATATTGAACTTTATTGGGCTTTTTTGGATCTTTTGATAAGGTTATTCATTGGTTAATGGTGACGGGTCATTGGATTGGTTAACTTTATTTACTCGGAGTATGTGCAATGTGTAATGATTTTAAAAAGTACTTGGAGGGCCCCAAGGTTGTTATGGTCTATAGGTGTTTTAGTAGGTTTTAGTAGGTAGTAGGTTCTAGTAATTTAGTAGACAGGGTTACCCTTTTTCTCTTTTTCTTCCCATTTATGTATTCTCTATGGGGTTTGGATTTTTTTCTTTTTTGTTCTTTTTCTATTTTTTCTTTTTCTTTCTCTATAGCACTTACGGGTCTAATAATGATTTTGTGATTAGCTTAGCCGTAGTATTGGTACAGCTCTGAGGGGTTCAGTAATCCAACCTGGCGGTTAGTTAGTGCTCTTGCAGCAGGATGGGAAGGATAATAGTCGAGAGTATGGACAAAGAAGATGGGAGGATTTGTTGTATCCCCTTTGAGGTTCCAGGGAGGGCAGAAGGTTGATTTAGGGGGTGGAGGGTCAAGGAGAATTTGTATGACTTATAAGGACGTAAAGATATTGGGGGAGAGAATGGGGTAAAAGATTTGGAACAAAACACAGGCATTTTAGAAAGTTTTCTAAATTAGGTAGAGAATTTGAGGGTGGCATCATAACAAGACGAGGTGGATGTTAACTTATGGGATTACAATGGGAATCGGCCAGCACCTTCATATCATATCCTGGAATATTAATGGTATGTAAAGTCTAAATAAAGGAGTCTTGGCTTCTATAACCTTGGAAAAGGATGCACTTAAGGCCTCCTGTAGAGGACATACTCTTGAGTTTTACTATAGAACAATAGGAGGGAGTGAGCCTCGCTGAGACTCTTTTAAAGCTCTCCCTTAGTCAGATCGCGGCTGCATTAGCTCAAAGGATATTCAAACAAAATCTGCTGACATTAGTGAGGGCCTTGGAACAGTGGGTCGTCTAATAGACCACTCAAAGGAAAAGAATGTGGGATAGGGCCAACAAGAAGGATCCACTTACTCAATTGTCATGATTTAAAAATAATGATGCGATGGGTTGGTTGTTGCCTTTCCGTATTAAAGATAGTTTAAGTAGTAACCTTATTCAGAATATAGTGAACAAATAACTGAGCATTCTGAAATTAGAGAGGTATTTTGGAAATGTTCTTCAAACCTCTCTAGGGAGGATTGTGTAGCCTCTGTAGAATCTGTAAAAATATGTTTGGAGAAATATCAATATCAAAAGCTGACACAGGGACAGCAAAAAAGGCTGGATGAGAGGGTGACCCTGGCAGTGATTGAGAGGACTTTCTGACATCTGGCAAGTGGTAAAGTGTCTGGACCGGACCAAATTCCATTAGAATTTTATAAGATTTTTCAAGGGGCACCTATTCCGGTCCTTTGTGATCTATTTAACTCTGCAGTGTTTCTCAGTGGAGTCCCTAGCTTGTGGGGTGAAATCAATATTGTGTTTTTCCAGAAAAAGGAAAGGATCGCACGTGCTGTGGGTCCTATCAGCCAATATTTCTGATAAATGCATATTCAAAGATCTACAAGGATATTGGCCAATCGGTTATCTTCAGTCATCTCGGACCTGGTTGACCCAAATCAACATGAGTTTATTCCAGGCCCCAATAGGCCTCTCATGTAAATATGGCTCATGTAAATATGGCTTTGGACAGCTTTGGAGTTGCATATGTGGAGCAAGAACCCACCAGGGTGATCGTGTTGGATGCCCTAAAGCTGTTCAACAGGGTCTTTTGGCAGTTCCTCTGGGCAGTCATGAGCAAGGTTGGCTTTGGCCGAGGTTTTATATCACAAGCTAAACATTTTTATAGTGGATTAATGGCAAGGGTCTTGTGTGGGGGTGCTCTCTCACACCCAATTTGTATCACCAGGGGCACTTGGCAGGGTTGTCCTCTCACCTCAATTGTTTGTCCTCTACTTTGAGCCATATGTTTAAGCTTTACAAAGATTGGACGCCATATGCTCCTTATGTCTGCATAGTATTAACCTGAGAGTTTTGGCCTATGCAGGTGATGTGTCCATCTTGATGTCTTCTCCAGCTGGGACACTGGTAGCTGTTGAAGAACTAGTGTGAACATTTGGTAATCCTCAGGCTACAGGCATAATGCCAACAAAACCAGGTCATTACTAATGTCCCCACCTTGGCATTAGGTGCTAGGAAGATTCAATTTGCAACATACTTGGGGGTAGAACTGACCTTACATTATTTTTAAATAATGCCAAATTAAATGACCACCCTTCAGAAATATTTAGGAAGTGGAACAGGTTGCATTTGGGCCTTACTGGAAGATGTAATATCAAGAAGGTGGTTATACTTCTGTGTTATTTATATTTACTTCGACGTATAACTCTTTATTCCCCAAAGCCTTTTTCAAGAAGATCGAAGCTAGTTAGCAGAAGTTTATATGGAGCAATAAGAAAGCTCAGTGTAATATACAGCATCTTCAACTAACCCGAGGGAGTGGTTGTATGCCCTTATTGGCCTTATGGCTCTATTATATGGCAGTCTTTATATTTCGTCTCACAGCATTTATGGGTAGGAAGAAAAGACTGTTTGGTAAGATATTTCCCGGCTACTTACCCTATGGGAAGCTATTACACCATTCACAGGTTTAACAGATGCAGCATATTTCAAGTGGACTAGATTTAAAACATTATGGGTATAGCATCAAATTTGGGTTTATATTAGGAAATGATTTGGCATTACTCCTTATAATCAATACATACTTCAGGTCCATAATTCACACAGGTTTGGTGGCATAAATCTGTAAATGACTGTGCACTAGAAATCTTCATCTTAGAAGGTGCCAGCCGGTGTTCAAGACTGATGCCAATTTGGGACCCGATAAGAGCTTGGATGTCAGAGACTCTATCTGGCCGCGACTCATCTTGTCATTGAATTGGATCAGTCGGACCTTCTTTCGATTGAAGTCTGTATGCCCTTTATGATGCCCACTGCACTTTGTAATTATTATTATCTTTAATATTATGACATCCTTAATGTGATATGGTGAGTTTTTCACTCTGTATTATACATTTCTACACTGTGATGTTCCCCATATAAAATAAAAATGTGAATGGCCTTGATAGCACTTGAGGAAGAGAAGATTTTTGGCATGGTTCATTAGAATGAAAATAGCCTCCTTACAATCACTTAACACCACAAGTCAGTATTTAATGCACCCAGAAGACTAATGCTGGAGTTTGTCGCACAAATGGAAGGGAGGTGTGGGGTTCCCGGACACACAGAGTACTCGCCAACATTCCATGACCAAAATGAGGTAGGATTGTTCAGTATTCAAACATACTATTTATCATTATGATTTCACCATGAAAAAAGGCATCACACGACCTTCACACGGACAATGATATCACGTGAGATGACATCAATGCCATAAATCAGATCACAGGAAACACCAGTGGGGTCTTTGGTAAAGAGGGCATCATCAAAGGGTACTAGGCTAAACTGACATGAAGTATCCTATTGCACCCCATTGACATTTGCCAGTGGCCAAGCCATTTAATATCAATTCTTTACTCACAGACCCATATGTAGTCTTCAGTCTCACCCTTGACTTTATCAACCACTATTTCTGGCTCTGCTTAACACCATTGAGTGCATTTATTTCCCTACAAGGTTTCCAGTTTCACCCTACCTGACTCAAGCATAGTGCTCACAAAGAGTGGAACTATCTTTATTTGCCTCTGCCTTTAAAGTGAGGAGGAGTGAGAGAAAGAAGAAAGGGAGCGAGGGAGACACATGTATTGCGTGAGAAATTGTGGTGTTGGTTGACTGGGGTGTGAACCCAGGTCAAGCAACAGCCACAATTCCTGGCAGGACAAACCTCAAAGTCACTAAATTAACCCATGCTTAACCCTAGGTAGCAGCTGTTTGTTTTTTAGGACTGTTGAACAATTTAAAATTTTAATGAATATAATGTATAAAGTTATTGTATACGTTAATAAGGTACCCTGCATGTCTTGCAGCTCGTCTACTTGTCACCGATTCAGGGGCTGTGTGGGTATGAGAGTGTGTGTGTGTGTGAGACTCACGGTCAGGGCCGGACTGGGAACCACAACCGGCCCTGGCAAAGTGCTGGCAAAGTGCTCGGTCGGCCCCCCCTCACCACTCAGGGGGGTTGGAGGGCCCGCCGAGCTCTTTGCCGGGGTCGGTTTTTGGCCGTTTTTGGTACAGGGCCGATTTTGCAGCTATGCTGCAAAAAACGTCCTTGTAACAAAAACGGCCCCCAGGGGGACCAAACCGGCCCCTACCCGTGAGGCGCACGGGGGGATTCCGGACCTGCTCACGGTGCTATGGGCCCCACCGATGAGTAAAAATAAGTTGTTTCTGGATTGGTGATATAGATAGAAGGTTTTGTGGAAAACGCGCTGCAACAGATTTCTTGGTAGCAGAGTTATGGTTTCTATCGGTCAGTTTGGAGATGAATGATTATTGATGTTTTATGTTTAACACTATATGTTGAGTTTGTATCACGTTGTATGTAGTCGGAAATTTTGAAGCTTCTAGGAAGTAGGGTGTGGATATATGTGACAAGGTAGTAACATGGAATTGTGCACTGTCTGGTTTCAATATTGTGATAACACAGGAAGGTGTTATGTTAGGGAATTCTTGTGTGAGTCGAGTTGAGTGAATAGCGATAGGTATTCTTGTGAAAGTCTGGCCTTAATGCTCAGGAGCAGTATAGTCCTAACATGTGTTTTATCCCCAAAGAAACAGGTTTGATATTTGCTTGTTAGAAGGGTAAAGTAGAGGGAAGTGCTACTTTATCAGCGAAACGAAATTCTGTGGTAGGGTAGATGTAAGCACTGCCTATTGGAAATACAGAATTCTTGTATGCTTGAATAAACTATCTCTTTGGTTTAGTGAAACAGACAATGGAAATGTGTTTTGTGTTGTAATTAACGGATTTTATTAGCGAAAAGTTTATAAATATAGTGCCGATAAATTTTGTAAAGGAGGGGTCAGCAGAAGTGAGAGCAGAGCTGACATCAGCAAGAGTTGCGCTGGGATTGGCTAGTCGCTGGAGACGTAAACTATTCTGATTGGTGCATTAGTGTGAATCGCGCTGGGATAGGGCCATGTGATTGTGACGTGAACTATTCTGATTGGTGCGTTAGTGTGTTCCGCATTGGGATAAGGCAAAATATCAGAGTAGATTGAAGGGAAGTGTATGACTTTGTTTTGGAGAGAAAAATTTGTGAAAAATGGTTTATTATTATGAGCCAGAAAAAGAGAAACCTTCATGGTTTAAGAAGAACAAGAATCTTTTTAAGAAAGACAAAGAAAGATTCACCAGAGAGGGAAAAGTGTTTCCTCCGCCAAAAACGCCTGCGTCATATATGATGACGAAATATGGCTATCATACTTGTATTTGGCTAAAACAATTGGGTGAAATATACAAAAATGACGGAGTGTTGGCATTTCCAGTAGTAGGTTTATTTAGCACTGTGGTGTTATAGAATTTAAAAGAGAAAATGATTAAACTTGTACCGAAACCTAGACCAACACAATTTGAAGCTTTGATGGAATGGGAAGATGAGATGTATGAGAGAGAAAGAGAGAGATTCTGAGATACAAGAGAAAACCAATATAGTCCAGGAAAATTTTGGGAATCCACTCACGAGAGTAGGATGAAAAGATGGGGGTGTGCTGATATGTGGGATGGTATGTATCTTGTCAGAACGGTGGATGAGATAGTGGGAAGAAAATGTACAGAGAAAAGAAAACATGCAATACCAGGGCCCGATTCACAGAACTAACTTAAGACAAAATCCTAAACTTACTACCATTTTGGTATTCACAGAAGCCACTTACTCATTTTGGTATTCACAGAAGGCACTTACTCATTTCGGTATTCACAGAAGTTAGGAGTCCTAACTTTAGGACTCCTAAATGCCTTCTGTGAATACCGAAAGTCTCAAAGTTAGGATTTTTCTCAATTTAATAGCAGTAAAGATAGGACTCCTAACTTTAGGACTCCTAAATGCCTTCTGTGAATACCAAAAGTCTTAAAATTCAGATTTTTCTCAACTTTACTACTAGGATACATGACCTCTTTGGGATCCCCAATAAGAAATGGTGAGTTTGTGAAAATGTTGCTTGAGGCGATACAGCTACCTAAAATGATTGTGGTTGTAAAGTGTGCTGCTCACCAAAATGGAGATGATTACATCACTGAAGAAAACAACTTTGCAGATGCTATAGCTCAATATTGTGCTAGGCACATGACATCCATGAATCGGGAAAGGGAAAAAGAACATGTTTCATGTCTTTTAATGTTAACTAACATAGTTGAAACTTGGCAGGTAGTGAGACAATTACAAGAAGAAGCGAGTGATGAGGAAAAAGATAGATGGATAAAAGCAGGTTGTAGACAAACAGAGGAAGATTAAGTTTGGGTTTACAGGGATGAAAGACCAGTCATGCCTGATAGCATGATCTCTAACAATGCACACATGGGCAGAGATGCAATGATTAGACTCTTCAAACAAACTTGGTATAATCCTAAGTTTTGCATCATGGCTGAAAGCCTATGTCAAAGATGTCTTATATGTCAGCAGCTGAATCCAGGAAGAAAATCAGTTGTAAGTCTAGGATCCATAGGACAGGAGGGAGGTCCTTTTACCGGAATGCAGTTAGACTTTATTGAAATGCTCCCATGTAACCGATTCCGCTATGTTTTAGTGATTCTCTTGCTGGGTGGAGGCATATCCAACCAGGAGAAATGATGGAGCTACTGTAGTAAAACTCATGTTAAGAGAATTAATTCCCAGGTATGGATTTCCAGTGACGATTGAAACAGACACAGGAAGTCACTTTCAGAATGAGATTATTCAATTGATATGTGAGGCATTTAACATTCAACAGACATTGCATTGTGCCTACAGATCAGAGGCTTCTGGGGTGGTTGAACATGTAAATGGAACAATAGGAACAGACTTGGAAAAATGTGTTGAGCCACAGGACTCAAATGGCGGGATGCTTTGCAACTTGTTCTAATGACCTTAAGAAGCATACCTGACAGGAAAACAGATTTGAGTCCTCATGAAATACTGATGGGACGAGTAATGAGACAAGCATTTGTACCTGTCAACAAACTGCTTACTATAACTGATGATCTTATTCTGGACTATTGTAAAGGATTGGCTGATGTGGTACATTCTGTGTTTCACCGGGTTGGAACTGATATGTGTACTCTTGAAAGACACCCAGCTCATGATCTGAGTCCCGGATAATGGTTACACATAAAAATCCACAGGAGAAGAAATTGTCTGGTTCCACGTTGGGACAAACCACGCCAAGTGATCCTGGTTAGCACCACAGAAGTGAAGTATGCAGGTGTGAAAAAGTGGATCCATGACAGCCATACAATCAAAGTTCCAGAACCTAAAGATCAACATGTGAGTCGACATCTGGAAGAAACAAATACTTTCTGACACAGAAAGTGAAACAGAAAGAATTCCAGATTCGGAAGCTCGACCTGTAAGTCGACATCTGGAGATATCAGACACAAGTTCAGCATCAGAAGCAGAGACTGAAATAACTGAAATTCCAGATCTTGAAGATCGACCTGTAAGTCGACATCTGGAAATATCGGATCCAGTTTGGAACCTGAGAAAGAACAAAGTAAAACTGGTGAAATCGAGAGCACTGTAAATCAAACAGAAAGTTCTTGGAGATAAAATATTGATATCGAGACTGGGTTAATAGAAATAATTCATGGTGAGGATGAGACTCCAAGCACCAGTTATGGAAAAATTCCTCTAGAAAGAACTGAATTAACAAAAGAGGATCAAGATGCAGTTGTAGTTTATTAGGAATGAACTTTACTCAACATGTGCACAAGGCTACTCATGCCAAGGGGCACATTCTGGACCAGGTCTAGACCTCTAATATAGAAATTTCACCTCCTCTAGTCTCTCCCTGTACATGGTCCGACCATGATTTTATTTCCTTTACTATGGCTTATACGCCTTTCACTTCATTGCCCCCGGCTGGCAATTTTGCAGCCAGGAACTGGAAACAGGCCAATCTGGATGACTTTCATGCACTTCCAACAGCCACCTCTCCCAATGAACCGGCCTCCATCTCCCTTCAGGCCTCCAACCTTGACCGCTGCTAGAAGCAGCCAGCGACAAGGTAGCCCCTCTGAAAAAGATCCAACTTAAGCACCCCCACGACGCCCAATGCTGGTTTTCCGACGATCTAAAGAAGAAAAAACTGGCACTTAGACAAGTGGAGCGCCATTGGCGGCGTGCCTATGCCCTTTTGGAGAGAGCAGTTTATGTAGCCTTGCTAAGAAACTATAAAGATTCTATCCTCAAACCTAAATCTGCCTATTTTTCTAAAAAAATCACAGACTCATCCACCAAGGCTAAAGATATTTTTTCAATTGTCAATGAGCTCGCACAACCTGATAGGGTGACGGCTAAACCCGTCCCCTCACAAACACTCTGCGACTCCTTGAACTCGTTTTTTATTGACAAAATTACCCTGATCAAGGAGTATATCCCCATTCCCATCTCTCCCCCCACCCTCCCCGTAATTTGTAAAAATCCTTTTACGCTCGAACAAATCCCTTTGATCTCCAGAGAAGAATTCCTGACCCTACTGAACAAGGTGGGATCTGGCTCTCCTAAGGATTGCTGCCCTCCCCATATTCTAAAAGAGGCTTTTCTCACCTGCCCCGACTCGCCGCTTTCACTCCTTAATAACTCTCTTAAAACAGGCATTGTTCCAGACACTTTTAAATGCGCCGTGGTTGTCCCAATACTGAAAAAACACAATGCCGACCCTCTGGTGACAAGCAACTTTCGCCCTATCTCGTTGCTCCCCTACCTTAGCAAAATATTAGAGGCCCATGTCACGAACTGCTTCAGCTCATTTATTGATCACTCCAAGTTTCTCGACTCCCGGCAGGCGGGCTTTAGGCCTGTCCACTCCACGGAATCGGTCATCTTGGCTGTCTTGGATGAACTTAGGAGAGGTGCTGACAAAAACATCACCCAGGCCCTGGTGCTTTTAGATTTATTGGCGGCTTTCGACACGGTCGATCATGAACTCTTGATTGACTGTGTCGCCAATGCTGGCATCCGTGGCCTGGCCCATAAGTGGATCATCTCCTACCTACACGGTCGCTCCCAAGCTGTCAGGTTGGACAATTTTGTGGCAGGGAATACAAAGCTGACCTGTGGGGTACCTCAGGGCTCTGCCCTATCGCCCCTTCTATTTAATCTACATATGCAACCCTTGATGGTGTCTTTACGTAATAGCCCAGCCACAACTTTCAACTACGCTGATGATCTTCAGTTGATATTCAATATAGACTCTTCTATCACATCCATTAGTAATTTTCAATCCACCATGACTTCCATCAATTAAAGCTCAACCCTGATAAAACTGATCTCGTCCTCAAAGGGGGTCCACAAACCCTTGGAATTCCAGTTTCTGGCCTCCATCTTTGGGTACTCCTCCTCAACCAGTCAACTCTGTAAAGAGCCTTGGAGTTATCATCTGTAGGGACCTGTCCTTGAAACCCCAAATCAATGTGGCAGTTTCCTCCTGTTTTTTTCATCTGCGCAGTATCCGAAAAATCTGCAGGTTCTTGACCACAGAAGCCCTCATCCTCGTCATCTTGGCCATGATCACTTCTCGCATTGATTATGCGAATGCTCTCTATGTTGGAATACCAGCATACCAACTTCATCGCCTACAGCTCGTTCAAAATCAGGCAGTTTGGCTAATTTTTCGCCAACCAAAGCATCAACATGTTACACCTCTGATGAAGAGCCTTCACTGGCTCCCAGTAGCCAAACGTTGTGTATTCAAGCTGGGCTGTACCATCTTCAAGGCCTTTCCGGGTCAAGGCCCTGCCTTCATTTCTTCCAGAATCCAACGTTATGTTCCTCTTCGTGAACTCCGGTCCTCTCACCTCCAACTGCTTACTGTTCCCACCTTTAAACGGAAAAAACACGGTGGACTTAGGTTTTCTTTTTTGGCTCCCCGTTTCTGGAACTCCCTTCCCAATGAGCTGAGATGTGCAACACACTAGACCCAATTCAGAACTCTTCTGAAAACTTTCCTTTTTACACAGGCATATGAATAAACATCTCAAAGCCCCTTACTTCCGCAGTCCTTCTGTTTTAGCGCCATGAAACCGCTTGGTGGAAGTGCGCTTTAGAATTTTTAATAACATAACATAACATAACATTGTAGAACCTGAAATCATAAGGTTCAAGATAAGAAGAAGCGGAATGAGATCTGAAACAGAGTCTGATGAAAGTGAAGGAGAAATAAATCAAAGAAAAAGTCCAAGGAAAAGAGCTTGGAAAGTTGAACGTGAGATAATAGAGACTGAAAATAAAAAGCCAAGAAAAGGAGATAAGTGGCCTAAAGAAATTAAAGGTCCAACATTCAAAATAATAAATGTGAATACAAACCAAGAGGAACAAGTAAATGAGATAACAAGTCAAGAAGATCAAATAAAAGAGAATAAAGAGCATTTACAAAGACCAAAAAGAGTAAGGAGACCTAATCTGAAATATAAATCACCTGAATGGACTTATATTGCACAGCCTGATATTGAGGAAGTGGAGAGCAGTCAAGAGAACCAAGGTGAAATTTGTGAGTAAAAGTGACTATAAATAAACTGTGATCATACTGAGAGACTGGAGGATGCTAAAATAAAGAAAGTGGACAAAATCAAAAGTTGAAGAACTGAAAAGAAAGGATTTAAAAAGAGCAGTTGGCTCAAAGGACATACTTCCAAAAGTGTGAAAAAGAGACATTACAGAATAAAAAAGATAAAGAGCACTTGGCTCAAAGAACATATTTCCTAAGTGTGAAAAAAATGCCTGAAATGACAATAGAAGATCTAGATGTGGCTTTTTATGTAAATGGTGTAGAATGTGGTTTTATTGCACAGGTTTATTAATGTTCATATGGTTCATTTTAGCCATAGTTATTCCATTTAGACTGAATTCAGAACGTTTATCTGAAACGAATAACAACATAAATAGTGATAAGACACATAATTTGATGAATGATGTAAAAATTGTGGATGATACTGAGCTTCATAGAGATAGATAAATTGCTTTACGAGTATGTTGAGACTATGGATATACGTGACTGCTATGTTTGTATGCAATTACCTGCGTCTGTATCAGAGGGTGTAACCAAGGGGTAATGAGTACTTTTCATTTTCTTTGCTTAAAATGTATTAAATAGTGTTTTAGAATGTACTTACATAATAAATTCTTCGCAATATAAAACTTTCTTTAATGAATCCAGATAACATTCTATAAAATATAAACTCGAGTTTGTGTTTATTAAAGTAAAAGTCATTACGATTAAATGATTAGAAGTTATAGGAATATTGTGATTGAGCTGGACTTAATCGCCATCAACTGATTCCTACTAGTTTGGTCCATCGACCAAAATAGCGGAGTACCTTGATGTTTGTTCTTTATGACTGATGAACAATTTAAAATTTTAATGTATAAAGTTATTGTATAGGTTAATAAGGTACCCCACATGTCTTACAGCTTGTCTACTTGTCACTGATTCAGGGGCTGTGTGGGTATGAGAGTGAGTGTGTGTGAGACTCACGGTGGTATGGGCCCCACCGATGAGAAAAAAAAGTTGTTCCTGGATTGGTAATATAGATAGAATGTTTTGTGGAAAACGCGTTGAATCAGGTCCACAGAAGGTGGACACACGTTAGAATAATTAAGCGCGGTTGAGGGCGCCCCAGTACTTAGGTTAAGAGAAGTCAGTAGGGGGAAATCATGATAAATTGAAGCCTAGTAAAGCAACTACCAAGGGTGGAACAATGTGACCCAACCCATTGTGGTCGCTCTTAGGCATATGACAAACATAAAGAGGAACAGCTGGTATCTCCAATGTTAAGGAAATCCATATTGGACATTCATTTATATTATTGTTATATATGTTAATATATAAATGCCAGCTTTGTGATTTTATGCTAAATGTGTTTCATTCTTTTGAATATATTACATTTTCATGTGCATGCACCATAAACTGTTAGTTGCGTATGAGCTATATATTTTTTTTAAAACATTTAAGTAACATTTTGCACTTATAATTGTGCATAATGTCTGCGTCTCCACTATATTATATTGAGTGTGTTTTTGGAATAAATGTTTTCAGGACACATTTAGGTTCGTACACAGGTGACTGATAACTTTCATAAAATCTCTTGCAGAATATAAAGCATATTGTTGATGAGAGTAGGCTCAGAGTAATTATGCAGGCTCTAGAAATGTCAAAGAATCCATGGTGTAGGGGGTCCCTCTGTTTGTATAATGTATGGATCTCTCCCCCTATGTCCTTTACAGGATCACTCCCCATTCTGTGCTATCCCTTCCATCCAAAAGCCACGTCTAGGGACCTCTCACTTGCCAAACCCCACCTTCATGTTCTTGTCTAGTTTGTAGACACCACTGTGTTGTTCTTCAGATCAGTGCAGTACTTCTCTGCTTCCTAATTAGGTTTCTGCCTTATGAGTATATCTATACACAACTATACATGAATACAAGCAAGATGGTTATCATTTTGCTTATGAGTCAGTAAAGTGGGTGCGCCAGAACTGGTTGTGTCAGTAAGATGGCGTCACTGGCCACAGGGGCGCAGTGACACGTCACAATAGCCTCAGTGTTTGCAATGATACAGAAAGGAGGCACTATGCATTGGGGCGGACAGGTGAACGAGTGACCACAAGGACACCATGGAAATAGAAACAAGGCCTGTTGTGTCCACTGCTCAGGCTACTTCGCTTACCTTCCACTGCCAGTCACTGGAAAAAATGTCTTGTGCGATGTGGATTCTGTTCCAGGACACGGCCAGCGTCAGCTGATAGTCCCAGTTCTTGCTACCAAGGCTTTGACTGGCTAAAGAAAACAGAGAGGAGAAGAATAAATTCAACAGGGAAGCAAAACCTTAGAGAGGGCTTGTTCTAGGTCTAGATAACAACATTACAGAGTTAAATAAGGGGACCATCTTTGACTAGTTTGTTCATCTACATTAAGTAGGTATCGCTAATATAAGATACTATTTTAATATTCCTTTCTTCCTCTTTCTCTTCACATACTTGATACCAATAGAAAATACATAGTTTTTCATTTATTAGTACAGTTCTTAAGCCTTTCCAGTCTCTAAAATTTGTATGATAATATAAAAATCTGATTTGTAAGTATATTAGTAACAATTTTGTGTCTATTTGTATCTGCTACGAATTTATTTAGATTATAATATGCAACAATATTAACATACATGAACGGAGAGTCCTTACAGGCCCAGCATAGGCAGTCGCCATCTTTGCATGGCTAAACAAGTATGGCTGCTCTTCTTTGTCTGGCACCGGATGTTATATTATGTGTGGTCACACCTCAGGTGCCGGATAGGTTGTGGTTAGGCACTGACATACACACTCAGACACATATACTCACACATGTGTACGCCCGCGTCTCACCACACATGGGAATGAAGCCCTCAAGAGGTCCATGTGGGGTCTGGCTGCAGAGCTGCTCTCCAACTACTTCAAGAGACCTGCTCCAGTGGACAAGGCCCTTGGGGCCCCAGTTGGCCCCATAATACTGGAGGTCTTACACTGGAGACCTGTCCAAGCCTGGATCCAACTCAGACTCTGCAGTCTGGTCAATGTGGCCATGAGCTACAAACCCCTCTTCTAAGAGGACCTAATAACTAACCCTGGAGGCTTGAGAGGGCTCTGAAGGAGAGGCCTGCTGCTGCTGCTGGAACCATTGATGTTCAATCTACCATAACTCCTTAGCAATTCTTCTCGGTGCAGCCACCTCTTTCTGCAACTCTCTCGACTCCAAATTAAAGCCACATATGACTCCTAGCCTTCTGGAAATGCCTCCAAGCAATCTACTTAAAAAAGACCTGCACCTAGCTAAAAGTACCTAATGATGGCCCATCTAGGCCCTTCAACATATACAAATTAATAGTAAAAGGATGTATACCGTGGTTTACTCTTCTCTACTTTGTTCTGCTATTTATCTAACACTCCACCATGATGTACCCTAGTCTAAGTTAGAACATTCCATTGTAAAGTGCCCTACACCTGTTCTGATCTAGTTATGCTTCATAAATGGTTAAAATAAAATACCTTATTCGTAGACAGTGCATTGCTGAACTCTCCCAACCCAGTGCACAGAGGAGATCATAAGCCTATCGAAGTGCAGGAAAGGAAGCCCTTCTACCCATAAAGTCTGTGCGACCAAGTAAGGCCAGGGCTCACAGCAGCCTTTTCCCATGAATTTGCAAGCAGTCTCATTAGCTTGTTTAACTTCCTCTGAGGGGGCTTAAGGGTTAAGCCCACTAATCAAAAGGCTTTTTTCAGGTTAATTCTCAAACCAGGAAAAAACCTGGGATCTGTGAGTCATATAGGTCCCTTTGCCATAATAAATGCTGATGCTAAACTTTTGAACAAAGTGCTCACGAGTAGATTAGACAAGATCTTACCAGTCCTAGGGAACCGGGCAAGGTGGGCTTTGTGCAAGGCAAAGAGGGCTCAGATAACAGCTACAAAGTTGTCCATTTTTAGGCCCAGTGGCTTTTAAATATGGAAAGCATTTGGTTGGGTGATATGAAAAGCTACTGGAGGCAGTATTTTTAAAAATATATATTTTTATTAAAATTTTCTGTAATACATTACAAAGACATTGATTAATAGAAGCACACAGTGGCACCTTCAGAGCGACTTCGGCATCATATAAGAACAACATTGGCGGATAATCTAGTAACTGTTTCAGAGTCTTACACATTTGGTGGGAGCATGTTCCAGCTGCATAACCCACAAATCCAGGACAAGAGATCACTGTGAGGCAGATAGTGACAACCCATAGCCTGCCAACCATGGCTTCATACTTTCCAGAACTTTTTGGGGCAGCCCCGTGCTTTATAAGTCATCTTTTCCCCCAACATATACATATCCATACTTTTTCCCCATTCCGTCAGGGACGGGATCACCACCGTCCCCCATGCCTTGGCCAAGTCACTTTTCGCCAACACCAATCCCAATTGAAGTAAGGTTAACTTTGGTTTAGGGAGATCAATGTCAGTGGATATGCCCAGCAATACGAACTGCGGACTGAATGGTATTGTCTCCCCCAGGACTGCACCCAACCTTCCCAGCATACTGGCCCAATACTGTTGAATCTGTGGGCAGTACCACACCGTGTGAAGAATTGTACCCCGCGACACTCCACATCGCAATCAGTCTGGTGTTTCCGCCCTCCCTATACGATGTAGGCGCGCCCTATCATAATATGCTCTGTGCAGGTATTTAAATTATATCAGTCGGAACCTGGATTTAATAGCCACCTCGCGTGGGTGCTTCAGTGCCATTTCCCAATCTAGGTCTTCCATCTCACCTAACTCTGCTTCCCATTTCGCCCTCAACTTCAGTAATGTGTCCGGCTTATTGTTAATTATCGTCCTATAGGTCCATGAAACCGCTTTCTCTGCAATTTCTCCCATTAGTAGTCACCCCTCCAGCGGTGCATATTCCGGAATGTCGTTAGTGTCTACTGGAGGCAGTATTGCTCAAATTTGGACTAGGCCCGAAAATAAGGGGGTGGCTCCTATCAAACTTTCGACCCCCCAGAAGAATGGATATGGGTAAACAGCGTAAACTCAGATAAGATGCAGCTTCAGATGGTAATCAGGTAGGACTATCCATTGGTGCCAACCCTCTTTGCCCTTTCAATACGATCCCTGGCGGCCCACACACAGGCAAACAATGAGATAAAAGGCATTAAGATTGAGTAGAATACACAAACTTAGCCAAGCCCCGGAAGTACTTATTTCTCTCACAGTACCTTAGGAGTCATTGAAATGTTTTGAGAAGTTTGACTGTAAAGAATTGGATTATTGGCTGGGGGAGTTGAAACCCAACTGAAGGAGCAAGCACAATCCATGTCAGGGTGATTCACAAGCAAACACCAAAAGAACCTATGCTCAACCCCCTGGTAGCTTGGCACAGAGTGGTCAGGCTTAATTTAGAGGCAATGTTAATGTTAATGTTAAAAGCACACGAATACCCGGAGGTGTCTTGACGCTGAGGAAACAGAAGCCCACATAACGTCTCGTCCTGGAACAACCAGGTCTTTAAGCCGTGCTGCTGTATTTTGGACCATCTGAAGCTTCTGTAGACACTGCTTCTGAATATTCAGATATAGCCTGTTGCAGTAGTCCAGTTTGGACTGGATGAGAGATGTTACCACCATTTTCCTAGTCTCCGTGGGGATGTACTGGAGGATCTTCCTTATTTTCTTTATAAGAAAGTGTGAAGCGGAGACAATAGCATTGGTCTGCTGAGAGAGTGTTAGTTTATTGTCAATCCATACACCCAAGTTCTTGACTTTGGCTGCTGGTTTAGGTGGTACTCCCATCTCTGCGGCCACCACAGATTGCCCAGGTTGGCTTAATATTTACAAAAATCAAGACCTCTGTTTTTTCAGAGTTAAGTTTCAGGCAATGTGTACTTATCTATCTGTTTATTGTACACATGCAAACATGTTTTGAAACTGTTGGAAAAGAGGGGTTTGATGTTTATATGCAGCCACCACAATCTGAGTATCGTAGGCGTACGATGTCAGGCTAAACCCAAAGTGCCGAATCAGAGAAGCTAGTTCAGAGACATAAACATTAAACAGGGAAGGGCTTAAAGAGGAGCCCTGTGGCAATCCACATGGCAAGGTGTAAGATACTGAGTTGAAACCATCAACTGACACTGTTGGTCTCCAATCCTTAAGAAAGGTGGACAATAGGGCCAGGGCTGTGGCCCCGACCCCAAGTCTCTCCAGCCGCTGTTGCAAAAGGACGTGAACAACAGTGTCAAAAGTGGCGGACAGATCAAGGAGCACAAGGGCAGCTGTGTCTCCTCTGTCCAATGCGTAAACTATATATGCAGGACTGTAACACAATGAAAACACATCATAACAGGATCCCACACTAGTTTGTAGTTTGGAAAAATTGTGTATTTCTTAATGAATAGAAAAATACCAAAACAACAAAAATCCAATCAGTATAACTGTAGAAATGCAGGTTTAACCCCTTCAGTGCTAATGACAAGGGTAACTCGTCATGGAGTTTCCATTGATTTCAATGGAAAGTCAATGGAGGTCCATGAACACCCTTAGCAGCCAAGTGGTTAAAGACTTCAGTGAAAATAGCGGCAAAAAGCACCACAAAGCGCCAATTGTGGATTTCTGGTCACGAGGGACTGGGACAGAACCTCAGCATGACTGGTTACAGTGACCCAGTTAGGCTCACTGAACAAGAGTAACTTAAATCCTGGTTTGCAGGACATTGCGATGTCCCGCGCTGAAGATGTGTGCACAGCCGAGGCGATGCTTCGGTTCCGAGGATCTATGGTGTTGCGTTGCGACGTCCCACGGCTTTACAGAGGATCCCGTCTACATTGGATGTTAAGTCTTTTGTCGAGGAAGAGTCATGCAGCTGCGGAGATGTGTCAGTTCAGCAGAGCTATGAGACTGTGAAGCGAAAACCTGCACTGACATCAAGGCTGGTGCTGTCCACGTGAGGGCCTGCCAGTGAAGCTTCGCACAGCGGCAATTCTGATGCAGCCGCTGAGGCTGATGTGGAGTCCTTGCACTGGGCAAACCCTTGTAGCAGAAATGGTGTGTTGTTCAAAGGCAATGCACCGGTCCTACTGGAGATGCACCACAAAGAAGATGTGTTGCTTCCTCTGAGTCCCCAGATGGGCTGGTGGAGCACCTTCAGGCCCACTTCCTAGGGCCAGGACTGGGTGCCATCACTTGGCAAGTTAGGATTGACATGGGACACAGTACTAGGTTCAAGGTTGGTGGAGTCTTCTTTCCCTGAGGCTCTAGTGAGGAGGCAAACCAACTAGCCCATGGAGCCACTGGTTCAACAGATGCATGTCCAGTTCTTCTCACCCAGGCAAGAGGGCAGCAAGGAAGCATAGCACAGCAGGAAAACAGCCCTTCAGAGCAGAAGTCCAGCAGAGTGGCAGTGCTCTCAGCAGAACAGTAGTCCTTCTTCCAGGCAGAGCATCTACAGGCTCAGATGAGTACTGAAGGGTTGGCGTCTCGGGGATACAAGATTTATATTTGGGCCTTCCTATGAAGTGGGAGAGGCTAAACCTGCAGGGGGTTGGCAGCCCTTTGGGCAGAGGCATGACAAAACCTATTGAAGTGTAGGTAGGGCTGTGCCCAGCTCTGCCCTCCCATCCTGCCAGTGACAGCCGATCCAGGCACACCTAAACCCTCTATTGTGTGTGGATGTCTAGGAGGAATACACAAAGTCCAACTATCAGCTACAACCAGTCCTGTGACCCAGAGACAAGCTGCAAGCACTAAATATCCGTAAATGGACATTCATTGAATCTTTCTAGTGGTCCTCTGCCAAACATTATGGAGTGCTTTGGAGCCTGGGAAGGTATCATTGTGATGAGAACAGCATGCAGCACCCTTTTCTCACCTTTCAGGAGAGCCTGGAGGATAGCCATATCGATGTCCTGAGCACCTTTGGTGTCTGCATTAAAGATGGTGAGAAGGTGGCTCATGCCAACAATGTCCTGGATCTAGGAAATTAGAAAAAACATAAGGTAAGAGAGTGGGATGCGATGTCAGAGAGCGAATGGATGAGGTGAGTGAGTGAATGAGGGTGCTGATGAGTGAGCAATGAGCTCACTGAGTGAGTGGCTGAGGGCGCTGATGAATGAGTGGCTGAGTGAAGATGTGCTTAACAAGCAAGTGCATATATGAGCAAATACGTAGGAGGTTGAGTGAGCAATGTGCTTAATAAGTGAGTGGGTGAGGAAGTTGAGGAGTAGGTGGAAGATTGAGATCAGTGAGTAAATGAGGGATCAAATTAGTGGGAGGATGAGTGAGCAATGTACTTAATAAGTGAGTGGATGAGTGAGCAGATTAGTGGATGGTTGAATGAGAGATGGGTTTATTGAGTGACTGGATGACTGAGGGAGCAGTGGTTGATTAAGAGATGTGCTTTATGAGTGAGTGGATGATGGAGCAGATGAGTGCCTGAGGAAGTGTGTGGTTGAGTGAGGGATGTGTTGAACATGTGAGTAAGCAGATTAGTGGGAGGTTGAGTGAGTGATGTGTTTATTGAGTGAACAGAAGAGTGATTGAGGGAGCAGGTGGTTGATAAAGTGCTGTACTTAACAAGTGAGTTGTAGATGGAGCCGATGAGTGAGTGGATGAGTGAGCGAGGAACTACCTGGCTAAGTGAGTGATCTGTTTAAAAAGTGAGTGAATACTAAGCATGGGCGTAAAATCCGCTCCGCTCGCGGATTTTTCGGATTTTCGGCAAATTCGCAATCCGCGAACGCTCGCGAATTTGTCAAAAATCCGTGAATCCGCTCGCGGCGGATTTTTTGCTTGGTTGCGGCGCGCGGCGTGGTGCACGGCGTTCACTTTCCGTCATTTTAGCGTTTGCCGAGTTGTTTTTCTTTGCGAGTGACGCGCCATTTTAGATCTTGCTGTGTGTTCCCGCGGGAGTTTGTCGCCCGCGAATACGTACTCGCGGCTTGCCACCTTGCACAGCACACCTCGCGAGAGTTCGCAATTGCGAACACGTAGTTGCGGCGGAAAGGAACAATCTCGCACTTGCGAAATAGAGATTTTGCAATTTCGCACAAGAAAATCACCAGCAAACAGGATAAACCTTCAGAAAATTATGATTTTTATCAGAATCACTCCTCAGGTTGACATTTGCATGGCCTTTTTTTTTGCAAGGAGTCCATTTTGGGGGGGGAGGAAGGAAGTGCCCCACAGTCTCCAACTTCCTGTTCCTGTCCAGCAGGCTCCTCCCAGTGCTTTGTCCATCTCCTGGTCACTTTCATTTGGATCTGGAGCTGGAAGGATTACTTTTTGTGGGTGCTGCTGGATATTTGGATTTGAGGCCTTTTTGACTGTCTTTGGATCACTTTTGGATTAGAAATCAACTTTCACAAGTAAGTTTGTTTGGGGCATTACAGTTGCTGCAAGTACAATTTTGGAACTTTTTCAGAAAATTAAATAAATTATATTGTGGGTAGCCACAGTATCCAGTAGGACCAGGGTTGGTTATGGGTGCATGATACAACTGTTTTGTTGAATTTAAACACCATTGAGGCCATGGATGGGCTGGGATTGTGCAGATTTTATTGTTTTTTGTCGGTTTTTTGGGCCTGCTGGTGTGGCCCTTTGCCCAGGGGTGGTGAGTGTTGCATGGGCCTAGTCTTTCTGTGGGGTGTCTTCTTGAATTTAAACACCATTGAGGCCATGGATGGGCTGGGATTGTGCAGATTTTATTGTTTTTTGTCGTTTTTGGGGGGCTGCTGGTGTGGCCTTTTCCTTGCCCAGGGGTGGTGCTGGTGCATGGACTGAGTGTGCCTGTGGTGTGGTCTCACTCTCTTTGATGTAAACATCATGGATGGCATTGGATTGTGGTGATTTCTGGCTGTTTTTCTGTTTTTTGGGGGTGTACTGTTGATGTGGACTGGCCATGTGGGTGGTGGTGGTGGCCATCTTGAGTGCTGGCTGGTACAGGCAACATGTGCTTGGGGTGTAAGGGGGCCATTTTGAGGAGAGGCAGTGTCTGAGGCCTGCACTTATTTTGCCTACTTTTCATCCCTTATGCCCAGGGGTAGTGAGTGTTGCATACTTGCATGTCCCTAGTCTTTCTGTGGGGTGTCTTCAATGTAAACATCATGGATGGCATGGGATTGTGCTCATTTTTCTGTGTTTTGTCGATTTTTTGGGGTGTATAACTGAACTGATGTTCCTCTGTCTTCCATTGCTTTTAGGTGCACAAGAAGACTCAATAGAACCACCAGTGCCAGGAAGAAGTCCTGCAGCGGTGTGTGCAGCATAACGTCACGCGACGTCACGTCTGGACACAGAACCCTCTGCAACTCGTGCAACTGCTGCCTGCTGACCTGCTCTGAAGAAGATGGCCCCAAAAAAAGTAACCCGTAGCTCCTCTAGCAAGAAAGGTGCCAGTAAGGAGCAGAAGAAGCAAGTTACCAAGGACACTGGTGTGCCGCCCGCCCCTTTTTTTGGGAGTAAAAAAAAAAGTATGCCTGCAGCAGCTGCAGCGGGATCTGCTGGGGACCAAGCTGGCAGCAGCACCCCCGCTCCATTGGGCTCAGTGCCACCACCACCACCACGCCAACTTAAGTCCAAGCCCTTGAGTGCTGCAGAGGCAGCCAGTATACTTCTTCAATCACCATCGACCAGTGATGTTGGCTCATCGCAAGAAAGCAGCAGCAATGTCCCTCAATCAACACAGGTTGTTGTAGCTCATCTGACGAGTGTTGAACAACCACAGCCGCAACAACAATCACATGTGCAAGTACAAGCCCAAGTACATGTGGAAGGAGAGGCAGCGCAAGGAGATGCGCAAGCAGAGGTGCATGGAGGGTCACAACAAGTGCCCACAATAGTTGTTCCTCCCGAAGTAGGGGCACATCAGGAAATCGACAATCAAGGCGAGGTATCATTTGAGGAAGCCACTCCTCCTGATGATCCTTCATTGTCTTCCACACCCCTAGCAAGGAAGAGATCAAGGGTGGTGTCTACATCCTCTTCAAGCACACCTCCTTCTGATGATACGGATCAAACTTGGGAACAAACAAAGGTAGTTAAGCGTAAAAGGAAGCTCGTCCAAAGTCTCAGAGTTATGGAGTGTGATGAGTCTCAACAAGAAGTGGCGGATACTGCTGCTGATGAAAACTCTGCCAACGACGACCCAGTCATCATAAAGGTCACTGCAGCCCCAGCGGGCATGCAGCAAACAGACATTTTGACCCTAGCCCGAAGAGCTGCTGAGCGTGATGATGATGTTGTCGATGAGGAGGCAGTGGAAACACCCCAATCATTGGAGTTAAGTAGTACACCAACTCGTCCCGCTTCCATATTTCTTTCTGGCAAGAAGAGACCTCCGTCAACCTCGACCTTAATTAGTGGCGGTGAAAGTGCAAAACGTACAAAAGTTGGGCAATCCACATCCTCCACTTCATCTGGCATTAGCTTCATGACCACCACCACCAGTATCGCCGCCTCCTCCATGTCCCACAGACACTTCAAGTCCCCAGTTTGGGACTTCTTTACTGTTTGTCCAAAAAATCCAAAGTTTGCCATTTGTACCATTTGTAAGCAAGCAGTTAGTCGTGGTAAGCCAGGTACCAACTATGGTACCGGAGGCCAGAGAGGTCATCTTAGGAGACAGCACACTGTCAAATGGTTTGCGCACCTAGATGCGATCAAGAAAGGCCAAATTCAAGGAAACGTTGATGTTTCATCTGATGATGACGAGCAGGAAGAAGACGTGTCAAACACTTCCCTTACACCCAGTACCCCTGTCAGCAGCACACCCAATGTGAGGCACACTAAGAGTGTTGGAGCGAGTGAGACACCAACGCACAAAAGTTCACCAGCGAGCAAAATTGGGTCAACGAAGTCATTATCAGCCCGTAAATGCTTGGTCCAGGGCAACATTAGAACAATGCTTACTTCAGACGTGCCATATGAACGCAACCACCCACTGACGCGTCTGTATAACACTAAGCTGGCTAAAATGCTAGCTGTGGACCTTCTACCTTTTTCTTTTGTAGAAGCGGTAGGTTTTCTTGAATTAGTGGCAACGCTCTGCCCTAAATGGAAAGTTCCGAGCCGGTTCTATTTTGCCAGAGTTGCGGTTCCAGCACTACATGAAGATGTGCTGCAGGCGATTGGGGCAGCTTTGCAGAAGAGTGCTGTTCACACAATACATCTGACAACAGACATGTGGACCAGTGGCCCAGGCCATGATTACATGTGCATCACTGCACACTGGGTCTCTTTTTCAGGTGTTAAAGCAAAGCTAAACGCAGGTGTTGACCCGGACAAAGTTTTCAAAGCTGCTCGGAAACATGCAACACTAGCCATGTTTGGCTTGGAGAAAAGTCACACAGCAGAAAACCTTTTGCAAGAGTTTAACAAAAAGGTCTTGACAATGCTATCCCCCCTAAAACGCAAGATTGGTTATGTTTCCACGGATAATGGCTCCAATGTAGTTAAGGCCATGTCGGAGGGTGACTATTTCAGAGTGCCATGTTTGGCGCACTGTATCAACCTGGTAGTTCAAAAATTCTTGAGTGATAGAGACAGTGCAGCGTTCGCGGTAATGGCCACCTGCCGCAAAATGTCCAACCATTTCAGCCATTCTTTTAAGGCCCGGAAGCATCTGCGGAGACTGCTACTTCAACGTAGAATGCCAGTGAAAGCACTCATCCAGGAGGTGGCAACACGTTGGAACTCAACCTTCTACATGCTTGAGCGTCTGTATGAGCAGTATACGGTACTCGATCACTATTTCTTCACAGAGGGTAAATCTCAGAAGGAGGACCTGCGGATGACTGCGGCGCAATGGGACATAGTTAAAAGCCTGACAGACATGCTTCGTCCTTTTGAGTTCTTCACGCGTGCAGTCAGCCAGGAGGACTGTAATTTGGGAAAAGCTATCCCATTGTTGTGCATGCTGGAGCACCAACTGATGGCGGTGTCTTCTGAGTTTGAAAAAGAAGATGAAGAAAAAAAAAACCATTTCATTTTGTCAGAGAAATTATTAGAGCGCCTACGTGGTGATGAACGTCTTCAAAAGATCAAGTCCGATCAGCATTACATTTGTGCTACTATTCTGGATCCACGCTACAAAAAGGCGCTGGCAGACGAAGCATTCTTTCCTTTTGATGATGCAGATGTTCAAAAGTACAAACATTGGTTAGCCTGGTCAGCCAATAGGTTTGAAAAAGAACGGCAGGTTATTGAAGGAGAAGCCAGTACATCAGCATCAGCATCAGCAGGCCATCCCCAGTCACAAGAATCCACTTCTGCACCTGTGGCTGGGGCACAAGTGACCTCTCAGCCGTTAAAGACACCGGCAACTGGATCATCTGCACCACACACAATGACAACACTAACAGTGGCTGCGGAGGAGGATTGGCTAAGTTTGATGGGGTATGGTTCTCGAAAAAATGTCACAGCCACAGCAAAAAGTAAGCAAAGTGGAGGAACCGTTGATGACCTTGAGTCGATGGTGCAGGACTATATGAATGACTCAACAGTGGTCTTTCTTAATGAGGAGCCATTGCAGTATTGGCATGGCAAAAAACAATTGTGGCCACAGCTCTACAACCTGGCTATAAACTATTTGTCTTGCCCACTCGCAAGTGTGTCTTCTGAACGTGTTTTCAGTGCTGCTGGTGGCATTGTAACTCCCAAACGGAGCCGCCTCTCGCCCAAAAATGTGGAGCGGCTGACAATGATCAAGATGAATCAGCACCTCATACCACCTGATTACAAAGTACGAGAAAGCACGCCGCATGAAGACGAGGAGGACGGCAACGTAGATGAGGGGATTTTTTCTCTGTTCGGTGGCACTGACCTCATCCAGCCTGAATTCGCAGAGTATGATGACGAAATCTTGTTCTTATTCCCTGACACCGAGCACTGAAAATGAGACAATCAATCAAGAACTTTCTTTTTCGTCCTTATTCCCTTTTATTCCTGTGTGCTTTGTGTCTCTCTTTCTTTGTTTTGCACAGTTAATTTAATTCATACTTTAATCACCTAATCCCAAAAACAAGACCATCATCAGAACTGTCTTCACTTGTTTGCTTATTGCTTTGAAGGTGCCGCAGTCTACATTCCTCAGGTTCACAAGTTCCGAAGAACATGCTCCTCTATCCTCCTCCTCCAGACTGCGATTTCCCTCCAAGCAGAGTGCTGGATTACGCCCAATGAAGAAAGACTCAGCACTTGTGGGGGTGTTGTACTTCTTTGCGGGTGAGTTGACGGATTTGGGCCCATTGCTGTGAAGCTCTAATAATGGACAAAAGTGTTTTGGACCAAATATGAGGTGGAAATTTCTTGCCGTTTTTGCTGACTTGCTTGCCTTTGAGGTGCTCTTTGGCGGGGTTCCGGGGGTTTGTGGGTAATTTTTGGTGTCTGTCGAAGCACTGCTGCGACGGTCTAATCTTGATTGCATTTGCTTTTCAGGAAATCCGTGGTGGAAAACAGGAGTTATGATGATTGATGATGATGACCTAGCTGAACAGCGCCGCATTTGGACCGAAGGCCGAGAGATATTGTAAGTATGAGATTTAGCTTTTTCGCTGTTTGGGGGTGTTGTCGGTTGTTTTTTTGCGGGTGGGTTGGCGGGTCTTGCCTGGGGCATTCCTGGGAAGGTCTAATACCGGATAGAAGTGTTTTGGACAAAATCCATAAGGAACAGCCTTTTTTTTGCTATTTCTTCTGACATCTTGCTCAATGTAGCGTTTTGGGGGGCTTCCTGCTGTTCGTGGGTGGGTTGCGGCCGGGGTCTCTGTCGAAGCACTGCTGCGACAGTCTAATCTTGATTGCATTTGCTTTTCAGGAAATCCGTGGTGGAAAACAGGAGTTATGATGATTGATGATGATGATGACCTAGCTGAACAGCGCCGCATTTGAACCGAAGGCCGAGAGATATTGTAAGTATGAGATTTAGCTTTTTCGCTGTTTGGGGGTGTTGTCGGGTGGTTTTTTGCGGGTGGGTTGGCGCCGGCGGGTCTTGCCTGGGGCATTCCTGGGAAGGTCTAATACCGGATAGAAGTGTTTTGGACAAAATCCATAAGGAACAGCCTTTTTTTCAAGGTCAAATTTTGTTCTAAAACACAGTAGTACACCTACCTTGAGGGGAAAGATCCGCTATAATATTTTGGCCATACTTATTGATCCTTAAAAAGGTGACTCAGACAGAGCACGCAATTTCTAAAATATTGTACTGTCTATTAGGGAAATCAAAGTGTGACTTTTTGCACCACACAGCGTACATACCTTTTATTTATTTATCAGTGGTATTGTAATAGCACTTCCTGTTTTCCGTTCAATAATTACAGGCCGGGTTTCAGTCAACATCCGCCAGGCAGGCAGTGGACAGGGTGTCTTCTGTCAGTGGTCACCACATTGATGGACGAAGCGTCAGCTGGAATGGAGGAGTGCCGCCAATAAGAGGAATTGTTTGCTGCATGCTTATTACTTACCAAATTCAACAGGACAACTCCAACAACATACGCAATACAGATACAGTATCCATTGTTGTCTTTTATTCTATGAGTGTGACTGCATGTGCTTACCTTTAGTTTGTAACCAAAGATTGTCTGTATCTTCAATTATTGTTTGTCCATGCTCTGCTTTTTTTTCTTCTCTCAACAAAACCTACCCAAAAAGAAACCCCCATTCCCATCCATTTTACAAACCCTAACCCTCTTCCCCCGGGCTGTGTTGTTTTGCTTGATGTCTGACTAAAATGACATCAATAATTCCACACACTTGCTGGGGAGGATAAGGTCATAGCAGCAACAGGCTGGTGAAGGAATACGAGGATATCTTCTAGACTTACTCAGCTTCAGTACTATATCTTCTAGTAGTAGTAGCCAATGTCAAATAAATTCAACGCAAGTACTAGTTATACTTGCAAGCAAATACTTTACCATTTGTTAGGCTACATTATGGCACTGTTCTAGTGTACTGTCACCTGCTATTTTCTCGATCGTACCGTAACCGTTGTAATGCTACAGTAAGGAGGACAAACAAGGTTTCGTTTTCTTTTTTTCCATAGGCATGCAACTGCCACTGTGTCACACCACTAGTACCACCGCAATGAGTAAATGTCACCCGCCCAGGATTGACAACGTTAATCCCCATTTCACCTGGAGCCAGCCCTGGGCCTAGCCCTAATTTCTAACACAAATTACAGGTAAGATAAGCGTTTGGTGGGAGGTAGTATAATGCAGTATTATTTCGGAGTAGACAAGAGATTGACGGTTGTACTACTAAAGTCCTACGACTGTTCAGGAAAACAAAGTTACTGTTACACCCCCGCCCCCCACCCACCAGACTGAAAAGCAGTAAAAAACAGGTATGGTCAGATAAAGTTGAAAAATATATTTATTTAGCCCTAACAAAATAATCTCCCTCACCCACCCTAACCCCAACGATTGTCTCTGAAACGTCCCAAAACGATCCCAACTCCCAAATCCCACCCCCCAAAAGTCTATAAAAAAAGGGCAAGTGACACTCCACTACTGGAGGGTGCTGGTGCTGGTGCATGATGCGGCATGGGCATCATACTCCTTGCGGAGGGTGGCAAGCTCGGAGCGGAGGCCTTTAACCAAGTTCTTATACCTCAGGACCTCCTGCTCCAGGTTGGACATGCGAACTCGTAGGCGGCGTTGGCGTTCCTTGCAGCTCCTGTGGGGGGCAGCTGGTATTTCGGTTGCTTGGCGGTGGCGGTCGTCTTTCTTAGCCCGGCTCGGTCCCGCTGGCTTAGTCACGGAGGAGGATGCAGTGGTCACAGTCGAGGATGTTGCCCCGCTCGACTGCGTGTCCTCCTCCTCCTCCAGGGCCACCAGCCGCCGATATTCGGCGACTGTGGCCTCCAGCCTCCGTTGCCGGGCCAATCTAGCCTGCTCCCTCCTTGTTGTTGATTTGGAAGGAGCAACTATATGAAGAAAGAAAGACATAGTCTGTAACCAATGCTCCTTATTAATAATAACACAAAGTGATTGAGCCGAAAGTTGGGTCACAGAGTACAAGTAGCAAATTGAAAGCACAGTACATAACTATTGAGGACAGTATCTATGTAACCTCCCACTTCTGCATCCTTGCTCTAACAGTAGTGGTAGTTTAATGAACTAATTCTACGACCACTATGGACTTCCATTACAGTCGACTATGACAGTACACCAGTCTTATTCTTCTTCTTCTCTCTTGTTTAGGGAAATGGGTACGTTATCTTATGCAAGCCGGCAGAATGACATGGACACAGCACAGTGAACTTGCACCCGAGAAAAAAAGTTGCACACCATGATGAGTGAGACAGACTTGCGTTACTGTACCGGTCCAGTACATGCAGGTGGTGAAGCTATTACTTTTCTATTACGGGTGGCACTGAGAATACTCTGTTACAAGGGCTACTGCTTAATTAATTTACCTTTCACCCTACAGTGCAAATGAGTACTAGAAAAGGAAAATGAAGAAGCTAACTAATTTGATTATCTATCACTTCACATGGGACGTATTTAATGACAGATGAGATGACTTTAGGTGCTTTGCTTAATATTGAGTGAACAGTGATACACCCACACATGAATGACGTACTACAAGTAAACTAAAGTTATTAAGAGAGGTACGGAGTGTCCACCGTAATAACCAGATATATGCTGTGAATGCAAACGCAATACAAAGTACTGCTACTATTCATGATAGTATTGGACACATTTACAATTTCTTTTCCTTGCCTTCCCTGCACTGGAACGGACGTGCGGGTGCGGTGGTACATGCTCTTCAAGGTAACACTTACTTCACCTGGCGACCATCTACTCTCTCTAGATACACATGTGCTATCTAAGAGTCAGAGAATACCATGCTCCAGGCATCCATTCAGTCAAAGTATACGCACACATACAGTTTCTGTTTCACCCACCCAGGCTGCTGTCCTTCCACCCATCCTTGCTTCATCATTGACCCAGCCATGCACCATACCATATTCTTTCCTTCCCAGCCACCTCGGGGGCCAAGCAAACACATATCGTTCTTCTTTGCCAGCCATCATACAAGTTCGCGTCCCACTTACTTACACCCTTCTTTCGCTTTTCGTTCATCCCATCCATCACGTTCGTCTAAGAACTTATTGGGATTCTTCTCACCAAAAACTTCACAGCTAAGTCGAAATACATTTCGAGGAGGCTACTACCTGGTTGATTTGTAATTGTAATACACCCGTGCAGAAAGCACACTATGCAGTCTTCAATCTCAATAAGTAAGGAATATATAGCTTACCTGTTTCCGCCACCACCGTTTGATCCCCCACAGGAACGTCCGCCAGCTCTTCTACCGCCGCCTCCTCCCCAGAGGCCTCCGAGTCCTGGTCCAACACAGCCACCTCCGCGCTGGCCCCGTCACCAGATGTTACACCTACAAAGTACATTTAAGAATGTTAGAATACACCACTCACTACTATATAATATTTGGTCTAGGAGAAATGTTAAAAAAACAGAATACAATGTAATAATTTGTGACTGTCTACTCCATAGTAAAAATGTCCCATTTTCCAGGGAAGGCTGTTGTCTTGCTGCACTTTTATGCACAACTGATGAATGCTTGCTTTTGATTTTTAACACGCACCACTTTTTCTCCTAACAGACAGAAGCTTGACTCCTGAGTCCTAAGAACACGACCAGGATCAAGTTCAAACCAGGTGAGAGTTCGGCTCGACCACAAGAAATGTGTCCAATTAATCGTCAGCACTAACCACTTTTCCGTTTACAGTTAAATAGTTTTATGACAAAGTAGATTTTAATAAATGTGTTTACTTTTAATAAAGCTTTTAAACTTAAATAGACTCTGTGGTTTTTGTTCCTCTAGACTAGAGTGGATGAGCTAAAGGTTTTGGAATTTTTGCAAGCATGAGTGCCTCTGACACTTCTTGACTGTGCTGTGACTCCGTACTACTCTCTTGTCCTGCGTACGATAATCTAGAGATCATTGGGGATCTATATTCGGTGACTTCGGGAGCTGAATGACTCTGCCACACTATCTAGTCAGTAAGGAGACAGTGCATAGAGGTATTGCTGAATATAATGGGAGTCCAATGGAATTGCCAAATGTCCAATCTTAGTTAGCTACACAGACAGACTAATAAGAATAGTCTAGTAATACCACAGGGAGTCATATTCGAGGCAGGATAAGAATTTATATCCAGTCTACAAGAAGATCAAAGACGATTTAGAAAAAATCGAATGAGGAACGCTAGGAAAAAATAGGTACTGTTTATTAAAATGTAAACTTACTGGGGCCAGCAAAGGAGCCCTCGCCTGCCCGATCCTGGCCTGCATCCTCAGCACCCTCCTCCTGTGTCCTCTTGCCCTTGGGGGGAGCTGATGTACAACATGAAAGAAAGAAAAACCAGAAAACATGGATGAGATTTTTCAACCAAATCAAACATTTCAAAAGAACAATAACAACATATTTTGGAAAAATAGCAAATAGATAGACAACTATTCCACGGGATCTATCTCATGTGGTATACTACGTTATTCGTATTGCCTGATTTGCGGAACGTTGACTTAGAAAGTTCCTATGTAACTCAATAAACAGACTACTAAAGAGGTTTGCCTAGGCCTGGCACTGCAGCAGGCAGCAGTGCGCAACACGTGACAGACAAAGTCCATCCTGCTTGCAGATCAGTGAATACTCAAACTATCAATCCACCCGCCACCACCGCCACTATTTCTTCTTATAGCCATGTGTCTAAAGGAAGGACTGGACTTCAGTCTGTTGGGGCTGATTTAGAAGTCCCTTGCGGAAGTTGCGGCTCATTTTCCTCCATTGTTGCGTGCCTTTTCTGACGCAGCGGCAGAACAAAAGACTCGCCATGGTGTTGGTGCGGCGTATATATTAAAAAAAAAACACATATGGGCATATGGGCGATGCATCACGTTGTAAAGCCCTGCGCCATCAGGGGGCGTTCCGGCGCAAGGGAGGGCGTACCTGCGCAGGAACGAATCCTAAAAGTGGCTGAGGGAAATCTACAAGATGTCAATCAGTCACTTTTAGGACAATGATGCATGACTCAAACCCTGCGCGCTTGAAGCCGACGTACGGCTTGATGCAGCATTGGGGAGATAGGGTACCCCAGAGCATTGCTGGAGCTGCGCCATCGTTGGCACGCAACTCCAGCAATGCGCTGCCTTTACGGCACAGATGCGTAAGGCTTCTGTGACGTTTTGGGCCAATGGGTGGTGGTGGCATGGCACACAATTACTGCCGCATCCCTGCTACTTTGCAGGGATGCGCCGGTAATTGAAAATATGACCCTTACTGTCTAGCATTACGCAGTTCTTTTCTTTACAGTACACTCATACATAATTTCTCAGGCCAATGAAATGCTTCTGAACACAACATACAAAACAAAGAAGCATAGTAGCAAGCAAGGCTACTGAGAAGGAGAGCAGTGCACCTGAAATGCATAGAAGATTTTGAAATATAATTTACCTCAATGTAATCGGCAGCATTATTGCTCTTGGTAAAGAACAAAGATTTGCAAATAACAGAGCAGGATAAAACAGAGTAGTAAATGTACTACTACTACTACTCACCAAGCCCGGGGACCTCTACGCCGAGCGCGTCCAGCAAGTCCCGCTCCCGGTCCATGACATCGGTCCAGCGGTGGGTGGCCTGGTTATATGTGCGCCGGACCCCAGAGATCTTGTACATGGCCCGGCACACCTTCTCCCACCGCTTGCGACGCTCCCGGATGCCATAGCCGGTCGCGATCTTGCCGCCTCCCAGGATCGTCTTGGGGAGGCGGCGCTGGACGTGGAAGATCAGTGCCGCCACTTCCTCCGCGCTGAAGATCTCCCTCGGGACCACTTGCTCCCCCCTTAAACGCCCGCACGGGAGCCGGGCACGGGGTGCGGGACCCTTCCCCTTCTCAGGGTGCTTCCCGGCTCCCTTTACCATGGTCTGGGCAGAAATAAACTTAAATGATAAAGAAGAAATAGAATAGTGAAGAAGAAAAGAAAAGAGTTTAAAAAAGTAGTTTAAAAGTAACTAAAAGCTGCAGAAAACACAAAAATATAGAGGTAGAAAAATAGAGGGATAGATAATAAGTAAAATTAGATCAAAAAAACTTCAAACAAGCAAAGGATGGCAGAGATTGAGAGAGGATAGAGAAAGCATGCCCAGAACCATAGCAATGAATGAGAAACAAGATGGCCGCGCCCGTTCACGACCGCGTGGGTAAGTTCGCGCGAGATTTTCCTTGCGAGTACGCGCGAAATTGTACTAGCGAGCAGCACACTTTGCGAGATTACACATAGCGGGCGGAAACGGAATTACGTCACGCCAACAAGATGGCCGCGCCCGTGTACGACCGATAGGGTAACTTGGCAAACGTATAGCTAGAAGCGCCTCGCGAACACGCGCAAGATCACGCGAACATACACGTCGCAAAAAAACAATTTTGTATTCGCACGTATTCGCGGCTTCCGAAATCGATCTCGCACGGATTCGCACCCCAAAAAACGCGCGAAATTGCAGAAAAAACGATTTTAGCTAAACTGAAAGCAATGAGCAGGTGCAAAAGTTCAAACTTAACATTAGTAACATTCAAGGTAGTGCTTCCTGATGGGCCCCTCCAGAGTTTGCAACTATTCTATGACCCTGCTATGACCCAAACAGCAGGCTCATAGAATAGCTACAAGTAGACCATAAAGGTCCTGTGAAAAAAAAATTTCACTGCAACAAAAAGCAAATTACAGATAAGGAAGGAAGCAGGTGCCAGCCAGACTGGAACTTTCAAAATTACTGACACATTAATGAAACACAAATTAATTGATGGCAGTTGAAGAAGGGCAGGTGTGCTTGCTTTTTTCAACCACCATAATCTACAGTGATAAATAAACCTAATAGGTGCCAGTGAGGATGTACCAGAGGGTGGCATGGGTGTCCCAGAGGGTGGCAGTGGTGAAACAGAGGGTGCTGTGAACCTGTGATGATAAACCAGACGTAGAAACAACATAGTCGCGGCCGTTGCGAGCCGAAAAGTAAGTTCGCAATTGCGAACTTGTCCCAAAATCGGCGCGAACACGCGCCAACACAAAAAACGGAAAAATCCGCAAATCCGCTAGAGTTCGCGGATCTTCGCGGATTGCGAATCCGTAAATCCGCAAGTTCGCGTACGCGAGATCCGCTAGATCCGCCCATACTTAGTGAATACGTGAGTAGATGAGTGAGTGGTTGAATGAGTGATGTGCTAAACAAGAGAGGAGTTGAGTAAGGGAATGGTTGGTTGAGCCAGCATTGGGGCCGATTCACAGAACTAATCTGACCTAAAATCCTAAACTTACTACTTTTGATATTCACAGAAGGCATTTAGTAATAGTAAAGTTAGGACTCCTAACTTTACTACTACTAAACTGAGACAAAATCCTTCTGTGAATATCAAAAGTAGTACGTTTAGGGTTTTATCTCAGTTTAGTAGTAGTAAAGTTAGGAGTCCTAACTTTACTACCACTAAATGCCAAGTGAGATGATGAGTGAGCAGATGAGTAGGTTGGTGACTGAGCGGATGAGTGAGTGAAAGAGTTGATGACTGAGCAGATAGGTGAACAATATGCTTATCGAGTGAGTGGTGAGTGAGTGAGGGATAGGTTGAGTGGATAGGGTAGGTGTTTAGGTTAGTGCTGTATTTAACAGGTGAGTGGATGAGTGATTAAAGTAGCAGTTGTGAGTGATGTGTTTAAAGAATGAGTAGAGGATGAGTGAGCGAGGGAGTAGGTGGTTGAGTGAGTGCTGTATTTAATAGGTAAGCGGATGGGTGATTGAAGTAGCAGTGGTTGTGAGTGAGTTAAATGGGTTTAATGAATGACTGCATATGTCAACAGAAGCATTGGTGGTTGAGTGAGTGATATGTTTAACAAGTGAAATGATGAGTGAGCAGATGAGTAGGTTGGTGAGTGATCGGATAAGTGAGTGAGAGAGTTGATGCTTGAGTAGATAGGTGAACAATGTGCTTATTGAGTGAGTGGATCAGTGAGTTAGGGATAGGTGGAGTGGATAGGGTAGGTGGTTGAGTTAGTGCTGTATTTAACAGGTGAGTGGATTAGTGATTAAAGAAGCAGTTGTGAGTGATGTATTTAAAGAATGAGTAGAGGATTGAGGGAATTGGTGGTTGAGTGGGCAATATGATAAAAGAGAGTGGATGAGTGAGCAGATGAGTTGGTGGTTGAGTGAGTGATGCGCTTAATGAGAAAGCAGAGGAATGACTGTGAAAGTGGATAGGTGAGTTAGTAAATGCCAACACTTTTTAAACACAAACTCCAAACTCAAGAGGTATCAGGGATGTTAAAGGAAGAGGCGATCAGGGATGATCCCAAAGCATTGTTAGTAATATAGGAAAAAGACAAGACAATAGGATAAGTTTGAGAAAGCCATAGAATGGCAAATCACAACAAAAAAAATCCAGATAATGCATGCTTACGTTAGAGAAACATTGGAAGCACTGCACAAGAAAATATTTTGGATGACATCAGGAAATATGTTTGCAATTAGATTACTTAACATTTATAGTATTCTGCAAATATTGATTTATATAGTGGTAGTGCAATAAATCATAGAAAACCGTGACGGTTACCACCACCAACAAAGGTCTTGTGGCATCTACTCAGCAAAAAGATGCACAAAGACTAGCAGTACGATTCTGTCCACTACTTGTTTTTATTTAATAATTATTAAGTCTAAATGAGGGTCGAGTGTTCAATAACATATTTACTACATCAGGGATTACTTCTGAAGTGAGTTCCTATTCTATGATTTCTAATTCACAAATACACTGCCAGGTCCATTATAACTTCCCTGTACTGTCAGGTGATAATTCTATGCCACCCTGAATTATCAATACTGGCATTCTGGTAATCCGGGGAGTGCAGACTTATCAGTGCTTTGTCACGAACTGGTGGCCTCTCCCAGAGCCATAGAGGGGCAGATTTCTAACCCACTATTGCAACAACCTATTTCAATGTACCACCATGAATTAGAAATCTACCTGGACTGCGACCCATACAGAATCCACTAAATAATACTGTGTGGGTGGTGTTTTATGATTACAATTAGTCCCTGAGATGAGTTCAGGGCACAGTGGAACTCCAAGCCCTCTTTTGTAAATGAATAACACAATCAAAATAGAATTACAAAACATGGGATAGAACTTTAAAATGCGTATGAATTCCATTGTAGAATACATTTATGTTTATCAATGGTCAATATTGTCATACAGGTGTATGTCACATTTATATGTAAGGATGTGTGGCATTATAAGAAAAGAAGGAAATGTCTCACTAAAAGGGAACCTATAAGGGTGGTTTTTTAGCTCTGCACACAGGGCACTGCTGTCCAGTGCCCAGTGTATGAACTCTGATTCCTAAAACAAGACAGAATTGGCTAAGCCCCAATTACATTATTTAACTTGACGTAAGGCCACATATAGTATATGGTACAGGACAAAACACACCAATAGCACAGAAAGTCACATTTCACCTGTGGAAGCAGCACATATTGTGCAATCCTCTTGACAGATAAGGAAAAACAAGGCTTCAGACCTATATGTGTATTGTGATTGCTGCAGCTTTTAAAACTTGAGGCAAACCTGTCAAAATAACACTTTTTGACACGAAACACACATACTTTTAAATACTAAATCAGCCACCCCACCCGTAAGTAGGCCAGGGTATGGTACCCAGTCAAGAATTCAGTACCTAAAGTGACTAGCCCTGAAAAGCTATTTTCAATGTATGGGGCTGCAGCTGCTCCTATGAGAGAAAATAAAGTACAGATGAACTAACAATTTTGCTATCTTTAGATTGGGATAGGCTAGAGAAAGGATTCACCCACTATTGTTAATATTTATTAAAAATCCAATTCACTGGTACAATCATATTTTAGATAAATATTTAGGAAAGGTAATTTAAAAAAGTTAGACCTAGTCTGCATGATGTGCCGGGGTCTTTAGACTGCCAGCAGCGGGTGCCTATCTGTGCTTCCCCTCAATGAGATGAGAAAACTGCCCTCAGAGCAGAAACATTTACTCAGTCCATTTGGCAGGAAGACCTGGGTGTAAGGTACGTGACTCCTCTCAGCTCAGGAAAGGCAGCTGGGGAAGGATCAGGAACTTCATTAAGTTGAAAGGGACCAGGACAAGGCCTGCCCACTCATAAGCCTGGAGAGTTCCGGTTCCGGTTCAGAGCTCAGAGATCCAAGTCCACGACCACGCCTACGACCGCGACCACAGCGCAGAGTACAGGGCTCGGAGATTTCGTGCCTGCCCTTAGCCTGAGCCGACCGAGCCGAGCCGACGGTGCACGTCGAGCAGTGACTATCCACCGTCACTGAGCAGTATCCGGAGCACCTTGTGTACCTGGGGCGACCGGAGCATCAAGTGTGTCAAGAGCAGCAGCCGGTGTGGGAGGTAAGACTAAGAGGTAAGAGGTGGTGGTGAGCGCGGCAGCCGTTAGAGGCCGCCGCGAAGTAAGAGCCCGGGTGTGTGGTCTGAGGGTCTGCTAGACTAGGTCTCCCACCTTGCGGCCCCCCCGTGTGCCCCTCTCGCCCGCCCCTCCCTCCCTCCCCCCCTATCCCTCTCCCTTAAGAAACACAGCTCACCACAGGGGTTACACAAGTACCCCCTCCCCCAGTACGAACTGTCACGAACTGACACACTCTTGCCCAGTGACATAGAGACATATAGAGACACAGAGACTTAGAGCTACCAATTGCCATTCCAACCATTTAGCTCTGAAACATTGCAGCTTCGTAGCTCGTAGCATATGGGCAGGCAGTGTCAAAAGCCTCAACACCCTCCCTGCTTTCACACCTATCAGGTCTATCTCGTTGGGATGGGCAAGACCTTTTGCGGCCACTAATTTCAGAACTCTTTTTGGCCAAGCAATTAACAATATCAGCAGGGGGAATGAGCTTCCCTCGGAAATTTGCTTCCTCGCTTCCTGTTAGAGGGTTTTAGGCACGACGACGGTTGGATGAAAGCACTTGAAGAATTCTAGGCGACGCAGTCCCTCCAGCTTTCTGTCCGTAGATTCGCTCACCCAGATAAGACACTAAATAGGTACATAAGGCACGCACTCACAGGTGTCTCCCTCGACGCTTTTAACCCTCTTAACAAGGCGGCTTACAAGCAGCGAATCTCACCGCTCTTTTGGGCCCCAGTCCCAGCTAACGGAGTATAAAAGATGACGCTGAGGAAGACTAAATCCTGCACGGAGGACGAGGCGGAAGTGAACTCTGATAGTTTAGCACAAAGAAGGGTAACCAGAAGTATAAGTACTCAAAAACTCCAGGACCCAGTCATTGGCACTGGCAATTCCCTCCCTCAAGGTCTCATTACACCCACGATGACTCCATCATAATCGGATTTGTGACCCAGCAAGCTCAACAGGCTGTCCTTAAGGAAGCGTCACTATTTGCTGAATGGGGCATCGAAGTCGCCGCCCCAAGGGCACCGAAATACCCACACGTCCTGATGCCTCAACATGACATACATGAATCCACATATGTTCTCAAGGGCACAAGGTCCACCCGCCCAGATGGGGGGGCGAAATCAGGGCGGGCAAGAACCCCGCTAAAAATCAAAATCCAGCAAAATGACTGGCAACGGAGAGTGCAGCGGCCTCAGCAGGTATTAGATCACCCGGAGGCCACATGGAGACAGGGTCCCTAATGCAACTAACAGCAATGTAAACAATTCCCGAGCAAACCCACTCAGGGGACTAGTTCGCGAGTTAACCATTATTTCATGGAACATCGCCGGGCTGAGCAATATTTTTAGGGACACTGCTACACTTGACTACCTTGCACAGGGGGACATACTGTGCATCCAGGAAACCTGGGCAAGGGCAACGACCGCCATAGGTGGCTTTTACGAACATTTTAAACCAGCAACTAAAAGGACAATCTTTGGCCGCCCGTCAGGGGGCGTTTCCATCTATGTAAGTCATGCCTGTAAAATTTATACAACTAAATTGCAACTGGGGTCTCCTGACCTTCAAGCCATCAAAATAGAGGGGTTGTTATCGGGTCAAAAATCCCGTCCCCTTCTACTAATCATTTGCTATTTCAACCCAATTAAATACCAAACATTCCAGGCCATGGAATCATTCATCACAACACTGGAAGATCTTTTAATAAACTGGGAGGACCAAGATGTAATAATCGCGGGCGACTTCAATTTCAGAGGCCTGGGTCTAATCCCGGGGGGCACCACCAAGCAAGAGGTCAGCCCCATTGATTGAATTTTTTGCAAATTTTAACTTGCACTCCACCCACAGAACACAAAAAAAGATCCACCCAGAATGGACCGCCAAGCCAACTTTTAGAAACGTCTCCACCATAGACTACATTTTCACCAACGAAGGACTGGTCCACAAACTTTGCAACTTTATAGTGGACGACAGAGTTGAAAGTGACCACAGGCCCCTCCGCACCACATTCAACCTGGCGCGGGAACAAGCGGAATCACAAGAAGTCATTGGAACCACCACGGGCGAAGAACATCACAAAGTCCTCAAAAGAATAAAATGGTCAACCAATCTTAGCCATAGACTGCTAGGTTATGTAGCCAGAAGGGAGGAAGAACTAAACCCAGTCCACACTGAGAACATTACACACCTCTGGGAAACACTGACCTCCGACATATTGAAACCTCTGGGCAATAATCACCATCTATGAAGCTGCCAATTCCATACTGGGTCTCGCCGTTCAAATCCGCGGTGCCCGATACAGAGTAAGCGTGCTCTCAACAAGGCAATTAGGGCACAAAAGAAAGGCACCCATTTGCCAGGGAGGCACTCCATTGCCGCTTTGCGTACTGACTACAAAAAGAAAGTCTGGGAGTACAAAAGACTGCAGACCGAACAGAATTGGCTGACCGTATTTTCCTTAATTAAAGGAAATGACAACAGCAAGCTTTGGCGCTTCATCAACAGTCTGACCCCCAGAGGCGTGCACAAGGAAAACAGTGTTGCAGGGAAAGTCTGGGAACAGTAATGTGGAAAAGTAAATTTTGCCATGTTCTGTGTCCCTACGTGTTCCCCATCTTATGCTATATGTGCATGATTAATATGCATATGTATTCCCCATGATCGATTAAAGACGCAATTACAGTTGTGTCCAACTCTAGTATGCCAGTTTCCAGTTCTCGTGAAAGCTACGAGTATTAGGCCTATGTAAAGTTATGTTGCCACGTTTCACAGTGTGCACGTTATTTCATTGTAAAATCCCCGTTTCTAGGCCTCAAAAGGGCCCGGACTCAGATTCAGCTCCAGTCTCCTGAACCCTCTCCAAGGAGCGATACAGCCCCCACCTGTATCCCTGACCCTTCACTTACTTCCTGCCTCACAGTGCCCGGCTCGGCCTGGCTCTGCCTGCTGGTCTGCCAAGAGTATGTTATGATTCTAGTTATCAGTCCAGCTCTCCTTCCCTGCATTCCTAAGCTACTGAATCGCATCAATAGTTTCAGTCATCGTCTAGCCTTTACGTCTCCATGTAAGAGAAATACTGTATTTATGGTCATTTAATATTCCTCAACACACACTACATGTAGAATAATGCATGCACCAGTCTTAGTGTCTGTTAGCCTTTACCCTGATAACTTTTGGATTCTATCAACATGTTCTCTAAACATCAGATACTAGATAGTGTTTAGGTACATGTCGCTCTGACTCTCCAGACTTTCGTCTCTCCTTCTAGCTCAGAAGTCATAGCCCCCAGCTTCTCCCTAGTAACACGTCATTGCCAGCTTGCGCGCACCACTAGGTTAGAGGTCCCGGCTCCTTCGGTAGCCCCCTCCATGTTTCCGCCCCATTTGTGACATATTCCGTTACGTTTACATCACATGTCTATGTATACGCCCTGTTCACGCCTCTTGTTACACCTACTTTCTGCCTTATCTTTCGCGACTGCTACAGGCCCTGCCCACTGCTACGCCTATTGTATTGAACCTCATGTATTTTGTTTAAGTATATATATGCTTGTGCACTGTTATTAAAAGTTACCATTCCTTTGTCCCTGCCCTGTGCAGCGCTGCCATCCTATTCCCGTGCAGGTTGTCCTGTTCCTGTCCTTTATGCTGTATTAAACCTGCATACTCCTACTACCTCGAATCTTGACTCTTATTTATTGAGCTATCTGTTATTGTATATCTAGTCAAAAATAGAGGTATTATTTATTTATTTACCACATAATGGCGCCCGAATAGGAACTTGCCCTTTCCCCACGCGCCGGTGAAGCCACGCAAGCCCCCTGATCCTCTGCAGCCGTGACGGAACCATACCGTGCACGTGCAGATATTTCTGCTTCAAGTATCCCTCAGGCCCACGGAGGAGACGGAGGTTGCGGTCCAGCATCCAGACGAGGCGGTGGAGGAACGCGGCGAGTCCCGACCAGAGCCCAAGCCGAGAGTCCAAGGTCCGAGGTATCCAGAGGCCCACCCGTAACAGAAGTCCGAAGTTCGTCCGTCCGTCGTCGTAGCAGTCCAGTCCAGTCCGAGGCCTTCCGTTCTTGCTGCCCGGTGAGTACCGTTGCTGGGGTAGTATCTAGACAGGGTCAATTGCATTGTCTCTGGTCCGTGGGTTTGGGTACACAGATCCAACACGAAGTGTCCACTTAGGTGGATGCGGGTCCTGACGTGTCTCTTTATGAGACCGGTAAGTTTCGTACTGTTTTAGCAGTGCATCTAGTTTCTGTTCTAGCCCGTTCTGTTCTCGAGAAATTCATGTATTCTGTTTTCAGTATTCCAGGTAGTATTTTGTCCGAACTGTTCTCCTAAATGTCATTCATGTATTTCAATGTCGTGGTATGAAAGTGGTGTTTCTTCAGTAATTATCGTGTTCATTGTGTATTGTATTGTGTCTAGACTCCAGCCCAGTCATGCCATTGTTTTCCAAGTTACGTCAGTTAAAAACTAGAAAAGGTCTGTTAGAAGAAGCAGTTCCTGTCCCGCCTAGGGACAGTCCAGGTCATTTTATGTATCAAAAGCATGGCATAAGTGCCATATTGTATCTAGATTTGTGGGTGGAGTACACCAAACAGTTAGAAGAGAAATATAGATGGCCCGTATCGGGTACATGGGATGCCGAGTGCATCATGCGAGTAGAAGAAGCATTATGGAAAAAGAAAGCCAGACAGTCACAGAAAGATGCCATCGAGTTATGGCGCAAAGAATCTCATAAAAGAACCGAAAAAGAAATCAGAAAGTCAGAATTAAGTAGAGAATCCTCAGAAAGAGCCCAAGAAAGGGAACTAATCGAAATAGGTGAACGAGTTAAAACCGAACAGTCAGACAGACAGAGGAATGCCCTTATTAAGGGTATGTACCCTCTTCTTGCCGAGGGCTTGCCAAAAGCAACCCCGGAGGCATCCAGTAATTTTCCGCCACCCTTAGTTCCGACCAAGCTACGTCACAAACCGACCGCAGCTGATATTTTTCTCTCGTCCTATTTGGACGACACAGTCCCAGAATATGCAAATCCTGTTCCGCCAGCTCTTGTAAATAATGTAAATCCTGCTCCTCCAGTCACCGGGGCACCTGTTACAGCACCTGTTACAGCACCTGTTACGGTACCCCCGGTCCAGCCTACATTACAAGTACCCGCTACACTGGTCACTCTGCCAGCACGAAGAGTATCAGTCGACGATTCCAGTTTAGGGGCCGCGGGAGGAGGTCCTCCGGGAACCCCGCCGCCACACAAACGTGTAACGTCAGTCGAGTTACATGAACGTGCGTTACAGCGCACGCCCAAACATCAGTCTGTTGCAGATATCAGACGAGCTCTTACCGAATGCCGTTATGATCCGGTCCCAGGTGATGATAGTATGGTTATATATTCATTACGTGTAAGACGGGTGACCGAGTATTTGGACACCCTACCGAATATGAAAGAAGATCTAGACAGAATGTATCGTTTCATTCGTACAGGACAAGATCCAGAAAGTATTGGTGAAGTCATGTCTCACAGAAAATCTGAGATCCAGTTCATGCTGTTAAAGTTTCTGATCAATTGTTTAATACGGGAACAAGATTCCCCGACTAAAGATCCGACCGAAATGAAAGTTCTGACAAGGTGGAGTGATAATATAGCCGAGGGTAAGCACAAGACACTCAATAGTATAGAGAGTATGTACAAGAAAATTCGTAAAGAAATAATAAGGTTACACGAACAACGCAAAGAAGCTCTAGGAAGCGAGAAAGAAAATGACTCTCCTACTGAAGAGGTAGAGGACGAGAATACCGCCAGAATAGCGTATGTAGGTAAATCTAGACTTCCCGACCGACATTTACGCCTAGAACACAAGAAAGTCTTTCATCTACCAGCACCAGAACAAGGTTCTCTAGAGCAAGTATTTCAAGCTACCGATCACATTCTGAAATCACGAATCGGTTATAGTGAATTAAGTACCATGCATGAACAAGAACTAGCCCGATCAGCAGTCCGATGGATTACTGATTCTACCACTTTTCCAGACGAAATAGTGGCACACATGTTCCTGAAACTGCCCCCAGCCGAGCAGCGACTGGTGGGTATGTATATGATCCAGCACCTCATTACGCTGTATGAGGGTCAACATTCTGATCCAGGTCCGTTACATGATATCCTGAACGAGTTACTCCAGTATAGATGGAAAGGTTTAGGTACTGATTTAATTAGTGTCATTCTAGAACAGCGCCACAAATATAGAACGTTTTTGAACCCACATTTTGTTCATGTCTCACCTCCAGAAAGTAAACCGTTTTACATAGACAGACAGCATCCGTTACGAGAAGTACACCCAGTTAGGACAGCGGGTGGTGAAATGCAACGAGTATTTGTTTACACCCCAGTTACAAAGATGGAACTCTTAGAGATGAAGAAATTAATTCCCTGTCACGACAAAGATCCAGCAGGGTTCCACCGAGAATTAAAAGACATGCTCCGTATGGGAGAATACACGTATCCAGATATTATTAAAATGCTAAAAGTCCTGTTGCCTGCGGGCATATACGAAAAACTCAAGGAAAAAGATTGGGAGGTGGGAGAGAAAAAGATCGATTGGACAGCTCTAGAAGCTGAAGATAAGATACGAGTACCAGGTACCGGTCTTGGAGACAAATGTAAAGAATTACCAGAATTATTGATACAAGTTTTGCCTAGGTTATTAGCCACGAAAAAGGAAGACTGGGATGCAATCTCAGCATGTAAACAGAAACCAGACGAAGACACTAGTGATTTTTATTCTAGATTTGAGAAATGTTTTATAATAAACAGTGGTTTAAAGACGAGTAGCGAGTCATACCCTCATCTTTTTGTTACTAAATTAGTCGAGAATTCAAGTCCACAAGTTAAGAATCGAGTTTTGAAAGTCGAGAGTACCTGGCAAGCTAATACTCCGTCCCAAATGTTACAGATGCTCCAGTATCACCAGAATAGAATCAGGGAAGAGCAAGAACACGAAAGGAGACGTATGAAAGACACGAAAATGAAAGTACTAGTTGCACAATCTGTTCCACAAGACAGTCAGAAGAGGGGCGCTGAATCAAGCCAGTCATCCTGCAGCTCCCGTTAAAGGGACATGCAATTACTGTAAACAGCCAGGTCATTTTATAAACGAGTGTGCAGTTCTGAAACACAACATAGCCACGGGTAAAACTAAAGAAAGACCACGTCCGCCTAGACAAGAGCAAGTTTCACAGACTTCTCAGTCACCACAGAATGCACAACAGACAGTTCCAGCACCGCAGCCTATAGCTGCAACACAGCATGTTACACAGCAGATGTACCAGTATGCACAATCCGAGTATCCAGAGTATCAAGCGTATTCATGAAACAGCCTAGAGAGGGAGGTAGGCTTGCCTCTCATCGAGATTACTGTAGATCAAGAGGGTCCCTATGTTCACAGTCAAGTATTAGGGAAAGACAGAAAGTTTTTGATTGATACAGGGGCAAGTAGGACGACTATTAGTCATGACGAGGTTCCAGGGGCTCCGCTCTCAGGCTCTAGAAATGTTTCAGGAAAGCCTATTGTAAACGAGATATCAAAGCCAGTTACTCTAGAAGTTGGTCCATTGTCCCGAACTACTGATCTATTACTTACGAAGTCATGTCCAGAAAATTTGTTAGGCATTAAGACATTGAAAGAATTAGGTGCAGTTATTTGTTGTTCCCCAGAGGGAATACGTTTGTTTTTACGTGACTTCAAGGGTCACTATGTTTTACGAGATTTTGATCCGAGATTGTCTAATGTTCCGCAGCATCTATGGGCACAAGGTCCAACTGATGTTGGTTTTATGCAAATCACACCCCATCGTGTGACTCTCAAACCAGGTGTAGTGTTACCACGAATCAGACAGTACAGATTGCCACCTGAGGCTGTAGCAGCCTTATCCAAAATTATTGACGAGCTCATTGCTCAAGGAGTAGTTGTAGAAACTGACTCCAATGTATGTAATTCTCCTATCATTCCAGTCATGAAACGTACTGATCCAAATGCAACCCCAGTATATCGATTAGTGATTGACCTTCGAGAACTCAATAAATGTATCATTCCCCAGTACCCAGTTGTTCCAGATATCTCATCTCTATTGACAGCTATTGATCCTGAGGCAATATTCTTTACCGTAATCGACCTCAAGAATGCATTTTTCAGTGTCCCCATTCATCCAGACAGCCAGTACCTTTTCGGATTCTGTTTAAATGGAAGGAGCTATAAATTCACACGAGCTCCTCAAGGTTTCACAGAGAGTCCTAGTATTTACAGTCAAACACTTAAGAGACAACTGGACAACATTCACATGCCAACTGACACTGCCCTGCTCCAATATGTCGATGATCTACTGATCACAGCCCGTTCTGAACGTGACTGCGAGCGAGCGTCACTTACAGTTCTGTACTTCCTAGCCGAGATGGGGCACAAGGTGTCCCCTTCAAAGCTTCAATTCTGTGTCCAGCAAGTGATCTACTTAGGCCACTTACTGTCCAAGTGGGGTAGGCAGTTGACACCCGACCGTATCCAGTTAATAGCGAGTCTTCCTCAGCCCAAGACCCAGAAGGAGGTACGTGCTTTTATCGGCCTCACTTCTTATTGCCGACAATGGATTCCTCAGTATGCATTTCTAGCCAAGCCACTGATACAGTTAACGACACAGGAGGCAGCCGTATCGACTGTTCTCCCTTGGACATCTGAACGTACACTTAGTTTCAATGAGTTAAAGAAAGCTTTATGCCAAGCTCCTGTTTTAGCTACACCGAACTACAGTAAGCCTTTTACACTTTTTGTCACAGAACGTGATGGTACTGCATTATCTGTTCTCACACAAGATCAAGCAGGACAATACAAACCCTGTGCTTATTTTTCGAGCACACTAGATCCAGTAGCCCAGGCTCTGCCTGCGTGCCTCAAGTCAGTTGCAGCCACAGCACTAGCTATCAGACAAAGTGATTCCATAGTATTAGGACACTCCTTAACAGTACAAGTTCCGCACTCCGTGGAAGTTCTTTTAAACCGAACACAGACTCAGCACTTGACAATTGCACGTTTGACAGGTTATGAACTGACACTGTTCCAGCCACACATAGAAATCAGACGCTGCAACGTTCTAAATCCTGCTACACTGTTACCGTCAGTTACTTCAAATCCTGCCATGCATGATTGTGTGGAAGTTGTTAACACTATGACTAAGCCAAGACAAGATCTGACAGATATTCCATTACCAGATCCCGACCTGACACTTTATGTGGATGGTTCATGTATGAGAACAAGTACAGGAGAACTAGTAGCCGCGTATGCAGTGACTACTGACACTGAAGTTATTGAAACACATCGTATTGACACCCTGTCTGCTCAAGCAGCAGAGCTAGTCGCCCTGACACAAGCCTGCATACGTGCCAAGAACCTGAAAGTTAATATTTACACAGATTCACGCTACGCATTCGGAGTTGTACACGACTTCGGAGTGCTCTGGCAGGAGAGAGGTTTCATGACTTCTCATGGAACCAAGATTCAGCATGGTTTCCTTATTCAAGCTCTGTTAGATGCAATACATTTACCGACATCCATCGCTATTATGAAATGCAAAGCACATACTAAAGTTACTGACATTATTTCCCAAGGTAATGATCTAGCAGATCGAACAGCCAAGCTTACAGCACAGACTCCAGACATACCAGTTAACAAGACACCGACATCCACTCTAGAACAGACTACTTGTATGACAGTTAAGGACCCTACTCAAGATGTCATAGATATCCAGTCACATGCTACTCCTGAAGAAATTAAGAAATGGTCCGAACAAGGAGGGGTCCAGACAGATCAGGGATGGGTGACGAAGGGTAGAGCCACATGGTTTCTCCCCGACTCTATGGTTCAAGTCATTATCAATACCGCACATAGTCCAGCACACTTAGGAGAAAAAGCCATGTTAGACAGTATCCAGAACATTTGGTTTAACAAGCATTTACGAGCTACAGCCAAGCAGAAAGTCCGTACCTGTATGATATGTTGTCAATTCAATCCAGGTAAAAGTGTCCCGGTGGAACAAGGTGGGTTCCAACCCCCTGACCACCCTTTTGAAGTCCTCCAGATGGATTATATTCAGATGGAGCGATGTCGAGGTTTCAAGTATGTCCTTGTAGTTGTATGCGCTTTGTCCAGGTGGACAGAAGCATATCCAGTCCCAGATTATACAGCCGCGACCACTGCCAAGCAGTTGGTTCATGAATTCTTCCCCCGCTATGGACTCCCTAGGGTCGTGTATTCTGATAACGGTCAGCCATTCTCATCCGAACTTATGAAGCACGTTTCCCTTTTGTTAGGGTACCAGTGGAAGTTCCATTGTGTACGCCATCCTGAAGCAGCAGGTCTCGTAGAGAGACATAATCAAACCCTGAAAATACGTATTGCCAAAGTCTGTCAAGAAAAAGGTGTAGACTGGTTAGTAGCTTTGCCAGTCGCTCTGTTCTATATGCGCATGGTCGCACACTCCAGATCAGGTCTGTCCCCTTATGAGGTCGTATTCGGCCGCCCCCCGAATATGTGGGGTACACCTAGACCCCGAAGTATTACCGATGTTTCCAGTAATATGCTGACAGATTACCTAGCTTCCTTGATGTCTGCCCTACACTCTTGTCGTTCACAGGTTGCCGCCGCATTTCCCGACAATACTGAAGTCAAGCCACACGAGATCCTTCCCGGCACCCTGGTCCTCGTCCGCAATTTTGATCGTTCAAGTCCGCTGGAGCCTCGCTGGAAGGAACCGAAGTTAGTCCTCCTGACCACCCGTACTGCCGTCAAGTTGGAAGGCAGGAAGGGGTGGGTGCACCTGTCGCATGTCAAGAAATTTCACGGACTCCGACTAAAAACTGTTTCCAAGAACATTTCCAAGGATTGTCAAGATTTTAAAGACTGCCAAGATACTATTCTTAAGGACTGTCCCGCAAATGACATTGATACCAAGCCCTCCCTGTTAGAGAAAACTCCGCAGCAGGAGTATAAGTTGAAGCTCCGGTCTAGTAAAATAAGTCAGCCAGTTTAATTGTCTAAGTCCTCCCCTAGGTGAAACGGTTAGACAGGTATCTGACATGTATGAAATAGACCCCCATAGTGAGAGAGTTAGTCAAAACTCTATCCGATGTATCGTTTTTCTAAGTTTTATATTGTTTTTAAGCTTGATGATTACCTGCACGAGTTATGCATTTCATATATGTTTTCCAATTTCTCATGTAAATAAGTTTTCTAATGCTACAGTAGAGCACACGTTTAGTGATCTGCCTCCTCACGAACTATCCTATCGTCTTGCTATGCGCAACAATACCTTTATCCGTATGTTACATTATTCACACCAGACCAGCAATGCTACTAATTGTTGGGTGTGTGGTTGACTCCCCCCTTTCCAGACACCGAAGGGAGTTCTGCCACTGTTTCCTTATCCGTTCTCACATAATGGCTCATGTGGAGCCTGGTCCATGTTAACGTCATCCTCAAATGATATGTCCCTTCTGAACAGTACATGTTTTCCAGACAAGCAAGGTCTTCCCCACAGAACAGGGTTAGATCTAGAAAATGAAGTTTATAATTTGGGTAATTATTCTTCGAATTTCATGGTTCTGAATGTTCAGTCTGATCCTACTCCAGACTTACCTGCTATTTCAGTACTACCAGTCAAAGGCGAATTATGTGTCCGAAATAATGGTTCCGTACATGTAGGACATAGTGATTGTACTACTATTGTTAAGTATAGTGACAGTGGGAAATCTATTTTCAAAGCTTCACGTCATTCTTATTTTGTTTGTGGTCAGACCGCATATGTTCGTCTGCCCCTCGATTGGGATGGAACCTGTTACATTGCCTTCCTACTGCCACCAGTTTTCCTAGCCCCGTCCGATTATCACAGAAACACACATCTAGTACACATTAGACATAGAAGGGAGATCGAGTCCCCGATTGTCGATCAAACTGAAACTGCTCTAGAACAGTATACAGATTTCAATAAAGGATTCTTCTTCTTTATAGGACCTATCCAGAATAGTAAGTTAATCCGTAGGTTAACAAGGACTCTTGAAGCAGTAGTGAATGAGACTGCCTCTGCTCTAGGTAACTTAACCGAAGAGCAATCTGCTATGAGATTTGTCGTGCTCCAAAATCGTCTCGTTCTTGACGTCATACTGGCCGATAGAGGAGGAGCATGTAGAGTCATCGGATCTAGTTGCTGCATTTTCATTCCTAATAACGCGCCGTCTGTTTATTCAGCTATAACCAGACTTCATAAAATTGCCCATCAGTTACACCAGAATCATGGTCCGGTTGGTTCTGGAGTATAATTTCTGCCTGGGGATGGAAAGTATTGTCATTTCTAGGTATTGCAGTAGCGATCATATTCAGTTGCTGCCTCTGTATACAATGTGGCCCTGCGATTTGCGGCATTTGTGCTACCTCTTGTATTCCTAGTCCCAAGTCCCGTCCTAGATCCCGTTCCAAGAAATTTCGAGACGTGCAAATGATACTGTATGAAATGATAGATGGTATCATGAATATTGATGTTTCCTGATGGAAACGTAGTGACAAGGAGGGAATGTGGAAAAGTAAATTTTGCCATGTTCTGTGTCCCTACGTGTTCCCCATCTTATGCTATATGTGCATGATTAATATGCATATGTATTCCCCATGATCGATTAAAGACGCAATTACAGTTGTGTCCAACTCTAGTATGCCAGTTTCCAGTTCTCGTGAAAGCTACGAGTATTAGGCCTATGTAAAGTTATGTTGCCACGTTTCACAGTGTGCACGTTATTTCATTGTAAAATCCCCGTTTCTAGGCCTCAAAAGGGCCCGGACTCAGATTCAGCTCCAGTCTCCTGAACCCTCTCCAAGGAGCGATACAGCCCCCACCTGTATCCCTGACCCTTCACTTACTTCCTGCCTCACAGTGCCCGGCTCGGCCTGGCTCTGCCTGCTGGTCTGCCAAGAGTATGTTATGATTCTAGTTATCAGTCCAGCTCTCCTTCCCTGCATTCCTAAGCTACTGAATCGCATCAATAGTTTCAGTCATCGTCTAGCCTTTACGTCTCCATGTAAGAGAAATACTGTATTTATGGTCATTTAATATTCCTCAACACACACTACATGTAGAATAATGCATGCACCAGTCTTAGTGTCTGTTAGCCTTTACCCTGATAACTTTTGGATTCTATCAACATGTTCTCTAAACATCAGATACTAGATAGTGTTTAGGTACATGTCGCTCTGACTCTCCAGACTTTCGTCTCTCCTTCTAGCTCAGAAGTCATAGCCCCCAGCTTCTCCCTAGTAACACGTCATTGCCAGCTTGCGCGCACCACTAGGTTAGAGGTCCCGGCTCCTTCGGTAGCCCCCTCCATGTTTCCGCCCCATTTGTGACATATTCCGTTACGTTTACATCACATGTCTATGTATACGCCCTGTTCACGCCTCTTGTTACACCTACTTTCTGCCTTATCTTTCGCGACTGCTACAGGCCCTGCCCACTGCTACGCCTATTGTATTGAACCTCATGTATTTTGTTTAAGTATATATATGCTTGTGCACTGTTATTAAAAGTTACCATTCCTTTGTCCCTGCCCCGTGCAGCGCTGCCATCCTATTCCCGTGCAGGTTGTCCTGTTCCTGTCCTTTATGCTGTATTAAACCTGCATACTCCTACTACCTCGAATCTTGACTCTTATTTATTGAGCTATCTGTTATTGTATATCTAGTCAAAAATAGAGGTATTATTTATTTATTTACCACAGTACGCCAAGGGGCTGTACACCTGTGCACCTAACCGGCCCACCCCCGGAAGCTTTGCTTGGTCCAAGGTGGCGGCTACAACTATCGAACCCGAAAGCTTCCCGACAGAAGGACCAAGTCTGACCCGGCCCGGAAAGTTCACATAGGCGGAGGTCCTAAAGTGCATCAAGGTCATTAGAACCGATGGCGCCCCACGCCCTAACGGGATCCCGACCCAGGTCTTCAAAACTGCCTCAGCCTTCTTTGCATCCAGACTTACCCCTTTATTTAACCACTGTTTTGCCACCGCAATTCTGCCAACTTCTTGGAAAGGTTCAATCCATTTCCCTATTCACAAAAAGGGAGATCATACGAACCCGGCCAATTATAGGCTTTGAGCTCCCCTTGACATAGAAGCAAAGATATACGCCCGCCTTCTTCTAAGGGATCTGGAGGATTGGGTGGACAAGAACGGCATTCTCCCGCCCACACAGACCGGTTTTAGGGCTAACAGCTCCACCCTCGATAACATCATAGCCCTTTCCTACCTCGCGAAGAAGGCCAATATGAGGAATAAGCCGCCCCTGTTTTGCTGTTTCATAGATTACTCTACAGCCTTTGATCTTGTGAACAGAGATCGGCTTTGGGTAAAACTTGATTCCTGGGGGCTACCACAAGTCCTGCTAAAAGCCATAAAAGCACTCTACGAGGGGACGTGGGTCAAGGTGAAACTAAGTCCTACAATAACAACGGCAAGAATCAACACCAATTCTGGCCTTAAGCAGTGGTGCGTCCTGGCCCCCATGCTTTTTAAATTGTATACTGCGGACATGGGGACAGCCCTGAAAGATGCCAACTTAGCACCCTCAAGGTTGGGGAAGCTCATCTTGGGAACGCTCCAGTATGCTGACGACACGGTGGTCATGGATCACACCAGGGTGGGGCTCCAAAGAGCCTTAAGCAGTCTTGCCACATATAATAAGGCAAATGACCTACGGATCAACGTAAACAAGACTAAGATCGTTATCTTTGGCAAATACCCCCACAAAAAAAAAAGCATCATGGTCCCTGGGGGAGCACCGTATCGTAAGTGCCTCATTCTACAACTATCTGGGCACCTGGGTCTCTGAGAGTGCCACAGCAGTCAAACACCTGAAGGAGCTTAAACCAAAAACAGACAGAACCATGCGGTCGCTAAGACGCTTAAGTCATCGCTTGGCCAGTCCCTCAGCCGAACCAATGCTGACAGTGCTCAGGGCTAAACTGATCCACGCCATCTCGTACGGGCATATAGCCTACCCAGGCGCATTTGACAAAGTGGTCAATGCAGCCCAGACGAAAGCCTACAAGATGGTGTTACAGGCCCCCAGACATGCAAGGAACAATAGGCTAAGGCTAGAAATAGGCCTTAAGCAACCAGAGCTGGCACTACTGGGGGACCTGCTAAAATTCTATATTAGAGTATTGAAAGCGCCAGAACACACCCTAAAGCACTTCCTAAAAACAATCTTTGGTGAAGTGGGCTCCCCATGGCACTCCAAGGTGGAACTAGCCATTGATGCACTGAAAATCGAGAGAAGGAGCCTGCCCCTCCATGAGATTCCATTTTCAGCCTGGGCCCAAGCCGTTAAGCATCAAGTCCAGACCATCTCTTTCGGGCTTGACCTTGCATCCCTTCGGCACAAACCACTAACTCAGGCCCTGGACAAATCATAGATCTCTGGAAAACCCCAAATATACCTGCAAGACCCAGTATCCACCCACGCGAGAAAGAAAATTCTGTATTTTCGCCTCCTGGCCCTTAGGACCGCGGACTTTAACCCTAAATGGGCACGAACGGATGGCCCCATAGCCTGTCGTCTATGCAATTATCGCAGAGAATCCTGGCTACACCTGCTGTGTTGTTGCCCAAAGTTGGCCAACGACCGCCATCGTTTGCTGCGTCCGACCTTACGGAACTTAGGCTACAGAACCTGCAGAGAGGCCTCGGACTGGTGCCTCTCTGTTTCCACGACCTGTCTGATAGCCAGAGTTGGGAAATTCATACATCTGGTAAAAATGGCTCTCGACTCCCACTTAACGGCCACTAATCCTAAGGGTTCCGATATTGGGGTCTGCACGCTACCGGTGGCCCCAATGATGCTAGCTCACAGCTAATTTAGTGGGTGCCTGTCAAGCAACTGGAATTCATCTGCCCCAGTCATCTAATCTTGGTTGGTCTAAGGGCCCAACGAGGAACCCACCTATCGTCAACCGGCTTTGGTGTATGAATTGATTCTACTGAACTTCTATGCGCCTCTTTTCATCTATGGTGGAACAATGGAGTGACCATACTCTCCTCCTTCTAAAAGAACTCTGCTCTGGACAATTAAGCAGTATCAATTGTCACTATTTTAACTCAAAGGGATATCTAATTTTATGTGTGGATGGGGCACGTCGGGGGGCGGGGGGATGTTCATTAAGTTTTTATACTGTAAAGATTTTAAGTAATCGTGCAGTCCATCAATAAAGGAACATAAAAACAAAAACACTCATAGTTAAGGACGTGGGGAGACCAGGGAAGAGATGCCTTAGGTCCATGGCCCATCTGTAGCCAGCTTGGCGCCAGCCGAGAGGGAGGGGAAGCTGGTCCCAGAACCAGTTTGGGGTTGTTGAAGTGGAGATGGCTGCTCATCATTTCCCTAAACATGGGTGCTGCCATATTGTATTTGGCCCAGAATAGTTCATGGATCAGTAGTTTGCAGTAAGGCAAACAGGATGTGCTGCACAAGAGGGAAGGGTCGCTGCTGGGAACTTTTTCTCATTGGTTAGAGAGTGTCAGGAGTGACCTCCCACCCACTGCCTAGGGAATCCTACAAAAGTGGCACATCACCCCACATCCCCCCACAGCTCATAAGTGGACCAAAGAAAGAATATAACATGTCTGTGACCTGTGTGGAGACCTGAGAGGCTGGACCTCCCCTTACTTCTAGAAAGGTATGAGAAATGGACTCCAAGGGTCAGTTGGGTGACCCCCTCTGTGGCAATAGGGACACATCAAGATGCAAGAGGCCTTTTTCCTAGAGTGCTTAGCAGACCAGTAGCAACTGGACATATACTGAACTCTGTTGGTAGCCTCTGGTGGAATGAGCCAAGGCCCTTAAGTGCTGTCCCTGTGTTCTGGGGAGCCTTAGAAGAGACCAAGAAGAACTGCTGCAGAAAGTCTGAAAAGTTGGGACTTAGACATTTTTTGGACTTCTAAGACCTGCTGAACTTCAATAGAACCTCACAGCAAAGGTGTCCAATTTTGAGAGGAATTCATCAGATATAGCCTCAGACTTGTCCCACTGGAGGATTTTGAGCTCCATAAAAAGACTGAGTCCAAAGACAGAAATCTTGACTGAGCCAAGTTGCAAAAAGTATCTGACCAACAAGAGGACTCGGCGTACACAAAATTAGAATCTTCTCATCTTGAGCATTTGCTGTAAAAAGCAACAGCTTCACCAAATTCTTATCAAACAGCTATCTGGCTGTGAGAGGGTTTTGCTGAGTACTGCCCCACGAGAGGAGTCCGACTTCCATGTCAGCGCTTCAGAGACTAAGTCAGAAGGTAAAATATTTGACAGGCATGACCCAACTTGTGTATCCGACCTTTGCTTCATTGTAGTAGGCCTGAAAACGTGCCTAGATCTGTCAACCATATACAGGGACTTCTGATAGACAGTTTATTTTTTTTCTTGGTGCTTTATGCCCTAACACGTTTATAAAATCATGTCTCTTTTTCAGCTTATTGGATTTTATTCATTTATGGGTCAGTTTTTTTATTAAAGTTTCTCTATATTTATAAATTGCTTGCATAATTTTTAATTTGTTGTGTTTTGACGTTTTAATTGTTTTGGTACTACTATATATTTGACACACTTTTCCTTACATCAAGTCTATCTGGTCTGTGCCATAGCTACCGGGGTTGAGCCTTGGTTTCTTCAATGAACTTCTCGTTGGACCTCAGAAGATGTTGGTCTTACTACGTGGAAAGGCCTCATCTTCTCTCCACCTAACAACTAATTTTCTTACATTAAAGTAACTAGTATGTCCCAATGTTCACCAAGTAAGTGTAACAGTGACATAAAAGTAAGTTAGCTAAACTTAAAATATCACATCAAGAATATAAAGAGGCAGGGTCCATTTCAAGTGACATGCTCTCACTTTGATAAGTTTGAAAGGAAGTATTTTAAGACTGATGTCAAATTGAATATAGGACATTTGCTTTTATACGTAATCCTGAAGAGAGCAGATTGTGCAAAGATAACATCAGAATCTTCCTCATGGATAGACCACCTACCATCCCTTAATGATAAATTTGGAATAATCTTGTGACAGTCCAGTTCTGTCAACAATCCACGTAAAATGTTGGTGCTTCCTCATATAAGCCAAGTTGTGGTCCATGTGCTGGGATTTCCGGGGCTTGAATAATACTACTCTAGAGAATATTGTTGTCTTTGGTTGTGTTACCAGTACTCTATGAGCCATTTCAATCTCAAATTCTCTGTCAAACATGAGACCCAATATGCAGAGCATCCAAGACTCGAGGACCTCCACACATGTACTTTTTGCAGAACCTTCTGGTAGACCAAAAATTCTTAAGTTATCTTTGGTTTTGCTATCCTCCAAATTGGTCATCTCCCTTTCTAGAAGACTGACTTTAATTGAAATGTTTCATGATTCTTTTTGGAGTTTAAACTTTTCTTCCTCTTTGCTCCTTGACTCAGCCTTCCCGACTCTCCCAATGAGTTCTTGGACGTGTTTCCTTTTCCTGTTGATATCTGATTGCATCAAGTCTGTGGTTATTTTTGTGCCCTGAGTCAGGAGGTGGCTAGCTGTCCATCCATGGAGAATCAGATCTATAAAGGATACAGTGTCTGATCCCCCTTTCAAAGGTGATTCTGTAAATTGTGGATAAGATTTGATCTGCTTACACTTTTTAAAAATGTATTTTGGGTCTTTTTCTTTAGGATGCACTGTCACTGGTAAGGGATCAGAGAGAAAATCAGATTCTTCTTTTAGACTCAATTTAGATAATGTCCATATAATATCCCACATGGAATCTGCTTTCTTTCGTGAGGGATAAATCTGTCAGGTGTAGCGTTACGTAGTGACTTTAAGATGTTTCAGAGAAAAAGAACCAATTGGTTGCTGAGTTATCCACCACACTTTGCTGCTCTTCATATTCACTATGATAAATAATTTCTATATCTCAGTGTTGATCTACGTTCTTATTTCCCCTTTAAGATTGGGCTTATCTGTGGCAAAAAGGTTGTACCATTTTGGTATTCATTGTTAATTTCCAGTTCTCTCCAGTACCAGATAAATTACACTAAGTATGGGGGTCCCTTCCAAATGTAATCATCATTAACAATCACTATTTTCCATTGTATGGACTATGATCAAAGCAATGTTTGATCTGCCAACTTTGGGTTTTCTCGCCACATAGTGGCACAGAAGGGCGCCATGTTGGGGGCCATAGTTACAGCGCAGTTCTTCCAGAAGCCCACTTCCTGTTTAAGTATTGGGATTCTCCTTGTATTTATTTTGTTTCTCTCCAGCATCGTCTTCTCTCCAAGGACTGCCAGTCTTGGATTTGATCTTCTTGTCAAAGATGTAAGAAAACTCCAAAATGTGCCGGGCGTATCACAGACATTTGCTAAAAAGCAGCTATTGTCCCCGGGAACCGGCCACAGCCCCAAACATGCTTTGTTAAGCGTATCTATCAATCCACCTTTAGATAATTTTATCCATTTGTCCAAGCTTTGTCGTTAGAAATTGAGCCATGCTGACAAAGTACTGGTCCGAAAATGGTACAGATTGTGTGAGGCCGAAGGGTTCTTTCTCAGGGTCCGTGCCTCACAGAGGACTATGCCACCCGCCATTATTTGCCCACATCTTGGCTCAAATTGACACTTTATGGCACCATTATTGCTATGTGCCACTGTGGGAACTCATGTACAGACAGTGCACAATGCTGCAAAAGTCACATAATTAAAAGTGACAGCTCAACAGTAACTGAGAGGTCACCATTGCTACACCAGGCTGAAGCAAAAGACGAGACAAGAATGAACTCACTCTCAGATCAATTCTCGGATAGTTAGTTAGAGAACAAACTGATGCCTATGCCTGAGCCTCTGAAGAATCATTTCTACACATATTATAGACCTTGTAACAACCTCGTCGCCTCTCATACAGGAGCCTTTTTGGGAAATAATCCTAACTCCCCATAGGCCACTCTGCTCCCCTTTGTGCGATATATGTCTGTAGGAATTGGGCTCTTTATAATATATATCAAAATGAGACATATTGTGTAAAGAGTCCAGGGGTTTCCTTATGAGTGGACAGGGGGCTTGCTGTGGACATCCTAAGGTGCTCTGGTACAGGGTAGTGTGGTTGAGCCGCCTTAGACTTATAACAGAGGAGTGCAAGATGTCTCAAAATACACACAATGGTCAATAAATGAGACACACCACTCAAGATGGAAATCCACACCAATTTATAAAAATAACAGGTATCTTTATATATGTTTAGGCATCAGAAGGAAATTGTTCAGGTGTGTACATTCATTTCAGTTAAAAAAGTCCACACAGTGCAATTCTAGAGGCTGTAATGTTAACCTATGAGAGGAAAATCATTTGCGGTTTACCAGTTCTTGTCTGTGACTTATGGGACTATTCTCCAGGAGTTAAGGTTAGTAGTGGGCAAGGTCCAAGGCAGCACCAGCAGAACACCACCAGCGGCTCTAGGGCAGCCGGGTTCAGAGGTGCCAAACAGCTTTGGGTGCCAAATGTTATCCTACGGAGAACAGCCGCTGCAGAAAGAGGCTGGTGGAGGGGACTGAGAGAACAGTCCAGTGAAACCAATGAGTGGCTTCAGTTCTTGCGATGTTAGGGGATGTGGGGACACCTTTGATCCTCTTCTCTTTGGGACGGGGCGTACGGGTGCAGAGGGTCTTTGGGGTGTCGGGTCGCTCCATCTGCTTACACTCGCGGTTGAGGGGGCCTGCCCACAGAGGATGCAGGCAACGTCGGGATTTCAGGAGGTGTCACTCCTCAGTTGAATTGGTACCTTGAGGGCCTGTGGACCAAGCTGACACCTTTGGCCCACTTCAACACAGGCTGAGGGGCTCTGATACAGTGGTGTTTGGCGGTATCAGATTTTGGCGGGGTCCGACTCCTCTTGGTCCTTCTTTTGCTGTCTGCAGGATGCACGGGACAGTTCCGCTGTCCCTCAGGAGGTCTTGGTTCCTGGGCGAAGGCTGGAAGGTCTCCTTGGTTTTGGGAACTCAGCAGCTGCAGGACATTTTGACTTTTCATGCAATAGGCTAAGTTAGAAGGCAGGCCGGCAGGGTTGGCACCAAGTCAGTTGCTGGGTCTTCTGTTCTTGCTGACCGACGCTTCTCGTCCGTCTTCTTTCTTCAGGTCATCAGGATCTCTCCTTCTGGTGCCAGGGGCTCCCTAAATGCTCAATTTAGGGGAGGGGAGGGTAGTAGCCAATTTGCTATTGACCCGTTGGGGCACTACGCGCCCTATATCACCACTTCCTCCTGGAAGTGGACATAACCCGGGTCCCAGAATTCCTGAGTATGCCAACACAAATATGGTTACTTCTGAAAAGTCTTGTCCACCTCAGTTTAGCCCACCTTAGCGGTGGTACTAGCCTGGGAGTGGCATGCTTATCTGATTAGCTAATTTACCACCTGTCCAGATGCCAAGGGGGTTGGCTTCCTCTATTGAAAGGGGAGCCAGATTTGAATTCCAAAGACGGCAGCTCTTTGAAGCTTTCTGGCCTAGAAAGGATAATCTCCAGGTCATCCTGAGTAAGGGGGCGTGACACCCTCTTCCTGGATAGACAAAAGGCTCTCACTCTAGGAGGCCAGAACAGTGTCTCGGGTGTCAGGCTGGCAGAAACCAGTCGGGGAGCACACCACAGACTGGTGGATTTTCATAGGGTACCTCTAAGGTGCCCTCTGGATGAATGTATTGGTGAATCCAACACTAGAATCAGTGTGTATTGGTGAATCCAACACTAGAATCAGTGTGGATTTACCAATTCGAGATATTTGATACAAAACATCCCTATTTTCAGTGAAGCCATCATGTAGCTGTGGAACTCGTTTTCACCAGTGCCCAGCACATCTTTTAAGATGGCTTCCCTGATCACATGCACCAGCAGTAACAGGACTGACCAGCACAGGGGCATATCTGCTCATGCAGGTATGGCATCACATGTAATATGCAAAAAACACAGTTGATGGACAGAATGTAGAACAATGTCATACATTCACCCCAGTACAAGGATCTGGGCCTAAATCCATCGTTTGTTTGCACTCCACACCACCCTGGATTAGACACTGGCTATATGCAAATCAGCTCTGACCCTGTGCCTCATGGGAACAGTCCAGTCCGAACTACCAAGCCATGTCTTTCCCAGACCGGAATCAAGCATCCAAGGACCGGTTTCTGGCTATCAGCCTTCATCAGCCTGGATAGCATGACTCCAGTGGAGTGGAGAGCCTGGGACTCACGTCTGAGCATCCCCAGCCCCACTCGGGGTGAAATTGCAAAAAACACAGTTGATGGACAGAATGTAGAACAATGTCATACATTCACCCCAGTACAAGGATCTGGGCCTAAATCCATCGTTTTTTTGCACTCCACACCACCCTGGATTAGACACTGGCTATATGCAAATCAGCTCTGACCCTGTGCCTCATGGGAACAGTCCAGTCCGAACTACCAAGCCATGTCTTTCCCAGACCGGAATCAAGCATCCAAGGACCGGTTTCTGGCTATCAGCCTTCATCAGCCTGGATAGCATGACTCCAGTGGTGTGGAGAGCCTGGGACTCACGTCTGAGCATCTCCAGCCCCACTCGGGGTGAAATTGCAAAAAACACAGTTGATGGACAGAATGTAGAACAATGTCATACATTCACCCCAGTACAAGGATCTGGTCCTAAATCCATCGTTTTTTTTGCACTCCACACCACCCTGGATTAGACACTGGCTATATGCAAATCAGCTCTGACCCTGTGCCTCATGGGAACAGTCCAGTCCGAACTACCAAGCCATGTCTTTCCCAGACCGGAATCAAGCATCCAAGGACCGGTTTCTGGCTATCAGCCTTCATCAGCCTGGATAGCATGACTCCAGTGGTGTGGAGAGCCTGGGACTCACGTCTGAGCATCCCCAGCCCCACTCGGGGTGAAATTGCAAAAAACACAGTTGATGGACAGAATGTAGAACAATGTCATACATTCACCCCAGTACAAGGATCTGGGCCTAAATCCATCGTTTTGTTTTGCACTCCACACCACCCTGGATTAGACACTGGCTATATGCAAATCAGCTCTGACCCTGTGCCTCATGGGAACAGTCCAGTCCGAACTACCAAGCCATGTCTTTCCCAGACCGGAATCAAGCATCCAAGGACCGGTTTCTGGCTATCAGCCTTCATCAGCCTGGATAGCATGACTCCAGTGGTGTGGAGAGCCTGGGACTCACGTCTGAGCATCCCCAGCCCCACTCGGGGTGAAATTGCAAAAAACACAGTTGATGGACAGAATGTAGAACAATGTCATACATTCACCCCAGTACAAGGATCTGGGCCTAAATCCATTGTTTTTTGTACTCCACACCACCCTGGATTAGACACTGGCTATATGCAAATCAGCTCTGACCCTGTGCCTCATGGGAACAGTCCAGTCCGAACTACCAAGCCATGTCTTTCCCAGACCGGAATCAAGCATCCAAGGACCGGTTTCTGGCTATCAGCCTTTATCAGCCTGGATAGCATGACTCCATTGGTGTGGAGAGCCTGGGACTCACGTCTGAGCATCCCCAGCCCCACTCGGGGTGAAATTTCAAAAAACACAGTTGATGGACAGAATGTAGAACAATGTCATACATTCACCCCAGTACAAGGATCTGGGCCTAAATCCATCGTTTTTTTGCACTCCACACCACCCTGGATTAGACACTGGCTATATGCAAATCAGCTCTGACCCTGTGCCTCATGGGAACAGTCCAGTCCGAACTACCAAGCCATGTCTTTCCCAGACCGGAATCAAGCATCCAAGGACCGGTTTCTGGCTATCAGCCTTCATCAGCCTGGATAGCATGACTCCATTGGTGTGGAGAGCCTGGGACTCACGTCTGAGCATCCCCAGCCCCACTCGGGGTGAAATTGCAAAAAACACAGTTGATGGACAGAATGTAGAACAATGTCACACATTCACCCCAGTACAAGGATGTGGGCCTAAATCCATCGTTTTTTTGCACTCCACACCACCCTGGATTAGACACTGGCTATATGCAAATCAGCTCTGACCCTGTGCCTCATGGGAACAGTCCAGTCCGAACTACCAAGCCATGTCTTTCCCAGACCGGAATCAAGCATCCAAGGACCGGTTTCTGGCTATCAGCCTTCATCAGCCTGGATAGCATGACTCCAGTGGTGTGGAGAGCCTGGGACTCATGTCTGAGCATCCCCAGCCCCACTCGGGGTGAAATTGCAAAAAACACAGTTGAGGGACAGAATGTAGAACAATGTCATACATTCACCCCAGTACAAGAATCTGGGCCTAAATCCATCGTTTTTTTGCACTCCACACCACCCTAGATTAGACACTGGCTATATGCAAATCAGCTCTGACCCTGTGCCTCATGGGAACAGTCCAGTCCGAACTACCAAGCCATGTCTTTCCCAGACCGGAATCAAGCATCCAAGGACCGGTTTCTGGCTATCAGCCTTCATCAGCCTGGATAGCATGACTCCAGTGGTGTGGAGAGCCTGGGACTCACGTCTGAGCATCCCCAGCCCCACTCGGGGTGAAATTGCAAAAAACACAGTTGATGGACAGAATGTAGAACAATGTCATACATTCACCCCAGTACAAGGATCTGGGCCTAAATCCATCGTTTTTTTGCACTCCACACCACCCTGGATTAGACACTGGCTATATGCAAATCAGCTCTGACCCTGTGCCTCATGGGAACAGTCTAGTCCGAACTACCAAGCCATGTCTTTCCCAGACCGGAATCAAGCATCCAAGGACCGGTTTCTGGCTATCAGCCTTCATCAGCCTGGATAGCATGACTCCAGTGGTGTGGAGAGCCTGGGACTCACGTCTGAGCATCCCCAGCCCCACTCGGGGTGAAATTGCAAAAAACACAGTTGATGGACAGAATGTAGAACAATGTCATACATTCACCCCAGTACAAGGATCTGGGCCTAAATCCATCGTTTATTTGCACTCCACACCACCCTGGATTAGACACTGGCTATATGCAAATCAGCTCTGACCCTGTGCCTCATGGGAACAGTCCAGTCCGAACTACCAAGCCATGTCTTTCCCAGACCGGAATCAAGCATCCAAGGACCGGTTTCTGGCTATCAGCCTTCATCAGCCTGGATAGCATGACTCCAGTGGTGTGGAGAGCCTGGGACTCACGTCTGAGCATCCCCAGCCCCACTCGGGGTGAAATTGCAAAAAACACAGTTGAGGGACAGAATGTAGAACAATGTCATACATTCACCCCAGTACAAGGATCTGGGCCTAAATCCATCGTTTATTTGCACTCCACACCACCCTGGATTAGACACTGGCTATATGCAAATCAGCTCTGACCCTGTGCCTCATGGGAACAGTCCAGTCCGAACTACCAAGCCATGTCTTTCCCAGACCGGAATCAAGCATCCAAGGACCGGTTTCTGGCTATCAGCCTTCATCAGCCTGGATAGCATGACTCCAGTGGTGTGGAGAGCCTGGGACTCACGTCTGAGCATCCCCAGCCCCACTCGGGGTGAAATTGCAAAAAACACAGTTGATGGACAGAATGTAGAACAATGTCATACATTCACCCCAGTACAAGGATCTGGGTCTAAATCCATCGTTTTTTTTTGCACTCCACACCACCCTGGATTAGACACTGGCTATATGCAAATCAGCTCTGACCCTGTGCCTCATGGGAACAGTCCAGTCCGAACTACCAAGCCATGTCTTTCCCAGACCGGAATCAAGCATCCAAGGACCGGTTTCTGGCTATCAGCCTTCATCAGCCTGGATAGCATGACTCCAGTGGTGTGGAGAGCCTGGGACTCACGTCTGAGCATCCCCAGCCCCACTCGGGGTGAAATTGCAAAAAACACAGTTGATGGACAGAATGTAGAACAATGTCATACATTCACCCCAGTACAAGGATCTGGGCCTAAATCCATCGGTTTTTTATGCACTCCACACCACCCTGGATTAGACACTGGCTATATGCAAATCAGCTCTGACCCTGTGCCTCATGGGAACAGTCCAGTCCGAACTACCAAGCCATGTCTTTCCCAGACCGGAATCAAGCATCCAAGGACCGGTTTCTGGCTATCAGCCTTCATCAGCCTGGATAGCATGACTCCAGTGGTGTGGAGAGCCTGGGACTCACGTCTGAGCATCCCTAGCCCCACTCGGGGTGAAATTGCAAAAAACACAGTTGATGGACAGAATGTAGAACAATGTCATACATTCACCCCAGTACAAGGATCTGGGCCTAAATCCATCGTTTTTTTGCACTCCACACCACCCTGGATTAGACACTGGCTATATGCAAATCAGCTCTGACCCTGTGCCTCATGGGAACAGTCCAGTCCGAACTACCAAGCCATGTCTTTCCCAGACCGGAATCAAGCATCCAAGGACCGGTTTCTGGCTATCAGCCTTCATCAGCCTGGATAGCATGACCCCAGTGGTGTGGAGAGCCTGGGACTCACGTCTGAGCATCCCCAGCCCCACTCGGGGTGAAATTGCAAAAAACACAGTTGATGGACAGAATGTAGAACAATGTCATACATTCACCCCAGTACAAGGATCTGGGCCTAAATCCATCGTTTTTTTGCACTCCACACCACCCTGGATTAGACACTGGCTATATGCAAATCAGCTCTGACCCTGTGCCTCATGGGAACAGTCCAGTCCGAACTACCAAGCCATGTCTTTCCCAGACCGGAATCAAGCATCCAAGGACCGGTTTCTGGCTATCAGCCTTCATCAGCCTGGATAGCATGACTCCAGTGGTGTGAAGAGCCTGGGACTCACGTCTGAGCATCCCCAGCCCCACTTGGGGTGAAATTGCAAAAAACACAGTTGATGGACAGAATGTAGAACAATGTCATACATTCACCCCAGTACAAGGATCTGGGCCTAAATCCATCGTTTTTTTGCACTCCACACCACCCTGGATTAGACACTGGCTATATGCAAATCAGCTCTGACCCTGTGCCTCATGGGAACAGTCCAGTCCGAACTACCAAGCCATGTCTTTCCCAGACCAGAATCAAGCATCCAAGGACCGGTTTCTGGCTATCAGCCTTCATCAGCCTGGATAGCATGACTCCAGTGGTGTGGAGAGCCTGGGACTCACGTCTGAGCATCCCCAGCCCCACTCGGGGTGAAATTGCAAAAAACATAGTTGATGGACAGAATGTAGAACAATGTCATACATTCACCCCAATACAAGGATGTGGGCCTAAATCCATCGGTTTTTTGCACTCCACACCACCCTGGATTAGACACTGGCTATATGCAAATCAGCTCTGACCCTGTGCCTCATGGGAACAGTCCAGTCCGAACTACCAAGCCATGTCTTTCCCAGACCGGAATCAAGCATGCAAGGACCGGTTTCTGGCTATCAGCCTTCATCAGCCTGGATAGCATGACTCCAGTGGTGTGGAGAGCCTGGGACTCACGTCTGAGCATCTCCAGCCCCACTCGGGGTGAAATTGCAAAAAACACAGTTGATGGATAGTTTTTTGCAATCACATGTAATATGACGCACTCTGTCTTATGGCTGCTAGGCCTGCTGTATAGGCGACTTACAAATATCACATGCAGTGTTAGGGGACATGGCACACAGGGATGTGTGACATGTAATATTTTCATTCTTGTCTCCACCAGTACATGTAGCTTTCAATGGCAGTTTTCAACAATGTCTGAGTCGGTTAAAAGACAATTGCATTACTAATCACTAATGTAATAATAATATTAACCTTTTCACAAATAGTGCCTGAAGGAGTCATTTTGATGTTACTAGGCACTGCAAAGAAAAGGTGTTACTCTTACCTATCTTAATGATACTCAATATGTAGACCTTGGAAGAATGAAAAGCTGAATTGACCTTGAGAGAAATCAATTTGCAACCGTAGGTCAAACACAGATGTCACAGGTAAAAGCATATATCACTGAGCTCTTGTTAAATACAAAAAGCTGCAACAAGTTTGCCTTCTGTACAATATACTGGCACAGAAATCAGGATTGCAATACATTAACTTTCATAAAAAGATACCTCATGACATATGAACCATAAGCTGTAGCAATTGCATGCACACTAACTGGCACATGCATCAACGTAGGGTTTTGCGATTCCTAAATAGCGATTTTTAAGGAATAGCTATTTAGGAATAGCAAAAGCCTATGCATGTACCAATCGCTATAAAAATAGCGATTCCTAAACATTCCCTAAATGCTACTCGCAAATTGCTAGTCGCAATTAAGGAATGCTGTCCCATTCATTCCTACGGGCCAATAGGCCCATAGGAATGAATTAGAGATTGCATGAGCAATTTGCGAGTACCAGTAGGTACTCGCAAATTGCTCATGCATTTTCAAGGGTGCAAGGGTGTCAAAATGATACCCTGTTGCACCCCTGAAATTGAACTCTGCACATATGTTGCACACACACATGCCCCAAGGGCATGTGTGTGAGCAACACGAAACTTTGAAAAATGCACAAAAGTGTATTTTTCAAAGTTTTTGCAAATTACCACGAAGTTCAACTTCATGGTAATTTGCTACTCCTATTAGCGAAATCGCTAATTTTTTAACTTTCATGGATTGCATTTAAGGAATCTCAATTTGGAATTCGTTAACTGCACTCGCAATTTAAGGAATCGCAATTTAGAGTTTTCTTAAATTGCGATTTTTGCATTTGGGATGATGCATCCCAAATGCAAAAATACCGGTGGCAAAGGGGCGGATTCTTAGAATCTGCCCGTTTGCGACCGGTTTTTGGTTTGATGCATGGGGCCCAGAGTGTTCTGTGTCTCTGTACAACCTACCTATTTCGATGATCTGCACCACTGCAAGCTTAGGGGATATAAGACATAATACTACGCTGTTTACATGCCAAGGGGACACAATAACCTGACTGATTGACTTTGTCAGTGCTTGTTGTTTTTCTCAGGAATTGGTAATTGACCTCGGTTCAACAAACCCTTTCTTGGAGAGCCACAGTGAAACACCTGATTTTGTTCTTCAGAAGCAAGTGCCCAGATACAATCAGGTACCCTACAGTAGAAGCCTAACTCAACACTGGGTACTGTATCCTGTTCCAGAACACTACTCCAAAAGCAAGCACACCACAAGAACCTCCATTCCAGCACCCTCACCTTCCTGGTCCACTCAACAATGATCTCCTCTGTGAAATGCTCCTCAAAGAGCCCGCTGATTGTGTCCTTCACGAGGGTTGTGGTGATGTCTGTGCTCTTCAGGTTGGCCACGCGGGCAATGGCATCAGCAACACGCCCGGAGCCCTCCACCACCACACAAGGGGTGTTGTTGTTCATGGATTGATGGATAGTCTAAAACCAGGAGGACATGCATTATTGACATATGTTAATTCCACTCCAGTGCAATCATTGTTATTGATAACAGAAATATCTTGTGACTTCCTAACATAAAAGTATCAATATCCAGACAGAAAATGCATTTACCTCCAACCCCAGGATTTCCAATATTTCTGCATCCAGAGTTATGTTGAACCATAAAACAGATGGTAAACAGCACCAAAAAATCATGAGTGCGGTTTTTAGCATTTTTCATGAAAACTCATAATTGTATTAACACAAAGCGAATTACACATACATGAATTAAAGATATTCTAGTGAAATGTGTGTATTTTAACATTAAAATATAGGCTTCAATTTCAAATGGTTGCTGCTTTCTGCAGCCATCTTTCCCTGCACACAGTCAGCTATCATGCACTCAACACACAATAGTTATTTTGTAACCTATGTTTTCAAATACAATGTCATTCTTTCATGTACAACATGATGCTTTGTTCTCAAGCTTCGTTGTCATGCTGTGTTAGCAGAGTGAATGTTTTCCCAAGGTCTCCCCTGTTGGGACCATAATGTCACTCTCATGAGAACTTAACCTTGATTTTCAACAACATTTGAACTATCTGCAGATGAGTCTCAGAAGCACTGAGGATGGGAACTGCATTATATGAATCTGTGGGATAGAGCTGACAAATATGATCTTAAACTGCATTGGTCTTTCTTTACCATGACTGGATGGGATTTCAAGACCTTTGGGCATTCACACCATTTGTATGAATCACATTGTATTTCACCCAATAATATGAACCTTTTCCAGAGGAGGTTGGGCTCACTCTCCCCTGATCTTTGGAGGGAACGTTCTGTTGGTCTGACCTCTGATTTATAACTCATTCATTTCCTGAGGGTGATCTATGCTGGATTCTTTCCATGCATTGATTTTGAGCTTCATGTTATTTTATTGGTTTAAGTGTCTAACTGGTTGAGTTTAACAGTTGGCTTGTGTCTTGTGTAATGATGATAGTCTTCAATAAACCTTCCTGGCTTAGACTTTAATACTTGTCTGTTTTATTTGCGAAGGCCAGTGTGTTTCGCTTTCGGATTCTGAAGTGTTATCGAATGTTGAACTGATCTGAATGACCACATCCAGCGTAGAGTACCAAAATCCTTAGAGCATTAACACCGCTCATGGTTCATCGGTAGCGCTTTAGTTAGAGAACATGGAAAAATGCCACATCAAGTCTGCAAAATCATACATTTCCTGGCAATGTTTTGACATTGTGTCATACTTAGCAATTTCACAAAGTTATAAGTGTGCCACCGTTGCAAAATATCAGCAACTGAAAGCTGGGCATCATTCCCCCCAAAACTATGTTTGCTGAACTTTTTTCACACATTGTTTGTGTTGAAAATCTTTGCAGTCTTAAGTAAAATTTACAAACCTGCACAATTTAGAAAAAATCTTCAGGACAAATATGGAGGAAAACCTTCTCAAATGTGCATACTCCTCATATAAAGCTAATGCAATTTGTTCTATTTCCATCCCCTGCACCACCACCCCCAAGATGACCTACACCCCCCAAATGAGGTGGAACAAAAGCTGAGAGAACAGCTGGGTGAACGACCTCAACATCAACCCCTCCCCCCGCTACCGCCACCAACCTCAAGCAGGAAGTGAAAAACTTCAACACATGGATAAACAACTGTGCAGGCAGTATAGTCCCCATCAAGAGCAACATCCAGAGAAAATCCTCCAAAAAGGCCAGCTGGTACACATAAGAACTCAGAACGGCAGAACATGATAACAAACAGTTGGAGAAGAGATGGGGCGCCAGCAAGGACACCTCAGACAGGGCAGCCTTTAAGGCCTCCCTCAACCTCTATCACCGCCTGATGAGGGAAACGAAGATGACAACACTTGCTGCATGCATCGAAACCTGCATCAACAACACAAAGGAACTCTTCAACATTGTTGAGGAATTCTCCAACCCCGCTGGTATTGAAAACAACATCATACCTTCACAGGAGCTGTGCAACAAACTCACCCACTTCTTCCGCAACAAGATCGCAACCATATACAGAAACTTCGAATCCCAACCCACACCTACGCACTTCCTCGACAGATACGCCACTACCGCAACTGACACAAACTACACACTGACCACTTGGAACATCCTCTCCACCCAGGACACCACCTCCACCATGAAATCCATCCACACGGGAGCTGAAACAGACCCATGCCTACACCACAGGCCCGGTTCATTGAACTAACTTAAAACAAAATCCTAAGCTTACTACCATTTACTCATTTTAGTATTCACAGAAGACACTTGATGAGTAAGTGCCTTCTGTGAATACCAAAATGGTAGTAAGTTTAGGATTTTGTCTTAAGTTAGTTCTGTGAATTGGGCCCCACATCTTCACCCTCAGAAACCAAAGGATTGGCCAGGAACTTACCACCTTATGCAACACCTGGGAAACATCCTTTACAACGCAACTTTTACCACGCAGTGCCTTTACGACGCAACTTTTACAACGCAAACCATTCCAACGCATTGCGCTGGGGGGCGCTCTAGGATAGGGAATAGGTTTAATTTACTATCCAACACCTTCCCTACATTTCACGGGGACTGGAGTTGGAATAGTAAATTAAACTATTCACTATCCAGCGCCCCAAAGCACTATGCGTTGTAAAGGCATGCGTTGTAAAAACAGCATTGTAAAGGCATGCGTGGTAAAAGCATGCGTTGTAATGTCATACATCCTCAACACCTGTATCACCAATATCCCGATGCCTGGAAACACGCTGAAGTCAGACCACTACTCAAAAAACCTGTAGCCGACCCTAAACACGCTCGTCCTATCCCTTATGTTTTTTTCATATTCATAAAAACCCTCGTCTTAAGTACAAATTCTTACAGTGCAGCATCACATGACGTGCACCTCCGTGTGAGTAGCAGTGTTCGCTTCCAGTGGAGTAGCCAGAGTGTCATGGGCGCTTGTGCAAGGAAGAAAATGGACCCTGAGACTCCTAATTTCATTGGAAAACACACACATATTCAGGGTTCAGTGGGCCCCTCAGGCCAATGGGGCCCAGTGCAACTACACTGCTTGACCAATGATCAGGGCCAGACTGAGACAGAAAATAGGCCTGAGCAGCAAATCATAATATTGGCCCTCATCTGTGAAATATATATTGCTAAAAATGGTACATGAATACAAATAGGGGCAGTTTTGAACTTGTAAACACACGCTGTATAAGTGTTTTGCGAGGTATGGAAGACTGCACGGCCTTGTGCTCACTGCAGGTAATGTTTGTTTTAATATCAGGGAAATCAGCAGTAAAAACTGGCACAGCAGACCATAAAACAAGCCCACAAACAGCCAAAACAAGAGCCCACAAATTGACCTGTCAGACCAGCTCATCGAGTACTGCCTGACTGCCCTATATGCCAGTCCGACCCTGCCAATGATTCAATCACCCATACTCTTAAAACATCATTACAATAACTGCAATACATCAATTTCAAACACCCAAACATTTAAACACAATAATATAAAAGGCAAATAAACATAAACACATTTCAACTAGACCTATTGGCTTTGTCAATGCTTGTTAACAATCTTCTTTCTCTGTTCCCTTCATATGTTCTGCCTCTTCCCCTCTACCTTATAATGAACTTACATCGAGAGTGCCTTTCCCTCCTTCCAACGCCACACACACCACTGGAATGCTGATGTGGGAATCTAAAAAAAAGAGACAGAAAATAAGAAGCACAACCTTCATCAGATTAAAGAGTAAAATACATGGAGGAAAGAGGCAATAATAGAAACATAAAGAATACAACAGCATTGAAGAGAGGAGGCAAAATATGGGTCTAAAACAGAGATTGCAGAGAAAGCTAACATACATCAGGAAAATAGAAGTACCCAGCCAGCTCTCCTTTCTGCACATTTCCAAACTTCTGAGATATCATGCAAAGGATATGCTTTATCTCTATATAGATATGCTTCATGTTAGACCTATCAACCATACCACATGCTCAGTACTTGCTTTACAGAGTTGCGTCAACACCTTATTGACAGCAAGTTAACTGACCTCACCGAGCTTAAAAAGGAAGCAGACCTCTGGGTCAGCACCAGAGTGTCCAAAGGGCATCTGGGAGGATTTTCAAAAGGGGGTCAGAGTTCCTACCAGACGAAAGAGGGGGGGAGAGGCCACCAAAATAGTTCTACAAGTATGGGCATGTGAAGGGGATGCCAAGAGGCCCAAGAGGGTAAGGCCCTCCAAGAGTAGACAAACCCAAGTTTTGGGCGGTGTAACATTTTGGGAGGAGATTTGCCCAGATAGTGTGGGGAACAGAGCAGAGGTTACCCTAGTGTCCCTGAGTGATAACCGGATGGTGCCCAAAGCCCACATGCCTTCCAATACTTCCAAGCACAGGAAGTGGGTAACCATAAATGGGCAGAGAGTGGAGACACTGAGGGACATAGAAGCCAGTATGACTCAAGTAAATTGTTATCTGGTGTCTTCAGAGCAGGTAATCCCCAAAACATTCCACCAGGTTGTAGTGGCAGGCAACCGGGAGATCAGTACCCAGTGGCTCTTTCTGCCTTTGGGTGGGGGGGTGGGGTTTCAGGTTCTCTAAATGTAGCAGTGAGACCTGCAATGCCTGTAGACTATTAGGTAATGATATGGATCTGGAAGGAAGTGGAGCTCAGGTCACACTTTGAGAAGTTATGGTTGCCTGAGTGGGTGTCCCTGACCGCATGGACCACAGCTACCCAAAAGCAAAGTCAAGAAGGCCTGGAGCCTTGGAAATGGCACAGGTAGCTGCCAAGAAGAGTGGAGGCATGGAAAAACCAGCCCCTGAAACTCCCGCAGTCCAGAAGGAAGGGGTGACAAAGGAAGATACCCTGGACCCTACCGGGGAAGATATTGCCACCCTGTGAGGCCTACCTGAGCTTGCTGGATGGCAATTTCAGGGTAGGCCTACCAGGGAGGAGATCTGTAGAGCACAGAAGGAGTGCTCAGCTCTGGAGGGCTTGAGGTGGAAAGCTTAGACTCAGGCAGCTGGTGACACATAGGGGTGGGCGAAATTTGCTTAATTGCCACGCAAAGCTCCGCAAAACGGTAAAAAATCTCAGCGAGCACGCAAAAGTTCCGCAAACATGCGGAATTGCTTGTTCCGCCCATTCGCGATGCTTTTTTCCTGTTTGCAGTCGCTGTTTGCATGCTCGGGGGGAAAAATCTTGCGAACACGCATTTTGAAAGCACGAACAAGCAAAGAATTCAGCGGAATTTTGGGCAATTCCGCATTCTCTGCGGAACGCGAAATTACCCAAATGTCGCAAATTCCACGATCGGAACAGAATTTACTGCCCAGGCCTAGTGACACATCAGTAGAGCACCTGATTTATTGGGAGAATGGCCTATATAGCGAGCCTAAGGTTCCTGAACCTATGGCAACTCTTGTGTTGGTTGTCCCCCAGTGCTACAGAGCATTCCTACTGAGACTGGCTCATAATATACTCATGGCAGGACATCTGGGGCAGGACAAAACCTTTGCCAGGCTGGTCACCCACTTTTATTGGCCCCGGATAAAGACAGCTACAGATGCATTTTGCCGGTCATGTCCCACCTGCCAGACCATTGGGAAAACAGGGAAAAAGCGCAAGGCTCCCCTGGTTCACTTACCTGTCATTGGCACTAAGGGTGGGCGTAGTATGCGTAGTGGGGCTACGCGAAGCTACGCAAAATGGGCATGAAACTACGCCCACCCGCGCACTTCGCGTAGCCCCACTTCACGCCGCCCGCCCCCATACATACCTAATTTTAGTAAATAATAACAGAAAAGTTATTGCCAGTAACATCTTTGAAATGTGCAGTTATTTAGTAAAATCATAACCCCTCTGTCCACCAGATGGCAGCAGAGCATTAGCTACAAAGTAACCACAAACATTTACTCTGAGAACAGACTGGTAAATTTAGTCATTTTTCCTTCTTATAAATATAAAAGAATTGACATTTACTGTGTGTGATAAATGTCCCAACTGAACTTGGTGCTCCATCCCATTCTACATCCGTCCACTCCAACCGCAAACAAATGTCACAAAATAATAGGGAGCCGCAGCCAACAATCAATAAGCCAAGGGAGCCCTGGGCTCAAAAAGTTTGGGAACCACTGCTTTAGGGTTTTATCATATACCTACAATATATTAGGATTGGAGTAGAAAAGGTAGATGCCACTCTTTAGTGCCTAAGGCCTTCCCCAAAATGGGTTAGATTGGGTTGGGAATAGTAAATATCACCCCTTTAGTGTGTCACACGTATATTTAAATGATTTATGGTGGAGTGTGATCATTTTTATTTTATAATTTTACTAGCAGCCCGTCCCGACCTTGTCCGGGAGCTTTCAGGCTTCCCCCTACCCCCGCCTGCCCCGACATTGCCCAGCAGCCCGTGCCCCCGTCCGCCCCGTCCCCCATCTGCCGCCTGGCATGGCCTGAGTCAATCCCCGTCCCCGTCCCCCGCCTTCCCCGACATTGCCTTTTGGCCGTTCCCCGCCTGCAGCCCGTTCCCGACCTGCAGCCCGACCTGCAGCCCGTGCCCCCGCTCGCCCCGTCCCCCGCCTGCCGCCTGGCCCAACCCTCGCGTGGCCTGAATCAATCCCCGTCCCCCCGCCTTCCCCGACCCCCGCCTGCCTCGACATTGCCTTTTGGCCGTTCCCCGCCTGGCCCGACACCCGTCTGCTTACCTTTTCCGCCGCTCCTGAGTTCACAGCTCCTCGCCGCTCTGCTCCTCACCGCTTGTCCGCTGCCGCTCCTCCCCCGCGCCATGTCCGCCTCTCCATGCTGCTCTTCACATGACCGCTCCTCCCCAGCGCCATGGCCGGAGCTCCTCTGACGCCGCTCTGACGCCGCTCCTCGACGTGAGCACGCACGTCGCGGTCGGCGCTACTTTGGGGGGGACTACTTTTTTTTAAATATTAATTTTTTAAATAAGGTTTATTTTAAAACGTTATATAGCCTATAACCATCTACACACCCTGACGATTTCTATGATGTATCGGGTGTGTAGATTGGCGCAGTGGTTCCGGAGTTTACCCGCCTCAAAGCCTGAAACTTTCTCCTTTTTTATAGTAGTATAGATTCGAAAATAATTTCTCTAACTTTTATTTGTCTGTAGAAGATAGCCTAAGTGTGTTTTCAGTATTATTGTTGGTGATAATATCAAAAAATAGTTATATGTTTGTAACCAATATTATTATGATTTGCATTTTTTGTATAATAAAGATGTCACACATATTTCTTTATTTATTTGTGTTTTAAATGTATATTTATTGTATAGTTTAACATTTTCATTCATATCTACTTCAAGTAAAAATAATAAAATATATAAAGTTAAGTAAATAAAGTATTGTTTTATTACTTTTTAATAATAATATACAGGTCATTCATATACATTTATTTGATGTACATTTTCAACTCTTATTTGTAATTGCTTTACTTTTTTTTACCATTTCTTAACTTTTGTTTTTATATACACATTTTGAATATTATTTTAACATATGTTTTATTTAAATAAATGTATGTATATTTATATATATATATATTATTTTAATATATACTTTCAATTTGTTAATAATTTTTTTATTACATTCTTTGGTATGTTTTACATATTTAATACATTTTTTAGAGTCAATCATTTTTATCATGTGAGCAGAAATACGGTACACAGCCCAGATGCATACATCAACGTGCCGGCAGGGCGTAAACACAGTGCATCAACACAGCGTCTGGGCCTACAACCCGGAGGTCGGCCCCGCGAAGTGCTATAAGCCCGAGATTGTCTTGTGCAGTGGCCACCACCTTTTCAGAAACTGAACAAATGAAACAAAAAACACCCTCCTCCCCTCCCACCCTCCCCGCCTACCCCACCCACCCTCCCCGCCTACCCCACCCACACACACCCATTCCAAACCCCCTCCCCAACCCACCCCACTCAGCGTCAGCTTAACTGTAGGATTATCACAGAATCTACCAAAGCTCTAAGGGAAGGTCTACTCGATTCTAAGGGGATGAGTTGTAGGATCTGCAGGTATTTCGGGCAAGTTACTTCTCGCAGGTCTTTGGACAGAAGATGCAAGAACGGGTCCCACAATTTAGCATACTCCGTGCCTTTCCCATCTATTCCCCTCTATTCCCATCGAGAGCCTTTCCATTGCCAAAATATGCCATAGCGTCTGAAACCAGCCACGGGGATCAGGTACCGTCTGTGAGCCCCAGTTTGCCAGCAGCAACTGCCTTGCAGCCAACAGCGCCAGCGCAATCTTATAGCCTTCAGCGAGCGCAGAGGGAAGAACTTGGAATGGGGAAGCCCCAACAAAGTATGCTCCGGCAATTGGGGGAATGTATTCTGAAACGCCTCATCTAGCTCATCCAAAATCATGGGCCAGTACCTCCCCAGCCTCGGGCAGTGTCATAACAAGTGTGCCAAGCTCCCCGTTAGCCCACACCCCTTCCAGCAGAGACCAGATTTAGTGACATCCCAGGCTCGGACGCGCGCTGGGTTGTAATACCAATAGGCCGTCACTTTATATGCCGATTTGGCCCCTGCAGTATTGGAGGCTGTGTGCTGCGCGCATGTTCCCACTCTTTTTTCGAGAGAGGGCGTCCCAACTCCGTCTCCCATCGGACCTGCACAGAGTGCATTATCTCTTGGGGTGACTCAGAATCATAGCATACAACTCCGATATGAGCCGCCGGTCGTCTTTCTTACAGACCAGCCACTTTTCGAACTTCGTCAGCGGTTGAGACATATCAGCCACGTTAGTGGGTTGGGTAACCCAGTGCGCCACCTGCGTGTAGGAGAAGGCATCTGATGGCGGCAACTGGAAGAACTCCGTTCGCAGCCGGGGAAACAGAATCAATCCGTTCAGGTCGAAGAGGGAACCCACTCTCTTACAGCCTTCCTCTCGCCAGCGATGGAAGACCGGGGACGCGCAGCCCGGAGGGAAGTCCGGATTGTCGACAATAGGTGTCATCGGTGAGGGGAACGTAGTCCCTCCCTTTCGGGACGCCAGCTGGTCCCATGCCTTAAGGGTCGGCGCCGTCACCGGAGATGAGTAGAGGCCCCATGCTCTATGCTTGCGAGGCAACCAAAGCTCCCGCCAAATGTTGCAGCCCGACACCGTCTGGTCCATGAAGTTCCAGTGCTTACTGGACATGGGTCTATTCCATTCCACTATGTATCTCATAATAGACGCCTGGAAGTAAGCAGACAGCAGGGGAAAACGTAATCCCTCAGCCGCCCTCGGAGCAACCGCCACGGACAATGCCTGTCGCTGCCTTTTATTGTCCCAAAGGAATTTGTTAAGGGACCCCTGCAATTTCCGGAGAGTGCCTGGCGGTGGGATCAGTGGCATCATTTGAAACAGATACAGTATGCGAGGAGAACAGTCATCTTCAGGGCTGCCAGTCTCCCAAACCAGGCCAGCTTGAGGCAGGACCAGTCAGAGAGGGCCTTACTGACCTGCTCAACCAAGATCATGTAGTTCAGGGACACAGTTTTAGAAATTGACGATGCTAGGCTAATCCCCAGATACTGGATATCGGATTGCGCCCATTGGAATTCAAAGTCCTGCTTCAGATCCAGGACATCCTGTCATAGGCAGGTTGAGGATATGCGATTTGGTGAAATTGACCTTGAATCCTGCCACTTTCTGGAACTCCGCCAATTCTCTCGAAAGGTTCCGCAAGGAAGAGTGGAGGTGAGTAATAACCCTGGGAGCAAGACTACGCTCGGCCCACGGAGTGTACGTAGTGTTGCCTACTTTGCATTTTGCAAAGTAGGCGTAGTAGGCAACACCACACATGCTCCGTGGACGGAGCCAAGTTGCCCGCCACCCGCCTCCCTCCCGCCCTCTCCTACATACCTAATTTTAGTAAATAATAACAGAGAAGTAAATGAAACACACTTACCTGGTCCGCTGCGTCCGGAGGCTCCATCTTCTCTTTTGCGCCGCTGTCTTCGATCCCAATGCGCATGCGCAGCCGCCCGCTTTCGCGAGAAATGCCCATGCGCGGGCAGCCACGCATGCGCATTGGTAAGAGCCTTTCATTTACTTTTCTGTTATTATTTACGAAAATTAGGTATGTAGGAGAGGGCGGGAGGGGGGGCGGGCGGCGCATAGTGGGGCTACGCGAGGTGCGCGGGGGTATAGTTTCATGCCCACTTTGCGTAGCTTCGCGTAGCCCCACTACGCATACTACGCCCACCCTTAGTGAGTAAGGGAGAGGATGACATCGTCCGCGTACAGACTAATCTTGTGTGTGTCTGCCCCAAACTTGATCCCAGAGATGTTGACATTGGACCGGACCCGCTGGGCGAAAGGCTCCATATAGAGCGTGAAGATTAATACATTTTTTAAAATAGTATTTAACATTTTTACAATATTTGCCATGAATTTTTATGGGGAGATAGATCTTTTTTAGTTTCATTTATCAGACTTTTTTTTATTTTACCTGCTACCCTTCATTTTGTGATCTATTTGTGTTATTTTTTTCTATTTTCCTAGAATCAGGTTGCGGTAAGGTGCTGCTGTTTGGGATTTGAGGGTAGGGGAGATTTGAGAGAAGTCTAAAAGTTAGTTATAGTGGGGCCGATTCACATAACTAACTTAAGACAAAATCCAGAACTTACTACTTTTGGTATTCACAGAAGGCATTTAGTAGTAGTAAAGTTAGGATTTTGTCTTAAGTTTGACTTAAGACATAAATAACACAGACTTAAGACAGACGTATGACAAACTTAAGAAAAACTTAAGACAGACTTAAGACAGACTTAAGACAAACTTAGGACAAAATCCTAACTTAAGTCTGTCTTAGGTTTGTCTTAAGTCTGCCTTAAGTCTGTCTTAAGTCTGTCCTAAGTCTGGTATATTTAGATGCATCACTGTAAAGGATTACGACTTTGGCGGTGTGGTGCTGGGTCCGCACCACCAAAGACGTTGTCAGTCCACCCACAAGATTAGTTTCCTCCTGTCTGGCAGGCTTTGTTTTTGATGTTCCCACAGCTTTGCCCTGAAATTTGTGCACTGCAAGGGGAAAGCCAACAGTTCCTGCAAGTCATTGACTGAAAAGTCTGTGCCATGCAGGAACTGGTGTGCATCCAAATGGGGAGGCACATGTTGTGCCCCCCTGTGTGCATCCACAGGGCGTGAGACAACTTGTTTCCTCCCTGTCACGGTTTTCCTGGCAGTGGAACCACCATGAAAACTGTGGTGGAGAGGAAACTTGTAATATGCTCGGCCGTATATATATATATATATATATATATATATATAGCCCGGAACAGAGGAGCCGCAGCAATCCACCCCCAGACCACAGTGCCAAGAAGGACCATACCCCCTGAAAGGAGGAGGAGGCAAGCCATCCACAGCCTGCAGCGTCATCAGAAAGAAACAGGAGGCCAAGGACAGGGAAAGGAACCCCCAACGAAGAAGACCAGGAGAAAAACAAAGAGGACACCTACAGAAGACAAGGCGACCAAAGGGAGGCAACTGCAGAAAACACAGCAGAGTGTCCTCACAGAACGGGGAGGAAGGGTGGGTCATGAAGGAATCTGCGGCTAGAATCGTCTCTACCAGATACATCATTACCGAAGGAAAGCAACTTGTACATCTGATAGAGACTACTAGCTGCAGATTCGTAACGTAGAATGGGATACCCTAGCCATACACAAGGGGGAGGAGGGACTGCGAGAGGACCTCACCAGCCTGGACTTATCACAGGGCCTGTCAGGGGATGAGTCAAACGGACAGGGAGAAGAGCCATGTCCCCCCAGGCAAGGGAGAACCCTCTCATCTAGAAGACCACCGGCCCCAGAGGGGAATACGGGAAGGCGAGAAAGAGGCGGCCCGGCATCATCCAGCAGGAGGAAACAAGGATAAGGCAAAAGGAGGCCAGAGTACCCCAAGCCCAGTCAAGGCACCAAGGATCTCCATCAGAAGCCCTAGAGGCACGGGCAACGCAGAGGAGCACCAAGGAAGAAGAGCTACCCAGGGACTCTAAGGAGAAGAGGTAGAAAGAAGGCAATCCCTCATACAGGGAAACACCCCCAGTGAAGAAAACAGCCGAGGCTATCACAGGCAGAACGGCGCCTCAGCAATAAGGCAGGCGAAAGAAGAAAGGATATCATAAGCCCCACCACGGGAGAACTGCCCAACACCCTGCAGGGACAATCAGCGCCCGAAGAACCACAAGGAACTCAAGGACCACTTCAACCCTTAGCAGGGAGAGGTAGAACCGGAGGCAGAGCCCACTGTAAGAAATCTGTACACACCCCAGCCCAAGTTGTAAACAAGACAAGCATGGCTGCACCACCTAAAAGGCAGACGAAAGAAGAGGGACAATGGTGTTGAGGAATAACTGGTTTGCACCGGCCCACACAGCTAGCAGCGGACAACACCATGGATCGGTGCACCCAGGCCAAACTAGACATCAGCCAAAGGTTGAGGCCGGGAAAGCCAGAGGGGCCAAGACACGCCCCAAGGACGGTTCGTCACACACGGCCCACGAAGGAATTAGAAGCTACAATGTAAGGCCCCCAAAACCATCAGCAGGAGGATCGCATCAGCAACATATTATTAAATTAAACTTGTAGAGCGCGCTGACACCATGGGTTTCCTGGCGCTGTGAGACATCGAATTCCAGAGCTGAGGTTAGGTGCAGGGTTAGCAGATTGGGGGAAAGAGAAAGGTTTTTAGCAACTTCCTAAAATGAAGGAGGGAGCTGCTTGATTTGATATTTAAGGGAAGGGAGTTCCAGAATTTCGGGGCCAAGAAGGCAAATCTTCGTCCACCGAATTTATTAGTTCTGGTTTTGGGTGTGGTGAGTGATTTGAGATGGGTAGAACGGAGGTTGCGGTTTGGGCAGTAGGGAGTGATCAGGGAGGTCAGGAAGGCAGGACAGGGGCAATTGAGGGCTTTGTATGTAAGACAGCCTAGCTTGAAGGCCACCCTTTGTTCAATTGGGAGCCAATGAAGTTTGCGTATCATAGGTCTGGCAGATTGCCATTTTGGAGATTTAAAAATGATCCGGGCTGCCTGGTTTTGGATCACCTGGAGGCGGTGGAGAAGGGTTTTGGGGAGTCCATGGTAAATGCTGTTGGAGAAATCCAGACGGGAAAGCACAAGGGAGATGATGACCTGGGTCAAGGCAGGTGTAGGAAGCAGATGGCTGACCTTCCGGATCTTTCTGAGCTGAAAGGAGCAGGATGAGATCACGGAGCTAATATGGGGTCGGAGAGAGAGATCGGCGTCAATTATTACGCCAAGGCTTTTTACAGAGGTGGAAGGGGCCGGCGGGGGTCCCAGTTCATGAGGCCAGAACTGGGTGCCCCAAGAGGAGAGGCTAGAGCCTGGTATAAGGAGCTCAGTTTTCCCGGGGTTTAGCTTCAATTGGTTGGAATTCATCCAATCTTGGATGTGAAGCATAGCAGAGTGAAAATTGTCTATTGCATTGGGGGAGTTGAGTGGTAAAATGATCTGCAGATCGTCCGCATAATTGAAGACTGTGATGTCCCAATTGCGGAGTGAATGGAGTAGGGGGCAGAGGTACAGATTGAACAGGAGAGGTGATAGGGAGGAGCCCTGAGGGACTCCACAGGTTGTGGGGGTCTTGGGGGCTGTGTAAGGGCCTAAACGGACGGCTTGGGATCTGTTCGACAAGAAGGACCGGATCCAGCCGAGAGCAGAGTCGAGGATACCAGCCTGTTCGACACGGTTGAGCAGAATGTTATGATCAACCGTGTCGAACGCGGCCGAGAGATCCAGAAGAACAAGAGCCTGGGGGATTCCTGAGTCGGCGTTTCTTCTCAGCGTGTCGAGGACAGCTAAGATGACGGTTTCGGTGGAAAATGAGGGCCTGAAGCCAGCCTGATTGGGCTCTACATAACAAGAAGACTCAATAAAATTGGAAAGGCATCTGGTAACATGTGCTTCGAGGAGTTTTGAAAAGTACGGCAGAAGCGAGATAGGGCGGTAATTGGAAGGTTCCGCTGGGTCCGCGCCAGGTTTTTTTAATAGCGGGACAAGGATGGCTTCTTTGAAGGGTCTCGGAACGGTACCTGTGCTGAGTGAGCTGTTAAGGAGGGGTAGGATGCAATCGGGTAAAGAGTGGCATACTCTTCGCAAGACTGAGGGTGGGTAGCCATCGTTCGGGGAACCTGATTTTACCCGGGAAGCGAGCAGTCCTAGGGAGGTATGGTTAATAGGGGAAAATTCAGTGAAAGTAGAAGTGTTGTTAAAAAGAGTTTCCGGAGTGATGGTCTGGGGGGTGATGGAAATCGATGCCTTGATTTTGTTGATTTTTTCAACGAAAAAAAGGTTGAGGGCGTCACAAGTTGCTTGGGTGGGAGTCTGGCCTGGGAGGGTTCTGTCGTCAGATGTCAATTCATTCATAATTTTAATAATTTCTTTGGAGTTATTGTCTGAGGAGAAGATTCGATCCGAGAAATGGCCGGGATGGCACGGAGAGCAGAGGCCCAAAGGGCGACCACGCCTACTCAGCTCATAAAGGAGCAATATAATAGCTACCATTGCCCCACACAGGGCAAAGTATGTCCCAAAACATGGGAACCCTCTTAGAAAAAAAATTCCGCATCAGACGATAAACAGAAGACCTGCGGGGGAACCGCAGACGACTTGCAATTCAGCCAACATGAAAATACAGAAGGCCTAATCTCAGGGCCAAACAGCCAAATCCACAATCAAAAAAGGGCCGACCAGCAGCCAACAGCACCAAATGCTTAACAACAGGACCAGGCACAGCAAGCAGAACCGAAAGACACCTCCAAAAACCCAGACCATACGGAGGAGGGCGGAGCCCCACCAGAAACCTCTGAATGGCAGAGTCCGCAGGGGCGTGGAACAAACGGGTGCCATCAAAAGGAAGGTCCACCAACCGTTCCCAAACGTTCTCCGGGAATACACTATTCCGGAGCCATGCATAGCGATGAAGGGCCATTGAAGAGGCCATGGCTCGACCAAGCACATCCGAAACATCCAGAGCGGAGCGAAAAATAAACGCCGCCAGCTCCCGGCCAACCAACATAGGGTTCCCGGAGATCAACACAGGCACCATCCCGAGAAGCGGCAGTCAGAAGGGACTTAGCCGAATCCCACAAGCAAGAAGTGGCCCTAGTCAATACACAAGAAGAGTTAAGGGCCCACAAGGCCGCGCTGGTAAATGCAAAGATATTGCACCACCACCCGTGACGGGGAGACAACACCAATGGCATGGAGGGAAAGGCAGTCTGCACAAGAGGGCCTCTGGTAGAGGGGTGGAGGGAAAGACAGGTTCATGAGGCACAGGACAGCGGCAGTGTACAAGGTGTTGCGGCACCAGGTCCCCCGTGGCGGGTCGTCCCCAAGCCCCCAGAAGGGAAGTGTGGAGCAAAGCCTCGAAGGGCAGAAGCAGCTCCTGACCACCAGAGCCCTGATGGAGGACCTCCAGAAGATGATCCGTGGGGAAATGGGCCGCTGGATCTCCAATGCGCAAGATCCCCGCAGCCGTGGAGACAGCTCGAGCGAAGGCAGCACTTGCCTTCGTAGGGCCCCACGGTGGGGAAAGCAGCTCCTCTGTAGGTGACGGCTGCAAACTAAGGCGGCTGACCCCCAGTCCAACCTGAGGAAGGAAAGGGAAAAGGGACACCATCAACCGCCGAACCTCTTGAGAAGAGGAGGAGGCGTCTGAAGACGAATCAACGACACGGCACCAGCTCGGCGCCATAGAGACCACGACCGGAGTCAGGTCAACGTCGACCTGCGTCGAAGGAGACACCGGAACGACCTCCGCCACACCGCTCGCCGCAGGAGGCCGAAGTCGGGCCGGAGCTGGAGCGGCCAAGGAATGGTGCTGAAAAGGCATCTACTCAACCCCTGACGAGGGGGGCCTGGGGACACACCCCGACCCCTAGCCAGCCCCTGCGGCGCCGCCTGGGCCACCAGCCGCTGGCACCTGAGAGGCGTCACCTCGGCCTCAGACAAGACCACTGCCTATCCAGAGGACCGAGAGGACTCGGGGACAGGCCCCAAGCCCGGCAACCTCCCGCGACACCACAGGGACCCCCAAGGGAGTTTGCAGGGAAGCAGAGGTGCCATGTCCGAAGGAGGGAACCCCGAAGGGCCGTCCCCGACGCTACCACATCCTCTGAACCTGGAGCCAAACCTGTTGGTGCCGGGGCCGCCGGAGATGCTGCGGAGGGCCCTGCATGCGGCAAGGGATCCGCAGATGTCCCAAGAGGAGAAGGAGGAGAAGGAGGAGCCAACGAGGCCTGCAAGGCTGCCGCATAGGCCTCCATCTGGGCTCTAGTCGCCCCTGCACCGGGGAACGGCGAATAGGGTGACGACGCGGCGGGCCACACCATCCACGGAGAGCCAACCCTCCCCAACAGACCGGGGACCGGTCCGTGGGGACAAACTGCGACACTTACCAACAGGTGAGCGACGATCATGCGGCTTGGGAGAAGGACAATGTCGGAGGTGGAAGAGGCGGTTCTTGAAGCCGTCCGCAGGGGACGGACGCGGTGGTGAAGCCGACCTGGACATGCAAACCGAAAGGAGTTTCATCCCGCGATCCCGCCGGGACTTCGGCTTCATTTGCTGACACGCCTCACAGTCCGTGGAGTCGTGGTGCTCCCCCAAACACCACATGCAGATGGAATGAGGATCCATCGCCGACATCTGGCGTGCGCAAGACGATAATGCTTTAAAACGCTAAGGCATTCACACACTATTCTCAGAAAAACGTTCAAGAGCGGAAAAAGGGAGGTGGTTGCCAGTAGGTAGTTATAGTTAGGACCTAGTTTCCATAGGAAAAGCGTTTTTTCTTTTCCCAATAAATTTTGTGCCGGTTGACAAATCTTTGTGACATTTTCAAAACTAGTGCCCCGCTCCGGCCAGCTCCTGGCTTTAAAGTTTTGGGGTGATTCAGCAAGCGGGGGCTGAGAAAAAAGGAGGGTCCCAAAACGCGTTTTGTCCATTTTATTTTCCATAGGAAACTTTAGACAAAGCTACAGCCCGAACTGCTGAACAGAATTGCACCAAATATGGTAAAAAGGTAGATCTTGGTTCAGAAAGAGCTGTTTTTGTTAAATGATGTAAATCTGTTCAGTAATTCCTGAGAAATAAAGAAAGAAAAAGTTTCGATATCTGGGGCAGCGGTGGGTTCGCGAACCCTCTTGGGCAGGAGCTTCACTCTGATTGGCTGCCAACACTCCAAACTAGGAAGTGTTGGCAGCCATCTTGTGACTCGGTAGAACCGAGTCACAAGAAAACAGTGAAACAAAGGTGAAAAAGAAGAAAAGGGGGCAGGGTAGAAACACCCTGACCCCGTAGGCCTGCTCAGGGGGGTCCTACAAAGGACCCCCAGGGCCAAAAAAGCATTTTTTTTAAAAATAATTCCGGCAGAATGCTTGCTGGGGTCGCAAATTCTTTTTAAATGAAGCGAGAGCTCCCGTGCTTCATTAAAATGAGGCCCCCGAGTGGGCCAGGTCCTGGGGGCATTGCTAAAATGCTGGCTGTGTGTTTGTGTTAGAGAGGGGAGTATGTCTAAGCAGGAGTCTGTGTGTTGTGTGCTAGAGAGCAGCCTGTGTAATAAAGCTAGAATCACGGTGTAATAAAGCGTTATTGGTAGGACGTGTGAGTTTACGGGGGAGGCAAAGCTTGTGTGCATCCACAGACCGGGCGGTGGGTTTACACCAGGTCAGGGAGGGGGGTATCCGGTGCTGCTCCAACATCACAAGCTCTTCGCTGCCGGCTCTGGGCTTCTCCCAGCTGGATGTTGGTCTACAGTTCACCCAGGGAGGTATGAAGCTTGGCAAGCTGCTGGAAGTGGGGCAGGGGGCTATGTGTCTGTGTGTGGTGTGTGGTGTGTGCTATAGAGCAGGCTGTGTTAAGCATGGGTCTGTGTGCTGTCTGTGTGTTTGTGCTAGAGAGGAGGGTATGTTAAAGCATGAGTCTATGTGTTGTGTGCTAGAGAGCAGCGTGTGTAATAATGCTAGAATCACAGTGTAATAATGCGTTACTGGTAGGACGTGTCAGTTTACAGGGGGGGAGCTCATGCGCATCCACAGACCGGGTGGCAGGTTTACACCAGATCGGGGAGGGGGGCTCTCCGGTGCTGCTCCAACATCACAAGCACTTCGCTGCCGGCTCTGGCCTTCTCCCAGCTGGATGCGCGTCTACAGTTCACCCAGGGAGGTCTGCGGCTTTGCAAGCTGCTGGGAGTGGGAAAGAGAGCTGTGTGTGGTGTGTGTTAGAGATCAGGCTGTGCTAAGTATGGGGCTGTGTGCTGTGTGTGTGTTTGTGCTAGAGAGGAGGGGTTTTTAAACATGAGTCTGTGTGTTGTGTGCTAGAGAGCAGCGTGTGTAATAAAGCTAGAATCACAGTGTAATAAAGCATTACTGGTAGGACGTGTCAGTTTACAGGGGGGGAGCTATTGCGCATCCACAGACCAGGTGCCGGGTTTACACCAGGTCGGGGAGGGGGGCTCTCCGGTGCTGCTCCAACATCACAAGCACTTCGCTGCCGGCTCTGGCCTTCTCCTAGCTGGATGCGCGTCTACAGTTCACCCAGGGAGGTCTGAGACTTTGAAAGCTGCTGGGAGTGGGAAAGGGAGCTGTGTGTGGTGTGTGCTAGAGATCAGGCTGTGTTAAGTATGGGTCTGTGTGCTGTGTGTGTGTTTGTGCTGGAGAGGAGGGTATGTTAAAGCATGAGTCTGTGTGTTGTGTGCTAGAGAGCAGCGTGTGTAATAAAGCTAGAATCACAGTGTAATAAAGCGTTATTGGTAGGACGTGTGAGTTTACAAGGGGGCAAAGCTCATGCGCATCCACAGACCTGGTGGCGGGTTTACACCAGGTCGGGCGAGGGGCTCTCTGGTGCTGCCCCAACATCACAAGCGCTTCGCTGCCAGCTCTGGGCTTCTCCCAGCTGGATGCGAGTCTACAGTTCACCCGGGGAGGTCTGAAGCTTGGCAAGCTGCTGGAAGTGGGGCAGGGGGCTGTGTGTCTGTGTGTGGTCTGTGCTAGAGAGCAGGCTGTGTTAAGTATGGGTCTGTGTGCTGTGTGTGGTCTGTGCTAGAGAGGAGGGTGCGGGACAGGACATGGTTGTAACTATCAGTTCAGTTCATAAACTTCATTGTTTAGATAATAAAGCCATTACAAGTGGTAAACTCTGCTTAAAAGGTCAAGTATAAAAGGTGTGAAGTACAAATAGCCAATATACAATTACTGTAGTTAGCAGTGCAGCTTGTGCAGAGGCACCAGGTGTGAGGGACCACTGCAGCACAGTACAATAACCTTTTACTACCCAACCAGGTGCAGGGGGGGGCATTTTTGTTGCTTGAGTTCAGGGGTCCTAACTCGGGTGTGAGGCAGGGGTCGAATTCTGACTGCCCTGGTTCTGTGTTAAAAACAGCCGTTTGTGCAACTAAGTGCCCCGAACTGCCTCAAGGCGCCATGCAGCACTTACACGACACCTAAGTAATTAAAGTATGTGGTTAGGCAGGTGGGTGGGTGCATATGCAGGGATAAGAGGAGAAACATGGGTTACAGTGAGGGGCCAAAAAATGTAATCTCAGTTTGTGGCTAGTGTCTGCACTCTTTGTGAGGGGGACGCGTGTGTGTGTGTAAAAGTGTTGGAATATAATCTGGTTTACATTGTACATATGATTATTGTGTGTGTGTTTACATATGCATACCTATATTTATAACCTGTCACAGAAAATAAATGTGACCTAAACAAACATGTTCTTTGGAACAACTATGTGAATAAACAGGTGTGCACCATTTTATTACTACAGTGTAAGGGTCAAATTCCAAGTGATCAGCATTTTTGAAGGAGTAAAGGCTCATCTTGGCCTCACCGAGGCTTCCCTCGCGTGAGTGTTAGTTCCCCCACCCCACATTTAACAATGCAATATTGTACTTCTGCATTTCCAGATATACTATACAATTATTCATACATCTTTTCCTGTGTGCATTTTTGCTCTCTGAATGTATTTACGTCTGTGCCTTCCTGTCTAATTGTTCATGTGCTTCTCTATAAGACTAAGTGATGGGTGAATTGCCTCCTTCACACATACGTGGTTCCCACCTTTCCCAACATTCAGCTATTATGTGGCTGAGGGGCCATGCCATTTTGGGAAGGTCTGCTGTCCTGTTCTGTGCTACCTCGGTGGTAGTAGGGGGAGTCCGTGGGGGAGGTCCTGTGGTTGTGGCAGTGGGTGTTGTGGCCTACTTGGGTGTTGGAGCTGCATGATCAGTAGTTCTATGACATGTGTTGGTCTTCAGATGTTGTTCTGGGCTGGGCTCCCTTTCATACTGTAGGTAGTTGTCCTGCTTTACACCAGTAAAAGGCAGATTTTAAATTCTTACTGCTAACGTGGCTTTTTGCCTATTTTTGGATCGCACCGCAGATTCGGCTGGTCGTTGAAAATATGGGAAGCTGTGTTTTTGTGTTATTTTTGCACTGGAACGCCTACTATGCATATCATTAGCGTTAGTTGTCGCTCTCATTTGTGGTGATGTTTTTTGCAGAAGCTATCGCTGGAAAACTGGCAATAGCAGCAGTTTTCACCTGGTTGAGAATGGGATGATAATTTAAAATTACTGAAAAAAAAAAAAGTTTAATGAATATTATAATTAGAAATTAGCATTTAAAAAACTTTTGAAATTCCCAAAAAAAACATAGGTTTCGGGGACGTTATAGTTAGAAATAAGCATTTAAAAAAACCTGAGAAATTCACTAAAAAACCATTGGTTTCAGGGTCGTTATAATTATTTGGACATTTCACTCGTACAAAACCAGAGAAATTCGGCCGTTATAGTTAGTAATGCTAACTATAACTTGGGCCCCCGCAATGCACTGCTGATGACGTCACATATTACATCACTCATGACATGGTGAGTGACATCACTGATGACATCTCAAATGATATTACTGATGACATCATCCATGTGATAATTTTATGCACCTCCTCACACCCTAATATAAGCTTTGATACGCCCACTCTAAAATACAGACTACCACTTTTGAAAACATAGACAAACCAATAGCAGTTACTTCATACCCACTGACTGATTCCTAGGTATACACAAACATCCATTCATTCACCCATACAGTCACTCATACATGCAGTTACTCATCAATACAGCAATATCATATGCACTCATAGACCTATACAGACACTAACACACTGCCACTCATCCATAGAGTTATTCAAACACCTAGCCAGTCATGTAAAGAATCAATAACACTGCCATTTACTCACCTATTCAGTTATACCTTCACTCCCTAACCTATTCATACAGATACTAACATATACTCAATCTCTTATACAATCACTGACACAAGCACACACTCATTTATACAGCCACTCTCACAATAACTCACTCTCACATATAGTCATTTATATACTTCAACACTCAAATATACTGCCTTTCACATATGTAGTTACTCACACATAATGCCACTGAGACATCCATTCACTCTCCAACACACCCATGCACACACTCACCCACCCATACAGCTATTTCCACATGCACTCTTGAACCCATACACCCAGTGAATCATCCACTCACATATATATGCAGAAAGTCACACCCCCACCCATCCACACAAACACTGAGGCACCCATACAGATACTCATGCAACCAATAAATAACCCTTACAGACACTCATGTAGCTACTCACCAACCCATGCAGCAGCTTACACAACAACAGACAGAATTATACAGACATTCACACAGTTTAGTCACTAACCCATGCATTCAGTAAGATACAATCAATCACCTAATTACACAGTCAGTCACACACCTATTATATTCTCCACCCGGACACTTACACACCCACTCATTCTTCAATACACCTTGGCATATATATAAAACATATTTAAACTTTATAGAAACACACAGTGACTAGATGAAGTCATCAGTGATGTCATTTGAGATGTTATCAGTGATGCCACTGACCATGTCATGAGTGATGTAATATATAGCGTCATCAGCAGTGCATTGCGGGGGCGCAAGTTATAGTTAGGTCTACTAACTATAAAGGCTGAATTTCTCTGATTTTGTACGAGTGAAATGTCCAACTAACTATAACGTCCCTGAAACCTATGGTTTTTTCAGTGAATTTCTAAGGTTTTTTAAATGCTAATTTCTTACTATAACATCCCTGAAACCTATGTTTTTTTCAGTGAATTTCAAAGGTTTTTTAAATGCTAATTTCTAACTATAACGTCCCTGAAACCTGTGTTTTTTTTCTGTGAGTTTGAAAGGTTTTTTAAATGCTAATTCTAACTATAAAGTTAGGACATGTGCAGAAAGAGGAAGAAAGGCGCAGAAAGAAGCAAGAGAAATGCTGAAAGATGCAACAGAAGTCAAGAAAGTCGAAGAAAGGTGCAGAAACAAGCAAGAGATGTGCACAAAGAACCAACAGAGGAGCAGAAAGAGGCCATGCTGCAATATATATATATTTATTTATCCACACTGGCAAAAAACTTCCATGTGTGTATGTATACATTACCTACTGGCGGTCGCCAGTAGGTATATATAGTTAGGATTTTTTCTCTATGGGATTTTTGAAAATTCTATGTCTAATAACTTTGGCGTTTGTGGACGGAATTGGCTGAAATTTTCAGGAAAATGGCACATTTTGTTTCTGAGCAGCCCTTGAAAATTTGGGGGGGGTTCGTCAAGGGGGGGGCCGAGAAAAAAGGGGGGTCCCAAAACGTGTTTTTAACATTGAGTTTTCCATAGGGCGGTTGGCCTCACTTTTAGCCCGAACGGCTGAATGGATTTGCACGAAACTTGGCAAAATTGTAGGGACTGGTAGCCCGATGTGCCTTTTGTAGGTCTCAATATATGTGCTCCAGTGGATTTTGAGAAATTAACGTTTAAAAAAAGATATATATCTGTAACAGCGGACCTGGCAGCGTCCCAGGACGCGTACTTTTCGCGCAACGGAGCTTTGTGAAGCGAAGCTGATTGGTTCTCCGGCGTCTGTCAACATTCCAAAAAGTCCGTAGCGGCCGCCATCTTGTCTCTCGGTAGGATCGAGAGACAAGAGGAGGTCAAAACAAAGGGGGAAATAACTATAAGGGGGCATAGTAGATCCTCGCTGACCCCCTAGGTTTGATGTGGAGGTTTTAAAAGGGCCCCGCGGGGCAAAAAAAAAAAATAATAATAATAATCGAACGGCTGAATGGATTTGCACGAAACTTGGCAAAATATTAGGGACTGGTAGCCCGATGTGCCTTTGCTAGGTCTCAATATATGTGCTCCAGTGGATTTTGAGAAATCAACGTTCAAAAAAAGATATATATCTGTAACAGCGCTCCGCTTCGCGTAACGGAGGTTTGCGAAGCTGATTGGTCATTCTGTCACTGGGCTATAGTTGGGCTACATCTGGCTGATATTTGGGCTACATTTGTTTTTTTGTGTGTCTGGCGGCCATCTTTGGGCTACATTGGGCTACATTGGGCTTCATTGGGCTACATTTGGGCTCCAACATATATATAGGCCAATGTAGCCCAATATATATTTTTCAAAGTTCATTTTCGTAAAAACCACTGGAGCATATATCTTGAGACATAGCAAAGGCACATCGGGCTACCAGTCCCTACAATTTTGCCAAGTTTCGTGGAAATCCATTCAGCCGTTCGAGCTAAAAGTGAGTCCAACCGCCCTATGGAAATGAAGGAAATGAATGGGTAATTTGTAATTAGCAAATAGCTAATCGCAAACTAGGAATGGTAAAGAATCGCTATTTATTCCTTAAAGTTCGCTATTTAGGAAATGCAAAAAACTTTGATGATACATATGGCGGTTCATCTCTAACAAGATAAGAAGCATAGGGATACATTTATGATGACTGGCGCATCACCAGGGATGTGTTAGTCATTCTGTGCCGCTGTTCCGTCACCTATGGTGTGCTGCATTTACAATGCGGCGCATCATGGGGAAAAAACAGCACAGATGCGTGATGTATCTGTGCCGTAAAGGTGGCGCATTGCTGGAGTTGTATCGCAAGTGTGATGAAGCTCCAGCAAGGGTCGGGGGTGCCCCTGTCGCAGGGTTTCTGTTCTCACACAGAACTGTGGACAGAGGATTGGAACCTCGGCGAATTAGGGTGTCCCAAAACTCACGTTAGTAATCAAAAACTCCTTAGCAAGCTAGGTACAGTGTCACATTGGATATAACAAACTCTCAATGTTTAGACAATCCAGAATATGAACTTATAGTACCTCAGGATACGTGGAACTCATGAACAGTCGGTCGTTATATATTTCTTAGAAACCAGAACATGGAGTTAAGAAGAACACATGTGTATTTGAAATGTTTATTTACTAATGCCGTCTTCTCAGGCGTAGTATCTTAGATAATACAAGTACACATATTATCAGTAGCAAAATTACCAGCATAGTTACTAGTACATAAAAAGCGAATGGTGATAGTATGTTAACATGCTGTAAATGAATAAGAGTTAGCAACACTTATAAGCAGCCGCGGGCCGTGGAGGGAGTTACGGTGAGGCAGGGAGGCGGGGAGGGGGAGAAGCAGGGTGGAGAATACAAGTACACATATTATCAGTAGCAAAATTACCAGCATAGTTACTAGTACATAAAAAGCGAATGGTGACAGTATGTTAACATGCTGTAAATGAATAAGAGTTAGCAACACTTATAAGCAGCCGCGGGCCGTGGAGGGAGTTACGGTGGGGCGGGGAGGGGGAGGGGCAAGGTAGAGAGGGCTCCACCCTGCTTCTCCCCCTCCCCGCCTCCCTGCCTCACCGTAACTCCCTCCACGGCCCGCGGCTGCTTATATCTCACCCTCCCTAATACACATATTATATTATTTGCTAAGAAGGTCTCTTTGTGTTGGTTTAGGGCGTGCCCATACTTTAGTGTCTTAGATTTGAAGGAATCACATCAGCATACACCAGCTCTCTCTTCATGTGAACCGCATCAACTGTTGTGTATGTGTGTTCGGCAAAGCAATATAAAACCCGCCTCATGCCCAGAATTGGCAGAAGTTGCACTTATGTTATGAGTATGAAGTCGTGGAGATCAGACCTCATAACAATTCTGTATCGTGTTGTTCTTGAAACTTTAGCACTCGCTGTACAGATATAGTTTAACAAGCAAAGCAGATAGTAGAGCAATAACATATTATTCTCATGTAAACCACGATGAACTACTAGGTGGAAAGCTAAAGCAACAACTAAGTGTCGTGTGCAGAAGTTGCAAAAAAGGAAAAATGGCGTTTAAACCGGTAATGAGCCCATGCTAACTTAACACGGTGTAAAGATATCCAGGACCTAGATGACACCTCCCCATGATCCGGAAACGAACTGAATAAGATAATAGAAGTGCCATCTCATGAGAGCAGATTGCAAGTTTATATGTGGACGGTCCGCAAGGTAAAGCATTAAAAACTAGGAAAATTTAATGCTAAAGAAAAATAAAACAACCAAGTACTTTATCGAGTCTTAAGCCAATAGGCAAGGTAAATAATAAAAACTTGACAAATAAGTCAATGAATTGTCAATGAAATGCTAGTACTCAGCATATCAAACATGAAAAAGGTCTATGACATAACTGTGTATGCAAAATAAGCTGCAACAGCCTCCAATAGGAAGTCACCGTCTTCATCCGAAAACAGTTCAGCCATCCAATTTAAAAGCGGAAAAGAACATACGTGCTCTCCCAGCACCGGATCCTCTATCACCATCAGAGGACAGCTCGGTGGGTTTTCAAGAAAGCTCTGTTCCAAGAAAGACTGTGCTGCCGCCAGTAAATTCCAGGGACCAAGTAGTCCATGCATCAATGCCACAGCCATAATCCTTTCGCCAGGACAAACCAACTCGTGAGTAATGATAGGAGTCATCAGCTGATTAAAGTCGACGTCAGGAGAAACCGGTCCGCAGAGACACAAATCAATGGCCCAATCGAAATCACAGGTCAGGCAGTGAAATACAGGCTGGACACAGGTGAAGTAGGAGAATCGAAAAGATAATCCATATGCCGTGCTTAATATCGCCAACGGCATTGTGCCATAATATTCTAGCATGCGATTGCGGAACAGTGTCAGCAGCTGCAGGGTGGGAGGTTGCATAGGAGGGACATCCATATTTAAAAATGTAAAAAAGCACAAGAGCGTCCGCTGGTAATGCAAGTAAAAATGCCAATCCACGAACCAGAGTGGAGAAAATAGAATGAAAGGAAGCAGGGATGACTCCAAAGATTTTCTCAAATGAAGTCACGAGACCACTGGTAACAACTTTAAAAAAGTGCGCCAGGGCCTTTGTGGAGGATGCGTTAAAGATAGTCGGAACCATCTTGCTGAAATTGAAAGGCAAATCTGAATTGAAAAGGGTCTGCACCTCTGTACGGGTGTTCGCTATGTGAAGCACGAAAGTTTCACGGGCCGAACTCAAGGCCACCTCTCTCTGAGACAAAAGAGCTCTTATTCTTGCCATGCCGTTGAAATCTGTCCCAAGGTTGGTATTTGTGGCCAAATTGAAAACTCCCTATGTTCATGTGTGGGAGGAAATAGAACATTTCTGCAGCAAATAACCCGTTCACTTACTGTTACGATAAAAGGAATACTTTTAATTAACTCAGAACAATCTTCATTATTGAGCATCAAATAACTACCATTTTCCAACAACTTGAACGTGGGGATGATAGCAGGAACTGGCGTGCCTTGCAACACGCAAGCCATATTTGGTCGGTGTTTGTTGCATGAACCGTGTAACTGTATGTGCCTACACATTAGTGAATGATCTGGCGTCTCAGTGCATTCCTCTCCATTCAGATAAACTTCTTGATCATCTTTGAAACATCTGTATGTGTATGGAAGCGACCAGACCTCATGAAGAAAAGCACTACCTAAAGGTTCATAACGACCTATTGGTATATATTTCATACAATTTGAAAACTTATATAAAGCAAAAGGCAGCGTTATTAAACCGTGGATAAGGCACGTTGCCAAAAAACCCGCAATCCTCTGCTGATGATGTCACTGAGCATGTCATGAATGATGTAATATGTGACATCATCAGCAGTGGATTACGGGTAATAGTATCTCTAGTTTACTCCCCTATAGCTGTCTTTCTTTTAACATAAGTGTCTGTTTCCTTCCCTTATACTTACTGTTTTTGGTTCGCTTCCGGTTCGCGTACCGGCGAGCGAACTGGGAAGCGAACTAAGAGAAATAGAGGTTGGCACAGTTCCAAATATTGTACCAATTTTTTAATAACGGGGAGATAGTTCTGAAAAGAACTTTTTTTTTTATTGTTTTTGTTGTTTTATATTTTTTTAATTATTTTTCGGAACATTTTTTTACTTTTTTTGAATTTTTCTGAACAGTTTTATATTTTTTTGGGTTTTTCTTGGAGGGGGCAATGAAAACGATTCATTGTAAAGGGCTCAACAGGAGCAACAAAACAAAAAAAGAAGTATTTATTATTTTGGGCGTTTCGTACAAACTTGCATATGATAGTCAATAGCTCTGTTGATCAGAGTGATGCTTCTTTCTCCGTAGCAAATGAATCCATCGCAATATACGCAGATGTGTTTTACTTCACCAAATCTCATTTGTATATTTGGCACCATCTCCCTGCCCTCTGGTCCCGTTACTTCCGGTACAACAGATCTTCTGGCCATAATAGGGAGATTATCTAGGTCGTTCCGAAACTGTGCAGCACTGTAGTTGTTAGGATGCCACCTAGTCATATGGCGATGCATTGTGTAGTTTCCGAAACTGTATTTTTTCTCGGTTCCTCTGGACAGTCTATCTTGACATATAAGGCAAGTTACGTATCTTGCATTTACTTTTTTCTGACCTTTGGGAATTTTAAAAAATTGCCAAATGAAGTTTTCTTTCCGGTGAGACGTCCTGGGCTGATCAGGCAAAAACTGCCTCTCTTCGTGCTCGTCGTTCTGTTCCTCTTCTTCCTCTTCTTGTTGAATTATAACTTGAGCAGGTGGTCCACTCTTCCTTGGAGGTGGTGGAGGTGGTGGGGAAGCACCAGCTGAAGCTACTAAAGAAGCCATTGCTCAGTGATCACAAAGGGTCTTTCTCTCACAATGATGAAAGTCAGAGTGAGGAAAGAAGGAGGGATTTTCATCATTTGGGAAAAACAAGAGTTCTCAACCAATCAAAAGTGTTCATTTTAGATTATATGACCTAGTCTTACATCATTAGGAAACCAAAAGTGAAATGAACCAATGAAAAGTGTTATTACCAAGTCACATGACTTGCTGTGTTTACGTTAAGCGCTTTGCAGGGCCTCCCGATTTGCTTCCAGAAACCTGCGCTTTGCGACTCGCTTCGCGTACCAGTTCGCTAACGTAGCACGTCATATGACGTATCACGCGAGAACGTGAAACGTCATGCGGACGGGAGGCGTCACGATGTTGTTTTCTAACGCGGCACTTGCGGTAAAGAAACGTTTACCGGCTCGCGGTCTATTTCGCGGCATCAAGGTCAGCTAACGGGAAGCTTCCCGATTCGCGAAGCGGGAACGAAGAAAAAAAAATATTTAAAAAAAAAATTATTCATAAACATATAAAATATATTTTTGGATTTAAAGAAGAATACATTTTACAGCTACAGATATTAGCTGTTAAAAAACCAATGAAATTCACAGAAAAAACCATAGGTTATAGACCATATATAGTTAGGAATTAGCATTTACAAAACCTTGAAAATTCACTGAAAAACCATAGGTTATAGACCATATATAGTTAGGAATTAGCATTTAGAAAACCTTATTTTACTTACACAAAACCATTGAAATTCCATATATAGTTAGTTGCACTAACTATATATCGCGCACCCGCAATCCACTGCTGATGATGTCACATATTACATCATTCATGACATGGTCAGTGACATCACTGATGACATCACTGATGACATCTCAAATGACATCACTGATGACATCATCTAGTGTCTGTGTGTTTTTGTAAAGTTTAAATACGTTTTACATATTGAAGAATGAGTGGATGTATGGAAGACTGAGTGTGTGTGTGGCTGGCTGGGAGGTGTGTGACTCTGTGCATATCAATGTGTACTTGTATCAGTGATTGTATAAGAGAGTAAGTATGTGTTAGTATATGTGTGAAAAGTATGGTGTTCTGTGTTTAACTATAGATGAGGAAATCGAAGTGTGATTGATTCTTCACAGGACTGACTAGGTGTATGAGTGCATATGATAGTGTTCTAATAATAACTGACTGTATGTATGAGTAATTGTATGGGTGAATGAGTGAATGTGTGTGTAGACGTACGAATCAGTGAGTGCGTATGTAGTAACTGGTATTGGTGTGTCATGATGTCATCAGTGATGTCATTTGAGATGTCATCAGTGATGTCATTTCAGATGTCATTAGTGATGTCATCAGTGATGTCACTGAAGTATGGTGTTCTGTGTTTAACTGTATAGATGAAGAAATGGAAGTGTGATTGATTCTTTACAGGACTGACTTGGTGTGTGAGTAACTCCATGGATGAGTGGCAGTGTGTGACTGTCTGCATAGGTGTATGAGTGCATATGATAGTGTTGTAATAATGAGTGACTGTATGTATGAGTGATTGTATGGGTGAATGAGTGAATGTGTGTGTAGACGTAGGAATCAGTGAGTGCGTATGTAGTAACTGGTATTGGTGTGTCATGATGTCATCAGTGATGTCATTTGAGATGTCATTAGTGATGTCATCAGTGATGTCATTTGAGATGTCATCAGTGATGTCACTGACCATGTCATGAATGATGTAATATGTGACATCATCAGCAGTGGATTGTGGGTGCGCGATATATAGTTAGTGCAACTAACTATATATGGAATTTCAATGGTTTTGTGTGAGTAAAATAAGGTTTTCTAAATGCTAATTCCTAACTATATATGGTCTATAACCTATGGTTTTTTCAGTGAATATATATATATATATATTTGCAGACTTTGATAATTATGTATGCATTTGAAAGTGTTTGATTCTCTAAAAAAGGAGTAGATAACTAAATAAATCACTGATGGGACCGACTCACTGCGCATTGAAATCAAGTATTTTGTCTATGTCTAGCATCTCTTGGTATTTAAATGCAGTTTTAACATGGCATCTCTTATATTGAAACGCGTCTCTCTTCTGTGCTGAGTCATGGGAGGCCCATGACAATAAAGATATGCTGCAGATTTTACTTACCTCATGTGTGTGCCCTCTTCTTGTTCTGAGGAAGTAGGTTAGTGTGAAATATTTATGCAGTGTTGCGGTGACGCTTCTGCACACAAACCAGTCGTTCCGGGCTGCCGGGTATCACCGAAGTGGAAAGTGGAGGCGTGAGGCGATATCAGTGAGAACTCAGATTGCACCCAGGGATGAGTTATTACAGACATGATTTGTGGAGGAGGACGATGCATCGGCGCGAGGAAATCCAGGGATTTTCAGCGTGGAGAACGCGTCCTGTCGATACAGATTGACAGCCTCACTCAGAAGGCCTGCTGCATTTTGGTGAATGGGGACCGTAGGAGTATGTACTCTGAACAGTGAGGTGTGTGTACAGCCATTCATGTTTTTTATGTGGGCAGGCCTCCCCCAACTTTGCTTTACAGCATTGAACTGAAGTAGGTTGTGTGAAATATATTTATATTATTGTTTGCTTACCTAAAATCATCATAGCCAATAGTAGCTTGAACAACATAAAAATTGTTTTCATATCAAATGCCTTCAAAACATTTAGATTTATCAACAATGCAGGTGCAGACAAACTGCTCTAGTGGGTGATAAAAACTAACGGCTTCAGTGGGTGATAAAAACAAACTGCTCCAGTGGGTGATAAAAACAAACTGCTCCAGTGGATGACAAAAAAAACTGCTCCAGTGGATGACAAAAACAAATTGCTCTAGTGCAGTATATGAACTAGCAGCAGATGTTTGCCAACTGCATATTGTTCCCTTTAGAAAGTAACACATGGTTTGTCTCAAGTTACTTAAAATCCTAACAACATAGACAACATTAGAAATTCATAACCAAAACTACAATACACTTTAGAATAAACAATAGCACAGAGGCAGACAAGCTGCTCCATTAGATGTTAAAAAAAAGCATACGTTTGTCAATCGGAGATAGGTGCAGGGGCCTATGAATCCCTTTAGAAGCTAAAACTTAGTTAAGCTCAAGTTACCTAAAATCATGACATCATGGACAACATAAAAAATTCATAACAGAAAATCTTCAATACATATTACATTAATCAATAGCGTAAATGCAGGCAAATTACTCCAGGTGATTTAAAAACAAAGTGCAGAATGCAATATATGAGATAGCTGCAGACGGGAACTGGAGGTCGATGAGAATTAGTCTATAGCTCCCTTTAGAAACTAATACAGACTGGATCAGTGCGTGTTCAATAAATACATAAAACTCAGAGTGCACTCCCAGCGCTTTACACACAACGCATTAGAACAGAAATTTCATGAACAAGCTCAGCTGTAAGAAGAAATCAAGTAAATAACACTAATGCAGGAAGCAAACAGAGCACTTAAACCTTAACTTGATACGTTTGACGGATGAGGTTTGCTTCAATGTGATGTGGCACTGGCAGGGAGTCACATAAAGTGCTTGAGCGAATGGCTGGAGCCACACCACAAGATGTTACCTCCCTGCTTAGCTTCTTAACCACCATGTTTATTGAAAGGTAACAATATTTTTGCTTCCGATATTTTCGTTTTCAATACATGCAAAAATTTATATTTTTAACAACAATGTTTATGTACTAGATATTTGTGATTTTTATTGTTAAGTATAGGGAGTTGATATTTTTTATATTGATATTTCATTTTCGATAATTTGTGTTTCGATATTTCATTTCCGATATTTTTGTGTTTTGATATTTTATGCATCAATATTATATCAATGATCCAGCTGTCTTCAGCTCCAGCTAGGAGGAACACCTGTTTCACCTCCACAAGCTGCTCCAGGCTTTGAAATAGAAATAGACCTGACTATCAAGACCAGCAAGGGCCAGATAGGATAGTGTACTGTGGTGTACAGGGACACCTCAGGAGTGGGGGCAAGCTGCAGCCTCTCCAAGACAAGATACAGGCTGTCCTGGCCGCAGAAGCCCCAAAAACTCAAACACAAGTGAGGGCCTTCTTGAGCCACACTGGGAATTTATTAAAGTATCTGTTAACGGCTATGACTGACTGACCTGACTTCTAAGAAGCAGCCCAAGAAGGTGATCTGGACAGAGCCCTACCAGAAAGCTTTTGACACCCTCAAGAAGTCCATGTGGACAGCGCCCGTCCTTAAGGCCCCTGACGTTTCCAAGCAGTTTACAGTGCAGACTGATGCTTCAGAGCATGGCTTAGGGACAGTGTTATCACAGCCTAGACAAACCTGTACCCTTCATTAGTAGGAAGTTACTCCCAGGGAACAGAGGTGGAGTGCTTATGAGAGAGAAGCCTTTGCTGTGGTCCGGGCACTGATAAAGCTCATACCATATCTGTTTGGGACTTATTTCCAAATTCAGACAGACCACAGGCCCCTCAGATAGCTCATGCAAATGAGGGTTGGCAATCCCAAACTGTTGAGGTGGTCCATCTCCCTAAAGGGAATGGACTTTACTGTGGAACACAGCCTGAGTTAGACCGCTTCAGTGCTGATGGTCTGTCTAGACACGTCTGCCTTAGTGATGACAATTCTCATGAGGTTGGGTAGTTATTCCCACTTTCAGCTTGGGCAGACACATATAAGACCTGTCAGACTTAGAATGGTCTGCCCCCAAACTGTCTGCCTTCTCCCTCTTGGCCTAAGGACTCTGTGTACTTTACTACTGCTAACCAGTGCTTGTGCTCACTCCCCTAAACATGGTTTACACCCAATTGGCACATTTAATTTACTTATAAGGCCCTATTAAAGTGGGACTACATGTAGCCAGGCACTGGAGAACTTATTACCCCACCACCTAATGTAGAACGTATTACCCCACCACCTAAGTAGTTCTTTCAAACATGTCACTGGGCCATTGGAGTATGCCCCCTTTAAATATGTAAAATAAAGAGGGGCCTACTAACTTAAGGGGGTAGGGCACCACTTAAGAGTCTTAGTGAAATTGTAAACTCCTGTTGGGTTTGCCCCAGCCCAGGAATGTGCAATTTGACTAAAAATATCCCCTTTGCAGACTTCAACCTTTTTTTTAATACATATATTAGTTTCTCCTAAGGTAGTCCCTAAATAGTCATTAAATAGCGTGCAGTGTATTTAAAAGGTTGGACATGTACTCTTAAGTTTTACATGTCTTGTTAGTGAAACGTTTTTCACTACTGTAATGTCTACCTCTGCCGTAGGATACCATTTGGTTACCTTATTATATTTAATAACCGATAACTTTTGATTGGGAACTTGTAGAAATGTCATGTTTGTTCTCTAAGGAATTGTAATTTAAAATCCTCTTTAATGGTAAAGTCTGATTTTAACCTCTTTCGTGCTCATAACGAGCTCAGCCCGTCATGAGGCACGGTGCTCGTGGGGCTAATTCCCCCGCTGTGCTGAATGTTCTGAAAAACGGGCGCGGTCACGACGAGCTCAGCTCGTCATGAGCACAGCGCCACAGTGCTGCGTGACGAGCTGAGCACCGGGGTGCTGTGCACGCCCCCCAGCACAGCGGGGGATTTACTCCGCTGCGTAGGTGTTAATTCACATTTCCAAAATGCCACTTTTAGAAAGTTGCCATTTTCTCCTAACCATTTGGTGCCTGCAGGAGGAATCCTTGTGGTTGGCCTTAACTTTTGACTTTGACCCAATCTTGCGTGACCAGATACCAGCCCTTTTTATTTTTGGTACTATTCTTCACTTTAAACTTTAAAAATGCATATCTCCGCTTCGACTGATTGGAATCTTTTCAGTTTGGCATAATATAATTTTGTGGCTGTTGCTTGAGAGTAAGTAAGAGTTTTATTTGCATAATTAATTAAAATCATTGCAATTTATACAGACACTGATTAAAATTTTAAGAAAAAAAAAACACTAGTCAAATACCAATAAAAACAGTAAGCACATTGGAAAGAGAAAATTGTTTTTGGGAATTAAAGTTCATTCTTGGTCGTCTAATGGCAGCAACGATTTAATTTCAGACATAAATTTTACAAAGGGAGTCTCCATCTGGGATGAGTCGCCCCTCATACATACTTCCAGTGCTTCTTGGCATGTCCTGGTGTTAAGAGAAAGCCAAATCGGACGAAGTCAAAAAGGTCGTTGGACTAGTAAACGACTGCAAATGCACAAGATGTGAATAAAATTTTCCTCCTCTTGTTTGCAGAAGCGGCATTGTGTGGGGGCAGCTTTCTTGTATCCTTGACCGAACTTATATGCCATCAGTGGGATTAAGCCAAAACGTAGTCTCATTAGTTGGTGTTTTGTGTAAGGTTTCATGGGCGATGAAAGGTAGAGCGGTAATGTTTTTGGAGCGTAGAGTTTAGAGGCCCAGCTGCTGTGAGAGAGCTTTAACACTGATTGTGCGTCATGGTCATAGGAAAGAATTTTTGCTTGTTTAGTCAACAGTTTGGATTTCGCCTCTATGGGTAGCGATATTGACCATATATCCTGAGCCTTTAGAGTCAAGTATTTATTCCAGGATGTGCCGGGATTGTTGAACAATGACCATATGCAGCTCTTTAAAGTGTGAGAACTGGCTAGTTTTGTTTTTAGACTATAAGCAATGAATCTTGCACTCATAATCCAGTGTTGGGAAAACAGGGAGAATTCCTTTCGGATTTGGGCATGAGAAGTCGAGTTTGGCAGTTGGAATACTCTGCGAAAACATGCTGACTGAGCTCTATCTAGCCAGCTGGTCATTTTGTGTTTATAGGTTATAGGACCGAAGGCTATTGTCGGGAAGCGTTTTGCGCCTATCAGCCTTATTAGTGGGGCAAAATCCGGGGAGTGGAGGGCTCTCTTTGTTCTTATAAAAGCCCCCTCCAGGCTCCGAGCAACGCCCTGCATTGCACTTATGTGCGTGGTCGGTCTCCCTTTGTGGTCTATCCAGACACCCAGATATTTATATGCGGTGATTGATTCCAATGCCTTCCCCTCAATGAACCAAGTGCTCTTTTTTGTTTTCGAGGAAGAGACTGCCATTACTTTGGTTTTGGTAGCGTTGATCTCTAGTATGTTGGTGTTGCAATACAGGACTAGGGAATTGAAAAGTCTTTGAAGACCCACCTGGGTTTGATCGAGCAAAATAGTGTCGTCAGCGTATTGCAAGGTTTGGATTTTTGTTAGGACGATTCTCGGAGGGAAGGCTCGACAGCGGGCCAGTCATTCAGGAAGGTCTGCAAGATACAAATTGAAGAGTAAGGGTGCAAGGATACATCCTTGCTTTAGGCCTCTGTTGGTGTAGATTTTATCAGTTGAGGACCATCTCGAGGTGACTCTTATTTTAACCCAGGTATCTGTCTGTAGAGGTATTAATGCTTTCAGTAAAGGTTGGGGGATGCCCCATTTTGTCAATTTTTCCCAGAGTTTGGGCTGAATCACGCTATCGAAGGCTTTCCAAAAGTCAATGAAGCCCAAGTATAGTGATTTACCTTTCGTAGCTAGTGCGGTCTCCATCATGTGGGCTAAGCAGATCAAATTATCTTCAATGTGGCAACCGCTTTGGAAGCCAGTTTGTGTAAATGGAATTAAGTTGCAGTTTTCCACCCAAGTTGTTAGTTCTGATAAAAGGACACTTGCATATGCCTTCCCGTCTACATCGAGGAGGGCTATCATTCGATAGTTGTCGGGGCTGGAGCGTGAGCCTTTTTTATGGATGGGAACAAGTAACGATCCTCGCCAAGAAACCGGTATAGGGCCACCCAGTATTGCTGTCTCAAAAAGGGGAGCCACCATCAAAGCCCATTTCTGGGGAGAGGCTTTATATACTTGAGTGGGGATCCCGTTTGGTCCTGGGGCACCCCCAGAACGCATTTTCTTTATTATTAGCGCTACTTGGTTTGGGGTTATCTTAGCAGTTGGCCTCGTATCATCGTGGGAATTAGTGTGCTTAAGGATGGGAAGGCTATTACAGTTAGTGCCATTCGGTTCTGTATAAAGTACTTTGACATAAGCCTCCCAGTCGTCGGGTGAGATGTTAGTTGCACTGGGAGGTTTCGCAGTTTTAGTAGCCTTGTTTACCCAGCTCCAGAATTTTCTTTGGTCCTTTGATTTTATGATCTCGTGGGCCGCTGCCCAGTGGTGTTCTTCCTCCATTTTCCTAAGGATAAACCTAGCCTTTCTATGTTCTTTACGGGTAGCTGATATTTCACCCCGCAGAGATTTATATGCACTTTCATAATTAGCATGATTTCGCTGTAGCCTATTTAGTTTATTTTTGGTGGTAATTATAAGTTGCTTTTGCTCTAAGATGGTAGATGAGGCCGGAAGGCCTTTGTCTAGACTTTTTGTTAGCTTTGTGGCTAGTTGTTCTCTGAAATCAGTCACAATGATTTCCCATGAGGATGCTTTTAAATGATTACTGCCATCTGGATTCCATTTGGTCAATAGATCGTCCACCTTCGCTTCTATTATTTCCTGATTGTCCTCGGACCATCTCAATTTTCTTACAATCTGTAAGTTAGATTCGTTTCCAATTAAAGGAATATTCGGGCGATGGGAATGGCAAAGATCAATTTTGCACGTTAAAATTGCATGATCACTTTCTAAAGATGGAGTTTCCAAAAACTGTCGTACCAACTGGAAGTGAGTGACTGATATCCATATGTAGTCCAGAGTGGCCATTCGAGAGGAAGATACATGAGTATATGCCACTGGTTGATCTGAGGCGATTCTTCCATTTAGGATGCGAAGGCCTAGTTGGTTTAAGTGTCTTGCCAATTTTATCCCTTTGGCTTCCTTCCGTTGGAACTGAGATTTTATCTCCGGGATAGCCCACATTTTGTTGGTTGAAGATGGTTGATAAATTAGGGTGGGGCCAGTCTCCATTAGATTGGTGTTGAAGTCGCCTATTATCAGCCATATATCATTTGGGAAATTAGCATCGAGGTTGTTTATGTCAGGGAGCATTTCTCTCAGTGTAGCCTCTCGTCGTATTTTAGAGAGGTGGAGGTAGACACAACCGAGGCTAATTTTTTTTTTGTCTTAATTTTTCCTTTTCCTTTTCGATGTATTACCCTAGGGCCTGAGAGAGCCAAGACCAATCTTGAGATTTGTGAGGCTTGAGTACGCATTTGCGTGGTCCACCCGCTCTTGGAGCCTTTTATTTGGAGTATTGCTTGAGAAGAGCTCACACCCCCCTCAATCATCCCAGTTTTGCATACTTCTCCAAAGGTTTTGTTTCAAAGTGGCTCTCGATTCTCATCTCTGAAAGTAATATTAAAAGTGATGTTAATGCACAAGTTACTTACCTTTGGTAACGATATATCTGTAAGAAACAGTAGTTAGAGTTAGATTCCTGAGTCTCGATGTTGATGAAAATATAATCGCCCTGGCCTTTATAAAGCAATAGTAGCTTTGCGATCAGAGTATTCTTCACGGCGATCAGCACACCTCCGGAGGCATGGCCACCTGCAGCAGATGGAATAGCATGTAAATGTAAATGTAAATGTATTTGAGCTTGTAAAGCGCACTGCTACCCGTCCGTAGGTTTCCTGGCGCTGTATAACTCTGGGGAACCCGTCCTGGCTTTCCCTGTGGGATGGTCCCTGCTGGGAGTCCCCAAGGTGGAGCCAGGCATCCCCGGAATTGATGGGGCCGTTGTGGAGATTAGGCAAGCTAATGCCCAGAGTTGCCGAGTGAAACCCCTGATTAAAGTAAGCACCGAAGCGAGAATTATCGAGTCCGCTGACCCAAGCATGAGATTCAATAACGGTGAAATCCTCCCAGATGGTGTTTTCCAGGGCCCAAGTTTCTTGGAGAGCAAATATGTCCTGGGTCTTCTGGAGGCCCGTAGTTAGCCGTTCAATTTTCTCTTTTGTTAACCCTCGAATATTCCAAGAGCAAATATTAAGATGGTGTGCTGCATCGTGGTTGGTTTTTTCTTCATTCAAGGTTTTCGATGTATTACCCTAGGGCCTGAGAGAGCCAAGACCAATCTTGAGATTTGTGAGGCTTGAGTACGCATTTGCGTGGTCCACCCGCTCTTGGAGCCTTTTATTTGGAGTATTGCTTGAGAAGAGCTCACACCCCCCTCAATCATCCCAGTTTTGCATACTTCTCCAAAGGTTTTGTTTCAAAGTGGCTCTCGATTCTCATCTCTGAAAGTAATATTAAAAGTGATGTTAATGCACAAGTTACTTACCTTTGGTAACGATATATCTGTAAGAAACAGTAGTTAGAGTTAGATTCCTTACCTTAGAATATCCCCAGGTGTCAGGCTGGATCCGGAAAGTTTTCGTCAGCAGTACCCCTGCGCGTCGGTAGGCGTCGTCTGCAGCTCCGCGTCCGTCGTCGGCGTCGTGATGTACAGTTCTCTACATAGCTTTTTGCGCCAGGAACGCAGAGTCATGATAGAAACCGACACTGGTGCCATAAAAACTAGGGCCCTAAAAGGGATGACCTTAACCCTAGATATCGGTTCGCAGAACGGGGAGGATGGGTGGGGTGGTAAGGAATTAACACTAACTACTGTTTCTTACAGATATATCGTTACCGAAGGTAAGTAACTTGTGCTTCTGAAAGAAACAGGTTAGATTCCTTACCTTAGAATAGATACCCCAGCAATACCAACCCCGGTGGTGGGTCTGCGAACCAAGATCACACCAGAAAGTCCTGGAAAACGGAACGGCCGAAAAAGCCGTCTCTCCAGACTTAACTGTCCAGACAGTAGTGTCTAGCAAACGTGTGCAGCGAGGCCCACGTCGCTGCCTGGCAGATGTCCTGCAAGAGGACTCCCCAACCCAGGGCAGTAGTAGCCACCGTGGCCCGAGTAGAATGGGCGCGCAACCCAACAGGAGGCTCCTTTTTCACCAAAGAGTAGCAAACCTTGACGCACAAGATGACCCACCAAGAGATGGTCTGCTTGTGCACCGCCCGTCCCTTCTTAGCGCCCACGTAACCAACAAAGAGCTGGTCATATACCCGGAACTGGCATGTGCAGTCTAGAGAGAAGGAGAACGCACATTTTGGGTCCAGACGGTGGAGCCTCTCTTCCTCTTTCAAGGGATGCGGAGGCGGAAAGAAGGTGGGCAAGGTGATGGACTGCCCGATATGAAAGGCTGTAACCACCTTGGGCAGTAAAGAAGGACGAGTCCTCAGAACAACCTTGTCCGGATGGACAGAGAGGAAAGGAGGTTTAGAAGAGAGATCCTTGAGGTCCTGGCAGAGGTGATGGCAACCAGGAATGCAGTCTTAAGAGTCAGCAGACGAAGAGGACAGTTATGTAGCGGCTCAGAGGGAGCACACATCAGAAATGTTAGTATAAGATTAAGTCCCACTGAGGCATCACAAAGGGAACAGGAGGAAACATGTGTGTGATGCATTTCAAGAATCTATTTACAACCGGGGACTTGAAAAGAGAAGGCTGATCAGGAAGCCTCAAGAAGACTGAAATGGCAGAGAGGTAGCCTTTGATAGTGCCCAGAGCAGAGCCCTGCTGGACAAGAGAAAGAAGAAAGAGGAGAACCTCTGAAAGGGGGGCAGAGAGTGGATCCACAGCCTTTGCTGTGCACCATGCCACAAATTTGTTCCACCTGCAGGCGTATACCGATTTTGTGGAGAGACGCCTGGCTGCCAGAATCACGTCACAGACTTCAGGAGGCAAGTCAAATGGCCTCAACTGTCGCCGCTCAATCTCCACACATGGAGGTGGAGACTGGACAGGTTCGGGTGGAGGACCGCCCCCTGCTGCTGAGACAGAAGGTCCTCCCGAAGAGGCAGACAAATTGGGGGATCGACTTACATGCTGAGTAGCTTGGGATACCAGTATCTTTGTGCCCAGTCCGGAGCCACAAGGATGACTTGGGCCCGGTCTCGCCTGATTTTCTTCAGCACGCTGGGTAGAAGTGGTATAGGCGGAAAGGCGTACAACAAGCGTACAACAGACCACACCTCCACTCGCGACAAAAAGCGTCTATGAGCGAGTGCCGCCTTGGAAATTCCAACGCGCAGAACTGATGACATTCTCTTGTGTGGCGAATAGATCTAACTAAGGCTCTCCCCACTCCTGAAAGAGACCTTGCGCCACGTCCGAGTTCAGACGCCATTCGTGATCCATCATGCAGCAACGGCTGAGTTTGTCTGCCCTGGTGTTCAGGGAACCTGCCAGGTGTTCCAGCCAAGTCTGGAGGTGCAGAGCCTCCTGACAAAGGGTCTATGACCCCACCCCGCCCTGTTTGTTGCAGTACCACATGGCGGTGGTGTTGTCCGTGAACACCTGCACTACACTTCCCCGGACAGAGGGCAGGAATGCCTTCAGTGCAAGCTGGATCACCCGCAGCTCCAGAAGGTTGATGTGGAGCCGGGACTCCGCCGGAGAACAGAGGCCTCTGATCTCCGCCTCTATCATGTGGCCCCCCATCCCAGGAGGGACGCATCCGTCACTACTACGTGCTCCGGTTGGGGTAGGGAGAGGGATCTGCCGCTGACCCAATCGCGGTCCGTGAGCCACCACTGCAACTGTCTCACAGGGCCCTCCGAGATCAGGACGTGGTCGGACAGGTTGCCCTGATGCTGTGCCCACTGAAACTTCAGGTCCCACTACCCGCATCCGCCAACTGGCGTGATGCACTAGTAGGATGCAGGAGACCATCAGCCCCAGGAGCCGCAGCGTCAACCTGACCGAGACCCAGGGTAAAGGCTGAAAGATCAGAATCAGAGCCTGAATATCCCGAACCCGCTGTTCGGGGGATAAACCCGAAACTGCGCCGAGTCCAGAACCGCTCTGAGAGGGGCACAGGTATGACTTCGGCACTTTGATGGAGAACCCCAGCAGTTGCAGGAGGTCGGCCTTAGTCTGAAGGTGGGAGATGACTGTCTGGGGAGAGCCCGCCTTCAACAACGAGTCGTTGAGATAGGGGAAGACTGGAACCCCTGATCTGCGCAGATGAGCTGCGCAAACACTTTCATGAACACCCGAGGGGCGCTGGTAAGGCCGAAGGGGAGCACGGTAAACTGAAAGTGCTCGTGGCCTACCGTGAACGGCAGGTAGCGCCGGTGGGCCGATAGGACGGGGATGTGGAAATAAGCGTCCTGCAAGTCCAACGCCATCATCCAGTCTCCAGGGTCTTGGGCAGCTAAGACCTGAGCCAATGTCAGCATCTTGAACTTCTCCTTCCGGAGGAAGCCGTTGATGTTCCGGAGGTCCAAGATAGGGCGTAGGCCTCCTTTGCCCTTCTTGGGAACTAGAAAGTAGTGGGAATAACAACCACACCCTACTTCTGGCCCAGGAACGCGCTCAATGGCCCCCTTGGCCAAGAGGGCCGTAACTTCCTCTTATAGAAGTTGCAAGGGATCCCCCGACACGCGGTGGTACTGCGGTGGCATGGCTGGAGGGGTCGCCTTGAAGGGGAGGGAGTAGCCCCTTCGGACGATTTGCAGCACCCACCTGTCCGACGTGATGGTACACCAGTGGAGGAGGTGAGGGTGAACCCTGCCCCCCACTGGTGTTGAATGGGCCTGAAAGCTCGGATTAGGCAGGCTTTGAGGCAGATGCTGCGGGAGCGGATGAGGACTGACCAGGCCTTTGTCCCCCTGAACCACCATGGCGGTGCCCACGTCTGCGACCGCGTGGAGGTTGGTTCTGCGGACTGTGGCTGGCTGGACGTGTGGGGGCACCCCTTCCTTGGCCGCGAAAGGGGCGAAAATCGTAAGTTTGCTGGCGCTGGCCTAGGACCAAAGACTTGGCCGTAGCCCTGGAGTCCTTAAAATGCTCTAGCGCACTCTCCGCTTTGTCGCCAAAGAGGCGACGGCCATCGAAGGGCATGTCCATGAGCGTGGCCTGGACATCCCCCGAGAAGTTGGCAGTCCTCAGCCAGGCGTGGCGACAAATCACCACCGACGTGGAAATCGCCCTGCCCAGCGAGTCCGTGGTGTCAAGTCCACATCGAATCGAGTATCTGCAGGGCTTGGGCGTGTCGTGTCCGTACCTCCACCGGACACTGTGGCAGCACCTCCGCAACCGTATCCCACAGAGAGTGGGTGTAACGGCCCAAAAGGCAGGCAGTGTTGACAGACCGCAGCCCCAAACTCAGAGAGGAGAACAGTTTCTTCGCAAACTGATCGTACCTTTTGGATTCCCGATCCGGATGAGCGGCCGGGAATGCGGTCTGGGACTTAGAGGCCTGGATAACCAGACTCTCGGGGTGGGGTAGGTGGACAGAAAGCAGGGGTGCCCGGAGCCGGGCGGTGGCGTCGGGCCACGTTCCGATCCACAGGGAGGCCTATAGAGGGCTTGGACCAGATGCCCATCAGAACACCGGTGAGGGATTCGTTAAATGGCAATAGAGGCTCGGAGGAGCTTGCCTGCGGTTTGAGGACCTCAGTGAGGAGGTTAGTCCTCACGGTCGCGACAGGGAGCTCAAGAGCCAAGGCCTTGGCCGCCCTGTTCTACACCATGCTATAAGTAGCCCCCTCCTCCGAAGCCACGGAGGGAGGAGAGATTAATCCAGTATCGGGCGAAGTGTCCAGACCACTGGCCTCCCCCAGTTCATCTGCCCAGTCCTGGCTTAACTGGCACTGCTGTGCCAGAGGGTCTTCAGACCCCTCCCAGTCCTCCTCGTCATCCATCTCCTGGAAACCAGGTAAAAATGATGGAGCCGGGTCATAAGTGAAGTGTGCACTCATCAATGCCAGAGACGGCGCCGAGCGGCGCCGTTCCGGCTTCACACCCGGACTGGGGCTGAAACCGGGGCCGGTGTTACCCGAAGACTGCACCGGGAGCAACACCATTGGGGTCGGCGCCAGCAGAGGAGTCGTGAGGTCGACTGGCGACAACCCTGATCAAGGCCTGGATCCTGTGGTGCCCTTTGGCGGGGGAACCGGAGTCGATGACGTAAACGGGGCCGGATCCGGAGCCCTTGCGGGCCCAAAGGCGCCTCAACAGGGTCCAACGGAGGGAAGTGAGTTCTCATGGCCACGAGGAAATCACATATCTCCTCCGGCATCGCATGCAGCCCAGGGACCAGCAGGTATGGAGCTGGACTCGACGCCTGCGGCTCCGGCGGAGCCACGTGGGCGGTGTTGCCTGAACCCCAGGCCGCGTCACGCTAGCATCGGGGGGAGTCGGAAGAGCGATGACTCTTCTTCGACTTCTTTTTAGAATACCTCGACTTACCGGAGGACTTGGAGCCCGACGAATGATGGTGGCTCATCGAGCGGCGATGACTGCGGCTCCGCGACCGGTCCCTCGACTTCCTTCTCGACCGTGATCTCGAGCGGAACAGAGCCGACTGCCGGACCTCAAGCAGCTTACGCGACCATTCCCGTCTAACCTTTGAGGTCAAGGCCCGGCAGTCGGGCACGACTTGTCATCATGGTCGGCCCGAGGCAGTAAAGGCACCGACGGGTCGGTCACCAACATTAGGTGGTGACAGGCCTCGCAAGGTTTACAACCAGGAATCCCTAGCGGCACTGCGAGTCGAAGTCGACTCGAAAAAGTGATCAAAAGAGATCCAAAAACTTAGTCAAAAAGTGACTAGAGTACTGCTCTACACGGATCTGCGCTCGCTGGCACGGAAAAAAGAAGAACTGACGTCAGCGCGCGAGGGCGGCATCTAAGTACTCCGATGACATCATCCCGGGGATCACGACACCAACGACAGACGCAAAGCCACATACGACGCCTACCGATGCGCAGGGGTACTGCTGACGAAAACGTTCCGGATCCAGCCTGACGCCTGGGGATATTCTAAGGTAAGGAATCTATCACTAACCTGTTTCTTTCAGACATGATGTTCCATAATGTAGATATATGTTTCAAGCCATGTTGGTGGTCAAATCGATGTGATTGGTCACAGAGTGCACTCGATATGGGTTTTACATAGTTCTGAAAAAGGCCTACGGACCATGTTTTCTGGAGAGCATTTGTTAATGCTATGAGTTTGTAAGTACTCTGGGAATGTCCTTTTTATAGAGAAATTTTCTAAAAATGTGTAAGTTCTAGCACACAAAAAATGTCAATGCATGAATACATTTAATGAGTTTAATTATTATGTCCTTAAGGTTTTTATCCGTACAGGAACACAAGACTAAACTTTGCCCATGCATTCCACCTGGGCAAAATGTATGCTCAGGGGTCTTGAACCTGTTATATATGTAGCTACAATCAAGTGTGGTCTGGTGTACAGGTCAGAAGACTGAGAATTCCTCCCATCCGTCGGTGTCCTGTTGTCGGTTTGCCAATCTGTGTTCTAACAGGAAACAGACAAAAAGTGTCTATAACATTCTAGATCTTCACCTTATGAGATCTAATGTGCATGTTTACCTGCTCCTTCTGGAAATGGGTAAAAACATAGCTTTTAATCCAGTTGTTGCCTAGCCTTTTCATCTTATTCTCCATCTTCTCTGAACATAACACAATTTTGCTGCTCTGAGGACACTGGTTGCATGGATTACCCATTGGTCATGTATTGTGAATTTTACTTTGGAGAGCCATTAGATGTACATTGAGCACAAGAGGTGTAATTAAATGGAAGTTAAGGATCACTTAACGCTACTTCAGTATAAAATTAAGCAAGTTGAATGTTCTTAGATGCAAACAGAGGAAGAATGCCCCAGCACCAATATGTTATACTTAAAACAGGATTGCAGTTGAAGATATGATAACAACAATGAAAAACCAGAACAGGCAACACAAAGAAAGTATTCACAGTTGGACCAAAAGGCATGAAGAAAAGAAACAGATCATGAGTTTTTTCATGTTGAACATAATTTATGATATCTACAATTCCACATGACAACAGTGGCCTTACCTCCTTTTGTCACAGTTTGGTCTGAGATATACTTCTCCATTTGTGTACGTAGTGGGATCTCCACACCATATTTCCCTTCGCTTCCGTCATCCACCAGAATAAAGTGTGAGTGGTTAGTGTCCAGGCAGCACAATCTTCCCTGGTTCTTTTCATCCAATATGTACTCAGCTGGTTGGTCCCCCTAAAAATAACAATGGGCAAAGTTTTAAAGTCCTGGTCTAATGGCAGGAGGTCCGACTAGTCCCAGTGAAAATTACAGAGTCCGGAGTCATCCCAGAGACTGTACCCATTCATTGTGTGGGCCATGTGTTGTGTTACTGCCTTTCACATGTCAGTCCACTGAGCAAGGACTTAGTAAACACACACAGATTTAAAAGCAATTGATGGCACTTGCTAATAACAGAATGACTGAAAAGTTCTAACTTACGGCCAGATGTAGGTAACTTCCATTTAGCGAGTCATTAATAGCGATTATTACTGAATCGCTATTAAGGACTCGCTAAATGGATTGTAGGTAGGAATCGCTAAAATATTAGCGATTCCTTAACATTCCTTAATAACGAATCGGTAATTCTGATTCGTTAGTAAGGAATACCTAGCCATTCATTCCTATGAGCTAGGAGGCCCATAGGAATGAATAGGAAGAGATTCACTATTAGCGATTCGGTATTAACGAATCGTTAATAGCGGGAGGTATTTCAAGGGTACCAGGGTGTTCAAAGGACACCCTGTTGCACCCCTGATATGTGCATGTGTGCACATGTGGCACTCATACATGCCCTAAGGGCATGGATGTGTGTCACATGGCACATAAAAAAAAGCAAAAAAGTGCTTTTTGTAAGGAAATCGCTACTTACCACCAACTTGGAGTTGGTGGTAAATAGCGATTCCTTAAGGCTGAGGTGCACTCTTTTTAGTGCTACCTACATTGCATTTAAGGAATCTGTATTTTCGATTCCTTAAATGCAAGAGCAAAATAAGGAATCTCTATTTAGCGATTCCTTATTTTGCATGTAGGTTTAAAGTCACCTACATCGCACATGGCTAAATACCAGTCGGTAACGCTGAAATTTACCGAATTTCGGCGTTGCCGACTGGTATTTAGCCACCTACATCTGGCCCTTAGTTTTTTTGTTGCTTTATTTCCAAAATTTAGTTTGGTCCCACACACATGGAGAAAGAAAAGGGTTGTCAGTACACCTTTCACCCACCAGGTCGTAGGATAGGAAAGAAACACTCTGGACAAGATCAGCTCAGACTCATTCACTGCACCATGAGTACTCAAACACTCAACCATACAGACGTTAAGTAGGTAGTTTATTTGACAGGTGAAATATATCACTCCAGTTTGTGACTTAATGGTAATGGACATGCACCCCTACCCTGAGTGCCCCAACTGAACTGATATATGGATCCCTAGTGCTGCTTTTTACTGTCATAAGCAAACATGGATCATGCGTATGCGGCATGACATGGGCCTGTCTCACGGATTGTGGTCTTGTTGGACCAGGATGGGCACCCAAAACACTACTGTCATAGTAGTGAATGACTACTGCCTTTAGAGTAAGAAAAGCTAGACAGTGGAACCCTATAGACCACAGCACCTGACCCGCTATCCCTATGTCATATGTATATACTCTGGAACTACCCAGAAATCCGTGTGCACACTGTAAAGCACCCACTGTCATAATGCAATTCCCATACAGGAATATCACAGTTTAAACAAAAGCAAAGGTGCACCACCAAAGACCCAGACAAGAATTTTTAAATCTGTGCCCACAAATGTATTCTTCAAAGTTCTTCTTTTATTTTGATATAGGATTAAAACACGATCAAGACGATCAAAACACATCCAATGCATTTCGTCCTTACAAAAGGACTTCTTCAGGGCACAACGAGTCTGTATGTTGAACACAGTGATAGATGATTCAAGGGATGGAAACAACCAGGGAAATGATACACTTCCGCCAGCTTGTCTGTTTTATAGACCAGGCAGATAGCTCTTCAAATATGTTGAGCGAAGAATGTGGTCCAACCAGTCATTAGCATGGTGCCACTGGTGATATCAAATTACTCGAAAGTTTCAATTGATTTTACGATAGTCAGCGACTTGTCTATCCAGATAAGACAAAACTTTGTATAATTACTCCAGGGTAGAATAGTCCATGGTCCTAAGTAAACACAAAGGAACCAATATAATTGGCTAAAGTGCCTTGACCGCCAGGATCAGTCGGTGTGCAGATTCCTAGCATCCGCTCGTCGGGAGTACCAGGAGTTGAGTAGCACAAGTGCGGTAGTGGCAGCATACCGTGTAATTATCAGTAGAAGAGCACAGGGCCTTGTTAACCTGTGTCACTGGAGTGAGCCCTACAGGTTCATTCATTCAAAGTTCTGCTGCTGTTTGCTTAAATCACCCTTGCGCCTACATTAGTTTGGTGTGGAGTACTGCACAGGTGAGGCGTACCTGCGCTGAGTGTATGTGTGCCTCAGAAGGGTACAATATAAGGATAGTGCAGAGCTGTGCAGCGTGTGCATGCTGAAAGTAAGTGGTGGGTGTATGTGTGCATTTGAGTGGTACAATACATGAAGAATGCAGTGCTGTGCAGTGAATACATGGTGAATGCATATACTGGGTGTATCTGTGCATGTGAATGGTACAGTACATGGCAAACTATGGGTTCCATTTTAGGAGAACCAGGAATGCACGGCGAAACATGTGGAAAAGAGGTAGAGGTAGCCCCCCCATGCCAGAGTTGTGTGTTGCTTCATTCCTGTGAGCTGGGCGGGACACATTGGAGAAAGGAGAGCCAGGATTCCTCTGTACACTTCAGCGGGCGCTCTTTGATTCAGAGAGAAGTCACCAGGAAGGGGCCTGGGTACAGCTCAGCAAGGAGATGGAGCTGATAAGAGAATGATAAAGAGTAGGCCTAGGGTCCTAGGCTAACCTTTTAATGCACATATCACGGTGGCTGACATCCAGGTGTGAACTCTAGTCTCTTCCATAGCCTATGCTGTGGGGCTCTCAGCTTTGGAGTCCCTCCTGCAGTGACAGACTGCTTTCAAGAGAAAGGGAGGGCAGAGGAGTGCACACTTCCGAGGCAAGCAGACCCACAACATAAACCTCAAAGACCCAGACTCTAAATAACATTTGATGTCTGGTAATGGACTATGAGAAGGGGAGCTTGAGACCTCAAACATTGTCAACTGTCAAGCAGCTAGTCGGGCTGTGCAAGGATAAAGAGCTCTGAAAGAATTATACCTGTACCCATAGGGTCCAAGTCCTCATAATCTCCCTGCTGGGCAAGGAGACATCACCCAGGGAATCCAAGATCACCTGCCCAGGACCCTTAAGCAGGAGCGCCTGCCTGCTTGCAAAGACCAGCGCAGCCTGTCAGGAAGATGAGAGTAGTGAAGAGCGAGAGGTCCAGTGGAGAATCCCCATATGGCAGGAGAGGCCACCATGGATGGATTGCCATGTGGAGTGGGTCGTAGCCCTTGCGCAGTGAAGAGCGGACGATCTTGAATGCCATGAGGGACCACAGAGCAGGCATCTGCTGCGCCAGTCCGGTTGATGCTTGTGTGCAGTAGAGGTATGGTGACCGTGTATGCCATAGAGGGTCACTAAAACAAGTAAGAAGTGCAACCTGTCAAGGAGCATCGCCAAAGGAGCGAAGCCATCATGGGACCTCATGGGCACCTACAACAGGATATGGGACGAGCATCAGGGACTTCGTACTGTGGAAATAAAATTGACAATTGTGCCCCATCATTTCCCTGTTTCTGCCTGACAGCCGTTGACGGACTTCAAAAGTGCACAACGCGGGGAATTCCCGCTAACTCCCTCGAGGCGAAGAGGGGGACCGACTGCGGCCCAGCATCCACACGAGGCGGTGAGGAAATAGCGGAACGTCCTGAACCAAAGCCCAACCTGCGAAGCAGACGAGTCCGAGGTTCTACAAATCCCACCTTGAAACGGCGCGCCGCGTTTTCCCAAAATCTTCAAGAGGCCTTCCAGTTATTTTTCGGTGAGTACTGCTGAAAAGTATAAAGACGAACCCACAGCTTTTGTGGGGGCGGTAAAGATACGCGTTTTGTTGGTTTCTCACCTATCTTTGGTGAGGACTACTAAAACTAGTATAAAAGACGGACTCACTACCTTGTGGGCACGGTAAAGATACATGTTTTTGTGGGTTTCTCACTTATTTTGTGAGGACTACTAAACTAGTATAAAAGACGGACTCACCTCTTTCGTGGGCACGGTAAAGATATTTGTTCTGTTTGTGTTTTTCGCACTTCTAAAATCTTTGAAAGTCTTGCCATCATGCCTATTTTCTCGAAAATACGTAAGATGGCAACCAAAAGGAGTATTCTTGAGAAGGAAATTCTCCTCCCTCCTCGGGATACTCCAGGACACTTCATGTATGCAAAACATGGTGTCGGTGCACTTATTTATTGTGATTTATGGGTGGATTATACTAAAGATCTAGAACACAGATATAGATGGCCAGAAAATGGTACTTTTGACATGGAATGTATTATAAAATTAGAGGAACAGTTATGGAAGAAAAAGAGATTCCGCCAGTCACAGAGTGACTCAGTAGAGTTATGGAGAAAAGAAGCCCATAGGAGGCAACAGAAGGAATTGCATAAAGTTGAAAAGGGTAAGAGAATGTCAGAGCAGGCCAAGAAAGAACAGTTACAAGAAATAGGGAAAGAAGTAGTTAGTGAAAGGAATAAAAGGGAACAATCAGCCATTTCTACTGGTTTTTTATCCTGTATTGCCATCTGCACCTGAAAACCTTAACATTGCATCAGCACAGCCTACAGCCCCACTACCAGAGGATACTTTCACCAATTTTCTCTTAGATACTCCACCTCCATATGAGGTTCCAGTAATTCAACACCCTCTGCCTTCTCTCAATATAAGATATATGACAATGATCTCATAGCCCAGCTTTTTCTAGCATTACCACGCTCACATCAAAGATTAGCAAGTCTTTACATGGTACAACATCTCATCACACTCAATGACACTCATTTTAAACATGATCCAAGACTCGAAGATTTTCTGTCTGACTGCGCTGATAACATGTTCCTCCACAATAGTTCAGTTTTTCTCAATACATTTATAGATTTTAGACAGAAATACCAGAAAAAGACTGAATATAAATCTTTCAATAATACGTGTGGATCAACTAATAGACTCCCTCAAACACGCCAGTTCCCCATGAGAGAGGTCCACCCCAGAACTGACACAAATGGAGCGCTACAACGCGTCTTCATTTATGTACCCTTGACAAAACTTGAGTTACTAAGGATGAAAGAGATGGTTCCCTCCCACTCAAAGGATCCTGCTGGATTCTTTAAGGAATTAGGAGATGTATTAATGATGGGAACATATACTCTTTCTGATATCACAGCAATTCTGAAATTATTGTTGCCATCAGGTATATATGACAAACTAAGAGAAAAGGATTGGGAAGTAGCAGGTGAACACATTAGATGGACTGAACTTCAGAATGACGAAAATACTAGAGTAGCAGGTCAAGGTATAGGAGACAGACTAAAAGCACTTCCTGGCACTATTTTAAAAGTGCTACCACAGTTACTAACAGTGAAAAAGGAGGACTGGGATGCCATTTCCTCCTGCAAACAGAAACATGGTGAAGACATTGGAGATTATTACACCAGACTTGAAAAGTGTTTTGCGGTAAATAGCGGCCTTACGCCGACAAGTGAAGCTTACCCGCATCTGTTTGTTTCCAAATTAGTAGATAACGCCTTGCCAGCCATTAAGGACAGAGTACTAAAAGTAGAAAGTACCTGGCAAGCACATACACCTCCACAGGTGTTACAAATGCTACAATATCACCAGAATCGCATTAGGGATGAAGAAGAAAATGATAAGAAACCCAGGAAAAGGCACAAAGGTGGAACAGGGAGAATTCCAACCCCCTGACCATCCATTTGAAGTTCCCCAGATGGACTATATCCAGATGGAGAGATGTAGAGGTCACAAGTATGTGCTAGTTGTAGTGTGTGCTCTGACCAGATGGACAGAAGCCTATCCCGTCCCAGATTACACTGCAACGACAACTGCTAAACAATTAGTTAGAGAGTTTTTCCCGAGGTATGGGTTGCCCCGTGTCATCTACTCAGATAACGGCCAACCTTTTTCCTCTGAACTCATGAAGCAAGTGTCTCTTCTGTTAGGGTACACTTGGAAGTTTCACTGTGTAAGACATCCTCAGGCAGCAGGTCTAGTAGAAAGACACAACCAAACTTTGAAGATAAAATTGGCCAAGATATGCACTGACAAAGGCGTGGACTGGATGGTAGCCTTACCGGTTGCCCTCTTTTACATGCGTATGGTAGCCCATTCCAGAACTGGCTTATCTCCATATGAAGTGGTCTTTGGCAGACCACCAAATATGTGGGGTACGCCAAGGCCTAAAAGGATAACTGATGTTGACAGTACTATGCTGACTGACTACCTGGCTTCCTTGATGTCTGCACTCCAATCTTGTCGTTCTCAGGTTGCTGCCACCTTCCCTGACAAAACCAACCCGGAAGAACACGCCATCCGACCCGGGGACTGGGTCCTCGTGAGGAACTTCGACCGGACCAGCCCACTCCAGCCCAGGTGGAAGAAGCCAAGACTCGTACTACTAACAACACGGACAGCAGTGAAGGTCGAGGGCAGGAAGGGCTGGCTCCACGCAAGCCACTGCCGGAAACCTTTTGGACAAAAAGACACTGTTGCTGATGGCCCTGCCAATCCCACTGACATTGTGACTGAACAATCTTTATTGCCTTTGGAACTAACCCCACAACAGGATTACAAATCAAAGTTAAGGTCTGCCATTCGGACTCTGGCTAATTAAGTCCATTGGGCGTCGGTCCAGTGGTGAAGCGGTTGGAGCATGGGAATGGATTTTAACACCTTGACTATGTGGGAGAAAGAAAAAAATGAACTCTAGAAAAATACATAATGGTCCTATTATATGTTTGACAGTATTATTTTTCCTCATGGCAGTTATGACGTGTCTTGGTTGGATTCTCCACACTGTTTTTCCTCCAACACAACACACCTCTCATCAATCAATCAATCAATCATGCCATTTGTATAGCGCACTACTCACCCGGGAGGGTCTCAAGGCGCTTGGGGGGAGGGGTATGCTACTGCTCGAACAGCCAGGTCTTGAGTTGTTTCCTGAAGGCGAGATGGCCCTGGGTCAGCCGAAGGTGGATGGGGAGGGAGTTCCAAGTCTTGGCAGCCAGGTAAGAGAAGGATCTTCCTCCGGCGGTGGCTCTTCGGATGCGTGGTACGGCTCCGAGGGCGAGGCTGGTGGACCGTAGCTGGCGGGTGGGCGTGTAGAAGGTCAGGCGGTCGTTGAGGTACTTGGGGCCCAGGTCGTGGAGAGACTTGTGTGCGTGGGTGAGGAGCCGGAACGTGATCCTCTTGTCGACGGGGAGCCAGTGCAGGTTCCTCAGGTGGCTGGAGATGTGGCTGCGTCGGCGGACATCCAGGATGAGTCGGGCGGAGGCGTTCTGGATGCGCTGGAGTCTTTTCTGTAGCTTGGGTGTGGTTCCGGCGTAGAGGGCGTTTCCGTAGTCCAGTTGGCTGGTGACGAGTGCCTGGGTGACAGTCTTCCTGGTCTCGGTCGGGATCCAGCGGAAGATCTTGCGAAGCATACGCAGGGTGTTGAAGCACGATGAGGAGACGGCGTTGACTTGTCTGGTCATCGAGAGGGAGGGGTCCAGGATGAAGCCCAGGTTGCGTGCGTGGTCGGTTGGCTTGGGTGGGGTGCCCAGGGCTGGGGGCCACCAGGAGTCGTCCCAGGTGGAGGGCGAAGATCCCAGGATGAGGACTTCCGTCTTGTCCGAGTTCAGTTTCAGGCGGCTGTCCTTCATCCACTCGGCGACGTCTTTCATCCCTTCGTGTAGGCAGGTTCTGGCGGTGTCGGGGTCTCTGGTGAGGGAGAGGATCAGCTGGGTGTCGTCGGCGTAAGAGATGATGTTGAGGTTGTGCTGGCGTGCGATGGCTGCGAGAGGTTTCATGTAGATGTTGAAGAGGGTGGGGCTGAGTGAAGATCCTTGCGGGACGCCGCAGATGACTTCGGTGGCCTCGGAGCAAAACGGGGGGAGGCGGACTCTTTGTGTTCTTCCGGCGAGGAACGAGATGATCCACTCCAGTGCCTTCTCTTGGATACCGATGTTGCTGAGGCGCTGGACTAGGGTGCAGTGGCAGACCGTGTCGAACGCAGCGGAGAGATCCAGGAGGATGAGGGCCACTGTTTCCCCCTTGTCGAGCAGGGTCCGGATGTCGTCGGTGGCTGCGATGAGCGCGGTCTCGGTGCTGTGGTTGGCTCTGAAGCCGGACTGCGAGGGGTCGAGGGATCCGTTCGTCTCGAGGAAGGCGGTCAGCTGTCTGTTGACGATCTTCTCGATGACTTTAGCAGGAAAAGGGAGGAGCGAGATGGGGCGGAAGTTTTTGAGATCGGTGGGGTCCGCTGTAGGTTTATCAGGAGGGCGCTGATCTCGGCGTGCTTCCAGCTCTCCGGGAAGGTGGCGGTGTTGAAGGAGGCGTTGATGATGTTCTGGAGTTGGGGTGCGATGGTGGAGTCGGCCTTGTTGAAGACGTGGTGTGGGCAGGGGTCGGTCGGTGATTCGGAGTGGATGGTGTTCATCGTGCGGGCTGTGTCTTCGGTGGTCACCGTGGTCCAGGTGCGAAGGGTGGCGGTGGGGGGCGTTGGTTCGACGGTTGGGTGCGTGGGTGGGGCGCCGAAGCTGTTGTGGATGTCGGCGATCTTGCGGTGGAAGAACGAGGCGAGGGAGTCGCAGAGGTCTTGTGACAGAGTGATGTCGTTGGTGCCGGTGCTGGGGTTGGAGAACTCCTTGACGATAGTGAAGAGCTCTTTGCTGTCGTGGGCATTGTTGTCCAGTCGTTCCTTCAGGGATTTCTTCTTGGTTGTGCGGATGAGCTGGTGGTGCTTGCGGGTAGCGTGTTTGAGGGCGGTCATGTTGTCGGTAGTCCGGTCGAGGAGCCAGGCTTTCTCAAGGGTGCGGCAGGTCTTCTTGGAGTCCTTGAGGTCGTCGGTGAACCAGGATGCCTTCTTGCTTCCGGGTCTGCTGGGAGGGTTCTTTAGTGGCGCGAGGTCGTCGGCGCAGGCGGTCAGCCACTGTGTGAAGTTGCGGGCTGCTTCGTTGGGGTCCGTTGTGTTGGCGGGTGGGCTCTGGCTGAGGGAGGTGGTGAGCTGGTCTGCGGTGATCTTGCTCCAATTCCTGTGAGGTACCTGTTGCGGGTGGTGGTGGGTCGTGGATCTTTTGAAGCTGAAGTGGACGCAGCTGTGGTCGGTCCAGTGGAGTCCGGTGGCGTGGCTGAAGGTGATGTACTTGCTGGAAGAGAAGACGGGATCAAGCGTGTGGCCGGCGTAGTGGGTGGGGGTGTTGACCAGTTGCTTGAGTCCGAGGTTGGCGAGGTTTTCCAGCAGGGCGGTGGTGTTGCGGTCCTTGTTGTTCTCCAGGTGGAAGTTGAGGTCCCCGAGGAGGATGTAATCAGTGGAGGGGAGGGCGTGCGGGCTGATGAAGTCTGTGATGTCTTCGCTGAATTGTGTGCGTGGTCCCGGGGGTCTGTAGACGAGGGTGCCTCTGAGGGTCGTCTTAGGGTCGGTGTGAATCTGGAAGTGGAGATGTTCGGCTGCGGCAAAGGAGTCGTTGGCGTCGGTCGTGATGCGGATGGTGTTCCTGTGGACGATGGCAATGCCACCTCCGGTCTGGTTGATGCGGTCCCTCCTGATGATCTTGTACCCGTCCGGGATGGCGATGGCAATGTCGGGTGCAGAAGAGGCGTTCATCCAGGTTTCCGTGAGGAAGGCGACATCCGGTGATGTAGCGTCGAGGAGGTTCCAGAGTTCCACGGTGTGTCTGTGGACGGAGTGGGTGTTGATCAGGATGCACTTGAGGTGGTTGCTGCTGGTCTCATACACCCAACAGCACTCAGGAACACACCTATCACGACCTACCCCCTCATGAACAAGCCCATAGACTAGCCTTGCGAAACAATACCTTCATACAGATGCTACACCACACTCAGCAGGCCAGTAATAGCACCAATTGTTGGATATGTGGCCGCATCCCACCTCATCAGAAAAAGGGAGGGATGCCTCTTTTTCCTTTCCCATTCTCTTATAATGGAACTTGTGAAGCCTGGTTCGCCCTAATAACAGCTGACGATACTACCCCCACCTCCTGCCCTGACGGAAATAATTCATGCAAGAATGGGTGGCCTTGGGGGGATTTAAACAAGGTACTCAATAGTGCCTGTTACCCTAATAAGGAGGGAGATCCTCAGGCGACAGGTACAGTCCTAGAAAGTGAAGAATACAAGCAAGGGAACATGACCATGTCCTACAAGATGTTAAATACCAAACCTAAAAAGAATGCTGGTCCCCCTTCCATCTCGGTCTCACCAGTAAAAGGACACCTGTGCATCCAGAAAAATGGCTCTGTTCCATTAGGACACAGTGACTGTCATACCACTATAAGTTTTGAAGACAGAAGAAAGTCCTCATTTCTAGCATCTCGCCATACTTATTTCATCTGTGGCCAAATGGCCTATGTGCAGCTGCCCTTGAACTGGGGGGGAACTTGCTATATAGCATTCCTGTTACCCCCTGTCTTTGTGGCCCCATCCACTTACCACCGAGACCTCCTAGTGCCCCATGTCAGACATAAAAGAACGATCGATACCTCCTTGGTTGACCAAACAGAAACCTCATGGGAACAATATACAGATTTTAACAAAGGGTTCTTCTTCTTTGTTGGCCCTGTACAGAACAGCAAGCTTATACGCAGGTTGACAAGGACCTTAGAGGCTGTTGTAAACCAGACGGCGTCTGCCCTTGGGAGCTTAGCTTGGGAGTCTGCCATATGATTGGTTACTCTCCAAAATCGCCTTGTCCTTGACATCATCTTGGCTGACAGAGGCGGAGCCTGTAAAATTATAGGCTCTAGCTGCTGTATATTTATTCCTGATAATTCCCCATCTGTATACACGGCCATAACAAAATTACACAAGATAGCCGTAAGTTTACATCAAGAACCTGGCACTTGGACGTGGTCTGACTGGTTCTGGAAGATAATATCGTCCTGGGGATGGGAACTGCTGTCAGCAGCAGGTATAATATTCCTGATAATAACTGGATGCTGCCTTTGCATCCAATGTGGTCCTGCCCTGTGCGGTCTATGCGCTGCAAACTGCATTCCTAAACCTCTTGTCCAGCAGAGAGAAAGGGAAAGAATTATGCTACAAGAATGTATAAATGATCTCATGCAAATTGAGATATAATGTAGGTACACTCTGGGGCAAGGAGGGAATGTGGAAATAAAATTGACAATTGTGCCCCATCATTTCCCTGTTTCTGCCTGACAGCCATTTTTCTCAGACAAACACCCATTTTGTGTGTGACATGCTCTCAGCAACTTGTCTGAAAACTGTCCTTCACATCTCCATTGAATCTTGCACAACCCCCTGCTCCTTGTGGTCCAAGAAGCCTGTCTGTGTGCCCTCCCCCAGTTGTGCCAGAGACTCAGCCACATCCTGTCCATTGTTGGTAACTCAGCCTGTCACACCAACTGCCCTGTGACCACCCCCAACTGAAAGAGGAAGCACGAGGTTAGGCCCTGAAACCACACCAACTAATAGAGGAAGCACAAGGTTGTACACTGTGAACACACACATTTCTGTGGTTCTGCCAATTCTGGGAACCAGCAGCAGATAGTTCCTGTTCTTAACTGTAAGACACCCTGCACCTGGCATCTTAGTTCATTGACCACCCCTTCCTGTGTTTCAGCCAATTCCCAGAACCAGCAGATAGTTCCTGTTTTAAGAAAAAGTTACTGCAAGCCAGAGAGCAGATGGTCTCTGTTTTACACAAGATAGTTCCTCTTTTTGACATGAAGCACGAGCACAAACCCCAAATGAGGAAGCCTCCCCCTTCCAACTGTCAGACTATTTCACATTGCAAGTCCCCTCACGAAGCCTAAGACACGCCCCCATTTCTTCACAATCTGCCCCTCTTGCTGATTTTTGTTCCTCTATCTGCCGTGACCTGTTTGTTCCTCTATTTTTGCCTCGTGACCAAGACTGTATAAATGTCCTGCTGTTGAAAATAAAACACCCACTTCAAGAGAGGGACTTGAGAGATTGCTCCTGTGCCCGCTTGGCGCTGGAAGCGCTCCCCTTAACTCGAGTTATTGGTCTCCTCCTCCTTCATTTGAGCACCACGGACTCCTCGCTTTGCATTGACAAGAAATTATGATTTATTAAGCATAGAAATTCAGAAATGAGGTAATAAGTAAATTTAATTTACCACAGTACCACCTTCTCTCTACCGCGGGATGGACCAAAAGATTTACCCTGGCAGTAGGAGCCACGAGGAGCCTCCGGTCATTGCGTATGTGAAGAAACTTGGGGATCGCAAATACAGCCCTCCTAGTAAGGTCACAACAATGTTCTGAGAGAATCTATACTGAACGCCTGGTACCTATGAACAAGGAGCAGGCAATCCCCCGAAAAGTGCATGTTACATTCAAGCACTACCAGAAATATTAAAGTAAAGAACACAACACAATAAAATTCCAAAATCAGTTTAGAAACGTTGGGAAAAATGCAAAAGACAAGAAGATTATTGAAATAGGTTAAGAGAAACCAGCAAGCAATTTTAAAGCAAAAAAACAATAGAAAAAGTTCTTGACCCCAATCAGGGCGAAACCAGTCTTGGGTTGCTTGTATTCCAATATAGGGAGGACTATGCCTGGACGTCATACTGGAATATTTCCATTGGAGCAGGCTCAAGACGGATTTGCTAATGGCTCAGTCCAAACTGAGTTGGCACTGTGTGCAAAAGAACAATGGGCCAGAATGCTACCCAGAGTGATTGCCAGTGGTTAATTGCAAGCATTACTCCCATGACCTTTTGTGAATTTGATGTATCACCCCATAAAAGAGTGCTGGTGTGCCCCACCTGCAACCACTGGCTCAAATTAAACACTTTGCCAAAGGCTCTGACCAGGTCAAACCTGGATTTGATTTTGTAGCTGCTGAGGTCACTTCGAAGGGCAGATAGTTTTATCACCTTGCCCCAGTACTAGGTTTTATCTTCGGATGTAGTTACTTTTTTGGAAGTAAAAATTCTCCTGTGGGGCAAGGCTGGAACCTGCAGCAAAGCAGGGAGAAAACAATGTGGGTATCTTTGCCATAAGGTCCCATTGAACCAATTTTCAGGGTGGCAAAAAGGTCTGATGAGGGTGAACCTGATTTACCTGCTCACCTCGTGTTAGACCTGGCATCATTGGCATGAGTCTCTCCTCCATTTTTTCTGTTTGCCTCCTCTGTTTACGATGTTTTTGCTGGTAAATGCTTTGGGCACTGTGCCACTGCTGATCAGTGCCACAGCGCAAGTGCTCCCTATGTGAAATTGCTGTATTGATTGAATTCCATGTTTGGCTTATTTGGTTTACTGTCAGTCCCTAGTAGAGTGCACCAGGAGTGCCAGGGCTTGTAAATACAAATGCTGCTAGTGGGCCTGCAGCACGTGTTGTGCCACCCACAAGAGCGGCCTAGTAAAAGTATGTCTGAAGGTCTAACATTGCTAGACCACGTGCAGTCTGGTACTGTCACGCAGACTGTGCAAGTACACCTACTTGCCAGTCCCTAAACCTTACCTTAACTTCATGTTAGTCACCCCTATGGTAGGCCCAAGGGCAGGGTGCATTGTAAGCATAAGGTAGGACAAGCCTGACAAGGTTGGCATGTCCTAATAGTGAATTACAGCCATATTCGTTTTTCACTATTGTAAGGTAACCTGCTCTCCATCAGTTAGAATAGGCTGCCAGGATTATTAATGCTATAATCCTAGCGGGCTCGGGGAGCATGGTGCAATGTCGAGTTTGGTATCCCTGAACTCAGGGTTTAATAACGCATCCGTTTGGGTGGATGGTTTTTGGACTCTGTGTTTGAAAATAGCACTTTTAGAAAGTAGCTATTTTCTTGTCTAACTGTCTACCGGTCTCTGCTGGTTCTGGTGTGCGTGTGACAGGAGCTGGGTGGCTCCAGAGGTCTGAATGAGTCAGTGTGGGGTGAGTGGGGCATTTGCATTGAGAGTAGGGGAAGAGTAGCTCCTGATAGCCTGCCCTGCCTGATACAATGCTGGCTCCGCCCCCCTGCCAGGCGACTGATGACTCTGTGCCTGCCTGGGACTTTCCTGGCCCACCTCCTGCCGGGCAACTGATGGCCCTGCCCCTGCCAGTGACAATGCTGGCTCCGCTCCTGCTGGGCGGCTGAAGACTCTGCCCTGCACAGTGAATAGGCCAGGTGCTTCGGTCTGGCAACACCCACAACAAACCCAAGATGGGGGGAAATTCCCCTGCATGGACAAAGGGATCAAAGCCAAAAAGGGGTATAAGAGAAGGACCCCTGAACCAAGAATTTAGATCACTTCTGACAAGGAAACCTGAACCAAGGACAAGAAGCCTGCTGATCCAAGGACTGCCTACCCCTTCTGCCAGAGTGCTGTTTGTTGGAGGAATCCTGCAGTTGCTTCTTTATTTTTGCCAAGGAACCAGGAGAGAGGAACTGAGTGTGTACTCTCAACCTTTGCTCAAGAAAATCTCCAAGGGCTGGAAGAAGTGCCAGTCTCCTGTTGAAGTCACAGGGCTAAAGGACTTCATCTATTTGCTAAAAGTGCTTGTTGCTGGAACCTGAAATCCAGCACCTCTGAAGAATCCAGCAATCTCGACGCCGACGGACGCCGCCGAATCCAGCTTGACATCGTGAGTAACGGCTCCAGTGTCCCGCACCTTCGACGCCGGCCGCCGGGCCCGATCGACGCCAGTAGCGACGCCAGTGAGTAGCGAGTTCGGCTCCAGCTCCAAGTGACCCTGTGTCGACGCCGCTGCTGATCGCATCAACATCGAGCCCTCTCGACGCCGTGAGCGCTGCTCACTCTTGCAACATCGACATCGACGACGCCGTATCCTGCTTCACCTCGTGAGCGCTGCTCCTGCCTGACTTTGGTCGACGCCGCTGCAGATCGCCCCGACTCCGAGGCCCGATCGACGCCGAAGACGCGACGCCGTACATCTCGACACCGCTGATCATCGAGTGCTTCACTTTTCCAAGGTACTGTGTTGTGGGGGTCTGTGCGACTCCGGGCTCGACGTAGCGCTCCTCGCGGTCGACGCCGAACCTTTGGATTAACTTTGCCTCGACGTCGTGTGACTCCCGTGTGGGTTACATTGTTGCCAAGAACTGTGTTTTAAAGAAGAAGAGTTGCTTTTGATACTAAAGACTTTGTGCTAAGAAGAAACTACGCTTGAACTATTATTTTTCCTTCCAAGAGTACTTATTAAGATTGTGGTATATTTATGTCGTTATTTGGTCTTGTGCTAAGCCTTATATAAAAATCCTTATTTTTATAATACTACTGTGTCGTGTACATTTGTAGTGTATTCACTTTATTACTGTATGTGGTCATCAATGCTTAACGCACTGCCTCTGAGATAAGCCTGTCTGCTTTGCCAAGCTACCAAGGGGGTGAGCAGGGGTTATCTAAGTGTGTGATCCCCTTGCCCTGACTAGAAAAGGTGTGTCCCTATTTGTCAGAAGTGTATACCTCTGCCAACTAGAGACAGCCGCTTCTAACATTGGTGGGTCAGCGGTGAGGATTTGAACTTTGCATTTATGACCCATGTGCAGTGATTAGTGTGCGCTACATAGTGAAAGCAGACCATAGCGCAGCCACAATCTGTTTTGGTTGGATATTTTATTTTTGTTCTCCGCTTTCCTGGAACTTGATTTTTGAAACTGCCAGTTTTGACCATGAGTGACGCCGGAGTCACTGCCCCTGTTGTTGTGGAGGAGTTTGATAGGAGTAAGATAAAGGATTACAAGTCACAGCAGCTGAAATCCTTTTGCAAGCAATTTAAAGTTCCTACAACAGGCCTCAAAGTTAAGGAAGATTATCTTAAAGCATTGCAGGCCTGGTTAGAGGCCAGAGATTCCTCTGATCCGGTGGTGGTACCGACAGGGGAAGGGGAAGAGGAGGTGCCAGTGAATGGGCCCCCCTCCCCTCCTGGCAGCAGTGTTTCCTCCAAAGGTCTTTCTCCTGAAGAAAGAGAAGAAAGGGCGAAGGAGCGAGCATACAACATGGAGATGGCAAAACTTAAGATAGATGGGCAGTTGGAAATAGAGAATGCAAGAGGCAGGAGAGAAGCTGATATGGAGATCAAAAGGTTAGAGTTTGAAAGAGAGAAGTTAGCTTTTGAGCGTGATACCAGGATGAGGGAGTTGGAGCTCAAAGCTAAAGAGTTAGAATTGAATCCCTCTGGTGGCAGCATCCCATCTGTGCCTGCAGAAAGTAGGTTTTATTTTCCCAAAGATGTGATCAAAGATTTTCAGAAGAATGAGGATATTGGTCAATGGTTTAAAGCATATGAGTTAGCATTGTTGGCCCACCGGGTCCCTGAGAAGGATTGGGGAGCGGGGTTGTGGGGTCGCTTTGTGAATGAGGGAAGAGATACCCTGTTAGACATGCCTGTTGAGGATAGGATGTCTTATGCTCATATGAAGGATGCTTTAATGTTAAGGTATGGCCTAACCCCAGAAAAGTACAGACAGGCCTTTAGAGAATGTAAGAAGTTGCCTGGTACTACGTGGGTTGAATATGTGTCATTTTTTTGCAGAGCCATGGATGGTTGGGTAAAGGGCAGCAAAGTGGAAAGTTATGATGCTCTTTATGATTTGTTTGCTTGGGAGCACTTGTCTAATAACTGTTTTCCAGAGCTGCGCCAGCACCTTATTGATAGCAAGATATCTAACCCTAGAAAACTTGCCGAAGAGGCGGACCGCTGGGTCAGTACCAGGGTCCACAAGGGTCCATTGGGAGACTCAGCCAAAGGTGGGCAGGGTCCCCAGCAGAAGAGTGGGGGGGACAAGGGTAAACAGAGGGAGTTCCAGAAAGGGCCCCAAAGTAATCCCCAAGGGAACCAAGGGAAGGGTTCCCAACCTCCCCCAGAGAAGAAATCAGAGGCCTCGACAGGTAGACCTGTTTGTAGGGGCCCAATGACATGCTTCGCTTGTAAGCAGGTGGGACACCGGTTTTATGATCCCCAGTGTCCCTTGAAGAACTCTAGTGCACCACCCAGTGCACCACCACGTGCCACCCCCCGTCAGTTGGCGAGTGTAGCCCTGGGAGGGGAGGAGATGGTTGCCCATGGTGGGGAGGGTCCCGCAGAGATGTCCCTGGTCTCTCTAGGAGACATGGAATTGGTCCCTCCACCCCCTCTGCCTAGTAACACTAAGAAATATAGGCAGTGGGTGACCATTAATGGCCATAGAGTGGAAGCTCTCAGAAACACCGGAGCGAGTGTGACAGCTGTCAAGTGTCACTTGGTGTCCAGAGAGCAGGTTGTTCCCCACGCATTCTACCCTGTGATAGCTGCTGACAACTCCCAGAGAGAGTGTGAGGTAGCTCAAGTTTCCTTTGAATGGGGGGGAGTTTCAGGTACTCTTCAAGTTGCTGTAAGGCCCGCCATGCCTGTTGATTGTCTCCTAGGCAATGATTTAGAAGACTCCCCTTGGGCTAAGGTGGAGAGGGAGACACATTTGAAAATGTTGGGTGTGCCAGAGTGGGTGTGTGCAACCACTCTGTCCATGACAGCAAGTAAGGGTGTTGATGGGGTTCTGGAGCCTGAAAGTATGGCCCAGGACCCAGCTGTGAAGAGAAGAGGCAGGGGGCGCGGGAAACCGTCCCCCGTAGTTCCCGTGGTCCAGGAGGAGGCAGGCCTTGAGGGGCATGCCCTGGAACCCACAGGTGAACAAGTTGCTGAACTGGGAGACCTGCCCAAGCTGACCCACTGGCAGCAGGATGGTGGTCCCTCCAGGGAAGAATTCTGTGCAGAACAGAAAGTGTGCCCTTCTCTTGTGGGTATGAGGCAGCAGGCCTCAGCCCAAACCTCAGGTGATCAGTCAGGGTCACATTTTGTTTACTGGGAGAACGACCTCCTGTATAGCGAGCCTAAGGCTGCTGAGCCTGGGTCAGCCCGTGTGCTGGTGGTACCCCAGCGCTTCAGAGCCTTCCTACTGGGTTTGGCTCATGACGTTCCTTTAGCTGGACATCTGGGGCAGGACAAGACCTATGACAGGCTTGTCACCCATTTTTATTGGCCTCAGATGAGAAGGGATACAGATATCCATTGCAAGACCTGTCAAACTTGCCAGGCAAGTGGGAAAAGCGGGCGGAAGCAGAAGGCTCCCCTCCAACCTTTTCCTGTGGTCAGTACCCCCTTTGACCGGGTGGGGATTGACATTGTTGGGCCCCTGGACCCCAAGACAGCCCTGGGCAACAGGTTCATCCTGGTCTTGGTGGACCATGCCACACGGTACCCGGAAGCCATCCCTCTCAGAACAGTGACAGCCCCCGTGGTGGGACGGGCACTGATGGGTGTTTTCTCCCGAATGGGGTTCCCCAGAGAGGTGGTGTCAGACCGGGGCACCAACTTCATTTCCAACTATATGAAGTCTTTGTGGAAGGAGTGTGGGGTAACCTACAAGTTCACCACTCCTTACCACCCTCAAGGTAATGGGTTGGTTGAGAGATTCAACCGTACCCTTAAAGGCATGATTATGGGTCTTGAGGAACCATTGAGGCGTAAATGGGACGTCCTCTTGCCATGCCTGTTGTTTGCTTACCGTGAGGTGCCGCAGAAGTCTCTAGGGTTCAGCCCCTTTGAGCTTTTGTATGGACACCCGGTAAGAGGACCTTTGAGTCTGGTGAAAGAAGACTGGGAGCAATCTCCCAGGAAACCTCCCCAGGATGTATACAGTTACATGCTGGCCTTTAGGAACCAGACTAGGCGCTTCAGAGATCTTGCTCAGGCAAATCTGGAGGCCAGCCAGGAGGTGATGAAGCGGTGGTACGACCGGAATGCCACTCTGGTAGAGCTTCAGCCTGGACAAGAAGTTTGGGTCATATCCCCTGTGGAACCATGTGCGCTCAAGGACAGGTGGACTGGACCATTTAAGGTTGTGGAGAAGAAGAGCGATGTCACCTACTTGGTGGACTTGAAATCTCCCAGGAACCCCTTGAGGGTCCTGCATGTCAACCGGTTAAAGCCCCACTTAGAAAGGTCCGAAGTGGGCATGCTCCTAGCTACAGATGCTGGAATGGAGGAGGAGAGTGAGCCTCTTCCTGACCTCCTGTATGCAAAAGAGCAAGATGGGTCAGTGGATGGTGTTGTCCTCTCTGACACCCTGACCCCTGAACAGCAGCAGGATTGCCGCCAACTGTTGGGGCAATTCCCTGATCTGTTTTCCTTGATTCCTGGTGTCACTCAGTGGTGTGTCCATGATGTGGACACTGGGGACAGCACTCCTGTAAAGCACAAGGCTTACAGAGTGACTGACAAGGTCAGAGCATACATCAAGGAGGAGGTCTCCAAAATGTTTGCCTTAGGGGTGGTTGAGTCCTCTAGCAGTCCTTGGGCCAGCCAGTGGTCTTGGTCCCAAAGGCTGCAGCGCCTGGTGCTTCACCGGAACTTCGGTTCTGTGTGGATTACCGAGGACTCAATTCAGTCACCAAGACTGACGCGCACCCCATCCCCAGAGCTGATGAGCTCATAGATCGGTTAGGGGCTGCCCGGTACCTTAGTACGTTTGATCTAACGTCTGGGTACTGGCAGATCGCCTTGACTGATGGGGCAAAAGAGAGGTCAGCATTCTCCACACCAGATGGGCACTACCAGTTCCGGGTTATGCCCTTTGGGATGAAGAATGCCCCTGCCACCTTCCAGAGGTTGGTCAACCAGGTCTTGGCTGGACTGGAGGATTTCAGTGCCGCCTACCTGGACGACATCGCAGTGTTCAGCGCCAGCTGGGAGGAACACTTGTGCCACCTCCAGGAAGTGTTGTTGGCCCTGCGCAGAGCAGGCCTCACAATCAAAGCCAGTAAGTGACAGATTGGGCAGGGTTCAGTGGTGTACTTGGGGCACCAAGTAGGGAGCGGCAAGGTGGCCCCCCTGCAACCCAAGATTGATACCATCCTGGCATGGGCACCGCCCAAAACCCAGACTCAGGTGAGAGCCTTCTTGGGTCTCACGGGGTATTACAGGAGGTTCGTCAAGGATTATGGTAACATTGTGCACCCCTTGACTTCGCTGACTTCCAGGAAGCAGCCACAACTTGTGATCTGGACTGACGCCTGTCAGACGGCCTTTGACACCCTGAAAACTGCAATGTGCACAGCACCCATACTCCAGGCACCCGACTTTTCTAAAGAATTTGTTGTCCAGACGGACGCTTCAGAGCATGGCGTGGGGGCTGTTCTAGCTCAGGTGAATGAAGAGGGCCGAGACTTACCTGTAGCCTTCATCAGTAGGAGGTTACTTCCCAGGGAACAGAGGTGGAGTGCGATAGAGAGAGAAGCATTTGCTGTGGTCTGGGCGCTGAAGAAGCTAAGACCCTACCTGTTTGGGACTCACTTCTGGGTTCAGACAGACCACAGGCCCCTCAGGTGGTTGATGCAGATGAGGGGTGAGAATCCAAAGCTGTTGAGGTGGTCCATTTCCCTACAGGGGATGGACTTCACGGTGGAACACCGCCCTGGCACAGATCACGCCAATGCTGATGGTCTGTCCAGATTTTTCCGCCTTAGTGATGAGGACTCCCTAGGGTAAGGGTAGTTCTCCCCACATTTCAGCTGGAGGGGACACGTGTTAGACCTGGCATCATTGGCATGAGTCTCTCCTCCATTTTGTCTGTTTGCCTCCTCTGTTTACGATGTTTTTGCTGGTAAATGCTTTGGGCACTGTGCCACTGCTGATCAGTGCCACAGTGCAAGTGCTCCCTATGTGAAATTGCTGTATTGATTGAATTCCATGTTTGGCTTATTTGGTTTACTGTCAGTCCCTAGTAGAGTGCACCAGGAGTGCCAGGGCTTGTAAATACAAATGCTGCTAGTGGGCCTGCAGCACGTGTTGTGCCACCCACAAGAGCGGCCTAGTAAAAGTATGTCTGAAGGTCTACCATTGCTAGACCACGTGCAGTCTGGTACTGTCACGCAGACTGTGCAAGTACACCTACTTGCCAGTCCCTAAACCTTCCCTTAACTTCATGTTAGTCACCCCTATGGTAGGCCCAAGGGCAGGGTGCATTGTAAGCATAAGGTAGGACAAGCCTGACAAGGTTGGCATGCCCTAATAGTGAATTACAGCCATATTCGTTTTTCACTATTGTAAGGTAACCTGCTCTCCATCAGTAGAATGGGCTGCCAGGATTATTAATGCTATAATCCTAGCGGGCTCGGGGAGCATGGTGCAATGTCGAGTTTGGTATCCCTGAACTCAGGGTTTAATAACGCATCCGTTTGGGTGGATGGTTTTTGGACTCTGTGTTTGAAAATAGCACTTTTAGAAAGTAGCTATTTTCTTGTCTAACTGTCTACCGGTCTCTGCTGGTTCTGGTGTGCGTGTGACAGGAGCTGGGTGGCTCCAGAGGTCTGAATGAGTCAGTGTGGGGTGAGTGGGGCATTTGCATTGAGAGTAGGGGAAGAGTAGCTCCTGATAGCCTGCCCTGCCTGATACAATGCTGGCTCCGCCCCCCTACCAGGCGACTGATGACTCTGTGCCTGCCTGGGACTTTCCTGGCCCACCTCCTGCCGGGCAACTGATGGCCCTGCCCCTGCCAGTGACAATGCTGGCTCCGCTCCTGCTGGGCGGCTGAAGACTCTGCCCTGCACAGTGAATAGGCCAAGTGCTTCGGCCTGGCAACACCCACAACAAACCCAAGATGGGGGGAAATTCTCCTGCATGGACAAAGGGATCAAAGCCAAAAAGGGGTATAAGAGAAGGACCCCTGAACCAAGAATTTAGATCACTTCTGACAAGGAAACCTGAACCAAGGACAAGAAGCCTGCTGATCCAAGGACTGCCTACCCCTTCTGCCAGAGTGCTGTTTGTTGGGGGAATCCTGCAGTTGCTTCTTTATTTTTGCCAAGGAACCAGGAGAGAGGAACTGAGTGTGTACTCTCAACCTTTGCTCAAGAAAATCTCCAAGGGCTGGAAGAAGTGCCAGTCTCCTGTTGAAGTCACAGGGCTAAAGGACTTCATCTATTTGCTAAAAGTGCTTGTAGCTGGAACCTGAAATCCAGCACCTCTGAAGAATCCAGCAATCTCGACGCCGACGGACGCCGCCGAATCCAGCTCGACATCATGAGTAACGGCTCCAGTGTCCCACACCTTCGACGCCGGCCGCCGGGCCCGATCGACGCCAGTAGCGATGCCAGTGAGTAGCGAGTTCGGCTCCAGCTCCAAGTGACCCTGTGTCGACGCCGCTGCTGATCGCATCAACATCGAGCCCTCTCGACGCCGTGAGCGCTGCTCACTCTTGCAACATCGACATCGACGACGCCGTATCCTGCTTCACCTCGTGAGCGCTGCTCCTGCCTGACTTCGGTCGACGCCGCTGCAGATCGCCCCGACTCCGAGGCCCGATCGACGCCGAAGACGCGACGCCGGAAATCTCGACGCCGCTGATCATCGAGTGCTTCACTTTTCCAAGGTACTGTGTTGTGGGGGTCTGTGCGACTCCGGGCTCGACGTAGCGCTCCTCGCGGTCGACGCCGAACCTTTGGATTAACTTTGCCTCGACGTCGTGTGACTCCCGTGTGGGTTACATTGTTGCCAAGAACTGTGTTTTAAAGAAGAAGAGTTGCTTTTGATACTAAAGACTTTGTGCTAAGAAGAAACTACGCTTGAACTATTATTTTTCCTTCCAAGAGTACTTATTAAGATTGTGGTATATTTTTGTCGTTATTTGGTCTTGTGCTAAGCCTTATATAAAAATCCTTATTTTTATAATACTAGTGTGTCGTGTCCATTTGTAGTGTATTCACTTTATTACTGTATGTGGTCATCAATGCTTAACGCACTGCCTCTGAGATAAGCCTGTCTGCTTTGCCAAGCTATCAAGGGGGTGAGCAGGGGTTATCTAAGTGTGTGATCCCCTTGCCCTGACTAGAAAAGGTGTGTCCCTATTTGTCAGAAGTGTATACCTCTGCCAACTAGAGACAGCCGCTTCTAACACCTAGGCAGCAACCTTCCTGGGCAAGCCTCAGTTTCTTGTCCCCATCTCACCGTTACTGAACACATGTCTAAGTTCCACTTTTCTCTAACTACTGGGAAAGTTCCTTCTGGTCCAGGCCTTCAGCCCCAACTAATAGGTGTCTATCCAGCTAGGTCGTCCTCAGGGTCCAGTCCTCTGAGGTCAACTGGTTCCTCTTGGGGTCAGGTGTCCTTCTGCTTCTTGTGTCCCTGAAGCAGGCAAACAGGAGTCCAACCACTTGATCCCTTGAGAGCAGTGCCCGTCAATGGGTGCAACCAGGAATAGGGATTCCTTGAGTCCGTAAGTGAGTCCTCTTCTTCCAGCAGGATTTAGAGAAGACTTCTTCTAGTTGGGCTTTCTTCATCAGGGGGGGGTCCTCCCGGATCCAGGAATGTTCTGAAGAAGAGGCTGATGATATGCCATATTTATCTTGTGCACTAGCTAGTGATTGAAGAAATTATACCACACAATCTTAAGTATTTTTCCACAGTTCCATCACCTTCTTTTACAGCTCTCCCTCTTTCCCTTACTGTAAAACTACCCAGGAGCCCCTGTTTTAGGATGACACAACGCATCTGCCATCAGGCAGACCTTTCTTCACCTCCTTAGTCAGTCCCCTATTTAGGGGAGATCTGCTACCATGACAGTGACAAAATTGGTTCTCTTTCCAACTGTGACTGAAGCTGGGTATCTAGGAGAGTCCTGTAAATGAACAGGAGAAGCCCTCCGTGGCACCTTCGAGTCAAAAGAGGTAGTGCTAAAGCTTCCCTTTGTTCTGCCATCTCTTCCTGTCCATTCCTAGATAGATGATTTCTGCTAAGTGATCAGCAGTTAATACCATTGACCTTTCCTAGGCACAGAGGCAAACCATAGTCCTCTGAGCCAGAGTTATTAACTCTCCCAGCCAAGAATGTGTATTCCAGCTCTGGAAGGGCTGAGTGGAAAAACTGGTTTTAGGCCGGTTGGTTTTGGCCCAGGAAACACAAAGTAAATTTCTTAAAAGCTACTTTTTCACTTAGGTTATTGAATCCTATTTTGAAAATTATTCCCATCAAGCCCTGTTTAGGCAAAGCTTGCACTGTGAGAGCACACTGGTCCTATTTTGTAGGATGCGTTATTTTCTATTTTTTATAAATCTTTTTATTGGTAAAGCAATTAAATTGGGTGGTCATTGTAGGAAGGTAGATCCCTGACTATGGTTGCCCCCAACTTTTTGCCTGGTGTTTTGCTGGTTTTCTGACTTAGTTGACCTGGGGCCCTGCTATTCAGGACCCCAGGCCTACTGCTCTCTCTGTAAAATGGATTCCATGTACCTTAGGTACATATCTAATTGGATACTGAGTCACCTTATCAGTCCCTGTACAGTGTACCTTAGGTACCCAGGGCATAGGTGTACCCAGGGCCTACCAGGGGCTGCAGCATGTATTATGCCACCCCTGGCTGGCCATCCAAATCTGACACAACTGGCTGCACGACAGCTGGGGCAAGGTGGTGTAATCACCCTTTGCTTTAAATATAGTATACCTATATCTAACCCAAAATGGACACACAGATCTCCTATCAGTCACTCCTATGGCAGGCCTTGACAATCCTGAAGGCAGAGTGCTTGGAATCGTGTGAGATAGTGCTCTGGCATGAGCTGAGCCTGTCTGCGGCTTTCGGGATCCATCCCTTAGCCGTTTCCATGATATCGCATACCATATACTCTTAAGTGCATTATAATCCTCGCGGTTATATGCCAACTCTGGTATCGCTTTATCAAAACATGTCGAGTAAGGTGTCATACGAATTGGAATACTAACCCCTCGCCAATTCTGGCGACGGGGTTAGCATTCCACCCTTCTAGAGGGACACGACATGTATGTAACCTGTAACCCCGGTTAAAGTCAGACAGAGCCTTAGCTCCACAAAATGGATGCTGCCACCGAGACACAAGTCTGCCCTCCTGCTGCTGGGAGTCCTCCCAGCCCAGGAGGCAAGGACAAAGGGTTTCCTGCCAGGGGCGGTGCCAGCACCGTCCCAGACAGGATTTTGTGTATTCTAGGTAGGCAGGGCTTTAGAGGAAGGTGACTGCAAGTGGCACCCCGGTGCTCACTGTGCATAGGCCAGCTGAAACCAGTTCCAGGGGCACTCCAGCCCCTGACCTGGGGGAAGCCCGCCAAAGGAGAGGGGTGTAACCACCCCCCTCCTAGTCCCACCCATAGGGCAGGACTTAGTCGCGTGCCAGCCCCTTTTTGCAGGATAAAGGTAGGAACTGGCCCCCTTCCAAATCAGATCATCTTTGAATCCTGAAACTACTTTCCACGAAAGGGACTCAAGACTTCTTCCCAAGATTCTCCCTTGTGACTAAGGAGTAGTCACCCTGCAGCAGCAGGCACCAACCAAGCATCGCGGTTTGTTGCCAGTCTCTCCATCGGATCAAGACTGCTCCCGCACGACGAGAACCGGCTTCCCTGGCACCTCTGACCTCAACCTACATCATCAGCCCAGCTGTGATCCGTGGGTGCGACGAGACCTCGAGGGACCGGCCATCTTCAGAACTGCACGACGCTTGTCCAGCACGACTCCCGAGTGACCCTCGACTGAGTGCTTTGGGGTAAGAGAAGCCCCGACCCTGAGCAGCTCCAGCACCGAAGTTCAGCCCCCCTGCATCCACGAGATCTGCGTGGGGCCCTTCAGCTCTTTGCTGCCAACCGCGTTGTCCAGGTCACTTGCCCGTTGGCTAGTGGCCCTCTCACGATGCTCCACGATGACAACTACTGCTGGTCTGGTTGCTCCAGACTAGCCCTTGCTCCCCTCCAACAGAGGAGCACCCTGGACCATCCTGGTCCACTCAAGCCGCCATTTTAGGTCCACCGCGTGGGCCTTGCATTTGCCAAGACTTGTTGCCCAATCCTGGGTCCAGCGACGTCAACAGCAAGAACCTTCGTGGGACAGCTCGCACCTTCATCCTGGTCGCCGACAACGCCTCCTGGTCCGAGAGACTGCAGAGCCCAGCAGTGCCCACTCACCTGACTGCGGTGACTTCGCCTGGTGCCATCCTGGTGCCCACTTAATCACTGGCTAGTGATTCAGAACTTGGTCCCCTCTGCTTTCAGGTCTTCTTCTTCCCTGATCCAGGCTTGGATCTCTTCGAACTTTTCTTCACTGGCCGCCTGCCAGCAACTTCTTCTTCAGGCTCCTGGTCCGTCAACGAGGGTTTCCGACGCAACTTGAACCCTATACAGCCGCAGCCCCTGGGCTAGGTAAACTGAGTACTCCGGTGCTCCAGCATAGTCCAACACTCTAAGTGTTCGGATCCACTCCCGTTTTCGTCCCAGCTAGTCGGGTTCGCCCGAGAACAGTGACTTTGTAAATTCTAGCTTCCATAGACTTTGTCCCGCATCCCGCGTGAGAGTGCACACTCTGCACCCGAGTTCCCTAGGCCTCCTGCTGGTAATCTAAAGGTTCAGTAGTCCAGTCCTAGCGATCCCAAAGCCTCTGAGAATAGTTACTTACCTGCTAGTAATTCGCATTCCACTTTCATAGTATATGGTTTTTCGTGCCCCTCGGGCATTTGTGTAAATTGTGCAACTTGAAGTATTTTCTTAAGAGTTTTGTTATGTGCTTAGCTCCCTGACTCATAAAGAGTTCAGGGTAGTCTTGTTATAAATAAATAACTGTTTATTTTCATAACAACTTGTGTGGTGTCCTTTCACTTGGTGTTCAAGGGGTAATGTGATGGTAAAACAGCTGGCTTAACACGCCCTCTAGAGTCTTAGCCTTAGACTGCTCGTATCCATGCTACTAGGATAGCTGGTCTATATGGTTGACTTACAACCAATCATCAATAAGGGTTGTTTGGACTGATACAAAGTGCTCACTAGAATAGTGAACATTATATATCAGGCCAACTTCTCACAGTCATCACATACAGGAATCACAGATTACACAAAGAGATCATATATATATACACATTACAAGCATATCATGGCTGGAAGAGAGTGTCATACTATCATTGCAGAAGTCTTTACATTGTGATTAGGTCGTCAATGGGTACACTAAGGGGGCTTCACACAAGTGACCGCGATAATCATTCCAGTTGGACCATATGCCTACTCACTTCCGGGGGCAGCCCCGGGCTACATAAACCGTCTTTTCTTGGAGCATTCACCAGTCCATATCCCTCTTCCAGGAGCTGAGCTTTGGAGGTGCCACCGCTCCCCACAACCGTGCTATGTTCCTTTTAGCGATTGACAATCCTAGTGTTACCCATGTTTTACCTTTGGATGAGAGATCTGTGGGCTCCCAAATGTTCAGAAGGAAACTCTTAGCCTCTGGGCACAGCTCCACCCCCCATACCTCCTGCATACAGTTGTGTACCCGCCTCCAGTAAGTTTGCAGCACGGGGCATTCCCATATCATGTGAAAAAAGAATCCCCTCTCCCCACATCTCCTCCTACAGAGCCCATCTTCACTGCGACCCATCAACATCAGCCTGGTGCCAGAAATATATACTCGATGCAGTATTTCCAACTGAATCAATCTCAGTTTAGCTGAAATTGCTATTTCTTTGGGGGATGCAAGTGCCCCTCTCCACTCTCCATCGTCAATTTCAAGTCCATCCGCATCCCACTTCCCCCTAAGTGTCAGCAGGGGGTCCGGGGTGTGGTTCATCAGCTTTTTGTATGTGAGGGAAATGGCCCTTTCTGGGAGGTGGCCATCCAACAGCCTGTCCTCGAGGGGGCAGGATTCCGGGAGCTGTGTCCCCGGTGGGATGTTCGCCTGGAGGGAATGCCTAACCTGCAGATATCGAAAGTGCTCCGTGTGCGCCAATTCGTAAGTGTGCTGGAGCAAAGCGAAGGGAACCACTCTATCAGGGCCCCACATGTCTTTTATGTGGGATATCCCTATCAGGTCCCAGTTGTAAAAAACTTTGTTGCGGCTCAGTGTACCCAATCTTTCAGAAGCCCATAGCGGGGTGGCCAGTGTAAGTTTGTCAGCCCATCCCAGTTTTCGGCTGACAATATGCCAGAGTTGGACTGAGTGTTTCGTTAGTCCTGTGAGAGGGTGTATGTTGGGCCTAGAATACAGTGCAGCCTCGAAATTGCCGCCCGGGAAGAGCCATCTGTCCATCTCATAGCTGGGGTCGTTTCCATTACAATAGGTGCCCTGGTTTATGGCGGAAAGATGCGCCGCCCAGTAGTATTTCCGGATGTCTGGGAGGGCTATCCCTCCGTCATACCACCCTAGCGTAAGTTTCTACAATTATATTCGGGGCCTTCCATTCCACAGAAGGTCCCGTTGGGTGGCCTCGATGGCGGCAAAATATTTATGTGGGTAATTTTGGAGGGCGTAGAGAAACCGTGGCAGCGCCATCATTTTAAATAGTGCAGCGTGACCTAGTAGGGACAGCGGAAGTGCCTTCCAGGTAACGGTGTCTCTCTTTAGCCGTCTCAGAGGTGGCAGGAGATTCTTTTCATATCTGACAGCCTTCTCCTTTGATATAAAAATTCCCAAGTACGTGTACCCTTCTGTGACTACCTTGATTGGGCAGTTGCGCAGGATTATTGGGGGGGTTCCATGAAGGACATAAAGGAGTGACTTCCCCCAGTTAATACTGTACCCTGAGTTCTTCCCAAAGTTGGTCAAAATGTCCAAGGCCACGATAAGGGACTAACATGGATTTGTGAGGTACAAGAGGATGTCATCCGCGTACAGCAAAATCCTGTCTTCGCACCTGTCAGCCCATCGAAGCCCCCTTAGAGAGAGATCCTATTGTATCCAGGCAGCCAGTGGTTCTAGGGAGAGGGCAAAAAGTAACGGTGAAAGAGGACACCCCTGTCGCGTCCCTCTGCCCAGAGTAAAAACCCTCAGAGATTTTAATGTTTACTACCACCTGGGCGAGAGGCTCGGTGTAGAGGAGGCGCACCCAGCCAAAGTTTGGACCAAAACCCAGTTTTTGAAGAACCGCCATCATATATGGCCTTTCAAGCGTGTCGAACGCTATTGCGGCGTCTAATGAGACCACCACAGCATCTTCCTGAATCGTATGGCAACACCCTAATACTCCGTGGAGACGGCGCAGATTAAGCGCCGTGTTGCGGTGGGGCATAAATCCCGACTGGTCCGGGTGTACTAGCTTGCTGAGTACCGGCTTGAGTCTATTAGCAAGCACTTTCGCCAGGATTTTAGGCTCGGCGTTTAAAAAGGATATTGGTCTGTAGGAGGTACTTAATTCTTTCGGTTTCCTCTCCTTTGGAATGGTCACAATTGTGGCTATGCGTTGGTCTCTCGGCATTGGACCTCGCTCCCTACTCTCTTCGAACATGTGTTTTAGGTGCTGGCCTAGGCAGTCGGGCTTCAGCTTGTGGAGCTCAATAGGAAGAACGTTAGGCCAGAGGGCCTTTCCAGGCCGGAGGTCATGGATGGCCCTAGTGAGTTCCACCATATTTAGTGACACCTCCAACTGCTCTCGTTCATCCTCTGAGAGGGTGGGTAGTTTGATATCGGTCAGTGGCTCAATTGAGTCCTCTTCTGAGCGATCGGATCCCCTGCTATACACTTTTTGAAAATGCCCTGCGAACTCCCTGACAATCTCACGGGGCTCGGTAAGAAGGGTCCCCGAGTCAGTTCTGAGCTCAGCCACCACCCTCTGTGCCTGTTTCTTTTTGTCAAGCCAGGCTATTAACTTGCCCACTTTGTCCCCTTGGTCATACAGCCGGCCCTCCCTATCTCTTGCAAAGTGGCCTAGAGGGTCTATATCAGTGTGATCAATGACAAGTGGGAAGTTGAGGAGTTGCAGGATCCCCACCCCACGTGACCCTGAAGTAAATCCGGCGTGAATCGCCAGTGTGTACCCATATCTGTTTAGAGCGTGGCAAGAGTTCCCTATGAGATGGGTTTCCTGCCGGAGGACTACATCCGGGAGGTGTCGTTGGATAAATTGAAGTACTATACTCCTTTTAAGCTTGTCCCCTAACCCATTGACGTTCCAGCTAATCACCTTGAGGCTTTTATCCCACCTCAAAGCCGTCAGTGTGTATCATTGTATCGTTCTCTCTGTGTCGTCTAATATTGCTGACCAGCGCATGTGAACAATCCCTGTATGACCATTCCAAAACCTCCCCCCTCCCCCCAATCGGAGCCCTATGTGACCACCCCAGTCCCCCCACCTCCCCCCAGAAAAGTGATAACCAACAACTCCAAACAAGAACCCCCCCTCCGACCCCCCCTCCCTGCTACCCTGTCGCATAGGTTTCTAACGACCCATATCCCCAAACTAGCAGAGCGCCTTTTGCCCCACACACCCAAGGAGAGAGAACCCCCCTACAAGAACTACTTAAAGTGGGGGAAGCTGAGCCGGCCCCTGCTCCTGCCGCAAAGCGCTCTTCCCCACAGGTCGGAAAAATGTCAAGCATCTGCACACATATTTGGGTGAACTTCTCCCGCTGTTCCCACCACCCTCCCCCCTCCAGCCAAGTGATCACCATACGACTTCATGCATGGCCTGTCTGCCCATCCCGGAGAGGGGAAACAAAGGCAGTGAAGTCGTTCTAACCCATGATCCTGCCCACCTCGGGCCAGAGAACTTGTCTTCCCTGTAAATAATTCCCTCCTAGGGATTTTGCTGACCAGCCGCTATAAAAGTATGTATACATTACATTCCAGTACGACTGGGCCATATGTGCCGTATCACAGTCCGTTGGAGTTCACTGGCGGTTCTGGGGTTCTTCCATTATAGGACTAGCAGATCTTGATCGCCACGAGCGCTGACTCAGTTTGTCCGATTCTGATCTTCCATCCACGGAGCCCGGTGACTTTTCCTGAGTATCCCTCCATCTGGTTCCAGCTGTAGATGCGGATGCCCGTACCGCTCCTCTGTCCAGCCAGTCCTGTACCTCCGCTGGCGTCATAAAGAAGAGAGCCTTGTCACCGGCTATGAACTTGAGCTTGGCCGGAAAGAACATCATATACTTGATCCCCTTGTCCCGGAGCGCTGCCTTCACCCCATCAAAGGAGCGTCTGTCCCGTAGCACTTTGAGTGTAAATTCTGGGAAGAAACGGATGACAGTGGTTCTCGTATGACAGGTCTCCCATTTGTCTGGCGGTTTGCAGGATTGCGTCTCATTCTCTATAGTTGAGAATTCTCGCAATGATTGTCCGTGGTGGTGCTCCCGGCTTGGGCTTGTGGATCGGCGCGCGGTGCACCCGTTCGATGGTGAACATGTTGGAGAGGCGTTTGGGCTTTAGGTGGTTAAGGATTAAGTCCTCCAGGAAAAGGTCCATACTAGGCCCCTTCAAACCCTCCGGAACGCCCACCACGCGGATGTTGTTGAGGCGGGCCCTTCCTTCTTGGTCCTCCAGCGTAAGGCTACCTGACGATGTTGGTGTACCAGCTCGCTGACTCTTTGCTCGAGCTGCTTGGAGGACACCTGGAGTTCCCAAATATCTGTCTCATTGGCCCTGGCCTTGTCCAAGGTCTTGTGAAGGTCAGTACGGATGAGATTCATCTCAATGGACATCTTGTCGATTTTGGACTCAAAGGTGGTCCCCAATGTTTGGATTGCTGTCATGATGGAAGTTAGGGAGGGCTCCTCGGGTGCTGAAGTTCCTCCCAATGCTCCCCCGGTCTGGGAGGCCACCATCGGGACCGCGTACTTGTCGAGCTTGTTCGATTGTGGCACTGTCGTGTTTTTTGGGCTTCATTGTGCCGTTCCCATGCCCGGGTGCCGCTCTCCCGGGCGTCAATGGGTTGGCGGCTTATCTGGCCCACTTGGTATTGCTCAGTAGCCGGCCACTGGGGTGCCTCAACGCCTTGGGTACCTCCACGCCGCCGCTTCAGACCTCCAATTCCCACCTCCGTGGGTTATCTGACTGTTCCTCACCCGCGTGCAAGGAGCTTCCCTCCACCGCAACTGGCGTTGAGTATTCGCCCGCTGGGTCACTTGCACTCTGCCAATTCCGTTTCCCTCAGACTCGATGATTGTGCGTACCCAGCACAGTACACTTCGGTCACTTCAGCGTTAGAACGGATGCTGGTAACCAGGCCACCCAGAGTCCTCCTTTCACACCCTGCGGGCGCCACCGCCTGCCAATCTATAGTGTCCCCAGCACCGTCCATGGTGGTGATGGCCCAGTAGTACGTGGGGCATGCAGTGGGCTGTGCAGCAGTGTTTTCAGGGCGCTGCCCCATCGAGCATGGGCCCCGTCAAGCCTCGCCGCCCTGAGCGCTCCAGGTCTCATCGCTGTAAGGCTGATGAAGGCCCAGGAATGCGGCCTGGTCTCCCCTCTGCTGGGCAGGCACCTCCTCGAATGGCACTGCCGCCACGTCTACGGCCGGAGGGGAAGCATTCTCTCTGTCGGCTGCCCCACCACGCTGTCACCTTCGAGTCAGGGGAGGTCAGTCTTCGGGCCAGGCCCAGGGCTCCAGCGGCGTCCTCCGCCCTCACCGGGAGACTCCCGGACCCCTACACTCTCTCGGAGCTCTGAACTAAGTGGCCATTGTCGCTAGCGCCTGGCCACGCCCCCCCCAGGATGCACTATTTTTTATATTTTTGTCAGATATGCGGGTGGTGGAAATACACACTACAAACCAGTGGTCGAAGTGGGAAAAAAAAGTAGGGGAACTGTGGGTGGAGAATCAGGGGGCGGGAATAACCGAAGATTGAATCAGTGGGCGGAGTCAGGGGTGTGGCTAGAAATAGCAAAGCATACCAATTTTTAGTACGTTTAGCATTTCACTGACCAGTTACAGCTCATAACGTTATTTAATTCAAACAATGGATAAACAGGTTTATTTGAGGTTTAATTCAGGAAAAAGCAAACACTCATAGGGAATACAGGTTTATGTAAAGTTTGTGAAATATAAGCAGGAACAACATGTTACCTTAATGCGTTGTTCAGAAATCCATGATTATTTTTTGTCTCAAACATTGAAGTCATGAATACAGGGCTCCTCCTGTACACATGTGTTAAGCAGGGCTCAGAAGAGAAAGGGACTCTTCAGGAGAATCTAGACTCAGGGAAACCCACAAAGGCTCCTTTATATTCGTGTCAGCCAGCTAGCTGCTCAATCATAATATAGCAAAAAGAACAACTGGTGGACAGAATGCAGAATAATATCATACATTCACCCCAGTACAGAGTTCTGGGCCTAAATCACCACTCCTGCCCCTACACTTCTCCTGCCCCATCACTTCTCCTGCCCCGTCACTTCTCCTGCCCCGTCACCTCTCCTTTCCTGTCACCTCTCCTGTCCCGTCACTGCTCCTGACACGTCAACTCTCCTGCCCCGTCGCTTCTCCTATCCGTTACTTGTCCTGCCCGTCACTCTTTCTACCTGTCACTTCTCCTGCCCAGCGGTCACCTCTCTTGCCCTAGTACCTCTCCTGCCCCGTCACCTCTCCTGCCCCGTCACCTCTCCTGCCTGTCACTTCTCCGGCCCAGTCACTTCTTCAGCCTGGTCACTACTCCTCTCCTGCCCTGTCACGTCACCTGCCTGTCATGTCACCTGCCCGTCACTTCTTCTGCCCGGTCACTTCTCCTGTCCCGTCACTTCTCCTGTCCCATCACTTCTCCTGTCCCGTCACTTCACCTGTCCCGTCACTTCTCCTGCCACCGTTCACTGCTCCTGCCCCGTTCACTGCTCCTGCCCCGTTCACTGCTCCTGCCCTGTTCACTGCTCCTGCCCCGTTCACCGCTCCTGTCCTTTCACCGCTCCTGTCCTTTCACCGCTCCCACCCGGTTACTGCTCTAGCTCATGCCCCGTCACCTCTCCTGCCCCGTCACCTCTCCTGCCCGTCACCTTCCCTGCCCCGTCATCTCTCCTGCCCCGTCATCTCTCCTGCCCCGTCATCTCTCCTGCCCCGTCGCCTCTTCTGCCCCATCACTTCTCCTGCCCCATCACTTCTCCTGCCCGTCACTTCTCCTGCCCAGTTACCTCTCCTGTCCAGTCACCTCTCCTTTCCTGTTACCTCTCCTGCCCCATCACTGCTCCTGGCCTCTGACTTTTCCTGCCTCATCACATTTCCCACCCCGTCACTTTTCCTGCCCCGTCATGGCTCCTGTTCGTTCACTGCTCCTGCCCGTTCACTGCTCATGTCCGGTCAGCACTCCTGCCTGATCACCGCTCCAGCCCCATAACTTCTTCTGTCCCATTACTTCTCCTGTCCCATCACTTCTCCTGCCCCGTTCACTGCTCTTATCCGTTCACTGCCCCTATCCGTACACTGCTCCTGCCGGTTACCGCTCCTGCCCATGCCTAATCACCACCCCTGCCCCATCACTTCTCCTGCCCCATCACTTCTCCTGCACCGTCACTTCTCCTGCCCCGTCACCTCTCCTTTCCTGTCACCTCTCCTGTCCCGTCACTGCTCCTGACACGTCAACTCTCCTGCCCCGTAGCTTCTCCTATCCGTTACTTGTCCTGCCCGTCACTCCTTCTACCTGTCACTTCTCCTGCCCGGCGGTCACCTCTCTTGCCCTAGTACCTCTCCTTTCCTGTCACCTCTTCTGTCCGGTCACTGCTCCCACTGCTCCTGCTCAGGTCAATCCGTGTACAACATTGACAAATTACACAAGGTGTCAAGTTCCCCACAGTACTCTGTCTGGGGAAAGCTCCTCTGTAAGGACCAGGCCCGGAATGGCCATAGCGGGCACCGGTAGTTTCCCCGGTAGACTGCTAGGGTGGGGACCGGTTTTGGGCCCCTGGGAGACTGATTTTGTTACTGGGGGTCAGCAATATCGGCCCCCTGTAACAAAATCGGCCAAAACCGAAATGGAACTGGAACTATTATCTGTGACCTAATACTGGTACTTTGTGAATTTCGCCGAAAAGAAATGAAAAATGTATGTATGAAACTGTTTTAATGTAAAGTGCTCTTATACCTATTATGTTAAGTTTGCACTATATAAAACTATCAAAATAAATGCATAGTAAATAAATAAACAAATATGACACAGGGATAGGGTTGACGGTAATATCAAAAGAGAGGTAATCCTACTGATTTGCAAATGACTGATGATGAGAAAATCAAGAAATGTCTCTCAACTCCCGACAATAAGGACCGCTGAACACAAGTGGCAATGGGTGGTAGCAAGAAGTCTGTAGTAAAGTACAGGAAGGTACAAAGCATTACGACATTAGTGCTTTTTGTTATAGGTCTGGGTGAAACTGGTCTCTGAAATACGACCACTAATTCTTATTTGTGAGTTCACTTGGTCGAAGGCAGATTTATTGCCCAAAACAGAAAGCACATATGCTCAAACTGCTGGGCTGCACTCCCCCTCACCCCAGGGGAGGCCCGCTGAGCAGTTTGCCAGGGCCGGTTTCTGTAACCAGTCCGGCCTTGGTAATCACCAACTCCGATATCACTCACTTGATATGCTAAAGGCAGAGGGCTGGCGCATTGTCATTCCAAAGGGAATAATCTGCCTCAATCGGATGACAATGGGCCTGCCCTCGGTCTGTGCGAGCTCAGGGAGGGGCTGCTGCAGCCTCTGGAATTCACAGAGAAGTGCGAGCAGCCCCTGGAATCGGAATAAAAACAGTTATCATTTTTTAAGTTGGACTATTCTTGCCGTCCCGGGATGCTTTTTATGAAAGTAAGAAGTAAGGGAATGGACTGAAAATGTTTTTAGAAGTAGGGGCACGCCGTGCCCTTCCGTTCCCGCCCACTTTTACCACTGCTACAAACCACTTATGACTTTTAACTTCCAAGCCACAGGAACATATTTTTAGAGCCATATATTTGTAGTTAAATTGACAAATTGGGTGAAAACTGTTTTACCGATACCTTTTTAGAGCCACAGCACCTGCTCTATGGCACAGAATAGCAGTGTCACTGTGCACAGAGTCATAATACCACTTAACACCAGCAGAGATAGCTTCCGAAACAAGGAGAAAATCTGGGGCGACCATGGAGAATATAGAGATTTCAAAAAGAGTCTTTTTGGCTAGTTATGAGTGAAGCTAGTTCAATGCATGCAATTCTAGACCCGGGTCAGACTTCAGATGCACTTACAAATTTGGATTTCCATTTTCTATTCTTTAAACCCTGTGTAAATATGCACAACTGAGCTGTAAGGGAGAGCTCTCTGGCATAGAACCAGTCGGCACTGCCCTAGCAGCGTTGCTTTGCTGTGTGGCAGAGAACCAGCCCTTCTTTGGGAGACCCTGGGAGTTAAGCACTGTACATAGCCATGAGGGATCCTGAGACATGTAGGAAGCACTGTACACCTGAACAGGTTTACACAGGATTATGAAATGGTCATTGCATTGAAAATATAATTATCTAGAGTAATGCCGTTATAAAGGACTACATCATTTTTCATAGCTTCGGGATTTGGCGTCCAGTTATAGATCAAGGATCAATCGATGTGAGGACAGGGCAGGCTATATAGGACAGAGGGTATGCACAGGGGAGAGTGTTTGCAGCTCACAGGAGTCATCAATTCCCAGAAAATGAATGCTTTAAACTCCTCCCTGAATTTGAAGAAGGAAAGAAAATGCGGGGCAAGTCACTCCAGAACTTAACTGAGATCTTAGCCGTCTTGTGCAGAAAAAAGGTTTGAGCACTGAGAAGCATACATCATCACAGGAGCATGAAACTTCACATCCAAATGTATGGGAGGATGGGAAGGGATACGTGGCTGGGGCGAAGAACAGACTTGGCTTTTCTTCTTACTTTTATGAGACCAGAAGAAGTCTTGCAGATGTTTGCACAGGGATCGGAAGTATAAATTATATGATGCTCATCACAGCGCTATTGTTCCCTGACACATCTTGCCATGTTAAAACTCCAGAAATGTATCTGGGGAAAAACACATGGACAAAGAAGCAGGATTTGGTGGATTCCATCAGTACTCTATAATCCATGGATTCCATCAGTACTCTATACACCATTGATTCCATCAGTAATCTATATTCTATGAATTCCATCAGTACTCTATAATCCAAGAATTCCATCAGTATTCTATAATCATTAGATTCCATCAGTACACTATAGTCCATGGATTCCATCAGTACCATGGATTCCATCAGTACTCTATAATCCATGGATTCCATCAGTACTCTATAACCCATGGATTTTACCAGTACTCAATAATCCATGAATTCCATCAGTACTCTATAATCCATGGCTTCCACTAGCACTCTATAATCCATGGATTCCATCAGTACTCCATAATCCATAGATTCCACCAGTACTCTATAATCCATAGATTCCACCAGTGCTCTATAATCCATGGATTCCATCAGTACTCTATAACCCATGGATTCCACCAGTATCCTATAATCCATGAATTCCATCAGTACTCTGTAATCCATGGATTCCATCAGTACTCTGTAATCCATGGATTCCATCAGTACTCTATAATCCATAGATTTCATCAGTACTCTATAATCCATGAATTCCATCAGTACTCTATAATCCATAGATTCCATCAGTACTCTATAATCCATGGATTCCATCAGTACTCTATAATCCATGGATTCCATCAGTACTCTATAAACCACAGCTTCCACCAGTGCTCTATAATTCATGGATTCCATCAGTACTCTATAAACCACGGCTTCCGTCAGTACTCTATAATTCATGGATTTCTTCAGTACGCTATAATCCATGGATGCCATCAGTACTCTATAAACCACGGCTTCCACCAGTACTCTATAATTCATGGATTCCATCAGTACGCTATAATCCATGGATTCCATCAGTACTCTATAATCCATGGATTTCATCAGTATCTGGTCTGATCGAGTGAATACATGCATAAAGTACCAACATAAGCCACTTTGTGACTTTGTTTGACTTATACTGAACACCAGCTAAGCCACCCTAGTGGGATGGGACACAGAGTACAAAATGCCTGAAGTGTGTGTTTCCTGTTGCCAGTCTGACTGGTATTTTCTCTGACTGTCCCTCACTTTCTAGCTACCCGTAGACAGATACCTGGAAACGTATTCCTGTACCGGCGAATCACCATTATGACTGGCAAAAACAACACTCGTATGAGTGTATGAGTACGGGTATTAGTACTGCAGGAGCCCTCTTTTACATACTCTTACATGCCTCTGTGAATTGGTATGAAAAAGTCAAAATTCCTATTAGTGCAAGTGCAAGGAGGGCACAGTCCTTTGTATTTATACGGTTTATATATGAATATTCCCATTTTTCAATTTAGCTGTTTTAGGATAAATTCACAAAGTCACGTAAGAGACGCACTCTACTAGGCTTTGTGATTTGGCCCCCCTGGGTTTAATACCTGCCATCGCTAGGATTAACAGGGTGAAATGACCACCTTTTGGAGAGTCAGACTGAAGAGTATTTGTAGTCAAACCTGACAGTATGTAAGACACATTCCACTCGGTTTGGGGCCAAGATCAAATAATTTGCAGCATTTTAAGTCCTAAATAAAGTTTTTGCTGATGTCCAGCTCTACCTAGCTTCACCCAGGCATTGGTTTTGCTTGACCTCTCAGCAGCTTTTGACACAGTGGGCCATACTATATTGGTTGACCGTGTCCATATGGCAGGATTGCAAGGTATTGCTGGGGAGTGGGTGACTTTATTTCTTAAAGATCGAGTCCAGTCGGTCCACCTTCCACCGTTTAGCTCTGACAAGGTTCAACTCAACTGCGGAGAGCCTCAGGGTTCCTCCCTATTTCCTCACTGATTTAATCTCTGCATCTGCCCATTGATCCACTGTCTCAGGGAGCAAAAGGTGAAGGTATACAACTCCGCTGATGATATGCAGCTGATATTCACCATTGACAACACCAGGGGATCTTTGTATGTTTCCAAAATACCATGATCTTTATTAGAGATGGGATGAATGGCCACCAACTGAAGTTGAATTCATACAAAACTGAAATTGTGGTCAGGAGGAACAAATGACATCAATGGAATCCTTCATTGTGGCCCTTGGAGATGGGACCCTCCCCCACGCCCAAATAACTGTGAAAAGTCTTGGAATCCTTATTGATGAAGACCTATCCATGAAACATCAGATGGGGGCAGTGCCCTCAGCGTGCTCTTTCCAACTCAGGAAGATAATGAAAACCAGAAGATACTTCACTGTGGAATTTATGATCCATACGCTGAAGGCGTTAGCGACATCTAGGCTTGCCAATGCTAATGCACTCTATCTGGGACTCCGCTCTGGCCTCAACCATAGGTTGCAACATCCAAAACCAGGCAGCCCAGTTGGATTTCTGTCCACCAAGACACAGTCACACTAAACCTCTGATGAAAAAGTTACACTGGCTCCCTGTGGCTCAGAGAATTATCTTTAAAACAGCATGAATTCTTTTAAAATCTGTTCACAGCAAAAGGACTGTTTTCGTATCGTCCAGAAACCAACATTACACCCCAAATCCTCATCTCAGATCTGCCCATAAGAATTTACTCCCAGTCCCAAGAAGTAAACAAAGAGGCTTGGAGGGGTCCATTTCTCTGCATTGGCACCTTACACTTGGAATACTCCTCCCCCAGACATTAGATCATCCCCAATTACATGGGCTTCAGAAAGCTTTTGATAACCTGGCTTTTCAGACAAGAGAATGAGTTATTAATTCTGACTTACAGCTGTTGCCTTTATTACCTTAGAGCCAAGAGATTTAATGGTTTATAATTTCCATATAACATAATATAACCCAATTTAATAAAATGAGCAAATATTTTTTAGAACCGTTAAGTTCTGGCTGTTAAATGTACCATATTTCTCTTTAATGGTTCATTATTCTACAGTTTGTTTCTTACAGTAAGGCAGTGTGGTATATACGACGCCATTGATCTATCAAGGTGCACAATTATTTTGTTTGTTTATGTTTGAATTACAAAAAGCAAATCGAAAAATAGAAATGGCCCTCGATGCCTTTCCTGTCACAATCCAAATATTCATGTTGGCAGCTGGTCAAAGCAATGAATAGGGCCTCTGAGCTGGTCAAGATGTTGCTAGTTTGAAGTTGCTTGGATAAGCCAAAAATACAATTTTCCACTCTCGCAGAAGTAAAGTACTCTCCACTAATCAGAAGAAGGGACTGCCAGGGACCACAAAGAGAAGTCAAACCTTTGTAATAGTTCTTTCTGCAAGACTTTACTTCCATCACAAAGGACAAAGGGTATCATTCAAGACTCCTGTGCTTCAGACAAAGTGATTTAGATGTCACAGACATGAATGAGGTGTGTACAAGTCAACAGATATTGCTGCAGGAACCCTCTGATTAAAGTTAGCAATGGGTGCCTGTCTGCAGAGGTGGCCCACACTCCTCCAAAGGGCACTGAGGTAAGGAATAGGACCAGGAAAGGTGGAGAGGAGGTAATACCCACTTACCATCGCCCACTCACCTCTTCCTTCTCCAAGTTGTCGCGGTTGTGCAGGACGCCCCACGGAGCGATGCCGAGGACCACAATCTCCCTGTTGATGATGCTCCGGCTGCGCCTGGTGAAGTCCCTCACCGCCTCGCCAACATGTTTCATCACACCGGCATGGGTCCCGCCTGTGATGATCCAGGCCCCTGCAAACCAATCAAGCGTAGAATCTGAGAGGGAAAAGGAACCGGTGGAGGGGAACTCTCTCATGGAAGCTGCAGGTCCAAGCATGGGAAGCATGGTTGTGTAAAAGCTCTGATAGGCCCCAGAGTCTCTCATTTCTCAAAATGTGCTCTTGCAATCATAAAATCCAACCCAGTTGGCATGCGGTGAGTCCAACTGGTCTACTCAGTTCTTTCTCCCTCTTTACTCACACATCCTATGTGGTTTCCAGTTTTAACCATGCTTGTCCAGTCCTGTGGTCCCCACTTCTGTCACTGGATTTGAGAATGTATTATAATTTCTGTCCCTTCCACTTCTGTAGACTGCTCCACGCATTTACTACTATGTACGTAAAATAAGTAGGCACTTCTGTAATATCCTAACACTCTCTACCAAGGTGCTAGATTGTCACCCTATGTTCTAAGAGTGTTTCTGGATCTGGATGATGAAACTGATTAGCCTTGAGAAAGTCCTGGCGTTATCCGACACATAGGGCGAAACACGTGTCGGCTGTCTTTTCTCTTCTCAATAAAAACTTACAATCAAAACAAAACAAGAGTGAAATGGACTAATTAAGTGGTGAACGGATAAAGTATGGAATACCAGTCTCTGCCAGCAAAATATTCAGATACTAAGGATTCATCCTTGTCGATCAATTATCTATCTGAAAGGAAGGAACATATGCTCTTATATAACCTCACATGTTTCTGGATCTTGCCTGTGCTTAGTCTCTTTAGGAATGCAAACCCTTTTATTACACCCCCCTCTCTATCTTCAGTGAGATCAGAGTTAAATGTTGTAGTCTCTCCTGACAAGACGTGTGTTTTAAATCAATGACCACTTAGGAAGCAGTCCATTGGCTGTCTCCTATCCTCCTATTTCAAGAGATGCTGCCCTTAAATTGTGTTGGAGCTACAAGAATAGGGGATTGCACCCATGTTATGTGGCAAGTCTGACTATCCAGGAAAGTTGAAATGTGTGCCCTGCATGCCACACATGCTGAAACTGTCACAAATGACCTTTGGCCAGTTATCCTCAATGCAGGTGTACATGTGTGCCTGTGTGACTTGTGTGCATCTGTGTTCTGTCTCCTTACCTGGGTGTGTCAATGTGTCTTGCTTGTGTGTATGATTTCTATTCATAGGCTTTGCGTGTGCATAGGCCTCCGTGTGTGTTTTCTATGTCCATGGATTGATATAGATAGGCTTTGTGTGTGCATGAGCCTCTGCATGTGTTTTCTCTGTGCATAGAGTTCTGTAGGTTTTGCAAGTGCACAAGCCTCCATGTGTGTTTTCTATTTGAGTGGATTTCTATGGATAGGCTATGCATGTTCACAGGCCTCCGTGTGTGTTTTCTATGTGCATGGATTTCTATAGATAAGCTTTGCGAATTCATAAGCCTCCGTGTGTGTTTTATGTGTGCCGGATTCTATAGCTAGGCTTTGCGTGTGCACGAGCCTCTGTGTGTATTTTCTATGTGCGTGGATTTCTATAGATAGGCTTTGCATGTTCACAAGCCTCCGTGTGTTTTCTATGTGCGTGGATTTCTATAGATAGGCTTTGCATGTTCACAAGCCTCCATGTGTGTTTTCTATGTCCATGGATTGATATAGATAGGCTTCGCGTGTGCATGAGCCTCTGCATGTGTTTTCTATGTGCATGGTGTTCTGTAGATAGGCTTTGCAAGTGCACAAGCCTCCATGTGTTTTTTCTATGTGAGTGAATTTCTATGGATAGGCTATGCATGTTCATGAGCCTCCGTGTGTGTTTTCTATGTGCATGGATTTCTATAGATAAGCTTTGCGAATTCATAAGCCTCCGTGTGTGTTTTATGTGTGCCTGGATGTCTATAGTTAGGCTTTGCATGTGCACGAGCCTCCGCGTGTATTTTCTATGTGCGTGGATTTCTATAGATAGGCTTTGAATGATAACAAGCCTCCGCATATATTTTCTATGTGCGTGGATTTCTATAGATAGGCTTTGCATGTTCACAAGCCTCCGTGTGTGTTGTCTATGTGCCTGGATTTCTATAGATAGGCTTTGCATGCGCACAAGCCTCCATGTGTGTTTTTTATGTACGTGGATTTCTATAGATAGATTTTGCATGTTCACAAGCCTCCGTGTGTGTTTTCTATGTGCATGGATTTCTATAGATAAGCTTTGCGAATTCATAAGCGTCCGTGTGTGTTTTATGTGAGTCTTGGTTTCTATAGCTAGGCTTTGCGTGTGCACGAGCCTCTGCGTGTATTTTCTATGTGCATGGATTGTTATAGATAGGCTTTGCATATGCACAAGCCTCTGCTTGTATTTTCTATGTGCATGGATTTCTATAGATAGGCTTTGCATGTGCACGATCCTCCGCATGTATTTTCTATGTGCATGGATTTCTATAGATAGGTTTTGCATGTTCACGAGCCTCCGTGTGTGTTTTCTATGTGCATGGATTTCTATAGATAAGCTTTGCGAATTCATAAGCATCCGTGTGTGTTTTATGTGTGCCTGGATTTCTATAGCTAGGCTTTGCGTGTGCACGAGCCTCTGCGTGTATTTTCTATGTGCGTGGATTTCTATAGATAGGCTTTGCATGTGCACAAGCCTACGCGTGTATTTTCTATGTGCATGGATTTCTTTAGATAGGCTTTGCATGTGCAAGATCCTTCGCATGTATTTTCTAAGTGCGTGGATTTCTATAGATAGGCTTTGCATTTCACGAGCCTCCATGTGTGTTTTCTATGTGCATGGATTTCTATAGATATGCTTAGCTTGTTCACAAGCCTCTGTGTGTGCTTTCTATGTGCATGTATTTCTATAGATAAGCTGTGCGAATTCATAAGCCTCCTCGTGTGTTTTATGATGCATGGATTTCTATAGATAGGCTTAGCATGTTCACGAGGCTCTGTGTGTGTTTTCTATGTGCATGGATTTCTATAGATAAGCTTTGCAACTTCATAAGCCTCCATGTATGTTTTATGTGTGCCTGGATTTCTATAGCTAGGCTTTGCGTGTGCCAGAGCCTCCGCGTGTATTTTCTATGTGCGGTGATTTCTATTGATAGGCTTTGCATGTTCACAAGCCTCCATGTGTGCTTTCTATGTGTGTGGATTTCCATAGATAGGCTTTAAATATGCACGAGCCTCCGCGTGTATTTTCTATGTGCGTGGATTTCTATAGATAGGCTTTGCATGTTCACGAGCCTCCATGTGTGTTTTCAATGTGCATGGATTTCTAGAGAAAAGCTTTGCGAATTCATAAGCCTCCGTGTGTGTTTTATGCATGCCTGGATTTCTATAGCCAGGCTTTGCGTGTGCACGAGCCTCCGCATGTATTTTCTATGTGCGTGGATTTCTCTAGATAGGCTTTGCATGTTCACAAGCCTCTGTGTGTGTTTTCTATGTGCGTTAATTTCTATAGATAGGCTTTGTGTGTGCCCGAGGCTCTGTATGTGTTTTCTATGTACATGGATTTCTGTACATAGGCTTTGCTTATGTGTTTTCTATGTGCATGGCTTTCTATACATAGACTTTTTGCATGTTCATAAGCCTCCGCGTGTGTTTTCTGTGTACATGGATTTCTATAGATAGGCTATGCATGTTCATGAGCCTCCGCGTGTGTGTTCTGTGTGAAGGATTTCAATAGATAGGCTTTGCGTGTGCATGAGCCTCTGCATGTGTTTTCTATGTGGATGGATTTCTGTAGGTAGGCTTTGCATGTGCATAAACTTGGTGTGTGTTTTCTATGTGCATTGCATGGATTTCTGTAGATTCTGTAGAAAATAGTTCGACCATTTCCTGCCCACTTTAATAATTTCAACCGCACAAATAAAAAAAACGGCCCGGAAGCACACTCTGTACTGAAAGCGAGGTGAGGAGGTGTGGGGCAGTGCAGCAGTGTTGAGGGGCGGGGAGGTGCAGCAGTGTTGAGGTGTGGGGCGGTGCAGCAGTGTTGACGGGTGGGGAGGTGCAGCAGTGTTGAGGTGTGGGGCAGTGCAGCAGTGTTGAGGGGTGGGGAGGTGCAGCAGTGTTGACGGGTGAGGACGTTCAGCAGTGTAGATGGGTGGTGAGGTGCAGCAGTGTTAACAGGTGGGGTGGTGTAGCAGTGTTGATGGGTGGGGAGGTTCAGCAGTGTTGAGGGGTGGGAGGTGCAGCAGTGTTGAGGTGTGGGGGGATGCAGCAGTGTTGAGGTGTGGGCCGTGCAGCAGTGTTAATGGGTGGGGTGGTGCAGCAGTGTTGACGAGTGGGGAGGTTCAGCAGTGTTGACGAGTGGGGAGGTTCAGCAGTGTTGATGGGTGAGGAGGTGCAGCAGTGTTGAGGGGTGGGGCAGTGCAACAGTGTTGAGGGGTGGGGAGGTGCAGCAGTGTTGACGGGTGGGGCGGTGCAGCAGTGTTGAGGGGTGGAAAGTTCAGCAGTGTTAATGGGTGGGGCGGTGAAGCAGTGTTTATGGGTGGGGAGGTGCAGCAGTGTTGATGGGCGGAGAGGTGCAGCAGTATTGATGGGTGGAGAGTTGCAGCAGTGGTGACAGGTGGGGAGGTGCAGCAGTGTTTACGGGTGAGGAGGAGCAGCAGTGTTGATGGGTGGGGAGGTGCAGCAGTGTTGACGGGTGAGGAGGTGCAACAGTGTTGAGGTGTGGGGCGGTGCAGCAGTGTTGACAGTGGGAAGGTGCAGCAGTGATGATGGGTGGGGAGGTTCAGCAGTGTTGACGGTTGGGGCGTTGCAGCAGTCTTGCGGAGTGTGGAGGTGCAGCAGTGTTGAGGTGTGGGACGGTGCAGCAGTGTTGATGGGTGGGGCAGTGCAGCAGTGTTGACGGGTGGGGAGGTGCAGCAGTGTTGATGGGTGGGGAGGTTCAGCAGTGTTGAGGGGTGGGGCAGTGCAGCAGTGTTGAGGGGTGGGGCGGTGCAGCAGTGTTAAGGGGTGGAGAGGTTCAGCAGTGTTGACGGGTGGGGCGGTGCAGCAGTGTTGACGGGTGGGGAGGGGTAGCAGTGTTGAGAGGTGGGAGGTGCAGCAGTGTTGACGGGTGGGGAGGTTCGCAATGTTGACGGATAGGGAGGTACAGCATTGTTGAGGGATGGGGAGGTGCAGCAGTGTTGATGGGTGGGGAGGTGCAGCAGTGTTGACGGGTGGGGAAGTGCAGCAGTGTTGATGGGTGTGGAGGTGCATCAGTGTTGATGGGTGGTGAGGTACAGCCGTGATGAGGTGTGGAGCAGTGCAGCAATGTTGACTGATGGGACGGTGCAGCAGTGTTGACGGGTGAGGAGGTTCAGCAGTGTTGAGGTGTGGGGCGTGCAGCAGTGTTGACGGGTGGGGTGGTGCAGCAGTGTTGATGGGTAGGGAGGTTCAGCAGTGTTGAGGGATGGGGAGGTGCAGCAGTGTTGAGGTGTGGGGGGATGCAGCAGTGTTGAGGTGTGGGCGGTGCAGCAGTGTTGATGGGTGGGGTGGTGCAGCAGTGTTGACGAGTGGGGAGGTTCAGCAGTGTTGATGAGTGGGGAGGTTCAGCAGTGTTGATGGGTAAGGAGGTGCAGCAGTGTTGAGGGGTGGGGCAGTGCAACAGTGTTGAGGGGTGGGGAGGTGCAGCAGTGTTGACGGGTGCGGCGGTGCAGCAGTGTTGAGGGGTGGAAAGTTCAGCAGTGTTGATGGGTGGGGCGGTGCAGCAGTGTTTATGGGTGGGGAGGTGCAGCAGTGTTGACGGGCGGAGAGGTGCAGCAGTATTGATGGGTGGGGAGTTGCAGCAGTGGTGACGGGTGGGGCGGTGCAGCAGTGTTTAAGGGTGAGGAGGTGCAACACTGTTGAGGTGTGGGGTGGTGCAGCAGTGTTGACAGTGGGAAGGTGCAGCAGTGATGACGGGTTGGGAGGTTCAGCAGTGTTGACGGTTGGGGCATTGTAGCAGTCTTGAGGGGTGTGGAGGTGCAGCAGTGTTGACGGGTGGGGAGGTTCAGCAGTGTTGAGGGGTGGGGCAGTGCAGCAGTGTTGAGGGGTGGAGCGGTTCAGCAGTGTTGACGGGTGGGGCGGTGCAGCAGTGTTGACGGGTGGGGAGGGGCAGCAGTGTTGAGGGGTGGGGAGGTGCAGCAGTGTTGACGGGTGGGGAGGTGCAGCAGTGTTGACGGGTGGGGAGGTGCAGCAGTGTTGACCGGTGGGGAGGTGCAGCAGTGTTGACCGGTGGGGAGGTGCAGCAGTGTTGACGGGTGGGTAGGTGCAGCAGTATTGACAGGTGGGGAGTTGCAGCAGTGTTGACGGGTGGGGAGATGCAGCAGTGTTTACGGGTGAGGAGGTGCAGCAGTGTTTACGGGTGAGGAGGTGCAGCAGTGTTGACCGGTGGGGAGGTGCAGCAGTGTTGACAGTGGGAAGGTGCAGCAGTGATGACGGGTGTGGAGGTTCAGCAGTGTTGACGGTTGGGGCGTTGCAGCAGTCTTGCGGGGTGTGGAGGTGCAGCAGTGTTGAGGTGTGGGGTGGTGCAGCAGTGTTGATGGGTGGGGCAGTGCAGCAGTGTTGACGGGTGGGGAGGTGCAGCAGTGTTGACGGGTGGGGAGGTTCAGCAGTGTTGAGGGGTGGGGCAGTGCAGCAGTGTTAAGGGGTGGAGAGGTTCAGCAGTGTTGACGGGTGGGGCGGTGCAGCAGTGTTGATGGGTGGGGAGGGGCAGCAGTGTTGAGAGGTGGGAGGTGCAGCAGTGTTGACGGGTGGGGAGGTTCGCAATGTTGACGGATAGGGAGGTACAGCATTGTTGAGGGGTGGGGAGGTGCAGCAGTGTTGACGGGTGAGGACGTTCAGCAGTGTAGATGGGTGGTGAGGTGCAGCAGTGTTAACAGGTGGGGTGGTGCAGCAGTGTTGATGGGTGGGGAGGTTCAGCAGTGTTGAGGGGTGGGAGGTGCAGCAGTGGTGAGGTTTGGGGGGATGCAGCAGTGTTGAGGTGTGGGCGGTGCAGCAGTGTTAATGGGTGGGGTGGTGCAGCAGTGTTGACGACTGGGGAGGTTCAGCAGTGTTGACGAGTGGGGAGGTTCAGCAGTGTTGAGGGGTGGGGCAGTGCAACAGTGTTGAGGGGTGGGTAGGTGCAGCAGTGTTGACGGGTGGGGCGGTGCAGCAGTGTTGAGGGGTGGAAAGTTCAGCAGTGTTAATGGGTGGGGTGGTGCAGCAGTGTTTATGGGTGGGGAGGTGCAGCAGTGTTGATGGGCGGAGAGGTGCAGCAGTATTGATGGGTGGGGAGTTGCAGCAGTGGTGACAGGTGGGGAGGTGCAGCAGTGTTTACGGGTGAGGAGAAGCAGCAGTGTTGATGGGTGGGGAGGTGCAGCAGTGTTGACGGGTGAGGAGGTGCAACAGTGTTGAGGTGTGGGGCGGTGCAGCAGTGTTGACAGTGGGAAGGTGCAGCAGTGATGATGGGTGGGGAGGTTCAGCAGTGTTGACGGTTGGGGCGTTGCAGCAGTCTTGCGGAGTGTGGAGGTGCAGCAGTGTTGAGGTGTGGGACGGTGCAGCAGTGTTGATGGGTGGGGCAGTGCAGCAGTGTTGACGGGTGGGGAGGTGCAGCAGTGTTGATGGGTGGGGAGGTTCAGCAGTGTTGAGGGGTGGGGCAGTGCAGCAGTGTTGAGGGGTGGGGCAGTGCAGCAGTGTTGAGGGGTGGGGCGGTGCAGCAGTGTTAAGGGGTGGAGAGGTTCAGCAGTGTTGACGGGTGGGGCGGTGCAGCAGTGTTGACGGGTGGGGAGGGGTAGCAGTGTTGAGAGGTGGGAGGTGCAGCAGTGTTGACGGGTGGGGAGGTTCGCAATGTTGACGGATAGGGAGGTACAGCATTGTTGAGGGATGGGGAGGTGCAGCAGTGTTGATGGGTGGGGAGGTGTAGCAGTGTTGACGGGTGGGGAAGTGCAGCAGTGTTGATGGGTGTGGAGGTGCATCAGTGTTGATGGGTGGTGAGGTACAGCAGTGATGAGGTGTGGAGCAGTGCAGCAATGTTGACTGATGGGACGGTGCAGCAGTGTTGACGGGTGAGGAGGTTCAGCAGTGTTGAGGTGTGGGGCGTGCAGCAGTGTTGACGGGTGGGGTGGTGCAGCAGTGTTGATGGGTAGGGAGGTTCAGCAGTGTTGAGGGATGGGGAGGTGCAGCAGTGTTGAGGTGTGGGGGGATGCAGCAGTGTTGATGGGTAGGGAGGTTCAGCAGTGTTGATGGGTGGGGTGGTGCAGCAGTGTTGACGAGTGGGGAGGTTCAGCAGTGTTGATGAGTGGGGAGGTTCAGCAGTGTTGATGGGTAAGGAGGTGCAGCAGTGTTGAGGGGTGGGGCAGTGCAACAGTGTTGAGGGGTGGGGAGGTGCAGCAGTGTTGACGGGTGCGGCGGTGCAGCAGTGTTGAGGGGTGGAAAGTTCAGCAGTGTTGATGGGTGGGGCGGTGCAGCAGTGTTTATGGGTGGGGAGGTGCAGCAGTGTTGACGGGCGGAGAGGTGCAGCAGTATTGATGGGTGGGGAGTTGCAGCAGTGGTGACGGGTGGGGAGGTGCAGCAGTGTTTAAGGGTGAGGAGGTGCAACACTGTTGAGGTGTGGGGTGGTGCAGCAGTGTTGACAGTGGGAAGGTCCAGCAGTGATGACGGGTGGGGAGGTTCAGCAGTGTTGACGGTTGGGGCATTGTAGCAGTCTTGAGGGGTGTGGAGGTGCAGCAGTGTTGACGGGTGGGGAGGTTCAGCAGTGTTGAGGGGTGGGGCAGTGCAGCAGTGTTGAGGGGTGGAGCGGTTCAGCAGTGTTGACGGGTGGGGCGGTGCAGCAGTGTTGACGGGTGGGGAGGGGCAGCAGTGTTGAGGGGTGGGGAGGTGCAGCAGTGTTGACGGGTGGGGAGGTGCAGCAGTGTTGACGGGTGGGGAGGTGCAGCAGTGTTGACCGGTGGGGAGGTGCAGCAGTGTTGACCGGTGGGGAGGTGCAGCAGTGTTGACGGGTGGGTAGGTGCAGCAGTATTGACAGGTGGGGAGTTGCAGCAGTGTTGACGGGTGGGGAGATGCAGCAGTGTTTACAGGTGAGGAGGTGCAGCAGTGTTTACGGGTGAGGAGGTGCAGCAGTGTTGACCGGTGGGGAGGTGCAGCAGTGTTGACAGGTGGGGAGGTGCAGCAGTGTTGACGGGTAGGTAGGTGCAGCAGTATTGACGGGTGGGGAGTTGCAGCTGTGTTGACGGGTGGGGAGGTGCAGCAATGTTGAGGGGTGGGGCACTGCAACAGTGTTGAGGGGTGGTGAGGTGCAGCAGTGTTGACAGGTGGGGCGGTGCAGCAGTGTTGACGGGTGGGGATGTTCAGCAGTGTTGAGGGATGGGGAGGTGCAGCAGTGTTGAGGTGTGGGGGGATGCAGCAGTGTTGAGGTGTGGGCGGTGCAGCAGTGTTGATGGGTGGGGTGGTGCAGCAGTGTTGACGAGTGGGGAGGTTCAGCAGTGTTGATGAGTGGGGAGTGTTAGACGGGGACCCTGAGGGTCGGCCGGATACCGAGGGAGAGATCCCCGGGGGGGGGGACCGTCTCCGGCGATCGTACAGACAAGTTACCTCCCTCCCCACAAACAGGCACCACACCAAGTCGAGTTCAAGGCTTTATATAAGGTTCTTAAGGCAAGGATATCAGCGATACAGGATATCTTGGACCCGGGGGTCCTCTCACTTCTAGTCTCTGTAGGGAAAGGGGGTAGCGGGACAGTCTTGGTACCGGATCGGTACAGGTAGGGGTAAAAAGGCGAGCTCACAATCCTCGAGCTGGAGTGTCTGTGGATCGGGCCGCGGCAGCGCCAGCAGGCCAAGGTGATAGTCTCATAAAGCAGAGGGCCGCGGCAGCGCCAGCCGGCCAAGACGATGGTTTCACGAGGCAGAGGGCCGCGGCAGCGCCAGCAGGCCAAGACGATGGTTTCACGAGGCAGAGGGCCGCGGCAGCGCCAGCAGGCCAAGACGATGGTTTCACGAGGCAGAGGGCCGCGGCAGCGCCAGCAGGCCAAGACGATGGTTTCACGAGGCAGAGGGCCGCGGCAGCGCCAGCAGGCCAAGTCGATGGTTTCACGGGGCAGAGGGCCGCGGCAGCGCCAGCAGGCCAAGTCGATGGTTTCACGGGGCAGAGGGCCGCGGCAGCGCCAGCAGGCCAAGTCACGGATGAGTTCTTCGCGGGTCTCTCGACTCCAGGATACAACTGCCTTCCTGGTCTGGTCCTGCCCCAGTTATAGGTCTGGTCCCCTTTGATGTCCGGACCCTCGCGCCTGGGGGCCGGGAGGTCCGGGATGAGGGAGTCCAGACACCCAGCAGGGGGGTGGAGCCAGCGCCCAGGCGGCCTGGGGTGATCGACACCTGGCGGAGGAGAGCCGTTGACGATTCCTTCTCCCATTGACTCGCCAAGTGGTCACTCTGCCTCCTGGGAGGATGGTGGGGCCTCGATGTCGGGGCCGGCCGGGCCCGGGGTTAGGGTCGAGTTGAGGCCACGCGGCCTCGTGCTGCAGTGCCCCAAGATGGCGGCCGGGTCGATGTCGTGGGGTAGATGGTGACCCGGGCCAGCTGGGTCCGGAGCTGGTGTCTTGTAGTGGAGGGATTGCAGGGTACTTCGGGTGGTCGTTGGTGGACTCTGGCTGGGGATGCAGGGAGAGCCAGGGTCCTGGTCCCATTGCGGGGAGGGGGGACAGCTCGAACATGCGGCCTGTCCAACATGCGTCCCCCCCAGCTGAAGGCGGGGAGAGTCAGCCATCTTCCTGGGGACTCTCCTCGCTGAGGCGGAAAAAGCGTGACAGGCCGTCGGCGTTGGCGTGGTCCTGGCCTGGACGATGTTCCACCGTGAAGTCCATCCCCTGCAGGGAGATGGACCAGCGCAACAGCTTCGGGTTCTCCCCCCGCATTTGCATCAGCCATTGCAGGGGTCGGTGGTCTGTTTGCACCCGGAAGTGGGTGCCGAAGAGGTATGGCCGGAGCTTCTTGAGTGCCCAGACTACGGCGAAGGCCTCCCTCTCAATGGTGCTCCAGCGCTGTTCTCGGGGCAAGAGGCGTCTGCTGATGAAGACCACCGGATGGTCGACCCCTTCGGCGTTGAGTTGGGAGAGGACGGCCCCCACACCATGATCGGAGGCGTCCGTCTGCACAATGAATTCCCGGCTGTAGTCGGGAGCCTGGAGCACGGGGGCCGTGCACATGGCGGTCTTTAGCTTCTCGAAGGCTGATTGGCAGTCCGGGGTCCAGTTGACGGTTTTGGGGCTCTTTTTGGAGGTGAGCTCTGTGAGGGGCCCCACGATGCTGCCATAGTCCTTCACGAACCGCCGGTAGTATCCGGTGAGCCCCAGGAAGGCCCGGACCTCCGTTTGGCTCGTAGGTGGTTGCCAGGCCTGGATGGCAGCAATCTTGAGTTGGAGAGGGGCCACCAGCCCGCTTCCCACTTGGTGTCCCAGGTAGGTCACGGACCCTTGGCCAACTTGGCACTTGCTGGCCTTGATGGTGAGCCCGGCTTGCTGGAGGGCGTGTAGAACCTCCCGCAGGTGGCGGAGGTGGTCGGTCCACTGGTGGCTGTACACAGCAATGTCGTCCAGGTAGGCGGCGCTGAAGTCTTCCAGGCCCGCCAGTACCTGGTTTACCAGCCGTTGGAACGTTGCCGGGGCGTTTTTCATGCCGAAGGGCATGACTTTAAAGTGGTAGTGCCCGTCTGGGGTAGAGAAGGCGGATCGTTCTTGGGCCCTAGGGGTGAGGCCGATCTGCCAGTAGCCCGCTGTTAGGTCGAAGATGCTCAGGTAGCGGGCGGCCCCCATCCGGTCAATTAGCTCGTCTGCCCGGGGGATGGGATGAGCGTCGGTCCGGGTAACTGCATTCAGCCCTCGATAGTCCACGCAGAACCGGAGCTCAGGGGCAACGCCCGGGGCAGCTGCCTTGGGAACCAGGACGACTGGGCTCGCCCAGGGACTGTCTGAGGGTTCGATCACTCCTAGGGTCAGCATCTTGGACACCTCGGTCTGGATGCAGGCTCGTACCCGGTCTGGTACGCGGTATGCTCGGTGTCGAATAGGAGGGCTGTCCCCGGTGTCCACATCGTGGAGGCACCAGGGGGTGACTCCGGGGGTGAGGGAGAACAGGGAGGCGAACTGCCTCAGGAGCGTTTGGCAGTCTTGGCGTTGCTCCGGGGACAGGGCCTCGGAGAGCTGGACCCCTTCCACTGAGCCATCCTGCTCGAGGGCCCTCAGTAAGTCCGGAAGGGGTTCGGAGTCTTCTTCTGTCCCAGTATCGGTAGCCATTAGGAGGCTGAGTTCGGATCGCACAAAATGGGGTTTGAGCCTGTTGGCATGGAGGACCCGTAGGGGGTTCCGGGCAGTCTCCATGTCGATTAAATAGGTGACGGGCCCCTTGCGTTCGATTACCTTGAAGGGCCCGGACCATCTGTCTTGGAGGGCACAGGGCTCAACCGGGGACATCACCCAGACCTGTTGTCCAGGTTCGAACTCAATGGAGGACGTGTGCTGATCGTACCACCTCTTCATGTCCTCCTGACTGGCCTCGAGGTTGGCTTTGGCGGTGTCTCGGAACCGCCGGGTCTGGTTGCGGAGAGCCAGGAGATACCGGTAGATGTCCGGGGGAGTTTTCTGGGGAGGCTGCTCCCAACCTTCCTTGACTAGGCTGAGGGGGCCCCGGACGGGGTGTCCGTACAGTAGTTCAAAGGGGCTGAAGCCGAGGGACTTCTGCGGGACCTCCCGATAGGCAAACAGGAGGCATGGCAGCAGTACGTCCCACTGGCGTCGAAGGGGTTCTTCTAGACCCATAATCATCCCCTTGAGGGTGCGGTTGAATCTCTCGACCAGTCCGTTTCCTTGCGGGTGATAGGGGGTCGTGAATTTGTAGGTGACCCCGCATTGCTGCCAGAGGGACTTCATATATCTGGAGATAAAGTTCGTGCCCCTGTCACTGACGACCTCCCGGGGGAACCCCACCCGGGAGAAGATCCCCATCAGGGCCCGGCCCACCACGGGGGCCGTCACAGTCCGAAGAGGGATGGCCTCGGGATAGCGGGTGGCGTGGTCTACAAGGACCAGGATGAACCGGTGTCCTTGGGCTGTTCGAGGGTCGAGGGGCCCCACAATGTCTATTCCCACTCGTTCAAACGGGGTGGTGACGACAGGAAAGGGTTGTAATGGTGCTTTGATTTTTCGGCCACTTTTTCCGCTGGCCTGGCAGGTGGGGCAGGCCTTGCAGTGGTTGGTGACATCCTTCCGCATGTGGGGCCAGAAAAAATGGGTCACCAGGCGGTCGTAGGTTTTATCCTGCCCCAGGTGTCCGGCAAGGGGGACATCGTGGGCTAAGTTCAGGAGGAAGTCTCGGAAGCGAAGGGGCACCACCAGCACCCGACTGGCCCCTAGTTCTGCAATTTTCTGCTCGCTGTAGAGCAGGTCTTGGTCCCAGTAGATCCAGTGGGCCCCCGAGGTATCCCCGGTGCTCTGGGCCAGGGCTTGCTGCCGGAGTCCTTCGAGAGAAGGACAGGTTTTTTGCTCGGCCCGGAATTGTTCCTGCGTGGGGCCTCCCTCCTGCCGCCATTGTGCCAGGTCAGGGACGTCCCGAAGCTGGTCGGGTCCTTCTTCGGTTTGGGTCACGGGAATGGCTTCTGGGGCGGCCTCCTCTGGGATGAGCGCGGGAGGAGGTTCTGGCCACTCGGGCTCTTCTGGGCTGGGGACCGCGCGGGCGGTCATGGACCGGGTCGTGACGCAGACCCATTCGGGGAGGCCAAGCATCCCCAGGTGCTCCCTCCGTTCGACAGCTGCCCAGGGAGAGCTTTCAAGGTCGTTTCCTAGGAGGCAGTCCACGGGGGCATCATCGCGGACAGTCACTTTTAACATCCCTGTTACTCCTCCCCACTCGAAGGGGACGCAGGCCATGTGGCATAGGCTTTCGGAGTTGTCGGCTGATCGAACAGGGCAAAGAATGTTCGGCAAGATTTGGTCTGGAGTGACGAGGTGGCGTCGGACCGCCGTTACACTGGCCCCGGTGTCGCGGAGGGCTTCCGCCCGGCGGCCATTGATGTTGACCCATTGACCGTACTTCTGTGTGTTGGCGGGAAGGGGGGCCCGCGGAATCATGTCTCTCTCCCCTAAGCAGACCAGTGCCATGGCGGCGGGTGCCCATTCAGAGGGATCGGTCTCGTACTCCTCTTGGTCTTCCGGGATTATTTCTTCCCCTAGGGCCGCCGCTGCAACTTGGCGGGGAGTAGTGTTCGGATTCTTTGGGCAGTTGGGATCACTGGCGTAGTGGCCGGGTCGCTGGCACCTGTGGCACGTAATGTTGGCCCGGAAACCGGCCCGGACGGCAGGGCTTCCCCGGCCAACCGGGGTCGAGGGGTTTCTGGGGGGTGACGAGGGGCCGGGGTCTCTCCCCCGACCCTGACTTCCTCCTCCCCCTCGGGGGCGATACGATCTGGATACTTCGCTGGGTGCGCTCCGGCCAACTCGGGTGCTTTCCCACCGGTCGGCTTCGGCGGCGAGTTGTCGAGGGTCGGTTAGCTTGCTGTCCAGGAGGTGTTGCCGGAGCTCCACGAAGCAGTTGTTCGACAGGTGTTCCCATACGATAAGGTCAAAGAGTTGTTCGTAGGTGGTTACTTTGTTGCCCTTGATCCACCCCTCGAAGGCTCGGCTAAAAAAGTTCACGTACTCCACCCAAGTTGTACCCGGAATCCGTTTGCAGTCGCGGAACCGTTGGCGGTACATCTCAGGTGTGAGCCCGTATCGAGTGAGGAGGGCGGCCTTCATGTGGTCGTAGGAGGTCATCAGCTGGTCCGGGAGTTGCAGCAGGGCGTCCCGCCCTTCGTTGACAAACCTCCCCCATAATCCGGCTCCCCAATCGCTTCGGGGAATCCGGTGGGAGGTCATTGCCACCTCATAGGCTTTAAACCACTGCTGGATATCATCGTTCTTGTGGTATTCCCGGATGACATCTTTGGGGATGTGAACCTTGGGTTCGGTCGAGGCAGACGGGGTCGGTCGTTCGGGGAGCCCGAGGTCTTTATTCTGTTTCTGGATCTCCAGTGCTTTGAGATTGCGCTCATGTTCGTACTCTAGTCTCTTTTCCTCTAGCTCCCTCTGTCTTTGCTTGTCTTCCCGCTCTTCCCTGAGCCGTAAGTGTTCCAGGGTTATTTTTTGTTCTGCCAGCTTGAGTTCCCCATCCAAGCGAAGTCGGGCAAGTTCTAATTCGTGGAGTCTGGTTTTTTTCTCTTTCTCGGATCTCTTCCAGGGAGAGATCCGCTCTTTCTTTAGTTGGTGCGGGGCTCGTTTCGGTTGTTTGTGTTCGGGGTACGGCCGTACCCGTTTCTGCCCAAGCTTCTAGGGCTCGTTTGAAGTCTTCCTTTGTGCTAAGACCTGTGGTTGGAAGTCCAAGTTCTATGCAATATTGCTTCAGTTCCCGGTGGTTGTAGTCTTCCAATTTTTCCATCTGAAATTTTTCCGTTGTTCCGCTCTCTATTGACATGGTTGTTGTGTGTGGTGGGGCGAGTGACTTTCTGTACGATTATGCGTAGGTTCGGATCCCGTCGCTGGCCACCAATGTTAGACGGGGACCCTGAGGGTCGGCCGGATACCGAGGGAGAGATCCCCGGGGGGGGGGACCGTCTCCGGCGATCGTACAGACAAGTTACCTCCCTCCCCACAAACAGGCACCACACCAAGTCGAGTTCAAGGCTTTATATAAGGTTCTTAAGGCAAGGATATCAGCGATACAGGATATCTTGGACCCGGGGGTCCTCTCACTTCTAGTCTCTGTAGGGAAAGGGGGTAGCGGGACAGTCTTGGTACCGGATCGGTACAGGTAGGGGTAAAAAGGCGAGCTCACAATCCTCGAGCTGGAGTGTCTGTGGATCGGGCCGCGGCAGCGCCAGCAGGCCAAGGTGATAGTCTCATAAAGCAGAGGGCCGCGGCAGCGCCAGCCGGCCAAGACGATGGTTTCACGAGGCAGAGGGCCGCGGCAGCGCCAGCAGGCCAAGACGATGGTTTCACGAGGCAGAGGGCCGCGGCAGCGCCAGCAGGCCAAGACGATGGTTTCACGAGGCAGAGGGCCGCGGCAGCGCCAGCAGGCCAAGACGATGGTTTCACGAGGCAGAGGGCCGCGGCAGCGCCAGCAGGCCAAGTCGATGGTTTCACGGGGCAGAGGGCCGCGGCAGCGCCAGCAGGCCAAGTCGATGGTTTCACGGGGCAGAGGGCCGCGGCAGCGCCAGCAGGCCAAGTCACGGATGAGTTCTTCGCGGGTCTCTCGACTCCAGGATACAACTGCCTTCCTGGTCTGGTCCTGCCCCAGTTATAGGTCTGGTCCCCTTTGATGTCCGGACCCTCGCGCCTGGGGGCCGGGAGGTCCGGGATGAGGGAGTCCAGACACCCAGCAGGGGGGTGGAGCCAGCGCCTAGGCGGCCTGGGGTGATCGACACCTGGCGGAGGAGAGCCGTTGACGATTCCTTCTCCCATTGACTCGCCAAGTGGTCACTCTGCCTCCTGGGAGGATGGTGGGGCCTCGATGTCGGGGCCGGCCGGGCCCGGGGTTAGGGTCGAGTTGAGGCCACGCGGCCTCGTGCTGCAGTGCCCCAAGATGGCGGCCGGGTCGATGTCGTGGGGTAGATGGTGACCCGGGCCAGCTGGGTCCGGAGCTGGTGTCTTGTAGTGGAGGGATTGCAGGGTACTTCGGGTGGTCGTTGGTGGACTCTGGCTGGGGATGCAGGGAGAGCCAGGGTCCTGGTCCCATTGCGGGGAGGGGGGACAGCTCGAACATGCGGCCTGTCCAACAGGGAGGTTCAGCAGTGTTGATGGCTAAGGAGGTGCAGCAGTGTTGAGGGGTGGGGCAGTGCAACAGTGTTGAGGGGTGGGGAGGTGCAGCAGTGTTGACGGGTGCGGCGGTGCAGCAGTGTTGAGGGGTGGAAAGTTCAGCAGTGTTGATGGGTGGGGCGGTGCAGCAGTGTTTATGGGTGGGGAGGTGCAGCAGTGTTGACGGGCGGAGAGGTGCAGCAGTATTGATGGGTGGGGAGTTGCAGCAGTGTTGATGGGTGGGGAGGTGCAGCAGTGTTGACGGGTGAGGAGGTGCAACACTGTTGAGGTGTGGGGTGGTGCAGCAGTGTTGACAGTGGGAAGGAGCAGCAGTGATGACGGGTGGGGAGGTTCAGCAGTGTTGACGGTTGGGGCATTGTAGCAGTCTTGAGGGGTGTGGAGGTGCAGCAGTGTTGACGGATGGGGAGGTTCAGCAGTGTTGAGGGGTGGGGCAGTGCAGCAGTGTTGAGGGGTGGAGCGGTTCAGCAGTGTTGACGGGTGGGGCGGTGCAGCAGTGTTGACGGGTGGGGAGGGGCAGCAATGTTGAGGGGTGGGGAGGTGCAGCAGTGTTGATGGGTGGGGAGGTGCAGCAGTGTTGACGGGTGGGGAGGTGCAGCAGTGTTGATCGGTGGGGAGGTGCAGCAGTGTTGACCGGTGGGGAGGTGCAGCAGTGTTGACGGGTGGGTAGGTGCAGCAGTATTGACAGGTGGGGAGTTGCAGCAGTGTTGATGGGTGGGGAGATGCAGCAGTGTTTACGGGTGAGGAGGTGCAGCAGTGTTTACGGGTGAGGAGGTGCAGCAGTGTTGACCGGTGGGGAGGTGCAGCAGTGTTGACAGGTGGGGAGGTGCAGCAGTGTTGACGGGTAGGTAGGTGCAGCAGTATTGACGGGTGGGGAGTTGCAGCTGTGTTGACGGGTGGGGAGGTGCAGCAATGTTGAGGGGTGGGGCACTGCAACAGTGTTGAGGGGTGGTGAGGTGCAGCAGTGTTGACAGGTGGGGCGGTGCAGCAGTGTTGACGGGTGGGGATGTTCAGCAGTGTTGACGGGTTGGGCGGTGCAGCAGTGTTCATGGGTGGGGATGTGCAGCAGTATTGAGGGGTGGGGAAGTGCAGCAGTGTTGACGGGTGGGGAGGTGCAGCAGTGTTTACGGGTGTGGAATTGCAGCAGTGTTGACGGGTGGGGAGGTGCAGCAGTTTTGATGGGTGGGGGTTGCAGCAGGGGTGATGGGTGGGGAGGTGCAGCAGTGTTTATGGGTGAGGAGGTTCAGCAGTGTAGATGGGTGGGAGGTGCAGCAGTGTTGACGGTAGGGAGGTGCAGCAGTGTTGACGGGTGGGGAGGTTCAGCAGTGTTGACGGTTTGGGCGGTGCAGCAGTGTTGAGGGGTGTGGAGGTGCAGCAGTATTGAGGTGTGGGGCGGTGCAGCAGTGTTGATGGGTGGGGCGGTGCAGCAGTGTTGATGGGTGGGGCGGTGTGCAGCAGTGTTGAGGGGTGGGGAGGTGTAGCAGTGTTGAGGTGTGGGGCTGTGCAGCAGTGTTTACGGGTGAGGAGGTGCAGCAGTGTTGATGGGTGCGGAGGTGCAGCAGTGTTGAGGTGTGGGGAGGTGCAGCAGTGTTGACGGGTGGGGCGGTGCAGCAGTGTTGACGGGTGGGGATGTTCAGCAGTGTTGACGGGTTGGGCGGTGCAGCAGTGTTCATGGGTGGGGATGTGCAGCAGTATTGAGGGGTGGGGAAGTGCAGCAGTGTTGACGGGTGGGGAGGTGCAGCAGTGTTTACGGGTGTGGAGTTGCAGCAGTGTTGACGGGTGGGGAGGTGCAGCAGTATTGATGGGTGGGTGTTGCAGCAGGGGTGATGGGTGGGAAGGTGCAGCAGTGTTCATGGGTGAGGAGGTTCAGCAGTGTAGATGGGTGGGGAGGTGCAGCAGTGTTGACGGTAGGGAGGTGCAGCAGTGTTTACGGGTGAGGAGGTGCAGCAGTGTTGACCGGTGGGGAGGTGCAGCAGTGTTGACAGGTGGGTAGGTGCAGCAGTGTTGACGGGTAGGTAGGTGCAGCAGTATTGACGGGTGGGGAGTTGCAGCTGTGTTGACGGGTGGGGAGGTGCAGTAATGTTGAGGGGTGGGGCACTGCAACAGTGTTGAGGGGTGGTGAGGTGCAGCAGTGTTGACAGGTGGGGCGGTGCAGCAGTGTTGACGGGTGGGGATGTTCAGCAGTGTTGACGGGTTGGGCGGTGCAGCAGTGTTCATGGGTGGGGATGTGCAGCAGTATTGAGGGGTGGGGAAGTGCAGCAGTGTTGACGGGTGGGGAGGTGCAGCAGTGTTTACGGGTGTGGAATTGCAGCAGTGTTGACGGGTGGGGAGGTGCAGCAGTTTTGATGGGTGGGGGTGGCAGCAGGGGTGATGGGTGGGGAGGTGCAGCAGTGTTTATGGGTGAGGAGGTTCAGCAGTGTAGATGGGTGGGGAGGTGCAGCAGTGTTGACGGTAGGGAGGTGCAGCAGTGTTGACGGGTGGGGAGGTTTAGCAGTGTTGACGGTTTGGGCGGTGCAGCAGTGTTGAGGGGTGTGGAGGTGCAGCAGTGTTGAGGTGTGGGGCGGTGCAGCAGTGTTGATGGGTGGGGCGGTGCAGCAGTGTTGATGGATGGGGCGGTGTGCAGCAGTGTTGAGGGGTGGGGAGGTGTAGCAGTGTTGAGGTGTGGGGCTGTGCAGCAGTGTTTACGAGTGAGGAGGTGCAGCAGTGTTGATGGGTGCGGAGGTGCAGCAGTGTTGAGGTGTGGGGAGGTGCAGCAGTGTTGACGGGTGGGGCGGTGCAGCAGTGTTGACGGGTGGGGATGTTCAGCAGTGTTGACGGGTTGGGCGGTGCAGCAGTGTTCATGGGTGGGGATGTGCAGCAGTATTGAGGGGTGGGGAAGTGCAGCAGTGTTGACGGGTGGGGAGGTGCAGCAGTGTTTACGGGTGTGGAGTTGCAGCAGTGTTGACGGGTGGGGAGGTGCAGCAGTATTGATGGGTGGGTGTTGCAGCAGGGGTGATGGGTGGGGAGGTGCAGCAGTGTTTATGGGTGAGGAGGTTCAGCAGTGTAGATGGGTGGGGAGGTGCAGCAGTGTTGACGGTAGGGAGGTGCAGCAGTGTTGACGGGTGGGGAGGTTCAGCAGTGTTGACGGTTTGGGCGGTGCAACAGTGTTGAGGGATGTGGAGGTGCAGCAGTATTGAGGTGTGGGGCGGTGCGGCAGTGTTGATGGGTGGAGCGGTGCATCAGTGTTGATGGGTGGGGCGGTGCAGCAGTGTTGAGGGGTGGGGAGGTGTAGCAGTGTTGAGGTGTGGGGCTGTGCAGCAGTGTTTAAGGGTGAGGAGGTGCAGCAGTGTTGATGGGTGCAGAGGTGCAGCAGTGTTGAGGTGTGGGGAGGTGCAGCAGTATTGACAGGTGGGGAGTTGCAGCAGTGTTGATGGGTGGGGAGATGCAGCAGTGTTTACGGGTGAGGAGGTGCAGCAGTGTTTACGGGTGAGGAGGTGCAGCAGTGTTGACCGGTGGGGAGGTGCAGCAGTGTTGACAGGTGGGGAGGAGCAGCAGTGTTGACGGGTAGGTAGGTGCAGCAGTATTGACGGGTGGGGAGTTGCAGCTGTGTTGACGGGTGGGGAGGTGCAGCAATGTTGAGGGGTGGGGCACTGCAACAGTGTTGAGGGGTGGTGAGGTGCAGCAGTGTTGACAGGTGGGGCGGTGCAGCAGTGTTGACGGGTGGGGATGTTCAGCAGTGTTGACGGGTTGGGCGGTGCAGCAGTGTTCATGGGTGGGGATGTGCAGCAGTATTGAGGGGTGGGGAAGTGCAGCAGTGTTGAGGGGTGGGGAGGTGCAGCAGTGTTTACGGGTGTGGAATTGCAGCAGTGTTGACGGGTGGGGAGGTGCAGCAGTTTTGATGGGTGGGGGTTGCAGCAGGGGTGATGGGTGGGGAGGTGCAGCAGTGTTTATGGGTGAGGAGGTTCAGCAGTGTAGATGGGTGGGGAGGTGCAGCAGTGTTGACGGTAGGGAGGTGCAGCAGTGTTGACGGGTGGGGAGGTTCAGCAGTGTTGACGGTTTGGGCGGTGCAGCAGTGTTGAGGGGTGTGGAGGTGCAGCAGTATTGAGGTGTGGGGCGGTGCAGCAGTGTTGATGGGTGGGGCGGTGCAGCAGTGTTGATGGGTGGGGCGGTGTGCAGCAGTGTTGAGGGGTGGGGAGGTGTAGCAGTGTTGAGGTGTGGGGCTGTGCAGCAGTGTTTACGGGTGAGGAGGTGCAGCAGTGTTGATGGGTGCGGAGGTGCAGCAGTGTTGAGGTGTGGGGAGGTGCAGCAGTGTTGACGGGTGGGGCGGTGCAGCAGTGTTGACGGGTGGGAAAGTTCAGCAGTGTTGACGGGTTGGGCGGTGCAGCAGTGTTCATGGGTGGGGATGTGCAGCAGTATTGAGGGGTGGGGAAGTGCAGCAGTGTTGATGGGTGGGGCGGTGCAGCAGTGTTTATGGGTGGGGAGGTGCAGCAGTGTTGACGGGCGGAGAGGTGCAGCAGTATTGATGGGTGGGGAGTTGCAGCAGTGTTGATGGGTGGGGAGGTGCAGCAGTGTTGACAGTGGGAAGGTGCAGCAGTGATGACGGGTGGGGAGGTTCAGCAGTGTTGACGGTTGGGGCATTGTAGCAGTCTTGAGGGGTGTGGAGGTGCAGCAGTGTTGACGGGTGGGGAGGTTCAGCAGTGTTGAGGGGTGGGGCAGTGCAGCAGTGTTGAGGGGTGGAGCGGTTCAGCAGTGTTGACGGGTGGGGCGGTGCAGCAGTGTTGACGGGTGGGGAGGGGCAGCAATGTTGAGGGGTGGGGAGGTGCAGCAGTGTTGATGGGTGGGGAGGTGCAGCAGTGTTGACGGGTGGGGAGGTGCAGCAGTGTTGACCGGTGGGGAGGTGCAGCAGTGTTGACCGGTGGGGAGGTGCAGCAGTGTTGACGGGTGGGTAGGTGCAGCAGTATTGACAGGTGGGGAGTTGCAGCAGTGTTGATGGGTGGGGAGATGCAGCAGTGTTTACGGGTGAGGAGGTGCAGCAGTGTTTACGGGTGAGGAGGTGCAGCAGTGTTGACCGGTGGGGAGGTGCAGCAGTGTTGACAGGTGGGGAGGTGCAGCAGTGTTGACGGGTAGGTAGGTGCAGCAGTATTGACGGGTGGGGAGTTGCAGCTGTGTTGACGGGTGGGGAGGTGCAGCAATGTTGAGGGGTGGGGCACTGCAACAGTGTTGAGGGGTGGTGAGGTGCAGCAGTGTTGACAGGTGGGGCGGTGCAGCAGTGTTGACGGGTGGGGATGTTCAGCAGTGTTGACGGGTTGGGCGGTGCAGCAGTGTTCATGGGTGGGGATGTGCAGCAGTATTGAGGGGTGGGGAAGTGCAGCAGTGTTGACGGGTGGGGAGGTGCAGCAGTGTTTACGGGTGTGGAATTGCAGCAGTGTTGACGGGTGGGGAGGTGCAGCAGTTTTGATGGGTGGGGGTTGCAGCAGGGGTGATGGGTGGGGAGGTGCAGCAGTGTTTATGGGTGAGGAGGTTCAGCAGTGTAGATGGGTGGGGAGGTGCAGCAGTGTTGACGGTAGGGAGGTGCAGCAGTGTTGACGGGTGGGGAGGTTCAGCAGTGTTGACGGTTTGGGCGGTGCAGCAGTGTTGAGGGGTGTGGAGGTGCAGCAGTATTGAGGTGTGGGGCGGTGCAGCAGTGTTGATGGGTGGGGCGGTGCAGCAGTGTTGATGGGTGGGGCGTTGTGCAGCAGTGTTGAGGGGTGGGGAGGTGTAGCAGTGTTGAGGTGTGGGGCTGTGCAGCAGTGTTTACGGGTGAGGAGGTGCAGCAGTGTTGATGGGTGCGGAGGTGCAGCAGTGTTGAGGTGTGGGGAGGTGCAGCAGTGTTGACGGGTGGGGCGGTGCAGCAGTGTTGACGGGTGGGGATGTTCAGCAGTGTTGACGGGTTGGGCGGTGCAGCAGTGTTCATGGGTGGGGATGTGCAGCAGTATTGAGGGGTGGGGAAGTGCAGCAGTGTTGACGGGTGGGGAGGTGCAGCAGTGTTTACGGGTGTGGAGTTGCAGCAGTGTTGATGGGTGGGGAGGTGCAGCAGTATTGATGGGTGGGTGTTGCAGCAGGGGTGATGGGTGGGGAGGTGCAGCAGTGTTCATGGGTGAGGAGGTTCAGCAGTGTAGATGGGTGGGGAGGTGCAGCAGTGTTGACGGTAGGGAGGTGCAGCAGTGTTTACGGGTGAGGAGGTGCAGCAGTGTTGACCGGTGGGGAGGTGCAGCAGTGTTGACAGGTGGGTAGGTGCAGCAGTGTTGACGGGTAGGTAGGTGCAGCAGTATTGACGGGTGGGGAGTTGCAGCTGTGTTGACGGGTGGGGAGGTGCAGCAATGTTGAGGGGTGGGGCACTGCAACAGTGTTGAGGGGTGGTGAGGTGCAGCAGTGTTGACAGGTGGGGCGGTGCAGCAGTGTTGACGGGTGGGGATGTTCAGCAGTGTTGACGGGTTGGGCGGTGCAGCAGTGTTCATGGGTGGGGATGTGCAGCAGTATTGAGGAGTGGGGAAGTGCAGCAGTAATGACGGGTGGGGAGGTGCAGCAGTGTTTACGGGTGTGGAATTGCAGCAGTGTTGACGGGTGGGGAGGTGCAGCAGTTTTGATGGGTGGGGGTGGCAGCAGGGGTGATGGGTGGGGAGGTGCAGCAGTGTTTATGGGTGAGGAGGTTCAGCAGTGTAGATGGGTGGGGAGGTGCAGCAGTGTTGACGGTAGGGAGGTGCAGCAGTGTTGACGGGTGGGGAGGTTTAGCAGTGTTGACGGTTTGGGCGGTGCAGCAGTGTTGAGGGGTGTGGAGGTGCAGCAGTGTTGAGGTGTGGGGCGGTGCAGCAGTGTTGATGGGTGGGGCGGTGCAGCAGTGTTGATGGGTGGGGCGGTGTGCAGCAGTGTTGAGGGGTGGGGAGGTGTAGCAGTGTTGAGGTGTGGGGCTGTGCAGCAGTGTTTACGGGTGAGGAGGTGCAGCAGTGTTGTTGGGTGCGGAGGTGCAGCAGTGTTGAGGTGTGGGGAGGTGCAGCAGTGTTGACGGGTGGGGTGGTGCAGCAGTGTTGACGGGTGGGGATGTTCAGCAGTGTTGACGGGTTGGGCGGTGCAGCAGTGTTCATGGGTGGGGATGTGCAGCAGTATTGAGGGGTGGGGAAGTGCAGCAGTGTTGACGGGTGGGGAGGTGCAGCAGTGTTTACGGGTGTGGAGTTGCAGCAGTGTTGACGGGTGGGGAGGTGCAGCAGTATTGATGGGTGGGTGTTGCAGCAGGGGTGATGGGTGGGGAGGTGCAGCAGTGTTTATGGGTGAGGAGGTTCAGCAGTGTAGATGGGTGGGGAGGTGCAGCAGTGTTGACGGTAGGGAGGTGCAGCAGTGTTGACGGGTGGGGAGGTTCAGCAGTGTTGACGGTTTGGGCGGTGCAACAGTGTTGAGGGATGTGGAGGTGCAGCAGTGTTGAGGTGTGGGGCGGTGCGGCAGTGTTGATGGGTGGGGCGGTGCATCAGTGTTGATGGGTGGGGCGGTGCAGCAGTGTTGAGGGGTGGGGAGGTGTAGCAGTGTTGAGGTGTGGGGCTGTGCAGCAGTGTTTAAGGGTGAGGAGGTGCAGCAGTGTTGATGGGTGCAGAGGTGCAGCAGTGTTGAGGTGTGGGGAGGTGCAGCAGTATTGACAGGTGGGGAGTTGCAGCAGTGTTGATGGGTGGGGAGATGCAGCAGTGTTTACGGGTGAGGAGGTGCAGCAGTGTTTACGGGTGAGGAGGTGCAGCAGTGTTGACCGGTGGGGAGGTGCAGCAGTGTTGACAGGTGGGGAGGAGCAGCAGTGTTGACGGGTAGGTAGGTGCAGCAGTATTGACGGGTGGGGAGTTGCAGCTGTGTTGACGGGTGGGGAGGTGCAGCAATGTTGAGGGGTGGGGCACTGCAACAGTGTTGAGGGGTGGTGAGGTGCAGCAGTGTTGACAGGTGGGGCGGTGCAGCAGTGTTGACGGGTGGGGATGTTCAGCAGTGTTGACGGGTTGGGAGGTGCAGCAGTGTTCATGGGTGGGGATGTGCAGCAGTATTGAGGGGTGGGGAAGTGCAGCAGTGTTGACGGGTGGGGCGGTGCAGCAGTGTTTACGGGTGTGGAATTGCAGCAGTGTTGACGGGTGGGGAGGTGCAGCAGTTTTGATGGGTGGGGGTTGCAGCAGGGGTGATGGGTGGGGAGGTGCAGCAGTGTTTATGGGTGAGGAGGTTCAGCAGTGTAGATGGGTGGGGAGGTGCAGCAGTGTTGACGGTAGGGAGGTGCAGCAGTGTTGACGGGTGGGGAGGTTCAGCAGTGTTGACGGTTTGGGCGGTGCAGCAGTGTTGAGGGGTGTGGAGGTGCAGCAGTATTGAGGTGTGGGGCGGTGCAGCAGTGTTGATGGGTGGGGCGGTGCAGCAGTGTTGATGGGTGGGGCGGTGTGCAGCAGTGTTGAGGGGTGGGGAGGTGTAGCAGTGTTGAGGTGTGGGGCTGTGCAGCAGTGTTTACGGGTGAGGAGGTGCAGCAGTGTTGATGGGTGCGGAGGTGCAGCAGTGTTGAGGTGTGGGGAGGTGCAGCAGTGTTGACGGGTGGGGCGGTGCAGCAGTGTTGACGGGTGGGGATGTTCAGCAGTGTTGACGGGTTGGGCGGTGCAGCAGTGTTCATGGGTGGGGATGTGCAGCAGTATTGAGGGGTGGGGAAGTGCAGCAGTGTTGACGGGTGGGGAGGTGCAGCAGTGTTTACGGGTGTGGAGTTGCAGCAGTGTTGACGGGTGGGGAGGTGCAGCAGTATTGATGGGTGAGTGTTGCAGCAGGGGTGATGGGTGGGGAGGTGCAGCAGTGTTCATGGGTGAGGAGGTTCAGCAGTGTAGATGGGTGGGGAGGTGCAGCAGTGTTGATGGTAGGGAGGTGCAGCAGTGTTTACGGGTGAGGAGGTGCAGCAGTGTTGACCGGTGGGGAGGTGCAGCAGTGTTGACAGGTGGGTAGGTGCAGCAGTGTTGACGGGTAGGTAGGTGCAGCAGTATTGACGGGTGGGGAGTTGCAGCTGTGTTGACGGGTGGGGAGGTGCAGCAATGTTGAGGGGTGGGGCACTGCAACAGTGTTGAGGGGTGGTGAGGTGCAGCAGTGTTGACAGGTGGGGCGGTGCAGCAGTGTTGACGGGTGGGGATGTTCAGCAGTGTTGACGGGTTGGGCGGTGCAGCAGTGTTCATGGGTGGGGATGTGCAGCAGTATTGAGGGGTGGGGAAGTGCAGCAGTGTTGACGGGTGGGGAGGTGCAGCAGTGTTTACGGGTGTGGAATTGCAGCAGTGTTGACGGGTGGGGAGGTGCAGCAGTTTTGATGGGTGGGGGTGGCAGCAGGGGTGATGGGTGGGGAGGTGCAGCAGTGTTTATGGGTGAGGAGGTTCAGCAGTGTAGATGGGTGGGGAGGTGCAGCAGTGTTGACGGTAGGGAGGTGCAGCAGTGTTGACGGGTAGGTAGGTGCAGCAGTATTGACGGGTGGGGAGTTGCAGCTGTGTTGACGGGTGGGGAGGTGCAGCAATGTTGAGAGGTGGGGCACTGCAACAGTGTTGAGGGGTGGTGAGGTGCAGCAGTGTTGACAGGTGGGGCGGTGCAGCAGTGTTGACGGGTGGGGATGTTCAGCAGTGTTGAGGGATGGGGAGGTGCAGCAGTGTTGAGGTGTGGGGGGATGCAGCAGTGTTGAGGTGTGGGCGGTGCAGCAGTGTTGATGGGTGGGGTGGTGCAGCAGTGTTGACGAGTGGGGAGGTTCAGCAGTGTTGATGAGTGGGAAGGTTCAGCAGTGTTGATGGGTAAGGAGGTGCAGCAGTGTTGAGGGGTGGGGCAGTGCAACAGTGTTGAGGGGTGGGGAGGTGCAGCAGTGTTGACGGGTGCAGCGGTGCAGCAGTGTTGAGGGGTGGAAAGTTCAGCAGTGTTGATGGGTGGGGCGGTGCAGCAGTGTTTATGGGTGGGGAGGTGCAGCAGTGTTGACGGGCGGAGAGGTGCAGCAGTATTGATGGGTGGGGAGTTGCAGCAGTGTTGATGGGTGGGGAGGTGCAGCAGTGTTGACGGGTGAGGAGGTGCAACACTGTTGAGGTGTGGGGTGGTGCAGCAGTGTTGACAGTGGGAAGGTGCAGCAGTGATGACGGGTGGAAGGTTCAGCAGTGTTGACGGTTGGGGCATTGTAGCAGTCTTGAGGGGTGTGGAGGTGCAGCAGTGTTGACGGGTGGGGAGGTTCAGCAGTGTTGAGGGGTGGGGCAGTGCAGCAGTGTTGAGGGGTGGAGCGGTTCAGCAGTGTTGACGGGTGGGGCGGTGCAGCAGTGTTGACGGGTGGGGAGGGGCAGCAGTGTTGAGGGGTGGGGAGGTGCAGCAGTGTTGATGGGTGGGGAGGTGCAGCAGTGTTGACGGGTGGGGAGGTGCAGCAGTGTTGACCGGTGGGGAGGTGCAGCAGTGTTGACCGGTGGGGAGGTGCAGCAGTGTTGACGGGTGGGTAGGTGCAGCAGTATTGACAGGTGGGGAGTTGCAGCAGTGTTGATGGGTGGGGAGATGCAGCAGTGTTTACGGGTGAGGAGGTGCAGCAGTGTTTACGGGTGAGGAGGTGCAGCAGTGTTGACCGGTGGGGAGGTGCAGCAGTGTTGACAGGTGGGGAGGTGCAGCAGTGTTGACGGGTAGGTAGGTGCAGCAGTATTGACGGGTGGGGAGTTGCAGCTGTGTTGACGGGTGGGGAGGTGCAGCAATGTTGAGGGGTGGGGCACTGCAACAGTGTTGAGGGGTGGTGAGGTGCAGCAGTGTTGACAGGTGGGGCGGTGCAGCAGTGTTGACGGGCGGGGATGTTCAGCAGTGTTGACGGGTTGGGCGGTGCAGCAGTGTTCATGGGTGGGGATGTGCAGCAGTATTGAGGGGTGGGGAAGTGCAGCAGTGTTGACGGGTGGGGAGGTGCAGCAGTGTTTACGGGTGTGGAATTGCAGCAGTGTTGACGGGTGGGGAGGTGCAGCAGTTTTGATGGGTGGGGGTTGCAGCAGGGGTGATGGGTGGGGAGGTGCAGCAGAGTTTATAGGTGAGGAGGTTCAGCAGTGTAGATGGGTGGGGAGGTGCAGCAGTGTTGACGGTAGGGAGGTGCAGCAGTGTTGACGGGTGGGGAGGTTCAGCAGTGTTGACGGTTTGGGCGGTGCAGCAGTGTTGAGGGGTGTGGAGGTGCAGCAGTATTGAGGTGTGGGGCGGTGCAGCAGTGTTGATGGGTGGGGCGGTGCAGCAGTGTTGATGGGTGGGGCGGTGCAGCAGTGTTGATGGGTGGGGCGGTGTGCAGCAGTGTTGAGGGGTGGGGAGGTGTAGCAGTGTTGAGGTGTGGGGCTGTGCAGCAGTGTTTACGGGTGAGGAGGTGCAGCAGTGTTGATGGGTGCGGAGGTGCAGCAGTGTTGAGGTGTGGGGAGGTGCAGCAGTGTTGACGGGTGGGGCGGTGAAGCAGTGTTGACGGGTGGGGATGTTCAGCAGTGTTGACGGGTTGGGCGGTGCAGCAGTGTTCATGGGTGGGGATGTGCAGCAGTATTGAGGGGTGGGGAAGTGCAGCAGTGTTGACGGGTGGGGAGGTGCAGCAGTGTTTACGGGTGTGGAGTTGCAGCAGTGTTGACGGGTGGGGAGGTGCAGCAGTATTGATGGGTGGGTGTTGCAGCAGGGGTGATGGGTGGGGAGGTGCAGCAGTGTTCATGGGTGAGGAGGTTCAGCAGTGTAGATGGGTGGGGAGGTGCAGCAGTGTTGACGGTAGGGAGGTGCAGCAGTGTTTACGGGTGAGGAGGTGCAGCAGTGTTGACCGATGGGGAGGTGCAGCAGTGTTGACAGGTGGGTAGGTGCAGCAGTGTTGACGGCTAGGTAGGTGCAGCAGTATTGACGGGTGGGGAGTTGCAGCTGTGTTGACGGGTGGGGAGGTGCAGCAATGTTGAGGGGTGGGGCACTGCAACAGTGTTGAGGGGTGGTGAGGTGCAGCAGTGTTGACAGGTGGGGCGGTGCAGCAGTGTTGACGGGTGGGGATGTTCAGCAGTGTTGACGGGTTGGGCGGTGCAGCAGTGTTCATGGGTGGGGATGTGCAGCAGTATTGAGGGGTGGGGAAGTGCAGCAGTGTTGACGGGTGGGGAGGTGCAGCAGTGTTTACGGGTGTGGAATTGCAGCAGTGTTGACGGGTGGGGAGGTGCAGCAGTTTTGATGGGTGGGGGTGGCAGCAGGGGTGATGGGTGGGGATGTGCAGCAGTGTTTATGGGTGAGGAGGTTCAGCAGTGTAGATGGGTGAGGAGGTGCAGCAGTGTTGACGGTAGGGAGGTGCAGCAGTGTTGACGGGTGGGGAGGTTTAGCAGTGTTGACGGTTTGGGCGGTGCAGCAGTGTTGAGGGGTGTGGAGGTGCAGCAGTGTTGAGGTGTGGGGCGGTGCAGCAGTGTTGATGGGTGGGGCGGTGCAGCAGTGTTGATGGGTGGGGCGGTGTGCAGCAGTGTTGAGGGGTGGGGAGGTGTAGCAGTGTTGAGGTGTGGGGCTGTGCAGCAGTGTTTACGGGTGAGGAGGTGCAGCAGTGTTGATGGGTGCGGAGGTGCAGCAGTGTTGAGGTGTGGGGAGGTGCAGCAGTGTTGACGGGTGGGGCGGTGCAGCAGTGTTGACGGGTGGGGATGTTCAGCAGTGTTGACGGGTTGGGCGGTGCAGCAGTGTTCATGGGTGGGGATGTGCAGCAGTATTGAGGGGTGGGGAAGTGCAGCAGTGTTGACGGGTGGGGAGGTGCAGCAGTGTTTACAGGTGTGGAGTTGCAGCAGTGTTGACGGGTGGGGAGGTGCAGCAGTATTGATGGGTGGGTGTTGCAGCAGGGGTGATGGGTGGGGAGGTGCAGCAGTGTTTATGGGTGAGGAGGTTCAGCAGTGTAGATGGGTGGGGAGGTGCAGCAGTGTTGACGGTAGGGAGGTGCAGCAGTGTTGACGGGCAGGTAGGTGCAGCAGTATTGACGGGTGGGGAGTTGCAGCTGTGTTGACGGGTGGGGAGGTGCAGCAGTATTGATGGGTGGGTGTTGCAGCAGGGGTGATGGGTGGGGAGGTGCAGCAGTGTTTATGGGTGAGGAGGTTCAGCAGTGTAGATGGGTGGGGAGGTGCAGCAGTGTTGACGGTAGGGAGGTGCAGCAGTGTTGACGGGTAGGTAGGTGCAGCAGTATTGACGGTTTGGGCGGTGCAACAGTGTTGAGGGATGTGGAGGTGCAGCAGTGTTGAGGTGTGGGGCGGTGCGGCAGTGTTGATGGGTGGGGCGGTGCATCAGTGTTGATGGGTGGGGCGGTGCAGCAGTGTTGAGGGGTGGGGAGTTGCAGCAGTGTTGATGGGTGGGGAGATGCAGCAGTGTTTACGGGTGAGGAGGTGCAGCAGTGTTTACGGGTGAGGAGGTGCAGCAGTGTTGACCGGTGGGGAGGTGCAGCAGTGTTGACAGGTGGGGAGGTGCAGCAGTGTTGACGGGTAGGTAGGTGCAGCAGTATTGACGGGTGGGGAGTTGCAGCTGTGTTGACAGGTGGGGAGGTGCAGCAATGTTGAGGGGTAGGGCACTGCAACAGTGTTGCGGGGTGGTGAGGTGCAGCAGTGTTGACAGGTGGGGCGGTGCAGCAGTGTTGACGGGTGGGGATGTTCAGCAGTGTTGATGGGTTGGGCGGTGCAGCAGTGTTCATGGGTGGGGATGTGCAGCGGTATTGAGGGGTGGGGAAGTGCAGCAGTGTTGATGGGTGGGGAGGTGCAGCAGTGTTTACGGGTGTGGAATTGCAGCAGTGTTGACGGGTGGGGAGGTGCAGCAGTTTTGATGGGTGGGGGTTGCAGCAGGGGTGATGGGTGGGGAGGTGCAGCAGTGTTTATGGGTGAGGAGGTTCAGCAGTGTAGATGGGTGGGGAGGTGCAGCAGTGTTGACGGTAGGGAGGTGCAGCAGTGTTGACGGGTGGGGAGGTTCAGCAGTGTTGACGGTTTGGGCGGTGCAGCAGTGTTGAGGGGTGTGGAGGTGCAGCAGTATTGAAGTGTGGGGCGGTGCAGCAGTGTTGATGGGTGGGGCGGTGCAGCAGTGTTGATGGGTGGGGCGGTGTGCAGCAGTGTTGAGGGGTGGGGAGGTGTAGCAGTGTTGAGGTGTGGGGCTGTGCAGCAGTGTTTACGGGTGAGGAGGTGCAGAAGTGTTGATGGGTGCGGAGGTGCAGCAGTGTTGAGGTGTGGGGAGGTGCAGCAGTGTTGACGGGTGGGGCGGTGCAGCAGTGTTGACGGGTGGGGATGTTCAGCAGTGTTGACGGGTTGGGCGGTGCAGCAGTGTTCATGGGTGGGGATGTGCAGCAGTATTGAGGGGTGGGGAAGTGCAGCAGTGTTGACGGGTGGGGAGGTGCAGCAGTGTTTACGGGTGTGGAGTTGCAGCAGTGTTGACGGGTGGGGAGGTGCAGCAGTATTGATGGGTGAGTGTTGCAGCAGGGGTGATGGGTGGGGAGGTGCAGCAGTGTTCATGGGTGAGGAGGTTCAGCAGTGTAGATGGGTGGGGAGGTGCAGCAGTGTTGACGGTAGGGAGGTGCAGCAGTGTTTACGGGTGAGGAGGTGCAGCAGTGTTGACCGGTGGGGAGGTGCAGCAGTGTTGACAGGTGGGTAGGTGCAGCAGTGTTGACGGGTAGGTAGGTGCAGCAGTATTGATGGGTGGGGAGTTGCAGCTGTGTTGACGGGTGGGGAGGTGCAGCAATGTTGAGGGGTGGGGCACTGCAACAGTGTTGAGGGGTGGTGAGGTGCAGCAGTGTTGACAGGTGGGGCGGTGCAGCAGTGTTGACGGGTGGGGATGTTCAGCAGTGTTGACGGGTTGGGCGGTGCAGCAGTGTTCATGGGTGGGGATGTGCAGCAGTATTGAGGGGTGGGGAAGTGCAGCAGTGTTGACGGGTGGGGAGGTGCAGCAGTGTTTACGGGTGTGGAATTGCAGCAGTGTTGACGGGTGGGGAGGTGCAGCAGTTTTGATGGGTGGGGGTGGCAGCAGGGGTGATGGGTGGGGAGGTGCAGCAATGTTTATGGGTGAGGAGGTTCAGCAGTGTAGATGGGTGGGGAGGTGCAGCAGTGTTGACGGTAGGGAGGTGCAGCAGTGTTGACGGGTGGGGAGGTTTAGCAGTGTTGACGGTTTGGGCGGTGCAGCAGTGTTGAGGGGTGTGGAGGTGCAGCAGTGTTGAGGTGTGGGGCGGTGCAGCAGTGTTGATGGGTGGGGCGGTGCAGCAGTGTTGATGGGTGGGGCGGTGTGCAGCAGTGTTGAGGGGTGGGGAGGTGTAGCAGTGTTGAGGTGTGGGGCTGTGCAGCAGTGTTTACGGATGAGGAGGTGCAGCAGTGTTGATTGGTGCGGAGGTGCAGCAGTGTTGAGGTGTGGGGAGGTGCAGCAGTGTTGACGGGTGGGGCGGTGCAGCAGTGTTGACGGGTGGGGATGTTCAGCAGTGTTGACGGGTTGGGCGGTGCAGCAGTGTTTACGGGTGTGGAGTTGCAGCAGTGTTGACGGGTGGGGAGGTGCAGCAGTATTGATGGGTGGGTGTTGCAGCAGGGGTGATGGGTGGGGAGGTGCAGCAGTGTTTATGGGTGAGGAGGTTCAGCAGTGTAGATGGGTGGGGAGGTGCAGCAGTGTTGACGGTAGGGAGGTGCAGCAGTGTTGACGGGTGGGGAGGTTCAGCAGTGTTGACGGTTTGGGCGGTGCAACAGTGTTGAGGGATGTGGAGGTGCAGCAGTGTTGAGGTGTGGGGCGGTGCGGCAGTGTTGATGGGTGGGGCGGTGCATCAGTGTTGATGGGTGGGGCGGTGCAGCAGTGTTGAGGGGTGGGGAGGTGTAGCAGTGTTGAGGTGTGGGGCTGTGCAGCAGTGTTTAAGGGTGAGGAGGTGCAGCAGTGTTGATGGGTGCAGAGGTGCAGCAGTGTTGAGGTGTGGGGAGGTGCAGCAGTGTTGAGGGGTGGGGCAGTGCAGCAGTGTTGAGGGGTGGGGAGGTACAGCAGTGTTGATGGGTGGGGCAGTGCAGCAGTGTTTATGGGTGGGGAGGTGAAGCAGTGTTGACCGGTGGGGAGGTGCAGCAGTGTTGACGGATGGGGAGGTGCAGCAGTGTTGAGGTGCAGCAGTGTTGACGGGTGGGGAGGTGCAGCAGTATTGGCGGGTGGAGAGTTGCAGCAGTTTTGACGGGTGGGCAGGTGCAGCAGTGTTTACGGGTGAGGAGGAGCAGCAGTGTTGACGGGTGGGGAGGTGCAGCAGTGTTGACAGGTGTGGAGGTGCAGCAGTGTTGAGGTGTGGGGCGGTGCAGCAGTGTTGACAGATGGGGAGGTGCAGCAGTGTTGACAGGTGTTATGTTATGTTATGTTAAATGGGCTTATATAGCGCATGGCTGCCCCAGCAACGGGGCGTCCCAGCGATTGCAGGCAGCCAGACAGAAAGACAAGGGATAGGACACTGAAAGTGGCCTAAGTATTGATCCCCTGAGTGGAGGCAAACAGCCAGGTTTTGATATATTTCCGGAAGTGCCAGTGGTTTTGGATGGTGCGCTCCTCAATGGGGATAGAATTCCAAAGGGCCGGGGCGAGGGACCTAAAGGAACGACCACCCGCTCTGCTCTTGCGTACTCTGATGGTCCGGGCAAGGTGGAGATCAGCAGAGCGTGGGGTCCGAGTGGGAACGTAGGGGGTACAGAAGCCCTGTAATATTTGAGGGCCCTGGCCGTGTAGAATTTTGTGGGTGAGGCAGAGGGTCCTAAATTCGATTCTCTGTTTCACCGGCAGCCAATGAAGCCGGCGAAGGAGGTGAGAGACGTGGCAGTGTTTGGGGAGGGCAAAAAGGGTATGGGCCGCAGCGTTCTGGGCTCTCTGGAGTCTCTTGACAACTGACTTGTTGGCACCCAACAAGAGACCGTTACAGTAGTCTAGATGGGAGAGAACCAGGGACTGGACTATAACTTGGCGGATGGGTGGCTCAAAGAAGCCCAAGATAGGTTTAATACAGCGTAGACGACCAAAGCATGTGCCTGCAACCTTCTTAGCATTGGACTCGAAGGACAAAGACTTGTCCATTAAAACGCCCAAAATTCTTAACCTCTTTGGGAGTAGGGGGAAGACCCATCGAAGGGGGCCACCACTGATGGTCCCACTTCTAGCCAAAGTACCTCCGTTTTAGATGAGTTAAGCTGGAGGTAATTATCCGCCATCCAGTTAGAGATGGCCAAAATGTCTTCCTGAAATTTGGCCTGGTCGGGCATGGTATCCTTGGGAAAAGTAAAAATAAGTTGCGTGTCATCCGCGTAAGAGATCATTTTGATCTTTCGTTCCTTGGCCAGAAGGGCCAGTGGGCGGACGTACACGTTAAACAACGTGGGGCTAAGGGCAGATCCCTGAGGGACGCCGCATTCCAGGGGGAACCTGCTGGATGAGTACGGTGGGGCGTGGATCTGGAAGGAACGGTCAGATAGAAAAGACACGAACCAAGCCAGGGCCCCGTCTTTGACCCCGATCTCCCCAAGACGCTTAAGCAGCATCTCGTGAGAGACCTTGTCAAACGCCGCACTCAAGTCCAGCAGGACCAGAGCAGAGGTGTTTCCCAGATCTTGTGCGGCCCTTAGTTGTTGTGAGACAGCCATAAGAGCTGACTCCATACTATGATTAGCCCGGGAGCCATTTTGGGAATCGTCCAGGATACTATTAGATACCAGGTGGTCAGTCAAGATGGCATTCACATGAGCTTCCATTATCTTGGCCAGATAAGGTAAGAGGAAAATTGGTCTGAAGGTGTGGAGGTGCAGCAGTGTTGAGGTGTGGGGCGGTGCAGCAGAGTTGACGGATGGGGCAGTGCAGCAGTGTTGATGGGTGGGGAGGTGCAGCAGTGTTGACTGGTGGGCCGGTGCAGCAGTGTTGATGGGTGGGGAGTTGCAGGAGTGTTGACGGGTGGGGAGTTGCAGCAGTGTTGAGGTGTGGGCCAGTGAAGCAGTGTTGACGGGAGGTGAGGTTCAGCAGTGTTGACGGGTGGGGAGGTTCAGCAGTGTTGACGGGTGGGGAGGTGCAGCAGTGTTGACTGGTGGGGCGGTGCAGCAGTGTTGATGGGTGGGGAGTTGCAGCAGTGTTGACGGGTAGGGAGGTGCAGCAGTGTTTACGGGTGGGGAGGTTCAGTAGTGTTGATGGGTGGGGAGGTGCAGCAGTGTTGACAAGTGGGGAGGTGCAGCAGTGTTGACGGGTGGGTAGGTGCAGCAGTATTGACGGGTGGGGAGTTTCAGCAGTGTTGACGGGTGAGGAGGTGCAGCAGTGTTGACGGGTGATGAGGTGCAGCAGTGTTCACGGGTGTTATGTTATGTTAATTTTTTATTTATACAGCGCTCGTACGCCCGCAGGCTTCATGGCGCTATCGAACTTTTGAACACAACACAGCTTTGGGTACTTGAGCAGGAGTAAATCATGTCTAGGTTTAATTACAATAGGCTTGTCTAAAAAGCAAAGTTTTAAATGCCTGTCTAAAAGCGAGGAGATCCCCACTTTGTTTTAGGGTCAGTGGCAGAGAGTTCCATAAGGAAGAGGCAAGAAAGTGGAAGCTACTACCGCCCTGACGCTTCTTCCTATATGCTGGGATCATCAATAGCTCTTGTTGGGCTGATCGAAGATTTCGTGAAGGAATGTATTTACAAACTAAATTCCTAATAAATTTCGGATCTTTGCCCTGCAAAGCTTTAAAAATGATACAGCCAGCTTTAAAACTAACTCTCTGAGCCACTGGTAGCCAGTGAAGTTTTTCCAATCCTGATCTAATGGATTGCCATTTGGGTTGTTTAAAAATAAGCCTGGCTGCCTGATTTTGGAAATATTGTAGTCTCTTCAACTGACCTACTGGGAGGCCGAGATACAGGCTGTTGTAGAAATCAATCCGCGATAGTATTAAGGCAGCAATTGCCTGAATCAAGGCAGAGTGAGTTAAAAACTGGGATATTTTCTTTATCTTTCTCAATTGAAAGAAACAGGTTGAGACTACCGTCCCTATGTGGCTTTTTAATGAGAGATCCTCACTAAGAGTCACCCCTAAGCTCTTGACTGTGTGGGACTTAGTGGGTGGAGTACCCATGTTAGGTGGCCAGAAATGGGGACCCCAACTAATTTCACTCTTCCCGGGCAAGATTAATTCTGTCTTGCCCGGGTTGAGTTTGAGGTAATTTAGATTCATCCATCTCTGGATGTGAGACATGGTGCCCTGAAAGTCTACCACAGCATCGGGGGAGTCTAATACAAAGACCAATTGCAGATCATCTGCGTAATTAAAAATTGTGACTTTCCGATTTTTCAGGCAGTGCAGTAGAGGACGTAAATATAAATTAAAAAGGAGTGGGGAAAGGGATGATCCCTGAGGGACACCACAGGTGGAAACAATTTTTGGTGCTGTAAATGACCCCAATCTGACTGACTGAGTACGTTCAGAAATGAAAGAGGTGCAGCAGTGTTGAGGTGTGGGGCGGTGCAGCAGTGTTGACGGTGGGGAGGTGCAGCAGTGTTGACGGGTGGGGAGGTTCAGCAGTGTTGACGGATGGGGCGGAGCAGCTGTGTTGACGGGTGGGGAGGTACAGCAGTGTTGACGGATGGGGCGGAGCAGCAGTGTTGATGGGTGGGGAGGTACAGCAGTGTTGAGGGGTGAGGAGGTGCAGCAGTGTTGAGGTGTGGGGCGGTGAAGCAGCTTTGACGGGTGGGGCGGTGCAGCAGTGTTGACGGGTGGGGAGGTGCAGCATTGTTGAGGTGTGAAGCAGTGTTGACGGGTGGGGAGGTGCAGCAGTGTTGACGGGTGGGGAGGTGCAGCAGTGTTGATGAGTGGGGAGGTGCAGCAGTGTTGACGGGTGGGGAGGTACAGCAGTGTTGAGGTATGGGGCGGTGCAGCAGTGTTGACGGGTGGGGTGGTGCAGCAGTGTTGACAGGTGTGGACGTTCAGCAGTGTTGAGGTCTGGCGCGGTGCAGCAGTGTTGAGTGGTGGGGCGGTGCAGCATTGTTGACGGGTAGGGAGGTTCAGCAGTGTTGACGGGTGGGGAGGTTCAGCAGTGTTGACAGGTGGCGAGGTGCCGCAATGTTGATGGGTGGGGAGCTGCAACATTGTTTATAGGTGGGGAGGTGCAGTAGTGTTGATGAGTAGGGAGGTGCAGCAGTGTTGGTGGGTGGGGAGGTGCAGCAGTGTTAATGAGTGGGAAGGTGCAGTAGTGTTGACGGATGGGGAGCTTGTGCATTGTTGACGGGTGGGGAGGTGCAGCAGTGTTGACGGGTGGGGAGGTGCAGCAGTGTTTACGGGTGGTGAGATGTAGCAGTGTTTACAGGTGGGGAGGTGCACCAGTGTTGACGGGTGGGGCGGTGCAGCAGTGTTGATGGGTGGGGAGGTGCAGCAGTGTTGGTGGGTGGGGAGGTGCAGCAGTGTTAATGAGTGGGAAGGTGCAGTAGTGTTGATGAGTAGGGAGGTGCAGCAGTGTTGGTGGGTGGGGAGGTGCAGCAGTGTTAATGAGTGGGAAGGTGCAGTAGTGTTGACGGATGGGGAGCTTGTGCATTGTTGACAGGTGGGGAGGTGCAGCAGTGTTTACGCGTGGTGAGATGTAGCAGTGTTTACAGGTGGGGAGGTGCACCAGTGTTGACGGGTGGGGCAGTGCAGCAGTGTTGATGGGTGGGGGTTGCAGCAGGGGTGATGGGTGGGGAGGTGCAGCAGTGTTTATGGGTGAGGAGGTTCAGCAGTGTAGATGGGTGGGGAGGTGCAGCAGTGTTGACGGTAGGGAGGTGCAGCAGTGTTGACGGGTGGGGAGGTTCAGCAGTGTTGACGGTTTGGGCGGTGCAGCAGTGTTGAGGGGTGTGGAGGTGCAGCAGTATTGAGGTGTGGGGCGGTGCAGCAGTGTTGATGGGTGGGGCGGTGCAGCAGTGTTGATGGGTGGGGCGGTGTGCAGCAGTGTTGAGGGGTGGGGAGGTGTAGCAGTGTTGAGGTGTGGGGCTGTGCAGCAGTGTTTACGGGTGAGGAGGTGCAGAAGTGTTGATGGGTGCGGAGGTGCAGCAGTGTTGAGGTGTGGGGAAGTGCAGCAGTGTTGACGGGTGGGGCGGTGCAGCAGTGTTGACGGGTGGGGATGTTCAGCAGTGTTGACGGGTTGGGCGGTGCAGCAGTGTTCATGGGTGGGGATGTGCAGCAGTATTGAGGGGTGGGGAAGTGCAGCAGTGTTGACGGGTGGGGAGGTGCAGCAGTGTTTACGGGTGTGGAGTTGCAGCAGTGTTGACGGGTGGGGAGGTGCAGCAGTATTGATGGGTGAGTGTTGCAGCAGGGGTGATGGGTGGGGAGGTGCAGCAGTGTTCATGGGTGAGGAGGTTCAGCAGTGTAGATGGGTGGGGAGGTGCAGCAGTGTTGACGGTAGGGAGGTGCAGCAGTGTTTACGGGTGAGGAGGTGCAGCAGTGTTGACCGGTGGGGAGGTGCAGCAGTGTTGACAGGTGGGTAGGTGCAGCAGTGTTGACGGGTAGGTAGGTGCAGCAGTATTGATGGGTGGGGAGTTGCAGCTGTGTTGACGGGTGGGGAGGTGCAGCAATGTTGAGGGGTGGGGCACTGCAACAGTGTTGAGGGGTGGTGAGGTGCAGCAGTGTTGACAGGTGGGGCGGTGCAGCAGTGTTGACGGGTGGGGATGTTCAGCAGTGTTGACGGGTTGGGCGGTGCAGCAGTGTTCATGGGTGGGGATGTGCAGCAGTATTGAGGGGTGGGGAAGTGCAGCAGTGTTGACGGGTGGGGAGGTGCAGCAGTGTTTACGGGTGTGGAATTGCAGCAGTGTTGACGGGTGGGGAGGTGCAGCAGTTTTGATGGGTGGGGGTGGCAGCAGGGGTGATGGGTGGGGAGGTGCAGCAATGTTTATGGGTGAGGAGGTTCAGCAGTGTAGATGGGTGGGGAGGTGCAGCAGTGTTGACGGTAGGGAGGTGCAGCAGTGTTGACGGGTGGGGAGGTTTAGCAGTGTTGACGGTTTGGGCGGTGCAGCAGTGTTGAGGGGTGTGGAGGTGCAGCAGTGTTGAGGTGTGGGGCGGTGCAGCAGTGTTGATGGGTGGGGCGGTGCAGCAGTGTTGATGGGTGGGGCGGTGTGCAGCAGTGTTGAGGGGTGGGGAGGTGTAGCAGTGTTGAGGTGTGGGGCTGTGCAGCAGTGTTTACGGATGAGGAGGTGCAGCAGTGTTGATGGGTGCGGAGGTGCAGCAGTGTTGAGGTGTGGGGAGGTGCAGCAGTGTTGACGGGTGGGGCGGTGCAGCAGTGTTGACGGGTGGGGATGTTCAGCAGTGTTGACGGGTTGGGCGGTGCAGCAGTGTTTACGGGTGTGGAGTTGCAGCAGTGTTGACGGGTGGGGAGGTGCAGCAGTATTGATGGGTGGGTGTTGCAGCAGGGGTGATGGGTGGGGAGGTGCAGCAGTGTTTATGGGTGAGGAGGTTCAGCAGTGTAGATGGGTGGGGAGGTGCAGCAGTGTTGACGGTAGGGAGGTGCAGCAGTGTTGACGGGTGGGGAGGTTCAGCAGTGTTGACGGTTTGGGCGGTGCAACAGTGTTGAGGGATGTGGAGGTGCAGCAGTGTTGAGGTGTGGGGCGGTGCGGCAGTGTTGATGGGTGGGGCGGTGCATCAGTGTTGATGGGTGGGGCGGTGCAGCAGTGTTGAGGGGTGGGGAGGTGTAGCAGTGTTGAGGTGTGGGGCTGTGCAGCAGTGTTTAAGGGTGAGGAGGTGCAGCAGTGTTGATGGGTGCAGAGGTGCAGCAGTGTTGAGGTGTGGGGAGGTGCAGCAGTGTTGAGGGGTGGGGCAGTGCAGCAGTGTTGAGGGGTGGGGAGGTACAGCAGTGTTGATGGGTGGGGCAGTGCAGCAGTGTTTATGGGTGGGGAGGTGAAGCAGTGTTGACCGGTGGGGAGGTGCAGCAGTGTTGACGGATGGGGAGGTGCAGCAGTGTTGAGGTGCAGCAGTGTTGACGGGTGGGGAGGTGCAGCAGTATTGGCGGGTGGAGAGTTGCAGCAGTTTTGACGGGTGGGTAGGTGCAGCAGTGTTTACGGGTGAGGAGGAGCAGCAGTGTTGACGGGTGGGGAGGTGCAGCAGTGTTGACAGGTGTGGAGGTGCAGCAGTGTTGAGGTGTGGGGCGGTGCAGCAGTGTTGACAGATGGGGAGGTGCAGCAGTGTTGACAGGTGTTATGTTATGTTATGTTAAATGGGCTTATATAGCGCATGGCTGCCCCAGCAACGGGGCGTCCCAGCGATTGCAGGCAGCCAGACAGAAAGACAAGGGATAGGACACTGAAAGTGGCCTAAGTATTGATCCCCTGAGTGGAGGCAAACAGCCAGGTTTTGATATATTTCCGGAAGTGCCAGTGGTTTTGGATGGTGCGCTCCTCAATGGGGATAGAATTCCAAAGGGCCGGGGCGAGGGACCTAAAGGAACGACCACCCGCTCTGCTCTTGCGTACTCTGATGGTCCGGGCAAGGTGGAGATCAGCAGAGCGTGGGGTCCGAGTGGGAACGTAGGGGGTACAGAAGCCCTGTAATATTTGAGGGCCCTGGCCGTGTAGAATTTTGTGGGTGAGGCAGAGGGTCCTAAATTCGATTCTCTGTTTCACCGGCAGCCAATGAAGCCGGCGAAGGAGGTGAGAGACGTGGCAGTGTTTGGGGAGGGCAAAAAGGGTATGGGCCGCAGCGTTCTGGGCTCTCTGGAGTCTCTTGACAACTGACTTGTTGGCACCCAACAAGAGACCGTTACAGTAGTCTAGATGGGAGAGAACCAGGGACTGGACTATAACTTGGCGGATGGGTGGCTCAAAGAAGCCCAAGATAGGTTTAATACAGCGTAGACGACCAAAGCATGTGCCTGCAACCTTCTTAGCATGGGACTCGAAGGACAAAGACTTGTCCATTAAAACGCCCAAAATTCTTAACCTCTTTGGGAGTAGGGGGAAGACCCATCGAAGGGGGCCACCACTGATGGTCCCACTTCTAGCCAAAGTACCTCCGTTTTAGATGAGTTAAGCTGGAGGTAATTATCCGCCATCCAGTTAGAGATGGCCAAAATGTCTTCCTGAAATTTGGCCTGGTCGGGCATGGTATCCTTGGGAAAAGTAAAAATAAGTTGCGTGTCATCCGCGTAAGAGATCATTTTGATCTTTCGTTCCTTGGCCAGAAGGGCCAGTGGGCGGACGTACACGTTAAACAACGTGGGGCTATGGGCAGATCCCTGAGGGACGCCGCATTCCAGGGGGAACCTGCTGGATGAGTACGGTGGGGCGTGGATCTGGAAGGAACGGTCAGATAGAAAAGACACGAACCAAGCCAGGGCCCCGTCTTTGACCCCGATCTCCCCAAGACGCTTAAGCAGCATCTCGTGAGAGACCTTGTCAAACGCCGCACTCAAGTCCAGCAGGACCAGAGCAGAGGTGTTTCCCAGATCTTGTGCGGCCCTTAGTTGTTGTGAGACAGCCATAAGAGCTGACTCCATACTATGATTAGCCCGGGAGCCATTTTGGGAATCGTCCAGGATACTATTAGATACCAGGTGGTCAGTCAAGATGGCATTCACATGAGCTTCCATTATCTTGGCCAGATAAGGTAAGAGGAAAATTGGTCTGAAGGTGTGGAGGTGCAGCAGTGTTGAGGTGTGGGGCGGTGCAGCAGAGTTGACGGATGGGGCAGTGCAGCAGTGTTGATGGGTGGGGAGGTGCAGCAGTGTTGACTGGTGGGCCGGTGCAGCAGTGTTGATGGGTGGGGAGTTGCAGGAGTGTTGACGGGTGGGGAGTTGCAGCAGTGTTGAGGTGTGGGCCAGTGAAGCAGTGTTGACGGGTGGGGAGGTTCAGCAGTGTTGACGGGTGGGGAGGTTCAGCAGTGTTGACGGGTGGGGAGGTGCAGCAGTGTTGACTGGTGGGGCGGTGCAGCAGTGTTGATGGGTGGGGAGTTGCAGCAGTGTTGACGGGTAGGGAGGTGCAGCAGTGTTTACGGGTGGGGAGGTTCAGTAGTGTTGATGGGTGGGGAGGTGCAGCAGTGTTGACAAGTGGGGAGGTGCAGCAGTGTTGACGGGTGGGTAGGTGCAGCAGTATTGACGGGTGGGGAGTTTCAGCAGTGTTGACGGGTGAGGAGGTGCAGCAGTGTTGACGGGTGATGAGGTGCAGCAGTGTTCACGGGTGTTATGTTATGTTAATTTTTTATTTATACAGCGCTCGTACGCCCGCAGGCTTCATGGCGCTATCGAACTTTTGAACACAACACAGCTTTGGGTACTTGAGCAGGAGTAAATCATGTCTAGGTTTAATTACAATAGGCTTGTCTAAAAAGCAAAGTTTTAAATGCCTGTCTAAAAGCGAGGAGATCCCCACTTTGTTTTAGGGTCAGTGGCAGAGAGTTCCATAAGGAAGAGGCAAGAAAGTGGAAGCTACTACCGCCCTGACGCTTCTTCCTATATGCTGGGATCATCAATAGCTCTTGTTGGGCTGATCGAAGATTTCGTGAAGGAATGTATTTACAAACTAAATTCCTAATAAATTTCGGATCTTTGCCCTGCAAAGCTTTAAAAATGATACAGCCAGCTTTAAAACTAACTCTCTGAGCCACTGGTAGCCAGTGAAGTTTTTCCAATCCTGATCTAATGGATTGCCATTTGGGTTGTTTAAAAATAAGCCTGGCTGCCTGATTTTGGAAATATTGTAGTCTCTTCAACTGACCTACTGGGAGGCCGAGATACAGGCTGTTGTAGAAATCAATCCGCGATAGTATTAAGGCAGCAATTGCCTGAATCAAGGCAGAGTGAGTTAAAAACTGGGATATTTTCTTTATCTTTCTCAATTGAAAGAAACAGGTTGAGACTACCGTCCCTATGTGGCTTTTTAATGAGAGATCCTCACTAAGAGTCACCCCTAAGCTCTTGACTGTGTGGGACTTAGTGGGTGGAGTACCCATGTTAGGTGGCCAGAAATGGGGACCCCAACTAATTTCACTCTTCCCGGGCAAGATTAATTCTGTCTTGCCCGGGTTGAGTTTGAGGTAATTTAGATTCATCCATCTCTGGATGTGAGACATGGTGCCCTGAAAGTCTACCACAGCATCGGGGGAGTCTAATACAAAGACCAATTGCAGATCATCTGCGTAATTAAAAATTGTGACTTTCCGATTTTTCAGGCAGTGCAGTAGAGGACGTAAATATAAATTAAAAAGGAGTGGGGAAAGGGATGATCCCTGAGGGACACCACAGGTGGAAACAATTTTTGGTGCTGTAAATGACCCCAATCTGACTGACTGAGTACGTTCAGAAATGAAAGAGGTGCAGCAGTGTTGAGGTGTGGGGCGGTGCAGCAGTGTTGACGGTGGGGAGGTGCAGCAGTGTTGACGGGTGGGGAGGTTCAGCAGTGTTGACGGATGGGGCGGAGCAGCTGTGTTGACGGGTGGGGAGGTACAGCAGTGTTGACGGATGGGGCGGAGCAGCAGTGTTGATGGGTGGGGAGGTACAGCAGTGTTGAGGGGTGAGGAGGTGCAGCAGTGTTGAGGTGTGGGGCGGTGAAGCAGCTTTGACGGGTGGGGCGGTGCAGCAGTGTTGACGGGTGGGGAGGTGCAGCATTGTTGAGGTGTGAAGCAGTGTTGACGGGTGGGGAGGTGCAGCAGTGTTGACGGGTGGGGAGGTGCAGCAGTGTTGATGAGTGGGGAGGTGCAGCAGTGTTGACGGGTGGGGAGGTACAGCAGTGTTGAGGTATGGGGCGGTGCAGCAGTGTTGACGGGTGGGGTGGTGCAGCAGTGTTGACAGGTGTGGACGTTCAGCAGTGTTGAGGTCTGGCGCGGTGCAGCAGTGTTGAGTGGTGGGGCGGTGCAGCATTGTTGACGGGTAGGGAGGTTCAGCAGTGTTGACGGGTCGGGAGGTTCAGCAGTGTTGACAGGTGGCGAGGTGCCGCAATGTTGATGGGTGGGGAGCTGCAACATTGTTTATAGGTGGGGAGGTGCAGTAGTGTTGATGAGTAGGGAGGTGCAGCAGTGTTGGTGGGTGGGGAGGTGCAGCAGTGTTAATGAGTGGGAAGGTGCAGTAGTGTTGACGGATGGGGAGCTTGTGCATTGTTGACGGGTGGGGAGGTGCAGCAGTGTTGACGGGTGGGGAGGTGCAGCAGTGTTTACGGGTGGTGAGATGTAGCAGTGTTTACAGGTGGGGAGGTGCACCAGTGTTGACGGGTGGGGCGGTGCAGCAGTGTTGATGGGTGGGGAGGTGCAGCAGTGTTGGTGGGTGGGGAGGTGCAGCAGTGTTAATGAGTGGGAAGGTGCAGTAGTGTTGATGAGTAGGGAGGTGCAGCAGTGTTGGTGGGTGGGGAGGTGCAGCAGTGTTAATGAGTGGGAAGGTGCAGTAGTGTTGATGGATGGGGAGCTTGTGCATTGTTGACAGGTGGGGAGGTGCAGCAGTGTTTACGGGTGGTGAGATGTAGCAGTGTTTACAGGTGGGGAGGTGCACCAGTGTTGACGGGTGGGGCAGTGCAGCAGTGTTGATGGGTGGGGAGGTGCAGCAGTGTTGAGGTGTGGGGCGATGCAGCAGTGTTGCCGGGTGGGGAGGTTCAGCATTGTTGACGGGTGGGGAGGTGCAGCAGTGTTGACGGGTGGGAAGGTTCAGCAGTGTTGACGGGTGGCGAAGTGCCGCAATGTTGATGGGTGGGGAGCTGCAGCATTGTTTATGGGTGGGGAGGTGCAGTAGTGTTGATGAGTAGGGAGGCGCATCAGTGTTGGTGGGTGGGGAGGTGCAGCAGTGTTAATGAGTGGGAAGGTGCAGTAGTGTTGACGGATGGGGAGCTTGTGCATTGTTGACGGGTGGGGAGGTGCAGCAGTGTTGACGGGTGGGGAGGTGCAGCAGTGTTTACGGGTGGTGAGGTGTAGCAGTGTTTACAGGTGGGGAGGTGCACCAGTGTTGACAGGTGGGGCAGTGCAGCAGTGTTGATGGGTGGGGAGGTGCAGCAGTGTTGAGGGGTGGGGAGGTTCACCAGTGTTGACGGATGGGCGGAGCAGCAGTGTCGACGGGTGGGGAGGTACAGCAGTGTTGACGGATGGGGCGGAGCAGCAGTGTTGATGGGTGGGGAGGTACAGCAGTGTTGAGGGGTGAGGAGGTGCAGCAGTGTTGACGTGTGGGGCGGTGAAGCAGCTTTGACGGGTGGGGCGGTGCAGCAATTTTGACGGGTGGGGAGGTGCAGCAGTGTTGAGGTGTGGGGCAGTGAAGCAGTGTTGATGGGTGGGGAGGTGCAGCAGTGTTGACGGGTGGGGAGGTGCAGCAGTGTTGACGGGTGGAGAGGTACAGCAGTGTTGAAGTATGGGGCTCTGCAGCAGTGTTGACGGGTGGGGAGGTGCAGCATTGTTGAGGTGTGAATCAGTGTTGACGGGTGGGGAGGTGCAGCAGTGTTGACGGGTGGGGAGGTGCAGCAGTGTTGATGAGTGGGGAGGTGCAGCAGTGTTGACGGGTGGGGAGGTGCAGCAGTGTTTACGGGTGGTGAGGTGTAGCAGTGTTTACAGGTGGGGAGGTGCACCAGTGTTGACAGGTGGGGCAGTGCAGCAGTGTTGATGGGTGGGGAGGTGCAGCAGTGTTGAGGGGTGGGGAGGTTCACCAGTGTTGACGGATGGGGCGGAGCAGCAGTGTTGATGGGTGGGGAGGTACAGCAGTGTTGAGGGGTGAGGAGGTGCAGCAGTGTTGAGGTGTGGGGCGGTGAAGCAGCTTTGACGGGTGGGGCGGTGCAGCAATTTTGACGGGTGGGGAGGTGCAGCAGTGTTGAGGTGTGGGGCAGTGAAGCAGTGTTGATGGGTGGGGAGGTGCAGCAGTGTTGACGGGTGGGGAGGTGCAGCAGTGTTGACGGGTGGAGAGGTACAGCAGTGTTGAAGTATGGGGCTCTGCAGCAGTGTTGACGGATGGGGAGGTGCAGCATTGTTGAGGTGTGAATCAGTGTTGACGGGTGGGGAGGTGCAGCAGTGTGGACGGGTGGGGAGGTGCAGCAGTGTTGATGAGTGGGGAGGTGCAGCAGTGTTGACGGGTGGGGAGGTACAGCAGTGTTGAGGTATGGGGCGGTGCAGCAGTGTTGACGGGTGGGGTGGTGCAGCAGTGTTGACAGGTGTGGAGGTTCAGCAGTGTTGAGGTCTGGGGCGGTGCAGCAGTGTTGAGTGGTGGGGCGGTGCAGCATTGTTGACGGGTAGGGAGGTTCAGCAGTGTTGACGGGTGGGGAGGTTCAGCAGTGTTGACGGGTGGTGAGGTGCCGCAATGTTGATGGGTGGGGAGCTGCAACATTGTTTATAGGTGGGGAGGTGCAGTAGTGTTGATGAGTAGGGAGGTGCAGCAGTGTTGGTGGGTGGGGAGGTGCAGCAGTGTTAATGAGTGGGAAGGTGCAGTAGTGTTGACGGATGGGGAGCTTGTGCATTGTTGACGGGTGGGGAGGTGCAGCAGTGTTGACGGGTGGGGAGGTGCAGCAGTGTTTATGGGTGGTGAGATGTAGCAGTGTTTACAGGTGGGGAGGTGCACCAGTGTTGACGGGTGGGGCGGTGCAGCAGTGTTGATGGGTGGGGAGGTGCAGCAGTGTTGGTGGGTGGGGAGGTGCAGCAGTGTTAATGAGTGGGAAGGTGCAGTAGTGTTGATGAGTAGGGAGGTGCAGCAGTGTTGGTGGGTGGGGAGGTGCAGCAGTGTTAATGAGTGGGAAGGTGCAGTAGTGTTGACGGATGGGGAGCTTGTGCATTGTTGACAGGTGGGGAGGTGCAGCAGTGTTTACGGGTGGTGAGATGTAGCAGTGTTTAATGGTGGGGAGGTGCACCAGTGTTGACGGGTGGGGCAGTGCATCAGTGTTGATGGGTGGGGAGGTGCAGCAGTGTTGAGGTGTGGGGCGATGCAACAGTGTTGCCGCGTGGGGAGGTTCAGCATTGTTGACGGGTGGGGAGGTGCAGCAGTGTTGACGGGTGGGAAGGTTCAGCAGTGTTGACGGGTGGCGAGGTGCCGCAATGTTGATGGGTGGGGAGCTGCAGCATTGTTTATGGGTGGGGAGGTGCAGTAGTGTTGATGAGTAGGGAGGCACAGCAGTGTTGGTGGGTGGGGAGGTGCAGCAGTGTTAATGAGTGGGAAGGTGCAGTAGTGTTGACGGATGGGGAGTGTAGGAAGGGGGAGTCTCTGGTTGGCGCAGTGCAACACTGGCGACAAGCAGGGCCTCTCTCTTCCTCGTCAGGGCTGAGGGTTACCTTCAAGACAACCTCTGCTTACCCTCTAGGTAGTGTGGCTTAAGCAGTCGTAGGCTAATCTCTGGGGCATGTAGGGTTAAACATTTGCAATATCACACCATCACAACCAACCCACCACACAATGACACCAAACTGTATTTGTAAAAATATATGTTCTTTATATAAATCTCAAGCAGGCTTGTAAATACAGTCTTGGTTACTTCAAATGCAGGTTCCAGTTACTCTTTATGAAAAAGGCACAGTTCTTGAATAAATGCGGTCTTTTGGGCCTTCTGCCCAGCTTTAGAAAGGTTCCAGTGTCTTGTAGCGCTTCAAGGCGCTTCCCGCTGTCTCCTCTCTCGAAATGAGTCACCCTTCGGGGCTCGACTCGGGGAGAGGGGGCCGCGGGCCTCGGAGAGCGTCAGGCGGGGCCTCGGGGGCCAAGAGCAGAGCGCGCCTCTGACTCTGGGGCGGCTCGCGCTGCTACGCAAACAGCAGCGGTGAGGCTCCCGGGGTGCCTGAGGTCAGACCGCGCGGTGCGAGCTCAGATTGCAGGACGCTCGCGCCGCGGAGGGGCAAAGACAGTACCTTTCACTTCTTGTGGTGATCCTCGGAGAGGGCGGCTGAAGGGGGAGCTGTCCCACGTCGCGTTGCTTCCTTGACGGGCGGTGCGAGCTGCGGCTCGAGGCAGCAGGTCACGGGTCACCCAGGGCGGCGGTGGTCGATGGGGGCTCCGGTCCTTTTACTCAGTCTTCTCGTCCGTCCTGACGGCGGCGGCTGGGTGTGGCGCAGTGGCAGTACGGTCCCCAAGTGCGGGACGTACCCAGCCAAAGTGCCGATCGCGGTGATGTCCCGTCAGCGGGGCAGCCGGCCAGACGCTGATTAGCGAGGGAGATGACAAGGCGGCAGTCCGTCTTTGCGGGGGAATCCACGGCGCTTGTGCCCAGTAGACTCCGGTGCTTGGACCGGACGGGTCCTCCGTTACTTTGCTCTCGTGGGGTCAGGTGCAGATGCCGTCACGGTGTTCAGGCCAGCGGCGGCTGGGCTTCACGTTGCTATGGCGATCTGCTCACCCACGGTCACGGTGTGCAGGGGGGCTTGATGCTCTTGTCTTCCTCAGACAGCGCTGCAGCGATAAGCAGCACACACAGCAGATGCTTTGGTCAGGGGTTAGCGCTCACTGTTCCTGGAGCGCTGGTCAGGGGGCAAGTTCAGCAGCAAGCCCTTGGAGATCTTTTAGCAGAGTTTGGCACAAAGTTCAAAATAAAGTAAAAGTCTCTTGTAGTCTTTTTCTCTTCCTCTCCTTTGGCAGCAAGGCACCAGACACAGGCCAGAGTCAGCACTCCTCCTTGTAGTCCTTCCAGGTCCTTCTCTTCGGGCAGAGTTTCTCTTGTAGCACAAACAGGATCTAATTTACAAGGAGCAGGGCTCCTACTTTTATACCCAGTTTCTTTTGTTCTAGCAAGCCAGGGGGGCCTCTGCATAACTGCTCCAGTCTCTGAGTACTTGTTGTGGGTACTTATGACTTCTGCATTCAGTGTGAGGGCAGGCACATCAGCCGCTCCCCAGGGGGGCGGAGCCGGCATTGAGAGGGCAGGAGTGGCCTGAGCACTTTGTTTACAAGCTTCGGTCCTTCCTGGGCCAGGTGCAGGCTGAGTCATCAGTCGCTCCCCAGGAGGGCGGAGCCAGCATTGTGGTGGCAGGGGCACAGCCTGATGCATCGTTCAGGGGAAACTCCCACCACCCATTAAGGGGTCCTCCTGCTAATCACTACCTGTCAACTCCCAGCCCTGTCACTCACACACACCAGACAGTCAGATCCACATCCAAGCAGAGGCGGGCTGAAATGGTTAGGCAAGCAAATGCTAACTTTCTAAAAGTAGCATTTGCAAACACAGGATATTAAAATAAACTTTACTAAAAGAAGTATTTTATTATTCTGAGTTCAGGCATACTAAACATGAATTTCTACCATGTTCCCTGAGCCTGCTGGGATTATAGAGTGTAATAATTCCAGCAGCTCATCTGGCCTAGAAGGGAACAGGTAGCCTTACAATAGTGAAAAACGAATTTGGTAGTAATTCACTATTAGAACATGCCACACACATCAGGGCATGTTCTACCTTACACTACAATGCACCCTGCCCTCAGGCCTACTATAGGGGTGACTAATATGAAGTTAAGGGAAGGTTCAGGGGCTGGCAAGTGTGTGCACTTGCCCAGCCAGGGTGACAGTACCAGACTGCACGCAGGTTCTGCAATGGCAGACCCTAGACACATTTTAAGGCTGCTTCTGTGGGTGGCGCAACCAGCGCTGCAGGCCCACTAGCAGTGTTGGCATTCACAAGCCCTGGCACTCCTGGTGCACTTTACTAGGGACTAACAGTAAATCCAATGAACCAATCATGGACATCAATCATATGTACACTTTACAGTAGGGAGCACTTGCACTGCGGCACGGGTTGGCCGTGGCGCAGCGCCCTGAGTAGCAGACACCATCAAAACATTGGAGGCACAACAGCAAAAAGTGGAAGGGAAACTCACGCCAAGGTGCCAGGTCTAACACGTGTCCCCTCCAGCTGAAATGTGGGGAGAACTACCCCTCCCCAGGGAGTTCCTCATCACTAAGGCGGAAAAATCTGGACAGACCATCAGCGTTGGCGTGATCTGTGCCAGGGCGGTGTTCCACCGTGAAGTCCATACCCTGTAGGGAGATGGACCACCTCAACAGTTTTGGGTTCTCACCCCTCATTTGCATCAACCATCTGAGGGGCCTGTGGTCCGTCTGAACCCGGAAGTGAGACCCAAACAAGTAGGGTCTTAGCTTCTTCAGCGCCCAGACCACAGCAAATGCTTCTCGCTCTATTGCACTCCACCTACTTTCCCGTGGAAGTAACCTCCTACTGATGAAGGCTACGGGTTGGTCCCAGCCCTCCTCAGTCATCTGTGAGAGAACAGCCCCTACACCATGCTCTGAAGCGTCTGTTTGCACTATGAATTCCTTGGAGAAATCAGGAGCCAGGAGCACGGGCGCCGTGCACATGGCAGTCTTCAGGGTGTCAAAAGCCTTCTGACAGGTGTCAGTCCAAATCACATTCCTGGGCTGCTTCTTAGAAGTCAGTTCTGTCAAGGGGGTCACAATAGTGCCATAGCCCTTGACAAACCTCCTGTAATACCCAGTGAGCCCCAGGAAGGCTCTCACGGCAGTCTGGGTCTTGGGGGGTTCCCAAGCCAGGATGGTCTCAATTTTGGGTTGCAAGGGTGCCACCTTGCCACTCCCCACTTGGTGTCCCAAGTACACCACGGAACCCTGCCCAATCTGGCACTTGCTTGCCTTGATTGTGAGGCCTGCCTTGCGCAGCGCCATCAACACTTCCCAGAGGTGCCGCAGGTGTTCTGGCCAGGTGCCACTGAACACTGCGATGTCATCCAGGTAGGCGGCACTGAACTCATCCAGCCCGACCAACACCTGGTTGACCAACCTCTGAAAGGTGGCAGGGGCATTCTTCATCCCAAATGGCATAACCCGGAACTGGAAATGCCCATCTGGTGTGGAGAATGCTGACCTCTCCTTTGCCCCATCGGTCAAGGCGATCTGCCAGTACCCAGACGTTAAATCAAACGTGCTGAGGTACCGGGCAGCCCCTAGCCGATCAATGAGCTCATCAGCTCTGGGGATAGGGTGCGCGTCAGTCTTGGTGACTGAATTGAGTCCTCTGTAGTCCACACAGAACCGGAGTTCAGGTGTGGCTCCCGGCGCAGCAGCCTTTGGGACCAAGACCACGGGGCTGGACCAAGGACTGCTGGAAGACTCAACCACCCTAAGAGCAAGCATCTTGGAGACCTCCTCCTTGATGCAGGCCCGTACCCTGTCAGTTACCCTGTAAGCCTTGTGCTTCACAGGTAAGCTGTCCCCGGTGTCCACATCATGGACGCACCAATCTGTGACACTAGGAACCAGGGAGAACAGGTCTGGAAACTGCCCCAGCAACTGGCGGCAGTCTTCCTGTTGCTCAGGGGTCAGGGTGGGTGAGAGGTTAACTCCATCCACTGACCCATCTTTCTCACAGGCCACTAAGAGGTCAGGAAGAGGCTCAGACTCCTCTTCCATTCCATCATCAGTGGCCAATAGCATGCCCACTTCGGACCTTTTCAAGTGGGGCTTGAGGCGGTTGACATGTAAGACCCTTAAAGGATTCCTGGGCGTCTTCATGTCCACCAAGTATGTCACTGAGCTCTTGCGCTCCACAACCTCAAATGGGCCTGTCCACTTATCCTGAAGTGCACAGGGTTCCACTGGGGCCAAGACATACACCTCCTGTCCAGGCTGAAGCTCTACCAGAGTGGCATTCTGGTCGTACCACCGCTTCATCTCCTCCTGGCTTGCTTCCAGATTTGCCTCAGCAAGTTGTCTGAAGCGCCTGGTTTGGTTTCTGAAGGCCAGCATGTAGCTATATACATTCTGGGGAGGTTTCCTGGGAGATTGCTCCCAGCCTTCCTTTACCAAACTCAGTGGTCCTCTCACGGGGTGGCCATACAGCAGCTCAAAGGGGCTGAACCCTAGAGACTTCTGTGGCACCTCGCGGTATGCAAAGAGCAGGCATGGTAAGAGGACGTCCCACTTACGCCTCATTGGACCTTCCAGGCCCATGATCATGCCCTTCAGGGTTCGGTTGAATCTTTCAACCAACCCATTTCCTTGTGGATGGTAAGGTGTGGTGAACTTGTAGGTTACACCACACTCTTGCCAAAGGGACTTCATATACTTGGATATAAAGTTGGTCCCCCTGTCGCTCACCACCTCTAGAGGGAACCCCACTCTGGAGAAAATTCCCATTAGTGCACGCCCCACCACGGGGGCCGTCACTGTCCTCAGAGGGATGGCTTCAGGGTACCGGGTGGCATGATCCACCAAGACCAGGATGAACCTGTTGCCCATGGCTGTCTTGGGGTCCAGAGGCCCAACAATATCAATACCCACTCGTTGGAATGGCGTACTGACCACAGGGAAGGGTTGGAGGGGAGCCTTGTTCTTCCCTCCGCTCTTCCCACTTGCCTGGCAAGTTGGACAGGTCCTACAATGAGCATCTGAGCTCTTGTGCATTTGGGGCCAGTAGAAGTGGGTGACAAGCCTGTCATAGGTCTTGTCCATCCCCAAATGTCCTGCTAAAGGCACATCATGAGCCAGTCCCAGTAGGAAGGCTCTGAACTTCTGGGGTACCACCAGCACACGGGCTGACCCAGGTTCAGCAGCCTTAGGCTCTGAGTACAGGAGGTCATTCTCCCAGTACACATAATGTGTTTTGGCCTGAACACCATTGGCCTGGTCTGCAGCCTGCTGCCGCATACCCACGAGAGAAGGGCATTCTTTCTGCTCCCTGCAGAATTCCTCCCTGGAGGGGCCTCCTTCTTGCTGCCAATGGGTCAGCTCAGGCAGGTCCCCCAGTTCGGCAATCTGTTCCCCAGTAGGCTCCAGGGCATCCCCCTCAAGGTCTGCTTCCTCCTGGACCGTGGGAACTTCAGGGGCCGGTTTCCCGCGCGCCCTGCGCCTTCTCCCTAAGGCCGGTTCCTGGGCCTCTCCGTCAGGCCCCAGGACCTCTTGATCACCCCTACTGGCTGCCATTGACCGGGTGGTCACGCACGCCCAGTCAGGTAGACCCACCATCTTCAGGTGAGTCGTTTTCTCCACCTTTTCCCAAGGGGAGTCCTCCAAGTCATTCCCTAGCAAACAGTCAACAGGCATGGCTTTCCTCACACAGACCTGCAGAGTACCAGAGACCCCCCCCCACTCGAAGGGAACTTGAGCCATCGGACACTGACTCTCTGAATTGTCAGCGTTGACAACCCTACAGTAGGCATGGGGTACAACCTGCTCCTGAGACACCAGGTGATGCCTCACTGCAGTCACACTGGCTCCTGTGTCTCTCAGAGCCTCAGCTTTCTTACCATTGATGGTAACCACCTGCCCATATTTTTTAGTGTTAGAGGGCAGGTAGCTTGCAGGGACCATCTCACTGTCTCCTAGTGAGACTAGGGTCATCTGAACAGGATCTCCACCCCCCGGGACCATCACTTCTTCTCCTAAGTGAACACTGGTCACTTGTCGGGGCGGAGCACCAGTGGGTGCTGGTTTTCCAAACAGGCGACACTTGGGGTCACTGGCTATGTGCCCCGGGTCACCACATTTGTAACAATTGAAGGGCCCCTTTGGAACAGGTCGACCTGTCGGGGCCCCATTCTGCTTAGGGGGTGGGGGAGGCTGAGAACCTTTCTGCTGGTCCCCTTGGGGATTACTTTGGGGGCCTTTTTGGAACCCTTTCTGTTTTCCCTTGTCCCCCCCACTCTTCTGCTGGGGACCCTGCCCACCCTTGGCGGAGTCTCCCACTGGACCCTTGTGGACCCTGGTGCTGAGCCAGCGGTCCGCCTCCTCAGCAAGTTTCCTCGGGTTGGACAACTTGCTATCAATCAGGTGCTGGCGTAACTCAGGAAAACATTGATCAGACAAGTGCTCCCATGCAATTAAATCAAAGAGACCTTGAAAATCATTCACTTTGTTACCCTTCACCCAACCATCCAGTGCTCTGCAAAAAAAAGTCACAAACTCCACATACGTATTCCCAGGCCGCTTATTACACCCCCTAAACTTCTGCCTATACATTTCAGGGGTAAGCCCATACCTGGTCATTAAAGCTTCTTTCATATGGGGATAGGATCTCTGGTCTTCAGTGGGCAAATCTAGCAGGGTGTCCCTTCCTTCGCTAAGGAACCTTCCCCATAACCCCGCTCCCCAATCCTTCTCAGGGACCCGGTGGGAAAGCATGGCTACCTCATATGCCCTAAACCACTGTCCTATGTCATCCCCCTTAAAGAACTCTTTAACTACATCTTTGGGGATGTGCACTCTTGACTCTACCTGCACCGGCGTTGTGCTGCCACCAGAGGGAGGACGATCCAAGGCTTTCTCCTTTAGACTCATCTCCCTCATTTTCACATCAAACTCAAACTGGAGTTTTCTTTCTTCCAGAGCCATTTTTTTGCTTTCAAGCTCCATTTGGCCCTTCAAATTCAATTCTGCCATCTTGATCTCATGATCCCTGGTTGCCTGTCTGTCTGCCAGCTCCTCTGGCGACAGGCCTCTGCCAAAGCTGTGGACGCTGTCTGGTCGCTCAGGTATCACAGGATCCACAGGCGCATCCCTTGATTCACTCCAGGCTTTCAGGGCCCTGTAGAAATCATCCTTGTTCCTGCACCCTGCATGGGGAACCTTGAACTTCTTTATAAAGCTCCACAGTTCTTTCCTCTTGTAGTCATCCAACTTTGATGGGTCCCATTCTACCTCCAACACCTCAGAGGTCAGGGATTCCGCCCCATCAACGCTGTCTGTGCCAGGCATGCTTGCAACACTAGGGATCTTCTTCTTTTAGCAAAATTAAAAAATCAAAAAGTCTGTGGCTAAGTTACTGGACTGTAATCACTATGCAATGGTCAGTAGCTAAGGTAAAACACTGCAAATGTAAATTCGCGAATCCTCACCGCTGCGTCCAATGTAGGAAGGGGGAGTCTCTGGTTGGCGCAGTGCAACACTGGCGACAAGCAGGGCCTCTCTCTTCCTCGTCAGGGCTGAGGGTTACCTTCAAGACAACCTCTGCTTACCCTCTAGGTAGTGTGGCTTAAGCAGTCGTAGGCTAATCTCTGGGGCATGTAGGGTTAAACATTTGCAATATCACACCATCACAACCAACCCACCACACAATGACACCAAACTGTATTTGTAAAAATATATGTTCTTTATATAAATCTCAAGCAGGCTTGTAAATACAGTCTTGGTTACTTCAAATGCAGGTTCCAGTTACTCTTTATGAAAAAGGCACAGTTCTTGAATAAATGCGGTCTTTTGGGCCTTCTGCCCAGCTTTAGAAAGGTTCCAGTGTCTTGTAGCGCTTCAAGGCGCTTCCCGCTGTCTCCTCTCTCGAAATGAGTCACCCTTCGGGGCTCGACTCGGGGAGAGGGGGCCGCGGGCCTCGGAGAGCGTCAGGCGGGGCCTCGGGGGCCAAGAGCAGAGCGCGCCTCTGACTCTGGGGCGGCTCGCGCTGCTACGCAAACAGCAGCGGTGAGGCTCCCGGGGTGCCTGAGGTCAGACCGCGCGGTGCGAGCTCAGATTGCAGGACGCTCGCGCCGCGGAGGGGCAAAGACAGTACCTTTCACTTCTTGTGGTGATCCTCGGAGAGGGCGGCTGAAGGGGGAGCTGTCCCACGTCGCGTTGCTTCCTTGACGGGCGGTGCGAGCTGCGGCTCGAGGCAGCAGGTCACGGGTCACCCAGGGTGGCGGTGGTCGATGGGGGCTCCGGTCCTTTTACTCAGTCTTCTCGTCCGTCCTGACGGCGGCGGCTGGGTGTGGCGCAGTGGCAGTACGGTCCCCAAGTGCGGGACGTACCCAGCCAAAGTGCCGATCGCGGTGATGTCCCGTCAGCGGGGCAGCCGGCCAGACGCTGATTAGCGAGGGAGATGACAAGGCGGCAGTCCGTCTTTGCGGGGGAATCCACGGCGCTTGTGCCCAGTAGACTCCGGTGCTTGGACCGGACGGGTCCTCCGTTACTTTGCTCTCGTGGGGTCAGGTGCAGATGCCGTCACGGTGTTCAGGCCAGCGGCGGCTGGGCTTCACGTTGCTATGGCGATCTGCTCACCCACGGTCACGGTGTGCAGGGGGGCTTGATGCTCTTGTCTTCCTCAGACAGCGCTGCAGCGATAAGCAGCACACACAGCAGATGCTTTGGTCAGGGGTTAGCGCTCACTGTTCCTGGAGCGCTGGTCAGGGGGCAAGTTCAGCAGCAAGCCCTTGGAGATCTTTTAGCAGAGTTTGGCACAAAGTTCAAAATAAAGTAAAAGTCTCTTGTAGTCTTTTTCTCTTCCTCTCCTTTGGCAGCAAGGCACCAGACACAGGCCAGAGTCAGCACTCCTCCTTGTAGTCCTTCCAGGTCCTTCTCTTCGGGCAGAGTTTCTCTTGTAGCACAAACAGGATCTAATTTACAAGGAGCAGGGCTCCTACTTTTATACCCAGTTTCTTTTGTTCTAGCAAGCCAGGGGGGCCTCTGCATAACTGCTCCAGTCTCTGAGTACTTGTTGTGGGTACTTATGACTTCTGCATTCAGTGTGAGGGCAGGCACATCAGCCGCTCCCCAGGGGGGCGGAGCCGGCATTGAGAGGGCAGGAGTGGCCTGAGCACTTTGTTTACAAGCTTCGGTCCTTCCTGGGCCAGGTGCAGGCTGAGTCATCAGTCGCTCCCCAGGAGGGCGGAGCCAGCATTGTGGTGGCAGGGGCACAGCCTGATGCATCGTTCAGGGGAAACTCCCACCACCCATTAAGGGGTCCTCCTGCTAATCACTACCTGTCAACTCCCAGCCCTGTCACTCACACACACCAGACAGTCAGATCCACATCCAAGCAGAGGCGGGCTGAAATGGTTAGGCAAGCAAATGCTAACTTTCTAAAAGTAGCATTTGCAAACACAGGATATTAAAATAAACTTTACTAAAAGAAGTATTTTATTATTCTGAGTTCAGGCATACTAAACATGAATTTCTACCATGTTCCCTGAGCCTGCTGGGATTATAGAGTGTAATAATTCCAGCAGCTCATCTGGCCTAGAAGGGAACAGGTAGCCTTACAATAGTGAAAAACGAATTTGGTAGTAATTCACTATTAGAACATGCCACACACATCAGGGCATGTTCTACCTTACACTACAATGCACCCTGCCCTCAGGCCTACTATAGGGGTGACTAATATGAAGTTAAGGGAAGGTTCAGGGGCTGGCAAGTGTGTGCACTTGCCCAGCCAGGGTGACAGTACCAGACTGCACGCAGGTTCTGCAATGGCAGACCCTAGACACATTTTAAGGCTGCTTCTGTGGGTGGCGCAACCAGCGCTGCAGGCCCACTAGCAGTGTTGGCATTCACAAGCCCTGGCACTCCTGGTGCACTTTACTAGGGACTAACAGTAAATCCAATGAACCAATCATGGACATCAATCATATGTACACTTTACAGTAGGGAGCACTTGCACTGCGGCACGGGTTGGCCGTGGCGCAGCGCCCTGAGTAGCAGACACCATCAAAACATTGGAGGCACAACAGCAAAAAGTGGAAGGGAAACTCACGCCAAGGTGCCAGGTCTAACACGGAGCTTGTGCATTGTTGACGGGTGGGGAGGTGCAGCAGTGTTGACGGGTGGGGAGGTGCAGCAGTGTTTACGGGTGGTGAGGTGTAGCAGTGTTTACAGGTGGGGAGGTGCACCAGTGTTGACGGGTGGGGCGGTGCAGCAGTGTTGATGGGTGGGGAGGTGCAGCAGTGTTGAGGGGTGGGGAGGTTCACCAGTGTTGACGGATGGGCGGAGCAGCAGTGTCGACGGGTGGGGAGGTACAGCAGTGTTGACGGATGGGGCGGAGCAGCAGTGTTGATGGGTGGGGAGGTACAGCAGTGTTGAGGGGTGAGGAGGTGCAGCAGTGTTGAGGTGTGGGGCGGTGAAGCAGCTTTGACGGGTGGGGCGGTGCAGCAATGTTGACGGGTGGGGAGGTGCAGCAGTGTTGAGGTGTGGGGCAGTGAAGCAGTGTTGACGGGTGGGGAGGTGCAGCAGTGTTGACGGGTGGGGAGGTGCAGCAGTGTTGATACGTGGGGAGGTGCAGCAGTGTTGACGGGTGGAGAGGTACAGCAGTGTTGAAGTATGGGGCTCTGCAGCAGTGTTGACGGTGGGGAGGTGCAGCAGTCTTGATGGGTGGGGAGGTACAGCAGTGTTGAGGTATGGGGCAGTGCAGCAGTGTTGACGGGTGGGGTGGTGCAGCAGTGTTGACAGGTGTGGAGGTTCAGCAGTGTTGAGGTCTGGGGCGGTGCAGCAGTGTTGAGTGGTGGGGCGGTGCAGCTTTGTTGACGGGTAGGGAGGTTCAGCAGTGTTGATGGGTGGGGAGGTTCAGCAGTGTTGACGGGTGGCGAGGTGCCGCAATGTTGATGGGTGGGGAGCTGCAGCATTGTTTATGGGTGGGGAGGTGCAGTAGTGTTGATGAGTAGGGAGGTGCAGCAGTGTTGGTGGGTGGGGAGGTGCAGCAGTGTTAATAAGTGGGAAGGTGCAGTAGTGTTGACGGATGGGGAGCTTGTGCATTGTTGACGGGTGGGGAGGTGCAGCAGTGTTGACGGGTGGGGAGGTGCAGCAGTGTTTACGGGTGGTGAGATGTAGCAGTGTTTACAGGTGGGGAGGTGCACCAGTGTTGACGGGTGGGGCGGTGCAGCAGTGTTGATGGGTGGGGAGGTGCAGCAGTGTTGAGGTGTGGGGCGGTGCAGCAGTGTTGCCGGGTGGGGAGGTTCAGCATTGTTGACGGGTGGGGAGGTGCAGCAGTGTTGACGGGTGGGAAGGTGCAGGAGTTGATGGGTGGGGAGGTGCAGCAGTGTGACGGGTGGGGAGGTGCCGCACTGTTGATGGGTGGGGAGTTGCAGCAGTGTTTATGGGTGGGGAGGTGCAGCAGTGTAGATCAGTAGGGAGGTGCAGCAGTGTTGGTGGGTGGGGAGGTGCAGCAGTGTTAATGAGTGGGGAGGTGCAGTAGTGTTGATGGGTAGGGAGCTTCTGCATTGTTGACGGGTGGGGAGGTGCAGCAGTGTTGACGGGTGGGGAGATGCAGCGATGTTGAGGGGTGGGGAGGTGCACCAGTTTTTACGGGTGGGGAGGTGCAGCAGTGTTGACGGGTGGGGAGGTGCAGCAGTGTTGACAGATGGGGAGGTGCCGCAGTGTTGATGGGTGGGGAGGTGCAGCAGGACAGGTGGGGAGGTGCAGCAGTGTTTAAGGATGGGGAGCTGCAGCAGTGTTGATGGGTGGGGAGCTGCAGAAGTGTTCATGGGTAGGGAGGTGCAGCAGTGTTGGTGGGTAGGGAGGTGCAGCAGTGTTGGTGGGTGGGGAGGTGCAGCAGTGTTGGTGGTTGGGGAGGTGCATCAGTGTTGGTGGGTGGGGAGGTGCAGTGGTGTTCGTGGGTGGGGAGGTGCAGCAGTGTTGGTGGGTGGGGAGGTGCAGCAGTGTTGGTGAGTGGGCAACCCACCAACACTGCAGCACACATGGAAGGAGGAAAACGCCTCCATTGATTGTTTTTGTGCAGGAAGGTGTCCCTTTCTGCACAAAAACTATAATTTGCACAACGCAGACACCCTTGCACCATGGTACAAGGGTGCCTGCATTGGTGCAAGGAAGTCAAAACAGCACCAGTAAAGTGGTAAAAGGACAGGAAAGCGCTGTATATCATAAATACGACACATTCCTGCCCTTTCCTTTTGATACAGGGCAGCGCAGCAATGTGACTTACTGTGCTGCCCTGCATCATAAACGTGTAAATAGGGCCCTAAGTGTCACAGGATTCCTGTGGGTGCCGGGGCACCTTCCCCTCCCACCTCCTCCCTCTCTTTCTGCCCTGATTTACATGCCTGTAAGATATGGCCTGAGGTCTGGTACCCAACAAATTTAGGGCTTTCTTTTCAAGTTTTTGATGTAGAGAAGGCATTAAATCACTTTGCTGCGCTGCCTTGCGTCAAAAGAAAAGGGCAGGAATGTGCTGTATCTATGACATACGGGTCATTCTTGTCCTCTTACACTGCTCTGGCGCACATATGGTTGCCTAGCGCCACACAGGCACCCCAATGCACCATGGCGTAAGGGTGTCCGCATTTAAATCAGGATGTTTTTGTGCAGGAAGGGACACCTTCCGTCTCAAAAACAACAGTTACGCCACCCCTGGGGAGGCGCAGGGTTTTGAGGCATTCCCAGATTTACACTATGGGCCTGATTTTGATGTCGGTCGGAAAAGCTCAGGCCGGCAATTTGGTTTGTCCGAATCCGTGTCCGATCCCGAGTTTCTGACCGACTCGGAAACACTTCCGACTGAGCGATTACGATGGTAAGTAACCGTTCGGTCCTTCTGACTCGGTTCCGACTGGCATTTGGAGGAATCGAGTCGGTCGGAGCAGACTCGTATGGCTCTATGGACTGTGTTCCCAACAGACAGATTGCGATGTCGGATTCGGACAGCCTTTCCAACTCGGTTTGTCGGACACGGATCGGCTGTCGGAATCTGACCTTGGGTTCTGTAGCAGGCCCCTCTTCACCCAGAGGCCTCCAGTTGGGGCCCATGGGGGTTACCCATGGAACCCCTCTTTGCAACCATGAACAGTGTGGCAGGCACTATGGCGTGCCTGCTACAGGGTGCCCGGTTTTCCGCAACCACCCCTTTCTTCAGTGGGAGCCTGTGTTGTAGGGCGGAACACAGGGTCCCATTGAAGTCAATGGGAGTCCGACCGAACAGTGTTCGGAACCAACGTAATCAGTCAGTCAGACTCCCTGAACTCAGGTTGGTCGGAAACCATTCCGACACTGAGTCGGTCAGAATGCTTTCTGACCGACATTGTAATCAGTCCCTATGTTGTAAATCTGGGAATATGCCAAACACCATGGGCGTTGAGTGGGAAAACCTACTGTAACGCCAATGGCTAGCCTCCCCGAGGCAGTGTGAAGCAACGCAACGACTTTCACTGTGTTGCCTTACACTATGTCTACGAGGCTATGTAAAGCAATGCAGGGTGGCTTTCTGTGGCTTCGTAGATATGGGTCTGCCTTGTGCGCCGCCAAAGCATCAAAAATAGTCATGGTCCCAGCAGGGCACTATTATGTTATGTTATGTTAATTGGGTTTTGGAATAATACACAACTTGTCCCCGAAGGGAAATCGTGGCTTTAACAGGCAGGAGATGAGAGGGAATTGAGAGAACAGCTAGTTAGAACAGCCACTTTTTTAGATGTTTTTTAAAACAGCTCAGAGTTGTCACTTAATTAGCGAGATACCTTCATCTCCATATATTGTAAACCACTTGGATCCCCAGGGTTACTAATTGACATATACTCTTCATACTTGCTTGCACGGAGCGTAGTAACAGAGTGCCTTCTCCTTTCTCCGAGCTGTTGACGCAGGAGATGGTTTCTGTGGCAATCTCTCACTAGAACTGATTTGGTCATACTTAAGGAGGCAGACTGCCCCTATTTTTTCTGCAACTACTGGATCTCTCTGAGCATTTGACGCCAGAAGTTGTGTGAGAGCACGCTGTGCCCGCCCTTCACCCCCTTTTCGTTTCAACTTGATCAGGAGCTACTCATGAGCTCTAGGAGGAAGCATTTTATTAGCCCTCTTTGCTACTCTTGTATTCCCTCTGGGACCATAAGGCTATACACAGGCTATAGTTTACTTGTCCTGAAGAAGACCCTAGTTTAATGTTTTTCATCGTGCCCAATAATACAAAGGTCGAAACGTTGGCGCCCAATTAGAAGCGCTAATCCACTTTGACCATTACAAATAATAAGGAATACAACCTTAGGTCATACTGAGATTATTATTTTGTTTTCACGCTATGTTTATATGTAACTGTTTGTCATGTAAATAATTTATGTATCTATTGTATTGTGTTGTGATAGATGTACAATTCACTTCATTTTTCATGTCCCACTTATTTTGTGTATATGTCCTGTTTTTGAATTGACATATGATATGTCCTGTTTTGAGATGACATATGATTCTTTAACTTATAAAGTTTAAATTTGGTTCTAGTAATACAATTAATTTGTATCTATTTTTCTTGAGTATGTGTTTAGACTGATCTTTTTGCAAACATTTAGTGTAATCCCACAGTATGAGGTGGTAAAAGGTCAATTTTGTAAAGTGTGTTGTGGCAGAACCACTGTTTGTTTAATAATTCTCCCAGAGTGTCTGTCCACTGCTCGTGTTGTAATTCAGGTTCTATTTCACAACCTCCACTCTTTTTTGTCTTCTTAGTTATATATAAGGTAACAAAATGCTTATAACACGTTATCATAACTTCTCAACATGCTTCATAGCACCCCCTCTGCTCTACAACATAGCTTAAACACATTGGCAAAGCCAATCCCTCTGGCAAACACTTATAAGGTCCCAAAGGGGAGACCTATTGGCTAAGCCAATGATTGTTTTATTTGAATCCCATCTCGAAGGTCCCGGAGGAGCCCTCTTAATGCCTCACAGCTTTGCGCGCTGCCATGCTGGCGGATCTCAGGAAACAGATCTGTTTATGCTGGCAGTAAGCCCTGCATTACCAGATGCAGCCCAACCACCTGCGATCAATACGGCCGCTCCAGTGCCCCCGGAGGGCCTGAGGCAGGCTTGATGATGACGCATTCTCATCCCCTTACTAGAAAGAGGGGCCGAGTCTATCAGGGAGTTAGAGATGGTTAATGGGGGTGATGTATGGAGGGGCCCTGGAAGCTTCACCGATGCTTCGCAGGCAGGAGCAGGGAGGGAGCTACTGAAGCGATGCATGGCCTGTGAGATGCACTCCTGAAGCCACGCATGCGCACTGGTGGGTTACTGTCTTTATCAAGAGCTGATGTCAGCAGTGCTGCCAAGTGTCACCTCTGCCTGCGTGGGGCAGGTCACTGCTTGCAGTGCCTGAAGCGGTGCAGGGCCTGGGGCATCTATAGGTTTCTGGAGCACGCTACCGCTTTGCATTGTGGGCAGAGTGGCTCTAGAGCAGAGGCCTTCGATCTGTGGGGCGCGACCCCCAGGAGGGGCCATGGAGGCATGTAAAGGGGGTCGCGCACTTCATTTGCAAAAAGAAAACGGCCCCAGACGATTAATTAAAATGCTTTCCTGTGCTGGGAAATCAAGCCAGGCAGACCGCTAATCGTGGAAAGAATTTGCAGAAAAACTCATTGTGCACATTTGCATTTCTTTCAGGCCAGCAGCACACTGACAGAAAGGTGTGTTTGTTTAGCTGTCTGCCTGGCTTGATTTCTCCGGATCGGAGAGTGCTGATGCAGTTAATTGATCATATCACTTGAAGCTTTTTGAGTGGTAGAGCTGCGAAGTGTGTGTGTTTAATTGTCTTTGTATTTACATAGTGCTTTCTATCCATGAGACTGTGTTGAAGGGACACTTATGTAAACAAAAATTGCATTACATAGGGGCTGGATGTTACTAAAATCTTTGGGCGTTATGTTATGTTATGTTAATTTATTTTGTAATGCGCACAGCTACCCAAGAAGGGTTTCCCAGCGCAGGCCATGACAGAAACTCAGAAAAATCTGAATTAGCAATGTTGATTAAAAAAACAGATTTTTAATTGCTTCCGGAAGTTGGGGAACAGCTTCTCCATCCTCATCACATCAGGTAAGGAATTCCACAAGGTTGGCCCAAGTAGAGAAAAAGAGCGGCCTCCCATTCTCAACAATATGAACCTAGGAATTTCAAAAAGCTCTTCTGAAGACAAGCGAAGTAGGCGCAGGGAACGGTACGCGCTTACCAGATCTTGTAAATATTTAGGGGCAGAACCGATCTTAATTCTGAACATATAGCATAGGGCTTTCAATTTTATACGGTGATCTACCTTAAGCCAATGCAGTTCTCTCAGGGCATTTCCCATGTTGGACATTCTGGGAAGACCACAGAGCAATCTGACTGCAGAATTTTGCACCACCTGAAGCTTGCGTAATACCTCTCTGTTAGACCACAAGAAGAGAATGTTACCGTAATCCAGATGAGATGTTACAAGAGCCTGGACAACTGTCTTTTGGGTGACAACAGGGAGCATCCAAATTATTTTTTTAACCATTTTAAGATGGTAAAACAGGTGGCTGCAGTTTGTACTGCCTGTTGTTTCATTGACAATTTGTTGTCAATAATAAAGCCTAGATTGCGAGCCTGCGAAGAAGGCGTAGGTAAAGGTCCCATTTCAGCTGCCCAATGTTGGGGGCCCCAATGTTCAGAGTCTTTCCCAAAGATAAGCACTTCCGTCTTTTCCCCGTTAAGCTTGAGCAAATTGGTTTGCATCCATGATGCAATCTTGCGCAAGCCTAATTGTAGAGTAGAAGGGTCTTGTTTCCCATCCGCTGATAGAGAAAAGATGATTTTAGTATCATCCGCGTAGGAAAACAATGCAAGCCCTGCCGCTAGTAGAGAACACCTGGAATGTTCGCTCCGATAAAAAGGAGGACACCCGGCCAAGCGCTAATCCAGAGTTGCCCAGTGCCTGTAAAGATTTAATTAATACGGTATGGGAAACCGTATCAAAAGCGGCACTTAGATCTAATAATATAAGGGCCACTGTATCCCCGTAAGGCAGCTCCGCAAATACTTGTGTTGCACTGCCCCACGCCAATTCATAAGAGCACGAATGGACTGTATTCATAAGAGAAGGTGCACTCCTGTCCTTTCTGCCGGCGCACAATTTGGTGCCTAGAGCCAACGCAGGCACCTTTGCACCATGGTACAGGGGCGTCCGCATTGTTGGCAGGATTGTTTTTGTGCAAGAAGGCATGCCTTCCTGCGCAAAAACAACCCAAGGAGGCTTCTTCCTCTTTCAATGTGTGCTATACATAGAAAGAGGAAACAATTGAAGCGAAATAAAGATATTTCTCCGCGTTATGCATCCCCAGGGGCAGCTTACAGTTTTGACACATCCTTAGGTTTACAGATCCTTGTAAATCTGAGAATGTGTCAATACCCAAGGAAAAACCCACCGCAACGCCCTGATGCAGTGTAAGGCAACGCATCGACTTGCTTTGCTTTACACCATATCTAGGAGGCCCTGAAAAGCCACGCCAAGTGACTTTACGTGGCCTCATAGATATGGGTCTAGCACTCTGCGCTACCAGAGCGTCATTAAAAATGACGCACCTGCAGCGCAAGGGGCTTATAGATAAGCCCCTATATTCTGGAAGCAGCCCATATATTTTGGAAGGACCATTTTATAGAAAAATATTTTGCGCATTTTTAGTGGTCTATCTCGTACTGTGTGTAATGCAAGTATAAAATAAAGACTTACATATTCACAGTGCTTTCTGTCATGGGTTGTGACCTCATTGCACTAAAAATACACAGGTCACTATTCTCCACTGCACCAACCATAATTTCATTCTGTGGCTCCCTGGTTTCACACAGACTTTTGCAGTGCATTAACTAATAGAGGTTTTATAATTTATTATAGTGCATTTCCCACTGAGTAACAACTTCTTAAAATGTATTTATTATTCATTGAAGCTGCCCTTATTTTATATGTAGCTACCTCACGGTGAAAGACCTAAAAAATATACGTATGCTTTAATGATGATAATTGATGTTTAGCTACTTCCAGTTACATGTAGCTGTAAATGCCAAGCTGTCAGCATCCCATGAAATATAGTATGGTTTTCCACTAATGTCATGCAATAAAGTATCAGCCCATGCATTACAGCTGTTATACCAAGGGCCACTAGAATTATGTGATTGTGCGGCCACAGCAATTTTAGCATAATTATAGATTTGCAGCATTTGCCACATAATCCATCATCTGCCGCATAATCTGCAGATTTAAAAAAAATTATTTACTCAAAAGATTCAAATGTTACTAAAAGGAGCAACAGGTGTTGCTGCCCTGTAAGCCTTTTGTGAAGCTGTACTGGTCACCTTTTTGTTGCTTATTGCAATATTTGGGTGTTAAACTGGGACTTATGAGGTGCAACCAGGTTCTGGAAATCTTTGTCTGGGGATCCTTACGCCTAAAACATTTGGATGGGGGGTCTCGGCATCAAAAAGTTTGAAGACCACTGCTCTATAGAAAGTGGTCCTGCTCCCTGGCTGCTTTACATACAGCAAAATTCATCACTTCCCACACCCAGAACAACATTTAAAGAACTGGCCTGTCTGCTAGTGCTGTTGGTATGGACAGGAAGAGAAACGGGGTGCGCTGAGACACCCTGAAAGTGGACACAGTGCTGGGAGGACCAGGACTGCCTGACCTTGAGCTCTGCTTAGGGAGATCTGGACTGGGTTCCCAGACACCCCGGTGGCATCCATTACACTGGAAACAAGGCTGGAAGAGACATCAGGCAGCTAAGAGCTTAATGGGGCCTTGAAAGTGGACCGGCAGCTAGCCCCGCTGAAGGCCAGATGGGCCTGGGACGGGGACTTACAGGACCCCCTTTCAGATTCTGAATGGGAAACTACCTTTGCACAGGTGAAGGAGGGAATTACACAGAATATTCCCAAATAGATCCCCTGTGTGCCCAGAATATTTGGATCCGGAGACCTGGCAATATTTGATAATATCAGAATCCTGGGAGGAAGCGGTACAGGAGCAGTACAACACAGCTGGGATCATTTTACCAAAACCCTGAGTAGAAAGATGGAACATAAATTTGCAGCATCGGGTTTATTGCAGGAAAAGAACTACATAGCGATAGGCCAGGGATCACGTAGAATCCCACTAAGAAAGCCAGGTTGGCAGAGATGACCGAATGGGCCCTTGCGGAAGAGAAGAGTTCTTTAGAGTTAATACGGGAACAGCTTCGCCGACGATTGTATGGCAAACCATGAAAGCGTTCGTTCGTGGTCATTTATGAGAGGAATAAGAAATGTAGAAATGAAACAGAGTCTCTAATAAGCACTCTACGCAATCTTGAGGTGCAGCATATGGAAGCAGCAAATAAAGGTCAGGCTACTCAAGATACTCTGCTCCTATTATTAATAGATGCAAGAGTATTAGTGAAGAAGACCCTTCGGGAAAAAATGGCAGCTAATTTTATTAAACATCGACTGGAGAAATACGAATATGGTGAACATATAGGGCCGGTACTGGCTTATCAGACTGCAGAAGCAAAAGCAAAAACCAAGATCAGTGGTATAAGGGGCCCAGACGGCTATATGCACACTGAACGGTCGGCATTTTAGAGCAAATTTCTTTGTTCTATCAGAAACTCTATTCCCCTACATGGGACCCGAAACAGGAAGATATATTGAACTATATTGAGGACAGCGGTATATTAATAGCTGATGAGGAGGAAGTAGCCAAACTAGAAGACACAATGTCTATAGAAGAAGTGGAACTGGCTTTGTCTGCTCTATCAACGGGGAAGGCAGCTGGAGTCGACTCGCTACCATTAGAATTTTATAAATCTTTTAGAAGAATACTATTACTGCCTATGTGCAGAATGATGATACAATCAGTGGCAATAAGCGGGCAGGTACCGAAATCATGGAATACAACACAAATAGTATTTTTTATTTTCTTAAAAAGGCAAATCTCAAACGAAATGTGGGTCATACCGGCCTATTTCACTGATTAATACTGATGCAAAAGTAATTTCAAAGATCTTGGCAACCCGTCTAGCGCCTCTGAAAGACAACATGGATTTATTATTGGGAGGGACACCACTGCACACGTTAATATGGCTATTGGGGCATTTGACTATACATACAAAAAAGGGATTGACTTCGGTATGATATTACTAGACGCCGAAAAGGCCTTTGACCGAGTCAGGTGGGACTTCTTATGGGTCGTATTAGCTAAAATTGGTCTTGGACTTAAATTCCGGTCCTGTGTACAAGCTCTACAGTAAACCACAGGCCAAGCTGTCATATGGGGAAATGTGTTCATCTCCATTCCAGATTCTGTGTGGGACAAGGCAAGGATGCCCTCTGTCCCGTTATTATTTGCTCTTTACATTGAGCCATTCCTGGGCACACTACAAAAATGCGCTCAAATCAAACCTCTAAAAGCTGACAATACTAAATTAAAGATCACAGCCTATGCAGATGACATTGCAGTTTATGCAATTAATCCTGAGGAAGTTGTAAAGAGTATTAAGATTGAAGCAGACAAATTTGGCAAAATGGCAGGCTACAAACTAAATGCTGACAAGACTCAGGTAATAACTAATGTGGGGATCCATAATTCCGTTACTGCATCTTGTGTAACTGTAACTTACTTGGGAGTAAGGATAACGGCTAAGATTAATCAGATTATCGATTTAAATGATGTACTCTTGTTAAAAGAAACTAATAAATTGCAAAAAATATGGCATAGGCTTCCTATAGGGGAAACATCCTTTACAATGCAACTTTTACCACGCAGTGCCTTTACGACGCAACTTTTATAACGCAAACCATTACAACGCATTTCGCTGGGGGGCGCTCTAGGATAGGGAATACGTTTAATTTACTGTCCAACACCTTCCCTAGTGTTCACGGGGACTGGAGTTGGAATAGTAAATTAAACTATTCACTATCCGGCACCCCAAAGCGCTATGCGTTGTAAAGGTTTGCGCTGTAAAAACCGCATTGTAAAGGCATGCGATGTAAAAGCATGCGTTGTAATGTCATACACCCTCCCATAGGCCTGTTAGGTAGATGTAATTTGATCAAAATGAAAATACTGCCTAAATTTTTATTTTTGTTTCGTTCTATTCCTTTGAAAGTCCCCAACGTATTTTTAAAAACATTAGAGGGGGGTTTCAGCAGTTTTATTTGGGGATATAAAAAACCTAGGAGGCCAGTTGAATTACCTAAAGCTACATATGATCAAGGTGGCCTTGGCCTCCCAGACTTCAAAAGCTATTTTTGGGCCGCCTTTACGGGCCGTTTTTGTAGTTTGCTTGGCCTAGATCAATCTGATTGTGTGTTTAGGTTTATGCTTGGGAATCAGAGGGATACATTCTTATATGGAATTAGAGACCCAAACTATTTTAAAAGGGTAAAATTCAAGACCATAAGGGATATTACTTATATTTGGCAAGCAATGTCTACTAGGTGCAATCTACCATTATTCCATAACAATTACCCATTGTGGGGGAATCCGACTTTCCCTGAGGTATTTAAGGATCAAGCGGGTAAAATCTGGGCGAACCATGGAGTAAACTGTCTGGGCCATCTATATAATGATAGAGATATCAAATCATTCGAAAATTTAAGCCTGGCCTATAAACTACCAGCCCATTGTTTTTTTTAAATATGTACAAATTAAGGACTATCTAGCCTCTAATCTGACTGTAGATGAAATAAAACATTCAACAATCTGGGACTGTATCTATAGGGAGAAGTCTAAATCTCTCATTGGCTCAATGTATGCTCTCTTACATATTTATAGACCATTGGGCAATGAGAAATTAGCGGAACGCTGGACTCAGACTTTGGGGACAATTGTCTCACCTAGAATGATCGAACAAGTACTAGGCTATGTTAAGGACTCAGTCCACTCGGTCAGTCTACAACTCCAGCAAATACGTATTACTTGCATGATGTATTATACCCCTGCTAGAATAGCCAAATGGGCCAAGGGAAATAAGATGGGGGATAAGGTGAAATGCTTGAAATGTGGATTGTATGCGGCTACCTTAAAACATATTTTATGGAATGTCCAGAATTGAATGGATACTGGAGGAAAATTGAGCAAATAATTAGCTCTAAAATAGGTTTGGATCACATACTTACCGATCTCGAAATTATGTTGGGATACAAGGATGATAACCCGGCAGTAGCACGTCTCTTTACGATTTTGATGGCTGCAGCCAGATTGGCTATTGCGAGGGCATGGGTTTCTACTACACCCCCTGCAGCAGAGGATTGGTTGGCGATTATCAGAGATATCTACGGTTTAGAGGCCGCTGTGGCAAAGGCAAAGGGGATTAAATCATTAGTCAAATTAGAGGCGCTGTGTGGGCCAATGGCCCTAAATGGCCTAATTTAACTAGATCTGGGTAAAATATGGAATAAGAAGTAATATACTTAAAATGTTTGTGATTGCTTTTTCTTATCTGTTATGTTATTACGAGATCTCTTTCCCTTCCCCCTCTTTCTTTTTCTATTATGTCCTTGCCTATGCATTAATTAATATATCTGTTTATCTATATTAATTTGTTTTGCTTATGTCAATTATATGATTATGCCCTATCTGATGAAAATAAAAAAAATAAAAAGGTAGAGATGGGACTGAGAGTCATGGAAACTGATGAGAAGACGGAAATAATTGTGGAATTGGGGAGATCCTAAGATTGATACAGCACCAGAAAATAATTAGAATGAGCCCTACCACCCTCCATGGGCACAGGAAGGAGCCCAGGGCAGGGCAAGCTAATCACGAGGGGAGGGCTGGTATCTGATGGGAAATGATACTACCAGAAACAATGCAGGAGGAGGGTACATAATATGTGTTATCAGTGTAAACTTGTGGGGTGGAATTGGTCTCTGTATTCTGGGCTTCTTTGCGTCTCAAAAGACAATAGATTCACTGGGTGAATTTAAATCTCAAGTCTAACTTTACACCTGAAGTCTAACTTTACACCTGAAGTCCAAATTGAGGGGCCTATTAGGATGGCGGACGGACCTGCGTCAGTCCGCCACCCCCGAGGTGGAGGGACCGTCTGCAGGGGCAGCGGGGGTCCCTCCGGTGCAATTAGGATTTGACCGCCACCCTGGCATGTGTATCTCAAAGTCTGGGATTTCAAGCCCATCCGCAGAATGTGGTTTTCATACTGTTGTCCATTTAATTCCATGTTGTTTTCCTTCTCACACTAGTCTTCCCAGCGTGGTTTGTATTGTCACAGAGAACTAGCGAGTTTGGTAAATAGGGATACTGTGAAAAATATACCATAATTTCAGAAGGACCACCATTTTTATCAAGGCCAATCTACAAACCATGGTCAAGGGAAGCCAAATCCATTGCTCCACCCATAATTTCCCCCCATGTCTCGTGAATTTTAATTCCAAATATTTCACAGTATCTAGCTGCCAGACTAATGGATATTGCTGGTGGAGCATTTCTGGCGCCAGAAGGAATCTCAAAGATTTGTTCCAGTTTATTTTAAGCCCCAAATCCTTTAAACCACATAAACATTCTGATCAGCGGCGAGAGGTTAACCATGGGAACCATGAAAAACAGCAAGACGTCATCTGCATATAGGAACACAAGTATTTGATCTTTATACTTTGGCTTTTGGTGGAGTGCCCACTGATTGGTGATGGTGTGGTTGAGAGTTAAAGAGCATTGCTTATACTTTGTATCTTTTTACTTTCATTGTAGCCCTGAAGAAGTCATTTGGGAGACTGTGCCCCATGACGAAACACGTGTTGGCATTGGTTTTTCTATTGGCTACGTCTTATATGAATTTGATGAACTTTGAAGACTGAGACTATGATGAAGAATTCTCAGATGTATGACGAGAAAAGAAAAATAAAATAAAAAGAATTAACCCATTGGACGTTTGAAAGAATATTGATTTAATAGTGGACATCTTTTCTCTTGAGACTACAAGAAATCTGCTTGTGCTCGGGAACTACTTGTTTTGTCTTTGAATCCTCTATCTCCCTAGAGGATTCGCCTGGGGGACGCAGGTGGCCGCTTTCCCCTGTTCCCTTGAGCCATTTGACTTGAAGAACACTTTATTAGTTCTTATTGCGCAAACATTACCCAGTCACCTTTTGCTTTGTCTTGCAAGTATTTAACAAGATGTGAGATGCAAGCCTTGTTGAGCGTGATATTGTCACACACTATTGGTTCCATCCCAAATGCGAATGTAAGTGGAGATAGGGGGCATCCCTGTCTGGTGCCGCAAAACTCCTCTATAGGCTGATGTATTGCATAATTACAAGTGCCTGAAAAACCTCCATCAGCTGAGATATTCCATTATTTACAAGTGCTGTAGACGTGGGCCTTGTAAACAACAGTTGCAGCCAAGGTAGGTTTTATCTTTCCACCCCCATCCGTTCCAGCACCCTAAACATGTACCGCAACAATGGAGTCAAATGCCTCGGCTGCATCGAGGAACACAGCCAGAGCCTGATCTTAGGATTTAGTTGGAGTGACATAGCAAATATTGTGTGTAGGAATTATAAGATGTTACAAGCCCAAGTCCAAACCCAAGGGCATATTATCAAGCCCCTTATCGCCGCGTTATCGGCACTTTTCTGCCGATAACGCAGCGATATTTGCATCGCCCTATTATCAAAGCAGCGTTAAGTTAATTAACGTGGCTTAAAGCCATGTTAATTGACTTAACGCTGCCTTGGTAATAGGGCCCCTTCACGATAAACTCATCGTGAAAGGGGGCGTGCAGTGGGTGTTGCGGTGGGCGTTCCACCGCAACACCCATTGACTTTGATACTGCCACCTATTATCAAGCTTGGCGATAATAGGTGGCAGCGCCGAATTTAAGAACAGGAAAGTCCTGTTCTTAAGGTGGCGAAACAAGGAGAAATGCTTCATTCTCCTCGTTTTTGCTTTTTCCATGTGTGTAAAAAATTCCCACACATTTTAAAAATGCCAATTTGTAACTTACATGAGTGCTGCATAAAGCAGCAACGTGTAAGTTACAAAATGGCATTTAAGGTTTGTTTATGTGCAGGAAGGAGCTCCTTCCTGTACATAAACAAACCTCCCTGCTCGCAGACACCCTTGCACTCTGGTGCAAGGGTGCCTGCGCTAGCGATAAGTTGTAAAAACTACCGCCATCGCAGGGGGAAATGATAGGCTGCACTATATCCTTGGTAATATGGTGCAGCCTAGCGTTTCCGAAGTGGCGAAGAGAGGCGTCAAGCCAAGATGGCTAACGCCTCTCTTCGCCACTTTGTTGATAATATGCCCCCCAGTTTGTTGAGTTAATACCATATTTGACGTTAGTGGCATCAGCTATTTTAGCTAGAATTGTATTTGTGTAGGTTTATCAAGGATATGCAGGGGCATGATGAGCAGTATGCAGGATCCTTGTCAGGTATAAGGGGTGTTCTTAATAGGGCCCCTTGCATCATGTGGCATCGTGGGGGGGCAATGTCCCTATCTCCCTTGCCACGTTATATGTTTGGAGGAGGTATAGTGTGAGAATATCTGCCTACTTCTTTTTGAACCCAGTTGTAAACTGTCAGTGGGCAGGAGCTTACTTCCTGCACACTAATGGACTGCTCGCTGAATATCCCCTCCTAGAACAGATTGTGCTAGATATTCTCTGTGCGAATCATCAAATTAAGTCAATGCCATATTGTGTTAATAGTGATTGACCTGGCCATCCGTGCGTGAGGTACATGATGCGTACAGCTCTGTATAAAGGTATAAGAATTCCAGGATATCAATAGTGTGGTATCCTTTTACTCCCTAGCTAGCACGTATTTCCAAAGCCCTCGACAATGTAGTGGCCCCTCAGACCATGCCAGATAAATGCCTACCGGGTCTACCAGCCTATCCATATTTTCTTAGATTTCCTATCCACCTTTCTGCTGTATCAGTATATTCAGGTCTAAGCTACAGAATCTGTACTTGTGTTGATGTATTAGGGTTCTCCAGATATTGTGCTTCTTGTTGTTTAAGAGCAATCTCAAGTTTAGCTATGGTGTGTCTAATTAATTTAAGTCTATCTGCTTGTTTTATGATGCATATACCCCTAATGTTTGCCTTTAAGGCTTCCCACAACACCTGTCTGGCCTTGATAAGGCATTAAGTCTGAAATATTCTGTAACAGATTCAAGCACGTCTTTCCTAAACATTCAATCTAAAAGTGCCCCTGCTGGGAAGAGCAGTGGTCTAAAATGAGCAGTAATGTCTGGAATAGTTAATGTAATATAGACCTGAACGTGGTCTGAGAGTGTATAAGCCAAGCGTGCAATCCCAGAGACCCAATTACTTATCATCTTGGAGATTTGCCAAACTTTCAATCTGGAAAAAGCATCCTGCCCACTAGAATGAAACATATACTCTCTCCTGTCTAGAAACCAAGCTCTTTATATGTCCATTGGAACGTGCTCCTGAATTAAGTGCAATTATAGTTTTGCCGCAGATTGAACGTACCTTGTAAATATCAGGCACTGCCCTCCAAAAAATGAATGGACTCCGGAACTGTTAATTTAGTGGAAAGGTATCCAAAAAGTGCAGGCGGATCGACATTCCGACCATATACATTTAACAATGTAGTAAACGTTATAGCTCGGTGAAATTTTCAGTAACAACGTAACGTTTTAAACAAAAAAGAAATGCAGAAATTCTGCAGTTATAGTTATCTCAAGTAAATATAAGTCCTGCCCTAGGGTAATTATAGCACGTGCCCTCACCATGCACTGCTAATTACCCCACATATTACATCACACACAACATTTTCTATAACATCATTGGTATTATCACTGCAACATTTGCAAAACAATTATTGATTTGAAAACTGCAGGGCGAGAGCGTAAGTTACATTTACTTAAGATAACTATAACGTTAACTGATGAATTTCTGTGGTTGAGTTTAAAACGTTACGTTGTTACTAGACATTTCACCTAACAATAACGTTACTTTAACAGTTGGTTTTTACGGTGAATATGTGTGTGTATGTGTGGGGTGTGGTGTGTGTGCATGCGTGCGTGTACACAAAACATATTAACTTTGCATAAATGTGTGTAAATACACAATAGCAATTGTTTGAGTTTAATGTCCCAATATGCAGAGTGTTACTGGCTGAATGAAAGTCATATCAAGGCTGGCTGAAGGTATCAGAGATAACACAACCCCTTGCCAGCCATGGCATCAACCTAAGTGACTCAGTTATTGTGGGGACTATACTGAGATCCAGTGTGCCGCGCTGGCATCGCTTCAGTGACTGAGTTAATACATGTGACTAATTTGGATCTTGCAGTGATGCAGGAAATTGTAAAATAATGTGTTATTCTAACACCAGGTGTGTGGTACCTGGTAAGGCTGCATAAAGCCGGCTTCACAGATTATCTTTAATACTGTGGATAACTTAATGATATTTACATGAAAAGAGACATTTGTACCACTTTGTTCGCCATAAGTTGGCAGGGTATGCTCAGACGTGAGTCCCTTGCTCACTTTGCCACTGGATTCAAGCAGGCCGGGCTGAGGACGGCTGAAATGCCAGAAACCGGTCCTCGGAGGCTTGTTTCCGGTCGAGGGAAGGCATGGCTTGGCAGTTCGGGCTGGACTGTTCCCATGAGGCACAGGGTCAGACTGATTTGCATATGGCCATGTCTGAACTGGGGTGGCAGAGTGGGCTAAAGAACGGTGATGGATTAAACCCAGATCTTTTGACTGGGTGTGAGTGTTTGATTGGTTTGGATGCTCCGTCCATCACCACCCCCTTTTGTACCACTTTGTTCGCCATAAGTTGGCAGGTTATGCTCAGACATGAGTCCCTTGCTCACTTTGCCACTGGATTCAAGCAGGCCGGGCTGAGGACAGCTGAAATGCCAGAAACCGGTCCTCGGAGGCTTGTTTCCGGTCCAGGGAAGGCATGGCTTGGCAGTTCGGGCTGGACTGTTCCCATGTGGCAGAGGGTCAGATTGATTTGCATATGGCCATGTCTGAACTGGGGTGGCAGAGTGGGCTAAAGAACGGTGACGTATTAAACCCAGATCTTTTGACTGGGTATGAGTGTTTGATTGGTTCGGATGCTCCGTCCATCACCACCCTCTTTTGTACCACTTTGTTTGCCATAAGTTGGCAGGGTATGCTAAGACGTGAGTACCTTGCTCACTTTGCCACTGGATTCAAGCAGGCCGGGCTGAGGACGGCTGAAGTACCATGAAACCGGTCCTCCGAGGTATGTTTCCGGTCCAGGGAAGGCATGGCTTGGCAGTTCGGGCTGGACTGTTCCCATGAGGCACAGGGTCAGACTGATTTGCATATGGCCATGTCTGAACTGGGGTGGTAGAGTGGGCTAAAGAACGGTGATGGATTAAACCCAGATCTTTTGACTGGGTGTGAGTGTTTGATTGGTTCGAATGCTCCGTCCATCATCACCACCCCCTTTTGTACCACTTTGTTCGCTATAAATTGGCAGCTTATGCTCAGACGTGCGTCCCTTGCTCACTTTGCCACTGGATTCAAGCAGACCGGGCTGAGGACAGCTGAAATGCCAGAAACCGGTCCTTGGAGGCTTGTTTCTGGTCCAGGGAAGGCATGGCTTGGCAGTTCGGGCTGGACTGTTCCCATGAGGCACAGGGTCAGACTGATTTGCATATGGCCATGTCTGAACTGGGGTGGCAGAGTGGGCTAAAGAACGGTGATGGATTAAACCCAGATCTTTTGACTGGGTGTGAGTGTTTGATTGGTTTGGATGCTCCGTCCATCACCACCCCCTTTTGTACCACTTTGTTTGCCATAAGTTGGCAGGGTATGCTCAGACGTGAGTCCCTTGCTCACTTTGCCACTGGATTCAAGCAGGCCGGGCTGAGGACGACTGAAATGCCAGAAACCGGTCCTCTGAGGCTTGTTTCTGGTCCAGGGAAGGCATGGCTTGGCAGTTCGGGCTGGTTTGTTCCCATGAGGCACAGGGTCAGACTGATTTGCATATGGCCATGTCTGAACTGGGGTCGCAGAGTGGGCTAAAGAACGGTGATGGATTAAACACAGATCTTTTGACTGGGTGTGAGTGTTTGATTGGTTCGGATGCTCCGTCCATCATCACCATCTCCTTTTGTACCACTATGAAAAGAGACATGCCATCAAATTTGCACATGGAAATCACATTTCATTTTGGCATCTTTCTTGCTGAAAAACTGGTTTGCAGGTTCCAGTACTGTAAATAAAGGTAAACCATGCACAGTGACATCCAAGCCTTCACCCCATGGCCCCTCCTCACTTCCCCTAGGATATGCCTTTTCCTTATGTATGTACTCTATGTGTGCCTTGCAAGGATGAGCAGACATCTCTGTCTTCAATGCCTCATAAGCTGCAGGATTCCTTCGCAGTCGCTTCCACCGTGGGTGAGACCCAGAGGAGGAGTCAGGTCCACAACTGGTGCTGTTGGATCGACTGAAGCAGCATGGTGGGCCCCCATTTTCCACCAGTAGCTCCTTGACCAAGTGGGTCCTCTCTTTACCCCAACATATGAAAACCCTGCACCAGCTGAGACCAGCAGTGACGTTAGCTGCGCCCCAGTTCATATGGCAGTTGAGATTCTCATCCCAGGATAAGTGCATGCAACCCAGTCCTCACCTGTGGTCTGCGCAGCCTTGACGAGCCCCTTGCTGAAGAGGTTCTTCAGTCGCGGCCTCATGATGAAGTCCTTGGCTCCCCCAGTCACAGACAGCAGCAGGTTGGGTACATGGAGGCTCCACTCTTCCTTCATCATGGTGTAGAGGACATCTGGGGGGGCATCTTGAGAGACGCGGGCAAACTGCGGGGACAGAGACCCACATCTGTGGTTACTAATTGTCTGTACGCAATCTGGATTTTATTTGAACTTTTTGTTTACGCAAACACAAAAAAAGAAGTCACATTCATCTAAATGTCAAAACTTTTGCCTGTAGTTGTCTGAGGGTACACACAGTCCTTACAATCATATCATAAGTTGTTAATGATCAAGCAAAGGCTTACATCAGGCTACATCTGGTGTATTGAAAGAGAAAACAAGAACATGAATGTCAAATCACCAACATGACCTTTGGCCTCACCCTTGGGCCCTCAACAGCCTCCTATTGGCTGCTAAAGTCCTGTTATGTTATATTATACTTAATTTGTAGAGTGCACGTACACCAGATTGGTCTCTTGGCGCTACCCTGACAGTGTTGGGCTGAGATGTTACTCGTATGCCTGTCTAAATAACCAAGTTTTCAGGAGTTTACGAAAAATCATGAGGTCTGTGCAGGATCTAATCTCTAGAGGTAGGGAGTTCCAGTATCTGGGACCCAGTGTGAAGAACCTTGTTCCACCAAACCGTTTCAGTTTAAAGGGAGGTATAGTCAGGAGATGCATATGGGCAGATCACAGGTTGCGGGTTGGAGAGTACTGCCTGTATTTTTGCTTCTTGTAAAAGGAACCTGCTGATTTTCTTTATTTTTCTTAGTTGAAAAAACATGTTGAGATTACAGATCCTTTTTGAGTTTTCATAGTAAGATCATTATTAATTATGACTCCCAGGGTTTTGGCAGGTATGGAAGGAGTGGGAGGCAGTCCCAGCTCTTTAGGCCAGAGGCGGGAGCTCCAGGGGTTTAAGGAGCCTCCCGTAAGAATCACTTCTGTCTTATCTAAATTTAACTTCAGCTGATTGCTGTTCAACCAGTCATGGATGAACGGCATTGTAGTCTGGAATTCATGAACGGTAGTAGGGGAGTTATTTATTATTATTTTTTTTGCAGAGATTTTATATAGCGCGAACTAGACCCGAACCGAATCAGGTATCAGAGCGCTTTTCATAGCACAAGTTACGTTACATGAGGACGGACACTCATTCATTTTTTAGGCACAGGGAGATTAAGTGATTTGCCCAGAATCACAGGAGGTTTTGGCGTCGTTACCGAGACTCGAACCCAGGTCCCCAGGTCCGAGGTCGAGCGCCCTAGCCGTTAGGCCAACTCCTCTCCCCTATTATTGATAGGGAACACTAGTTTGAGGTTGTCCGCGTAGTTGAAAGTTGGAACTTTTCTTTCTTTCAGGGCGTGGATCAGAGGGAGAAGGTATAAGTTGAATAGATGAGGGGAAAGTGAGTATCCCTGGGGAACACTACATGTAGTTCTAATCTTGGGGTACGTGAATTGGCCTAGACGGACCGCCTGAAATCGGTTTGTTAAGAAAGAGCCAATCCATTCGAGGGCTGTTCCTTGGATTCCTGCATCCTTGACACGGTCGACCAGGATGCTATGGTTGACCGTGTCAAAAGCCGCGGAAAGATCCAGCCACACCAGGGCTTTGCGGGGAGCCTCTGTCTGCCTTCTCTCGCAGTGTATCCAATACAGACAGTATAACTGACTCTGTGGAGTGAGCTGGGAGGAAACCTGCTTGATGTGGGTCCAGATATTCGGACTGCTCCAGAAAAGCAGATAGGCTTTTGGCTACATGGGCTTCGAGTAGTTTGGCCAAGTAAGGGAGCAATGAGATAGGGCGGTCGTTGGTTAGGATTTTAGGGTCTGCTCCTGGCTTCTTTAGGAGGGGGATAGCAGAAGCTTCCGTAAAGGTGTCAGGTAGATAGCCCTGGGACAATGACTCATTTAAAAGGGTCATGGCTGGACTTGGGCAAGCAGTAAAGGCTTCCCTTAGTATCCAAGGGGGGCAGCAATCCCTAGGAGAGCCAGAATTTACTTTTGTCAATAGATCTGTGAAAATCTCTTGACTTGACTTATCACTGAATCTGTTCTAGCCTGTATGAGTTCTTGGGTATTGTTGGTCTTGCAAGACTCGAGCATATGGGAATACTTGCTTTAATGGCTTTGATTTTGTCAATCAAGAAGTTTTTCAATGAATCGCATAAGGATTGCATCCTAAGGAGGAAGCAAGGGGTGGGAAGAACACAAAATAACTAGAGCCTCCTCACTTCCTGCTTCTGCCTCCTTGACCCGAGAGAGCAATGCTGGAGGGGTGGGCACAAAGAGAGCCAGAAAAACAAGCCCCTCAATGACGTCCACGAAGAAGAGGAGAAGCAGGACAGTTAGTAATCAGTGGCCTTGAAATGAAACGAGCATGTGCCTGACTACTGGCAACATAGATCTGTGAGTGTGTCTAGTGATATTGACTGCAGGTTGTCTTCTCTCCCGGGCTGTTCTCTACACATTTGCATTTGCTGTTATTTGAAAACAGTTCTCTGTGAGCTGTATCATTAGTGCTGACGATCCACCACCCTCTGATGCCACCACCCTATGATGCCTTCACCATCTGATGCCACCATCCTATGATGCCACCACCCTCTGATGCCATCACCCTCTGATGCCACCACCCTCTGATGCCACCACCCTCTGATGCCCCCACCCTATGATGCCATCACCCTCTGATGCCATCACCCTCTGATGCCATCACCCTCTGATGCCACCACCCTCTGATGCCATCACCCTCTGATGCCATCACCCTCTGATGCCACCACCCTCTGATGCCATCTCCCTCTGATGCCACCACCCTCTGATGCCCCCACCCTATGATGCCACCACCCTCTGATGCCATCACCCTCTGATGCCATCACCCTCTGATGCCACCACCCTCTGATGCCATCTCCCTCTGATGCCACCACCCTCTGATGCCACCACCCTATGATGCCTTCACCCTCTGATGCAATCACCCTCTGATGCCATCACCCTCTGATGCCACCACCCTCTGATGCCACCACCCTCTGATGCCATCACCCTCTGATACCACAACCCCCTGATGCCACCACCCTATGATGCCATCAACCTCTGATGCCATCGCCCTCTGATGCCACCACCCTATGATGCCATCCCTATCTGATGCCACCACCCTCTGATGCCACCACCCTCTGATGCCACCACCCTCTGATGCCACCACCCTCTGATGCCATCAGCCTCTGATGCCATCACCCTCTGATGCCATCACCAGCTGATGCCACCACCCTCTGATGCCATCACCCTCTGATGCCACCACCCTCTGATGCCATCACCCTCTGATACCACAACCCCCTGATGCCACCACCCTATGATGCCATCACCCTCTGATGCCATCACCCTCTGATGCCACCACCCTATGATGTCATCCCTATCTGATGCCACCACCCTCTGATGCCACCACCCTCTGATGCCACCACCCTCTGATGCCATCCCTATCTGATGCCACCACCCTCTGATGCCACCACCCTATGATGCCTTCACCATCTGATGCCACCATCCTATGATGCCACCACCCTCTGATGCCATCACCAGCTGATGCCACCACCCTATGATGCCATCCCCATCTGATGCCACCACCCTCTGATGCCCCCACCCTATGATGCCACCACTCTATGATGCCTTCACCCTCTGATGCCATCACCCTCTGATGCCACCACCCTCTGATGCCATCACCCTCTGATGCCACCACCCTCTGATGCCATCACCCTCTGATACCACAACCCCCTGATGCCACCACCCTATGATGCCATCACCCTCTGATGCCATCACCCTCTGATGCCACCACCCTATGATGTCATCCCTATCTGATGCCACCACCCTCTGATGCCACCACCCTCTGATGCCACCACCCTCTGATGCCACCACCCTCTGATGCCATCACCCTCTGATGACACCACCCTCTGATGACACCACCCTATGATGCCATCACCCTCTGATGCCACCACCCTATGATGCCATCCCTATCTGATGCCACCACCCTCTGATGCCACCACCCTCTGATGCCACCACCCTCTGATGCCACCACCCTCTGATGCCATCACTCTCTGATGCCACCACCCTCTGATGCCATCACCAGCTGATGCCACCACCCTATGATGCCTTCACCCTCTGATGCCATCACCCTCTGATGCCACCACCCTCTGATGCCATCACCCTCTGATACCACAACCCCCTGATGCCACCACCCTATGATGCCATCACCCTCTGATGCCATCACCCTCTGATGCCACCACCCTATGATGCCATCCCTATCTGATGCCACCACCCTCTGATGCCACCACCCTCTGATGCCACCACCCTCTGATGCCATCAGCCTCTGATGCCATCACCCTCTGATGCCACCACCCTATGATGCCATACCTATCTGATGCCACCACCCTCGGATGCCACCACCCTCTGACGCCACCACCCTCTGATGCCACCACCCTCTGATGCCATCACCCTCTGATGCCACCACCCTCTGATGCCACCACCCTCTGATGCCACCACCCTATGATGCCATCACCCTCTGATGCCATCTCCCTCTGATGCCACCACCCTCTGATGCCACCACCCTCTGATGCCATCTCCCTCTGATGCCACCACCCTCTGATGCCATCCCCATCTGATGCCCCCACCCTCTGATGCCACCACCCTCTGATGCCACCACCCTTTGATGCCACCACCCTCTGATGCCATCTCCCTCTGATGCCACCACCCTCTGATGCCATCCCCATCTGATGCCCCCACCCTCTGATGCCACCACCCTCTGATGCCACCACCCTTTGATGCCATCACCGTCTGATGCCACCATCCTATGATACCAACACCGTCTGATGCCACCATCCTATGATACCACCACCCTCTGATGCCACCACCCTCTGATGCCATCTCCCTCTGATGCCACCACCCTCTGATGTCATCACCCTCTGATGCCACCACCCTATGATGCCACCACCCTATGATGCCATCGCCCTCTGATGCCACCAACCTCTGATGCTACAACCCGATGATGCATCACTCTTATGGATCACCCTCTGATGCCACCACCCTCAGATGCCATCACCCTCTGATGCTACCACCCTCTGATGCCATCACCCTCTGATGCCATCACCATCTTATGCCACCACCCTCTGATGCCATCACCCTCTGATGCTACCACCCTCTGATGCCACCACCCTCTGATGCCACCACCATCTGATGGCATCACCATCTTATGCCACCACCCTCTGATGCCATCACCCTTTGATGCTACCACCCTCTGATGCCATCACCCTTTGATGCCACAGCCCTTTGGTGCCACCACCCTCTGATGCCATCCCCCTCTGATGCCATCCCCATCTTATGCCACCACCCTCTGATGCCATCACCCTCTGATGCTACCACCCTCTGATGCCACCACCCTCTGATGCCATCACCCTTTGATGCTACCACCCTCTGATGCCATCACCCTTTGATGCCACAGCCCTTCGGTGCCACCACCCTCTGATGCCATCACTCTCTGATGCCATCACCCTCTGATGTCACCACCCTCTGATGCCACCACCCTCTGATGCCTCCCCCCTCCGCTCCTCACTCTCTGTGCTAGCTGCCATGCTGTCTCCTCATGGTCCACATGTGTCACCCACACTGGAGTGTTCAGCAAAGCAAAGAGAATAACAGTCCTAGACCTAAAATCTTCACTATGAGGATATAGACTGGGAGTGTATGTGTGCATGAGGACAGAGTGAGTGTGGGGTGGGGTGGGTGGGGGAACAGGGGCAGGTGTACAGTGGAACCAGTTCAGGAGTCAGATTGGGGCAATGGGTTTGGAATCAGAAAGCACAGGCACCTACTCCGCCCTCACAGGGACCCAGGAGGGGGCACCGGGCAGCGCTCTGGTTTGGCCCCATCGGAGCCCTGCATCAGTGGGATGTCCAGTGGAGGCAGGCAGCGCTGCTCCAGCCAGCCTCGGGAAAAACGAAAGTAATAAAAAAGCGAAACTGACACTGCCACTGCAGACAATGCTGCGCGCTCCCGAGGTGAAATCCGGCACTGAAAACGCTCGTAACACTTTGGTGTCCACTCTCCTAAAAACGGATCACATTAGTTGTCGAGCTGACAGCATTCATGCTTCGCATGAATGCTAACGTCAGCTCGACCTAAAAAGGCATATTTATGTAGGAGTCGTGTAGCCCTTGAGCCACACAACAGCCACGCAGGTCACCTGGCGTGGCTTGATAAATCTAAAATTACACAATTCGGCGTAAATCGCTGAATTGCGGTACAGTGCTCCATGAAGGCGTTCCATGGATGGAGCCTGGCTGCTCCCACGCAACTCCTATGGTTTTTGATGCTTTCCCAGAATTACCATTCCTGGTACACCTGGGAATCAAAATGCTGCATTTCCCAAGGTGAGGCGTAACAAGGAGAAATATATTTATTTACCCTGATTATGTCCTCTTTCTATCTGTGCTGCTTTCTGCAGCATACTTCGAAAGAAGAATATGCCTCAGGGGATTGTTTTTGAGCAGGAAGGTGTTCCTGCACAAACGCAATCCTGCTTACAACACAGGCACGCTTGCACCCTGCTGCGAGGGGGCTTGAGTTGCCGCTAGGCAGCATATTGTGTGCCAGTGCTGGGAAATGATAGGAATTCGCCACATATTGTTAAATACGGCACATTCCTGCACTTTCCCCGTCATACAGCGCAGCAAGGTGCGCTGTAGGATTATTTGTTAAATATGCCCCAAAGTTTGGGTGCAGAAGAGAAATAGAAGCAGGAGAAAAGGGAGGTTGTGTTATAACAAAAAACGGTGCCCATGTCACCTCAAAGGCCACACAAACCCTGCCCACTGAGTCAGTGCCATGAATAAAATGTCTCAAAAGAGCCGGGTCTATGAGACTGTGGTTCATAAATCTGTATTAGTGGCTCCAGACATGCAGAGGATCACACATGGAGGGGAAACGTGAAGAAGAGAGCCCAAGAGCAGGCGTGAGAAGTATTGTGCAGCACCATGGTCGTGGCTCTGATAAAGGAGGGGGACAGGGTTTATGCTGGGATTCAGAACAGACCAAGGCTGCCCTGTACCATCTCCAGAGTACAGATGTGGAAACTTCAGCGAGGGAGGAAGGGGGCTTACCTACTCTCGGCCTTTATTTGTCTCACCCCTCTGCATTTGAGGACACCAGGTTACTTCTGATTGTTAAAATTTTATTTGTTTGTTTTCAATCATACCTAACAAAGAGCAGTTAACCAGCCCCTTCACAAGGGAGATAGTTGCTGCAAGCACAGGGTATACCCACAAGCTCCACCCACGAGGCCATATATCTGGTCACAGTGGCTAACAGGAACAGAACAGCGATAGATGCATCTGCCCAGTCAATCATGCACTTATAAAGCGCGGCAACTCACCCGGATGTCTGTGGGAGGCGCTTGATGCAAAGTCAGAAGGAAACATTTCAGGGAGAAGGCTGACCACAGACATCCGCTTCCACTCACGCCACGTCCCCAGATCCTGCACTGCTGTGACAGTGCAGCAGGGCTCTGAATGCCTGCAGGGTTACAGGCTGCCCTTTAGGGAACAAGTCACCACTATTGCCAAGGTTTTAGGTCGAGGCTAGCGGCAGCGCGCATGCGCTGCTAGCTCTGCGAGACATGCTGTAATAGAGTATGCAGTGGGAGCCCGTCCACTTTCTCCCATATTTTTAAATGGCTTGCATCACTGTCTTTCGTAAACGCTGGCTTTCGATTCATTTTGAAGCTTGTTAGTCCCTCCTTGGTACCATTTTGTCTCCACTTGTTACTGTTGTTTGGACTGGACCTTTTACTTGGCTCTTTACACAGTCTGCTTTATCTAGTATGTAAGCACTATTTTATTCAAGGCCACTAATGGGGACAATGGGGGCCGCTTTGTTGTATTCGCATGCTGAGCGTGGCGCCTGCTTTAGGGACACGCGCTCAGTTTAAATTTTATTTTTTAAAGTTTGATGTTTATTTTTCATTTTACTGTGCTACTGAGCGCAGCGCCTGCTTCAGGGACACCACACTCGGTTTTATTATTTTTTTTATTTTAACTTTACTACTGAGCGCGGCTCCCGCTTCAGGGACACAGCGCTCTTTAGTTTTTACACTTTAATAACAAGTGTGGCGCCCGCTTCACGGACATCGCATTCTACAATGGGTATTGCATTTGCGGGACTTTGGACTGTTGGCATTTTAAATGAGAATGCTTTTTAATTTTTTATAAAGGCATTGCCATTTACAATGCCAATGGCTCAAAGGCTCGCGACTGTGAGACCTATTGCATTGTAAATGCCTGTTAAGTCTAGCAGCTGTAGATGGATCAAGCAGCGGTGCGAGAGGGATTAATGTCCACTGGTAAAAATTAGGCCTACACCCTGTCCAGTTCATATGAATCTCAATCAGGGGCACAGCCTGGTCAGTAAGATTCAGGAGGGGGGTGGGGTGGTTTGAGCTTTGGATTTCCCGACAATCACTCTGGCATATCATGTTAATCAATATATGGGAAGCAGTGCTTGAGGGGGCTTGAGGACCAGTGGAAAGGGTAAGGAGTGGGGATTGTGAGGTGTACTTGAACACAGTATTTTGTTAAATAACCATGTTTTAAGAGGATATGAATGTATGTGTGTGTGTTTTTGTCTGAAGGTTTAAAAATCCCCGGTGGCATCCGACACCTTCTCGTACCCGACTGAAAGCACCTCCACCCAACTATTTATTAAATAACACTTTTATTAGGGGGTGCTGTAACACCCCAAACACCCCTGAAGCTACGCCCCTGATTTCAATGTTCCACTATGCCACGGGTTGTGTTAAAACTGGCCAGCGGATCCGTGGCTGCAGCCCACGTCAGGACAGTCTGGTAAGAAACCGCTGCAGCTGAGGGAAGAAAACTTGAGTCAAAACTATTGGGACCTTAACAAGCAGGCACAAGAATTTCACCATAATCACCACGGTGGCCTAACACAGGCCCCCGCAGCACCCACGGAGAGGGGGGCCCCTTAGCTGCAGGGGGCCTCTCAGCACAGTACTCTGGCCTGAAAGCTCCTGATTAAATCCAGAGTGGGGGCCCCTCCTTGTACCTTGCAAGGAGGCCCCCTCAAGTTTCGTTGCGCCACTGAATCACCATTTATATTGTAGAGATTCTTCCCAGTAGTGATGCAGGCAGCTGTGTCCATCTGTCCACTCATGCTTTGAAGGAATCCAGTGCCGCCCGGAAATTTCAGCTCACCGGTTACCCCACGTCTTTTGTGACATGAATTAACCCCATCCACTGCAGGAGGAGTCTCCCTGCCAGGGGTGACTCATTCTGTCAGTGGGAGTATGGCCTGCTTGCCCCAGTTAATCCAGAGGTCCAAGCCGCTCCCAAACAGTATGACGTCAAACGAGAGGACCTGCGGTCTGCTACGGAATGACGTCATCCGCGAAGGGCCGGCATTAGTGCTGGTGGCACCTGGTGTGACACTGTTTGCTGATGCCCCCAGTGAAGTCCTGTGACTCAGATTTCCTAAATACCACCCTTCAACAGTGCCCCTCAAGTCTCCATAACCACTTTCTGCAACATGCATTTCTTTTGTTTTATAGCGCTACTCATACTAGAGTGGGGTTTAACAGCTCTTTACATCCCACACATATTACACAGAGAACATGGACCGTACATGTGTAAATCAGTGCATAGGAAATGTTACACACGGCAAAGAGGACTACACGGTGTAGGCGTCACGTCATCCATACTGGAAGGTGGTGCACTTTAAGAGGGCTTGGTATGGAGCAGCAGAAACTCAGGATTTGAAAGGTAACACCGTGGTTGTGTTGACTTTAGTAACAAAACTACAAAATTAATGTTTTTAGCAACATTAGGATAATGAAAGGCAGGAGAAAAAATCATAAAGCTCTAACCCATACCTTGCAGTTTCTGTGCAGCTCTCTGGTGGCTGTTAATAGCTCACTGTGCTATGCTAGGATTGTTCATACCAACTGCAAGTGATAATAATAATAATAATCCACATTTGTAAAGCATGAACAATCATCCGTAAGGGTCTCTAGGCGCTGGGGGCCGTTGGAAAGATTAAGCAAGCTATTGCCCAGAGACACATGGTGCTGGGCTAATCTGCCTCCGGCGCCAGGGATTGAAACCATGATCCCCAGATTCCGGAGTCCGTCACCCTGGCGGCGGCGCCACACCTCTCCCTAGTGATAAAAGCATCTCCCTAACGTAAGCAGTAACCAACTGAACTATCTATCAAGCAATCAATCAATCAGGGTTTGTATAGCACGGCTGCTCACTGGTGAGCTTCTCAGGGCACTGAAGGGGGGCGGGGCTGCTGATCCATCTGGGCGCTGGGGTTCAGCGCCCAGACAGATGTTATATGCACTTCTGTGATCTACGTGGTACACTTTATTTACTGCAGGTACATTAACCCTCTGTGCTACTTTATGATGAACCAAACCTTCCACTAGACAAAACTAGAATCTCCCTCCAGCAGGCCCATTATGCACCAGACTTATCTTGACTCTTTTATTGTTGCCTGAAGATTGCTGAGGCAATCTGCAGCAGATGCTTTTAAATCCATTACATATTATAAAACAAACTCAGCACCCCTGGGGTCTGCCCCCAGCGCAGTGGCACCGGACCGGCTCCACTTGTATCGCCCCTCTGGGACTGTAGCCAGTATGGTAATGGCTTCCCTGCCAGGGTGAAGGTTGGGGGGGAGGGCAGTGGTCATCGTCCCGCGCCCCTCTAGCACTCAGAAACGGATCCATTAAAGTCCCATTAGCTCGCTGTGCAGGCGGTTCTGTGTAAGGAAGGTCTGTTATTTCCCGATGATGCGCTCCGAGCCCCCACTGTCCCAGGACTCCTCACACACAGCTCCACTCCGGGAAATCAAATGCTTGTTCAGCATCTAGTAAGTCCAGCGGATGCCTGTAAGTGCGGGTCTATTCTGTGTATCAGCATCATCAATGTACGCAGGTTAAACGCTGCAGACCTCTGGATTATAAAGCCAGCTTAGGCTGCAGGGACCAACCACTGCATTAGTGGTTCTAGCCTCTAAGCCACGACCAAAACCAGAGTAAAGTAAAGTTTGCACAATTAATTAAAATCATTGCAAATTGCACTCATAGAAATGACCATTGCGTAGTAAAAAAGGAGAGAAGGTACACAGATCAATTACGAACACAGAAGGATTGAAAGTTAAGAGGACGGATGATAATGTCACTGGAGGGGAAACAGACGCAGACTAGGTCAAAAGACAAAGTTTGGGGAATTAATTTCTGAGATAAACTTAACAAAACGCGCCGCCAACTGCGGGGAGTCACCCCTCATGCAAGCGTCTAATGCTTCTTGGCAAGTCCTGACGTTAAGAAGCAGCCAAATTGGACGCAGCCAAAAGTTTCTTTGAGCTTGGAGTTTTCGACATATGCACAAGATATGAGTAAGGTTTTTGTCGTCCAGCTTGCAAAAGCGACATTGCGATGATACTTCTTTCTTGTATCCTTGGCCAAACTTGTAGGCCATCAGCGGAATTAGGCCGAATCAGAGTCGCATTAGTTGAAGTTTTGTGTGGACTTTCGTAGAAGATGCGAGATAAGACGGAAGAGTTTTCGGGGCGTATAATTTGGAGACCCAAGGGCCATGGGAGAGCTGGGCGACACGTTGCTCGTCAGAATCGCTCGATAGAATTTTTGCTTGTTTGGTTAGGAGTTTTGTTTTCACGTTGATAGGGACGGAGGATAACCATATGTCCTTTGCTTTGAGGGATTCAAGGCATGATGTCAGATATTTACTCCAGGAGGTTTGTGGTTACTGAAGACTGACCATAAACAGCTCTTTAAGGTGTAAGGGCTAGCATGCTTAGACTTTAGGCAATAGCTGATGTTACGTGCGCTCATTATCCATCTCTGGGAGGACAATAAAAATTCTTTCCGGATTTGGGCGTGGGCAGTTGAAGTTGGCAGTCGGAAAACCCTGCGATAGCACGACGATTGAGCTCTGTCCAACCAATTATTCATTTTGTCCTTAAATGTTATTGCACCGAAGGAGATTGTGGGAAGAAATTTTGCTGAAATCAGTTTTATTAATGGTACTAGGTCCTAGGAGTGCAAAGCGCTTTTCGTTCTTATAAAGGCCCCTTCCAGGGAGCGAGCAACAGCCTGCATTTCAGTTATATGCGCAGAGGTTCTCCCTTTGTGATCGATCCACACTCCCAGATACTTATAGGCGGAAACGGTTTCCAATCTCTTCCCTTCGACGAGCCACGTGATTTTTTTAGTTTTTCCGGCCAAAAACCAGAGTCTAGGTGTCGGCTCAACATTCTGTGATTCTGGGCAAATCATTTAATCTCCCGTGCCTTAACCCAAAAGGAAAGAAACAGCTGCTCACGTAAAGCGCTCCAATACCTTCGGGTAGAGTTCCCGCTAGATAAAACCACAGAAGAAAAAAAAGTTCTTTGACAGTCCTTTCTCACATGGAGAATATGCTGTCTGTTGGAGTTGGCACGGACACCTTTTCAATCTCGCCGCGGTTGGCACCAGGCCCAGTTCTAGGAATTTTCATCTGGGTGGGCGAATGGGGTCCCAATTGTTGCCAATTCTGTAGGTAGCCTACAAACCCAAGATTTTCATTATATCATCTTCCAAACAGGCATACAGTGCATCTAGAGAGTTATTTGAAAGTAAGTGCTGATGCCTACACTCAACAGCCCAACTCTTATAATTTCCAGTAGGCCAGGCTTTAGCACCAGCCCCAGGATTCCAAGCAGATTGTAATAGTAGTTCAAGGTTAAGGAGGATCTAGGCTTGAGCATGGCACTGGCTCAGCTTTAGGTCCTGTTGGAACTTCAAGCCCATAATGAGGGCGTGGCGGGTGTGGCGCCGCGGCCAGGGTGACTGACTCCGGAATCTGGGGATCACGGTTCGATCTCCGGCACCGGCGGCAGATTAGCCCAGCACCATGTGACTCTGGGCAATAGCTTGCTTAATCTTCCCGACGGCCCCCAGCGCCTAGAGACCCTAACGGGTGATTGTGCGCTTTACAAAATGTGGATATTAATGTGGATATTTCATGTATCTTCTGCCCGCCACCATCAATATACCCAGGCCGTGGCATTACAGCGAGAGCTTTGAACTTTGGAACTGAACAAGCTAGGTTTGAGTCTCGGCGTTGGCTCAACATCCTGTGATTCTGGGCAAAATCTCCAGTGCCTGAAAGAAATTAATGTGACCGTGTATAATGTAACTAGTGTTCATGTAAAGTGCTTCAAACTCTCCAAGTAGACTTCACACTCTATAAAAACAGCAGAAAACTGCACAAAGTGGTAAAAACAAAGCATTAACATAAAAAGGAGAGACAAATAGCCATACAGTGAACGATTTGCACAAACTGAAAAATTAAAACCTGGATAAATTGGAGCTTACCCACTAAAATTGTGTGAGCTTGGGCAGATATTTTATTTCACAAAACTCGTTTTTCTTCATATTTGCACATGAAACCACATTCCAATACACACATCAGAAAGCGAACTATACAAAAACCTATTGTGTTTGATTTAATAGACTAATGCTGCTCTACAATAATCTGGGGCACATACAAGGTCCACATGACAACTGTGTAGCCTCTTGGTTCACTAACGGCACTGTCACCAGTGTGAGGGGGGGACAGGATTGACTGTAAGCTCATGTTTAAAAACTGAGAGGCTAATGTCAAAGCTTCCATGTGTTCAAGAAATACACATTCTTGAATTTTGAAGAGACTATCATATTTGACATGATGTTTGCTGCATGGTTCACATTTTCAGGGCTCAGCTTGTGCATGGGCTCTAAGGGTCAAGCTAGAGCCTTAGTTTGGCTCTTTCTGTTAATTTGCTTTCTTGCCCACCTCTGCCCCCCAAAACACACCACTCAATTTCAGTTTTAAAGACAGGGGAAAAAACATTTCGACATTAAAATTGAGGAAGCACTTGAGAGGTGCCTTTTCCGTGGCCTCTTCCGCTGTAACTGGGTGGTCCAAAGGTAATGTTTGGGTGGGCCTGGCCCACGCGGCCCCCCTGCTAGAAGTTGGCGCAAACCTCTCAAGGGCGCTAAAAGATGTACATGCATGAGGCAGCTGCGGGGGGGGGGGGGGTCAGCCAGGAGCCTGCGTAGAGCGTCAGGCATCGCCAGGCAGAAGGGGCATACGGGCACTGCTTGGGCTGAGCTGATGCCTCTGTGCCCTCCATCTTGGCTTCTTGCTGAACTCTGCGTCACAGCGGGACGTTTGCAGATACTACATGTCATGGTGTGGTGAGAAGGGGTGGGACTGGGAGGCAGAAGCGAACAAAAAGGGTCAGTCGGTAGGACTCCACAAACAGGTGGGGGAAGATTCTGTCTTGGTGACAAGCTCATTTACGAGCTCTAACAACACCAAAAAGTAAACAATAAAAAGAGTTGCCAGCATACAAACACCCCTTTTCTCTACTATAGTCATCATCCTATTTGTGTCAGCCCCTCTCGCCATGTAAGACATCATGTCTTCCATGTCATGTCTAACAAACACCCCCGGCAATGGTGATTGACTGGCTCACTCCGTGACAGGACTCACTGGTTCCTTCACAACACCCTCCCCTCACCTACAAGGCAGCCTCACGGCGCCCATCCCCCACCCCATCGCAGACAGTAGCTTCTCCATGTGACAAAGGACTGTCAAAGATTTTCTTTCCGCGGTTTCCCTCCAGTCTTTGGCAGGCCAGCCTTCCATCCGCGTCAGCCTCTCCCCACTTCTGAGTGTCCGGTACTTTTGTACAGGGCCGGACTGGCCATAGCGGCCACCGGGTGTTTCCTCCGTTGGCCACCAGGGTGGGGGCGGTTTTAGACCTCTGGGGGGCCGTTTTTGTTACAGGCCGGATTTTCAGCACAGCTGCAATATCGGCCCCCAGCAACAAAAGCTTTGCACTAGCACCTGAGCCTCCCCCCCACCCACCCTCCCTTAGGGCCGGCTGAGCTCTTTGCCAGGACCAGTCTCGGTTCGCAGCCCGGCCCTGCTTTTGTCTCCCACCTGTCCCCACGTTAGAGCCGACAAATATACGTATGTGATCCTTGGGTCTATTATGTGCACAAAATTCTTGAACAATGGGAGATAATTGATAATTAAGCCTTAGACTATCCCGCATAGGTCTACCTGTGGGAAGATCCCTTTTCAGGACAAAATCCCACACTCACCATAGGTGGCATGCTTCATCATTTGGGATTCTCCTCTCAAAGGAAAAACCTAGTTCCTTGGAGGGCTACAACCCCCTCTCTGAGAGGGAGGAGCTCAGGAATGTTTTATAAATGAATGATACAGGATAATCTAAATTCACATATGAAGAGCTAAGTAGTGTGAGCGAGGGCGCAGCGCAAAAGAAATATAAAATGTGAAAGGAGTGTGAATAAAACTAACTAGGGGGGGTCAAATATATGTTTTATTCAAGGCACCCTCTGCCAGGATTAAAAGCAGTGCACCAACGACATGGATTTAGGTCGCACTGATACAGTGCAAAATATTTCTAGTTCGTTTTATTCACACTCCTTTCGCATTTTATATTTCTTTTCATCAGTTGACTGGGGGTGAGTGTTTGATTTGCTCAAACGCTCCGTCCATCATCCCCTTTGGTATCGCTTTGTTCGCCCTGAGTTGGCAGGGTATGCTCAGACGTGGGTCCCTTGCTTACTCTTTCACTGCATTCAAGGTAGCCTGGCTGATGAGGGTTATGAACCCGAAACCGGTCCCAGGATGCTTGATTCCGGTCTAGGGAAGACATGGCTTGGCAGTTCGGGCTGGACTGTTCCCATGAGGCACAGGGCCAGACTGACTTGCATATGGCCATGCCTGAACTGGGGTGGTGGAGTGAGCTAAAGAATGATGATGGATTAAACCCCGATCAGTTGATTGGGGGTGAGTGTTTGATTTGCTCAAACACTCCGTCCATCATCCCCTATGGTATCGCATTCTCCACACATGGCACATGTCACACTCTAAACAGAATGTCGAATTTCAATACCTTCAACACAAAAACCCGCAGCAACTTCAACACTTGAGCGTACCTTGCTGACTGCCAGTTAACTACCTGCACCACTGCCAAGATGCCAATGTGGAATAAAACTTTCTTGTGCGCTAACTGTTCTCCCCACAAGGACACTGTCACTACAAGTGGAACAAATTCGAAGACGGCTATGCTAGCCTCCCTGCTTCCATTCAGTGGGCCATTCCTCCGCGCACCATTTCCATAGCCAAGATAACCCAAAGTCTATTCCTCCCTGAGCGTCAGAGTAAACCTATGCATCCCACTCAAAGTGTGCCATGGCCACCAATGGCACATTGTTGAAGAATGCCAAAAAGCCACATTCTCAAATTCTCCTTAGTCAATGCTGACAATCTAACGTGGTGGTGAGGCAATGGCATGCCAGACAATGACATCCCCAACCCTCTACAAAATGTCATCCCTGCTCTCGCCACCCTACAGGTAAAATTCAAATGCCCCAATAGCACTTGCACCTCTTTAACCGTAACTTTGTGTTTTGCCAACATGGCATCCAACAGCAATTGCATCGTCAATTGTTTCTCCACTGCCACCAAGTCAATTTAACTGCCCAAGAGTGACAGCACCATACTGGGTTTCACTGTCTTCCCTGGTGCCAAAGGCACCTCTAGGCCCCCCAGGATATCCTGACAATGTACTAGCAGCCTCTGGCAGTCTGTGGAACCGGGGTCCCCCACAAAAAAGAAGTCATTGTAATAATGTGTCAAGTATGTGTGCCCCGTGCACTGAGAAAATGCACATTGGAGGAAGGTAGTGAAACATTCAAATAGCGCACATGATGAGGAACTCCCCATCGGCAGCGCTTTGTCAATATTCCATTGGCCCTTGAACTGAATGCCTAACAGCAGAAAGTCATCCGCAGGAACCGGGGGGAAGCGGAAAGCCAACTTGATGTTGCTCTTGGCGATTTGCACCCCTCTACCTACTTCCTCTACGATGGACAGCACCATGTCTGACGAAGAGTGTTTGACCGAAAACTGGTCCTGTGGGATGAGATCGTTACCGTAAGTACCCTCTGGCCACGACAGGTGTTGAATCAGCCTGAACTGACCTCTTTGTTCTTTCAGAATCACTCCAATGGGTGACACAATTAAGTCCATCTGCATCATGCATCTGCTGCATATATTGAAACTACAGCCCCATAAGAGTTGTTGTAGAGGGGAGGGACGGGAAAGGAAATTAGAGAAGCATGTTTGGTGGGGGCAGACAAGACATAGGTTGCTTAGGTGGGTTTGTAAGTAATGGACACACCTGAACGAGTATATTTTTATTTTAGAACAGGCTGGAATTGCGCGAAGGATGGAGTGTAATTAATATAATGCATAATTCTACAAATGGAGAAAGTAAACTCCAGGAACATAGGGCACATGTGAGTGTAGAGACAATGTAATTAGTGTCCTGTGTGCGGAAAATGCCTAGGCAGTCAAAGGATTTCAAATAAAATAAACAAGTGAGGAACCAAGTCAAGGACAATTGGAAAGCTGTAGGGGTGATATAAACTCATCAAATTTTAATAAAAACACATATATAGTTAATTAATCAACACATACAATGTTCAATAAAAATCAAAACTAAATAACACAATGCTAAAAATTCACAATCAAGGAGTTACATTAAAAACAATGACCATATCAATTTATAGCAGGAACACCAATCATAGGGGTGTCCACCGAATTAATAATACAGTACTCAATGCAGGAGACAATGTAATTAGACACAGTGGAGTCAAAAGGGTTAAAAGGACATGACGGGAGATTGTGATGCTTTGAGGTTGAAAAGGAAGATGGAGAGGCGCGGTAGGGGCTTAGAGATGGACTATGATTGGGGTTTGTGAAAACACATACACACTCTAGGAGTGGTTTTACAAAAAAAGAAAAGAGAAGTTTCCAGAGAGCAACCAGTTGTGGAGGGATAAAAGGAGTCAGTGAGAGACTTGGTAAACAGGCTAAGCTCCAAGGGAGGGACAAACAGAAGTTGGATGAGCTGAAACAAATAAAAGCAGCAAACAGAAAGCATTGGAATGAGATTGACAAACAAAAAGTGAATGGCAAGCAATGGGAGGAGTTGTGTCCCTAATAACTCTTTCGCAACTGGACAGCAGGCGCTGTCTGGTAGACTTTGACATAAAAAGAGCAGAATAATGTGGTATATGTCAGGAAGTATGAAACCTAAGATCCATCACCTGGCCTCAGGAGATAGACATATGTATTGTACTGTGATTCACAGGCACTGAGGCAAGGGATGACACGGATGTAAATACAGTTGCAGTGAAAGCTGACGCTGTATCTATGAATCACCTAATAATGTGCATGGCACTTAATGTTAGACCTATACCTAAAGATGCACAGGGGGCACACTATCTTAACTTAAACAGCTCAACGTTCTGGAAAGGGATCAAAACTGATCTGGCGCAAAGTCTATAGAGGCCTCTCACTCCAACCTGACAGCACAGGAGGAGGTGGACCCTGCGGAGAAGCAGCAGAGGACCGCCGCGGAGAAGCGGCAGAGGACCCCCATGTTGAAGCGGCAGAGGACCCCAGCGGAGAAGCAGCAGAGGAACCCGCGTTGAAGCGGCAAAGGACCCCAGCGGAGAAGCAGCAGAGGACCCCACGAAGAAGCAGCAGAGGAACCCGCGTTGAAGCGGCAAAGGACCCCAGCGGAGAAGCAGCAGAGGACCCCACGAAGAAGCAGCAGAGGACCCCCGTGTTGAAGCGGCAGAGGACCCCAGTGGAGAAGCAGCAGAGGACCTCAGCGGAGAAGCAGCAGAGGACCCCCGCAGAGAAGCGGAAGAGGACCCCTGCGGAGAAGCAGCAGAGGACCCTTGCGTTGAAGCTGCAGAGGAACCCAGTGGAGAAGCAGCAGAGGACCCCCAGGGAGAAGTGGAAGAGGGCCCCCGTGGAGAAGCAGCAGAGGACCCCTGCGGAGAAACAGCAGAGGACCCCCGCATTGAAGCGGCAGAGGACCCCATCGGAGACGCAGCAGAGGACCCCTGCGAAGAAGCAGCAGAGGACCCTGCGTTGAAGCGGCAGAGGACCCCAGCGGAGATGCAGCAGAGGACCTCCGCGAAGAAGCAGCAGAGGACCCCGCGTTGAAGCGGCAGAGGACCCCAGGGGGGAAGCAGCAGAGGACCCCAGCGGAGAAGCAGCAGAGGACCCCCACAGAGAAGCGGAAGAGGACCCCTGCAGAGAAGCAGCAGAGGACCCCACGCTGAAGGGGCAAAGGACCCCAGCGGAGAAGCAGCAGAGGACCCCCGCGGAGAAACAGAAGAGGACCCCCACAGAGAAGCAGCAGAGGACCCCTGCGGAGAAGCAGCAGAGGACCCCAATGGAGAAGCGGATGAGGACTCCCATGGAGAAGCAGCAAAGGCCCCTGCGGAGAAGCAGCATAGGACCCCCGCGGAGAAGCAGCAGAGGACCCCCACGGAGAAGCAGCAGAAGACCCCCGTGGAGAAGTAGCAGAGGACCCCCGCGGAGAAGCAGCAGAGGACCCCCACGGAGAAGCAGCAGAGGACCCCCGCAGAGAAGCGGCAGATGACCCCCATAGAGAAGTGATTCAAAAAGGGGGTGGTGATGGACAGAGTATCTGAATTAAGCAGAACACTCCTACCCAGTCAAAAGATCAGGGCTTGATCCATCACCGTTTTTTAGCTCACTGCACCATCCCAGTTCAGAACCTGGCTACATGCAAATTAGTCTGACCCTGGCCCAGTGCATCATGGGAACAGGGCAGACCAAACTACCAAGCCAATTCTTTACCCCATAGAGAAGCAGCAGAAGACCCCCGTGGAGAAGTAGCAGAGGACCCCCGCGGAGAAGCAGCAGAGGAGCCCCACGGAGAAGCAGCAGAGGACCCCCGCGGAGAAGCGGCAGATGACCCCCATAGAGAAGCAGCAGAGGACCCCTGCAAAGAAGCAGCAGAGGACCCCAGCGGAGAAGCAGCAGAGGACCCCAAGGAGAGGCAGCAGAGGACCCCCCACACAAAAGCAGCAGAGGATGCCCACGGAGAAGCAGCAGGGGACCCCACGGAGAAGCAGCAGAGGACCCCCACAGAGAAGCAATAGAAGACCCCCGTGGAGAAGCAGCAGAGGACCCCCGCAGAGAAGTGGCAGAGGACACCGACGGAGAAGCGGCAGAGGACCCCATGGAAAAGCAGCAGAGGACCCCCATGGAGAAACGGCAGAGGACCCCCGCAGAGAAGCGGCAGAGGACCCCATATTAAAATTGACTGTAGTGACATGCGAGGCAGGTTCAGCGGTAACAGCTATCCTAAGACCTGAGATACAATACAAGGAGCAGCAGACATGAGCGACTATACAAGGAGCAGCAGCGAGAATGAGCAGAGGGGGCTACATAAAATGGTCCTTGCGTCTATGGTCCTTGCGTCTGAAGCAACCTTTCCAGCACCTCCTTTCTGGTGCAGTCAAGTCAATGTCATAGAGTTCCTACCACCAGGAACAAATTAGGCATGACACCTTGCTGTACCAGGAATTCACTGACATAAGCAAGGAAAGCCTAGAATCCTGTCAATTCACCAAGGATATGTAATTATGTGTAATTGGGGGAGGTAAGAATTTGAGTGAACTCTGGCACTCATGTCATGAGCACTTTACTGCTCAACTCTAATATTGATATTGGCATCAATGCACTCTTAATATGGTGGACAGGACATCCCACATCTGCACGCCATCCACCACCTTATGGCGGATGTCCCACACAGTCCCACCTCCCGATAAGGCTGTTAGTCTTGAAAGGGGTCTGTTAGTACACGTGTAAAACATAACAATCCCACAAGTGCACCGTTCGGGCTTTTCTTATTCATATTGTACTGTAAGGTTTCCAGTTCACTAAATGATTAACTAATTATCCCTGTGTGCAACAAAAAACGTATGCTCTTGGCATCCAGTTGTGTCTGCAGATATAAAACGTGTGCCTATTAATTTTACTGCACCTAATTGTCCATGCATAAAGCCATGCTTTTAATAATAAATAATTCAGTTTGATACATTCTTGTCAGCCATCCTGACTGGAGATGTAGACACTTCTACAGCAACACATGGGCCAGTTGATTTCAGATCACCCATGTATACCTCCTGGAACACAAGGTGTGTATAGCACACAATCCAGTTCCCAACGCAGGATTCGTACCCCTTGACATGTTGTGAAGAATGATACATTTGTTTATACCGCCGGAGCTTTCCTTGCTTGTGACAGTATTTTTGGTATGGAGCAGCATGGGGTTTTATGTTCCTTGTGTTCCTACTAGTACTGTACAACACTGACAATGGTAGACCTGCTTGGTTGATTTCACACTATGCTCTCAATGTAGGGTTCTTGCCTTAGATTCTGTCTGCTCTTGTTTCTCTTTCCATAAGTTTTGACTTCAACCTTCAGCCTTCACTCACCTTCAACACCTTCTTGCTGACATCTTTGAAAACAAATTCTCCAGAGGTGTAGATGGACATCTTGAGGCTGGTGCTTCTTCTGGGACGGGGCGTGCTACTTCCAGGTGAAGGGATGGCTGGAGGCTTCCTCCTTGGACGCTTCCTGAGGGGATGGGATATATGATGGGAATAAAAGTGAGTGGAAGGGTTAGGTGGGCATTTATCGGATGAGTGACGGCTGAGACTGCATGAGAAGCATGGAACCTCCAACCATCTGTAAAATGCTGGGGCGGCTGAGGTTTACTGATGCCTCAAGTGCCCTCTCATCTTTAACGAGCAGAAAGGTAGAGCAGCCAGGTGCACCCACAATGAGACGGCTCAGAGCTAATCAGACCACAAATACTTCCAGTCAGAGGTGGAAAAGATCTTGGGGTTCATTTATTAGCAAGTGACGCAGTGCAGCAAGTCACCTTGCTGAGCTGCACTGCATGACAGGGAAAAGGCAGAAATGCATCGTATTTAAGGCAACATGGCACATGCCTGTCCTTCCCCTTGCGCTGGCGTCCTTTTGGCAGTCTAGCGCCAATGCAGGCATCCTTGCACCAAGGGCAAGGGTGCCTGCGTTGTAAGCAGAATGGTTTTGGTGAAAAACTATCCTGGGAGGAGATGTCCTCGGTGTATGTGTGCTGCAGAATCCAGCACACATAGAAAGAGGAGGAAACAAGGAGTGAAAATGAATGAAATGAATGAAAATTAATGAAATGAAATGAAATGAAATGAAAATGAAAAGATAATTTATAAAGCGCAATGGCTACCCAGGGGCGTCCCAGCGCTGCAGAGGTTGGGCTAGTTGGAGTACGCTAGACTTTAAAGAATTATTAAGATGAATTATTAAAAAGATGATTTATTAAAAAGCCAGGTTTTAAGAAGCTTTCGGAAGGTAAGTAGTTTAGGTTCTGATCTGATTGAGAGGGGGAGAGTGTTCCAGATCTTGGCTAGGTTATAGGAGAGCGAGCGGCCTCCGCACCTGGCTCTCTTAATTCGGGGCACTGTGGTGAGATAGGATGTCCCGGATCTGAGGAGACGATTGGGATGATAGGCATTTACCAGGGGGCGGTTGATAGTAATAGAGATATTTCTCCTTGTTACGCCTCCCCTGGGAAGGTGTAATATTTTGGTGCATTTCCAGGTTTACAGGTTCTTGTAAGACTGGGAATGCGTCAAAATCCTTGGGAGTTAAGTGGGAGCCCCCACGCAGTGCCTATGGAATGCCTTCCCAGGGCAGAGTAACGCTTAAAAAATCAGACTTCGAGGTTTGCGTCACGCATGTACCACGTTGCATGGTGCAAACATGACACAGCCCTCTCATAAATAAGCCCCCTCGTCTGTAATGACCTCTGCAGGTGTCACAGCCCCCAAGACACCTACCGACTGATACAGGAATCAGTGGGCAGAGGGCCACATATCTTTGCATGGTTGAAAAAGGAGGGCAGCAGAGTCACCTAATTATCTCACCCAATTTAAGCCCCTAGAAGATACTACAGGCATTTTATTGCAACCCAGAAGCTAATGACTGGCAGTCGTTAGAGGGAATTGAACAATTTTTGTACTGGTGCACATTATAACATAAACAATGGGGGTGGGCCGAGCTCGCGGACTTTCACTCTGCAGAATTCTGCAGAATAACAGAAAAACTCAGCGAGATTCCACAGAATTCCACCAACGGGAGGAAAATATGCAGCTCGCTCTTCAATTTAGTGCCAGCATTGCAAGCAGCACTGAAAATCAACGCAAACTGCACTATGTGTAGCGCAAGAGCATGCAGCCATTCTAGTTGATTTTGCAGCCACTTGAGAAGAAAATCTACTCCGGCGGCAGCAAATCTACTTGAATGGCAGTCTCCTGACCGCAAACTCTGAGCCCAGAGCCTACGTTAGAAAATTGTGCCAGGGGACGGCAAATCTTCCTTGTGCTTGCGAGCTACCATATTCTGGAGCCTCATGGGAGAAAAATTCCCACCACGCTGTGATTGGTGGAATTCGGCCAGCACTCTGCGTTAAAGAGTAATGCAGAGTGGCCAAAATTCCACCAATTTTGTGGGTGGAACGTAACATTTCATCCACCCCTAATCAACAACCAACATATCACAATAAAAGCTTGGTTATGTGATGAGAGAGTTTGGTGGTATTTTGTGCTGCACTGATACAAAAGTTTTGATTGCTATCTTATGGTATGGTGAATAGTGTACTGGTGGACAATCTAACAACAACAACCATCACACCAAAGCCCTTAAATCAATGATTGATGATGGCTTTTGATGACCTTGACTGGAGCAGTCTCATTGGAATCATGCATCCCCAGCAAGAATGTATTTGAACTCAAGGTCACAGGTTCACACCCCATTGGGTCCAATCAGACGTTCATCATTCCAAGGTTTGAGGTGAATAAAGTAACAGATACATATGTAATGTTATATAAAGTGCCCCTCCATGCCTGAGAGCTCTGTGATGCACGTTTTACTGTGTGTATTTGAAAAGTTCACCAAACTAGATCTGGGGTTAGAATAGTAAATCCGCAACAATGTGGTAAAGTTATGTTTAGTGCAGTTTCACCATAGCCCAAGGGTGGGAGGGACGTGTTGCACAAAATATGTTTGCATTTTGTACTTAAAAGGCTGTAAGGGGTTATGCTCCTTCCTTGCATCAAGACCTACGGTGCCCCTACGCCAGGGGGCACGAGCTTAGTTGATGTGAAGTTGCTGTGCTGCTTTGTGTGAAAGGAAGAGCAGAAAAGAGTCTACTACAATATGTCCTCTCTCCCTGAGCTGGCTCACTTTATGCTGCCACGTGCCAATGGACTCACCCTTGTGCCATAGTGCAAGCGTTGGTGCGTAAGGAACAGTTTATGTAGTAGAGCCCTTCCAGTACAAGAACTATCCCCTAACACCTTTCTTGCTTTGAATGTGTACTGTACGCTGTAGCAATCATGCCAAAAGGAAAAATAAGATTTTGGTGCAAATAACTCTCTATCTAAGAATGTTTGTAGATGGGATGTGCATCAAAACCCGTGGGTGGTTGCATGGGAACTCACATGTGCCACCCATGTAAGGCCCCCATTGATGCAAAGTAAGCAAAGCAGCGCATTGCACAGCTTTGTGCTCTTTGGTAAACTATTTGACTCAAATTAAATCTGGGCCTACATCCTTTTCTATGGCGACAAGGACAACCTAGCAGGTGGAAGGGTAGGGTGAAGCCAGGGATTGGCTCAAACAGCCAAAACCAACAATTCCCCTTTGCGTATACGTTTCAAATGTAAAATCGAGTGCAAGGACAATTCCAGATGTACACTTGCAACTGTATCTGGATTGGAGTAGTAGACTGGAGTGGGGCAGACTGGTGTGGGGTAGATTGGATTGGGGTAGATTAGGTTGGGGTAGATTGGGGTGGAATGGGGTAGATTGGAGTAGAGCAGAGTAGAATAGAGTGGGGTGTGGTAGATTGGTCTAGATTGGAGTGAACTGCAGTGGAGTAGATTGGGGTAGAGAGGAGTGGGGTAGACTGGACTGGAGTGGTGTAGAGTGGAGTGGGGTGATGTGTATTGGAGTTAGGTAGGTTGGAGTAGGGGAGAGGGGCAGATTGGAGGGGTAGAATGGAGTGGGGCAGACAGCAGTCAGGTAGATTAGATTGGGGTTGATTGGATTGAGGTAGATTGGAGTGGGGGTAGATTAGAGTGGAGTGTGGTAGATTGACCTAGATTGGAGTGAAGAGGAGTAGGGTATTTTGGAGTGGAGTGGGGTAGAGTGGAGTGGGGTAGAGTGGACTGGAGTGGAGTAGAGTGGGGTGTATTGCAGTAGAGTGTAGAGACGGGTGGAGTGGGGTATAGAGTGAAGTGGGGTGAATTGGAGTGAAATGCAGTCAGTAGATTAGGGTGAAGTGTTGTACATTGGAGTGGAGTGGGGTAAAGTGGAGGAGAGTGGGATAGATTGCAGTGGAGAAGATTGGAGAGGGGTGAAGTAGAGTGGGTGGGGTCGTTTTGGGTAGTTTGCTGTAAATTGGGGTAGACTGGAGTGAGTGGAGTAGATTTGAGTGGGGTGAGTAGATTGGAGTGAGGTACACTGAGGTGGAGTGGAATAGATTGGAGTGGAGTAGATTAGAGAGGAGTGTGGTAGATTGGCCTAGAGTGGAGTGGGGGGGAGTGGAGTGGGGTAGATTAAGGTAGAGTGGAGTGGGGTAAGTCTACTGGAGTGGGGTAGAGAGGATTGGGGTGTATTGGGGTAGATTGGAGTGGGGTAGATTGGTGTGAAGTAGAGTCAGTAGATTAGGGTGGAGTGAAGCGTTGTAATTAAGGTAGATTGGGGTGGAGTGGGGTAAAGTGGAGTAGAGTGGGATATATTGGAGTGGGGTGAGGTAGAATGGGGTGGGGTCTTTTTGGGTAGATTGCTGTAGTTTGGGGTAGACGGGAGTGAGGTAGATTTGAGTTGAGGTGGGGTTGATTGGAGGGTAGATTTGAGTGGGGTGGGGTAGATTGGAGTGGGGTACAGTGTGGTAGGGTAGACAGTGTGGTGGCATGGGGGTTAGTGGGATAGACTGGGGTGGCATGTGTTAGATTGGTGTGGGGTAGATTTGAGTGGAGTTGTGTAGATTGGGACACAGTAGAGTGGAGTAGATTGAAGTGGAGTAGTGTATATTGGAGGCGGGTAGAATGGGGTAGATTGGAGTAGAGTGAGGTAAATTGTGGTAAAGTGTTGTAGATTGTGGTAGGGTGGAGGGGGTAGATTGTGGTAGAGTGGAGTGGGGTAGATTGGAGTTCTGTGGGATAGACTGGAGTACAGTAGGGTAGATTGGATACACGGGAATGGAGATTGGAGTGGAGTGGGGTCGATTTGAGTAGAGTGGGGCAGATTGGAGTGGAGTTGTGTGAATTGGGGCACAATAGAGAGGAGTAGATTGGGGTAGAGTGGAGTGGGGTAGATTGCAGTGGAGTAGGGTAGATTTTAGGGGGTAGAATGGGATAGATTGGAGTAGAGAGGGGTAAATTGTGGTGAAGTGTTGTAGAGTGGAGAGGTGTAGATTGTGGTAGATTGGAGTGGGGAAGATTGGAGTTGTGTGGGGTAGACTGGAGTGGAGTAGGGTAGATTGGAGAGCAATGGGATACAGTGGAATCGATATTGGAGTGGAGTGGGGTAGATTGTGGTAGATGGGAGTGGGGTAGGTTGGAGTGGAGATGAATGGGGTAGACTGGAGTTGAATAGGTTGAATTGGAGTGGAGTGGGGTAGATTGAGTGGAATGGGCAGCAGCGGCCTGTGCGGGTAAGAGAGGTGGGGCAGTGGGCAGGGTGAAGGGGATTTCCACGGACGATGACGAGGATAACTGAAATAAATTATTAATTTTCCCTTGTCATCGTCCATTGAAATCCCTCCCCAACTGGCCCCACCGCCCCACTGCTCCTACATGCAGGGGGCCATGGCTGGGAATGGAGTAGATTGTGGTGGAGAGGGTAGATTTGGGTGGGAAGGGGTGATTGGTGTAGAGTGGAGTGGAGTTGGCTGGAGTGGAGTCAGGTACATTGGGGTAGAGTGGAGTGGGGTAGATTGTAATGGAGTGGGGTAGATTGGAGTGGCTTTGGTTAAATCGCAGTGGAATGGGGAGGATTGGGGTAGATTGGGGTGGAGTGGATTGGGGAAGATTGGAGTGGAGTGGGGTACATTTGAGTAAGGTCGATTGGAAAGGATTTAAGTAGATTGAGATAGATTAGAGCGGAGTTGGGTAGACTGGAATGGAGAGGGGTAGAATGGGGTAGATGTGACTGTAGTGGAATGGGATAGATTAGAAAGAACTGTGAGATTTTGGTGAATTGGAGTAGATAGATTGGAGTGGGGTAGACAGTTGTGGAGTATATGGGGTAGATTGGATTGGAGTGAATTGGGATAGATTGTAGTGGAGTGGGGTACATTGGAGGAGAGTGGGGTCGATTTTAGCTGAGTGGGGTGGGGTAGATTGGAGTGGGGTGGATTGGGGTAAATTAGGGTGGAGTGGGGTAAATTGGAGTGGAGTGGATAGATAGGGGTAGACTGAAAGGGGGAAGATTGGGGTGGATTGGGGTAGAGTGGGGTGGACTGGGGTAGAGTAGAGTTGTGTAGATTTGGGCGGAGTGAAGTGAGGTAGGTTGGAGTGAAGTGGGGTAGACTGGAGTTGAAGCCATGCAAAGTGGACTTCCGTGACTTCATAAATCACATGTAAGGTTTGCATCTCTCTTGCACCACATTACGTCGTGCAAGAGCAACGCAAACCAGCTAATTAATAGGCCCCTCAGTTTTTTTGTATACACTTCTGTTGTTAGATTCAATAATTATTGATACCTTTCCCCACTTTTCATAATCTCACCCTTGCTAAATTCACACTCGGCAAGATTAAGTTTACCACTATTAGCTACAGAAACTTGAGAAACGTTTGAATTTTAGAAAAAGGGTGGATAATCCCTTGAAGTTCAATGCACTTTTTAGGTCACGTATAAGAGCAGCTCAACTCTGGCTGCGTGCCAGATCTCTTGTAATGAAGAAAAAATACTAAGAGAAGTACTTTAGGGCAGCCTCCTTCAGCCATATTTTTTTGTAAATGTCACTCACATTTTGGACCTGCCCACAGCACAGCATTTGGTGTGGGGAGTTTCATGCATGATGACTCAACATGTTGCCTCTTTACTGTAAGTCTTCATAGGAGGTAATAAACACACAAAGCCAATGCCATCTCCCTCAGGAGGCCCTTTGCGACTACTCTTCCTGCTGTGCTGCAAATAGAAACCACAGGAGTGAAGGTGGAGCAGGGACCGGTGAACCTTAAGTGAATTAAAAGCTGTAGGAAGGTGGCTACCTGACTATGGTTACCCCAGATTTTTTGCCTGTGTTTAGCTGGTTTTTTGACTTAGTTGACCTGGTTCCCTGCTAATCAGGGCCCCAGGCCATCTGCTCTCTCTGAAAAATGGATTCCATGTACCCTAGGTACATACCACAATTGGAAATGGACTCCTTGTCAGCCCCTGTATAATGCACTATAGGTGCCCAGGGCATAGGGGCCACCAAGGCCTACCAGGGGCTGCAGCATATCTTTTGCCACCCCTGGCTGGTTCTTAAATTGACACAACTGGCTGATCACTCAGCTGGGGTAAGGTGGTGTAATCACCCCTTGCTTAGATATAGTATACCTATATCTAAACCTATATCTGGACACATATTAACCTGTGAGCCACTCCTATGGAAGGCCTCATCAATCCTGGAGGCAGAGTGCGTGGTTTCATGTGAGATGGAGCTCTAGCATGAGCTGAGCCTGTCTGCAGCTGTCGGGAACAACTCCCTAAGCTGTTTCAGGATAATGCCATACCATATACTCTTAAGTGCCTTATAATCCTCGCGGTTATATAGCAACTTTGGTTTGGCTTTATCAAAACATGGCGTGTAAGGTGTCATACGATTTGGAATACCATCCCCTCGCCAGTTCTGGCGACGGGGATGGCATTCCACCCCTCTAGAGGGGTAAGACATGTTCCTTTACTAAATGCGGTTAATTTCTCCAAAGACCTTAAGATCCACAAAATGGATGCCTCTGCCACAGACAAATGTCTGGACCCCTGCAGTTGACCGAAACTCAGCAGATGGGGCCTGGACAAAGGGTTTCCTGTCACAGGAGGGTGTCACCACCCTCCAGACAGGAGATAGTGGATTGTAGCAGGGAGGTTTGAAAGAAACCAGACACTGCCTGGGGCGCACAAGGCTGCCCCTTGCATAATCCGGCCAAACCGGTTCTGGGGCACTCCAGCCCTCGTGCCAGGGCGGCCTGGATCAAAGGAAAGGGGTGTATCCACCCCCTTCCTGGGTCCCACCCATAGGGAGGGACCTAGCAGGTAATCACGCCCCCCAGATTGGAATAAGAGTGGGAGCAGTGCCAATGCACATCAGATTTCCTGGAAGAAACATTTGAAATGAAACTCTGGACCCTTGGACCTCCATCTCAACGTGGAAGCCCGAAGAATCTCCCTTGTGGTCAAGGAGTGACCACCCTGCAGCAGCAGGCACCATCCAGCCCTCGACGTCTACTTAGTTGCAGTTCCCGCCGGAACTCGAGCGACTGAGATCGACGAGATCAAGCTTGCCTGCCTTCCAACAGCCCGATCCACAGTCCCTGCAGAGCTGAGACCCGTGGAGGTGACCGGAAGCGTGGGGCACGCCATCTTGAATTGACCACGAGACGCTGACCGTGCAGCCCACGAGTGACCCTCGAAGCTGTGCACCGGGGTTTGAGAAGCCCCCACCCTGAGCTGCTCCTGAGCCGAAGTTCAGCCCTCCACACTCGACGAGTGCTGCGTGGGGCCCTTTGGCTCTATTTGGCTCAACGCGTTGGCCCGGTCACTTGCCAGCTGGCTAGTGGTCCCTGTGCCGACGAACTAACTAAGAAGACTCGTGAATCTGGTTGCTCCAGATCCACACCAGCTCCCCTGAAAAGGAGCCCCGACTCTGACCTTCCTGGTCCGAGTGAGAAGCAATCTTCCGATCCCGCGTGGATTGCTCTTGCCAAGGCTTGTTTGCTCCAAACTTGAAGCCGACTGCACCGACGGTGAGAGCCTGCGTGGGACAGATCGTGACCTGCTCCTGGACGTCGCAGATGCCCCAGAGCCCATGTGACAGCGGAGAGAAGCTCCTCGACGACCACCTGATTGCGCCCGACATTGCCTGGTTCCGTCCTGGTTCCACCCTGGTCACTGCTGAGTGACCCAGACTCTGTCCCCTCTGCTTTCAGGTACTCTACAACTTGAGTCCACCCTTGGACTCCACCGGACACTTCATCTTTAACCCGCCTGCAGCCCTTTCAGCTTCAAGCACCAAGAGCCTGCGTGTCAAAACCCGACGCCACTTCGACCCTGTGCACCCACTTCCTGTGGGTGAGGTAACTTTGCTCCGCCGGTGTTCCCACACTGGTGCACATCTCTAGGGTCTGTGTGTTAAGTTTTGTTCCTCTAGGTCCAGCGGAAGTGTCCTTAAACTTTAACTTTATGACTTTTACGCACCATTGGTTAACATTGGTGCATGCGTGCGCTTTCCGCACATCTCCCGAATCCCGAGGGCCATTCCCGACTTCAGCATTGCTTGTCCTGACTGCTCCCAGCGATTCCCTAGGCCCTAGGCCTAACCACTGTTCGAGTGGCCTCTCTTATACCACTTGTTTAGTATATGGTTTGAGTGGCCACCCGCCCTCATCCAAAATTGTGCAACTTGTATGTTTAAACAGTGCTTTTGATTTAACGCTTGTGCCCCTTTATTCATAAAGAATACTGGGGATTGTTTTTAGTAATAAACACATATATTTTTATAATATATACTTGTGTGGTGTCCTTTCATTTGGTACTACAGGATTGTATGTGGTAAAACAGCTCGCTTAACACGACCTCTTAAGTTAAGCCTTTAGGCTGCTTAGTCCATGCTACCCCTAGGATAGCTTGTCTAATAAGGTTAACTTACAACCAGACACCATAAGGGATTGTTTGGTCAGGTAGTAGGTGGTTCCAGAATTGGAAACATCCCCTACCAGGCCAACTTCTCACAAAAGCACTGTCAGAAACTGTGAAACATCAAGTGCCCCAAGAAAATACAATGGAAGTTCCGGACAGAAAACAAACCTAGACACAATCTGAGACACCATCACCTCCCTCGCCCCCGTCATGGCCTTAATCACTGAAATGTGGCTCAACCCCTCCTCCAACTCGGCATTGAAACCGCAACACCCAGATGATTCAGAGACCACATCAACAAACACGGAGAGAGCACAGACATCATCTTGAAGGAAACCATCCAATGCACCACCATCGACGGCGAACCCACACCTCGGAGGAAACATCTTCATTTCCAACTACATCCTGATGCTAAGACCAGATAAGAGGCACCATCGCCTACAGACCCCTGGGACCCTGACCAGCCTTCTGTGATGCCATCTCCAACCTCATTGTCACCCAGACCATCGACTCCCACAACTAAGTCCTGCTCGGCAATCTCAATTTCCACATCAACGACCCCAATGACGCCAACTCTACCTATCTCCAGGAGAACTTGAACACCATAGGCCTCAACAACATAGGCCTCACCCAACTAGTCATTGAACCCATGCACAAAGGCAGTCACATACCCAACACCACCTTTTCCTCCAACAACAGAATCAAATTTGCCTATGTCACAGAACTCAACTGGACCAACCACGTCATTGTTCACATTAACTCTCTGATGCCCAGCATACCATTGTTGTACTCACGGAGGCAATAAATGAGACACACAATCAAAGAATAAATCCGAGACCAAATTTGAAAAATATCACTTATTTTTATATATGTTTTAAAACCAAGAACTTAGATCAAAGGTAAGTACCTTCTTCTATATCCGTTTGTACAATTAAGCAAATAGTTCAAACGTGTGCGCCTTTATGCACAATACACAAACTTATTTGAGGAAAAGTCATAAATGCAATAAAGGTAAGTACTGTCAGCTTTATGGGTTCACCTTCTGGATTCAGAGTAGTAGGGGGCCAAGTCCAATGTATTTCCAGCAGTTCTTCTGGACATGCCTGGATTCGGCCAGAAGCAGGGGGCTGGTGAAGTTGGAAGCTTGGCACGCTAAGAAGAAGGGGGGCCACCTAGAAACAGGCTGTACAAGGGGACTTGGGAACAAGTCCGAGGGCTCCTAAAATGGGCTTAGGCCTCAAGAGGTCTTGAGGCAAACAGGCACAGCAGGTTCATCAGTAACCAGGCCCAGCAGCGTGGGTGCAGTGAGGTTAGGTCAGTTGGGCTGGATGCACAAAGAGGCTCCTTGCATATCGGAACAAACAGCTGGCAGGGACAAAATCAGGACAGCTGGGCCTCTCACAAAGTGGGTCTCAGTGATGCTGATGTCCCTCAATGGCTGCTTAGTTGTAGACCAGTGGGAATCCAGATGGACTCCTGCTGTTGCTGTGTGGTGCAGGGTGTCCAGTACCCCATGGATTGGTGCTGCACATTTCTGGCTGGTCCTGGTGTCTTCACATTCGGTGGGGAGACATATCTGATCTTACAGAGCACAAGTATCTCTTCCTGGTTCCCTGTGGTGTCGGTCAGGCTGGGGAGCTGCAAGGCGGTGGACCAGACTCGCTTATAGGTGGCTGCGAGCTGCAGAGGAATAGCTCCTCTGCTCTAGGGGAGACTTCAGGCAATTTACAAGGGGCTGGAAGGCTACAGAAGGCTTTTGTAATTGTCAAGCTGGCAGGATGAGTCACTCTGTCGCAATTGTTGAGAGAGGTTGCGGCAGCCAGGGTTTCGCTCCAAAAGTCCACACAACTTCTGCAGTTCTTGCCAGGCACTGACTTTTCTTCATCCTTCTTCTCTTGAGCCATCACATCTGAGTTCTTATGTTAAGGGGTACTACCTAAATACTCAATTTATGGACTTTAAGGGGTGTGACAAGTAGCAGCCAATGAGCTTCCTACCTTTAGGATGTTCTACACCCTCTATTTGACTACTTCCTGTAGGAGGTGGGCATCGCCCTGACCCTAGAATGCTAATTTTGCCCAAAACAGCATGGAGGAATCTGAACAGTGGGATCCACATCAGCTAGTCAGTCCACCTGATAGGTGGTGCAGGTTTAATGTGGACATACCGCCTAATCTCACTAATTTTGCACCTGTCTTGGAGCCTAAAGTTGGAGTGAGATAGGAGGGGGTGGGTATATCCACTATCTGGAGAGGCCTGGGTCACATACAGGTGGCAGGCCATTGAAGCTTCCCACCCTGGAAGGCACATCAGAGGTGTGAACACCTCCACCCAGACCAGGCTTTGTTCCTGGCCTCTGAAAGTGAAGGCTCTCACCTCAGGAGGTTAGAAATGTGTCTATGGTGGCTGGCTGGCTGGCAGGTCAAGCCCAGTCAGTCTATACACTAGTAGACAGCAGGTTTTCAGGGGGCACCTCTAAGGCGCCCTCTGGGTTTATTTCTTAGTAAATCCAACACTGGCATCAGTGTGGGTTTACCAAGATGAGATGTTTGGTACCAAACACCTGGGGTTATAGTGAAGCCATCATGTAGCTGGGAAACTCACAATGACAGATGTTCAGCCCATGCGCTCGGTATGGCTTCTCTGTACATTTGTGGTATCTAAGGGAGAACTTCAGTATCACAGGGACACATCTACTCACGCAGATATACCCAAACATGGGTATAGTGCACCCTGCCTTAGGGCTGTGAGGCCTGCTGTAGGGGCAACTTACCTATACCACATGCAGTGTTTTGCAGGCATGGCACACAGGGGTATGTGCCATGACAACTCTTCATTTTTCTCTACACCAAGACATGCAGGCTGAATTGGCAGTTTGCATGAGCTTAGTAAGTGGTCCCTTAGAGTGGCACAGTTCGTGCTGCAGTCCTTAGGGACCCTTTTTAGTCCCAATTCCCTAGGTACCTGGGGTACCACCTACTAGAGACCTACATGGAGCCTGAAGGGGTGCCAAATGTGGAATAATGGTATGCTTTTAGGGAAAGACACTGGTGCTGTGGACCTGGTTATCAGGGGCTCTGCACACTTTCAGTCAAAGTTAAATCAGATACCAGCAAAACGTTATGGGTACCCATGTCAAAAGGTTCCCTTTCTACTGCCCTCAAGTGGATTTCCTACTTCCTCTCAAGAAGCACACAGAGCATCGGACTGCCTCCTTTCACCTTCGCACCCAAGAACATCACATGTGGTGTACCGCAAGGATCATCCCTCTGCCCCACCTTGTTCAATATATGCATGAACCCCCTTGCAGACATTGTCAGATCCCACAGACTCAACATAATCTCCTACGCTGACAACTCTCAACTAATCCTCTCGCTCACCGAGGACCCCTCCAACGCTAAAGCCAGCTTCAGCAACGCCATGACCAATGTAGCCAAATGGGTGAGAGGCAGCTGCCTCAAACTCAACTCCGACAAAGCAGAAGTAATGATCTTCGGGAAAAACACCTCTGCATGGGACCACAGCTGGTGGCCGGCAGAACTCGGACCAACATCCACTCCGACAGACCATGCACGCAACCTTTGCATCATTCTAGAGAGCCAACTAACCATGAAATGACAAATCAACGCCGTCGCCTCCTTTTCCTCCCACACCCTCTGCAGAATCGTCAAATGGATCTCAATCAACACTAGAAAGATCGTCATGCAGGCCCTTGTCACCAGCTACCTTGACTATAGCAACACTCTCTATGCCGGAATATCCACCCAGCTGTCCAAAATACTCCAAACCATACAAAACACTGCAGCCAGACTCATCCTGGGCCTCCCCAAATGAACCCGCATCAACCCTCACATCAGAAACCTCCACTAGCTCCATATCCACCAGAGATGCCAGTTCAAGATCCTCGCACACGCATACAAAGCTCTACCCGACCAAGGACCATCCTACATCGACCATCAACTGAGCTTTCACCTTTCCTCAAGACACCTGCACTCCACCCCACCCCTGCATCTGTTGCAGCCGCAGTGGGGGCCGCTGCTTCTCCTTCATTGCTGCCAAGACCTGGAACAATCTGCCCCTCCACATCTGTGCAGCACCTTCCCTGGCGGACTCCAGAAATAAACTCAAGACCTGGGCACCCTCAGCGCACAGACACCCCTAGGGGAGACAGTGCTGCACAATACAAATGCTGATTTGACCCAATACATGAGTATGTAGAATTACAACATACGCATCAAGGCATTTACACAGAGTACAGGGAGGATAAGTTTAAGCCACATCAGGTTTTACAAACACCAGTAGAATGCTCACGGACAAATGCACTGAGGGGTTTTATTATGCAAAATTTGGAATAACATGCGATGGACATTTGACAGAAAAGCTTAGTCTACTTCCAAAACTGGGAAAGAATGGAACTGCTGGCATTTACAGAACCAAAATATGAGCTAAACAGTGAACAGAACTCATGGTATACATGAACTTCTTAACACTGCCTCTTGATTTTGCCCTTATCAAAATCCTATGATGCCAAAGTAGTATCAATTGCTTCTCTATAATAATGCTTGCAAGTAAGCTAAATTAGGCACTATTGGCAGCAACATGTTTAAAGTGTGCAGTGGCAGTCCTGATGGCATCTGCAGATCAATCATATGGTGTGGTCATGTGCAGTAATCAATAGGTATTGGACCACCATAATCACAGAGCTAACCGGGGTGCTGGGATGGGAGGTTCCCCACACACCTTTGGTCCTCCTCCTGGGGGTTATGGAAGGACCGGGAGGATCTGCTGTGTAGAGGCGTTGGTAGTACTCCACAAAGGTCTGAGCGATACTACAAAGGGTACGTTGGGTGCGCCCTTGGGTGTCAATCCCTTCCGGTATGATCTGATTGGTTAGGGAACGTGAGACAAGCCAGGAAAGAAGGTTACCATTCTTATCTCACTAGCCATAGACTCTAGCTGAGGAAGCCCTCCACATCTCTTTCGTCGTCTCAAGAGAAGTGTGGCAAATTTATTCCCGGACAAGATCAAGTTGCTGGGAAGCTCCTTCCTCACTAAGAGTTCTGACCGCTCCCTCTTGGCAGAGGGCCAGTGGCTTCAGATGGGAGAGGTGTTGGCCTTGGATCTGATTTTTCCTTCATAAGCTAGTTCGTAGACGGCGTCTTGGAGGAACCAGGCGTTCAAACGCCACATGAGTAGCAGTACCCCAGTGGGGACACTCTAGTGAAGAAGCAAGAGGGCAGAGGATTTTAATATGAGTGACAGTTCGGCATTCAGGGCAGGCATAAAGAAGGGATCTATACAGGCGTGAGTATGATGCGTCACAGAGGTGTGAGTGCACTGATGCTGCCAGGGGTTTTATATTGTCCAGACACAGGCGCGCAACACCCATTGGGCTCACGGGGCTTCAGCCCCCCCGTCTTGTGTGTCAGCCCGGGCAGAGACAGCTTCGGGGGATGGCGACAATCTAATTGCAGTTGCACCCGAGTACTTAACAGGTCTTTAAAAGACCATCTACTTGTAAATGAAGGTTTTTGTTGTGTTTTCACCCCATTTTACAGCCACTCTGTCTATGGTTCCAAGAATTAGCCCCCCCCCCCCGAAATATTTTTATCCCCCCCCCGAAATTTGGCTCTAGTTGCCCGCCTGTCCAGACATCACACAAGCCGAATGTGGTGGTCCAATCCGTAAGGCGTCGAGCACCAGAACAGGGAACCCCATTGGCATCCTGATGAGGAGCCATCCCTGCGTTGAAGTCACCTCCAATCACCGTCAGTCCCTCTGGAAGCTTTGAAAATAAGTTGGGGAGGTCGTCAAGGAATGTGTCAAAGGCCACTCTGGGTGCATAAGCACAAATGAGATCAATTATACTTCTTCCTACAGTCCCCCGTGCATGGGCAGTGCTGCAGTGGTATCACCCCGCCTGACACCAGTGATCATGGGACACCTCAATAAGCATCGTGCACGGGCAGTGCTGCTGTGGGAACACTAGGCTTGACCTCAGTGATCATGGGACAGTGCAGAGAGCACTGTCCATGGGCAGTGCTGCCGTGGAAGTACCAGGCCTGCTCTCAGTGATCATGGGACAGTGCAGTGAGCATCATACACGGGCAGTGCTGCAGTGGAAACACCAGTTCTGACATCAGAAATCATGGGACAGTGCAGTGAGCACTGTGCATAGGCAGTACTGCAATGGAAACACAAAGCCTGATCTCAGTGATCGTGGGACAGTGCAGTGAGCATCGTGCACGGGCAGTGCTGCAGTGGAAACACCCCGCCTGACATCAGTGATCATGGGACAGTGCAGTGACCACTGTGCACGGGCAGTGCTGCAGTGGAAACACCCCGCTTGACCTCAGTAGTTATAGAACACTGCAGTGAGTACTGTGCACAGGCAGTGCTGCAGTGGAAACACCCTACCTGACCTCAGTGATCGTGGGACAGTGCAGTGAGCATCGTGCACAGGCAGTGCTGCAGTGGAAACACCCCACCTGACATCAGTGATCATGGGACAGTGCAGTGAGCACTGTGCACGGGCAGTGCTACCGTGGAAACACCCCGCCTGACCTCAGTGACTATGGGACAGTGCATTGAGCACTGTGCACGGGCAGTGCTGCAGTGGAAACACAAGGCCTGACCTTAGTGATCATGGAACAGTGCAGTGAGCACTGTCCACGGGCAGTGGTGCAGTGGAAACACCTGCCTGACCTCAGTGATCATGGGACAGTGCAGTGAGCATTGTGCACGGGCAGTGCTGCAGTGGAAACCCCCCACCTGACCTCAGTGACCATGGGACAGTCCAGTGAGCACTGTGCACGGGCAGTGCTGCAGTAGAAACACAAGGCCTGACCTCAGTGATCATGGGACAGTGCAGAGAGCACTGTCCACAGGCAGTGCTGCCGTGGAAGCACCAGGCCTGCCCTCAGTGATCATGGGACAGTGCAGTGAGCATCATGCATGGGCAGTGCTGCAGTGGAAACACCAGGTCTGACATCAGTAATCATGGGACAGTGCAGTGAGCACTGAGCACAGGCAGTACTGCAGTGGAAACACAAAGCCTGATCTCAGTGATCGTGGGACAGTGCAGTGAGCATCGTGCATGGGCAGTGCTGCAGTGAAAACACAGCGCCTGACATCAGTGATCATGGGACAGTGCAGTGAGCACTGTGCACGGGCAGTGCTGCAGTGGAAACACCCAGCTTGACTTCAGTAGTTATAGAACACTGCAGTGAGTACTGTGCACAGGCAGTGCTGCAGTGGAAACACCCGACCTGACCTCAGTGATCGTGGGACAGTGCAGTGAGCATTGTGCACCGGCAGTGCTGCAGTGGAAACACCCCGCCTGACATCAGTGATCATGAGACAGTGCAGTGAGCACTGTGCACGGGCAGTGCTACCGTGGAAACACCCGCCTGACCTCAGTGACTATGGGACAGAGCAGTGAGCACTGTGCACGGGCAGTGCTGAAGTGGAAACACAAGGCCTGACCTTAGTGATCATGGGACAGTGCAGTGAGCACTGTCCACAGGCAGTAGTGCAGTGGAAACACCTGCCTGACCTCAGTGATCGTGGGACAGTGCAGTGAGCATCGTGCACGGGCAGTGCTGCAGTGGAAACACCCCACCTGACCTGTGACCATGGGACAGTGCAGTGAGCACTGTGCACGGGCAGTGCTGCAGTGGAAACACCCTCCTCACCTCAGTGATCGTGGGACAGTGCAGTGAGCATCGTGCATGGGCAGTGCTGCAGTGGAAACACCCGCCTGACCTCAGTGACCATGGGACAGTGCAGTGAGCACTGTGCACAGGCAGTGCTGAAGTGGAAACACCCTGCCTGACCTCAGTGATCATGGGACTGTGCAGTGAGCATCGTGCACGGGCAGTGCTGCAGTGGAAACACCCCGCCTGACCTCAGTGACCATGGGACAGTGCAGTGAGCACTGTGCACGGGCAGTGCTCCAGTGGAAACACAAGGCCTGACCTCAGTGATCATAGGACTGTGCAGTGAGCATTGTGCACGGGCAGTGCTGCAGTGGAAACACCCCGCCTGACGTCAGTGATCGTGGGACAGTGCAGTGAGCACTGTCCACGTACAGTGCTGCAGTGGAAACAGAAGGCCTGACCTCAGTGATCATGGGACTGTGCAGTGAGCACTGTCCACGGGCAGTGCTGCAGAGGAAACACAAGGCCTGCCCTCAGTGATCATGGGACAGTGCAGTGAGCACTGTGCACGGGCAGTGCTGCAGTGGAAACACAATGCCTGACCTCAGTGATCATGGGACAGTGCAGTGAGCATCATGCACAGGCAGTGCTGCAGTGGAAACACCCGCCTGACCTCAGTGATCATGGGACTGTGCAGTGAGCATCGTGCACGGGCAGGGCTGCAGTGGAAACACCCCACCTGACCTCAGTGACCATGGGACAGTGCAGTGAGAACTGTGCACGGGCAGAGCTGCAGTGGAAACACAAGGCCTGCCCTCAGTGATCATGGGACAGTGCAGTGAGCACTGTGCACGGGCAGTGCTGCAGTGGAAACACAAGGCCTGACCTCAGTGATCGTGGGACAGTGCAGTGAGCATCGTGCACAGGCAGTGCTGCCATTGAAGCACCAGGCCTGCCCTCAGTGATCATGGGACAGTGCAGTGAGCATCATGCACGGGCAGTGCTGCAGTGGAAACACCAGGTCTGACATCAGTAATTATGGGACAGTGCAGTGAGCACTGTGCACAGGCAGTGCTGCAGTGGAAGCACCAGGCCTGCCATTAGTGATAGTCGGACAGTGCAGTGAGCACTGTGCACAGGCAGTACTGCAGTGGAAACACAAAGCCTGATCTCAGTGATCATGGGACAGTGCAGTGAGCATCGTGCACGGGCAGTGCTGCAGTGGAAACACCCCGCCTGACATCAGTGATCATGGGACAGTGCAGTGAGCACTGTGCATGGGCAGTGCTGCAGTGGAAACACCCCGCTTGACCTCAGTAGTTATAGAACACTGCAGTGAGTACTGTGCACAGGCAGTGCTGCAGTGGAAACACCCGACCTGACCTAAGTGATCGTGGGACAGTGCAGTGAGCATCGTGCATGGGCAGTGCTGCAGTGGAAACACCCGCCTGACCTTAGTGACCATGGGACAGTGCAGTGAGCACTGTGCACGGGCAGTGCTGCAGTGGAAACACCCTGCCTGACCTCAGTGATCATGGGACTGTGCAGTGAGCATCGTGCATGGGCAGTGCTGCAGTGGTACACCCCGCCTGAACTCAGTGACCATTGGACAGTGCAGTGAGCACTGTGCACAGGCAGTGCTGCAGTGGAAACACCCGACCTGACCTAAGTGATCGTGGGACAGTGCAGTGAGCATCGTGCACAGGCAGTGCTGCAGTGGAAACACCCCGCCTGACATCAGTGATCATGAGACAGTGCAGTGAGCACTGTGCACGGTCAGCGCTACCGTGGAAACACCCCACCTGACCTCAGTGACTATGGGACAGTGCAGTGAGCACTGTACACAGGCAGTGCTGCAGTGGAAACACAAGGCCTGACCTTAGTGATCATGGGACAGTGCAGTGAGCACTGTCCACAGGCAGTAGTGCAGTGGAAACACCTGCCTGACCTCAGTGATCGTGGGACAGTGCAGTGAGCATCGTGCACGGGCAGTGCTGCAGTGGAAACACCCCACCTGACCTCAGTGACCATGGGACAGTGCAGTGAGCACTGTGCATGGGCAGTGCTGCAGTGGAAACACAAGGCCTGACCTCAGTGATCGTGGGACAGTGCAGTGAGCACTGGGCACAGGCAGTACTGCAGTGGAAACACCCACCTGACATCAGTGGTCGTGGGACAGTGCAGTGAGCATCGTGCATGGGCAGTGCTGCAGTGGAAACACCCGCCTGACCTTAGTGACCATGGGACAGTGCAGTGAGCACTGTGCACGGGCAGTGCTGCAGTGGAAACACCCTGCCTGACCTCAGTGATCATGGGACTGTGCAGTGAGCATCGTGCATGGGCAGTGCTGCAGTGGAAACACCCCGCCTGAACTCAGTGACCATTGGACAGTGCAGTGAGCACTGTGCACGGGCAGTGCTGCAGTGGAAACACAAGGCCTGACCTCAGTGATCATGGGACTGTGCAGTGAGCATTGTGCACGGGCAGTGCTGCAGTGGAAACACAAGGCCTGACCTCAGTGATGGTGGGCCAGTGCAGTGAGCACTGTCCACGTGCAGTGCTGCAGTGGAAACACAAGGCCTGACCTCAGTGATCATGGGACTGTGCAGTGAGCACTGTGCACGGGCAGTGCTGCAGTGGAAACACAAGGCCTGCCCTCAGTGATCATGGGACAGTGCAGTGAGCACTGTGCACGGGCAGTGCTGCAGTGGAAACACAAGGCCTGACCTCAGTGATCGTAGGACAGTGCAGTGAGCATCGTGCACAGGCAGTGCTGCAGTGGAAACACCCGCCTGACCTCAGTTATCATGGGACTGTGCAGTGAGCATCGTGCACGGGCAGGGCTGCAGTGGAAACACCCCACCTAACCTCAGTGACCATGGGACAGTGCAGTGAGCACTGTGCACGGGCAGTGCTGCAGTGGAAACACAAGGCCTGACTTCAGTGATCGTGGGACAGTGCAGTGAGCACTGTGCACGGGCTGTGCTGCAGTGGAAACCCCAGGAATGACCTCAGTGATTGTGGGACACTGCAGTGAGCACCGTGCACGGGCAGTGCTGCAGTGGAAACCCCAGGAATGACCTCAGTGATTGTGGGACACTGCAGTGAGCACCGTGCACGGGCAGTGCTGCAGTGGAAACACAAGACCTGACTTCAGTGATCGTGGGACAGTGCAGTAAGCACCGTGCACGGGCAGTGCTGCAGTGGAAACCCCAGGCATGACCTCAGTGACCATGGGACAGTGCAGTGAACACTGTGCACGGGCAGTGCTGCAGTGGAAACACCCCGCCTGAGCTGAGTGATCGTGGGACAGTGCAGTGAGCACCGTGCACGGGCAGTGCTGCAGTGGAAACCCCAGGCATGACCTCAGTGACCATGGGACAGTGCAGTGAACACTGTGCACGGGCAGTGCTGCAGTGGAAACACCCCGCCTGAGCTGAGTGATCGTGGGACAGTGCAGTGAGCACCGTGCACGGGCAGTGCTGCAGTGGAAACCCCAGGCATGACCTCAGTGACCATGGGACAGTGCAGTGAACACTGTGCACGGGCAGTGCTGCAGTGGAAACACCCCGCCTGAGCTGAGTGATCGTGGGACAGTGCGGTGAGCACTCTGCACGGGCAGTGCTGCAACGGAAACAGCCGGCCTGACACCCGAGCTCACCAGACTCTGCAGTGATATATCACAAACGTGCAACGCGGAGTAATTCACCATCAGGGGACGGCGCGCACCCACCTCAGAGCTGGGAAGGGCTGGTGGCGGCTGACATCCTCCCGGCATCGAAGTGGCGTGCAAGTGCAGCGTGCCTGTCCCGCAGAGTCACCAGTCCTCTCCTAGTACAGATGCGTGCAGTGTGCGTGCACTGCACGGGCGCCCGGTCCTCTCCGAGCCCAGGCGCGTGGATCAATCCTGTGCAGACACCGGGTCCTCTCATAGACACGTGCGGCGTGTCAATCTCTCGCAGGTCACGGGTCTTCACCTAGCACAGACCCTTGCAGTGCGCCATTCCTGCACAGACACCGGGTCCCTTCCCAGCACAGCAGCAGGCTGGGCTCAGCAGCGAGGCTTTAGGTCCGGATCAGTCCGTGCCGCAGAGACGGGCACCTTCGGCAGTGCTCGGACTGCCCTGGTCAGATACTCACTCCCCAGGGAAGAGCCCCCGCCCTGCCAGGATACACCACGCAGAGACCCGAGAGAACAACGCGATGTAATACTCCGAGATGCAAGCAGTAGAGTGAAGGAAGAGGGAGGAGGGAGGCGGGCAGGGGCAGCCTAAGGTAATACAATCACAAATACAACTACAGGGGTGCACACCTCCCTGGGAGGGCTCTGGGCGAGTTCTCTCCATCCATTGGTCTATTGCTGTGTCATTCACGCTCTGCTCTCCCCACCGCAGCATTGATCACTGGCTATTGGGCCCGCCCACTCCAGCCATTGGCTCTCTTGCACCGACTCAGGTATTTTCCTGATCACATATGTACATCTCTCCAACAAGCATTTGCAATGCAATCGGTCTCGCCTTTGGGACCTTATAAGTGTTTATCCATGCAGCACATTACCCTGGGTGCTGCGCCACCAGGGACTAGAGCTGCACGATCACTACCCACCAGGTCCTGCAGTCTGACCAGGGATGCGTGCTTGCAACAGGAGACATTCATGGAACATTCCAAGGCTCCTCAATGCACAGACAGAAAGACAAGTGCCTCGATGCACGCATACAGCACTCTAGCACTATGTGTGAGACTGCAAAGTACTAGGAAGTAACATAAAATCATGTACCTTCCCTGGTCTGCGTCACTTTGGGCCGTTGAAGCAACAGAAAGGCAGTAAAAGGGCTGCCCAAGCTCCAACACAGAGCACACCCAGGAGGTATTGTCGCTTATAGGCTCTTAGATCTGCCGTTCATGGGGAAAATGGAAACACAAACAAAATCCAGCTTTGAAGAAGGTGAAATTGTAACAGAGGCTAAAAGCAGTTGTGAAAATGGCCCTGTGTGTATTGAGTATTTTAAGAGGTAATAAAAAATCTGGATGAAATGATGTTAGGTGAACAAAGCTAAATTAGAAAAAAAACAATGTGTTTCCCTAAAGAAAGCGTGCACATACTGAAAGGAGGCAGATGAAAACGTTAACTCTTCAATGCCCATTATAGCCCGGTATATTCATTTGTTTTGAACATATTGAAAAACAGTATGGGGCAGATTTACAAACCCCTTGCGCCACTTTTGCGTCACTTTTCCCATGTTAAAAGTGACGCAAATGTGGCGCAAGAGGCTTGTAAATCTGCCCCTATGTATTTACCCACCCCAAAAAGACATCAGAAAACAAACAAAGTATTTGCGCCTAGCCAGGCCCCCGCTGCATGGCATCTGGCGTTCGTGGGAGACTAGAAACAAGGGCATATTTCAGCTGCAAGGAAGGTGCTCCACGTTATTTAGGAGGGGGCATACATGGGTGTAAAATGCTGTTAGGGGAACAAAGCGGGAAAAAACGACGCAGTCCACTGAAGAAATCCTGCAGGTACTGAAAGGAAACCAATTAGGGACTTAGGCAGATATCCAGAAGGACAGATGGTACAAGAATTTCCCATAAAAGAAGAACAACTTCCCTCAGAAACTAACCAATTCCCTACTCTCCCTCCCCCCCACGGCACTGTAGAAGATACTGTGACCCCAAGGCAGCATAACATCACGTGAGGGCATTTCACAACAGTTGATCAGTCCCTGGAGTAAATACAGCAAGAGCATCAAGTTACAGCATCTATTGCAAATCAGGGTTGCCCAGGAGATACACAGAAAGCGGAGCCCAGAAATCTTTGGGGGGGGGGAAGTCTCAGGCAGTTCCTCGGTGTATATCCCAAGTTGTTCTGTGTAGTAGAGTAAATCCAGAATCAATTTTTCCAATGTCGGGAAAGTTTTAGACCCCCAGCATTGCGCCACCACCCTCTTGGCCAGTAAGGTCAAAACAGCCACCAGTCGACGATACCCACCCCAAGAGGCAGACATCAGGAGCACACTGCACCAGTTCAGCTATGACTTTCGTAAGCATATTCGTGACCTTAATCCAGAAGTTGTATATTCCGGCACAATTCCATGCGAGGTGCATGAAATCAGCATCACCCTGCCCACAGGGAACACAGCAAGCACTCTCACACAGACCATAACGCTTCAGTTAATATGGCAAAAATCAAGGCCCGTGAGGGCTCGCAGCAAATATGGCAAAAATCAAGGCCCGTGATCTGCGTGGTAAGAAGAAGGAAGATCTTCTAAAGCAGCTTGATGACCTCAAGGTCGAATTGTCGCAGCTCCGGGTTGCTAAAGTGACTGGTGGAGCTGCATCCAAGCTGTCCAAGATCCGGGTTGTCCGAAAATCCATTGCCAGAGTCCTTACAGTCATCAACCAGACACAGAAGGAAAACCTGCGAAAATTTTACAAAGGCAAGAAGTACAAGCCCCTTGATTTGAGGCCCAGGAAGACTCGTGCTTTGCGCCGTAGACTCAACAAACACGAGGAGGGTTTAAAGACCAAAAAACAAGTCCGAAAAGAACGTCTATACCCAATGCGCAAATTTGCTGTGAAAGCTTAAATGTGTTGTAGAAAATAAAGGCTATATGGTTGAGTAAAAAAAAAAAAAAGTAAAGGGTATAGTAAAGCTGATGCAGGTATTTAAAATGGATGATGCGGAGGTTATAATTTGCAGTTAATCGGCCTGTCAGGATGCAGCAGAACCTCCACACATCCAGCGACAATGAGTTCCCTAGTATCTTCACCCAATTATTGTAGGAAGGGGAGTCGAGCTGTTCTCTTTCCCTAAGGGACATATTAAACAATCTTGTGATCAGGCCCTTCCGTTCCGCGCCTGCTAACACCTCCTGCAGTGCCAACAGCGTCTTGGGTTCAGCCAGGTACTCAGGGCAGATGGTCCTAACCGCCTGCCGCCCACGAACATAAGTGAATCCAAGAATGAAACCCCGGTCCTTGCGCCTGCGCACAGAGATAACATAGTCGCATGTCCGGAGCTTCGAAGCCTCTCCGCTCGAAAAGCAATACCAGCACGTTTCAGCTACATCTAGGCTTCTTGCCACCCCACACAAAGGACAGTAGTGCTGACTGAAGCCAGTGAAACACTGCAAGAGGGAGGCGGATGGGAATTTTAATAAACAAATAGAGTAGTTTGGGCAAAAGTCGTCATTTTAACTACAACAATACGGTCTGCTAAGGAAAGCGGGATTTTGGCCCATTTCGCTGCACGTTCTGTAATTCTCAGAGATCACCACCTCTGGGTATGTAGCCATACCCCTAAGTACTTTACCGGGTCAGTTGACCATGTCAATGGGAAGTCTAGATTTACACGCTGCGTAGCAGCCGTCAGCGGGAAAACCGTTGATTTCGCCCAGTTAATGCCCAGCCCAGAAAAGTGTTCGAATTTGATATATTCACGTAGCAATTCAGGGTAGAACGCTGCACGTTCTCAAACATACAGAAGCATATTGTCGGTGTATAACAGGACTACCAACAGGGGCGGCTGGTGACATTTGAAAGTGGTGAGGCGTAAACTAATTTGCATATTGCAGCGAGCGTAGCGAGCGAGCGCAGCGAGCGAGCCCGAACCACCTTGCATCCATCCATACATCATTCATGCATCCACCCATCCACACATCCACCCACCCACCCATCCATCCACCAATTCTGCATTCATCCTGCATCCATCATTCATTCATGCATCCACCCATCCATCCAGCATCCATCATTCATTCATGCATTCACCCATCCATCCATCCTGCATCCATCATTCATTCATGCATCCACCCATCCATCCATCCTGCATCCATCTTTCATTCATGCATCCACCCATCCATCCATCCACCCATCCATCCTGCATCCATCCATCCATCCATCATTCATTCATGCATCCATCCACCCATCCATCCACCCATCCATCCACCCATCCATCATCCATCCTGCATCCATTCCTGCATCCATTCATGTGTCCACCCATCCATCCACCCATCCTGCATCCATCATTCATTCATGCACCCATCCATCCATCCACCCTGCATCCATCCATCCACCCATCCATCCACCCATCCACCCATCCATCCATCATTCATTCATGCATCCATCCATCCATCCACCCACCCACCCATCCATCATCCATTCCTGCATCCATTCCTGCATCCATTCATGCATCCACCCATCCATCCATCCATCCATCCTGCATCCATCATTCATTCATGCACCCATCCATCCACCCTGCATCCATCCTGCATCCATTATTCATTCAGCCACCCATCCTGCATCCATCATTCATTCATGCATCCACCCATCCATTCATCCACCCATCATTCATCCTGCATCCATTCATGTGTCCACCCATCCACCCACCCATCCTGCATCCATCATTCATTCATGCACCCATCCATCCACCCTGCATCCATCATTCATTCATGCACCCATCCATCCATCCACCCATCCATCCTGCATCCATCATTCATTCATCCACCCATCCATCCACCCATCCAGCATCCATCATTCATTCATTCATGCATCCATCCATCCACCCATCCATCCACCCATCCATCATCCATCCTGCATCCATTCCTGCATCCACCCATCCATCCATCCATCCATCCATCCATCCATCATTCATTCATGCACCCATCCATCCACCCTGCATCCATCCTGCATCCATCATCCATCCATCCACCCATCCTGCATCCATCATTCATTTATGCACCCATCCATCCACCCTGCATCCATCCTGCATCCATCATTCATTCATCTACCCATCCACCCATCCTGCATCCATCCTGCATCCATCATTCATTCATGCATCCACCCATCCATTCACCCATCATTCATCCTGCATCCATTCATGCATTCTCCCATCCTGCATCCATCATTCATGTATTTTTATGACCATATAACTTAGCACACAGCTTGTCAGTGTTTAATACCAGTCTCGAACCTTGTACTCCAGCACCAATGATACATGATTAATATTAATTGTTTTTAAAAACATGTATTTATTCAACACCAATTTCACACCTTAGTCGGAACATCATTTTTATTTGTTTTTTTAAATATCTATTTATTTAACACCAAAGTAAGTCATGTATACATTTTTATGGTTCGATAAGAGGCTCGAACCTGGTTTCCCAGCACCAAAGTCGGCCGTGCTATCCGTCAGGGGTTATGTAACCGGGCTATGTAGTGACCAGCCAATCCTGCGCCAGGATTGGCTGGGGGGGCACCATGACTCCTCGCCCAGTCGCCCTGTGTAACCCCGGGGGCTGCGGCCCGCCCCCTGGTCCTCTCTCTAAGGGGGAATTCACAAGAAAACGATCTGCGCATGCGCGGGCATGTTTGTGCCCAAAAATACACTTGCGCAGCTGCAGCAGCCCGATCCTTCCCCCCCCCCCCCCCCCTTGCGCACTCCGGGAAGGTCGGGTGTCTCCCGGTTTCCCGGCCGGCAGATAGCGCGATTTTTTTAAATAATTGTGTTTGGCTTCTAGTGACGACGTGGTGGGTCCATGGGGCTTAGTGGGGCTTCGCCCCTACGCCCCAATGGACGCACCGCGCCTGACTACCAATGGTTGCGGTCTGAATCGCAACGCCGCCTGTGTATGCCGCTGGCGAAGCTTACAAGCCAGTGGCTCCAATGCAAGCGAGAAGAGCATCGACGACAGGGGGAAGCCTTGCCGCGTGCCACGCCTGGTAGGGGAAGCAGCCGAAACCCAGCCAATGACCCGCACACCTGCTGCAGGTGCCTCATATACCAGTTGTATCCACCGCAGAAAAAAGGGTGGCAGCCCCATCTGAGGAGGACTGTGAACATGAATTCCCATCGCAGGGAATCAAAGGCTTTCGCCGCGTCAAGCAGCACAGCAACCGCTGGAAAGTCAGCCTCAAAATAATGTAATGTGGAGAAGACAGTGCATAAGTTATGTGCTGTCGACCGGGCAGAGACAAAGCCAGACTGATCCGGGAGGACCAAGTTAGGAATAAGGGGTTGAAGCCTGCTGGCGATCATTTGCGCCAAGGTTTTGGCATCAATATTGATAATGGACAGAGTCCGGTATGAGCCCCATTGATTTGCAGCTTTATCAGGCTTGAGAAGCATAACAAGGAGGGCCTCTTTTAGCGAGGGAGGGAGAGTACCCGTGTCATATGCTTCCGCAAAGACATCCAGGAGTCTGGGTGCGAGGTCATCAACATATGCCTTGTAGAACTCACTAGGAAGTCCGTTCAGACCAGCTGCCTAATATGTGGGCACTAACATAATGGCCAATTTGACATCCTCAACGTCAAAAGGTTGTGTGATATATTCATGTTGGTCAGCAGACAGCCACCCCAACGCTATATCATCAAGATATGTGTTATATCCTGTTCATCTCTTTCCCTACTGCTCAGCCTGTGTATGTATGATGTCATTGGAATGTTCCTGTGTGCATGGTTTGAATGTGTGGTCAGTTTGATTGAGTGGGCTGAGCAGCTGGATGCTGCTCCCGGTGGGGCCTTCTCCCTTACTCCTGCTTACCTTCCTTTTACCTATTTTAACCATTAAATACCAACTTAAGAATACCAACGTCTACTGGATCTAATTACATAAATAAGTACCATAATACATTGCAACAATGGCGACGAGCGAGAAAGAACTACGTGTGCAGAAATTACTTTTGAAACATGGAATTGAAGAGATGGAAAATGAAAACTTTAAAAGAAGACAAACAACGCTTTTAATGCCCCACCGGTGTCATGTCACATCTGACAGCCTACAGGAAACATCTATAAAGAGGTATGTTTCAAGCGTTGGACTTTGTGTAGCTTATTTGAATTTTATAATTACAGACTTATTTACAAGAGTGCAAAAATTTCAACTTAGGACTGCTGTCAGAGTAAAACAGTAGAAAAATTATATATCTTTCATGCTGCGATGTTCAGAACCCAAGTTAAAAATGACTATTTATTTTTCAAGAACAAAGATATGAACCTTTCAGCAATTTAAAATGACCATTTATATTTCAAAGGCAAACATATGAACCTTTCTGCAATGTATCTGAAGCGACTGTTTTCATTTTGTCTAAAACCTTGAAGATAAAATAAACAGATAACTGCCCTATTTCAAAGTGGATTGTAGCGACGCTTTTAAGGAAAAGAAGTTTAATTTTTCAATTCATTGCCTGCAAGCTGCGACCTTTTTCAACTCTGAAGCTTCAGTTTTCATTAAATTTAAGAAGTTAATTGCAGCAGTGTTCAGAGATAATTGTGTACCAGCGCGCTCAATTTAACGGAGCATGTCATGTAAAACTCCGACCCTTTGAAGTAAAACTCTGACACTCACCGTCCTGTTTGGAGATGGCGGTTGAGTTGTCAGTTGGTCCGCAGCGATCCTTACCCTTTCCCTGCCTCAGGCTATTTGATGACGTCTTCTGAGGGTTCAGAGGAGTTGGCGAAGTGAAGCTCTCCTCACGTTCTGATGCTGATGTCACTCAATGAGTCACCGCCTCTGTTCAAGCCGCTGCTGATGTCAGTCGATGAGTCACCGTTTCTTTTAAACTGCAATTTCACCGTGAGCCATCAGGCGAAGACGTGACTGACAGCGTGATGTTTGCTACGTGCTGTCGTCATTTATCAGGCGCCTCCTGACGTGAAAGACACTAAATGCGCTGATGTCGTCCTGGATCAAACACTTTCATTTCTACAGTGTTTCTGTCATAATGCTTTGCCTTTCTGGATGTCTGCCATCGTATTTCATCATTGTGTCACAGCGACTGGCACGCTATGTTGTTTTTAAACCCTGCAAGTACCTGAAAAGTTTTCATTTCTATTCCAAGAGACAAGGTACAGTTTTTCTATTCAAGTCTCGCAATTCACAACATCTGATAAGACAACGGTGACTACTTTTATTATTTTAGTTTCTTATTTTACATCAGTCACTATTTATATATAAATTGATGTACATGTTCTGTTCTAAGTGATTTATGGAACTGTTATGTACTGAAATTGAGATATTGGTTTATTTGTGTTCTGAGTGATTTACTTATTATCTTACACTACTGAGAACTGTTATATCATAAAATTTATGAATTAATTTATTTACACTTTAATTTATAGGTTGATTTTAATGGTCAAGTTTTGATATGCTGAGTTCTGGCAATGTTTGAATTTATTTATGAAAATGAACCACATTTGTGCTCAATTAATTTGAGGTGTTCATTAAGTGTTGAAATTTATTATACTTAATTTTGATGAACCACTTATTTAACAGTGCTCTATTTTAGATAGAGGAGTTCACGTTGTTTTCTTGAACTTTGAGGAGTTCAATACCAGTGTGCATTTTTGGATTTGTAGTTTATATATTCTGCGGAGCCACATACGTGCTCATGGTTTGAGGCGCTCCTGTATTTCCTGAAGTTTAGTTCTCCAGTTTGGAATTTATGATACATATGTTGTTCAAATTTTATGAGGCTGCAAAGTCCTCAGCTCTGTTTATTCAAGTTTATTTTCCTGAACCACGCAAGTGCTCTATTCTACTAGAAGAGTTCAGTTATTGAGAGTCGTTAGGTAGCCATGTACCCTTGTACTAGGTATTATGCGTTTTGTTCTTTATACTTAATTTAAGTGATTTTGAACAACGTGGTAACTCCTACGTCCTAAATTTGTTATTCTATTGGGACACTATTTTGTTTAGTTTGATTCCCTAGTATTGCTTTTCGTGACAGTCTGGCCAACTGGCATGATTGGTAATATTTTGGGTTTTTCTTTGAGATGGGGGATGGTTGTATGTGATTTCTCTCTCCGTTTAGTACGAGAAGATATTATTCCTGGTTTTGTGCGAAAAGATATTTTTCCTCTCTATGTATCTTTCATGATGATATATTGCTATTTCATAATATTATTTACAGTTATTCATTTTCTATGATGATTGTTCATTTCATGATATTATTTACAATTATTCATTTCCTATGTTGACTGTTTAATTGTAATCCTGATTTTGTCATCATCAGGACTTACTGTATTTAGTTTCATCATCTCTCTTTTGTTTTCATTATTTTAAAAGAGGGAGATGTGTTATATCCTGTTCATCTCTTTCCCTACTGCTCAGCCTGTGTATGTATGATGTCATTGGAATGTTCCTGTGTGCATGGTTTGAATGTGTGGTCAGTTTGATTGAGTGGGCTGAGCAGCTGGATGCTGCTCCCGGTGGGGCCTTCTCCCTTACTCCTGCTTACCTTCCTTTTACCTATTTTAACCATTAAATACCAACTTAAGAATACCAACGTCTACTGGATCTAATTACATAAATAAGTACCATAATACATTGCAACAATATGCATTTATGTAAGAAGCTGACACATTCGCCTGATCCCAATAGAGTTCGGAGTAGATGTCAAGCACTACCCTATTAATTTCAGGAGTCTTATAGTGCTCTACTCCCTCAGCATCTAATATCTTAGTGATGTAGTCCTGGCTCTGGGGTGCAGCCAGTTTCTGAGCAAGCGAGCGACTGGGATGTCCCCCCCCATAATAGCGAACAGTACAATGCCGTGACCTGTGCGCCAGCTCCTGATCCACGGTATCATAATGTTCAGCTACTAAATCTGATATAGAGGCCAGTTTACCTGGGACCGGGTTTTGGGCGTACTCACGCTCTAGCTCAGTGATATCCTCAGCCAGTTTTTTTATCCCGCGTCAGAGAACCTTCAGGATACCTGCCTGCGCTCCCATACAGACTCCCCGGATGGTGACTTTGAATGCTTCCCAAAGAACCCCAGCGCTCTCTACTGAGCCCGTACTTTCCCTATAAAAATTGTTAATGGCCGTGCCTACCGTACACCTGAACACCTGGTCAGTAAGCGAGGAAGGTTGTAAACCCATTGAAGTGGGGGGGTGCTCACAGGCAAGGGCCTGCATCACCAGCAGCATAGGGGAGTGATCTGACAGTGTTCTGGCCAATTGGCGAACATCCACGACCCAAGTGCATGCGGTCTCGGAGAGGCGCCAACCAAGCGGGACCACATGCCATGCACTGTAGAGATGAATGTACTTTCATAAGCTCCCGGGTGCCGCAGGTGCCAGATAACATGCATCCAGAAGACCCACTAAAGTAACTGTTGCCTGTCCGTGTCATGTTGTCCCGGCACCCAGTCTGTCCAGATGCACATCCAGACAGGTATTAAAATCACCCCCCATATCAATTCAACAAGAGGAAATTTCAAAATGCGGCGCCAAACGTCTGGAAAGAAGGAAGGGCCATCGACATTTGCGCCGTATACATTCACCAGAAGGACTCCCACACGACCAAACCTGCCGTAGACCAATGCTACCCTGCCCAGTGTATCCGTTTCTGTGTTAAGCACAGTGAATGGGACCCCTCTCTTAACCAGTATCATCACTCCCTGGGGTAGGAAGAGTAAGAGGAAGTGACTCTCCGCCCGGCACAGCAGGCGCCAACATTCTTCTCCGAGTGCTGCGTAAAATACGTTTCTTGCAAGAACGCCCCTTGGATGTCCAGTCTGTCTATATGGGCCACCACAGAGCGTATCTTCTTGGGACTATTTAAACCACGCACGTTCCAAGTAAGGAACTTTATGTTACCGCCCATGGATATGGAAAATCAGATTTAGTCAATAGAGTGAGGTTCAGAATTAAAAACAGACTGCACAGGTACATTAATAGTGCAACAAGAAAGTGCCACCCCTCCTACCTAGCCCATCCCCACATCCCCCCACCTACTTCAGCAGCCCCAACATGCCGAAGCCATCCCTTCCCTGAGTAAACAATCCCCAACATGGAGAACAAAGTGTGAACAACTGTTGTTGGGGAACTCTCATGGAGGGAAACACCAGAGAGCTACTCGCCTCCCACTGAGTAGGTGGTGGCTGATCAGATCGAAAGACATATGCCAGGATGTAAAAACAGGTACAAATGTACATTGCATTACATACATACGAAGCATTTTAGCTGCTGCCCCCGCCAAGGTCTGGTGTGAGTGTTCAAGGGCCACAGAGGATATGGTCATGACACATCCTCCAGGAGGGAGAGGGGCCAGGAAGCATAAGGGGGCGCAATAATGGCAGCAAACACCTGATCATGCACGGAGGTAGAGGCACCGTAAGATAGCTCAACCAACCACTCGCCTCACAGTCCTCAATGTCAATATTTAAAAGAAAGAAACATACCACAGTGCCTGAATTCGGGGCCTGGCACACTGATAGGACCATAAACAGGAGTAGAGCTCACCACTGCCGATGCAGCCGGCAACTGTGCCTAAAAAGGGTAATCAAGGAAAAAATAGGCAATTCAAATACAGGCTACATATAATAACCTGCAGAGTTACAACCAACCAACTGTAAAAACAGAAGGTCCCAGCATGAAAATTCAAAGCGTGTCCCATACGTCTTACAATGGCCACAGACATAGATCATCTCCAGGTGCACAGTTACTGCTCCTCAGTGTCCAAATCCGCAGCAACCGCAGACCGTCTATGCTTCTGCTTCTTGACATGATCCATTACCGCTTAGGGATTCGTGAACATTTTGCAGTCCCCCTCCTGGCCCACCCGCAGGCAGAGGGGTACAGCATGGCATAGGGGATGCCTTCAGACTGCAGGAATTTTTTAACTGTGCCAAATTGCCGCCTTGCCGACTGGACGGCCACCGTGAAGTCAGGGAAGAAAGACAGCGTGTTACCTTGGTGATTGACTGTGCATTTTTCTCTAGCATGCCTCAAGATGACATCACGTTCCCAATAGTTTAATAGCCGCGCTATTATTGGGCGAGGTGGGGTGCCTGGCTCCCGTCTTGCCGCCAGGGAACGGTGAGTCAGCTACAAACATAGTGGACAGATTTTCCGGGCCAAAAATTTCTTTGAGCAGGGACTCGATGAAGGATTCCATCCTGCCGGTATTGGTGGACTCCGGCAGGCCAATGATGCGTATGTTGTTACGGCGAGACCGGGCATCCAAATTTTCATTATTTGCTTGTATAAGCGCTAGAACCTTCTCCATATGGAGTGCCTTGCCCGCCACCTCGCTGAGACCATCCTCCTTAGTGGAGACTCGTTGCTCTATTTCCCCCATCCTCGCATTCTGTTTTTCCAGTTGGGATGACATATGATCAAGTCTGTGATTTATCGCAGCCATATTACCTTCAATGGCTTGTAGACTTTTTGGCATGGCTAGCAGGGTCGTTTCCAACGTGGAGGGGCCCACTCCCTGGGCATCTGCCTCCGAGGCAGAGGCCGCTCTTTACTGCGACTTGCTGTTCTTTCGCGCCTCAAACGTGAGGCGAGACTGCGATTTGTTCATTCTCCCCATGTCTGCTAGTAACAAGGAAAGTAGACTTGAAAGTCCCTAGAACGGCTCTCCAGGCACTGCACAATCCAAGAGGAACCGCAACCCCGCTCCAGCAGTGTAAGATGGCTCCAAGCAGACAGCACAAGGGACCACAACACAAAATGCCCACCGTCCCGCTATGGAGCAGAAGAGGCGGGGAGCAGTTGTAAGCCTGCCCTAGGCGAGCCTCAAGTTGAGCCACTCTCTAATGCACTCAGCTCTTAAAAGCTTGTCCTGCCCGCAGGGGGGTCCTAGTCACCTCGGAAACATTAATATGCTGCTGTCAAGATTCGGGCCTGATGCAGTGCCCCACCGCCGCTCCTGGTGGGACTCACAAGATCACATGCAGCGGCTTCCAGGGCCTTGAAACACAAAGAGTAAGGGTAGGCCAGCTACTGGTGGGTTCGCCGGAGCACACTGCAGGGGGGAGCCTCAAGTGCGAAGGCCAAGCGCACTTACAGTGCAGGCCCACGCTGCTCCCAACCGCCGACCATCACTCTCACAGGCCGCAGCTCACAGAGCGCGACCCAACGCTCAGGTCCACACCGGCCACCGGAGCCACAGGCCTGAGCTAGGCCACGCTCCACTCACCACCGCCAGCAGCAGGCACCGACAGCTTCTCTAAGCGTTGGCCCGTGCACTCCAGGAGTCCGTCGCGCCTCAACTCAGCCTGTCAGGCAGAGTCTGCACCGATGTGTGCAGCGATTCAGGCTATAGCTCCACCGTCCCCAAGCACTACAGGAGGCCTCAGGCAGGGACACTGCACCTCGCCATTCCATACAAATGCAGTGACCTCAATCTCTGCCCCAGCTCAGCCGTACTCCCTCAGCAACTGTGTTATCCGCTCGTAAATGGGGTTGGCAACTGCAGGCCACAGCGCTCAGCGCCAGACCCCAGGAAAGCTGATTATGGCGCAAAGGGGGCCCGCTCTCCTTGCCGATTCCCAGGCAACACGAGCAGATAGCACCGCGCTCTTTGTCAGGCAGAGGACTGCGCAAGAATGACACGCTAGCGCTCTCTCGAGCCGCGGCTCACAGCGTAGCAGGCAGCGTAGTGAGTCACTTCCAGGCACCAACAGTTGCCATCTTGCCTCCTGCCAGCCCTCACCCTCACTTTAGTTAATGGCCGCCTCAAAGTCCTCAGGAGAGCCGTAATGTCCCCGACAGCAGCAGCAGGAGAGATTCGCCGTGCAGGGCAGCCGTTTCACAGGCAGCGATGTGTCAATATTGGGCGGATTCTAGACGGATTGACGATCAGCCGGGCAGAGCTGCACTACAGTGCGGTCATCTTGCCTGGCGCCCTCTAGCGCCCCCCTGCAAGTAATTTATGTTTAATTAATTAATAATTAGTTGGTCATTATTATTAATTAACTGATAATTAATTAGGGTAATTGTTTAATTTTTGGTGTGTGGGTTTTGATTATATAGGGATAAAGGATGGGGAGTGAATTATTTTACTTACTTTATAATTAGTTGTTAAATACTATTAGTTTTTAATTGAAAATACATTCTAATTGTGTAATTCATTTTTTTACAGTTTCATTTTAGCTGTGGGTTGTGGGGATTATAGGCTTAAGGGTGGGAAGTTAAATAATTTATATGTATAATATTTCTTTAATTGATAATTAATTATGTTACTTATGGAAGTAAATGTTTTTAAAAATGTAGATGTGGGTTGTGATTTGTGTGGTGTTATAGGGTAGGAAGTAAATGAACGAGTTACTTACCTTCGGTAACGATGTGTCTGGTAGAGACACAGTCTAGCCGCAGATTCCTTAACTTAGAATATACCCCAGGCCTCAGACTGGACCCGGAAAATCATTTTCCGCAGCAGTAGCTCTGCACGCCGGGGGGCGTCATCGTCCCGCTCCGTCCTGATGTCGTCCACGGAAGTGACGTCAATGGAGCCATATAAGCCCCCCACCTCCCTCATGAAACTTTGCCACGCCACAACACGGAGCCACTACAAAAACTGTGTAGAGTATAGGAACAGTACGCTAAAAAGAATACAAAACCTGTGAAATAACAATAACAAGAAATCATAGAATGATGAGAAACCTCACAATGTGAAAGTGTACTGAACACTTGAAGGGACCATGTTAAAAGAGTACTTAACACTTGAAGGGACTGAAGGGAGTGAACAAAGCACCCACCTCTAGAAACAGTTTTGCCCAAGCGAAGAGCCTCGCCCTCCCTAAGAGGCAATGGCATTAGGAATTAATGGCATGACAAACCAAGGACAGTTTGCAACTACAGGATGGAACTGCAAAATAGACAGTCTGTAACCATAGGACATAAGTGTAAAGGACAACAAGCTTGGAACAACATGACTCATGGCGAGTGGCCAAAAGTGAGCAACAACAGAGAACGTTCTCCACATCCCCCACAATGACCTATGAACTGTAGCATAGTCAAACAGAACCTCAACCCAATCGACTGCAGCATAGACAAGGAGACCCCAAGGGAATGGGAAGAAACAGACGAGGACGGGGGGAGGGTGGAATCTCCCCCCGTCCTCGTGAGAGGACGGGGGGAGAATCTCCAAGCCGGAGAGAATCTGCAGCGTGATAAAGTTACAGAAACTGGCGGAAGTCTAAATACCTGATATAGCTCCGCGGAAGAAGTATCGTGATATCGCAATGTCTCGGCCTTAAAGGTAAATTACACTCAGAGGCCGACAAAGCACACGTAGACACGGAACCCCTAGCAGCGGGCTGCTCCGTGGTAACTGCGTTAATGTCTCGGCTCGTAAACAGGAGCACTGGTTGCCGGCAGGGCACAAGTACACACGGAAACCCCTTTTTCTGCGGGCAGATCCGCTTCACACCACACGCGGCCAATAATATCCCCCTCGCTGTTTCCGAGAGGAGAGCTCCTCCAGGAGTGGTCTACCACTCTCGGAACAGCGATGCCAATTATCTGACTCGCGGCAACTCGTGTTGGCTCTGGCGTCTTCCTTACAGCTAGCAGGCAAGGTGCTGTTCCCGGAAAGACTGGAGACGGGCTGAATACCTCCAGCGGGGAAGTACCATCCGCTATTCAGCGTCGGATTAGGATTGTCGAGCACCATGTTTTTTCAGAGGTGGGGCTTTCTACAAACCGGGATGGGTCAGTGGTTCGCTTCCTGTGAAAGCGCCTCTAAGCTTTCTGGGAGAGGTAGTTCTCTGAGTGTATCTACGGGTTCTCAAGGGCACACTCGAAACAGAGAAGGGTGTAATGCGTCTGATGTTGGATTTAACCCTTCCGCCTCTCTGCAGACCCGTAATTGTGACAGGGGAGAGCCGGAGACAGTAGAACCACATCAAGACACCAGCGCAAACTGCGTCCACAGACGCAGGAGAGTGCAACAGAAGAACTGTAAGCATAAATACAAAAGCTCCAGGAAAATGCCACGCCAGTCCGTGGGTTGCAGCAGAGCAGGTGTCCCACCCCAGCAGGAAGCATGGAACAAGGGGAGATGCATACAGCATAACCCACAAGAATAAGCCCCAGAGGGACAGAACAAAACAATGAGAACTCCACAGGAGAATCTGAAACTTCCTGGCAATGAAGGGCAGCTACACAATAGCAAATGAATACCCCACATAGGGTAAGGCAGATCCCTATAAAAAGCAAGGGACACCTCTTGAGGCAAGCTCATAGGCAGAGGTAAAAAAGAACCATAAAAACAGCTAGCCCAGCTGTACCAAGTTCGTGAAAGAAAAAACACAGCCGAACAGCCATAAAGCCCGTCTGAGAGATACGTCTTGAACCCAGAGTTGAAAATCATGCACACAGTGACAATACTGCATATGAAAACACAAGTCCACCAAGAGGACTAAAAACCTGGCAGTCATTGAAATCCAGGTAGGAGGCGCCGGACTGCTGAGTCAGCATGCTGATCAAGCAGATGGAATCCATAAAAGGGCAGATCCCTGAGTCTCTCCTGAACATTCTCGGGAAAACTTCCATCGCGTAGCCACACATGGCGACGCAGAGCAACTGACCTGGCCATAGAAAGACCCACGGAGTCAGTGGTGTCCATGGCCGACCAGACGTAAAACTGTGCCATGTCGCAGCCATCCCAAATAAGCCAGGCCAGGTAAGCACGAGGGCCCTCCGGCAAAGGGGTAAGAAATTGCTCAACGGAGTCCCAAAGGGCAAAAGCAGCCCAAGCAAACACGCAGGTCGTGTTCAGGTACCGAAGGCCTGAGCTGGCAGATGCAAAGACATTGCGGCCACACGACTCCAACCTCCTAGACTCCCGGTGGGCGGAAGCAATGGAGGAGCAGAAGAAGGGAACGCTGCCTAGATCACAAGTCCTGGAGCCCTAGGATGGAGGGACAAACAGACAGGGTCATCTGGAGCCGGGCGATGGCGATGTGCAATTGCACGACCCGCGGGTTCCCTTGATGAGGGTCTGGCCCAAGTCCCCAGAAGGACATCATACAGTGACCTGCCAAAAGGCAATAAGGGCTCCACCCCATCATGCCCTTGTGGAGAAGATCCAACAAAGCATCCGAAGGCAGGGAGACAGAGGGTGGCTGAATTTGTAAGATATCCGCAGCTCTGCGAACCACCCTTGCAAACTCTGCGCTAGCCTCCGTTGCAATTCGAAGTGGAGACATTTGTTGGGGACGGCTGCAAGATAAGCCGTCCACCCAAAAGGCCCCACATAGTGATGGGCCGGCCAGAGCCCAATGGCCCCCTTCTCCGTGGAGCATTGAAAAAACCATGGGGGTAGGGAACCCTCTGGGGTCACATCCTCCACCAGCAGAGGAACGCCCGGGGACGGATCCAGTGTCAAACGATGTTGAGACAGCGTCCGATCGACATTGACGACCCCTAAAGAGGACTCGCATCCTCCCGGCGTTGGACAGGCATCAACTCGACCTCCACCACGGCAGGAGCCTGCGGGAAGGGATGACGTGGAATCAAAGTCGAGCTCCGCGCCGCATTCGCATCTGAATCCAGCAACAATGCAGGGAGCCCCGTAGGGCTGTGCGACGACACATCAGGAGTGCCAGATGTCATAGCCAGGGACAGAACCGGCATCGACTGAGGAAGAGACAGCGTCGGGTGGACGCGGATGACCCCCAAAGAGGACTCGTCTGCCCGGCATCAGACCTGTGTCGATTCAACCTCCCATCGGCTCGGAGTCGAGCCCCGTGCTGCAGCCACGTCCAGTGAAGACGCAGGAAGCCCTACAGAGCTGTGTGAAGACGCAGGGAGAAGGCAGTCGGTCGGCACTGAGGGAGAACCCGCCGGCGAACACCTGACCTGAGTCCCTACCCCACTGTGGGGCCTGAAGGCATGCCAGGGAGTGGGGTGACCCAAAAATGACCTGCAGAGCCCAGCAATAGGCCTCCATCTGGTTCCGAGCCCCCCAGCACCAGGAAACGGTGGGTAGGTGGGGGCGACTCATTAGGGGCCGTGTCCAGTGAAAATCGGGAGAGTGGGGCCCCAACGTCACGCTTGTGCGAGGTCGACGAGCTCCTTGACTTCTACCGATGCTTACGTGACTCAGGCGAGCGACGTCCTCGGGAATGACTCCGGGACTTGTCCTGAACAAGAACCTCAGCGTGGGAAGAACTGCACCATTGGGATCTGTCTCTGCTGGAGACGGAGACTGGCGCAGCGAGGATTCTGACCGGGACAACGGGCCATCATCAATTTTAACCATCGCTCCTGCAGGGACTTCGGCTTCAGCTGCTGGCAAGCAGCTGACTTGGCGGAGTCGTGGTGCTCACCCAAGCACCACATGCAGATGTCGTGGGGATCTGTCGCTGACATCTGCCACGAACAGGACGCACACGACTTGAAGCACGCAGGCATCGCACACTGTTCCAGACCCGAAGAGGCATTGTGTAGGCCTGAAAATAAACAGGCTAGAGGAACCGCTTCTCCGGGATCCGCGTTGGGACGCGAAAAAGAAGAAAACTGATGTCAGCACGCTAGGGAGGAGGGGCTTATATGGCTCCATTGAGGATGCCGGCCCCCGACATGCAGAAGTACTGCTGTGGGAAAAGATTTTCCGGATTCAGTCTGACGTTTGAGGGATATTCTAAGTTAGGGAATCTGCGGCTAGATGTCTCTATCATATAAACATCATTTATGTAATAATGTTTTTGTCTCTAAATAATTTCTAACTAAAAATATGTAATGGATGACATTTTTTTAATTCTGTTTAATATAATATTTGTAGGTGATTGTCATATGTATTTAACATTATAATATGTATATGTTTTTTATTTTTTATTTGTAATAGTTAAATATATTCATATTTTAACCCCTTGGCCGTGGCGGTAATTCCGTCGCGGTGCTAGGGGGGGAGGGGGCCGCGAGGTGCCGCCATACTCGTGACGGAACCACTCCGTCACGAGCCACGGGCGCGCTGTGCTTGTGACAGTGCGGTTCCGTCACGGCCCCGCCCGCTCAATAGAAAGCTTAGCGCAGGCGCGGAATTGACGCCGCGCAGGCACGGCGGCTGGGCCATGTCGGAACCACTCCGTCATTAGCACGGCGCGTCCGTGGCTGGTGACGGAATGGTTCCATCACCAGCACGAGACGGGTTAATTTTTAACATATTTTTATTGTTTTTGTTTTTTAAATATTTTGCTGTTGATATTTTATTTGTTTTTAATTTTGTACTGAGTGGAGTGGGAATAGTAATGTTTAACCTTCTGCTATCCAACACTTTCCCTACTTTTGCACTCACTGGTGTGGGAATAGTAATTTTTACGTCTCAGCTATCCAACACTTTCCTTACTGTTTCTATCACTGGAGTGGAAATAGTAATATTTTCCCTTCTGCTAGCCAACACTTTCCCGACTGTTGCTACCACAATCCAGAGCAGGCGTAATTAGCAATCAGTTGACACATGCGAACAAGCAATCACTGATGCACCTGTCTTTTTCACCTCTGCACAAATCCGTGTGTAAGGATCATTAGCTAAATATGAACCATAAACCGAATCACTTCCTTACTATCATTTACCGACTATATGTCTCTTAATCTACTCTTCTCTGTTTGGTCCACAGGATTTGACCCCCCTCCCCCTTGCAATGAATAGTGCATTTTTGTAGACACATGAAACCCAGCGAAAGTGTTTGTACCCACATTGTAACTGTGAGCACTGCAGGCACTGTATCCAAGCACCACAAGCTACAGTATTGCACAATGGCCATGTGTTTGTTTGTTTTCTAGTTTACATAGTGGTGGGTTACCTTTCTACCTAATTTTGTACAGCCTGTGTCCAGCTAATGAATAGGAGTAATTACAAAACACATGTGCTCCAAATGCATTATAGGTGTGTACAAATATTGAACACATTATAAATCTTATTGAAGAATAACTCTGTGTGTAGGAGACAGTTGACAAATTGTGTTCAGCATGTTCCACATAGGTTCTTTGGCTCTGCAGAAAAAGTTTCCAACAGGGCAAAGATTCTATGTACTACATACTAGGGGGGGATTTACAAGCCCCTTGCGCCACTTTTGCGTCACTTTTCCCATGTTAGAAATTACACAAAAGTGGTGGAAACGGCTTGTAAATCTGCTCCTAGGTATTGTAAGCAGGCTTTAGATATTAGACAGTTTCTACATAACATAGCAGACTGTGTGCACTAGGTACTAACCTATGTACATGTGCTTGTTTTACTTCAGAAGTTGAGTTATCCATAGAAATTTCACCACAGTACGAAGGCTGCAGGTAGTATGATCTTGAGCACCTTCATATCTTGGTTATTGTAAGTGAATAGTCTCTCTTTGGACAAGTTTTGCATTGAGTGTACACTGTTTTTAGTAGATACTTTTTAATACTCTGGGGTGTATGTCTCATGAGAGTTTCACTGCCTGCTAACAGTATGGTAAAGAGTAGAGTCTCTCCATAGAATAAGCACTATTTACAGTACCCACTTTTCTACCCATATCCACTTCATTTCACAGTGTAGGTTCAGTGACTGCTTGGGGTTTGATACAGGAAAAGACTGTCTGTAGTCGGGTATTAGTTATGTAACAGATCTTGATTTTCTGTAGGAACTTGGCTTTCCCTGAACAATTTTATACAGATTGAACATTGTTTTCAGTATTGGTAACCCTTTTATCTGTTGTTGACAGTCAAACTAAACTCAGCTATCCATGAAGAGTATGGTATAGGGTCAATGTTGCATGTAACATAAGCTTGCTTTGTTATGTGGGAATCTAGGACCCTAGTCTAATTTTCCCGATGTATGCCCATATATAGGTATAATTCACCCAATCCTTATATAGGCATAGAAATCATTGCCTTATTTGGTCTTAGCCTGTGCAGCCCAAATACGGCATGGCTACTTCCACTAAACTCCGAGAATCCACAATGATTTCTTGGAAAAACCAGCCTTCATCAGTCAGGGACTTCCCCCTGCTTGAATACTACTTTATCCAAGAACTCCTGGAGTTTTCAAGGAATTGAGGCACTAGTGACGATATTATGTCCAATCTTACGTCAAACTCGGCACCTTCAAAGTATAAATATGCCTACATTTTCCCAGTCAAACACACAGTGGTTTAAGAGCAGATCGACTAACTACTTGCCCGACGCCCTGTTGCTGCAAGTGCCGAAGGAAGCCGACCCTCCAACTGACGCACTGAGAAGACTCTGTCTTTTCTCTTGCCGAGAAATCCAGCTCTGGTGTTTCCAGGCTACCCTTGCGGGTTGCTGGGAGATCGAGTCCTGAGAGAGAGATACAAGACCTCTATCATTCTGAAACCAAGGTATGGAGCTGATTAGACCCCTAGAGAATTCTTGGAACAGATTCTTGGCAAAAAAATACTAGACTTAAGCTACACCACACTTACTCCCCCCTCGTACTAGACTTAGGTTAGGTACACCGGGGTAGACATATTTTAGAAGCACCAGTTGAGTACCTTTAGCCACTATTTTATCACTGTATGTATTTTATGCATTTTATGTATTCTTTGTTTATGGCTTAGAAACCATATCATGCTTTTACAGTACTATTTTATAATACTATTCGTATTATATGCATTGTACTTCTTAACCAGCATTTCAATTGTAGCAGTGCATTTCTTATGCTTAAGAAATAAGACTGTTCAATAAATACTTTTATTGAAAACGCCTGTCTCTCTCTTTCTAAGAAACTCTGGTGAAACGAAGCATGCACATCTGACTGAGTGAAATAGCCGTCTATTGTTTCCGCGACTCTAGAGATACGTTTCGTTCTAGGGAAACAAAGTTGTCATGTTATATGGTCAGAGACTAATCCCTTCTTGTACTTTCGAGAAAGTTTCTAGTGACCTCTGAGCTAGCTGGCACTCACAATTAAGTCTAATATATTCGGCAGAGACCTAGTCGACATAAGTCCTACGTCTAAGCTGCAGGATATATTATTCCAATGCGCAAAGCCTATTGGGAATATAGGAACTACACTACATGGTGCCCAACGTTTGGTAAGGCGATTATTTAACGCTAGATACTAGAGTAACTCAGTCGTGCTTTTCACACAGACCTTTTTTCCCGTAAAAACTCCAAAAGACGTCTGGAGTGGGTGAAAGGATAATATCCGCCAAAACGGAGTAGGAGAAAAATCCTATGTATTAGTTTTTGGTTTGTTCAACGTTGATGGATACAGTGTTCCAAACTATTGTGCACCTAATCTTTGTTTCCTTGAAAACTTGTTCTGCAAACTCTAGCCGACTAAAATGTCGGATAGTGATACCGAAATAGAGAGAGCTGCAGCAGCAGCTCAAGCGGCTTTAGATGACGCTGCTATCCTAGAAAATGACACAAATGCTATACTGCTCCCGGTAAATGTAAGAAAAAGTATAACTTACAGACTCATAAATAATGGAGTATCATCAAAAGGTGGCAGGGTAATCTTTGTCATAGAGGCACATGAGTATCAGCAGGCAGAGGTATTCTATTCATGAATTCAGTTTCCAGCAGCAAATGCGGGAACACGTGAGTTCCACTACTACAAAGCAGAGGAACCCCCAGCGGAATACGTTCCTTTCAAGGACGTTGAAATTCCATTAACTTACCAAGAGCATCAGCTCTGGTTTAAAGGCGCCCTAAAACATCAAAATCACATTACCAGGCTCGGTCCACTAGGTAGACCAGGAGCAACATGGCCGGTACTAGCCAGCTATACACCACAACCAGACATTGAAAGGATGTCAGAGGCAAAATTGTTAGCTCAGCTAAAACAGTTAATTAAAATACATAGAAAATTGGTTCAATATGTCATGCGGACATTAACAGTCCAACCAGCTGTAAGAATTCTACAGCACACCCCTCACCAGTGGAATACAAATAAAATTACACCACAGACTATACAGTCAGTCATTGGTAAACTACCAGCAAAACTAGAACAAATTCCGTTCTGGTTAGCACAAAAAATTAATTACTCAAATAGAGGCAGTATTTCCTGATAGTACGCCTCATGAGAAACATAGGATTCTGACAATCTGCTTACCTATGGGGATTGCACCACACATAGAGGATTGTGACACTTGGGGCACAGTCTTTGCTTCAATCTACACTAAAACACATGGTGGTCCGTCCATGGCTGTAATACCAGATGTTTTAGGTCAGATTCAAAATGAATAAGGTCCAGAACCGGCTTTAAATCTAGGTATGAAATTACTGAAAGATTTCAAACAGGTCTCTATATACTATTAGCCAACATTAAAGGTGAAGCAGCATCAGTGGCAATCCGCCAGAAACTAAAAGAGACAGACATTACTGAGCAAACCTTATGAGCTTGCCAGAATTATTGAAAAATCCTATGAGGAACTAGGTAGAGATAGTTTGGGTGGGAAACCACTAAAACCTCAACTAACAGAGAATCCTGAAAAAACTTTTATTAAAAATAATCTCACTACTCCTAAAAAGAAAGGGGAGAACACTAAACAAATGCTTGCTAGAGAGAAGCATTCCCAGTCCAGAGGAAGATCTCCTCAACGAGGAGGTAGGTCTCCCCAATGGGAGCCCTCTGAAAAGAGGTACAACCTCAGAAATAGGGATACTTTAAGAAAACCTGATAGATATCAAGATAATGATACACGTTCCTCTCGTACCTTTCAGACTTCACCGCAGAAATCAGAAAGAAGAGGACGGTCAGAACAAAAAGAAGAACGCGTGAAGTCCAAAGATGAACAGCACGTTCCAAAAAATAAGAAAACTCTATTCACCAAGAAGAAGGTAGCAAGTGTAAAGATCAAACATGCTGAGGATTCTGAGGACACAACTCAAGAACGGGGAATGGGCTCAGACAATGCTAGACAGCGCAGCAGAAGTAACCATAATTCGCAAGATCCTGAGGGATCATCTGGAGACAGTGGACTTGAATAAATGCATTCAAGTTGAAACTGCCGACACCAGGGTTAGTGTACCCCACAAGTTATATGAAGTAACACTCCGGATGGAGGGGGACATAACTAGGAAAATAAAAGCTCTCTTTTGGGACAAGCTTTCCAAGGGTTATGACATACGTCTAGCTGAAAAAGACTGGCCACCTGCAGTTGTTAGGGAGTGCCCACACGGCAAAGAGATAATTATGCTAGCCTTCTCAAATCACATTCCCATTCATAAAAAATATACATATGCCAAGAAATGGGCAGTAGCTCACGCTCCAGCATTATATAAAAATCACTTAGGATGGGATGAGGATTCTCCTCACCACAAAATCCAGTTAAAAAATCAACCTACTGCTCAGAGGCAGTATCCAGTCAAGCAAGAGGAAACCAATGTGGGAGCACACAATTTCACCTCCCAGCGGGTTCCCCCCTGAGCATTCTGTTCAATGTAGTTCAAGCGTGTGTGCTTTTCGGAGAGTCTCGAATAATTACACTGTTGTGCTGGCCATCTCTGGACACGTGTTTCTGGCTCTTTATCCGTCATCAGCAGAGATTAGGCATCAGGTATTCGGGGTTGCTGAGCAGGCTGCTAAAGTATTCTCGGGTCTCGGTACCTCTCAAGGCGTGCAGGTGCATCTCCACGAGCTCGTCAGCTCGACCGGCTCGAGGGAGCCTTTATAAACAGGAAACCAATGTGGGAGCACACTGCTTTACCTCCCAGCGGGTTTGCCCCTGAGCATTCTGGTCAATGTAGTTCAAGCGCGTGTGCTTTTCTGGAAAGTCTTGAATAGTTACACTGTTGTGCTGGCCATCTCTGGACACGTGTTTCTGGATCTTTATCCGTCATCAGCAGAGATTAGGCATCAGGTATTCGGGGTTGCTGAGCAGGCTGCCAAAGTGTTCTCGGGTCTCGGTACCTCTCAAGGCGTGCAGGTGCATCTCCACGAGCTCGTCAGCTTGACCGGCTCGAGGGAGCCTTTATAAACAGGAAACCAATGTGGGAGCACACTGTTTCACCTCCCAGCGGGTTCGCCCCTGAGCATTCTGGTCAATGTAGTTCAAGCGTGTGTGCTTTTCGGAAAGTCTCGAATAATTACACTGTTGTGCTGTCCAGTCAAGCAAGAAGCTAAAAAACAAGTCAGGGAGATCTTAGATCAACTTGAATATCAAGGGGTGATTGAAACATGCACCTCATCTATGAACAATCTTTTGTTTCCTGTCTCCAAGCCAGACAATTCGTATTGTCTAGTTTTGGATTACAGACACCTCAACTCTTTTTTTTTTTAAACCTTTATTTTCAAGTTTCTGTTTAAACAGGTTACATACATTCTAGGTACGTTCAGGGCCTACACAGTTCTTCGATGTCCATGAAGAGACATATAACACATGACGTAGCAATACATTGATTAGGCGAAATCACTCATGAATACATTGCGGTACATTAGCTTCGACACTGTGGGGTGCAGAGATGACACACGCAGGCAGGTGGCAGTTTCATGTACACAGTACTTCAGTCTCCATTTGAGTGCAGGGATATCTCTGTACCAGTAGCAGTATATATACATATAGAAAATTAAACGGTGCATTCGGGCAATGAGAGTCTCATGCCGTTGCAGGAGGCCGCTCTACAATATATCAATGAGACCTTATGAGGGCGGGCCCTCTATCAGCTGGCTTGGTATATGGACCATGTAGGTTATCCCAATCCCGTTATCCGAAAGCAGGGTCCAGGCAGAGATGCAAGGGAAGGGGGGAGGTGGGGGGAGTGGGGGGAGGGGAAGATGGGAGCATATCTAGTCCTCAGTGTCAGAGTGTGTTTGTGCCTGCAGGTAACATTTCAACGGGGCCCAGATGTCCGTCAGCGAGAGGCCACAGGCATAAGTTCTGCGTATGTTAATATCTGCTCCTGACAATATGTAAGGTTGTGTAGCCAGTCTTTGAATTTCGGTGCCCGCCCTCTGCCCCATCTACAAGCTACCCTTCTTTTTGCCATAAGAAGCGACATTGCCACAAATTTACGATTAGTTGCCACAATGGGCTCGACATAACCTAATAAAGCAAGCACTGGGGAAGGTTCTAGGTCAGTGTGTATCATTTGAGATAGCGCCTCAAATACCTGTACCCAATATGCACTCACTGCATTGCAGCTCCACGCTAAGTGCAAAAAGTCAGCCCCAGGCACATGGCATCTGGCGCATTCATCTGTGTTGCGTAGTTGGTACCGATGGAGGCGTGCTGGCATGTAATACAGCCTATGAAGGAACTTATAATGAATAATCCTGAACCTACTACTTGAGGAAATGCGCTCGGACTGCTGCGTGCAAAAGTCCCACTGCCTGTCCGTTAGCACCATCCCCAACTCCAGATCCCATTTGGACCTGGCTGCAGGGCTGGGTAGTTCTCTCAAGGTTTGTGTCGTTCTGTATATTGTTAAGACCAGTTTCTTGAGCGCTGCACCCTGTAGTATACGGTGTAAGGGCGCTAGCGCAGGGGGCTCGACAGGGAAGTCTGGTGTAATGGACCTCAGGCCTTGACGTAGCCTAAGATAAAGAAAGGTATCTAAGGGTGTTTGTGATGTGCCCTGAAACAAATGGTCAATTGTGCGAAAAGTCCCATCATGATATAGATCTCCCCACGTTTTGACCTGTGTGCGCTCAGCTAGTTTATGGAATATGGCTTCTTGCAAGAGAGGCATATCAGGGTGATATGTCAGAGGTAAGAGTGGCGAATATAGTAGAGGTGCATTCAATTTTTTGCCTATCTGAGTCCAAGCATAGATCGTGCTCGTCATCGTTGTCGAGGTCTTGTCCCTGCCAGGAGTTGAGTCGTGTAGTGCCCCGTCAATCGGAACCGGGTGGGCCAGCCAATGTTCCACCGCTATCTGAGGCATGTATCGAGGCGGGTACATCCAATAAAAAGCGTACTGCGCTTGGGCACTATAATAATATAATTCAAAATCAGGAAGTCCAAAGCCTCCCTGTGCATACGGTCTGATGAGTATATCCCACTTCAGTCTCGGCGTTTTGCCACCCCACACCAATCGAGATAATTCCGTACGTAGCTGCTGGAAAAAATACCATCCGGGGTAGAAGGGAACATTAAAAAATAACTAGAGTAACTGCGGCAGAACCACCATCTTTATTAAGGAGGCTCTGCCAGCCATAGAGAGTGGCAGAGTGATCCATCGCGTAATGGCCTCAGATATGCGAACCATGGTCGTTCCATAATTAAGCCGCATTAAGGCTTCCCTGTCTTTAGTTACTTTAATCCCCAAGTATTTAAAGTCATCTTCACACCAAGGGATGGGATAATCCATGGAGAAAGAAGATGTGGCAGCCGTGAGGGGAAACAAGCAGGATTTACTCCAATTTATCTGGATTCCTGAGAGTCCACCAAATCGTACGAGTTCTCTAAGTATGGTATTCAAGTTATGGCGAGGGTCGCGAACATAGAGTGTTATATCATCCGCATAAAGGGATACAAGAATCTGCGTCAAGTTGCACTTTAAACCTAGCTCTTTATGATGTTGCCGCAATTTGGCTGCCAACGTTTCAACTGCTATTGCAAACGATAGGGGCGACAGCGGGCAACCCTGGCGCGTGCCCCTTGTGATGGGTATGTCCTCTGACATTTTCCCATTTATTAGGATTTTGGCCGTGGGAGTGTCATAAAGTAATCTAATCCAGGATAAGAAGATAGGGGGAAAGCCCATGCGACTCATAATGGCAAAAACATAATCCCACTCTAGTGTGTCAAATGCTTTTGTAGCATCCAGAAAAACAGCAGCCATGGGAAGGTCTTCAGAGACATTGTTCAAGACCGTAAAAAGAGTGCGTAAATTGTGTGAGGTGGCTCTATCCGAGACGAATCCCGATTGGTCAGGTAAGATTAATTTGGGCATGAGAAGGGTGAGACGAGTGGCAATAAGTTTCGCAAGGATCTTGACATCACAATTCAGCAGTGATAGTGGCTTATAAGAGTCACAGCTCTGCGGTTGCTTCCCAGGTTTCAAAAGGGACGTAATTAAAGCTACTCTCATGGAAGGGGGTAGGTGGCCAACTTCTATTGCATCCTCGTAGACCTCTCTGAGCACCGGGGCCATAAAGTCAATGTAAGTTTCGTAGAATTCGATGAGGATCCCATCTAAACCGGTAGCCTTGCCTGATTGCATGTGCATAATAGCGTCTCGCACCTCGTCTATTTCAAATGGGGTGCTAAGGAACCTTTGTTGCGTATCGCTCAACCAGGCTAACGAGACATCATCCAAGTATTCGTCCAAGTCTAACATGCCTGTGTGCGTTGTAGCATACACTTTAGTGTAATGTGAAACAAATGTGTTCAAGATGGAAGCAGTATCCCTGTATATCATGCCATCCAATCCCTCCAGCTCTAAAAGAACATTCGTTCGCCTCATCAATTTGGTCGTGGCGGCCAGTGCCTTACCAGGCCTTTCACCCTCACCATAGCGGCGAGCCGCCCAGTAGCGCCCTCTGAATTTAGCCTCTCTATCAACTGTCTCCACGTAGGCCGTCAGTTTTTCACGTATGGCTGCCTGGACCGCTCCATCCGGACATATCGTCAATGAGTTCTCAAGGGATTTAAGTTGGGTGTCCAGATCCTGCAGTGTAGTCTGTATACTCTTTAGTACCCCAGAGCCTTTCGCTATTCAGATTCCCCATAAGGTGACCTTGAGGGCCTCCCATATGGTTTCGACATTGGCAACACTGCCCTTATTGCGCTCAAAAAATCCAAGAGCCTCTTCCCTCAGCTCCTCTTGAAACACAGCATCTAGTAGCATAGTGGGTTGCATGTGCCAACTAGGGCACGGTGGGCTAAGATCTGCAGCGCTTAGTGTCAGGTGTACAGGGGCATGATCAGAGTAAGTGCGGGGTAGATGTCTCACATCAGTTATCATCGGACATAAAGCAGGGGACAGAAATATATAATCTAGACGTGCCCACGATGCAGCATGCGCAGTGAAGTGTGTGCCCTCACGTGTGTTCGGGTGATGGTGTCTCCGGGCATCTATCAGTCCACATTCCCCAAGTACATTATGCAACTCGGCCCTCGCTTTGGTGTAGTGGTGAGGGGAAGGATGTGATCTATCCATATTTGGGTGGTGTGATGTATTGAAGTCCCCCCCCAGGTGACATGATCAGGACTGGTGCTAGCTATAGTGGTCCAGAGCTCAACAAAAAACTGAGGGTCATCCACATTGGGACCATAACAGGTCACCAGCGTGGTGGACAAGTGCCCTAATCTGCCCCAGGCCATACAGTACCGTCCATGTGTATCACTTTTTTCACCAGCAAGGGCAAAGGGTGTGCCCCTTTTCACTAGTATCATAGCCCCCTGGCATAAGACGAGTAGGAGAAGAGAATCTGGTGTTCAGCCCATCTGTTCGCAAAGGTAGGAGCTACTCCAGTCTTAAAGTGTGTCTCCTGTAAGAAGGCGATATGCACATCGTGTCTATCTAAGTATGACAATACTTGGCGCCTTTTTCGTGGGTGTCCTAGCCCTCTTACATTCCAAGTAAGTACATTTAAAGTGTTCACTGCCATAGCGAAGTCAGACCAATACAAGCAATTCCACTGCCCCTCAGGCCATGTATTTGAATTTGAATTTAAAAAGCTTGTATAGCGCAACATACAACGTAACGGTTTCTTGGCGCTTTTGGAGGCATGATGAGCAAAAGAAAAAGGAAAAGGAGCCGTTAATGTGGGAAGGCCTGAGCAAACAAGAAAGTTTTCAGGCCCTTACGAAAGAGGGAGTAATGTTTTATCGCTCGTAGATGGTCAGGAAGGGAGTTCCAAAATACGGGGGCCAAGACTGAGAAATTGGAACCTCCCCATTTTTTCCTGGTATAACGAGGGACCTGTAAAAGGGACTGAGAGGATGATCGAAGCTGTCTAGTGGGGACATAATCTGTTAAAAGGGAAGAAATAAAGGCCAGGCCGTTCCCTGCCGTGCCTGGAAAACCATGCACCCAGTCTTGAAAAGAGACCGTTGCCGAACAGGCAACCAGTGCAGCGCCTTCAGCAGTGGTGTAGAGTGGTGGAAACGGGGGAGGCCATACACCAGCCGGGCTGCCTGGTTCTGCACGAGCTGGAGTTTCCGTAGGCTGTATGCCGGGATGCCGTTGTACAGGGCATTGGCATAGTCTAGCCGGGAGATCACCAAGGCAGACATGATAAGTTTAAGTGCAAGTGGGGAGAAAAACCGGGAGACAGAGCGAATAGTGCGGAGCATCAGAAAGCAAGAAGAGACGACAGAACTGATTTGTGAGTGTAGCCCCGCATCACACTCATGTCGCAAGCAAGCAGCAATTCCTGTCAGAGTGAGTAGCATCCAACATCGCCCCAGTGTACATGTCATCAACAATGCAATAAAATGAACATCCCGCCAAAGTGCAAACTCCGAGTGTACCATTACAAACCCCCTCAACACTATAGGTCTATTCTCTAATCCTGGCATCTCCCATCTCGCATTCACTGCACAACCACAGTAACAAGGTGTAAATTGTCGTCTTATCCACCCCCCCTCCCATTGAAGCAACCCCAACTTGCTAGAGTCCCCTACAAACCCCCCACCCGCCACCCCCAACTTCATCCGTAAAGGCATCTCATTGTGTAAGTTCAACATCGTGAAATATATGCAGGGGGGCAGGAGTAAACAGTCATGTAGCCCCCATCCCAATCTGCCCCTCATATCAACAGTCATACAGCAGCTATGAGTTAATACCCCTACTACTATCCACCCTCCCTCCCACTGAAGCATCCCCAACTTGCCAGAATCTGTCTCCCACCCCTTCTAACCAAAAAACTGTCATCAACATGACGACATACGTGAACAGAGGGGAACACCCATAGGGGGTCGCCATTAGACAGACACACAGCAACCGTCCCACTCCAGGTCCGGGAATCTGTACGGCCGCTGTGCTCTGTCAGAAGGAGGGCGGTGGTGCCCGGAATACATTACCACTTGAAGTACTGAAAGGTTCCCTTGTATGATGTGCATGAAGTGTCCTCGGCCTCTGTGCCGTCGCAAATCATACAGGCGCCACATGCGCCAGCCACTAGCAAGTGTCCCAACCATAGCTACAGTAGTTTAGGCATTTTCATCGCCGTCTTGCATATCTTCGTGGTGCTCCATTTCCCGGTCCTTCGCTCGTTGTTGTGTTCGTTTCAGGTGTCGCAAATATTCCTCTGCTTGATGTGGATTTGTAAAAAAATGCTGTTTGCCCTGATGAGTTACACGAAGTTGCGCAGGGTAGAGTAAGGCATAGTCAATCTGCGCAGTCCGTAGCTTCTTCTTGACTTCAAGGATCTTGCGACGTTCTTCCTGCACTATTGGGGTGAAGTCTGGGTAAATTGAAAAGTGCACCCCGTCATACACCAAATCCTGCTTTACGCGCGCTGTACGTAGGGCCACATCACGGTCGTGATAGTTTAGCAAACGCGCAATTATGGGTCGGGGTGGTTGCCCCGGTTTAGGTCTAGGCCCCAGAGACCTGTGGGCCCTCTCCACAATAAGGTGCATGGAAAAGGCCTCAGCATCGATGGCCGATGTTAGTAGCTTTTCAATATAGTCTTCCATGCGTCCCGTGTTGGTCAACTCTGGAATATTAGTCACGCGGATGTTATTCCGTCTACTACGGGCTTCTAAGTCCTCATTCATTTTTGCTATTACCCTTAGCAAGTTATCCATCCTCGCTAACTGCATAGTGTGTCTGGTGGTAGCGTCGTCGGCATCAGAAATGCGCCGTTCAGCCTCCGTTAGTCGTCCCTCGTGTTGGTCCACTTTGTGCACAAGTGCATCCATCCTGGAGGACATACGGTCCACCTTGTCGACCACCGTGGCAAAATCCTGCCGCATTTCTTGCAACAATTGGTGCATGTCCAACTCTGGAGACGGCGCCCCGCCACTTGCCCCCTCCACGGCATGGGAGCCAGCCGATGAAGAGGCAGACTTGGATCCCCTTTTGGGCGCCTCAAAGGACAATTTCGGTCGGCGATTGTCCTGTTTCACCATATTGCCAGGTGTGAGCCCTTAGTATAGTTTTCCTCTGGCGGTAAGTTGGCAGCAGCCTAGAGTATTATCCCAGTATTAGGGTGGGGGGGCGGCCCTGCGCGTTCAGGTGTGAAGGCGGCGTGCCTCGATCCCGGCCACCATGCATATATACCAGGGGGGAGCACCCCACTTCGCAGGCGCCAAGCAAGAGGTCTGTTGTATACAGGAGCACACGATAGGGCAACCCTCCACCGCCAAGACCATGGGAGCCAGTGATCACCACTGCAGCCGCAGCCCCCACATCCCCTGTCTGCCACCTTCACAGTCTTCTCGAGCTAATGCATCAAACAGCAGGCGTTGTGTGCAGGCACTATTCAGCAAATCCACGCACTGTAAACTCCCAGCTAGCACAGCCTTTCACAAACGCGGGGGCCAGCATTCAGTCCAGCGCAGCACCCGAAGAATGCTCACACAGTCACTTCACTTTTGTGCACCCAGCAGCAGTAAATGGACCCAGCTCCCTTGCCGGTTAACCCACGCCGCGGGGGGGGGGGTCGTCCCAACACAGTGCCAACCTGGTACTAGGTCTCACAGGCCCAGGGCGCCGCCATTTTCCTTCCCGAAGGTCCGTGCGCTTTCATCAGAGGCATCATGGGGGGACTACAGGAGCATTCAGTGCTCTGGTGGCGTCGCTGTACCTTCCGAAGTCCGATGCAGGGCTTTCATTCGTGGCTTTCCCCTGTCAGCTCTGTACTCCGCCAGGTCGCGAATCCTCAGAGCAGCGCCACTCACCGCAGCCGGGTGGGCCCACTCTCCGCGCGGCAAGCCGCAGTCTGTCCTGGCTCAGGGGGTCCGCCTGCCACGCCTCCTGCTTCTCCAGTGTCGGGTCCGGCGATATCTTTGAGGCAGTGGCACTCGGCGCAGATGTGTCAGATCAGCTCCAGTTTTTCAGCGAGGCTAGGTCGCAGGTCCAGGCACAGGAACGCCTCGTTTTCTTCAGGTGGCAATCATATAAAAAGGATAAATGGAGGATAATTGACCCAGGCAGCGGGAGCCTCACCAAATGGCGGCCATTCCGTTTGTGCACCCTCTAACGCCCCCCAGACATCTGAACTCTTGTTGCAAAACTTTTGCAGTACAAAATTCACATAGTGCAGCACTGATGAATAACATTGTGTGCAAAAAATATAAAACCACATTAGACATTTCAAATGGGTTTTTCTGTCAAAACATTGCATCGGAAAGTAGGCATTTGACCGCTTTCTCAATCTTGGGGACAAAGCAACAATTTTGCCGTCTCCCCCAGGGATTCAAGAATTGTCCGGGGTTATTTTCAGCCAGACCAACAGAAATACTACAAATGTACGATGATGAGGCATTATCTTATGTCGATGACATCTATCTTACAGATGATGATTTGGACGTGCACTTGAAAAGAGTGAACACCATAATACTTGGGTTCGCTTTTGAAGAGTACAAATTAAATTTTAAGAAATCACGAATTGCCCACCTCAACGTCCTATTCTTAGGATACGAGTTGTCAAGTGAAGACAAAAGCCTGGCAGCAAACTTTCTTGAGAAATGTGCGCTGCTCCAACCTCCAAAGATGCTGAAAAACTTACAGTCAATTCTAGGTTTCCTGAATTTTGGAAGAACTTATGTTCTAAATTACGCAGAAAGAGTTAAACCTCTCTATGAACAAATCAAACCTGATTTCAAACCAACAAATTGGACTCAGAAACATACAGAAATTTTGCGTTCAGTACAAACAGACATGTTAGCAAAAACACAATTAGATACACGCAACATTCCGAGCAATCTCGTGATCCGTGTCATCCCAGGAAAATGCGGATTCACATACCTGACCTTTAATGAAGGAGAAAAGGTACCAATTGCATTCAATTCACACTTGTAAACACAAGCTGAAATGAAATTCACTTCCAAAAGAAAAATTTCTGACAGTGGTTCAAACTGCAGTAGCAACAGAGAGAGCTCTCGCGCAGGGTAAGAGCATAATGATCGTTACACCTGTACCTGCCTTAGAGGCAGTGACGAAAGCGAGCATTCCAAATGCAAAAGCCTTACATCCGAGATGGATACAATGGGTTAACTCTCTTGCTGCAACAGACGTTGAATACGTTTTTGACCCCTACTTGAAGACACAAGAATTCCTACAATACGAATACGAATGTCCTCTGCCGACCGAAATTCTGCCTCTAGAACATCACAGCTGTATAATATATACAGACGGATCAGCACAGCCCGCGATTGGGGTAAACAAGCTTATAGTGCTGCGTGCGCGATCGTTAAAGGTCGTTGGCGCGAAGGTAAATTCAAACCTATGATCACTAAAACTCAATCACTCGGAGACTGTACAGCTCAGCGAGCTGAAGTACAGGCTTTCAAGATGCCGCTTGAAAATACCGATCGGGAATTCCCCACACTAATAGTGTGCGATTCGTATTACTGCGTACAATCTTATAATGAGTATCTACAGAACTGGGTTCAAAACAGTTTCAAAGATGCAAAAGGTGGCACAATTAAGCATAAAACGCTTTGGGAACAAGTAGTTCTATTACAGAAAGAACTACAAAAGACTCACGTGATTCATACACTGAGTCATCAGCGTGATGGCGTTCACGTTGCAGGGAATTCATTGGCTGATGAAGCCACGAAGGCAGCTGTGCAAACGGCTTCCGTAGCTGCGATTACTCGGTCAAAAACAAAAATAGACAGCGACATAATGCGAACTGTCACTGCTTCAATTAAAGACAGTGGTAAGACACTCCCGAAAGGCTTTCCAGTAAAGTACTCATATATAACTGATGCGAACAATGTTCCTTTTGCTCAAATCCCTGGAGTGGGGGATAGGGCAATTCCAAACATGGAACATAGGTTAGGACTAATCTTAGCAGCACATGAGGAAATAGTGTCTGCACACGCAGGGGTTTCCGCCACAGTATCGTTATTAAAACAAAGATATTGGTGGCCGCGCATGAGAAAGCAAACTAGAAATTATGTTCCAGAATGTGAAATATGCCAGAAAATGAAAGTTTCGACAGTAAAACAACCTGCACAGACGCCCCTTCTTATTTCAGATAAACCACTATCATGCGTTTACCTGGACCACTGTGGTCCCTTAACAAGGGATGGCAACTATAAATATATCATGGTCGGTGTGGACTCCTGCACAAGATTTATTTGGATGTGGCCCCAGCGCTCGGCTGACGCCAGAACTATTATAAAAGATTTGCGAGTTTTTATCGGCACATACGCAATTGGCACGCTACATTCTGACCAGGGTCCTGCGTTTAGCTCTCAAGCTTACAGGGAGGCCATGGCTAGCTTGGGCGTTGCACTGCGGTATTCCAGTCCCTTCCACCCTGAGTTTAATGCGGTAGTGGAAAGAAAAAAACGTGACATAAAGCAATCCATAACAGCTAAGGTATTAGGTTCGGGTGATGGGTGGGTCAAACATCTAATAAGTGTCCAACGTAGTCTTAACAATCTGCCAAGAAATTCTCTGGGTGGAGTTACTCCATATGAACTAATGTTTGGTACTAGAATGATAATCGAAGACCTCGATTGTCAGACTTCAGTGGTGGAACAAAAACCCTTTGATGTCAAGGATCGTTTGACTGTTTTACAGGACTTAAATGAAACAAGAAGACGTCTGAGTAATACAATACAGAAGCAAACGCCCACTGAAGAAGAACCACCTGTCCCAGCAAGGCCTGTCTGGATTCCAAAGATTGGGGATCTGGTCAGGGAGAAAATCGCGGTAAAGAAGGAATTTGGGCCTTCTTACAGAAAAGCAGTACCTGTCTTGGCCATCCACGGACCAAGATCAGTAGTACTACTGCCCCTTGCTGGTAAAAGGGAGAACAGAGTTGTATCCATCGGCCTGGTCAAACCACAATCATGTGGCCGATAATAAGTAGTAGGCCCAGTGGACTCCCAAGCAGTAGCTGACGACCGAATCTGGCTAAAATCCAAGAGGTTCAAACTGAAAGTCTTATCACTTCTGATAAACCTACAGTACGAAAAGAAGGACTATGCAACAAAGTCATGGAACTTGTACCTCTGGATACCCAAATAACAGTTCGTCAAGACACACCTGTCTACAATGATGTAACATCTGACTATACAAACATGGCGAGACAAGAAACAGCTCCAGTGATTTCAAGTAATCCTGATGCAATACCAACAATTGACAGAACTGCTTCTGGCTACTTTATCAACTTCTATAACTTTTCTGAGGATCCCAGTGAACCTGAGGATAAGCCAGCAAAGAAAAACTTCAAGGAAAAAGTAACAGAACTCCTTCATCTACTGGAAAAAACATATCTGGTTTCACCATGGGTTGAATTTTGGATTGGATTAGGTGTATTTTTTTTCCTGCTCTGGCTCGTACTGGTGTTAAGCTTAGGAAGGATGATTCATGGAAAATATAGTACTATGGACACAGCAAGTAAGAAAATCAACTTGGTCCTGAAACCTTACAAATCATCTCATCGTGAAAGAAGAGGCCTGTCAGCAGTGAACATCACAGCCGTTCCTATACCTGGGGGTATAGCATGGGACATACTGATTATGACATCTATGGTCCGGTGGAATTATTGAAGATTTCACATCAGTTTAAGGTTTCATTGAGTGACTTTGTCGCACCCAGTACATTTTCTGATGATTGGGACTTTAAGACTGTTAACAAAATGATGAAAGATTTAGAAATGTCAGCTACATTTACAGAACATGACTACTTAGAAGGGTCATCAGATTATGAACAAATGTATTGTTTTAATCATTATGGTCACCATTATTTGCACAAATCTGCAAACCCTAGAAATGTATTTCAATACAATCAATGGGAACATTGTCCAACACTGCCGAAAGGCAGCTATAAAACATTTCAAGAATTTTTTTTGTACTTCTCAGGGTTTAATGTTACCAATCCAGAAACGTTTTATTTTAAAAATCTAAATAAGACAGGAATGAAAACAATGTTGACCAATACGAAACAAATTTATTCTGCAAACTTTTATGCTCAGTTGTCTGCATTAGGTTTTATCTTTTGGAAAGACAACATTGAGACGAAAACTGTCTGGGGCACTAAAGATTGGCAGGTACAGGGTATGGAAGCCTTATTTAGAGCCTGCATCCTCCCAGAACAAATTTTGTTTTTAAATGACACTGTTCAACAAACTTCTTGTCTTGGCCTAGCTAAAATAAAAGATTTAAATAAACCGTCTATACCTAAACCCATATCTGACAGTAATAATGCTACAGAAGATGAGGTGGACGTACCATATATTTTAAAACAAAACAGAACTGATCCTGATTGGAAAAAATGGTTAATCTGGCCCACAGACACAAATAACTGTCAAGATTAGATTCCTGAACAAGACACAAGGGTTCACAGTGAATAGGCCAGATCCAAGATATTCCCAGAGACAACATCCAGGGATAGTAACCACTTATAGTATAGGGAAGCTGTGCCTTGAGTGGCTGCAAAAATCTATACTTCCAGAAATTAAACAACACTTATCTTTACTTAAAGAAAGCAATGATTTGCGAGATTTCTTGCCTCGCAAACCACGGCAAAAATGTTTCATATACGCGGCATACAACGAAATATGGAAAGTGACGCAAATGGAAACTGCAGAAAGAATACGAGAAATTGATCATATACATTTTAAAAAAAGCCTCTCTGTAGTGGACAATGGGTTAACGACTCTGTCCTCCAGAATGTATTCTTTGGACAGCATTGTGTCATCTGCCATTGACATCATAGAACAAGACTTGTTAATGTTACAACATGTATAAGTCTCAATTATGTTCTATCATGCTGCTGGGCTGAACGTTGCAAAATCTGCGTTCAGGCTATGTGCCATGGCATCTAATCAATACCACGTCATTGTTTGCTGTATTTAACCTTACAGATAAACAAATCTCTTTGGCACAAAGAGGAGCAGACTATACGGTCCTGAGCATTGAAAAACTCGGAAGATTACAATTAACAATTTCTGAGAAACCTGTCATTGAATGGATAATTCATGGCACCATTACGATACCAGTGATGTCTTTCCTGTTTCAGTATTGTCTGGAGCATATACCAGCGGGCCTGTATGAAAGGTTGGGTAAAGAATACATTAAGTCGACCTGGGTTTTACCATACACACACAGATGCTGGAATGGGGGACATGAAGTATTCCTTAGTGGTAAGAATTGTAAAAACTCTCTGAGTGGTACACTTTTGTGCCAGGGTATTAATTTGCACGGAGCCTGTGACGGTTCTACAAATAACCTCTCGTGCCACCTGCACGGATCCCCCTCCACAACGATAGTACCGATTTTCAGGCAGCTATCCAAATGGCAGCTACGTTATGCTCAACGATCACAGCTGTTGCGGCATGTTGCCAGGAAAAATGTATCTCGTAACTGTGTCATCCACGGTCACTTGTTGTATGCAAGTATTGTATCCAAAAGGTGAGACAGTTTTCCAAATTTCGTGCACTCTGTGTTTGGCAGCCTGCCTCTCATCTTGGGACTAGTAGCAGGAATTCTATTTTTATTCCTTCTGCTCCGATATGGCAAGTCCGGTCACCAGCAACACCCAGACTACCATGGAACAAAGCCTCCTTGTCATAAGGTATAGTGAAAGAATTTCACAGATTCTTGGCTTGGCTCGTTTAAGAGATCTGAACACAACCTGGTTTCTATCGATCAGACCAATCTGGCAAGATTGCATCTTACCTGTTCTTCGATGCCTGCTTTGCAGAGAAGAATGCGTGCTGGACATCTGTCTTACACTTCCATCAGTCCTGGCTGCGGATGTTGACGCTTTGCTAGGTCCAGTAACGGGAAACATCCTTTACAACGCAACTTTTACCACGCAGTGCTTTTACATCGCAACTTTTACAACGCAAACCATTACAGCGCATTGCGCTGGGGGGCGCTCTAGGATAGGGAATAGATTTAATTTACTATCCAACACCTTCCCTACTATCCACGGGGACTGGAGTTGGAATAGTAAATTAAACTATTCACTATCCAGCACCCCAAAGCGCTATGCGTTGTAATGGCATGCGTTGTAAAAACTGCGTTGTAAAGGCATACTTGGTAAAAGCATGTGTTGTAATGTCATACATCCCCAGTAACGGCTCATGAATCGTGTTGCCCCCAACGGCTGCCAATTCTGATGACGGCATTCATTGAGGTCTCACCGGCAAGTCTGACTGAGGGTGAGATACGAGAAATTACAGGCATACAGGTACCATCTACTACGGACATTGCTAATGCATCAAAAGCTGACGGCGATGATTCACACTTCTGCATTTTTGATCTGCTAAATAAAGTGGTTCCACTTTCACCTACCACGATAGACGGTTTCTTTGCAAGCGTAGATGATCTGATGTTTTCTCCTGACACACCTGAGAATAACTTTTGATTATTTCACACATCGTTCCCTGAATTCTGCAATTCGGCCTTCATTTTTTCAAAACAATCTACTAATTTGAACTTTTTGCAAAATAGAACTTCTGGCACAGAGTAATCTGCTTAAAGTAGAACTATTGTTAGAGAACAAGATTTCGTGTTTGAACTTCCTAAATGACAATATTTGGCTTCAACCTCGAAAACAAAAACAGTTAGAAACCTATGCTATGGGACAGATTTCAGGAATCAATTGATGAATGTACTTTTGTTTTACTTAATGGGAGAATATATGCTCATGATTTATGCTTGATTTCAGATGACGCCTATAACTTCTGCATACAGTTTATTATCATTTCATGTGAACAAGCCTATTCAAATGCATTTTTGTATTTTGGGGTTGGATTGTGAACACTTTGCTTTAGATATGTTTAGTGCTTAGGTGTTATTGAACTTAATAATCGTGGAGTGGGTGTTATGTGGGAATCTAGGACCCTAGTGAAATTTCCCGATTTATGCCCATATATAGGTATAATTCACCTAATCCTTATATAGGCATAGGAATCATTGCCTTATTTGGTCTTAGCCTGTGCAGCCCAAATACGGCATGGCTACTTCCACTAAACTCCGAGAATCCACAATGATTTCTTGGAAAAACCAGCCTTCAGCAGTCAGGGACTTCCCCTTGCTTGAATACTTTTTTTGTCCTCATCTCCCCATAGACACAGCAGTTTTGACAAGCCGCTTCATACTAACTGTGCTCCCTCCGACTTACTGCATCTGTCTAGCCATCCACGGCCTTCCTCTTTATCCTGAGGACTGGGCGTAATCATTGGACTTATATTCCGCTCTCCAAATGTTACTCATTTATCATATGCAGGCGTCGTCCCCATGATGTCAAAGGGGACCAGATGTATGTTAATGATTCTTCATAATCTAGACTCGCCATGCGTAGAGCGGCTTTAATCCAACTTTCCCTTGTTGGAGGGGCGGAGTCTTTCCATCTAATGCATATTTCTCTTCTGGCCAAAACCACCAAGTTGGGGAGGAAGCCCTTCTGGGGCCACAGCGGTGTTGTGTTCTCCTGTTTATTCACCTCAAAATAGACCAGGGGCAAGTCTACCACTATATGCATTTGAAAAATATCCGACAAGAATTCACCCACCTCTTTCCAATATCTGCCCAGTTCTGCGCATTCAAAAACATATGTATATCATCCACCTTGTTGATGCGACACCTTGGTCATGATGGTACTAAAGTAGAGGTACCAGCAAATTTGGCTATCTTCGCTGGAGTGAAGTATAGTCTGTTTAGGACATAAAAATGTTTTTTCTTGAGTGTGGCAGGCTTAATGTATTTATACATTAGCTTTATGGAGAGCTCGAACAGGATTTCAGATTCTTAATAAAGTGGAGTGTTGTTCCAGACAGCTACCTGCTGAGGAACTTCCTGGTCTACTGCATCTAAGAGGCTGTTATACCAAAATGATACCTCTTTTTTCCCCGGTAAGCCACTCTCAAATAGCCGCTCTAACTCCAAATTGCCTTCTGTCTCTCCTACCTCCGCCTCAAACCAAGATCTTAACTGAAGATACTTAAATCGGGAAAACGTGGGCCCAATCTTATCAAAAAGGTACTTCCAAGGGAAGAACCCCATCCGAATCTACCAAATCTGCCCCTTCTCAAACCCTGCTCTTCTTATCGGGATTGCTAAAGAGTCTCTCAAACAGGCCGGGGTACCTGGTTAGTCCCAGATCGGTGCAAATGGGGAAAAATAGCCTACACCCCAGATGTATCATAATTTGTACCATATCTGAAGTGCTGCCTTTAACACCCCCCTGCTTGAATACTCATTTATCTAAGAACTCCTGGAGTTTTCAAGGAATTGAGGCACTAGTGACAATATTATGTCCAATCTTACGTCAAACTGGCGCCGGGAGACCCCATGGTGGGTAGCTGTTACGCCTTATAAATTCAATTGCAAATACAAATACAAACTCTGCACCTTCAAAGTATAAATATGCCTACATTTGCCCAGCCAAACACACAGTGGTTTAGGAGCAGATCGACTAACTACTTGCCCGACGCCCTGCTGCTGCAAATACCGAAGGAAGCCGACCCTCCAATTGACGCATTGAAAAGACACTGTCTTTTCTCTTGCCGAGAATTCCAGCTCCGGTGTTTCCAGGCTACCCTTGCGGATTGCTGGGAGATCGAGTCCTGCCTGAGAGAGAGATACAAGACCCCTATCGTTCGGAAACCAAGGTACGGAGCTGATTAGACCCCTAGAGAATTCTTGGAACAGATTCTTGGCAGAAAATGACTAGACTTAAGCTACACCACACTTACTCCTCCCTCATACTAGACTTAGGTTAGGTACACCGGGGTAGGCGTATTTTGGAAGCACCAGTTAAGTACTTTTAGCCACTATTTTATCACTGTATGTATTTTATGCATTTTATGTATTCTTTGTTTATGGCTTAGAGACCATATCATGCTTTTACAGTACTATTTTATAATACTATTCGTATTATATGCATTGTACTTCTTAACCGGCATTTCAATTGTAGTAGTGCATTTCTTATGCTTAAGAAATAAGACTGTTCAATAAATACTTTTATTGAACACGCCCGGGTCTCTATTTCTAAGCAACTCTGGTGAAACGAAGCATGCACATCTGACTGAGTGAAATAGCCGTCTATTGTTTCCGCGACTCTAGATATACGTTTCGTTCTAGGGAAACAAAGTTGTCATGTTATATGGTTGTCAGAGACTAATCCCTTCTTTTACTTTTGAGAAAGTTTCTAGTGACCTCTGAGCTAGCTGGCACTTACAATTAAGTCTAATATATTCGGCAGAGACCTAGTCGACATAAGTCCTACGTCTAAGCTGCAGGATATATTATTCCAATGCGCAGAGTCTATTGGGAATATAGGAACTACACCACAGCTTCACCTATGGGGGTTGTATGTATGATAGCAGTAATGATGCTTCATATTGTTCTGAGCTATTTTGCACTTACTTCCATGGCTCTAATGCCATGTCTGTTTATAAGGGAATGTGAACAAAAGAAGCTTGAGTGATGTAATTAGTGATATCATAAATGATTTCATAGTACGTGGTATGAGTGATGTAATGTGTAAGGTCATATCCAGAGCATGGCGGGGGTGCAAGTTCTAGTTAGCTCTGCTAACTATCACTGGTGCATTTCTGTGGTTTTTTTAATAATTATTTTTATTAACATTTTCTGTAATATATTACAAAGACATTGATTAATAGCAGCACACAGTGGCACCTTCAGAGCGACTTCAGCATCATATAAGAACAACAGTGGCTTATAATCTAGTAACTGTTCCAGAGTTTTACACATTTGGTGGGAGCATCTTCCAGCTGCAAAACCCACAAATCCAGCGCAAGAGATCACTGTGAAGCAGAGAGCGACAACCCATAGTGTGCCAACCTTGGCTTCCATATTGCCCAGAACTTTTTGGGGCAGCCCGTGCTTTATAAGTCTGCTTTTCCCCCAACATATACATATCGATACTTTTTTCCCATTGCGTCAGGGAAGGGATCACCACCACACCCCATGCCTTGGCCAAGTCACTTTTCGCCACCACCAATCCCAATTGAAGTAAGGTTAACTTTGGTTTAGGGAGATCAATATCAGTGGATATCCCCAGCAATACGAACTGCGGACTGAATGGTATCGTCTCCCCCAGGCCTGCACCCAACCTTCCCAGCATACTGGCCCAATACTGTTCAATCCGTGGACAGTCCCACACTGTGTGAAAAAATGTAGCCAGCGACACTCCACATCGCAGTCTGGTGTTTCCACCCTCCCCATGCGATGTAGTCGCGCCCTATCATAATATGCTCTGTGCAGGTATTTAAATGGTATCAGTCGGAGCCTGGATTTAATAGCCACCTCGCGTGGGTGCATCAGTGCCATTTCCCAATCTAGGTCTTCCATCTCACCTAAATATGCTTCCCATTTCGCCCTCAACTTCTGTAGTGTGTCCGGCTTATTGTTAATTATCATCCTATAGGTCCATGAAATTCGCTTTCTCCGTAATTTCTCCCATTAGTAGTCGCCCCTCCAGCGGCGCATATTCCGGAATGTCGTTAGTGTCTAGGAGTTGTGCTTGCCAGGCATGGGTCAGCTGCAGGTACTTGTATTGTTGAGTCTCGCTCATGTCATATTCAGCCTGTAGGTGTGAGAATGTTACCAGGTCTTTACGGTGTATGATATCTTTGAGTTGTGAAATGCCTAGTAGGTCCCATTGTTGGAAGCCTCGGAGTTTTGTAATTTCCTGAAGCCAGGTACCGACCCAAAGAGGAGTTTCCCTAGTGATCTGGCCATCCCATTTCATTGGTCATTCTGCCTGTTTCCAGGCTGTTATAACAATCCATGTCGCAGTCAGGAGTCGAGTTGCCCCTTTCCCTCCATATAAGTAGTGTGTGTGCGGGCATTTGGCAAACTGTGTGCGTTCAAGTACATACGTGGAGTGATCTCTTTCTGCATGCTGCCACTCGTTCACTATTACTAGGTGGGCCGCCCAGTAGTAAGCCCGAAGGTCAGGTAATGAGATACTGCCGCTGTATTGGTTACGTTGCAGTGTCACCAATGCTACCCTAGGCGGCTTCCCCGCCCAGATAAATCTGCGCAACAGATCATCAATTTTATTGAACGCCTCGACTGGTATGAACTGGTAGGTATTTTGCAACACGTAAAGAAATTTGGGGAGCACTATCATTTTATACAGTGCTGCCCTGCCCAACAACATTAGCGGAAGGGACCCCCACCTTTCGACGTCCGCTCGAAACTCCCAGAGCACCCTATAGAGATTGCGTTCCAGCGCCCTTGCTACATTGGTGGTAAAATAAGTCCTAAGTACTTGAAACCGACCCCGGGCCAACTGAAGATGACTGTGGCCAAGAGCCTGGTCTTTACTCTTATCTAGTGAATAGATGTACGATTTCTCCCAATTAATTTTGTACCCAGCATGAATACCATAAGTCTCGAAGCTATCTATAATTGAGGGGATCGTCCTCTCTGGGTTTGTAACATACATCAAGATGTCGTCTGCATATAAGGATATGCGTTCATCCGTTTCTGCATGTCCTCTGCTCCTAAATCCTGTGATGTCCAGATGCAGTCGGATTACACATGCGAGTGGTTCCAACACCATGGCGAAGAGCAGGGGTGACAAGGGGCAAGGGGCCTCTACCTATTGGGAATTCCCGTGATGTAGCTCCATTGACTCTAACCCTAGCCATTGGTCTCTCGTAAAGCACAGCGATCCAGCGCCTGAATACCGGACCAATTCCGAATTCCTCCAATACAGACATGAGGAAAGGCCAGTGGACAGTATCGAATGACTTTTCAGCATCGAGGAAGAGGACCAAGGGCCCGATGTAGGTAATTCCGATTTACCGACTCTTAAATACCGAATCATACCGATTCGGTATTTAAGAGTCGGTAAATCGGAAGCAGGCAGATGTAGGTAATAAATTACCGATTCTGTACGATTCGGTATTTACCGAATCGGTAAATACCGAATCGCTATTTCCCATTGATTCTTATGGGCCTTGAAGCCCATAGGAATCAATGGGAAATACCGAATCGGTATTTACCGATTCGGTAAATACCGAATCCTGCAAGGGTGCAGGGGGTGTCACTTTGACACCCTCTAGCACCCCAAGTACAGGCTTGTGTGACATGTGGCACACATACATGCCCTAAGGGCATGTCTGTGTGTCACATTGCACAGGTGTGCATGCACAGATGTGCATGTACACCTGAATTCGGTACTTTTCCACACAATTGTATTGGGTGATAAAATAACGAATTCAGAAGGCCTGTAGCCCTGTAAACAGTGCTACCTACATCTGGGATTTACAGAATCGGTAAAATTACCGATTCGGTATTTCACAGAATCGGTAAATTTACCGATTCGGTAATTTACCGATTCTGTAAAATAATGGCCCCTACATCTCAATCACCAAATACCGGTCGGTAACGACCGAATTCGGCCGTTACCGACCGGTATTTGGTGACCTACATCGGGCCCCAAGTGTGGATCCTCTCTACCGTCAACCTCTTCTATCCAATTGTGAAATCTCCTCAAATTGAGCCTTGTCGATCGTTTGGGCATAAAGCCGGATTGGTCCCTGAAAATAAGACTGGCAATAACTATGGCTAGCCTGTTTGCTAATATTCTAGCCAATATCTTTGTCTCCATATTAATGAGAGAGACTTGGCGATATGAACGACACTCTTGCGGTGAATTTCTGTTTTTTTAGTATATTACATTAATGTTCTTACTGACATATTCACCTAACTATAATGCCGCTTTAACCTTTAGTTTTTTCAGTGAATTCCTAGCTTAAAAAAAAAGAGATCTTTTTATCACACCTAACTATAACATTACTTTATCCTTTGATTTTTTCTGTGAATTACTATATTTTTTTAACATAAAATAATATTTCCTTACCATATGTAAAGAAAACGGTGCAGCGCGAAGCCCACAGGCAGCCAACTTCATGCTGCATACAGCCTGTGTCCAAACCCCAGCAGGCTGCCAACCTCTTGCCGTGCACAGCCTCCAGAGAGAGAGGCATGTGGCCCCCTCCTCAATCCTTAAAAGGCCCGGGGACCCCATCCTCTTGGCAAAATATGAACAAACTGAGGAGGGGGTGTGAAGCCCCGTCTCCCTGAGCCTTTTTGGGGCCCACGGACCCTCATCCTCCAGAGCCAAAATCTTAAGTGGAGAGAGGGCGTGAATTCCCCATACCCTACTAAGCACCTGGGGCACTATCCCCTGGGGGACACATTCAATTAAAAAAAGGGGGAAGGGGGCTAAAAGCCCCCCTTCCTAAGCCCTAATAGGCTCTAGGGGCCCCATCCCCCTGGGAAAAATATAATAAACCAGCATTTGCAATGCAATAGGTCTCGCATTTACGTGAGTTTGAGCTATTGACATTGTAAATGACAATGCCTTTTATTTTTATTTTGTTTTTTATATACCGTGGGACTCCCACTCCGACGACGGGGAATGATTTAGGCATGTGAATCTATGAAAGACACCCTAATACTGGAGAAATGTCCCTTCACCAACCATGGAATTTGAAGTCAATGAAGCCTCTCTGTAGTACTCTGTACAAGTTCTAGATCCGTTCCGTAAAGGGGAATTTTCTCCAGACTTTCAAAAGTTCTGCTTCATTTTTGACCGCTTCAATAACTCAGAAAGCATGTGTGCCCAGTTCAACACATATATGGCAGAACCTGTCCCAGAGAATCGAAATCTTCAGGTGCACCAGTAATGGCATGGAAAGCTATGTCAGTGGCCAGAGTTAGCACATTGTGTACTGGCTGTTTTGGTGTTGCAAGTCTCAAGTGTCAATGTTGAGAGAGCCTTTTCACAGATGAAAGTGTACATCGGAAGGAAAGAGCGAGCATGCATGACCAAACTCACTGAAAAAGTATTGAATGGTGTGGTACAACAAGTTTGATTTATAAAAATGTATTTGGACCTCATATACACTATATGAACACTGTTTCCATACCATGCACTATCAGTGCAGAAAGCAAGCAGTGATAAAAGCAATACATTTCAAAAACACTGTTTCTGTTGTCTTTATTGGCACGAAAGTGTGTAACCACTGATACCCACTGCTTTTTAAGGTATTGAACAACAAACATGGCACCTCAGCAGCTGTGATGTTTAGGTTTACAATGCTCAGAAACTTGTGCAGTCAGATAGAGACTCCAGCAGGAAAATGAATGGAAGAATACTGTATTTATACCACGTTAAAAGCAAACCATATTCTCTATTCCAACCCAGTGTAGAGAGATAGTTAGTAACTGAAGTGCAAACGCAAAAGTTCAACAAGTGGTGGCCTGCTATATTTTAAATAACTAGTAACCTGAACAAAATATATTTGCAGAGCATCAAATGGTTAGCATTTCTGTAGTTGTGGTTCGAGGAGACAGCAGCAAGTGGAAGCTAAATAAAGGATCTGGGGAGTGCAGAACTGAGAAAACTCAAATCATCCGACCTTTGGAGCTCTTCTTAGGCACAGTTCTATGCATTGTCCTACTGACATGTTTTGACCTCTAGAACAGAGACTAAGGTCTCCATTCTTAATATGGGGAAAAGGGTGGTCCTACTTGAACCAGTACATAATAGTACCCGTAGGATTTCATGGGTGCATTATTTTGAGTGCCAATGGTCGGAAAAAAGGTTAACGTGTGGAATACTTTTTTGGCACTAATTACCTAATCTTTTCTAGCTTTCCAAGCATTTTGTACTGGAAAAAAATGACTTCCAATAATTTTATAGTCCAAGCTGGTGGGTCACCCAACTCTACCCGTCTGCATTTTCATCTTTATGCCATCTATGCACTACTCAAAGTGTGATGAACACAGGCAGACACGTTTCACAAATATCCGCTTTTCTGTCAAGAAGGTGGTACATTATTAAGACTGTAGGAACTCCCTAGTTCCAGATACCTTTAAGTATATTCAATTAACTAGATGCTCCCAGTTGTAACTGCAGCACATGATGGTGCTTGGGAATTGTGTGCTACAATGGGGGATGGGTGGAAGGACGTTTTTTTTCATAACCTGTGCTCTCCTTTCACTCCTATATGCAAGTTAGACAGGCAGCTTTTTGAACGCCAACAGCTGTAGCATGCAAAATGACCCTGTTTTATAGAATTGTTACGTAGCAATATTCACGACTTAAACTTAATCAGGTTCGGGGCCGTTCAGATACCTTCAGTCACTTGACTGTGTCCAATTAACTCAGACACTCTGGTAATGTAGCCCCTGTCTCGGTCTGAACAGAGATATTTCGGTGAATCGCCTGCCACTCAGCTTCTCACCAGCAGGACAAGCAGCAATGTAAGGACCCCCATTCCATGCACCACTAAATTGGATGGATGGACGATAGCACCCCACCCCTGCCTCAATAGAATATCCTCGACGCCTTTAACAAGTGACATCTTTGACAGCAACCCTCTTTATGAGCAGCAATCACTCTTGCCCTCAAACTAAGGTGCAAAACTGCCACCCCATGGTGAAACAGACACTACATTCATGGGCAGCAGCACAGAGAGGGAGACAGCAGTGCCGGACATGGGGTGCGTGGAGGGCATGCTGTACTCAGAGTTTTATCAAAAACCTCAAGCTTCAACACGAGAGGGAGGAGAGTTGGGGACGCCGCACTAAGTCTTTGGTGCACTGGCCCAAAGACTACCGCCCTCACTCTACCGCCCTCACGCTACCACTCTACCACCCTCACTCTACGGCTCTACCGCCTTCACTCTACCGCCCTCACTCTACCACCCTCACTCTATCGCCCTCACTCTACGGCTCTACCGCCTTCACTCTAACGCCCTCACTCTACCGCCCTCACTCTATTGCTCTAGCGCCCTCACTCTAGCACCCTCACTCTACTACTTTACTGCCCTCACTCTACCACCCTCACTGGCCCAGGTACATCACTCACACCTATTCAATGATCAGCCGATGGCCCACGTAGGGGTCCATGTTCCAGATCCAGAAGTAAAAAAATTAGACACAGAAGAGTTTGTTGGCCAGCTCTGTGCCCAGGGTGAACAAGTAGTACAGGGCCGGTTCCTGATCACGAAAGGCTGGCCTTCCTTCCCGGTTACAGAGGTCCTGTGCTTTCCTGTCCCCCAAATCCTGTCCTCGGGTGGCCTGTGCCGCAGCTCCTGATGCTCCTGTTCATTGGCTACGATATCTTCCGCCCCGGAAAGCTTTCCCACGGATTCCCCAACTCCACACAGCTTCCCTTGCAACCATCATTAAATGAAGAGGAGACGATTTGTTGTAATGGCTCCAGCGGCCGACTTTGAAGCTGGGGAACCGGGTTTGAGTCTTGGAGGGAAGCTCAGGCTACCTGTGATTCTGGGCAAATCACTTAAATCTCTCTATGCCTAAAATTAAACAGGTCTGTCTGTAATGCAATTTGTTGGTGCTCATGTTAAAGTGCTTCGATACCCTCGGGTCGAGTTCGCGCTATAAGAAACTGAAAAAAACAAAACAAGATTTACGCACAGCTTCTGTACCAGGAGGTTGTAAAATGACCCTTTCTTGGTGTAGAGTCAGCCAGCCTCGGGCCTGCTTCACTGGAAACAGCCCTCGGGTCACCTACCTCGAGTGCTGCTATTGTGTAGGTCATTCGTGCAGGTAGTGGTATTGTTAACTGCCAGGCGACAACGTCTGCCTTTTTAGGTCTCGTCTATTCCATCCCGTAGGGATGATAGGCGAGATTTATAGTAAAGAGACCTAAAAAGTCTACCCACTGCGGATCGCGTACAGTTCATGTGAGCCAGGCGCGTGCACAGGAATTCGCTCGCACTACCCCTCCCACAAAGCAAGACAAGACAAGAACATCAAAGCGACTGCGGCCGCTTTGATTCCATTTGCCACCAGCCACTTCACGCGCTCCACAGGTCATAAACAGGACCATCTGCTCATGAATCGGAATGCTGGCATGGTTGCCCAGCCCCCTCCCAGCGCTCGTGGCACATGCATTCTTTTGTCGTCTCTTTTGCTGCTCAGCTTCAACCGGTGCCCGACATCACACCCCAGTTCTACGCTCCTCACATGTATAGCCATGCCCCACCGGAGCTCTGTTTACCACCACTGCATGGCCCCAGCCTCTCTGAAACTTAGCAACAGTGTCACTGCTGTTAAATCTACCACTCTTCCGCCCTCACTTTACCACCCTCACTCTACCACTCTCACTCTACTACCCTCACTCTACCACTCTACCGCCCTCACTCTACCGCCCTCACTCTACCACTCTACTGCCCTTACTCTACCACTCTACCGCCCTCACTCTACCGCCCTCACTCTACGGCTCTACAGCCTCCACTCTACCGCCCTCACTCTACCGCCCTCACTCTACCGCTCTAGCGCCCTCACTCCACCATTCTACTGCCCTCACTCTACCGCCTTCACTCTACCACTCTACTGCCCTCACTCTACCGCCCTCACTCTACCCCTCTACCGCCCTCACTCTACCCCTCTACCGCCCTCACTCTACCGCCCTCACTCTACCGCCCTCACTCTACCACTCTTCCGCCCTCATACCCTCACTCTACCACTCTACCACCCTCACTCTACCGCCTTCACTCTACCACTCTACTGCCCTCACTCTACCGCCCTCACTCTACCACTCTACCGCCCTCACTCTAACGCCCTCACTCTACCACTCTCACTCTACCACTCTCCCACCCTCACGCCCTCACTCTACCACCCTCACTCTACCACTTTACCGCCCTCACTCTACTGCCCTCACTCTACCAGTCTACCGCCCTCACTCTACCGACCTCACTCTACTGCCCTCACTCTACCACTCTACTGCCCTCACTCTACCCCCTCACTCTACCACTCTACCACCCTCACTCTACCACTCTACCGCTCTCACTCTACCGCCCTCACTCTACCACTCTACCGCCCTCACTCTACCACTCTACCACCCTCACTCTACCGCCCTCACTCTACCACTCTACTGCCCTCACTCTACCACCCTCACTCTACCACTCCACTGCCCTCACTCTACCCCCTCACTCTACCACTCTACCACCCTCACTACACCACTCTACCTCCCTCACTCTACCGCCCTCACTCTACCACTCTACCGCCCTCACTCTACCACTCTACTGCCCTCTCTACCACTCTACCACTCTACCGTCCTCACTCTACTACTCTACCGCCCACACTCTACCACTCTACCGCTCTCACTCCACCACTCTACCAGCCTCACTCTACCGCCCTCACTCTACCGCCCTCACTCTACCACCCTCACTCTACCACTCTACCGCCCTCACTCTACCGCCCTTACTCTACCACTCTACTGCCCTCACTCTACCACTCTACCGCCCTCACACCCTCACTCTACCACCCTCACTCTACCACTCTACCGCCCTCACTCTACCACTCTACTGCCCTCACTCTACCGCCCTCACTCTACCACTCTACAGCCCTCACTCTACCACTCTACCGCCCTAACTCTACCACCCTCACTCTACCACTCTGCCTTCCTCACTCTACCACTCTACCGCCCTCACTCTACCGCCCTCACTCTACCTCTCCACAGCTCTCACTTTACCACTCTAAAGCCCTCACTCTACCGCCCTCACTCTACCGCCCTCACCCTACGACTCTACCGCCCTCACTCTACTGCCCTCACTCTACCAGTCTACCGCCCTCACTCTACCACTCTACCGCCCTCACTCTACCGCCCTCACTCTACCACTCTATCACTCTACCGCCCTCACTCTCCCACTCTACCGCCCTCACTCTACCACTCTACCGCCCTCACTCTACTGCCCTCACTCTACCACTCTACCGCCCTCACTCTACCACTCCACCGCCCTCACTCTACCACTCCACCGCCCTCACTCTACCACTCCACCGCCCTCACTCTACCACTCTACCGCCCTCACTCCACCACTCTACCGCCCTCCCTCTACCGCCCTCACTCTACCACTCTACTGCCCTCACTCCACGACTCTACCGCCCTCACTCTACCACCCTCACTCTACCACTCTCCCACCCTCACAATACTGCCCTCACTCTACCACTTTACCGCCCTCACTCTACCGCGTTCACTCTACCACTCTACCACCCTCACTCTACCACTCTACTGCACTCACTCTTCCGACCTCACTCTACCACTCTACTGCCCTCACTCCACTGCCCTCACTCTACCACTCTACCGCCCTCACTCTGCTGCCCTCATGTCCTCACTCTACCGCCCTCACTCTACCACTCTACTGCCCTCACTCTTCCGCCCTCACTCTATCACTCTACCGCCCTCACTCTTCCATCCTCACTCTACCACTCTACCGCCTCACTCTATCCCTCTACCGCCCTCACTCTCTACCACTCTACCGCCCTGACTCTACCACCCTCACTCTACCACTCTACCGCCCTCCCTCTACCACTCTAACGCCCTCACTCTACCGCCCTCACTCTACCGCCCTCACTCTATCACTCTACCACCCTCGCCCTACCACTCTACCACCCTCACTCTAGCACTCTACCGCCATCACCCTACCACTCTACCCTCCTCACTTTACCACTCTACTCTCCTCACTCTACCACCCTATCGCACCTACTCCACCACTCTACCGCCCTCACTCTACCACTCTACGGCCCTCACTGTACCGCCCTCACTCTACCACCCTCACTTTACCGCCCTCACTTACTCTATCACCCTCACTCACTCTATCGCCCTCACTCACTCTATCGCCCTCACTCTACGACTCTACCGCCCTCACTCTACTGCCCTCACTCTACCAGTCTACCGCCCTCACTCTACCACTCTACCGCCCTCACTCTACCGCGCTCACTCTACCACTCTATCACTCTACCGCCCTCACTCTCCCACTCTACCGCCCTCACTCTACCACTCTCACTCTACCGCCCTCACTCTACCACTCTACCGCCCTCACTCTACTGCCCACACTCTACCACTCTACCGCCCTCACTCTACCACTCCACCACCCTCACTCTACCACTCCACCGCCCTCACTCTACCACTCCACTGCCCTCACTCTACCACTCTACTGCCCTCTCTCCACCACTCTACCGCCCTCCCTCTACCGCCCTCACTCTACCACTCTACTGCCCTCACTCCACCACTTTACTGCCCTCACTCTACCGCCCTCACTCTACCACTCTCCCACCCTCACTCTACTGCCCTCACTCTACCACTCTACCGCCCTCACTCTACCCCGTTCACTCTACCACTCTACCACCCTCACTCTACCACTTTACTGCACTCACTCTACCGACCTCACTCTACCACTCTACTGCCCTCACTCCACTGCCCTCACTCTACCAGTCTACCGCCCTCACTCTGCTGCCCTCATGTCCTCACTCTACCGCCCTCACTCTACCACTCTACTGCCCTCACTCTTCCGCCCTCACTCTACCACTCTACCGCCCTCACTCTTCCACCCTCACTCTTCCACTCTACCGCCCTCACTCTATCACTCTACCGCCCTCACTCTCTACCACTCTACCGCCCTGACTCTACCACCCTGACTCTACCACTCTACCGCCCTCACTCTACCACTCTACCGCCCTCACTCTACCGCCCTCACTCTATCACTCTACCACCCTCCCCCTACCACTCTACCACCCTCACTCTAGCACTCTACCACCATCACTCTACCACTCTACCCTCCTCACTCTACCACTCTACCCTCCTCACTCTACCACCCTATCACACCTACTCCACCACTCTACCGCCCTCACTCTACCACTCTACGGCCCTCACTGTACCGCCCTCACTCTAACACCCTCACTTTACCGCCCTCACTCACTCTATCACCCTCACCCACTCTATCGCCCTCACTCACTCTATCGCCCTCACTCAATCGCCCTCACACTATCACCCTCCCTCACTCTATCTATTTATCGCCTTCACTCTATCTATCTATCTATCTATCTATCTATCTATCTATCTATCTATCTATCTATCTATCTACCTATCGCCCTCCCTCACTCTATCTATCTATCGCCCTCCCTCACTCTATCTATCTATCTATCGTCCTCCCTCATTCTATCCATCTATCTTTCTATCGCCCTCCCTCACTCTATCTTTGTATCTATCGCCATACCTCTATCTATCTATCTATCTATCTATCTATCTATCTATATATCGCCCTCCCTCACTCTATCTATCTATCGCCCTCCCTCACTCTATCTATCGCCCTCTCTCTATCTATTCATCGTCCTCCCTCTATCGCCCTACCTCCCTCTATCTATCGCCCTCCCTCCCTCTATCTATCGCCCTCCCTCTATCTATCTATCGCAGTCACTCTATCTATCGCATCACCACATCATCACTCAGCACCACCACAGCATCACTCAGGGGCACAACAACATCACTATGCGCTACCACAGCATCACTCGTCGCCACCACATCAGTCAGCGCCACCACAGCATCAATCTGTGCAACCATTCAACAACAACTGGTTCAAATATGTTTTCTCAATGTTTCAAGCTTTATTACAAATGTCACAAAAGATGTTAATATTTCACTTCTGTTCTTGGATTTTCGTCACAATAAAATACACTGAACATAATCTTCACAAAAGTTATTTACAAAAGTTTAAGCTATTGCCATTATAAATTACAATAACTTTTATTTAAGTATTAAATATTTAAAAAAATTAAAAGCCATTGTTATTTGTAATATCAATACATCTAAGTCACGTAAATACAACACATATTGCATTACAAATGCTATAGGTGTCACATTTGCGAAAGTTAATTGTAAATGATAAAGCTATTAGTTTAGCTATTTTCAAAGCCAACACATAAATACAAAATTTGTCATTTACAATACCAATAGCTCAAACTTTCCTAATGCGAGACCTTTTGCATTGCAAATGCTTGTTTTGTACTTGTCTACTGAACTCTTTCTACGTTTTATAGAACGTGACTCATACCTGTCAACAATGTGAGAACAACAATGGAGATTCTCATTAAAGTAAATAGTGCTCACAGTTTAAATAACATGTACAGTGTAACACTTGAAGTACAGAGGCCAGTAGACATGGGTGATAACAAATGACAACATGGACGTAATAAGGAGGGACTAATAAGCCTATAAACGAATCCGAAGGATGCATTTATGAGGATGAAGACACAAGCTAATGAAAAATATGGGCGGGGGAGTGGGCAGGCTTCCCTCACATACTGAACTACAGCAGATCTTCACCAGAGCAGTGCTTGTGCGCTGACTCTAGGCTAGACCTGAAAAGGGGATTGGGCTGTGCAACCCTCCTCCTGAGCCTTATTAGGCCTTGAGGATCCCATCCCCTGGGCTCATTCATGTTTAAAAAGGGTCACAGAAGGCATTGCCCCCTCCCCAAACCTTATTAGGTCCTGGGGATTCCATCCTGGGGCCTGTATCTTATTTAAAAGGGGAGAGGCCTGCACAGCCCCCAGACCTGAGCCTATTATGGCCCCAGGGATCCCATTAATAATGGGTGGGTGTCTCAGTTCCTTCAAGGCACCCACCAAACACCACGCAGGGGGCTGCAGGGGAAGCTCTAGGGCCCCTGCAGCTCCAGCTGTCTCCCCACATGGTGCCAGTGTCAGCACTTCTCCCGCATGGAGGGAACAGCTATTCATGCTGCTCCTTCCGGGCAAGAGCAATATGGGTTCTGTTTCCCTGTCCGCATCAGGGCACGCAGGGAAATAGAACACTAGTCTGCTCCAAGCCAAATTGAGGGCCTGATTACGAGAATGGAGGTCGCTGCACCCTTTTTTTATACATACGCGATCCTGTGGATTGTGGCAAAAATTGCAGTATTTATTTTTGTATTTTGGCTTGGGGCCTATGGGGGCATGGTATCCCTACCCTGCCTCATTGTGTTATTTGATTTTTTTTAATTTCAGGACAGGGATTAAGTCCCTGAGTTCTGTCATGGCTGCCAGCAACATTTTTCTCCTGTTGCTAGCAGTTAAACAGAGCGCTCGCTAGAGTCTGACTCCTACAAGAGTGAGATGGCCTAAGGGAATAAAAGCTCTTTGGGCCAATCAAAGCACTTTAAATTTAAACTGGCTCTCCAGCGAGACTCTCCCAAGCCTCTCAGAGACACAACTTTCCAGATATACAATTATTTTGAAACCTCAATTTCTCAAAAACTACCAAACGGATTTACAGCACATCACAATTTGTGGACCAAGATCTAGTTTCCAGCTAACTTTAGTGTAATTCCGTTCAGCAGTTTTAGCACTCGAACTTCTTTAAGAAATCATTGCAAAATGCATGGAGATTTTGGGTTTTGGGACCTTCCTTGTTTTGGACCCTGCTCGACGGATCACCCTGATACGTTGAATGCAGAAACTAGTGAAAAAGTAGCACCTTTTGGAAAGTTAAGTGATGATTTGTCAAACAGAGCTAAAGTGATTAGCAACACACAAGACACATTTCCTATGGAAACGCTGACCTAACTATAACTACCTGTAGTGAAGTCAGGGCCCTGCTGGCAACCTTTGCTATGTTAGCATAGGCTTATAAGACGTTTAAACGCCATTTTACTTTTTTGTGGCTTTTGCACACAACACTGCATGTAACTGTTGTTTTAAGTTAGACTGCTTAAATTTCTTCACATGAGAACGGCTTGTTTTCAACATCCCTAGACTTACATCGTTTCCTTAGTCTGTACAGTGAGTGCAGAAGCTTCCAAGGTTACCATAACAATGTTAGTTGTTATTCGGGGTGATCGACCCATGCTCTAGACACAACATGCACACAGCTGCTTCTAACTGAAATTCTAGTGCCTTTAATATCACACTGCATGCATGATTAGGGCACTTGGAGAAAATCCTTTTCCAGAGAGAGAGAGAGCTTTTACTGATCCTAATATGATTCACTTCTGCTGATCTTGGAGGTATGGAGTTCCCCATTCAAGCCTAAGAGACCTTCTATTATTATAAAACCCCGGCCACATGCATCAACGGTTCCGTTTGCGATTCCTAAATTGCGAAAATTAAGGAATCGCAATTTAGAAATCGCAAACGGCAATGCATGAAAAAATCGCAATTTGTTTTGCAATTCGGTATTTTTCGTTAATTGCGATTCACATTTTGCGAATCGCAATTAAGGAAAACTCTTCCCATTGATTCCTATGGGCCAAGAGGCCCATAGGAATCAATGGGAAGGCATTTACAATTTTCAATTTTCAATTTGCGAATCGCAAATTGAAAATGCAATTTCAAGGGTGCAAGGGGGGGTCCAAAGAACACCTCCCTGCACCCCTGAAATTAAACTTAAGTGCAATTTACACACACACACATGTCCCAAGGACATGTGTGTGTGTAAAATGCATCTTTCAAAAATGCATTTTTGTGCAAGTTTGAAGGTTTTCGGTAAATTAGTATGAGGTTCAACCTCATACTAATTTACCGCTTCCAAATGGCTAATTCGCAATTTAAAAATGATCATGCATTGCATTTAAGAAATCTAAAATTGCGATTTCTTAAATGCAATCGCAATTTTAGAAATCGCAACATGATTGCGATTCCTAAAATTGCGAAATAAATGATGCATTTCAATTTTGATAATTGCATTCGCAAACGCCCGAAAATTGGGATTCGCACCGTTTGCAAATGCAATTATCGTTGATGCATGTGGCCGCTATTTCCTACCTGGGGAGGGTGGTACACAAGGCACCATAGGATCTGTTTCCACTATCATTATAATATGATTTCTCCATTTGTGTTTTATGGAATTGTAACAATGCTGATCGTATTATTTTTAATCATATGCCTGCTTATGTTAGCAAAACTACTGCATCTTAGAGCACGTCATTAAAATAAACATTTTAACATTTTCTGTGTCTCTATTTACTCACGTTGTAGACTGGTATGAGAATAACAAATGAAAGAGTGTTCTTGATTCCCACCATTCCTGAGAGTATCCTAAGTAGCATGTTCTGGGTTGTCTAATCATTGGTGCCTTTGCTATAGGTCGAAGAGCTGATGAGACACTGATTCTAGTCGGTCAGGGGTTCTAGGTACTAAGGTGAGTTTTTTGGTACACCACAATTCACTGAGGTCCTTGGTCTCTGTGCACAGTTCTGTGTATGAGCAGAATCCCTGCTACATACCCTGTGACAACGGCCACTGGTTAATAAATATCTATATCTATCTAGACGTGTGGGTGCTTTCTGTGCACAAAAAAAAGCAATTTCTATGACTGATATATATAACAAAAGGCCACTTTTTATTCTGCATAAAATGCCAAATTAAGTCAAATAAAATTTTCTATAAAAAGTATTAAATCTGTGTGTACAAAATGTGGTATCAATGTCTTCCTTTTATAAGGAAAATTTTATTAAATTGGAAATATAGGCCTCATCAAGCTTTAAAGAACAAATTACTGGTCGTGGGTCAGTGAACAGTTCTGTTACAAGATATAAACGATGAGCTCTTGGTTGCATATGTGCTCTAGCAGTGGAACTAAACCTAAGAAGATTATGAGAAGCACTGACACCACTCCCAAACTTCACTTGTTACTCTCTACTCAAAATGGACAACAATCCCAAGACACATGTCTGCAGATGCACTGCACCGGCTGCACCAACAATTGTGAATATTAAATACTTTCAACTGAAGTGAGTGTTATCATGCACTGCATTTACCACAATGCATCTGGGCTAATTGTGTGCTGGTATGCCAGGCAGTGTGCTCCCTCCTCCTTTTGTGATTGGCTCCTTTTTGTGTTATTGGACTGATGAGCTCTGGGATGCACCTGCGCTCTTGGAGAGGTATCAAACCTGAGAAGACTGTGAGCAGCATTGCCAGCACCCCAAAATGTCACTTGTTGCTCTCTACTGAAGAAGGCAATGGTCCTAAAACACGTGTCTAGAGATACACAGCGCTGTCTGCACCAGGAATGGTGACTACTAAAGACTTTCAATTGAAGTGAGTGTTATCATGCACTGCGTTTACCACAATGCATCTGGGCTAACTGTGTGCTGGTATGCCAAGCAGAGTGCGTCTTCCTCCTTTCAAGATAAGGAATGGTCATCACATATATCTTCCATCAACAAAATAAAAGGACGTCATTCTGGGGTTAAATCTGGTTTTATTATTCAATGAGACCTATCAAACAAGCAGTAAATTATTCTCCTGCACTCATCACACAACAGCATCTGATAGTCCTAAAGGAAGAGCGACTTAACATCACAATATTTTGATAATTTTTAGAAATAACACATAGAGACTGGTTAGCTTTAGTGCAATATTTGGAAATATTATTAGGAGAGCAGGAGACAGCAAATGGAGACAGATCAGAGGTGCTGGTGTTGTCAAAACAGGTACGCTGCCCAAGGGTCCAAACTTACTCCTGAATATTAGAATGAGTGATACTGTCTGAGAACATCACTTGTTCAACATGTTTGGATCTACAAACATCTTGTCTACAATGTGTAAAATCACCTCTGTGCTGAAACCCTAGGAAGGGTGATCACTGTATACAATAGATGTGTTGGGCTTCACGTATTCTGTTCAAAGAAACACAAGGCTAGTCTTATAGGAAAAGAGACGACAGCGAACAGCAACACCCTGTAAACTAAAGGTATAACATAGCAGTAATAAGCAGCGATTGTGCAAGGATAAGTCAGTTTCTGAGGGACTGTGCTGAGCTCATTGTTTTGGCAATCATTCACTTTGTTCAATAAAGCTGAACATATTAAGTGACTGTGGGAAACACAAGAGAAAGAACCAAGCCCCAACCTATTCTGCTCCCTGCTATCTATCTATCTATCTACCTATCGCCCTCCCTCACTCTATCTATCTATCGACCTCCCTCACTCTATCTATCTATCGTCCTCCCTCATTCTATCCATCTATCTTTCTATCGCCCTCCCTCACTCTATCTTTGTATCTATCGCCCTCCCTCTATCTATCTATCTATCTATCTATCTATCTATCTATCTATCTATCTATCTATCTATCTATCTATCTATCTATCTATCTATCTATCTATATATCGCCCTCCCTCACTCTATCTGTCTATCTATCGCCCTCTCTCTATCTATCCATCGTCCTCCCTCTGTCGCCCTACCTCCCTCTATCTATCGCCCTCCCTCCCTCTATCTATCGCCCTCCCTCTATCTATCTATCGCAGTCACTCTATCTATCGCATCACCACATCATCACTCAGCACCACCACAGCATCACTCAGGGGCACAACAACATCACTATGCGCTACCACAGCATCACTCGTCGCCACCACATCAGTCAGCGCCACCACAGCATCAATCTGTGCAACCATTCAACAACAACTGGTTCAAATATGTTTTCTCAATGTTTCAAGCTTTATTACAAATGTCACAAAAGATGTTAATATTTCACTTCTGTTCTTGGATTTTCGTCACAATAAAATACACTGAACATAATCTTCACAAAAGTTATTTACAAAAGTTTAAGCTATTGCCATTATAAATTACAATAACTTTTATTTAAGTATTAAATATTTAAAAAAATTAAAAGCCATTGTTATTTGTAATATCAATACATCTAAGTCACGTAAATACAACACATATTGCATTACAAATGCTATAGGTGTCACATTTGCGAAAGTTAATTGTAAATGATAAAGCTATTAGTTTAGCTATTTTCAAAGCCAACACATAAATACAAAATTTGTCATTTACAATACCAATAGCTCAAACTTTCCTAATGCGAGACCTTTTGCATTGCAAATGCTTGTTTTGTACTTGTCTACTGAACTCTTTCTACGTTTTATAGAACGTGACTCATACCTGTCAACAATGTGAGAACAACAATGGAGATTTAGAGAAACAAGCATTTGCAATGCAATAGTGATCCAGCGCTCTCACCAAAATTTTGCATAAATGACTCTATCTACTACCACCAAACTTACACTACAACACTAGGCCCATATCAACAACAGAGCGACTGAATCATGAGGCGATAAGATCTAAATATGTTGTTTTAAACTATCCACAATAATCAAGACCAGCTTGTCATTTAGAAAGTTTATTTAAACATATCTAGAAAAACTCAGGTTTTGGAATTTTATTAAACAAGCATTAGAAAATGTCATAAAGAGAGGTTTATTCAGAATTAATAAAAAGAGCATAAATCAAGAATTATTATTCATTAGTAGAAATAAGTAAAATTAAGCATTTCCAAATCCTAACTATTTCTCTGTCTCTACCCTCATCACCTAGAAATAAAGCATATAATAAAAACTCCTGTCCTTACGTATGTAGTCCATCAGCATAACACGTCCCTCAGGAATCTCGAACGTAAGCCAAATGTCTGCTCTCTGAGCTGATTCTTAAACCCTAAAATAAGCTGAGCTAACTATTTTTCACATTCCATCAGATGAATTCTAGCTCTCCATTGGCTGAGCCACCTCGTGCCACAGTAAATTGTGACATCTCCTTTCCACATGCCCGGGCAAATTCACTAGTTCATTGTTCATGCAGAAGTCTTGGCAGCATTTCCTCAAGCTGCTATAAATTGTAGCGAAAGGAGTTCAAGCAATGCAAATCTATCACGTCTCTTCCTTCCAACCTTGAGCCTGTCCGTTCTGAGCTCCCGTGGCACGTTAGCAAATTTCTCCACAGAGTCATCTTTTAGCAGTTCTTTCCAAAACCTTTCAAAATAAAAGCTCAGCGGCTTTTTCCATCCTTTTCAGAATTATTTTCTCTTGTGCCATTTTCATCAACAGGCCTCTCTTCAGAAAGCGTCATTTTTCTGTGCCACCTCTCTTGCGTCACTTTTAAAAGTGCACTATTTTTCTGCAGCCATCTCTAAGCTTCATTTGTAAAACTATTATATAAACAAACACAAAAGAGTAATTAATGAAAGAAATACAGTTTGTTCTGTTGCCACCCTCCATTGCTAATGATTAACCCATTAGTCTAAATTACCTAGCAGAAGCAAACAAATAAAGCAGCATTTTATATCTACCATTCTTCATTTAATCCAGCAGGGTTCTTTATGCACCTATAGAGAATAGAGCGACACCACATAGACAGGGAAGCAAAATAATCAAATGCCATTCTTTAAATCAGCCGCTATTAGTAATGACACAACAATAGACAAAATTAATTTATTATTTCCACAAACATGAGAATGCAACATAATGCACATTTATGAGCACACATGTTAGTTTCCCGCGTGTTCTTTTGTGTATGCAACTTAAAACTAGGTTGAATTAATACACACAAAGCACAAATTGTTAGCATAACTAATTAAATTATTATGGAAGTGTGACTTCACGAGTGGAAATGAAAAACATTTCTGAATCTCGCTCCATCAACTCCCCCATCTGGTGATTTTAAAATCACCAAACACCACCAAAAATTTTAGCAAAAATTTTATCTAAGATGAACATGATTCAATTTCACCTGTATTAGTAAATTCTAAAGACTTATCTCATTAGTTTATCTACAATTCTCATATTGCGTTTTAAGAAACTCCTCCAGTTCTATCTCTCTCTCTTGTGTCTTTCTAAATTTTTTAAAAATTCTCTTCTTTTTCCCAAGTATTTCTTTCTCTTGTGTAACATGTAACTGATTTTCAACAAAAGTGTTACAAAAACTATAACTAATAAAAGTGTCAGTATCTTGCTTGTCATATTAACCTTAAACTTCTCCTTGTTAATTTCTAAAGGAAGAATGACAACCTAAATTAACCAAAGCAGAATTATTAAGAGCACATATATCAGAGACATCTTATAACATTTCTTTGAAATTAAGTATCTTGAACTGTTATTTATAAAAACATGAAAGTATTTTCACTAAACTTGCAAGGAAAAATAAAACAAAATTTTTTAAACATTTTGTCTAAATTTTCTAAAAATTTCTAACACCCCCCTTTACCTGGTAACATATCATGTGCTTGTTCTTTTTCTCTTGTTTGCACTTCAGTTCCATCTTTATTAGACACAGAAGTCACTACATCTGATAAATTTCTGCAGTACTCCAAATTGATGCTATCATCAATAGTCATCATTCTTTCCACTGAAATGAATGTCTGTCTCATGACTCTGACCATCATAATACCACATGGACTTAAACCTGACTTTTTATCAGGTGTGGCATCTGTCCATTTTATACCTGTATCTAGACACATTTTTACATCTCTGTTCTTTGTAGTACCATTCTCTTGCTCCACAACATCTGAAATTTCTGGTCTATATGTACAATGGAGCAGTCTGTTTTCAATATGTCTTCTGCCATCTGATAACTTTGCAACAGTAATTTCATCAATATGTCGTGTGAGAAATGTCTCAACCCATTTTGAAATCAAATAGATAATCACAAAAATGTAACACATTTTGTCATGCAGTGTCATTTCAATAAAATCCATTTGTAATCTGGTGAATGTAATACACTCCTGTCTTCCTGTTCCCATTCCCACAACTGTTTTCTTAATTGTGTTCATTTGTTGACAAGACAGACACCTCTGATAAATAAATTCTACAATTTTATGGTACATTCTGTCCATGTCAGTAATCATGCTATTTAGTAAAACTACTCTGCCATCTTTGTGTGTCCAAATCTTATCCTCATCTCGCTGTCTATAATCTGCTTTCAACCATGTGTTGTTGCTTCATCTTGTAAATCTTTGACTCCCTGCCAAGTTTCAACTATAGATGTTAGTATTAGTGAACTCAAAGCATGTTCATCATTCTTTTTGTATGCTGTACCTTTCATGACAGCAATCCCTTCTGCCAACTGAATGTTATCAATCAATTCTTTAATTAAATTTGCATTTCTGATAGGTGAACTTGCAGAAGTCAATGTTTTAATCTGTTGATCAATTTCATTTGTTACTTGAATGTCTTCACTTAAAAGACCATCATATTCATTCCAAGATACTGGAAGTACACTTATTCTTTGTGGTCTGTTTTCTTGTTCTTTATTTAATCCTGTATCTGTGTTGTCTGTCTGCTTATTAACATAATTTTGCAATGGCGGTGAAGCCATCTCATTCTGCTCAATCATCACCTGTCGCTGTATTTGTAGCTGTTCATTTAGCTCATTTAATTCAATCTCCTTTTCCTTTGACCATAATTTTGACTCATCAGGCTGTGTCAATTCAATCAGACCAATGTCAGATTTTTCATTAGCTAGAACTGGAGTCATCACTCTTTCTTGCTGATTTGTAATCATTATCAGTTCAATTTTAAGTACATTAGAATAAACTTTTTCAGTTAATGGGACCTTTAAAACTGCGGGACTAGTTTCATCTTTTCTAAGCACAGGGACTGTCACTGTTTCTTTAAAATTCATGGACTGTTTTAAATCATTTGATGAATTCATATGATCAGGAATAATAATTCCAGAAGTACTAGGCATTTCATCATGCTTTTCTGTTCCGTCACATTGATAATATGTCTGGTCTGGGACTTCATTAATTTGAACTGGGACTCTCGGCGTTACATTAATCTGTTCTGGCAATCTACTTAAATTATTGTCCTGATCTGTATTTACAACATCTATTTTACATTTATCACTATCTTCTATTCTGTCATGTTTATTATTTAATTTCGCTAATTTGGGAATCATTAATTTGTTCTCGCATTTAACAACAACCTTTTTCATTTTCTTATACCAGGAAGTCATTTTCTTTTCCTTTAAATAATTTGGTAAATGCACTTTCTAAATTTGCCTTACGGCGTTTGCTGATTAATTAATTAATTAATTAATTTAACACTATCAGGTGTAAAAAAAAACCTTATAACTTGGTCAATTTAATATTCCTTCTAATTTACCTGCATCACTAATTTTAATAAACCTGGAAAGAAAAACATGAATTTGCAAAAACAGCAATATAAAATATTTAATTTGCAACAACAAAACACCTAAATGCGATTGGGTATGTTTAAAAATGTATTTATTTGCACTTACACACCTTCCTGCATCAACAGCTGTGGAAAAAGAAAACCTAATCTGTTTGCCTTTAATTTAAATAATTTGTTTGGCTGTAAAAAACTTTTAGACTCCTTCTGTAAATTTCTTTAAACCAATAATTTAATATTTATATAGAAATTACAAATCACCAATTTTTATTTATGAAAAATGCTTGTTTGCTACTATAACACACATCAACCTAATACTGTGGTCCCTATTCTAATAGTAGTATTTGTTATTGCCACTATTGTTACTGCTGTGACTGTATTTGCAGTTGTAGCATGTTAGTTTACTAATTCTGCACTACTAACAGCTAATATTGCAGTGTGTCTGCTTTAGTGACTATTACTTAACAATTGGTCCCACCTCCCTAATTTCGTGATCAATTTTAAAACAAAGCTTCACAATACTAGCTCTTAGTAAAATTAAAGCCTTAAACAGTTTAAAAATAAACTCTGTATACTAGCGCTAAGGAAATTAAAATTACAAACATCCGGCAAAAGTAAACAATGTGCACTATTCAATTACAGCACAACAAATGCTTGGGCCAATCAGAGCGCTACTTGGTCAAGATGCTCCCACAACGCCCAATCAATCACCGTGTCTCTTCAGTGACACTTAGCCAATCATAACTCGGTTCCCCTTATGACGCTCCCTGTTCGCAAAACGGAGACGAGCTTACAACACTTTTAATGCAACGCTCGCTGGCTGGTATACACTAATTAACATGTAACACGCAATGAATCAGCTGTGTTACTTTTCTTCTTCCTTTGAAACAACAGCGCGAAGATGATGGGAAATATCTCGGCAGTAACTCAGCAAATATCACAGTGTTTGTGGCGATGTCTCAACCAATCACAGCACTGCCTTGCTGTGATTGGCTAGACCTCTTAGCCAATCAGAACGCCTCCTTTCCCCCGATGCTCTAGACGCCTCAGTCTATTCCAGCGCAGCTCTACAATGACGCGCCAGACATCTTCACTAATCAGAGCTCGGCGGCTCTCAATCATACAGTCACTGCGAACGAGCCGAACCTTTAACAAAGTGTACAATTCTCGTTTGCTGCCACCATTAATTAATCGTGACACGTGCAGCTATAACAAGGAAAGAAATCGAATCGGGGACATTTAATTTGATAAATGACTAATTTTAAAGCATTAACGCGCCTCAGCCAATTAAAGTGCTGTTAGAGATACCTTTAGCCAATCAGAGCACTGTTCCTGTGATATTCAACCAACCACAGAGCGGCTTTTTTTATGGCACGCACCACTGTAATCTTCCTTCCCTTAGCGCAAATATCAGCTCTGACGAACTTCCCTTTTAAAACAATAGCGCGGCAAGCAAGTGTTTCTACTGACTGTCTCTCTCTTTCTCACGCGCTTGTCACACATTAGCTGTGACACAAAAACAATAACGCGACAAGGAAGGAAATAAACAGAGACAAATCTAAATACTTAATTATTCACAACACAGCCTCGCTGTGATTCGCCGGACCTCCCAGCCAATCAGAGCTCTGCTTAGAATGCCTCCTCCAATCACATTACTGTTTTGCTGAGACCTACACTGTCCTGCAATCTTCCCTCGCGCTCTAAACATTAAAACAATATCACCGTTAGGAAAGAAACCAAAGCGGGGATTATTTCTTTAATATTTACTAAACCTTTTGGGGCACTTGCAACATTTTAATATTATAGGCAACCATTTCTAAACATTAAAAACGCTGTCAATCGATTACAGTGCTGCTCTGCTTTTACACTCCAACTCTTAACCAATGAGAGCGCGGCGGCTGTGACGTAGACAGCCGCTGCAGCTGGCAGCTCTCCCCTTCGCTCCTCACTCAGTAAACGGCCCCTCCCTTACAAAATGCACTGAAATTACAATAGCGCGGATGTAGAGAAGAAATAAACCATATCGGGAACTCTTTAGTATTAGAATGAATTCATTCACATGTAACACATACTTTATTCATTTGCTTTGTTGCATTTAAGAAAGTAATTTAAAACGGGGACAATGATATTTTTAACCAATACAGCAGTGCTTTAGCCAATCAAAGCGCTGCTTTTTATGAACCTGACGCTCCAGCCAATCCGTGCGCGGCAGTTCTGACACAGACAGCTGCTGCGGTTTCAGGCTCTCTCAACACGCTCTCGCTCTCTTAAACAGCCCCTCCTTCACAATTTTCGATCGTGTTACTTTTCAATTAATTTAAATAGCGCGCAATGCTTTTTAGTGTATTTAAACAGCGCGCAACATCTTATAAAGTCTTTGATTAGCACAGACTTTATCTTAAACGTTCCTAATTACCTTAAAATTACTTTTGGTACATTTTAGTAATTACATAAAACGGACTCATCTGCCTGCTTCTCTAAATAGGATAGTTTTACATTCATTCAAGTATTCTTAGCTTGGAATAGTCGGCGCTATTCTCATAGAATAATTTCAATTGCCAGTAGAGCAATTCTTACTCTACCCTTCTAACAGGTAATAATGAACTCATTTCCCTCAGAATGCACAACCAAGTGACAATTCAAAGTTTAACTTGAACACCATTACAAAACAATTACGCACTTTCAAACGGAAAACCCTAAAATCATACATACATGTTATCCCTACAGGACTCTCACCTGTTTATAGATAATCATGCACCGTTAATAAAATAGGCGACGTTATCCGTACAGGACTCTCACCTGTTTATAGATATTAAACACGTTATCCGTACAGGACTCTCACCTGTTTATAGATAATCATGCACCAGCGTTATCTTACCCTTCACTCAAGCTTGAATATATACTATTACTCTTATCACAGTGAGTTTTACAACAGGCTCATTGTCCCTATGCTCATGCTGCTCAAATTTCTTAGATAATCCTCACTATGCATACATTCACACCTAGCCCTAACATGTGTTGCACGGCGACAACACGATGATACACGGCGATATCACCTTCTGAAGCAGAACAAATGTGCTTGTGTAACCTGCTTACATATCAGCGTCCTGATCACAGCATTACACATCTCTAGCCATGGCTAACCTGGGAATTTTTCACACTGCTGGAAAAAACCGTTACATTAAACAAACTGACTAACTCAACATATGTTAAACCTTAATCCTATGAATATACTAACATATATGTATCATGCATGTAACATGTATGTCAAAAACAACATAAAACCATCCGATTGCTACCAAGGAATTGACCCAGCGCTCTCACCAAAATGTTGCATAAATGACTCTATCTACTACCACCAAACTTACACTACAACACTAGGCCCATATCAACAACAGAGCGACAGAATCATGAGGCGATAAGATCTAAATATGTTGTTTTAAACTATCCACAATAATCAAGACCAGCTTGTCATTTAGAAAGTTTATTTAAACATATCTAGAAAAACTCAGGTTTTGGAATTTTATTAAACAAGCATTAGAAAATGTCATAAAGAGAGGTTTATTCAGAATTAATAAAAAGAGCATAAATCAAGAATTATTATTCATTAGTAGAAATAAGTAAAATTAAGCATTTCCAAATCCTAACTATTTCTCTGTCTCTACCCTCATCACCTAGAAATAAAGCATATAATAAAAACTCATGTCCTTACGTATGTAGTCCATCAGCATAACACGTCCCTCAGGAATCTCGAGCGTAAGCCAAATGTCTGCTCTCTGAGCTGATTCTTATACCCTAAAATAAGCTGAGCTAACTATTTTTCACATTCCAATACATGAATTCTAGCTCTCCATTGGCTGAGCCACCTCGTGCCACAGTAAATTGTGACATCTCCTTTCCACATGCCCGGGCAAATTCACTAGTTCATTATTCATGCAGAAGTCTTGGCACCATTTCCTCAAGCTGGTACAAATTGTAGCGAAAGGAGTTCAAGCAATGCAAATCTATCACGTCTCTTCCTTCCAACCTTGAGCCTGTCCGTTCTGAGCTCCCGTGGCACGTTAGCAAATTTCTCCACAGAGTCATCTTTTAGCAGTTCTTTCCAAAACCTTTCAAAATAAAAGCTCAGAGGCTTTTTCCATCCTTTTCAGAATTATTTTCTCTTGTGCCATTTTCATCAACAGGCCTCTCTTCAGAAAGCATCATTTTTCTGCGCCACCTCTCTTGCGTCACTTTTAAAAGTGCACTATTTTTCTGCAGCCATCTCTAAGCTTCATTTGTAAAACTAGTATATAAACAAACACAAAAGAGTAATTAATGAATGAAATACAGTTTGTTCTGTTGCCACCCTCCATTGCTAATGATTAACCCATTAGTCTAAATTACCTAGCAGAAGCAAACAAATAAAGCAGCATTTTATATCTACCATTCTTCATTTAATCCAGCAGGGTTCTTTATGCACCTATAGAGAATAGAGTGACACCACATAGACAGGGAAGCAAAATAATCACATGCCATTCTTTAAATCAGCCGCTATTAGTAATGACACAACAATAGACAAAATTAATTTATTATTTCCACAAACATGAGAATGCAACATAATGCACATTTATGAGCACACATGTTAGTTTCCCGCGTGTTCTTTTGTGTATGCAACTTAAAACTAGGTTGAATTAATACACACACAGCACAAATTGTTAGCATAATTAATTAAATTCTTATGGAAGTGTGACTTCACGAGTTGAAATGAAAAACATTTCTGAATCTCGCTCCATCAATAGGACTCGCATTTACGAGAGACCTATTGCGTTGCAAATGATAGTCAGCACAGGCATCGGGACGGAGGGTAGAGTCACAGACAACGGGAGTGAGGGGGGAGAAGGCAGACAACGGGAGTGCTGCGGGGGGCGGGGAGAAGGCAGACAACGGGAGTGTGGCGGGGGAGGGGGGAGGGGGGGCAAAAAGGCACAGACAACAGGAGTGTGGGCGGGGGTGTGTGAAAAGGCTCAGACAACAGTAGGGAGGGGGGTAGAGAAGGCAGTAGGAGAACCTCATTAAAGTAAATAGTGCTCACAGTTTAAATAACATGTACAGTGTAACACTCGAAGTACAGAGGCCAGTAGACATGGGTGATAACAAATGACAACATGGACGTAATAAGGAGGGACTAATAAGCCTATAAACGAATCCGAAGGATGCATTTATGAGGATAAAGACACAAGCTAATGAAAAATATGGGCGGGGGAGTGGGCAGGCTTCCCTCACATACTGAACTACAGCAGATCTTCACCAGAGCAGTGCTTGTGTGCTGATTCTAGGCTAGACCTGAAAAGGGGAGTGGCTGTGCAACCCTCCTCCTGAGCCTTATTATGCCCTGAGGATCCCATCCCCTGGGCTCATTCATGTTTAAAAAGGGTCGCAGAAGGCATTGCCCCCTCCCCAAACCTTATTAGGTACTGGGGATTCCATCCCGGGGCCTGTATCTTATTTAAAAGGGGAGAGGCCTGCACAGCCCCCAGACCTGAGCCTATTATGGCCCCAGGGATCCCATCAATAATGGGTGGGTGTCTCAGTTCCTTTAAGGCACCCACCAAACACCAAGCTGGGGGCTGCAGGGGAAGCTCTAGGGCCCCTGCAGCTCCAGCTGTCTCCCCGCATGGTGCCGGAGTCAGCACTTCTCCGGCATGGAGGGAACAGCTATTCATGCTGCTCCTTCCGGGCAAGAGCAATATGGGTTCTGTTTCCCTGTCCGCATCAGGGCACGCAGGGAAATAGAACACTAGTCTGCTCCAAGCCAAATTGAGGGCCTGAATACGAGAATGGAGGTCGCTGCACCCTTTTTTTATACATACGTGATCCTGTGGATTGTGGCAAAAATTGCAGTATTTATTTTTGTATTTTGGCTTGGGGCCTATGAGGGCATGGTATCCCTACCCTGCCCCATTGTGTTATTTGATTTTTTTTAATTTCAGGACAGGGATTAAGTCCCTGAGTTCTGTCATGGCTGCCAGCAACATTTTTCTCCTGTTGCTAGCAGTTAAATAGAGCGTTCGCTAGAGTCTGACTCCTACAAGAGTGAGATGGCCTAAGGGAATAAAAGCTCTTTGGGCCAATCAAAGCACTTTAAATTTAAACTGGCTCTCCAGCGAGACTCTCTCAAGCCTCTCAGAGACCCAACTTTCCAGATATACAATTATTTTGAAACCTCAATTTCTCAAAAACTACCAAACGGATTTACAGTACATCACAATTTGTGGACCAAGATCTAGTTTCCAGCTAACTTTAGTGTAATTCCGTTCAGCAGTTTTAGCACTCGAACTTCTTTAAGAAATCATTGCAAAATGCATGGAGATTTTGGGTTTTGGGACCTTCCTTGTTTTGGACCCTGCTTGACGGATCACCCTGATACGTTGAATGCAGAAACTAGTGAAAAAGTAGCACCTTTTGGAAAGTTAAGTGATGATTTGTCAAACAGAGCTAAAGTGATTAGCAACACACAAGACACATTTCCTATGGAAACGCTGACCTAACTATAACTACCTGTAGTGAAGTCAGGGCCCTGCTGGCAACCTTTGCTATGTTAGCATAGGCTTATTAGACGTTTAAACGCCATTTTACTTTTATGTGGCTTTTGCACACAACACTGCATGTAACTGTTGTTTTAAGTTAGACTGCTTAAATTTCTTCGCATGAGAACGGCTTGTTTTCAACATCCCTAGACTTACATCGCGTCCTTAGTCTGTACAGTGAGTGCAGAAGCTTCCAAGGTTACCATAACAATGTTAGTTGTTATTCGGGATGATCGACCCATGCTCTAGACACAACATGCACACAGCTGCTTCTAACTGAAATTCTAGTGCCTTTAATATCACACTGCATGCATGATTAGGGCACTTGGAGGAAATCCTTTTCCAGAGAGAGAGAGAGAGCTTTTACTGATCCTAATATGATTCACTTCTGCTGATCTTGGAGGTATGGAGTTCCCCATTCAAGCCTAAGAGACCTTCTATTATTATAAAACCGCGGCCACAAGCATCAACGGTTCCGTTTGCGATTCCTAAATTGCGAAAATTAAGGAATCGCAATTTAGAAATCGCAAACGGCACTGCATGAAAAAATCGCAATTTGTTTTGCGATTCGGTATTTTTCGTTAATTGCGATTCACATTTTGCGAATCGCAATTAAGGAAAACTCTTCCCATTGATTCCTATGGGCCAAGAGGCCCATAGGAATCAAAGGGAAGGCATTTACAATTTTCAATTTTCAATTTGCGAATCGCAAATTGAAAATGCAATTTCAAGGGTGCAGTCGGGGGGTCTAAAGAACACCTCCCTGCACCCCTGAAATTAAACTTAAGTGCAATTTACACACACACATGTCCCAAGGACATGTGTGTGTGTAAAATGCATCTTTCAAAAATGCATTTTTGTGCAGGTTTGAAGGTTTTTGGTAAATTAGTATGAGGTTCAACCTCATACTAATTTACCGCTTCCAAATGGCTAATTCGCAATTTAAAAATGATCATGCATTGCATTTAAGAAATCTAAAATTGCGATTTCTTAAATGCAATCGCAATTTTAGAAATCGCAACATGATTGCGATATCTAAAATTGCGAAATAAATGATGCATTTCAATTTTGATAATTGTATTCGCAAACGCCCGAAAATTGGGATTCGCACCGTTTGCGAATGCAAATATCGTTGATGCATGTGGCCGCTATTTCCTACCTGGGGAGGGTGGTACACAAGGCACTATAGGATCTGTTTCCACTATCATTATAATATGATTTCTCCATTTGTGTTTTATGGAATTGTAACAATGCTGATCGTATTATTTTTAATCATATGCCTGCTTATGTTAGCAAAACTACTGCATCTTAGAGCACGTCATTAAAATAAACATTTTAACATTTTCTGTGTCTCTATTTACTCACGTTGTAGACTGGTATGAGAATAACAAATGAAAGAGTGTTCTTGATTCCCACCATTCCTGAGAGTATCCTAAGTAGCATGTTCTGGGTTGTCTAATCATTGGTACCTTTGCTATAGGTCGAAGAGCTGATGAGACACTGATTCTAGTCGGTCAGGGGTTCTAGGTACTAAGGTGAGTTTTTTGGTACACCACAATTCACTGAGGTCCTTGGTCTCTGTGCACAGTTCTGTGTATGAGCAGAATCCCTGCTACATACCCTGTGACAACGGCCACTGGTTGATAAATATCTATATCTATCTATCTATCTAGACGTGTGGGTGCTTTCTGTGCACAAAAAAAGCAATAACTATGACTGATATATATAACAAAAGGCCACTTTTTATTCTGCATAAAATGCCAAATTAAGTCAAATTAAATTTTCTATAAAAAGTATTAAATCTGTGTGTACAAAATGTGGTATCAATGTCTTCCTTTTATAAGGAAAATGTTATTTAATTGGAAATATAGGCCTCATCAAGCTTTAAAGAACAAATTACTGGTCGTGGGTCAGTGAACAGTTCTGTTACAAGATATAAATGATGAGCTCTTGGTTGCATATGTGCTCTAGGAGTGGAACTAAACCTAAGAAGATTATGAGAAGCACTGACCGCACTCCCAAACTTCACTTGTTACTCTCTACTGACAATGGACAACAATCCCAAGGCACATGTCTGCAGATGCACTGCACCGGCTGCACCAACAATTGTGAATACTAAATACTTTCAACTGAAGTGAGTGTTATCATGCACTGCATTTACCACAATGCATCTGGGCTAATTGTGTGCTGGTATGCCAGGCAGTGTGCTCCCTCTTCCTTTTGTGATTGGCTCCTTATTGTGTTATTGGACTGGTGAGCTCTGGGATGCACCTGCGGTCTAGGAGAGGTATCAAACCTGAGAAGACTGTGAGCAGCATTGCCAGCACCCCTAAATGTCACTTGTTGCTCTCTACTGAAGAAGGACAATGGTCCTAAAACACGTGTCTAGAGATACACAGCGCTGTCTGCACCAGGAATGGTGACTACTAAAGACTTTCAATTGAAGTGAGTGTTATCATGCACTGCGTTTACCACAATGCATCTGGGCTAACTGTGTGCTGGTATGCCAAGCAGAGTGCGTCTTCCTCCTTTCAAGATAAGGAATGGTCATCACATATATCTTCCATCAACAAAATAAAAGGACGTCATTCTGGAGTTAAATCTGGTTTTATTATTCAATGAGACCTATCAAACAAGCAGTAAATTATTCTCCTGCACTCATCACACAACAGCATCTGATAGTCCTAAAAGAAGAGAGACTTAACATCACAATATTTTGATAATTTTTAGAAATAACACATAGAGACTGGTTAGCTTTAGTGCAATATTTGGAAATATTATTAGGAGACAGTAAATGGAGACAGATCAGAGGTGCTGGTGGTGTCAAAACAGGTACGCTGCCCAAGGGTCCAAACTTACTCCTGAATATTAGAATGAGTGATACTGTCTGAGAACATCACTTGTTCAACATGTTTGGATCTACAAACATCTCGTCTACAATGTGTAAAATCACCTCTGTGCTGAAACCCTAGGAAGGGTGATCACTGTATACAATAGATGTGTTGGGCTTCACGTATTCTGTTCAAATAAACACAAGGCTAGTCTTATAGGAAAAGAGACGACAGCGAACAGCAACACCCTGTAAACTAAAGGTATAACTTGGCAGTAATAAGCAGCGATTGTGCAAGGATAAGTCAGTTTCTGAGGGACGGTGCTGAGCTCATTGTTTTGGCAATCATTCACTTTGTTCAATAAAGCTAAACATATTAAGTGACTGTGGGAAACACAATAGAAAGAACCAAGCCCCAACCTATGCTGCTCCCTGCAGGTAAGACAGTGACTTCACTAGGATCAATACGTTTTCAACAGACTGTGTTCACATGGGAAACCTTGGAAAAAGAACCAAGTTGGTGGATAAAGAACGGAATATGGACATCAAGCATGTCAATCATTCATCAATAGTGTTAAATGTCACTCACAGTCATAGGTAGAGACCCAATAATTCTCAAAAGCCTCTAATGATACTTTTAAGAGGTTAAGTGAGCATTTGAGGATGGAATCTTGCTGTGAGAGACAGGATGTAGCAGTGATCAAGTTGGTTATCTGAGAGGTGATAACCTGGTGATCAACTTGGGTTCCCTTACAGGAGACTTTATTTCCTCTTCATAGCACAGGGTCACCTATTGAACAGTACACTAAAGGACACAGTGTAGGCGTTACATTCTATCCTTAGTACTGACATAGGACTTTGCCTGCTAGGCGATTGTCATGCATGACGGCTAGGTTTGTGCGCCATGTCATGAACCTGTCACCTTGGAAAGCTCCTGGCACCAGCAGAGTTCTACAGTACAGAGGAGGACAAGGTCTCTGTACCAGGATTGACCACTGAACTGTGCAAGAACCATCTAAACTGGATGTGTATCACAACCAGTCTTAGTGCCTCCCTTTTCACTGTTGCTCAGGAAACAATACTCAGTATACCAAGAGCCCTAAAGCTCCACAAAGCATGATCTGAAAAGGTGCTGCAGAGAAAGAGAGGGCCACTTGAAAAAAAGATATCAAGACTCTGGTGCCTACCTTGTGAAATCCGTGAAGTATTTTTTACTACAAACTTCTGTGGAAAATATTCTGTAAGTAAATCTATTTCTAAAGATGACAAAGTTTAAGTAGGCAGGTAAACATGGTACATCAACTGAATATGATAGGCCGAGATGAAAAGAGTCACATGCCTGATAATAGCAAATAACTTGGACAAAGTGATCTGTTCAAGGCAGAGGGCGGCATCTCTTAGTATCTTTGGTCTGGGATCCATCAGAGACAGTCGAAAACCTTCAGTCCAAGCCTGCAATGTGCCTTGTGTGAAGCGGCTATCAGAAATATGCGCCGTGAAGGTCCGCAACTTGTTTTAGAATGTCCTTCTTGAGTATAAAGAGCGGCATTTTCTTATTCAAGAGCATCCACCTGAGAGAGTTCCCTCGACCACCACCCTGCAGAGAAAGGAAGCACATTCTGAGAAAGGAACCAGATATCCATTCACACTAAAACTGAGTCTCAAACATCTGTGTACACTTAGCCCCAACGACAGACCTCAAGATTATTGACAGTGTGAGTCCAGTGACCCAAGAGGGCCATTGCTACTTACCTGCACCTTTAAGCAAGCAAATTCCTGGGATTAACCTCAGGCCTGCTAAATACTGCCAGAACAAATCATGATACGGTTACTTGAAACAGTTTCTGCACGGGCTGTATTTCTTGTGATACTATTTTAGCTGAAAGATCATGTGAAGGTTTGTTTCGTTGCATTGTTGTTGATGACCAGGAATAATTCCCTTTCAGGTTTCGCTACAGGTAGCTGAAGCTGTCCGCTGCAAGAACTTCTGCCTTGAAATATATCACATTATTATATGAAATGCCTCATAAACAATTATGAAGTGTTATAGACAGATTGGGACTTGAGTCAATGCCCTTCAATGATAGTCTTGCCTTTCTCTGCTATAGGTATTGGTTGAATGTAAAGGATACAGAGTATGAAAGATGGTAGGGTACTGACATTAACAGACAGCACATTTACAATTTAACGCAGTCTAGAAACTGCCACTTTTTTGCACTTGCGATGTGTTTCCAGTTTCCTGCAGTATTGCCGCATAACAAACAGAGGACAGGTCCTGAAGACGTTACGTCTCGCGCTGCTCAAGCTCGAGCACGAGCGCCGGTACGCACACCAGCCGCCCCCCAGGAGACCTGCACGTGCTCCAAGCCAGAACGCTCAGGCACATCGCAGAACGTAGAACTAAGAAGACTCACGTTTCCTTAAGATCGGATCTGGTACCAATAAGTCCTCCTTGATAAGACTCTTTCCTGATGAAGACCTTTGTTTTAAGAAAAGCCAATTAGAAGGTCGAAACGCGTTTGATACGTTTTCCCGAGTGGCCAGCTGACAGAACCCAGTACAAATCTTTGCCCAGAACTTGGGCACTATGGAGCTCACGGTGTACTGCCCTATACCGGGTGCCATATATTGCAGCGACCTCCAACTGGCATAAAATATGACTGTAATGTGAGGACATCAATGAGAGGAGTCCCCGTATTGCCACACAAAGGAATAGGACTAGTATTTGCCTGTACACTGTATAGTTGGTGGTGCTTGGTATCATCATTGTGTTTTATGTTTGTAATTTGCACAGTCTTATGTCTAATGTATAATGTATATATGTGAATTTAATGTGATTATGGTTTAAAGCTTTGCATTATGTTTGTATATATGTAACATGTAAAATAAGGGAATAGATTATTTCTTTCGTGAGTCCTGCACAGGGATAACATGTCTTGGTTTAAAATATAATAAAAACGCAATCTGTATTTAGTTACACAACCAGGGATAAATAAACAATCTTTCTGGTGCAAAAAAGAAAACTCATATCCATGGTGTCAGAGGTATTGTGCTTTGAATACACTTTTTTGCTACAAGCATGGAGTTTTTGTGCTAATCCTATGTCACACAGAAATGTTAATACCTGGAAAAAGGAGTCCGGCAAATATCTACCACCACCTACCACACTGCTGCAAGCGCGCTGGACTAGCGCTGTGTACATTTTAACCTTCCTCTCGTTTTTTATTTGGGTTACCTTTGTGTTACTTTTGGGTGCAAACTTACCCCTGTTTTTAACTTGCTGCCTCCAGCTTACGTCCCGCTCCTCTAACTGCATGTAAAAAGGGCACCTCTGTGCCTCCAAAGCACCACTACTTTGGTGGGTCCGGGTCCGGGTCCTGGGTCTCCATTTCGGGCGCCATCTTTGTTTGGGGCTTGGTATTCGGCGGCGGCCGCCATCTTTGAGCGGACTCACGCGCCAAGGGCTCACTGGAGAGCCTATTTAAGGCGGTCCTTCGTGTGGCGGGGGTCTCTACCACCTACCACACTGCTGCAAGCGCGCTGGACTAGCGCTGTGTAAATTTTAACCTTCCTCTCGTTTTTTATTTGGGTTACCTTTGTGTTACTTTTGGGTGCAAACTTACCCCTGTTTTTAACTTGCTGCCTCCAGCTTACGTCCCGCTCCTCTTACTGCATGTAAAAAGGGCACCTCTGTGCCTCCAAAGCACCACTACTTTGGTGGGTCCGGGTCCGGGTCCTGGGTCTCCATTTCGGGCGCCATCTTTGTTTGGGGCTTGGTATTCGGCGGCGGCCGCCATCTTTGAGCGGACTCGCGCGCCAAGGGCTCACTGGAGAGCCTATTTAAGGCGGTCCTTCGTGTGGCGGGGGTCTTTACCACCTACCACACTGCTGCAAGCGCGCTGAACTAGCGCTGTGTAAATTTTAACCTTCCTCTCGTTTTTTATTTGGGTTACCTTTGTGTTACTTTTGGGTGCAAACTTACCCCTGTTTTTAACTTTCTGCCTCCAGCTTACGTCCCGCTCCTCTTACTGCATGTAAAAAGGGCACCTCTGTGCCTCCAAAGCACCACTACTTTGGTGGGTCCGGGTCCGGGTCCTGGGTCTCCATTTCGGGCGCCATCTTTGTTTGGGGCTTGGTATTCGGCGGCGGCCGCCATCTTTGAGCGGACTCGCGCGCCAAGGGCTCACTGGAGAGCCTATTTAAGGCGGTCCTTCGTGTGGCGGGGGTCTTTACCACCTACCACACTGCTGCAAGCGCGCTGGACTAGCGCTGTGTAAATTTTAACCTTCCTCTCAATTTTTATTTGGGTTACGTTTGTGTTACTTTTGGGTGCAAACTTACCCCTGTTTTTAACTTGCTGCCTCCAGCTTACGTCCCGCTCCTCTTACTGCATGTAAAAAGGGCACCTCTGTGCCTCCAAAGCACCACTACTTTGGTGGGTCCGGGTCCGGGTCCTGGGTCTCCATTTCGGGTGCCATCTTTGTTTGGGGCTTAGTATTCGGCGGCGGCCGCCATCTTTGAGCGGACTCGCGCGCCAAGGGCTCACTGGAGAGCCTATTTAAGGCGGTCCTTCGTGTGGCGGGGGTCTCTACCACCTACCACACTGCTGCAAGCGCGCTGGACTAGCGCTGTGTAAATTTTAACCTTCCTCTCGTTTTTTATTTGGGTTACCTTTGTGTTACTTTTGGGTGCAAACTTACCCCTGTTTTTAACTTGCTGCCTCCAGCTTACATCCCGCTCCTCTTACTGCATGTAAAAAGGGCACCTCTGTGCCTCCAAAGCACCACTACTTTGGTGGGTCCGGGTCCGGGTCCTGGGTCTCCATTTCGGGCGCCATCTTTGTTTGGGGCTTGGTATTCGGCGGCCGCCGCCATCTTTGAGCGGACTCGCGCGCCAAGGGCTCACTGGAGAGCCTATTTAAAGTCGCCCCCCTACGCGCAGCGGTACGCGCAGGTGGACGCCCTCGCTTAGCCTGAGTCGTGCCGGAGTCCTGCCCGTCTGCGCCCGTCAGCGTCCCAGAGGTGCCGGGGCGGCGGTGGACTGCGGCCCGGCCGGTCGAGGAGGGAGGATGATCACCTACACCTCGGCGATGTTGCGTGCCATGCAGACCTATTCATGCTCTTGTCGCTCGGTCTTTCCTGGGCGCTTTAATGGCAAACGGCGCTGCCCGGCCTGTGGCTGGTCGCCCATTTGGACACCGGTCAATGTGCATAGACCTTTACAGGCTCGGGTTAAGCACCTCTGCTTGTTGCTGAATACGAGGTCGCTGGGCTGTCACGCTCTGCATTTATTTGATCTTCTTGTGAGGGAAAACCCTTTGTGTCTTCTCCTTACCGAAACCTGGTTGGGAGAAGCGTCGAATCCGGATATTTTCTCTGCTATTCCTCCGGCTTATAACATCTTCCGGCAGGATAGAGATAAGGGTAGGGGCGGCGGAGTGGCGGCGGTGGTGAGGAAGAATGTCTCCTGTTCGGTTCTCCCTCCGAATCCCATTGGGAGTTCGGAATCCATTGCCTTTACGCTCAGACTGTCCCCGGCCCAAGCTCTTAAGGTGCTGCTGGTTTATAGGGCGCCAGGCCCTATGGGCTCCTTCCTGGAGGATCTGCAGATAGCCATTTCCGAGTTGGCGCTGACCACTCAGCATTGCGTAGTGGCTGGCGACTTCAACTTCCATCTTGATGTGCCAGGCGACCCGGACACTATTAAATTGTTGGACATAACATCTCCACTGGGTCTCGCACCATATGTGTCTGGTCCTACGCATGAGAGAGGGCATACCCTCGATCAAGTGTTTTCATCAGTTCCGATTTCTGATGTAGAAACTTTGCCTGTGCTCTGGACGGACCACAGGCTGATCAAGTTTTCTGTGTCAGAGATTGGACGGCCGGACAACATTGCTCCCGTGTTACCCAGACCAGCCTCGAGAGCGCTGCATAGAGTGACATCTGATATGCTAGAGCAGGCACTCGTGGACCATCCTTGCCAGCTCTCGGGTGATCTGGAAAGAGACACGGAGGCCTTGCAGTCGTGGCTGATTGAAAGGCTGGACGATCTTGCCCCACAGGTAGTCCCTCGGTCCACGGTAGCACGGCAATCTGCGCCGTGGTTCACAGAGGCACTGAGGGTGGCTGGCAGCCAGTGCAAGGTTGCTGAGCGGGCCTGGCGCCTTCAGTACAATGGGGAGGCCAAACTTGCTTATAGGGCGGCTATCAAGGCCTATCACCGGGACATCCTTGGGGCCAAGAAAGAATACCTTGCTAGGAGGATTGAGGCGGCGGCGAACTCCTGTAAGGAGATCTTCACTGTGGTGAAGGAGTTCACGACCCCCAGTTCCCATTCACCCCCGCCAGTATCATCGGAGGCGTGGGCATGTGATCTTGCCAGTTTTTTCACCAACAAGATCAAGGCGATTCAGGCCTCTTTTTCGGAGAGCGTTGAGGAGAGTGATTGCGGCCCCGGGCGGGATGTGAGCTACCGCCCACGCCTGTCGCAGTATTGACAGACTTTCCTGCTGTCACGAGCGAGGCGTCGCGGGTGCTGCTTGCCAGCCTTAAATCAGGTTCGCCACTTGACCCCTGCCCTGCCAAATTTTTGGCTGGGATGGCGGCGGTGGTGAATCCTCTGGTAAATCCAATCCTCAACGCCTCCCTGAGGGAGGGGAGGGTGCCTTGCACCTGGAAGAGGGCAATGGTCATCCCCCTCTTGAAAAAGCCGGGTCTTGATGCCGAGGTCTTGGCCAATTACAGGCCAATTTCACTCCTTCCGGCGTTGGCTAAGATCACCGAGAAACATGTTCATGGCGTCTTGTCGAGCTTTTTAGAAACCAACCATTTGCTCCATCCTTCCCAATCCGGATTCCGTCCTAATTTTAGCACGGAAACGGCATTGTTGGAGGTCTCGGAGATCATCAGGGAGACTTTGGATGTTGGTGGCAAGGCCATGTTAGTCATGTTGGATCTGTCGGCGGCCTTTGACACCGTCCCTCATGCGGCGCTCCTCGCCAGGCTCCATGACATCGGCATTAGGGGGACGGTGCTCAAATGGTTCACATCTTTTCTGGAAGGCCGCCGCCAGACGATCTGGGTCTCGCAGAGCTCCGCCGAGATGCCGCCTTTGGGGGTCGGGGTTCCACAGGGTTCTGTGTTGAGCCCATCGTTGTTTAACATCTTTATGTCCCCTCTGGCGGCGGCGGTGGAGGCTTACGGGGCCCAGATCGTGTCCTACGCCGATGATACGCAACTCCTCTTTACGTGTGGCAAAGATCAGCCATTTGATGGAGAGAGGATTCGGGGCTGTTTGGGCATGGTATTCGATTGGTTCCAGCATAACAACTTGAAGGCCAACTCCAGTAAATCGGAGGTTCTATTCTTTGGATGTGTCACTGACCCTGAGTGGCGGCAATGGTGGCCGGCTGAAATGAGCCCTCCGGCACAGTCATCCTTGGTTGCCAAAAATCTCGGGGTTAAACTTGACAATAAGTTGTCACTGAGAGCCCATGTACTTGGTCTGGTTGGAACCTGCTTCGGTGTTTTGAAGATGCTCCGCAAGTTTCTTCCATTGCTTTCTGCGGAGCACAGGCGGATTACCGTGCAGGCGCTTATTGGGTCCAGGCTGGATTATGCCAATGCCCTCTTTCTTGGCCTTCCTGACTACCTGGTCCAGCGTCTACAGGTGGCGCAAAACTCTGCCACCCGCGCGATTTTTGGCCTGCATAGGCGATCGCGAGCTTCGGGGTTGCTACAGAAGCTTCATTGGCTGCCTATCCGTAAGCGGATTATGTTTAAATCCCTTACGTTGATGCACAAGGCATTGTTTGGCTCCGGGGCCGGGTATTTACGGCGCAGGCTGTTTTTTTACCGCCCTGCTCGCTCACTGCGCTCCGAATCTATTTTTACTGCCGTGGTTCCTTGCGTGCGGAAGGCCCGCACTGGGGGCCGCTCCTTCAGCTTTAAGGCACCCCAGCTGTGGAACTCCCTACCACTGGCGTTACGCAGTATTCCTAATCTGCTTCAATTTAGGAAGGGCTTGAAGACGTGTCTTTTTAATGTCTAGCTGCTCTTTTGGTGGGTCTTTTTCTTTTTTTTCCTTCTGTATTTCGTTTCGTGTTATGTTATTACACACTGAGTTGTTTGTGGAAAGCGCCGGGACACTCTGTCGGAGTAGCCGTGCGCTATATAAATTAATTTTAACATAACATAACATAACATCTATCAATTGCGCAGACCAGAAGTAAAGTGTCTTTGTTTTGGTCTTTGTTTTCATTACAATTTGGATTTACAAAAAAAATTATTGTGTCACATTTGTACTTCCCTTGCTGCTGATATAGTTTGAAATAGTTCTAATTTGTCAAAAGACACCGCCTGACACTTGACCTGTCTTTGAACTGAGGGCAGATGTGACTAGATGAACAAGTGACTTACCTTCAGTAACGCCTTATCTGGCAGAGATTCTATTTACCCGGAGATTCCTTACCTTAGAATTATCTCCAGGCATCAGACTGGATCTGGAAATTTTCCCCTGCGTGCTGGTAGGTGGAGTCATAGGGTTCTGCGGGGTGTCATCCGCCGTACACGCCGAAAGTGGCGTGTGTGGTGCCTAAATAGGTGTCACCCTAATGTGCGGATTTCAGTTTCTTTTTGCGATTTTCCACGCCAGGAGCACGGAGCAACGAAGAACACTGACCACTGGTATGGAAAACTAGGGTCCTAAAAGGGGAACAGCCCTGCCCCTAGAAATACATTCACGTTACAGGGGGGATGGGTGATTCAGTAAGGAATCTGCGGCTAGATTGAGTCTCTGCCAGATAAGGCGTTATCGAAGTAAGTAACTTGTCTATGTGATAGAGACGGACACTAGTTACACCTTATGACCATTGGTAGAAGGGATAAATTAGAGTATCCTCAAAAACTCAATGTTTTTTTTGGTAGTGCGGTATATCTGTTTCATCCGCCCCACATTGAAGTTATGGCAGTTATCATTGGATACTCCAAAATAGTGATTTTGCCAGCCTCAACCCGAGGCGCCTCTGGTCTGGGGTGCAGTGTCCAGAGAAGTGAATGAAAAAAGTGTAAAAATAAATTGTTGAAAAAAGGAATAAATGTTAAAAAATGGAAAGCAACCCGATGAATTTTAATGTAAGGTTGATTTCCACTCAGAGTTAACAGGACTAACAAACAGAGATTTGTACTTACACCATTTGTGTAGTATTATTTCGGTATGGTCGTTTTCTGATATGTGACTCTGCCCCCGGGTGTCAGCACAAGGCAGGAAGCATTCCTACACGCGGCTCTGGGCTTAAAATAGCGGGACCCCGATGAAGCATAGGGCTCTTCTGAATCAGATTTTGGAGGAGTTGTTTTCAGAAACACATATCAGTAAACGACCATACCAAAATAATACTACACAAATGGTGTAAGTACAAATCTCTGTTTGTTAGTCCTGACGAAAGATCCATAGACCCTTTTAGGGCCCAGGGAGCTGAAACATGTCGACGATTTATTCACTATACTGCTAGATCCAGTAACTTGGTCTAATGAGTAGTATCATATACTTTTAACTCTGAGTGGAAATCAACCTTACATTAAAATTCATCGGGTTGCTTTCCATTTTTTAACATTTATTCCTTTTTTCAACAATTTATTTTTACACTTTTTTCATTCACTTCTCTGGACACTGCACCCCAGACCAGAGGCGCCTCGGGTTGAGGCTGGCAAAATCACTATTTTGGAGTATCCAATGATAACTGCCATAACTTCAATGTGGGGCGGATGAAACAGATATACCGCACTACCAAAAAAAACATTGAGTTTTTGAGGATACTCTAATTTATCCCTTCTACCAATGGTCATAAGGTGTAACTAGTGTCCGTTTTTCATTTGATAAATCTACAACTTACCTTGGGGAAATAAACGGATGTTCCAATCCCTTATCCCTCCTTTTTTGATTAACTACTATGTGATAGAGACTTCTCGCCACAGGGTCCTTACCTTAGAATACATACCCAAGCCATTCCACCCCAGAGGGGGGAAACAACCTATACAACGCAGTCATCACATCACACTACATTTACAATGCAGTCATTACATCGCAACATCCTTTACAACGCATGTCACTACAACGCAGCCATTACATTGCATGTCACCACAACGCATGACACTACAACGCATGTCATTACAACGCAGGCATTACATCGCATGTCATTACAACGCATACTATTACAAAGCATAGGACCCCTACACTATCCAATACTTGCCCTATTGTTGCACCCCCTGGAGTTAGAATAGTAATTTTTACCCCTACACTATCAAACACTTACCTTAAATGCAATGTAATGGTATGTGTTGTAATGGTATGTGTTATAAAGGTATTATGCAATGTAATGGAATGCGTTGTAAATGTAGTTTAAAAAAATTTGTTGTAATGGCATGCAATGTAAATGCATGCGTTGTAAGGGATGTTGTGGTGTAAAAACTGCATTGTAAAGGCATGCATTGTAAATGTATGCGTTGTAATGTCATACATTCCCCTGAAGGTGGGTCTGCAAAACAATTTCATAACAAAAAGTCCTGCAGGACCAAATGAGCAAAGGTCCCATACCAACAGACCTGACTGTTCAGGCAGTAATGCTTTGTGAACATGTGAGAGAAATCCATGTTGCTGCAAGGGATATTGCCAGGACAGGAACTTAGCATGCTAATGCAGTGGTCGCAGTCTTGGTATTAGTGGAATGAGCATCCAAGCTCTCAGGGGGTTGCTTCTTGGTCAGTGCATAGAAGATCTTAATGTAGAGCATGATCCATCAGGAGATGGTCGACTTCTGCACAGCCTTTCCCTTCTTTTCTCCGACATATCCCACAAATAGTTGGTCATCCACCCAGAACTCTTTTGTGCGGTCAAGGTAGACCAACTATGCTCTTTATGGGTCCAGTCAGTGGAGTCACTCCTCTTCTTTAGAAGGTTGTGGCAGAGTGTAAAAAGAAGGCCTATGTGAAAAGTAGTGATGACTCTCAGGAGAAAGGAAGCTCTAGGTCGTTGTCACGGTCCAACGTCTCCTCAGAATCTGGGTGATGCTAAAAAGGGTTCCACCTCCAGCTTTCCCCGCACTCTGGTTATAGTAACTGACAGAGTACGGTAGTAAGCAGGCGAGGGATAAAGCCGGGGCGAGGAACTGCGGTGGAAGTGATGCCTGTATCAACAAGAACCACACATTAATATTAGGCTCTCCAATGACTAGGGTAATATGCTATCAGATTATACAATCCCTACCTGATAACTCTCAGGCGTCAACTCCCTTCCTTAGTATACTTGAAAATGAGATAAACTCTCTCATTAATGGGATGGTATCCCTGAAATAGACAAAACCCTTCGTTATTCTATTCCCTGATCTGTACCTCCCTATAGAAGACAACCCACTATTATGCATACATACCATTCCTTTTCACCCCTATTGAACTCATGAAGAAATCCAGCACCCAGGAATCGAATACTCAAAAGATAACAGAAGATGGCGCTAGTGCTCCATACAGCCTGCGAAGTTATCAGGTTAATACCTGTCAATTCACTCTGTTCGGCTATTCATCTGATTTAAATCCCAACTATCTGATCCGTGTTTTCTGACCAGAAATGTACATGGAGATCCCCGGTCGCGGGAGGGGGCAAATCCAGCGTCTCCCAACCAGGCAAGTGACCAAATGTTCCAGTCCGGACTCGGGAGGGGGAAATCCAGCGTCTCCCGATCCGCAAAAAATGCTCAAATATAAAACGGCTATCCGAACGGCGCGAGAGGGGGCAAATCCAGCGTCTCCCAGCCAGTTCAGTACCCGCACAATTGTCTCCGGTCATGGGAGGGGGCAAATCCAGCGTCTCCCGGCCCGGCAAAGTTCCTTACTCAACTGCAGACTCGGGAAGGGGGAAATCTGGCGTCTTCCCGATCCAGCACCAAACGTTCCACAGAATCACTCGGACACCACTTCAATGTAACAAAACTCCGCAGCCACGGGTTACTTCAAGGACTTGCATTAAGACACAGTTAACAGGGCAACCCAGGAGCAGAGCGTTCGCCATTACGAAAATCCAAATACAAGGACAAAATCACGTGCACTGCACCACGTCTCTCACGTGAATATATGGCTCTAAAAACCTCCTCCCACAACAGATGGCCTTCTGGGAGATGCAGTTCGTTGTATTCAGGTAGGCACACCTCGAATACTGACAGTATGCCCCCCTCCCAAGTGCCTCCTAGCGCCCGGCTTCCCCAGATGCCGCACAAAGAACTTCCTGACCTCCTTGGGAGCATGGACAGTGGAACTAGGTTCCCACGAGTCGTCCTCAGATTGATACCCCTTCCAGGAAATCAAGAACCACAATCGCCCCTGGCGATACTTGGAATCCAGAATGCTACGCACCTCGTATTCCAAATGGCCATCCCTCAGGATCGGAGGCGCCGCCCTAATCCGTGCGTCTCCAGCAGGTTTCAACAGGCTGCAATGAAACACGGGATGAATCCGCAGGGTAGCGGGCAACTTGAGCTTGTAGGCCACCGGATTTATCCTGCGAACGATGACATAAGGTCCGATAAAGCGAGGATGGAAGATACTGCGATAACGGAAACGGATGTTCCGAGTAGAAAGCCAGACTTTATCGCCCACTTGATAATCAGGCCCGTCCTGCCGATGCTTGTCTGCCCATCTCTTGTAGATGACCTTTGACTGGTTCAGAGACTTCCGGATATGCTTATGGATTCTGAGAAGCGATTTCACATGAGCAGCCACCGTAGGATGATTTAGTACCTCGCGAGGAATCACCACTGGTAGGGTATTTGCATGAAACCCGGCGTTAGCCTTAAAAGGCGTTTCCTTGATAGAGCTATGCCACATATTGTTGTACGACAACTCAGCCAACCACAACATGGAAACCCAAGATTGGGCCGCTTCCTTGGAATAACTCCGCAAATTTTTTTTGAGTGTCTGATTCATCCTTTCGGTTTGTCCATCCGATTGCGGATGGAAACTGGTGGACAGCGCATCTTCCGTGTGTAGCGCTTTGCACCACATGTGCCAAAAACGAGCTACAAACTGGGGCCCTCGGTCCGATATAATCACTCGCGGAATTCCATGAAGTCGTACTACATGAGTCAACAACAGCTGTGCAGTTTGGCTGGCTGTCGGGAAGTTTCGACAAGGAATGAAATGTCCCATTTTTGTCAGACTATCCACGACCACCAGTATAGCATTACATCCCTGGTCGTTTGGTAGACCCACAACGAAGTCCACACTGATGGTATGCCATGGATGAGCAGGTGTTGGTAACAGCAGGAGCTTTCCCCTCATTCGACTCTGCTCACCTTTGGCCCGAGCACAGGTGTCACATTGTTGTACCCAACTTTCCACTTCACCAGACATTCCCTCCCACCAGAAATGACGTTGTACCAGGTGTAGTGTTTTTTTATTTCCTGGATGTCCAGCCACCACCGCATTATGGCACCAGTTGAAAGCTTGTAACCTAAGGGAATGAGTGGGTAGATATAGTTTCCCCTTGTACAGCGGCAAACCGTGCTTCAGTGTCCGATTGGAGTCTTGACCTGCCCACAACTGCCACCTCACTGGACTCCGTTGACCAGCTGTAGGAAATGGGACCCCCGGCCGGCCAGGGCTTGCACCACAACCAGTCAGAGACCGCCACTCCTATGTAAAGTCGACCCCTGCTCGCCCTCTAGGTAACGCGGCGCGGGCAGTCAGGCCTATCTCGGAGGACATGTGTGAAGCATTTGCGCACGCACCCACCAACAGCAACATCCCAGGCCTCCCACAAAAGGAACTCCACACAAAGTATATATGAAAATAGTCTTTGTATTAGGAAGGACACATAGGAACATACACTTTACAATGTGCTCAAGGCACGGCAGGGGTTACCAGGGAAAAGGTACAGAGCAGGGCCAAGGGACCACTGCCAGGCAGGTGCACATGATGGAGTTGGCATTTAGAACATATAACAACTGGGAGCTTCCTCGGACTAGGACTAGAACACATAATCACCAGGAGCTTAGCATTAGAATACGTCACGCCCCGGGGTCTCATAGGACTAGCGATAGTACTCACTCTAACCAGCATAGACATACATGAGGCAAGGTACATAACACAACAGAGGCCCCCATCAGCAGGGCCACACATAAGAATTCTCAGCATCACATTGATATTAGTCAGTAGCACCCCCTAGGCCAGATGACCTTCCTGGGGCAAGGGCGCCCAAGAGTCTCGATGTCCAGAGTGGGCTGCAAGGGGCCCTGGGCAAACCTAAACATGGCAGCGGCCCACGAAGTGCTGGGCCGCTGAGGGACTTGGACGTAGCCTTGCAGGCTCAGGGGGACAGGGGGGCAATGGTGGAGCCTCTCGCAGGCTCGGCAGGGTCAGGGACACGTGGTGGAGCCTCTCGGGGCTCAGGGATTACAGCTGGAGCCTCTCGGGCTCAGGGAGACAGGGGGGCAATAGTGGAGCCTCTCGCAGGCTCGGCAGGGTCAGGGACACGTGGTGGAGCCTCTCGGGGCTCAGGGATTACAGCTGGAGCCTCTCGGGCTCAGGGAGACAGGGGGGCAATAGCGGAGCCTCTCGCAGGCTCGGCAGGGTCATGGACACGTGTTGGAGCCTCTCGGGGCTCAGGGATTACAGCTGGAGCCTCTCGGGCTCAGGGAGACAGGGGGGCAATGGTGGAGCCTCTCGCAGGCTCATGATGCACAGGAAAGCCCCCCTCGGGGGACTTGATCTTCCGGGGGCCCCACGGGCCTCGAGGCACATGCGTGCTCACGCGGGAGGGGAGGGGCGGCCACCGGCAATGTGGCCCGACGCTCCGCCTCCCCTCCTGCATCACTCACCGGTCGGCGAGCGCGCCGGTCTCTCGGCTCTCCGGGGCACCCTCTCGCTCCTGGGGGGCACCGGGGGGGAAGCGGCAGTCGTCTTGGGGGACGCAGGGGCGCGGAGTAGGCTCCCGGCGCTCCCTGCAGGCTCGTCTCTCCGTTTCTCAGCTCCCCGGGCTGCCGGGAAACGTCATCGGGCCAGCCGCCAATCAGAGCGCGGCCCGGGGGCGGGCTTCACGCGGGGTCCCGGGCTGCGGCGGTGAACACAGGGGAAATTGACGAGGGCCAGGCTCTCTCGATAAGGCAGCCAGGAAGGGGCAAGCGAGGTAGGCACTCGCTGGGGGCTCGGGCCCCCTCCCACGAACAGGCAGATGCCGGGGGGGCACCGGCCGGAGGAATAGAGCGCTCCCAGCGCTGGGGGGCAGAACGGCAGCGCCTCGAGGCGCTAGGACAGCCGGATGGCACAAGAAGCCGGGAGGAAGCGCCCCAAGGCGCTAAGACAACAGGAAAGCGCTCCCAAGCGCTAGAAGCGGGAATGAGCGCCCCAAGGCGCTAGGATAGCAGGAAAGCGCTCTCAAGCGCTAGGGCCATAGATAGCAGAGACCCCAGGAAGTCCAGGAGCCCCGCAGATCAGGAGCAGAGCAGGGCCCAGGGAGGCACGCCCTTCCCTGAGCCCAAGCAGCAGCACGACCCAGGTAGGGTCCCAAGCAGGACGAAGAAGAGAGAGAGAAGAGGGCCCACCCTCCTTTTATACAGGAGCTCCCTTTGTCTCCAAAAGGGGCAGGCAGGGAGAGAACCAGCTAGAACTGGTTATAAGGAATTTCTTAGTACTGGCCAGGCGAGGGACACTGGACGCACCCCAGGGGGGTGGAGCCAGCCTGGTGGGGGAAGGCCCAGCCGGCTTCAGCCAATCATACACCAGCACACCTACTGCACACACGCACCAAGGTCTAGAAGTGACACTTCCCTTCTAGTCACACACATGCCGCATACATCATCCTGTGGCATTCAACCTCACTAGCGCACACATACCAAACTCGACCCGGCACGCCCCACGCATCAGGGACTACCAGAGCCACATACATTCCCCATGCATTCCTATGGGAGGCAGGTCTCTCTCACCACCCACACACTCAGAAGGGGGATCACCATTCCCAGGTCACATATAACAAGCACAAAACTTCAGGGGGGGACCTGCCAGAAGGGCCACGTCCAACACATGCCCCTCCCAGCCCAAACGCAGGGCAGACCAATCACTACCGTGATGGACTTCCCTGCTGCAGGGCGATAGAACATGGACGTGGCCCGCGCTGCCGAGCCACCCTCCAGTTCGACGCCACATGGACCGATAGACACACACAGACTAAAAATTAAAAAAATATAAAAAATAATAAAGACATAGGCCCAACCAGGCTACCCCACTGGCACGCCTTAGTTGTCCGTGACTAGGACCAGGCCCTAGGCCATCCAGATACCACTGGTCCCTGCTAATCCGAAGTGGGGGGCGGTACCCCTGGCCCACAATAGCCATTCTCCACTCCCTTTCTCAGTGTAGCCACGACTACCACTGTTCCTTCCACCTAGGGTCCGCACCCTCAGGCTTGCCAGAGGTCACGGGCAAGAATGCCCCACCCTACCTCTACTTCTGAGGTTCCGCGTTCTCCCAGGAGAAACACCCTCAGAACACCCTTTCCTACCAGTCTTGGAACTTCCTCCCTCCACTGGTCTTCCACCTGGGAACTAACTTCACCGGATCATCTAGAAGACAAAACCGGCCAGGACACTGGCTACAGTCGCCCCGACGTCCAGATCCGGAAACACCGACTACTGGCTCCCCAACCGCGGGCAGTACCCTACCGGCCAGATGCCTGGCGCACCAGGACTTTTTACAAGAAAAAAAAATGGAATCTAACACTTCCTCTCCTCCCTCCGCAGGCAGGAGTTCCCTCTTGTACTAGGATGAGCCGCGGCAGCGCCAGCAGGTCTCAGTGTTCAGCTCTCCCCAAGGCAAGCCGCGGCAGCGCCAGCAGGTCTTCCTTGTCCAGGATACAACTACACATAAATTCAACAAAAATGAGCCGCGGCAGCGCCAGCAGGTCTCAGTGTTCAGCTCTCCCCAAGGCAAGCCGCGGCAGCGCCAGCAGGTCTTCCTTGTCCGGGATACAACTACACATACATACAAACAAGATGAGCCGCGGCAGCGCCAGCAGGTCTCAATGTTCCGCTCTCCCCAAGGCAAGCCGCGTCCGAGCCAGCAGGTCTTCCTTGTCCGGGATACAACTCAACATAAATTCAGCCAGGGCGACACCTGACGCCTAAAACACCTTCAGCGGGGTAAGGAAACCTGATGCATCCAACACATTCAGCGGGGTAAGGAAGGACAGGATTATCGTTGATTCAGCAAGCTCCCCATCCCAGAGAACTTACACTCCATTACTCAGCACACCTCAACATTCATCCACACATCGTCCCCTAGACTGGTAAGACAGTTTTCTACCGCCCCTGATTCCTCAACCTGACCCTTGTGGCTCAGGTACTATTACTCTAGGGGAGGGACAAGGACCATATACATTTGAACACAACTACGCAGACACCACTGGATCCCCCCCTTCTGGTGAATCCAGAAAACCATATTGTACTAGGGAGATGATTTACCCTCCCAAGCTAGGGGCACCTAACTAACAGTGTACACGCACACTTTTTCCACAGAACAGACATTTAAGTAACCTTTAAAACTCTCCACAGAACAGGTATTTCTATTAATCATTAAAAATTTCCACAGAACAGACATTTTTAGCAACCTGACCTGACCCATGTGGCACAGGTACCATTACTCCAGGGAAGGGACAGGGACCATACACATTGAACACAATTACGCTGCCACCACTGGATCCCACCCTTCTGGTGAATCCAGAAAAACACATTGCACTAGGGAGTTGATCTACCCTCCCGAGCTAGGGCCACCTAACTCATAGCGTACCAGAATAAATTTTTCACAGAACGGACATTTAAGTAACCTCTTAAAAACAATAATCTCCTTTCTTTGCGACCATTTACAAAGCAGAGTTTTGTAGGGAGGCCAGTTATCGTTGTGGTACTGCGCAAACACAAGTCCGGATCCCACCGCTGCCACCAGTGTAGGAAATGGGACCCCCGGCCGGCCAGGGCTTGCACCACAACCAGTCAGAGACCGCCACTCCTATGTAAAGTCGACCCCTGCTCGCCCTCTAGGTAACGCGGCGCGGGCAGTCAGGCCTATCTCGGAGGACATGTGTGAAGCATTTGCGCACGCACCCACCAACAGCAACATCCCAGGCCTCCCACAAAAGGAACTCCACACAAAGTATATATGAAAATAGTCTTTGTATTAGGAAGGACACATAGGAACATACACTTTACAATGTGCTCAAGGCACGGCAGGGGTTACCAGGGAAAAGGTACAGAGCAGGGCCAAGGGACCACTGCCAGGCAGGTGCACATGATGGAGTTGGCATTTAGAACATATAACAACTGGGAGCTTCCTCGGACTAGGACTAGAACACATAATCACCAGGAGCTTAGCATTAGAATACGTCACGCCCCGGGGTCTCATAGGACTAGCGATAGAACTCACTCTAACCAGCATAGACATACATGAGGCAAGGTACATAACACAACAGAGGCCCCCATCAGCAGGGCCACACATAAGAATTCTCAGCATCACATTGATATTAGTGAGTAGCACCCCCTAGGCCAGATGACCTTCCTGGGGCAAGGGCGCCCAAGAGTCTCGATGTCCAGAGTGGGCTGCAAGGGGCCCGGGGCAAACCTAAACGTGGCAGCGGCCCACGAAGTGCTGGGCCGCTGAGGGACTTGGACGTAGCCTTGCAGGCTCAGGGGGACAGGGGGGCAATGGTGGAGCCTCTCGCAGGCTTGGCAGGGTCAGGGACACGTGGTGGAGCCTCTCGGGGCTCAGGGATTACAGCTGGAGCCTCTCGGGCTCAGGGAGACAGGGGGGCAATAGTGGAGCCTCTCGCAGGCTCGGCAGGGTCAGGGACACGTGGTGGAGCCTCTCGGGGCTCAGGGATTACAGCTGGAGCCTCTCGGGCTCAGGGAGACAGGGGGGCAATAGCGGAGCCTGTCGCAGGCTCGGCAGGGTCAGGGACACGTGGTGGAGCCTCTCGGGGCTCAGGGATTACAGCTGGAGCCTCTCGGGCTCAGGGAGACAGGGGGGCAATGGTGGAGCCTCTCGCAGGGTCATGATGCACAGGAAAGCCCCCCTCGGGGGACTTGATTTTCCGGGGGCCCCACGGGCCTCGAGGCACATGCGTGCTCACGCGGGAGGGGAGGGGCGGCCACCGGCAATGTGGCCCGACGCCCCGCCTCCCCTCCTGCATCACTCACCGGTCGGCGAGCGCGCCGGTCTCTCGGCTCTCCGGGGCGCCCTCTCGCTCCTGGGGGGCCTCGGGGGGAAGCGGCAGTCATCTTGGGGGACGCAGGGGCGCGGAGTAGGCTCCCGCCGCTCCCTGCAGGCTCGTCTCTCCGTTTCTCAGCTCCCCGGGCCGCCGGCCAATCAGAGCGCGGCCCGGGGAAACGTCATCGGGCCAGCCGCCAATCAGAGCGCGGCCCGGGGGCGGGCTTCACGCGGGGTCCCGGGCTGCGGCGGTGAACACAGGGGAAATTGACGAGGGCCAGGCTCTCTCGATAAGGCAGCCAGGAAGGGGCAAGCGAGGTAGGCACTCGCTGGGGGCTCGGGCCCCCTCCCACGAACAGGCAGATGCCGGGGGGGGCACCGGCCGGAGGAATAGAGCGCTCCCAGCGCTGGGGGGCAGAACGGCAGCGCCTCGAGACGCTAGGACAGCCGGATGGCACAAGAAGCCGGGAGGAAGCGCCCCAAGGCGCTAAGACAACAGGAAAGCGCTCCCAAGCGCTAGAAGCGGGAATGAGCGCCCCAAGGCGCTAGGATAGCAGGAAAGCGCTCTCAAGCGCTAGGGCCATAGATAGCAGAGACCCCAGGAAGTCCAGGAGCCCCGCAGATCAGGAGCAGAGCAGGGCCCAGGGAGGCACGCCCTTCCCTGAGCCCAAGCAGCAGCACGACCCAGGTAGGGTCCCAAGCAGGACGAAGAAGAGAGAGAGAAGAGGGCCCACCCTCCTTTTATACAGGAGCTCCCTTTGTCTCCAAAAGGGGCAGGCAGGGAGAGAACCAGCTAGAACTGGTTATAAGGAATTTCTTAGTACTGGCCAGGCGAGGGACACTGGACGCACCCCAGGGGGGTGGAGCCAGCCTGGTGGGGGAAGGCCCAGCCGGCTTCAGCCAATCATACACCAGCACACCTACTGCACACACGCACCAAGGTCTAGAAGTGACACTTCCCTTCTAGTCACACACATGCCGCATACATCATCTTGTGGCATTCAACCTCACGAGCGCACACATACCAAACTCGACCCGGCACGCCCCACGCATCAGGGACTACCAGAGCCACATACATTCCCCATGCATTCCCATGGGAGGCAGGTCTCTCTCACCACCCACACACTCAGAAGGGGGATCACCATTCCCAGGTCACATATAACAAGCACAAAACTTCAGGGGGGGACCTGCCAGAAGGGCCACGTCCAACACCAGCCACCTGATCCATGAAGTGTCTTGCTGTAATCGCACAGAGTACTTTTTCCGGAGAGATGATGGCCTGTGGTTTCTCTCTTATGGAAACTGCATCTTCTGTTCATCTTGAAAGGGAATCAGCCTTTCGGTTATCGGTCCCTGGGCGGAATGTAATGATGAAGTCGTACCCCGCAAAAAACAACATCCATCTCATCTGACGTTGAGAGAGATGACGGGCCGTCTTCATGAAAACCAAGTTCCGATGATCCGAATACACAGTGATGGTGTGTTGCGCTCCCCACAAGTAGTGTCTCCACACCATAAAGGCCTTCTTTATAGCAAACAGCTCCTTCTCTGCTACCGTGTAGTTTAGTTCAGCGGAGGTTAGCTTTTTGGATAGAAACGCCACAGGATGTAATTGGCCAGTTCCTCTGTCCCTCTGAGAGAGAATCGCCCCCACTGCTGTATCCGAGGCGTCTGCCTCCACCACGAACGGAACATCCATCTGTGGATGTCTTAAGATGGGAGCAGTACTAAAGGACTTCTTCAGGAGTTCAAAAGCCTCCCCGGCTTCGGGGGTCCACTCGAAAGATACTCCTTTCCTCAATAATCGAGTGATCGGGGATGCTACCAAGGAGAATTGAGATATGAACCTCCTGTAATAGTTAGAAAAACCGAGGAAGCACTGCACCTCTTTCACACACCTAGGGACGGGCCACTGTCGTACTGCCTCCACTTTCCTGTCTGCCATACGAAACCCCTGAGGATTTAAAATGACCCCCAGGAATTCTACCTCTGCCACCCCGAACTCACACTTACTGAGTTTGCAATAAAGACAGTTCCCCAGTAATCTTTTCAGGACTAGGACAACATGGCTGGCGTGTTGGGGTATGGAAACCGAATGGACCAGAATATCATCGATGTAAACAACGACGAACCGGTCTAGATAGTCTTTAAGTAAATCGTTTAAGAAGTATTGGAAAGCCGCAGGGGCATTACACAGCCTGAACGACATTACCAAATACTCCAAAAGTCCGTATCTGGTCTTAAAAGCCGTCTTCCACTCATCCCCCTCACAGATTCTGACAAGATGGTAGGCTCCTCGGAGGTCCAACCGAGTGTATATGATGGCCTCCCTTACTTGATCTAAGAGGACCGGGATGAGTGGAAGCGGATACCGGTTTCTCACTGTTTGTCTATTCAACAGGCGGTAGTCTATGCAAGTTCGGAGTTCACCATTGGCTTTCGCAGTGAAAAGCAAAGGAGAAGCTGCCGGGGACCTAGATGGACGGATAAACCCCATGGCACAGAATTGTTTCATATACTCCTGCAGGTGCTTGGTTTCAGGTTCCGAAAGGGCGTACACCCTGCAAGAGGGTATCACCGCACCATCAATAAGATCAATGCGACAATCATATTCGCGGTGTGGAGGTAACGTCGCCGCCTTGATCTCACTGAACACCTCCCTATACATCTCGTATACCGCTGGTAACTCCACTTCTTTTTCTGCAGCCGTGGCCACCTGAAAGACCTGAGCCAACGCGACCGAATTCTGATCCACCTCCCTTAAACAAGACGTCTGACACTCCTCCGAAAGGAACCTGATGGTCTTCAGTTTCCAATCCATAGTGAGGTTATGGAGCCCTAGCCAGGGCATTCCCAATATAATCTCATATTGAGGGGCCTCAATAATATTTAGGACTATATTCTCCACATGGTCTAAGGGATTCCCCCGGAAGCTGTAACTCTACCACCGGAAGCTGTAACTCTACCATTTCCGTATGTTCGGTGATCGGACCAGACTTCAACGGAGTACCATCCCCGCCAGTACCTTCTCCGGTTTATGAATGGGCACCCGTTCTAATCCCAGACGACGCACCAACCCGTCGTCAATGAAGTTACCGGTGGCTCCGGAATCAAGCATACTATACACCGGGTGTTGATGGCCTTTCACCTGCAAGATCATAGAAAGGACTATGTGCGATTCAGTGTTCATCGAGTATGCCCCTGCTAGAGACGGCAACTACCATTATACTTCGTCTGATACTCTGTCTAGTACCCGAGTATCTTCCTTGGTATTGCTTTGTACAGCAGGAAGGGCTAGATTTTTTCCTATCCCAAAGGAGCGTGGTCTCTTCGGCTTTACTGTACAATCCTTTACATAATGCCCTTTCTTGCCACAATACATACAGAGGCCCAGGGTCCGTCGATTTTCCCTCTCTGCTCTGGATAACGGTGTCCTTACAGCACCCACTTCCATGGGTTCCGATGGACCTCCCTTATCAACAGGTGTAGCCGACTCAGCCCTTCCCAACCCCCCAGGGTTACGGTATCCCCTTCTCCTATCTCCTGTATGCTCTGCCAGGCGATGGTCTAGTCTCAATGTCAGATTGACCAGACGCATACAGGTGTTTGGCTGAGGATCTATTTGGGCTAGTACATCCTTCAGCTCCTCGGAAAGGCCCTGATAATACAGAGCCATCCTCTTTTCTTCGGGCCAAGCAGTTTCAGCTACCAATCATATATGTTACCAAGTCCTTCCTACCCTGTTTTAACTCAAGTAGTTGTCGGTCTGCACTGAGGGTAGTGGCCCTCCTGTCAAACACTCGTTCAAACTCCCTTCTAAATGCGGTCCAGTCTGAAAGAAGGGGATCATCATTCCGTGCTAATGGACCTGCCCAATTGGCAGCATCTCCTGTTAAATAAGAAACGGCAAAAGCCACCCTTGATAGATTCGCCGGGAACGATGCTGGTCTACAGGAAAAATGCAAAGAAATCTGCATCAGAAAAGCCTGTTTAGCATGGGGGTCTCCTGAATACCTCTCAGGGCTTGCCAATGGAATGGGAGGTGGAACTGTTACTTGAATCTGTTGAGCACCTGCCGAAGCATTGAAAGGGTTCCTGGCCTGCCTGTCAACCTGTTCTTTCAAAGCTGCGGACTCAGCCCGAGAGGCAACCAACTCTTGCTGCACTAGAACCAGAGCAGCCAACACGTCATCTAAAGTAGTCATGTCTCAGATCCCAGTAACACCCGATCAGGAGGAGAATTTGTCGTGGGCACGTGATTCTGTCACGGTCCAACGTCTCCTCAGAATCTGGGTGATGCTAAAAAGGGTTCCACCTCCAGCTTTCCCCGCACTCTGGTTATAGTAACTGACAGAGTACGGTAGTAAGCAGGCGAGGGATAAAGCCGGGGCGAGGAACTGCGGTGGAAGGGATGCCTGTAACAACAAGAACCACACATTAATATTAGGCTCTCCACTGACTAGGGTAATATGCTATCAGATTATACAATCCCTACCCGATAACTCTCAGGCGTCAATTCCCTTCCTTAGTATACCTGAAAATGAGATAAACTCTCTCATTAATGGGATGGTATCCCTGAAATAGACAAAACCCTTCGTTATTCTATTCCCTGATCTGTACCTCCCTATAGAAGACAACCCACTATTATGCATACATACCTTTCGTTTTCACCCCTTTTGAACTCATGAAGTAATCCAGCACCCAGGAATCGAATACTCAAAAGATAACAGTAGATGGCGCTAGTGCTCCATACAGCCTGCGAAGTTATCAGGTTAATATCTGTCAATTCACTTCGTTCGGCTATACATCTGATTTAAATCCCAACTATCTGATCTGTGTTTTCTGACCAGAAATGTACATGGAGATCCCCGATCGCGGGAGGGGGCAATCCAGCGTCTCCCGACCAGGCAAGTGACCAAATGTTCCAGTTCGGACTCGGGAGGGGGAAATCCAGCATCTCCCGATCTGGAAAAAATGCTCAAATATAAAACGGCTATCTGAACGGCACGAGAGGGGGCAAATCCAGCGTCTCCCAGCCAGTTCAGTACCCGCACAATATTCTCCGGTCATGGGAGGGGGCAAATCCAGCGTCTCCCGGCCCGGCAAAGTTCCTTACTCAACTGCAGACTCGGGAAGGGGAAAATCCGGCGTCTTCCTGATCCAGCACCAAACGTTCCACAGAATCACTCGGACACCACTTCAATGTAACAAAACTCCGCAGCCACGGGTTACTTCAAGGACTTCTATTAAGACACAGTTAACAGGGCAACGCAGGTGCTGAGCGTTCGCCATTACGAAAATCCAAACACAAGGACAAAATCACGTGCACTGCACCACGTCTCTCACGTGAATATATGGCTCCTACACCTCCTCCCACAACAGATGGCCTTCTGGGAGACGCAGTTCGTTGTATTCAGGTAGGCACACCTCGAATCCTGACAGTCGTAGAACCAGCTTGCCGGAGATGTTCAAATATGGAGGATAGGATGACAAAGTCTGAGGCTCACTAACCCTCCAGGCAGATGTTAATGCCACGGTAAGGCCATCTTGAAGGTAAGGATCCTGAGAGGACAGTTGTGCAAGGGCACAAAGGGAGCGCACATCAGAAATGTCAAAACTAGATTAATATTCCTCCGAGGCATGCTGAAGGGAGAAGGAAGAAACATATGTTGTAAACCTTTCAAGAGCCTATGTACAATAGGGGATTAGAAGAGGGATGTCTGGTGAGGCAACCGCAGGTAGGCTGGTATAGCAGAAAGTTAGCCCTTTAAAGTATCCAGAGAAGAGTCCTGCTGGACAAGGGAAAGAATAACGAGAAGAATCTGAGAAAGGAGGAGTATAAAGGAGGTCAATCTGTTTTTCTGCACATCATGGCACAAACTTGCCCCAACGGCAGGTGTGTACTATTTTGGTGGAGGGACGCCTGGCTGCCAGAATAACATTACAGACTTTAGCCGGAAGGTCTAAAGCTGTCAACTGTTGCCGCCCAATCTCCATGCAAAAAGGCAGAGCATTGACAGGTTCAGGTGCAGAATCCTTCCCTGTTGCTGAGACAGAAGATCATCCCGAAGGGGCAGCCTGATCGGAGTGCCGATGGTCATGCTCAACAGTTCGGGATATCAAACTCCCTGAGCTCAGTCCGGATCAATAAGCATGACTTTGGCCCATTTGTTACTGACCTTCATGAGCACTCTGGGCAGGAGTGGTATTGGAGGAAAGGTGTACAGGAGGCCTGAGCTCCACTCAAGATGATAACCATCTCCAAGCGAGAGCCGCTTTGGAAACTCCAGGACAATGAACTGCTGACATTGCACTTTCTCGGAGGTGGCGAACAGATCTAATCAAGGCCCTCCCCACTACTGAAAGAGACTTGGCACCACCACTGGATGGAGACACCATATGTGATCCACTAGGCATCTTTGGATGAGTTTGTTTGCCCTGGCGTTCAGAGAACCCACCAGGTGTTGAACCACCAAGGAAATGCCCTGACATTACGGCAATGTCCAGAGATGCAGAGACTCTTGACAAAGGTTCCATGACCCCACCCGCCCTGTTTGCTGCAGTACCACATTGTAGTAGTGTTGTCCATAAACATCTGCACTGGCCATCCCTTAATGGAGGGTAAAAAGGCTTTTAATGCCAGCCTGTTCAGATAGAGCGTGAGAAGGTTGATGTGAAGTCTGAATTCCACTGAAGACCAGGGACCTCTGATCTACACCTCTCCAAGATGGCCTTCCCATCCCAGGAGAGAGGCATCTGTCACCACTGTCGGATCTCATTAGGGAAAAGAGAGGTGTCTGCCGCTGACCCAATCGCGGTTCGTTAACCACCACTACAGATCTTTTGCAGTTTCCATTGAGGTCTGGAACACTTTGGAGAGTTTTCTCTGATGCTGCGCTCACTGGAACTTTAGATTTCACTTCCGAGCCTGCATAAGACAGTGACCATTAATAAAAATGGGGTGACCCAAAAAAAACGCCAAAAGACCTTGGTATTATATACTTTTGAAATACAGTGGTCTTCAACCATTACTTTCACGTAAATGAATTAATCAATCCATGATCAATGTTACCACATAGTTATGGGGTATGTCTCTCAGATCAACCCTAAACATTCAATGTCACAAATCTTTGTAACGACAAGATAAAGCAAAATGCAACAGCAATGATTACAAAATCAGGGGCAATTTTAATTCATTGCCTTTACCACTATCTATATACAAAAACCTGTTTAGGTTGCCCAAAGAAGGCGTGCAGAAAATAAGAAAAAGTCAGGTGCTCAGTGAAGAAAAAGATAACGCATAGAAGTATTCACAATAATATTTACACAGGGGATCGGTTACACAGTTCACTGTCTTATAATAACCTGGCAGACAATATACATTTTTATACACATTTTTCATTAAATGGATGTTGGACCTGGCCTTCTTGGCAGGGTCAGCCCTGAACTTTTTGCCTTCCTCCAATACTCTCTCTGACCTGTTTTTGTTGGTTTAAAGACTCTGGGCACTTTTACCACTGCTGACCAGTGCTAAAGTGCATATGCTCTCCCTGTGAAAAGTGTATCTGTGATTGATGTCCATGATTGGTTCATTGGGTTTACTGTCAGTCCCTAGTAAAGTGCACCAGGAGTGCCAGGGCTTGTGAATGCCAATACTGCTAGTGGGCCTGCAGCGCTGGTTGCGCCACCCACAGAAGCAGCCTTAAAATGTGTCTAGGGTCTGCCATTGCAGAACCTGCGTGCAGTCTAGTACTGTCATGCTGGCTGGGCAAGTGCACACACTTGCCAGCCTCTAAACCTTCCCTTAACTCCATATTAGTCACCCCTATGGTAGGCCTGAGGGCAGGGTGCATTGTAAGTGTAGGGTAGGACATGCTCTGATGTGTGTGGCATGTCCTAATAGTGAATTACTGCCAAATTCGTTTTTCACTATTGCAAGGCTACCTGATCCCTTTAGGCCAGATGGGCTGCTGGAATTATTACACTCTATAAGCCCAGCAGGCTCAGGGAACATGGTAGAAATTAATGTTTAGTATGCCTGAACTCAGAATAATAAAATACTTATTTTAGTAAAGGTTATTTTAATATCCTGTGTTTGCAAATGCTACTTTTAGAAAGCTAGCATTTGCTTGCCTAACCATTTCAGCCCGCCTCTGCTTTTGTGTGTATCTGACTGTCTGAGTTGTGTGAGTGACAGGGCTGGGAGGTGACAGGTGGTGAATGGCAGGATGGCCCCTTAGTGGGAGGTTCCCTGAGCTATGCATCAGGCTGTGCTCTGCCACCACAATGCTGGCTCTGCCCCCCTGGGGAGGGACTGATGACTCAGCCTGCACCTGGCCCAGGAAGGACCGAAGCTTGTCAACAAAGTGCTCCTGGCTGCCCCTGTCCACACAATGCTGGCTCCGCCCCCCTGGGGAGCGGCTGATGTGCCTGTCCTCACACTGAATGCAGAAGCCAGAAGAACCCACCACAAGTGCTCAGAGGCTGAGAGCAGTTATGCAAAGGCCCCCCTGGCCTGTAAGAACAAAAGAAACTGGGTATAAAAGTAGGAGCCCTGCTCCTTGTAAATTAGAATCCTGTTTTACCACGAAGGACCTCTGCCCGCCTAGAAGGAGAAGAGACGCTGGGAGGACTGGCCTGCTGCTTGCCTTGCTGAGAAAGGAGAGGAAAAGACTTGATGAGAAAAGACTTTGCTGCTTTGTGCCTAAACATTCTCCAAGGGCTTGATTGAGCTTGCGCCCTGACCTGAGCCACAGGACCATCTGGCTCAACCTGCCCTCTGCTCGTCTGCCGGTATTTATCAGGGATTTCTACAACTGCCGGAGCTGTGACCCTGGTGCCCCCCAGCCCCTTCCTGAGGCCGTGACCGACTGTGTCTCCCCGCTGAGGAGATCGCTGTGTCACCCCACCTTGGAGGGCTCGCTGTCGTGGTGCCCCCCAGCCCCTCCTAGAGGCCGTGATCGCCAGGTTTCCCCATCCCTGCCGAGGGAGAGCCCCGCTCTGCTGAGTCGCTCCCCCTCCGCCGAGGGAAACCACTGAACCCACCGCCCACGGAGGCTCGCTGTTGTACCCCACTCTCCCGCCAGAAATCCCCACCCGACGTTCACAGACCCAGAGGACAGACCTCCGCTGTCCGGACGCCTCGGGTGCCAGCCTCGCTCTGCCTGAGAGCCGCTGGGCACCTCGCATCTGCCGATGGAGGAAAGCCGCCCTCGAGACCGTCATCGGGCTCGGGGCCCGCAACGTTTGTTCTCCTCCTTTGTTTACTGCCAGCCGCCCTGCCTACAAGTGCCCCCGGCCTAAGGATCAGCTGTGGTGCGAGCCGCCCTTTCCAGCTGACTCGCACCGCTCTGTGTGCCTGCTCGCGGCGCCGCTCCGCTCTGCGAGAGCGCTCCAGCCCCTCCCGTCGGAATTTTGGCACAGAGACGGGAAGGGGAAGCCGCAGACTGCATTCAGCGCCCCGGCCCGAGTGACAGGGGCTGCTCCAGGTTCTTTGGCTTTTGCCTTCCGTGGGCCGCTCTGAGGCCAGCGCTAACCCCCGCCTGACTCCTGCAGACCAGTGGGGGCCGTACGCACCACTAGATTCGGCGGGGCCGAACGCGTCCCACGCGGGAAGCGTGAGCTTTGGACGGTCAGGCCCAGATCTCGGCCCGGAACGGGCAGGAAGCGTCAAGGAGCCCCTGGGCCGGCTGTAGCGAGATAAAGAGGAGCAGTGTGACCCCAAATACTCCCCAGGAACTAAGAGAACTGTCCTGAAAGGTACACTACAGGAGAACATCCTTTTACAAAGACTAAAAGTACATTTTGAACTGCAACTAAAAGAGAGCTTGCCTATTTACAACCTGTTGGCATACAAAAACGTTATTTGATCTTGTGAATAAGTCTGATCTGAGAGATATATATATTTATACATAAAGAAGCGTATTTTTTATATATTCACAGTCTGGTGTCCATTTGTGGGGGGATTGGTATATTTTACTGTGTGTGCTATTACAAATGCTTAACTAATAACGCCTGAAGAATAGCCTTGGCTGCTCACGCCACGCACCTAGAGGGTGAGCAAGGGTAATTCTAAGGGGTCATCCTTCGCCCTGACTAGAGGAGAGGGTCCCTGCTTGTCACAAGTACATACTTGCGCCAACCAGAGACCCCCAATTCTAACATTGGTGGCAGCGGTGGGATTTGCGAATTTGCATTTGTAGTTGACATACAGTGAATTACTGATCACCACATAGTGAGAGCAGACCAATAACGCAGCCACAGATTTCCATTTTTATAATTTTGCTGGGAGATCTCCATGTGCTTGTGAAACGTCATGCCTGGTTCGGTGAGGATGGAAAAGGCAGCAACCAGATGCCTGTCGCCAGAGGAGTTGGCAGACAGGGCAGCAACCAGGGCACATGAAATGGAGATGGCGAAATTAAAAGGACAAATGGAAAGGGACAAGCACAAATTGGCAATGGAAAGCCAAAAATTAGCCATGGAGGCGCTAAAACACCAAAGAGATCACTACTTGAGGATGAAAGAACTTGATTTGGAGCTTGAAGCCAGGAGGGCCTCAGTCCAACATCCAGAGATTTGTGTAGCTCGCAGATTGAGCTTTGCTGAGTTGGAGGTGGAGTCCAGCTCAGCTGGTGGCAGCAACATTCAGGTATCTAGTGCTAACAGCATAGTGCGCGCACCTAGAGATATGGCACCTGACTTGGAGTGGGTTAACATACACCAGGAGGTTCAAGGGCATGAGGTAGCTCCAGTAGTGCGCAGCGTCCCTGAAGGGAATAGGGTGGCTGGCGTAGGAGTTCATGGTCCTAGTGGTGGGAGGGATTCCCCCATGGTTGAGGTCCTGGTGGGTGAGTGTAAGGACCGCCCAGAAGAGTGTGGGTTGTGTGACAGAGACAGTCCGCTACTGTCTGGCCAGTCTCAGGAGAATGGTGTGGAGTATGTGTGTGAGGCGCTGGATGGTGAGGTGAAGGATAGTTTGGTTAACCCTAGTAGGGGGCTGTGTAATCCAATTGTGGGAGAGCATATTTTAAGTCCCAGTTTTCCAGAGCTAGGCCAACACCTGTTTGAGAGTGAGTTCTCTGACCCCAGGGAGCTCATGTTGGAGGCAGACCTTGTGGTGGATTCCAGAGGGTCTGGAGAGGCATTGGGGTGTGATCCTGTGGGGAGTGGCTCAGGTATCTTCCAGCCCAGAGTGGTGGAAGTGGCGCAGAGTAGCCCAGCTAGGTCCTGTAGTAGTGAGAGGGGTGTAGGGCCTCACGTCCTGTCCTTAAGGGGAAGGAGTGAGAATGGGTTTTGTCCCGGTAGTGCCCAACCTCAGTCTCAGAGCCTGAATGGTTCTTTAAGGGAACACCAGGTGGGGAGCCTAGGCTGTCCGGAGGAGTCACCCTCTGAGGGGGATCCCCCAGTGGCTAGAGAACGTGGAGGCTCTGTAAACAGAGGTCCAGTAGTTCTGGTATCTGGCAGTACCGCTCCAGTTGGGAGGGTGCAGAGGTCCAGATGGAGGGGCAAGAGGGGGAAAGAGTCCCCAGTGGAAGAACCAGTGGGTCAGGGGCCAGCCAGCAGGGCTGCGTCCCCAGTGAATGACCATGGGGACACCACTTCTGTCCTGGGGGATCTTCCCACACTGTCAGGGGGACAGAGGCTGGGAGATCTGCGCCAGGCAGACTGTTGCACGGCACAGGAGCGATGTGCCACCCTCAGGGGGGGCATGCGTGCTCCCCGGGAAGTCCTGGTGCGCCAGGCAATTGTTCAACTGCAGGGTTGGGTCCCTGAGTTGGAGAGCCAGGTTCAGGTGTTGTCTGACCTGGAGGGTGGGACCACTGTAATCAGTGTCCTGACCCATGTCACTTCTAGGGGTACCACTCCAGTTGGGAGTGGGCCGGACCCTGGAAGGGGGTGCAGAGGGAGGGAGTCCTTGCCTCTGACCCCGGTGCGGTTTGAGGGTTTAGACCCTAGGGTAGAGGGCCAGGTGCAGGGTGTCCCCCCTGACCTGGTGCCCCAGTTACAGGATAGCACCCCTGAACTGGTGGGCGAATTGTGCCGGTCACCTGCCACAGGTGCCGTGACAATTCTGGAAGGGGGTACCACTCCAGGTGGGAGGGTACAGAGCCCCAAGGAGGAGGACCGGGTGTGGGAGAGGCCACCCCAGTGTTTGGTCCAGCCACCAGGTACAGGCCTGGGGCTGGTGGGTCAGTGCCAGGATGACATACCTGACCTGACAGGAGGAAGAGTGGACAGAGGGTGCCAAGCACCTGGGGCTACTGCCCCCCGCTCTCTGAGGCCACAGAGGTTTGAGAGCCCTGAAAGGCATAAGGCCTGGGTCTCAGCCCTGACTACTGTCAGTGGCCACTGGGATTTGATGACTGTCTGTTGGGACACACCTGTGAGCAAGTTAAGGTTAGAGGCTGCACAGGTGGTGTCCACAGAGGAAGAGAAGGGTGCCCCATGGAGTAGCTGGGTGGACTCCGAGAGGATGGACAGAGGATTTGAAATAGGTCCAGATTGGCGTAGAACTGGAATGTGCCCCTGTTGTTGCGGGCCAGGTCCAGGTTCTATCGCCCAAAGCAGGGAAGCCCATCACAGTGGTGATTGGTCTACCCTGCGTTTTGGCTGGAAGGGGGTTGTGTTGGACCTGGCCTTCTTGGCAGGGTCAGCCCTGAACTTTTTGCCTTCCTCCAATACTCTCTCTGACCTGTTTTTGTTCGTTTAATGACTCTGGGCACTTTTACCACTGCTGACCAGTGCTAAAGTGCATATGCTCTCCCTGTGAAAAGTGTATCTGTGATTGATGTCCATGATTGGTTCATTGGGTTTACTGTCAGTCCCTAGTAAAGTGCACCAGGAGTGCCAGGGCTTGTGAATGCCAATACTGCTAGTGGGCCTGCAGCGCTGGTTGCGCCACCCACAGAAGCAGCCTTAAAATGTGTCTAGGGTCTGCCATTGCAGAACCTGCGTGCAGTCTAGTACTGTCATGCTGGCTGGGCAAGTGCACACACTTGCCAGCCTCTAAACCTTCCCTTAACTCCATATTAGTCACCCCTATGGTAGGCCTGAGGGCAGGGTGCATTGTAAGTGTAAGGTAGGACATGCTCTGATGTGTGTGGCATGTCCTAATAGTGAATTACTGCAAATTCGTTTTTCACTATTGTAAGGCTACCTGTTCCCTTTAGGCCAGATGGGCTGCTGGAATTATTACACTCTATAAGCCCAGCAGGCTCAGGGAACATGGTAGAAATTAATGTTTAGTATGCCTGAACTCAGAATAATAAAATACTTCTTTTAGTAAAGGTTATTTTAATATCCTGTGTTTGCAAATGCTACTTTTAGAAAGCTAGCATTTGCTTGCCTAACCATTTCAGCCCGCCTCTGCTTTTGTGTGCATCTGACTGTCTGAGTTGTGTGAGTGACAGGGCTGGGAGGTGACAGGTGGTGAATGGCAGGATGGCCCCTTAGTGGCAGGTGGGAGGTTCCCTGAGCTATGCATCAGGCTGTGCTCTGCCACCACAATGCTGGCTCCGCCCCCCTGGGGAGCGACTGATGACTCAGCCTGCACCTGGCCCAGGAAGGACCGAAGCTTGTCAACAAAGTGCTCCTGGCTGCCCCTGTCCACACAATGCTGGCTCCGCCCCCCTGGGGAGCGGCTGATGTGCCTGTCCTCACACTGAATGCAGAAGCCAGAAGTACCCACCACAAGTGCTCAGAGGCTGAGAGCAGTTATGCAAAGACCCCCCTGGCCTGTAAGAACAAAAGAAACTGGGTATAAAAGTAGGAGCCCTGCTCCTTGTAAATTAGAATCCTGTTTTACCACGAAGGACCTCTGCCCGCCTAGAAGGAGAAGAGACGCTGGGAGGACTGGCCTGCTGCTTGCCTTGCTGAGAAAGGAGAGGAAAAGACTTGATGAGAAAAGACTTTGCTGCTTTGTGCCTAAACATTCTCCAAGGGCTTGATTGAGCTTGCCCCCTGACCTGAGCCACAGGACCATCTGGCTCAACCTGCCCTCTGCTCGTCTGCCGGTATTTATCAGGGATTTCTACAACTGCCGGAGCTGTGACCCTGGTGCCCCCCAGCCCCTTCCTGAGGCCGTGACCGACTGTGTCTCCCCGCTGAGGAGATCGCTGTGTCACCCCACCTTGGAGGGCTCGCTGTCGTGGTGCCCCCCAGCCCCTCCTAGAGGCCGTGATCGCCAGGTTTCCCCATCCCTGCCGAGGGAGAGCCCCGCTCTGCTGAGTCGCTCCCCCTCCGCCGAGGGAAACCACTGAACCCACCGCCCACGGAGGCTCGCTGTTGTACCCCACTCTCCCGCCAGAAATCCCCACCGGACGTTCACAGACCCAGAGGACAGACCTCCGCTGTCCGGACGCCTCGGGTGCCAGCCTCGCTCTGCCTGAGAGCCGCTGGGCACCTCGCATCTGCCGACGGAGGAAAGCCGCCCTCGAGACCGTCATCGGGCTCGGGGCCCGCAACGTTTGTTCTCCCCCTTTGTTTACTGCCAGCCGCCCTGCCTACAAGTGCCCCCGGCCTAAGGATCAGCTGTGGTGCGAGCCGCCCTTTCCAGCTGACTCGCACCGCTCTGTGTGCCTGCTCGCGGCGCCGCTCCGCTCTGCGAGAGCGCTCCAGCCCCTCCCGTCGGAATTTTGCCACAGAGACGGGAAGGGGAAGCCGCAGACTGCATTCAGCGCCCCGGCCCGAGTGACAGGGGCTGCTCCAGGTTCTTTGGCTTTTGCCTTCCGTGGGCCGCTCTGAGGCCAGCGCTAACCCCCGCCTGACTCCTGCAGACCAGTGGGGGCCGTACGCACCACTAGATTCGGCGGGGCCGAACGCGTCCCACGCGGGAAGCCTGAGCTTTGGACGGTCGGGCCCAGATCTCGGCCCGGAACGGGCAGGAAGCGTCAAGGAGCCCCTGGGCCGGCTGTAGCAAGATAAAGAGGAGCAGTGTGACCCCAAATACTCCCCAGGAACTAAGAGAACTGTCCTGAAAGGTACACTACAGGAGAACATCCTTTTACAAAGACTAAAAGTAAATTTTGAACTGCAACTAAAAGAGAGCTTGCCTATTTACAACCTGTTGGCATACAAAAACGTTATTTGATCTTGTGAATAAGTCTGATCTGAGAGATATATATATTTTTATATAAAGAAGCGTATTTTTTATATATTCACAGCCTGGTGTCCATTTGTGGGGGGATTGGTATATTTTACTGTGTGTGCTATTACAAATGCTTAACTAATAACGCCTGAAGAATAGCCTTGGCTGCTCACGCCACGCACCTAGAGGGTGAGCAAGGGTAATTCTAAGGGGTCATCCTTCGCCCTGACTTAGAGGAGAGGGTCCCTGCTTGTCACAAGTGCATACTTGCGCCAACCAGAGACCCCCAATTCTAACAATGGAGACATAGCTTCCAATTACTTTTTGCACCAGAAAATGTGTTTCACAATCCAGGTATTAAAAGGGGAAAAGAGCGTCGACGTTTCGACTCGTCTTAGGGCTTAGAGGTGAGTTGGACTGTGGCCATGCGAGTCTTCATCAGGACTAAAACATTGGGCAACCCAAGGAGTAGTGTTGGCCCTGAAATGAAGCAAGGATGGGAATCAAGCTGTTGCATTAAAATTGCGACCAAAACTCAGTCTCGCAAAGTGAAAGGGAAAAAAAGATGGCTTACATTACAGTGGAAGGGACCCAGTAGAATATCTTCACTCTGTGTCCCAGGTATAGTTTTTATTCCTAAAAACATAATGGCGTGGTCAGGTGACTAACTCTTGTATATTTAATCCAAAGAGTTTTCAACCGGAAATTGTCGGAGCGCGTCATTACCTTATCCACGATGTATAGATGGAATGATTATTTTGATGTTGTAGCAGGCTTGAATCTCTGCACCTCAGAGGTAATATTTATTTAGAGGTCCTATAATTAAATAAGGGAACTGATCAGCTTATTCATACTTGATCAATGCATCATTCAATCATCTATGTGCTGTACTTCCATCGTGAATTTACGTGGCATTGAGATTGCATTAATGATTTGCCGTTGTTAATTAAACAATCTTAAAGACAGTTCTCGACAGTTTAGACCAGGTCACAACGGTCTGTTAAAAAACTAAGAGGTAGTGAAAAAGAACCTTACCCAAAGACCATATCTTAAAGTTGTATATAGCTCAGACCATGGGTTCGTGGGCTTATATTGGAAATGAATCCGCTGTAAGAATAATAAAAAGAGCGGATCAGTTCAGCTAGCTCAAACAGTGATTATTAGGAGTTATTATTAGTCCCTACGAGAGAGACGCGGTCTGAAAGGATTACCGCAGTATCGTCTTCCTCATTCACGATAGTGGCGTTCTGCGCTGACTGCTGTTCAGATGCCGTATTGAAACTAACAGGCGCCGGTATAGAAAGAGGACTCGTGATTCTGCATCGATCCAAAAGGTATTGGATTAAATATACAAGAGTTAGTCACCTGACCACACCATTATGTTTTCAGGAATAAAAACTATACCTGGGACACAGAGTGAAGATATTCTACTGGGTCCCTTCCACTGTAGGGTAGTGTGTGACATTGATCCACATTCAGTCCATCACTTGTTGTTTTTGCAATTGCCGCCCCAAGTGCGCTGGGGATGCCCAGACGTGGGTCCCAGGCACTCCACACCACTTGGAGTCAAGCTAGCCGGGCTGAAGAGAGGTGTTACCTCGAAACCGGTCCGGTCCTCGGATGCTTGATTCCGTTCTGGGAAGGACATGGCTTTTGTAGTTCGGACTGGACTGTTCCCATGGGGCAACAGGGTCAGAGCTGATTTGCATATCGCCATTGTCTAACCCAGGGTGGTGTGGAGTGCAAAAAAACGATGGATTTGGGCCCAGATCTTTTGACTGGGGGAGTGTGTGACATTGATCCACATTCAGTCCATCACTTGTTGTTTTTGCAATTGCCGCCCCAAGTGCGCTGGGGATGCCCAGACGTGGGTCCCAGGCACTCCACACCACTTGGAGTCAAGCTAGCCGGGCTGAAGAGAGGTGTTACCTCGAAACCGGTCCGGTCCTCGGATGCTTGATTCCGTTCTGGGAAGGACATGGCTTTTGTAGTTCGGACTGGACTGTTCCCATGGGGCAACAGGGTCAGAGCTGATTTGCATATCGCCATTGTCTAACCCAGGGTGGTGTGGAGTGCAAAAAAACGATGGATTTGGGCCCAGATCTTTTGACTGGGGGAGTGTGTGACATTGATCCACATTCAGTCCATCACTTGTTGTTTTTGCAATTGCCGCCCCAAGTGCGCTGGGGATGCCCAGACGTGGGTCCCAGGCACTCCACACCACTTGGAGTCAAGCTAGCCGGGCTGAAGAGAGGTGTTACCTCGAAACCGGTCCGGTCCTCGGATGCTTGATTCCGTTCTGGGAAGGACATGGCTTTTGTAGTTCGGACTGGACTGTTCCCATGGGGCAACAGGGTCAGAGCTGATTTGCATATCGCCATTGTCTAACCCAGGGTGGTGTGGAGTGCAAAAAAACGATGGATTTGGGCCCAGATCTTTTGACTGGGGGAGTGTGTGACATTGATCCACATTCAGTCCATCACTTGTTGTTTTTGCAATTGCCGCCCCAAGTGCGCTGGGGATGCCCAGACGTGGGTCCCAGGCACTCCACACCACTTGGAGTCAAGCTAGCCGGGCTGAAGAGAGGTGTTACCTCGAAACCGGTCCGGTCCTCGGATGCTTGATTCCGTTCTGGGAAGGACATGGCTTTTGTAGTTCGGACTGGACTGTTCCCATGGGGCAACAGGGTCAGAGCTGATTTGCATATCGCCATTGTCTAACCCAGGGTGGTGTGGAGTGCAAAAAAACGATGGATTTGGGCCCAGATCTTTTGACTGGGGGAGTGTGTGACATTGATCCACATTCAGTCCATCACTTGTTGTTTTTGCAACTGTAGGGTAAGCCATCTTTTTTGCCCTTTAACTTTGCGAGACTGGGTTTATGTCGCAATTTTAATGCTACAGCTTGATTCCCATCCTTGCTTCATTTCAGGGCCAACACTACTCCTTGGGTTGCCCAATGTTTTAGTCCTGATTAAGACTCTCATGGCCATGGTCCAACTCACCTCTAAGCCCTAAGACGATTCAAAACGTCAACGCTCTTTTCCCTTGTAATACCTGGATTGTGAAACACATTTTCTGGTGCAAACAGTAATTGGAAGCTATGTCTCCATTTAATAAAAAATGTGTATAAAAATGTATATCGTCTGCCAGGTTATTATAAGACGGTGAACTGTGTAACCGATCCCCTGTGTAAATATTATTGTGAATGCCTTTATCTTTTTCTTCACTGAGCATCTGACTTTTTCTTATTTTCTGCACGCCTTCTTTGGGCAACCTAAACAGGTTTTTGTATATAGACAGTGATAAATGCAATGAATTAAAATTGCCCCTGATTTTGTAATCATTGTTGTTGCATTTTGCTTTATCTTGTCGTTACAAAGATTTGTGACATTGAATGTTTAGGGTTGATCTGAGAGACATACCCCATAACTATGTGGTAACATTGATCATGGATTGATTAGGAATATGCTACTTACCAGTATGCATCTGTTCTTGGCAAGTAGGGCTGCTGACATTCATATCTGTGCATAAATCGCCGCCTAGTGTTGGGTCCGGATGATTGCACATTGTTGTCCTGGAAGAGTCTTCGAAGTATCACGAGATAGGTGGCTCCTCCCCTGGACTACAGTGCACATGGGCATCCTCTCCATCCTCAGATTGTTTTTTGCCATAGTGGCAGAGATGGGGTATGGTACAGTAAGAGATGGCCATTCAAGAGAGTAAGAAAGAATGCTACAGCTGCGACAGGCACCGGGGAGGAGGGTGGGCGATATGAATGTCAGCAGCCCTACATTCAAAGAACAGATGCATACTGGTAAGTAGCATATTCCGTTCGAGGCATGTGGGCTGCTGAATTCATATCTGTGCATAGAATATATAGCAGTCTCTCCCTTAGCGGTGGCTACCTGTGCCAGCTGCAGCAGTCTGAAACAGAGTTTTTAGAACAGCCTGTCCTACAGCCGCTTGCTGTTTTGAATGTACATCTACACAATAGTGTTTTGTAAAAGTATGTATGGTAGACCATGTGACTGCTCTACATATTTCCTCTAGAGGAATGTTTCCTAGGAAAGCCATGGATGCCCCTAGTTTGCGTGTTGAATGCGCTCTTGGGGGAACTGTAAAAGTGCGTTTTGCTTTTAGATAACATATTTGAATGCACTTAACTATCCATCTGGCTAACCCAGATTTTGAAATGGGGTTGCCTTTGTGTTGTGGTGAAAAGGCAACAAACAACTGTTTAGTCTTTCTAAAATCCTTAGTTCTATCAATGTAGTATAGAAGTGCTCTCTTGACATCTAGTGTGTGTATAGCCCTTTCAGGTACTGACTGTGGACTTGGAAAGAACACTGGCAGTTCTATTGTCTGACTGATATGAAAATGGGATACCACCTTGGGCATAAATTTAGGGTTTGTTCTAAGAACTACCCTATTTGCATGTATTTGAATGAATGGCTCTTGAATAGTTAGGGCTTGCAGCTCACTAACTCTTCTAAGCGAAGTAATTGCTACAAGAAAAGCCACCTTCCATGTCAAAAATTGTAATTCACAATGTGCAACAGTTCAAATGGTGGTCCCATTAGTCTGGTTAAAACGATGTTTAGGTTCCAGACAGGTGAAGGTGGGTGTTTTGGGGGGATTATTCGTTTGAGTCCCTCCATGAATGATTTAATTGCAGGTACTCTAAACAGCGAAAGATGCTGTCTGTTATGAAGTAAGCTGCAATGGCAGGTAAGTGTATTCTTATAGATGAATAAGCTAGATTGCAACGATGTAGGTGCAAAAGATAGCAAATGATATTTTGCGTGGAAGCATCTAGTGGGTTTATGTCATTGTTATTACAGTAAATGGCAAAATTCTTGCAGCGTAACAAGCTCTGGTAGTAGGTTTTCTTGCCTCTTTGATAATGTTTATACAGTCAGGAGGTAAGTTTAGATACCCAAACTCTAAGACTTCAGGAGCCAGATTGCAAGGTTTAGTTGTTGCGGATCTGGGTACTGTATGTCTCCATGGCTCTTAGTGAGAAGAGTGGGTGTTAGCCGCAGTCTTTGATGAGGCACCACGGAAAGTTGTGTACCATGGTTGCCTCGCCCATGTTGGAGCAACCAGGATTAGTGTCAGTGAATGCTGGCGTAGTTTGCGTGCCACTAGCGGTATTAACGGTGCTGGGGGAAAAGCGTACGCAAATCTGCCTGACCAGTTCATCCATATCGCATTGCCCTGCGACTGCGGATGTGGAAACCTGGCGGCAAAGTACTGGCATTTTGCGTTTTCCCTTGTGGCGAACAGGTCTATCTCTGGTTGTCCCCACTGTTGGAAGTATGGTTGTAGCACTGTGGGATGAATCTCCCACTCGTGCATCTGTTGGCTGTGTCTGCTGAGCAGATCCGCTATTTGGTTGTCCTTGCCTGGGAGGTGTTCCGCCATGAGAAAAATGTTTCTTTGAATGGCCCACTTCCACATGCTTTGGGCTAGATGTGATAGCTGTGGAGAGTGTGTTCCTCCCTGTTTCTGAATGTAGTATATTGCTGCCATGTTGTCCGTCCGGATCAACACTGTGTTGTTGCTTAAATGTACTTTGAACGCTTTCATTGACAGAAAAATTGCCATCATCTCTAGCAAGTTGATGTGCATTTTTTTCTGTTGTGTTGTCCATAGGCCCTGCACTGTGTACTGAAGGACATGGGCTCCCCATCCTATCAGGGATGCGTCCGTTGTCAGCACTATTTGTGGTACAGGCTCTTGGAACAGTCGTCCCTTGCAAAGATGTTGTGGATTCCACCAATGCAGAGAGTTGTATGCACGATTGGTCTCCAACACTAGGTCTTTCAATTGTCCCTGAGCCTGGTTCCACTGCCGTGCTAAGCACTCTTGTAGCGGACGCATGTGTAGTCTCGCGTGAGGGACTATGAAGATGCACAAAGCCAACATGCCTATGAGTTGCATAAACACTCGGGCAGAGAGCGAGTGTTGGGGCTTAAACTTCTGGATCAGTAGCTGTATACTGTTTATTCTTGCAGTGTTTGGGTATGCTTTTGCTGCTAGAGTATTTATTGTTGCTCCCAGGTACTGCTGTACATGGGATGGCTAAAGGTGAGATTTTTGGTAGTTTAACGTGAAGCCTAGACTGTGCAGGAGGCAAATAGTTTGGGACATGTGGCTGGCACATTGTTGGGCCGACTTTGCTTGTATTAGCTAGTCGTCCAGGTACGGATAGACGTGAATATCTTGTCTCCTTAAATGTGCAGCAACTGTCACTAGGCATTTGGTGAACACCCTCGGGGCTGTTGTTACACCAAATGGAAGGACTTGGAATTGGTAATGTTGATTTAGTATTGTGAACCTGAGATACTTCCTGTGAGCAGGATGTATCGGTATATGGAAGTATGCGTCTTTGAGGTCCAAAGTTGCGAGGAAGTCTCCTTGTTGCAGCAGTGGTAAGACTTGTTGTAGAGTGAGCATATGAAAATGCTCTGAAAAAATGTATTGATTTAGGGGCCTGAGGTCCAAAATTGGTCTGAGAGACCCGTCCTTTTTGGGGATGAGGAACTATAGTGAGTATACCCCTGTACCTTGATGTTCTAATGGTACAAGTTCTATGGCCCCTTTTTGCAGCATGCTGATGACTTCTTGCTGCAATAAGTTTAGGTGTTCTACAGACATAGGACAGTGTCTTGGTGGTATGTTGGGTGGTGTGGAGGTTAGTTCTAGGCAATAGCCATCCTGGATAATTTGCCTTACCCACTTGTCTGTAGTGATGTTTTGCCAGAGTGGTAGGAACTGCTGTAATCGTCCCCCGACTGGTGTTGTATGGTCTGGGGGTAGCGCTAAGAAGTCACTGTTTTGTGTTGGTAGAGGATCTGGTGGTATTATTCCCTCGTCCTCTGCCTTTGTTGTTATTGCCGCAGTATCCACCTCCATTGTTTTTATTGTAGGTGGTTTGCGTATTCCCTTTGTAGTTTGTGGCCTGCTGTGATGAGTTACCCCTTGCAGCACTTCTGTAATTGGAGCGACGAAAGGAGCCTCTATGTTGTTGGGACTGTAAGGCTCCCATAGACTTAGCCGTCTCTGTGTCATTTTTCATTTTGTCCAGGATTGTATCTACAGCTGGACCAAATAAACAGTCAGGATTTATTGGCTGGTTTAATAAAGTAGACTAGACTTCATTTTTGAAACCTGAAATGCAAAGCCACGCATGTCTCCTGAGCATAACACTGGTGTTAACAGATCTGGCCGCTGTATCTGCCACGTCTAGGGCACATTAATGGAGGCGTTAGTTATTAACTTTCCCTCCTGTACTAGGTCTTCAGCCTGTTCTTTGTAAGGTTCATGTAAATACTGGAGAAGTGTCTCTAAGGTGTCATAGTGTGCCCTGTCGTACCTAGCTATCAGGGCTTGCGTATTAGATATTCGCCATATGTTAGCTGCTTGAGCAGTTACCCTCTTCCCTGTTGCCTCAAAGATCTTTAATTCTTTGTCAGGAGGTGGAGCTTCTCCAGTTGTTTGGGAGTTTGCACCTTTTCGTGCATTGGATACCACCAAAGAATCTAAAGGCAGTTGTCCCTTAATATATGTGGGGTCTACTGGTGCTGGCCTGTATTTTCTCTCTATTCTGGGGTTAATGACCCGTGCCCTAGTTGTTTCCTTAAATATGTCACCTGCATGTTTAAGTACCCCTTTTAACATAGGTAGTGTTTTGACAGATCTTTCTGATGTGGCAAAGGTGTCAAAGAGGAAATCTTCCTCAATGGGGTCTGCATGCATTTCTACATTGTGATGGAGGGCTGCCCTTTCTAATAGTGCATTAAAAGCAGCTGTATCCTCTGTAGCAGAAGGCCTAGCAGGGTATGCAGGTGTATCTGGAATGGGTTGAGAGTCACCAGGATGTACTGGATCAACCCATGGTTGACCTTGATTGTCTTGGTCAGTGTCTACTGGGTAATTGTATTCTTCATTATATTCATCATCCACCTCTTCATCTGAGTGTGTGGGTGTATATGTGTATGGCTCAGGCCTAGTTTGTTTAATAGGCTCAAATAGAATAGGTGAAGTAGAACAGTCCCTTTTCTTTTTGAGTGGGATGACATAAGTCTCTTTATCAGTTTCTGGTCTGATTTTTCTTTTGTAGAGTGTGACTTTGCCAGAATTAGGGTCAATGTAAAGTTTTGACTGTTCTTCTGATGAGGGGTCTGGATATAAGATCTCCTGCTCAGCAGTTCTGGGCGTTTTTGCCAATGTCCTTGTTTCGGTTCGATACTGCCTTTTGGGTCGACCGCCTTTGTTTTAGAGGAAGTTGGTAGGCCAAACTTGATTGGTCCGAGATCCCTCGGTGTTACAACAGTCTTTTTAGGTTGTGCCTGTTTCTTCGGAGCCGACCTTTCTGACCTTGTTGCGTCTTCGTAACCTGTGGTTTCGGACCGATGCTTTTTGGTCTTGGCTCGATGGCCTTCTTCTTCGGGTCGATTTTCTTCGGCTCGATTGTCTTTGGTTGCACAGCCATTGGTTTGTCGACTCTCTGTTTGGGTTCGACAACCTTCTTCGGATCGAGTCCCTTTTTTGTGTTGTCGGCTGTCGGCGCCGATCTTGTCGGTTCGACGGCCCTTTGTTTTGGAGTGGATATAGGTGTGCTGGCCCTCGGCTTGACGACCCTTGTGTTCGACTCCGATGGATCCACATAGTTTGGTCCAAAGACCGTATTGTCGATGATCTTCTTTGGGATCGACTCCGATGGATCGCCGTAGTTTGGTCCGAAGACCGTGTAGTCGATCAGTTTTGGTTTAGTTTTTGGTTCCATAACTTTTGGTTTCGATATCACCAATTTCTGAGTACGTTGATCCGATGGCTCTTTTCTAATATTCTTAGCCGAGCTGTGTCGCGGGGCTATAGAATGGGTTTCGAGATCTTGGCTAAGGCCTTCTGGCGATGCCTCGACCTGAGCTCGTGGAACAATAGAAGTGTATGTTTGGGGTGTCATACTCACGGTTGGCCCGTTTCATCACTGGAGTCGCCTTGACAGCTCCAATCCCTTGTTCGTCGTCTCCTACCTCGACGATGTCTTCTTCTTTGTTGACAGAGTAGTTGGAGTCATGCTCCGAATCTTGATCCGACTGTTGATCTGATTCTTCGGCTTCGACGAGATCGTCTTCATCGTCGAAGATATTTTCTGGCTCCGGTTTCTGCATGGTTAGCCTGGCGGCCCGTCGAGTCCGAAGTGTCTTTTTGGATCGAAATTGGGCACAGGCTAGGCAGTCGGATTCATTATGTTCTGGAGATAAACACTTGTTACATACAGGGTGTTTATCTATTTGTGGGTATTTTGAATTACAAAGAGGGCATCTTTTGAATGGACTTCGTTCCATCGACGACTGGTCCCTTAGGCGTCGAGAAGGCCCGCGGCCCGATTCAACGTCCCGAGTTGAATAAACTGTAGATAAAGCTGTCGGCACCGATTCGAAACAATACCGACGAGACCGAAGGCCTTTTGGCCTTTAGAAAGTCTATTTTAGATTCCGAACTTCGAGTAAAGGAAAGTACATCCGAACCCACTGGCGGAAAAAAACAATCTGAGGATGGAGAGGATGCCCATGCGCACTGTAGTCCAGGGGAGGAGCCTTCCAGGACAACAATGTGCAATCATCCGGACCCAACACTAGGCGGCGATCTATGCACAGATATGAATTCAGCAGCCCCCATGCCTCGAACATTCATTTACGTGAAAGTAATGGTTGAAGACCACTGTATTTCAAAAGTGCATAAGACAGTGGGTGTCTGTCACAAGAAAGTTACAAGAAGCCATGAGGTCCAGTAGCCTAAGAGTCAGTCTCACAGAAATCCAGGATAGAAGCTGAAACATGGGTATCATAGCTTGAATATACTGGACTCGCCATTCGGGAGGATTAGCCCAAAACTGCACTGTGTCCAGACAGCTCCGATGGTCCAAGGCAGACAGAACTTGAGCGAGTGTGAGCGTTTTGAACTTCTTCTTGAGGAAGAAATTTAGAGGGTAAAGTTCTAGGATAGGATGAAGGCCTCAGTCCTTCTTGGGCACCAGAAAGTAGCAGGAATAGCAACCATGACCTGCTTCTGCCACTAGCACCCTCTCTATGGCTGCCTAGGCCAAGAGAGCTGTCACTTCCTGGCAGAGCAAGGAGAGATGGTACTCCGGCATTTTGTTACAAGCAGGTGGCATGGGTTAGACATGAAGGGTAGGGAGTATCACCTACGGACAATTTGGAGAACCCATTGGTCTGAGGTAATAGACTTCCAGTGGAGCAGGTTATGGCATATCCTGCCCCCCAATGAGTGACCATGTCCTTGGCCACGCAGAAGCTGAGAAGATTGCACACCACGGTGGCAGGGAGGGTATAGACACAGCTGGGAGCCCCTTCCGTGGCTACAAAAGGCACATTAGGGATCATGGGTGCCATGGAACGACCAAAGGACCTAGTCGTGGCCCTGCTGTCCTAAAAGAGCTCCAGAGCAGAATCCATCTTGTCTCCGAAGAGATGGGAGCCATCAAAGGACATGTCCATAAGCAACGCTTGGCTTTCCCCTGAAAATCCAGTTGCCCTAAGCCAGGCGTTGTGCCATAAGGCCACCATTGATGACACCGCTCTGCCCTAGCGAGTCAGAGGAATCCAGTCCACATCATACCACCAGATTTTGCCAGAGGCAGTTCTCAATCTGGTACTAGCTGGTTTGCCCTTAAGTATTCTCCCCCAACAACAGATTTGATCTAGTATTTAAAGGTAAGCTCATATGTTTGCAATCTCTGCTTCTGAATCGTTTGAGGGTCGGGAACCCACTAGATGATAAATCTGATACCTGTTTATGTGGGGCTTTCTGATGCCTTTTTCTACCAAGAGGTGGAAGTCCTAGGTTTGCTAGCGCCGGGACACCTCAGCTGAGGTAGCTGTGCGCTTTAGAAATCATCATCATTCATTCATCTGATTATGAACTTAGCTGTGTCTCACCCGTCAGCAACAGCCCGGGACAGTACAGTGCAGGCCTCCTCTGGGACGATGCGCAGCACCTGTGCAACTGAATTCCTTAGAGCATAGGAGTAATAGCCCAAAATGCACGTGGTGTTCACGGACCACAGTGCCTTCCCTTAGGAGTCCAGCCTTTTGGATTCCCTATTTGGTGGAGCAGTAGGGAATGCACCAGGATTTACATCAGAGGTAGAGGTTTGGACCACCAAGCTCTCGGGGTAGGGTGTTGGGTGAGGAAGTTGGAATCCCCAAGGGGGGTGGGGGGCGGTGGGAAATGGTCCTGTTGACAGGACCCTCTGTGCTGTGCTTGGACCAGCCCTCAAGCTGAACGTTTGGACTGGCTACATGAAATGGGAGAAGGGGTTCCCCGAGGGTCACTCTCGGCTGAAGTACATCTGTCAAGATGTTAGTATTGAATGCCACAGACTCAAGCTAAGGTCCAGGAACTTGGCCACCACTCTCACCTCCAGATCATAGGGCGCTCCCTCCTCCAAAGCCATGGCAGGGGGATAAAGCATGCCAGTATATGGAGAAGTGTCCAGTACACTGGCTTTTGCCAAATCCTCACACCAGTCCATGTTTGGGGTGAAAGGCTGGTATTCTTCAGGGTCCAGCGACTCCTCCCACTCTTCTCTGAGTCCTAGCCTATAGGAATAGAATTCAGACTCTGGCCTGGGAGTCATGGTTCCAGTCAGCGCTGGAGTCAGTCGGGATTAAACTGTGGATCCAAGCAGCCCAACTGGCACCAGGGGTGGAAGTGCAGAAGTGGATCCAGTAGGGAGCAAGCCTGAACCAGGGGAGCCTGAAGGCAAGCAGGCTGGATCGGACATGACCCCTTAAAACTCCTGGATTTGACCGAAGGCTCCTCCGGGTCCCTGAAACTCAGGTTGGGCGGAGCCAGCCCAGTTGCTGGCTCAAACAGGGAGCCAGGCCTCAAACATTGATGCTCTCTTGCCTAAATTACCAACGACTGAGTGCGGCAAAGATCTTGGACCCCGCGACCAATCCCGAGACCATCCTCTTTACCGGGAGTGAGACAGTCGCAACATTGCATGTCGAGGCACTAGGTGCTTGAGGGAATGCTCCCTCAAGGCCTTCGGATTCACTGTGCGACAGTTGACGCAGGTCTACACGTTGTGCCTGAGGCTTCAGAGGCAACCAGGGTGCGGGTCCGTCATCGACAATGAGTGGTGACAGGGGGCACAGGGCTTGAAGCTAGCCTTCCGAGATGACATCACTGCCACACTAGGAGAAGATTCTCTAAAAAGAGTTTGACAAAAAAAGAAAAAAGGATAGTCAAAAAGTGACTAGGAGGTATCTCTCTCTGGATTAGCGCTGACTGGCACAGAAAGAAAAGAAGTGACTTCAGTGCGCTGAGGTGGCGACTATATAGGCACCTTCCACATCACTTTTGGTGCGGATGACACCAATGATGCCACACAGAGTCGAATGAAGCCAACAACTGGTGCGGAGGGGTACAGCTCACAAAAACATTCCAGACCTAATGACACCTGAGGATAATTCTAAGGTAAGGAATCTGTGGCTAGAAGTCTCTATCAGATAAACACAAAAAATGAAAGGTCTCTTTATGGTTTATTGTCCTTCTGACCTCCTGCAAAATTATTTCAAAGGTACTTGCAGCAACTCTTGCACCCGTACTTCCAATGCTCCTGCCAGAATGGTCCGTATTTGCTTCTTCTAAAAAGTTCTGGCAGCTATCTCTGAGCCAGATTTGAGATCCAGCCGACAAAGTGAAATATGCTGAATTTGTCCTGGCGTCATTTTCCCACACTGGTACACATTTCAGCAGCACTCTCTAGTTATCTGCTTTTCTGTCCTGAGCAGCAACCATCAGGCAGAGAGAGCTTTCCTATTTTCACTTACAGACAGGCACAAAACAAAGGGCTGATTTAAAATGCCTTTGATTCATAAAAAGGGGCTGGAGGAGGTTTTGAGACCTGCAAAGGTTGGCTCCCCTACCTCATATATCAAAACACCAATATGAACCCTTGGGTCTAAAGTGCGGTGTTAACCTGGCTGGAAGAACATAGCTACCTAGGAGAGCTCCTTTTATACGCGGATACAGCTGGTATTATGGCTGTACTTAGGTGCCCAACCACATGTGTGGTAGGGGCAAAAGGGCAGCTGCTGAAACCGAGAGAGGAATAAGGAAAACCCAAGAGATCTGGTGAACCAACTTTTCCGAAAGTGTTTGAGCGCCATGTCAGTTTTGTCACCAAATAGGCAGGAGCCATCAAAGGGCATGTCGATCAGGGATGCCTGGACATCTGAGAACCCAATGGAGCATAACTAGGTGGGGTGACGCAGTGCCACCGTAGGAGTAAAGGCTCTGCCTATGGAGTACATGGTATCTAGCCCACACATGATGACGAGGTTTGCTGCATCTCGACGATCCACTAAGACTTGGTTGAGGATAGCTTGATTCTCTACAGGGAGCATGGGAAGCAGCAATGCAACTGAGTCCCACAAACATATAGGATTATTAGCCCAAGAGGCATGCAGGCATGCAGTGCTCACTGGCCACAAGGCTATGCTAGTGGTAGAGCGGGCTAAAGAACGGTGATGGATCAAACCCAGATCTGTTGACTGGGTGTGAGTCTTTGATTGGTTCAGATGCTCCGTCCATCACCACCCCCTTTTGTACCTCTCTTTGATAGCATGCAATGTTTATCCAGGGTACCAGCCTGTGGCTGGAGATATTTCAAAGAAGAATCTGCAGAGCAATTATTAGGCATTCAAACCTGATTTCACTAAGTGTTCTATCATAAGTGACTTACCATCAGTGAACTAGGCTGAGGTCACAGGTTAAAATGACCTGTGGCTAGCATGCTATCAAGTCCATTTGGAGAAGAATGTCTAGCTGTGAGTTTGTTGAGGAAGCCCAATAAAATTGTACCGAATGTCCTAGTAACCTGTAAGATGAACATCTGCAGGAGGACACACAACCCCTTTAGATAGTTTAGGGGTATGACATAACGAGCTCAGATGAAGATACACAGTTAATAAAACTTAAAACGCAAGTGTGCGTAGAGACAAGAAAAACCTGTTGCTTTAAGTTCGGGTGACTTTGAATTTAACTGAAGTGGGTTATTCTGGTGGCATGAATAAATGCTGCCGAAGTACTGAAAAATGTTGGTAGACACACACTGATCACTATAGTTTTAAAACATGCATAGAGTACATAGTAGACATTTTCAGCCAGGTAGTCGGTTTGTGTTGGTGTATTTTTTGGAAAAGATCTTACCTGTATCAAGTTGTCTACTTGGGCATGGGATCTTAAGTGCAAATGAACAACAGTTGTCTCTATCCAGGCATTGTCCGTGTTCCTGGCGTCATCCAGGTAGCCTCTGTACACCTAAAGGAAGAAACACCATAGAGATTCATGTAAACCATTGAAATGCTGCTTATTGGTCACTACAGTATTGTCAAATTTCAATTCTTCCTGCCTATCCTGTCTGCATCTTACTCTTGGCCTTTCATATGTGTTTGGTTTCCCTTAGGAATCTCTCTTAGTTCCTAGTTCTAACCTCCTTACAGCTCATTTTCATCATTTGCATATTTGCATTTTCTATTTAATCGATTCAGTTCACCTTCTTTCAACATATATGTGATTACGAGGCGGATGGTGAACTTTAAATGCTGCCTCTAAATCTATGAAGGAGACTCTACTTTGTGGAGGACCACATGGTGCATTTGGCAGTAAAATGTCTTCATATAATGACTTAGAATGCAGAAGTTCTGAATGGGCACTTATTTATATATTCCAATACTTTCATGTCAAGCATTATGACCCTTTCCTTGGCTTTTGAGGGGTTCACTCTTTCCAAGAAAACATTGAAAAAACTTGGGAAAATTATGCTTTTTTCAGCACAATTTCTCTAAACATTGGCTACATGACCTATCATTTTTGAAAATGTATACAGCACCTTTCTTCACATTTCCATTCTATCTTATAACTAAGAATTTATTTGGAAGGGGCAGGGTGGACAAATCTAGATACACAAATGGCATTATCACAGGCTTGAGACAGTAAAGCTTGACAAATCTTTCAAGCTTGGACAGCAATGCTACCACTAAACTTACAGAGATATTATGGGACAGCAAGCAGACAAGTTACACAAACCTTACCTGCTCAGGGCTCTGACAGCAGTAGTGATAACATGTAGACACATTATGAATAAAGCTGATGAAATGCCTATACACAAATTAAAAAATAACAGCCACAGTAGTATGTGATCTGTGGAAGGACCCCGCATCAGCAATAAGCCCTCTACACAGCAGACAATATTACTCAAATATTGCCTACAAGTAGAAGAAACACTCTTTTGTTCCCAAGTATAATTCACTTTCTGAAAATACACACATTTTACTGCCAAATACGGCCTTTATGCATTTCATAAATAAACTTAATTCTCTGAAATGTTAGCTTGCCGTGTTCAAATTCAGCCTTTACGTTTTGGATAAATACGTTTATTTCCCTGACACAAAAGCTTGCCAATTTCATGAACCAAATTCTATTTTTGTCCCAAAATGGCAGCCTTTCAATTTAATAAATACATGTTTGGTCTTAAAACATCAGTCTGGCATCCTCTCAGGTAGTAGTACCCAGTCCATTCTGAATTGTCGCTCTTTTATCATCAACAAAGTATGAAAATCAAATGGTAAAGATTTCTGCTAGCATTAACACCATGGATTTTAACCACCATTGATCCAGAGATATCTGGAATTATTCTTCGTTTGTCCACTTAAAGTCAAAAATGGGACACCATTATGTCATCAATAGCCGAAATGCTGCAGAGCATGGCCCCAATCCAACAAATCTCCCAAAAGTATGCTGGCCATTTTCAAAATGGTTTCAAGAATGCTGACAATACATCAATGATTAGCCACTATTTTGCCATGGATATCTGTAATGTTGTCCAGAATGCCCAGAATATGTTAACAATTAACCATGAATATGCCAGAAATAGCCAAAATGTAGTCATGAATGCCCAGAGCATGTAAAGTTTGGTCTTCTTGTAGGTTGATCTTTAATATGCTACTGACGGTCAGCCTTCTATGGCAGCAATCTTTTGCTTTTGCTCCCAAACTGGCGAATTTATATATAAAACAACAATCAATTAAAAACACTTAAAAACTACAAACCATATAGATCATCATTCCAGTGCTGGAAGTGGTACAATATTTTTGTCATCTGATGCTATTTCAAACATACAATTTATGGATTTACAGTTAAATTTAACCAAACGTATAAGAATTTGAAATTCATCTCTAATAGTGACAATCATCAGATACCCTTTCTGGATCTCATGATCAAACACGACAACAAACTTATTGCCATATTGTACCGTAAACCAGTATGGAGAAATACCCTCCTAAAATATCAAAGCCTCCACCCACGCTCTCTGGGGGACGATCTTCCTACGACCAGTACATACAAGATTGCTGGACTCCGAAGGCCACCGATTTGACAAATATCTATTAAACTCGTTATATGCTTGGACGATTGAGTTCAACCTTTTGCCATCACACCAATGCGGATTTGGGCGAACCCAATGAACCCCCGACAACATTGTCAGCTTAAAACTGCTTATCGATAAAACATTGCATGGGGCCTCAATCTATACACATTTTTCGTTGACAGCTCACCAGCCTTTGATTGGGTTAATATATCAAAGTTATGGAAAGAAATTATTTAACTGGGGAATCAATAAAACCTTCAATTATCTGGTTTTACTGAGTGAAAATATCTGGTTCCAAATAAAGTAAACTAATAACATGCTGTTCTATCAATCAATCAATCAGAACATTTATAGAGCGCGCTACTCACCCATGAGGGTCTCAAGGCGGTGGATGGGGGGGGTGTCGCTACTGCTTGAAAAGCCAGGTCTTGAGGTGTTTCCTGAAGGTGAGGTGGTCCTCGGTCAGTCGTAGGTGTGTGGGGAGGGAGTTCCATGTTTTGGCTGCCAGGTAGGAGAACGATCTTCCTCCGGTGGTGGTTCTGCGGATCCGTGGGACGGTGGCGAGGGCGATACTGGCAGAGCGTAGCTGGCGAGTGGGGGTGTAGAACGAGAGGCGGTTGTTGAGGTATTCTGGGCCATTGTCGTGGAGTGCTTTGTGTGCGTGGGTCAGGAGCCTGAATGTGATCCTCTTGCTGATGGGGAGCCAGTGCAGGCTTCTCAGGTGGTCGGATATGTGGCTGTGGCGGGGGATGTCGAGGATGAGTCGTGCAGAGGCGTTCTGTATTCGCTGGAGTCGTTTCTGAACTTTGGCTGTGGTTCCTGCGTATAGGGCATTTCTGTAGTCCAGTCAGCTGGTGACGAGGGCCTGGGTGATGGTTTTTGGATTTCGGTGGGGATCCACCGAAAGATTTTACGGAGCATGCGCAGGGTGTTGAAGCAGGATGATGAGACGGCGTTGACTTGCCTGGTCATAGTGTGGGAGGAGTCCAGGATAAATCTCAGGTTGCTTGCATGGTCCATGGGTTTTGGTGCGGAGCCCAGTGCTGTGGGCCACCAGGCGGAAGGGGATTGTCCGAGGATGAGGACCTCCTTCTTGTCTGAGTTCAGCTTCAGGCGACTGAGTTTCATCCATTCTGCGACGTCTGTCATTCTTTCCTGGAGGTTGATTTTGGTGGTGGCTGGGTCTTTGGCGAGGGAGAGTATCAGTTGGGTGTCGTCGGCGTAGGAGATGATGTTGATGTGTTTGCGTGCGATGGCGGAGAGGGGCTCATGTAGATATTGAAGAGGGTTGGGCTGAGCGAGGAGCCTTGGGGTAAGCCGCAGATGATCTCGGTGGCCGCTGAGCGGAAAGGGGGTAGGCGGACTCTCTGGGTACTGTCGTAGAGGAACGAGGTGATCCAGTCCAGGGCCTTTCCTTGGATCCCTGTTTTGAAGAGGCGGGTTATCAGGGTACGGTGGCATACGGTGTCGAAGGCAACCGAGAGGTCTAGGAGGATGAGAGCGGTAGTTTCTCCGTTGTCCATTAGGGTCCTGATGTCGTCTGTGGCTGCGATGAGGGCGGTCTCGGTGCTGTGGTTGGCTCGAAATCCGGACTGGGACGGGTCGAGCGAGTTGTTTACCTCGAGGAAAGTAGTCTGCTGTTTATTGACGGTCTTCTCGATGACTTTAGCCCGGAAGGGAAGAAGAGAGATGGGGCGGAAGTTCTTGAGGTCTTTGGGGTCCGCTGTCGGTTTCTTCAGAAGGGCGTTGATTTCTGCGTGCTTCCAGCTCTCAGGGAAGGTGGCTGACATGAAGGAGTTGTTTATGATGTTCCGGAGGTGGGGTACGATGATGATGTCGGCTTTGTTGAAGATGTGATGGGGGCAAGGGTCAGAGGGGGAGCCAGAGTGGATGGTGTTCATGACGTGTGTGGTGTCTTCAGAGCTAATGGGGGTCCAGGTGCTGAGGATGGTGGTGGGGGTCGGTGGTACGGTGGCTGCAGGCGGAGTCTGGGGTCCGAAGCTGTCGTGTTTGTCTGCGAATTTGCGGTGGAAAAACGGGAGTTGCAGAGGTCTTGTGATGGTGTGATGTTGTTGTTGCTGGCGCTGGGGTTGGAGAGCTCTTTGAGGATGCTGAAGAGTTCCTTGCTGTTGTGGGTGTTGCTGTCTAGCCGCTCTTTGAACGATGCCCTTTTGGTGATGCGGATCCGCTGGTGGTGTTCACGAGTGGCGTTCTTGAGGGCAGTCATGTTTTCGGTAGTCTGATCGTGGCGCCAGGTTTTTTCGAGGGTTCTGCAGTATTTCTTTGAGATTTTGAGGGCGGCGGTGAACCATGAGGATTTCCTGTTGCGAGACTCGCCAGGGGGGTTCTTCAGTGGAGCGAGGTCATCGGCGAAATTGGTGATCCACTGTGCGAGGTTGTGGGCTGCGTTGTTGGTGTCCGTGGTTTCGGCTGGCGGGTTCTGGCTCAGTGATGAGAGGAGCTGGTCGGTGGTGATTTTGCTCCAGCATCTGCGGGGGATTTGTAGCATGTGGAGGTGGGATGTAGTCTTTTTGAAGGTGAAGTGGATGCATCTGTGGTCGGTCCAGTGTAGCTCGGTGGAGTGGCTGAAGGAGACGTGGTTGCTGCCGGAGAAGATGGGGTCGAGCGTGTGGCTAGCTAGGTGGGTGGGGGTGTTCACCAGTTGCTTGAGTCCGAGGTTGGCGAGGTTGTCGAGCAGGGTGGTGGTGTTGTTGTCGTTGTTTTTCTCCAGGTGGAAGTTCAGGTCCCCTAGGAGGATGTATTCTGGTGAGACTAGGGCGTGTGGGCTGATGAAGTCGGCGATGGTTTCACTGAACTGTGTGCGCGGGCCCGGGGGTCTTTAGATGAGTGTTCCTCTAAGGGTGGTCTTGGGGTCGGTGTGAATCTGGAAGTGTAGGTGTTCGGCGGCAGAGAGTGTGTCTTCGTCGTTGGTCGTGATGTTGATGGTGTTTCTGTAGATGATGGCGATTCCTCCTCCGGTTTGGTTGATGCGGTGATGTCAGGGGCCGAGGAGGCGTTCATCCAGGTTTCCGTGAGGAAGGCGACGTCTGGTGCCGTTGTGTCGAGAAGGTCCCAGAGTTCGACGGCGTGCTTGTGGACGTAGCGGGTGTTGAGGAGGATGCACTTGAGGCGGTTGTTGTCGGTGTTAGGTCCGGTGGGAGGTCTGCAGGTTCAGAGGCAGGTGAATTTGCAGGCTTGGCAGGTGAAGGGTCCGTGCGTTTGCTTTGGGGTGGCTTGGTGGCAGGCGGGTGGTCGTCCGGTGTTGAGTGCGTTGAGGGCGGCGGAGTCGTATCTCAGTTGGGTAGCTTGGCTTCAGCGGGGGCTAGAGGTTCTGGCGCTGGTTTTGGTAATTGATAATTATGTGAATAATATTAATTTATTTTCTGTAGCGGGTTGTGGGTTTATAGGGGAATAGGGTGGGAAGTAATTTAATTATAATGAATTAAATATGTAAATTTATTTATTGGTATTTATTTTGAATAAATTGTTAATTAATTTTTAATTGGTAATTAATTCTTAATTGATAATTGATTTTTATTAATTGATTAATTGATAATTATCTGAATAATATTAATTTATTTTCTGTAGCGGGTTGTGGATTAATAGGGGAATAGGGTGGGAAGTAATTTAATTATAATTAAATATGTTAATTTATTTATTGGTATTAATTTGAAGTACATTGTTAATTAATTTTTAATTGGTAATTAATTAATTCTTAATTGGTAATTAATTTTTATTACTTGATTAATTGATAATTATGTGAATTATATTAATTCATTTTCACTAGAGTGGAAATAGTAAAATGTACCCCTATGCTATCCAACGCTCTCCCTACTGTTGCACTCACTGGAGTGGGACTAGTAATTTTTACCCCTACACTATCCAACGCTTTCCCTACTGTTGCACTCTCTGGAGTTGGAATAATAATTTTTAACCCTACGCTATCCAACGCATTCCCTACTGTTGCACTCTCTGGAGTGGGAATAGTAATTTTTACCCCTACGCTATCCAACGCCTTCCCTACTGTTGCACTCTCTGGAGTGGGAATAGTAATTTTTACCCCTACGCTATCCAACGATTTCCCTACTGTTGCACTCACTGGAGTGGGAATAGTAATTTTTACCCATACGCTATCCAACGCTTTCCCTACTGTTGCACTCTCTGGAGTGGGATTAGTAATTGTTACCCCTACGCTATCCAACGCTTTCCCTACTGTTGCACTCTCATGGAGTGGGAATAGTAATTTTTACCCCTACGCTATCAACGCTTTTCCTACTGTTGCACTCTCTGGAGTGGGAATAGTAATTTTAACCCTACGCTATCCAACGCTTTCCCTACTGTTGCACTTCCAGGAGTGGGAATAGTAATTTTTACACTACCGCTATCCTACGATAATAATATTGTGTATTTTTTATTAATATTATGTTAATATATATATATATGTTTTAACATATATGATTGTATGTTTTTTTTATAAGTTAAATTAATTATTTAATAATTTTAAGGTAATTTAAGTATTTTTAAGTATATTTTAGCTATTTATTTTTAGTATTTTTTTAATTTTACATTATTTTTAAGAAATTCGATATTTTTACATAGTATATATTTTTAAACGATATTTTGGATTCGATATTTTGGTTCTTACCTGTTTGTAGATAGGAATTCGATATTTTGTCTGTCGATATTTGGGCATTGATATTCCCCAATATTTAGTCAGTGATCCTCCAAAACCATCTAATGAAATTAGAAAAATGTAACCATACTAAAGATTTAAGGGTACATTTTGACAAGAAACAATAATGATTTTTGGGAAGCCTAAGAAAGAAAGGAGGTGGCGCATAAACAGGACTTGCCTTGAAGAAGTGAAATTATATGACTACCTGGGGGTTACCGTTGATAATAACTTATCAGTGCCTACACATATTGAAAACAGGCAAAAGAAAGCATCCATTATCACCAAATCAGTGAGAAGATTTGCTAGTAACTATGGTGGGAGAGCAATTACACAGACACTTAACATATTTAACCTGAAACTCAACGTTATTGTAGGGCTCAGTTCTTTTCGAAGACATAACGGTTATCATTCTTAGTCAAATCTACCATAATAAGAGAAAATCTGTGCTATCTTTACAGGTTTCAACAGCAGAGGCAAGGCTTACACTGGAACTCTCTTTGCCATCTTTGATAACCCGGCAACATATGGCTGAGCTAAATTACATCTATGGCTGTCTAGCATCGACAAAGTAGTCCTTGAAATGACGCATTGCCGAGAAATTGAGATGTACCGAAATCTTCAATTCTATGCTGACTCTAGCCTCAGTCAATACAATTATACCAGCAAATAATTTACCACCCCTATAGGTCTTGGAGCAGTATCAAGGTTACACCGGAAAAACGTGATTAGAAATCATTTAAATATTAATATCAAAAAAGTGGATTTGGGCATATTAAAATCATGATTTTTTTCAGATTATACAATGGGTTCTTATTCACATGGAGGGGTGCCTTTCACCGCCTCTGGTACCATCATGTAAACTCAATTTCTAAAGATTTAGCTTATTTTGAATTCTGTTAGCTCAATGTGAAGGTGCATGGAACTTGAATTGTTCGGCACTAAAAGCCTGTCAAGTTTTGGACTCTTCAATTACAAGAATTAAACTACTGAACATATTGTATGGATTTGCCCAGCACTTTGTGAGTTACGGAAAAAGTATCTGAAGCCTTTGTTTATTGCCAGTAAGAAACAAATAGGAAAGAAATCCGTAATGCTCTGCTTTTTAACACAAATTGTCAAGGAATAGGAGGGATAACAACATTTTTAGACCTGACTTACTGCCTTTGATGCCAGACTAGTTGAAAAAATGTCTGTGAATGGTAAATTCTGGAATTATAAATCATTGTATTTTTTGATTGTAGCAACAGTCACTTCAATGTCAGCTGTTTTATTACTTCTAATACAATAAACGTATTAATTCATACTAGATTAGTACAGGGAAGCTAACCTAGTTCAGAAGAAACTGTCTGACAGGTACCATTCACACAGAACAGTTAGGACTGTCCTGAAGGGAGCTTGGCTTAGCACCAGGAAGGAACTGTTACAACCCACAATTAGAAAAACCACAGACAGATTTGTTAGCTTAACTACCTTTTAGCAACACACCAATAAGGTAACTGGTGCTTTAAAGAAACATTGGCACATCCTGCAGAATAATGATGCCTCTTTTGAGGTGCCACTCTTTGCCTTTAAAAGAGGTTGTCCACTTGGCCCAGGACAGAATTCTCATGAAGAACACTGAGTAGTTGCTGGGGAACTTGACCCCTGGTAGGTCACTACAGGTGTAGTAAGTGCATGGTGTGCCAGTTCACACATAACACTAAACATTTCATACATAATGGAATACATGTTGGGCTGAGATATTTCATGAACTGCAACACAATTTCTATAGTAGTGGACTTCATACACTGTCCAGCTCAATTCACTTATGTAGGACAAACTACACCGCAAGTAAAAGCAAGTCAAGGCAAAGATTGGGTAATATCCCAGCAACATTAGGTGCTGAGTGGTAAACACACCTTTGGCTGCCCACTTCATTGGACAAAACCACTCAGCTGATGACTTCAGGTGCAGGTTGTTGCTGTTGTACCCATACCAGATAGAGGTCATGACCTTTCCTTAATTCTTAATAGCCTGGAAGGTAAATGTTTAGAAACGTGTGACTCTTTTGAGAGAGGATTCAACACTGTGGAGGAATGGTGTGGGTTTGTTGCATCAACAAACGACTAAAGCCAAGGACTTTACAAGTCTGATGGATCAGGCTGGACTTTCCAAATGTAACCATGACCGCAGTATTGCAGGAATAACATTCATATTAATAAGCCATCAAAGAGGGTGCCAAAGTATGACCTGCTATATATTTTCCTATATATTCCATTCTCCGACCACACCTGTTTTCCCTCTTTTTCTATCAGCGCCTGCAGCTTCTCCCAGGATTCAGATTCCCCAATATCTTTCAACGTGGATGGTATCTTATCTTCTGGATTCAGCTTTCCCTAAAAGAAAAGGAGGGGAGTTAAAGGTCTCAGGAATAGATCCCTGGAGCTCCTCAATCCACGCATGCATTTCATTGGCTTACAAAGTACATTTCCTAACTCTATTTTCGAAAGCAAATTTTATAAAATGTGACACCTCATAATCTGTAAATTCAGCCTTCAGCCAGGTTTAACCTGCAAAGAGTAGAAACAGAACTGGATGCCATAGCAGATGAACCCTACTGGGTAGTGCGGTCTACTGATGAAGCAATGGAGGACCACATTTGATGACTGCATGTCATTTAGGCCACATATTAAGTCAGTGGTGGGCATCTGTTTTGGGGTATTGAACTCTTTGTAAAAGGTTTTACCTTGTGTGTCCTATTCTGCATAAAAATGTCATCCAGGCCCTGGTAATGTTAAGGCTTGGATTATGGTATGCTCTTTATTTTGGTCTACCGGACTACCTGCTGGAGAAGCTTCAGCTGGTTTAGAAAACAGCAGACCATTTCCTCTTGAAACTGTCAATTAAAGCGCATTCATATCCTCATTTGCACTAGCTTCATATCAGGAAGAGAATTGTGTTTAAGACTTTAGTGCTAGTACATGGAGCATTATATCTCTCCGCTGCAGAATACCTTAGAGCATGGGTACTCACACACATTTCCGAGAGGGTTGCAAAGTACTTTCTCTGGTATGCCCGAGGGCCACACTGATACCAGCAGGGTGAGGATCGAGATGATGAAAGGTGGCCATTGAGGTGCCCAAAGCAGATGATTGGTGTAGACAACAAATCGAGCCTTCACACGAAGTCCATCTGCCACCAATGCTGTATTCTTATGCACCAAAAATTGAAGTCAAAGCAACGCTCAGGCATGTTAACAAAATCAACTCTTCGCAAACTTCAAGAAAGTGTATAATTTTTTTGTTCATGTTTAGTGCAAGAGATCTTTAAAACTAAAGTTGTTCCTGAAGATAAGTTGTACAGGACACCTTCTTTTCTCCTTTACCATTACTTTAATTAACGTGTAAATAAAGGAAACATGTTTGTTTCGCAGCTTTTTGAATGTTCCTAATCTGTCAAGTAAACAGCAGACTAGTCTTGCTGTTCACCAGGGGGGCACAATTAAAGTTCAGAAGGGCCACATGCGCCCCCTGGGACATACATCGAGTGTCTCTGCCTTAGAGTAAGGTTCAGCTTTCACGTTCCACCAAGAAACCCGAGGTCGGCCAATAAACTATTGGCAGTGACCCCCAGAATTTGGGGGGCTAGAGCTGGAGGCAGATCTCTAGCATACCTGATCTACTGCATGGAACAAGCTCCCTCTTGAACTCCATGCTGTTAGCAATTCAGCAATGTTTAAAAAAAAAAGGCTGAAAACCAGGGTTTTTAGACAGGTCTAAAACAACGGAACACGCTTTCTTTTGACCTGTACAGTGCACCGGGGCACTCTGCTTTGTGAAATACACGTCGCTTTCATCATCATTATCATCAATAAATTAACTAAATTGACTACAATATCTTCTGCCTTAGAGGACCACTGTTCTGCTATTCGTTATTCTATACGCTTGTGCTAACAATCTTTCTGTTTCATACCATGTAAAGAAACATTGCAGGCTATTGCAAAATAGAGGCACAGATAAAGGAAATGCAGAGTGAGATGGTTGATTAATCAGTGTTCACATCACAAGTTCCTCTGTTGAAGGAGGAACAACACCTACTGATAAGCCATGCGCTCCAGCTATGCTATAATAGAAGCCAAATAAGGGATCACTACGGTTACTATGGCGGGACATGATCAGCCATGAGATATGTAGTAGGTCACCATCACACAGACCATTATAATAACTACATATGAGAACAGGATTGTAGGAAGCTGGTTCTGTATATCATAATGCCATTAGGTGGTGATACCGTGCACAGAGTCCAGGGGTTCTCCAAAAGTGTACAGGGCTCGATGTTAAACCCAAAGAACAAGTTACTTACCTTTCGTAACGATGTATCTGTAAGAGACATAGGTTAGTTGTAGATTCCTTCTGCATCGGTAGGTGGCATCGGTCGACTCCACGTCCGTCGACGGCGTCGTGGTCTCTGGGATGACATCGAGGGGCCTATTTAGACGCCGCCCCTGTGCGCTGACATCAGTTCTGACATGACTTTCCACACCAGAAGCGCAGAGCCATGAAATACACTGACAACTGGTGCACCACAACTAGGGCCCTGTAAGGGAGTCCCTATCTCTAGAAATCAGTTCGCAGAGAGGGGAGGATAGGTGGGGCGGTAAGGAATCTACAACTAACCTATAACTCTTACAGATACATTGTTACAGAATGTAAGTAACTTGTTCATCTGAAAGAGACAGTTACTCGTAAATTCCTTTCCTTAAAATAGATACCCCAGCAATACCATCCGCGGAGGAGGGTCTGCAAACCAAGTTCAGACTAAAAAGTCCTGGAGGACCGACGGGCAAAATAGCCATCTCTCCGGACTTGGCTGTCCAGGCAGTAGTGTCTGGCGAATGTGTGCAGAGATGCCCACGTTGCCACCTGGTGGATATCAAGGAGTGGGACTCATGTGCCAATTCAGTGGTTGCTGCCGTAGCCCTAGTGTAATGAGCATGCAGCCCCACTGGAGGATCCTTCTTCACTAAACCGTAGCAGATCGTTATGCAAAGGACAACCCATGGTACATTTTTGTACAGCCCGGCCTTTCTTGGCACCTACAGATCCAATAAAGAGTTGATCATCCACCCAGTAATCTTTGGTGCGGTCAAGGTAGAATGACAGCGCACGCTTAGGGTCCAGACGGTGGAGTCTCTCCTCCTCCTTGGAAGGATGCAGAAGTGGGAAGAAGATGGGAAAGGTGATAGATTGTCCTACATGAAATGGTGTAGGCACTTGAGGAAGGAACGTTCTAAGCACCACTTTGTCCAAATGCACAGAGAAGAAAAAGGGCTTGGACGCGCAATACTAAGGTTGCAGGGATTCTGCTCCTACACAGAACTGTGCACAGAGACTTGGGACCTCAGTGAATTAGGGTGTGCCAAAACTCACCTTAGTACCCAACGTCCCCTACCAGACTAGCATCAGTGTCACATTGGTTCTTCCAAAATACCAATAATTAGGCAACCCAAAACATGCGACTTAGGTTACCTCAGGAAAACATGAACACTCTTTCGTTATACTCTCATACCAGGCCAACACAGGGAGTAAAAGAAGACACGTGCAAGTTTGAAATATTTATTTCTAACGCCGTGTTCTCATGCGAAGGATCTTAGCAAATACAACCAGACATATTATCAGAAACAAGATTGTCAGCATAGTTACTATTGCATAAAATACAAAGGGAGAAAGCATGTTATAATGCTAAAAATGTAATTAGTGTGTGCCGTGTGCAAAAGGCAGCAGAAAGAAAAAATTGCGTTTAAACTTCTAATAAGCTCATGTCAACTTAACACTGTGTGAAAGCAAGGCTCAGCTCCACGACACCCTCCTTTGATCTGAGCACGGGTAAGAAGTGGGGCACATTTTGAAAGCAGAGTTCAAGAACAAGAGTCAGAACCAGGTTCAAGTTGCCACAGTGGAAAAACGGGAGCAAAACTCCAAACATTTAAAAAAATCTTCAAATCAAATTACAGTTCCAAGGGCATAGGGAAGTCAATAGGCCTGGGAAAAATCAAAGACGCCCCAAAAAAAATAATCCGATGTCCAACATGTGACCTCGGTTATGGAAGAGAGAGGAGAGGAAACACATCTCACTTCAACAATGTATGTGCACAGTACGTTGCACCAGTCTCCAACAGGAAGTCATTGTTCTCCTCTGAAAACATTTCAGCTGTCCAATTCCGCAATGGAAAGGAACATACATGTTCCTCAATAACCGGAGCCTCTAGCACCATCAGAGGACAACTCAGGTTTTCTTCAATATAACTGCGTGCCAAGAAATCATGCTCCGCTGCAAAAACATTCCAACGTCTCAGGACTCTATGCATCACTGCAAAGGCCATAATCCCCCTGCCAATAATCCCTCCACCAGAACAAAGCAATTCATGAGCAACTAAGGGGCTCATCAGCTGGTCATAATCCGCGTTGGGAGACACCGTATTGCAGAGGCTCAAATCCAGGGCCCAATCGAAATCGCAGCTCAGGCAATGAAAGACAGGCTGGACGCATGTGGAAAAAAGGAAAATCGAAACGATAATCTATAAGCTGCACTCAATGTAGCAAGAGGCAGCACTCCATAGTATTCAAGCATTCGGTTGCGGAGCAGCAACAGCCATGGGAGATCGTCTCGTAACACAGGACGTGCATCCATTTTGAAATACACAAAGCAATAGAAGTACGCCTGCAACCCGAGCGAGCATCAAGGGAAACCCACCAAATAGGCTGGAAAAAAATCGAATGAAAAAATGCTGGGAAAACACCAAATATAGGGGCAGATTAGGATAGCGTTTTTTCCGCATCCTCCGGGCCGGCGGAAGCCTCCGCCGGCCAAGAGGATACGGAAAAACCGCAGCGGACCCACCAAAGACCCACCGCCACATTAGGATGGCTGGTGGGTCCGCAGCTTTTCCGCCGCGGTTGGCTTACAACCGCGGCGGAAAAGCCCTAATATGGTGGCGGTGTCTCTGAGACACCGCCAGCCATATTAGGATGCTCAAAAAGAAATGTTTTTCCACGGCGGGCTTTCCGCCGTGGAAAAGCATACGGAGCTTCACTGCGGGGGCCCGTTGCGGGGCCCCTGGGTGAAGGGGGGGTGGGGGGTGCACATGGGGGGTACCTATGGTGCGGAGTGGTGTGGTTCACTGGTTAGAGGCGGCAGACCCGTAAGCAGAGAACGGCCCGGGGCCAGGGTTCAATTCCCGACACGGCAGGGTCGTGGACCAGGGTCAAAACGGACTCGATAATTCTCGCCTCGGTGCCTACTCTAACCAGGGACACTCGGCAACTCTGGGCATTAAGCTTTCCTCATCTCTACAACGGCCCCCTACAGACGCCGGGGAAGCCTGGTTTCACCTTGGAGATACCCAGAAAGGGACCATCTCACAGGGAAAACCAGGACGGGTTCTCCAGTGGTCTTCAGCGCCAGGATACTCCTTGGAGTCGCAGTGCGCTTTACAAGTACACCCACATGGTACCCCCCTGCACTTGTATGCAGTAATTCGCAGGCACCGCGCGGTGCCTGCCGCTTTCTGCATACAAATGCAATGTATGCATTTTTAACATTGCGGCGGGTGCAGCTTGAAGCTGCACCCGCCGCAATGTTAGAAATAGAGGATGTGAGCGCCAGGATGGCGGTCACATCCTAATTGGAGAGGAGGGAACTCCGCAGGCCATGCGGAGGTTCCCTCCTCCTCGATGGTCGCGGACGGACTCAAGCCTGTCCGCGATCATAATGAGCCCCATAGTTTGAAAAGAAGTCACAAGGCCACTACTAACAACTTTAAAAAAGTGAGCCAGCCCTGTGGTGGAGGAAGCATTATAGATAGTGAGAATTAATTTCCCGAAATGCAAGGGCAAATCCGTATTTAATAAAGCATATACTTCTGTGCGGGTGTTTGCCACGTGAAGGACAAATGTTTCACGAGCAGATGTGAGGGTGACTTCTTTTTGAGACGAAAGAGCTCCTATGCGACTCATCTTGTTGAACTCTGCCTTCAAGGTCGGAATCAACGGCAAGATGGAAACATACAGCTTCCCATGTGGAGGAGGAAACATTACGTTTTTACAGCAGACTACGTGTTCACTGACTGTAACCACGTAAGGAATGCCGGCTAACATCCCACAACAATCCTCATTATTTAAAAGTAAATAACTACTGTTTGCTAGTAATGTGAATTTGGGTATGATGGCAGGCGTCCGTGTACCTTTCAAAACACAGGCCAAATTAGGCGCATTCTGGTTGCAAGAGCCATGCAATTGGATAGTCCTACACACTAATGAGTGATCTGGTGTTGTTGTGCAATCCTCACCGTTCAAATAAACCTCTTTTCCCTCCCTCAGGCACCTATAGGTAAAAGGAAGCGACCAAGCTTCATGGAGATAAGCGGTGCCCAGAGGTTCATATCTGCCAATTACACAGTACTTTATGCAAGCTTCAAATTTGAACAGAGGAAAAGGTAATGTTATTAACCCATGGACGAGCCACACAGCAGAATTTGTTTCGGCCACAGAAAATAGTAAATGTTCTAACTTTTCAATATGTAACATAGAAAATGATGCATCCTTCATAGACATAAAACGTTGCTTTTCAGTTAAATTAAAAGGGGCCAACAAAGATGATGTGTTCATGTAGTGCCAGGGTACTTTTCCTGACTTCAACGTTTGCAAAGTCCATGCGAACTGCATAATGGAACACAATTGATTTTGACCATGGTATAAAACAGAGACATCATCTTGCACAATATCAACAACAGATGAAACAATATTATCTAAATTGTAAATGCGGGAAGAAAGCATGTTAATGCTGTTATCTACAACTGCTAGCACCTTTTCTAAATACGCTTGATATATAGCTCTCAAGCGGGATTCAGCCTCAATTTGGGACAGTTTCCAATGTTCGTTGTAAATATTATATAACCACCTTTTGGATCTGCCGGAAGCAGGGCCCTTGACAAAATCATTTAAATCAACATCGTCAATTTAGATAAATGTAGCTTAACTGACGCTAAAGTGGAATGCTTGAGCCAACTCTGACATAATTTGCCTACAGAATAGGTAATCACAGAATGGCCACTTTCAAAATGGGGATCCACTCTAACCTGTGTGTAGCCTTGTGCTAAACCCAGAAAACGATGTTGGCAAGAATCTGCACTTTTGTGGCACAGCAACCAACCCTCAAGATCCAAACCGGATATGTTAAAACTAGAATTCAGCAACAACGTCTGTAATTCTCTAATAGAAAAACTGACATTATTATCCCAACCGGAGTATTCTTCAAATTCTGGAAAAGTAGGAGCATTACATTTTTTTGTAGTAGCCAATCCAAAGCAGGTGGTTTGTGAAACAATAGAATTCAAAAACAACATATGATTTGGGATGAGAGATGCGCGATGCAAAGCCTCAGTGCCTTGCACTTGCCAACCTTTAGAACCCCAAACAGATTTAAGATCAATAGTATCCATCCACAGTTCATAGCCCCCAATAGCCAATTGGTCAAGAAAGGACTTCAAATATAGTAATTGTGTGTGGGTAATTCTAACTTTGGAAGTGGACTTCTCGGCCATTTTAAAATAAAATGCATTGGGATTTGACTGATTAAAATCAGTAAAATAGGTAAACCTGCCTTCAACAGGAGGGGGGCAATATTCCTCCTGGTGTTTGCCTTATGCAGGTAGTGATTGCCAAAGTGTTGATAACAAAACAAATCACCATAATTCGCTGAATCTAAATATAAATCTTCAGCTTCAAAAGCAGCATAATATTTCAAATTGGAAAACAAAGCCTCTACGGCCTGAACATCCCAATCATCAGAACGTCTATTTAGTTTAATCGTGTCTCCCATGGAAACCTTTAGGACATTTATAACCTCTGTGGGACCAAGGATTTGAAATTTAACAGCATCCCATACAATTCCATCTAATGTTAACAGAAGCCAGGTCCCTCTTCAATCTGTGTGATGAGGAATGGGGTACCAATGTTCCATTAATGTGTCGAATAGATGTCCTCTCTTCAACACAGTGTCCGTTGACAAGACGGAAAAAATACACCACAAATCCAATTGACATGAACAACTAAATTGAAAAAAGCACCAAGCAAATGTAAGTCCAAGGAGGAATCAAAACATGTTTTTTAAACCATGTTACAAAAATAGAAACTTTTGAAGGGTTCTTCGATGTGGTAGAGCTAGCGTCAAATGAAAATCTGGACTCGGTTGGCAAACAAGTTTGCAGATCGGGCATCGATAAGTCTGTGGGGTAAGTATATTCAGTGTCATCAACATGAGCATCAGGTGGGGAACTCAATAAAGGACTGGAAACTGCAGGCATCGCGATGGCAACGTCAGGCCTGGTGTTAGGAGCCGGAGCCAAAACAGAATGTCTCAGTATAGATGGACAGGAGACCGAAGGAGTCATACTAAGAAGAATTGGCCACTCTTTGTAATTTGACATTGTCAATGGAGATGTACCTTTTTTCTTTACGACTTGAAAATGGTGGTAAAATGACTGTTCTCGTGCCCTGCACGCCAAGTACAGGAACCGGAGCTCGATATGAGGGACCAAATTCTTTCTTGTTTTCGATCTTCTCTCGAACCAGTTCTCCCAGTCGGGGTAGCCAGCCAACTATCACAATCTGCAACGCAGCTTCTGATGTGGAGGGCAAGTGTTCCTTTGCAAGACTGTCTCTCGTCTCTTGTAGATTCTGTAAAATATGACAATGTTCATCTACGTCAAAGGGGGCAGCCGCCGCCGCCTGGTCTAGACCTTCAAGGTCCGGGACGAACATTTTGATACCAAAGAGCATTTCGTATGGGGTCCGCCAAGCCACAGACCTAGGGAGATTATTAAGTGCACATTTTACGCAATTGAGATGGGCTAGCCAGTTCCTGCCAGTACCTAAAACACTGGCTGTCAAAGACTGCTTTAAATCTCAGTTCATTCGTTCCACAACACTATTACCCTCAGGTCTGTCAGGAGACGAAAACTTGACTTGGACCCCCAGTGAACTCATGGCATCCTTGTACGCCTTAGAGGCGAACGCTGGACCCTGATCCGAATGGAAGGTGCCACAGGCAAAAATTCCCACAAAGATACGCAAGTCTCTTATGACAGTTCGCGAATCAGCGCTGCGGTGTAGCCAGACCCAAACAAAGCGTGTGCAAGAATCCACTGCAACTAAGATGTACTTATACGCAGTATCAGAGGAAAAAGGACCGCAGTGATCTCAATAAACACAACCAAGTGGTCTATTAGAAATGTACAACTGTGTCTGGGGTGGACGTGTAGCAGTCGAAGGCTTTATCTGCTGACAAATGTCACATTGAAGGACATAATCACGCATCTGTTTGTACAGTCCCCGCTACCAGAAACGTTGTTGTAACTGAGATACAGTAGCCAAAATCCCTGCATGCACTGACGCAACACCCTCGTGGGCAGCTGTAATCAGTGTAGACTTGTGGTCCTCGTTGGGAATCAATCTTTCAACAACGTCCGGTATTTTCACAAAAGGAACTTTATCAGGAATTAAATGATAAGAATACTTTGAAGGAAATCCCATAGGGAATTTACTTTCCTCCTTAGTAGCTGCCAAGATGTCATCATCAATCTTACTTTTGGAACGTGTAACTGTTGCAACCAAATATGTCGAAACTGCTGTTTTTGCGGCCTCATCTGCCAAACTATTACCAACAGCGTGAACTCCCACACGTTGATGACTAAGAGTATGAATTACATAGACGAGTGGCAGCTGCTCTTTAAGTTCAGCCACTCGAACCCAGATAATTTTATGTTTTATTGTGCTACCTTTGGAATCACGAAAATCATTCTGAATCCAAAAGAACAGGTTTTCATTGTAAGACTGGACACAGTAATAAGAGTCACTCACAATTAGAGTAGTCACACCAGGTTCAGCATACTCCAATGCAAGCATCAGAGCACGGAGCTCTGCCAATTGGGCGGTACTATCCCTTAATGTCTGCGTATGTAAAACATCGGACTTGAATTCATCATTCACCATGGTACCAACCACAATGGCGCACGCTGAGCCGTATGCATGCATAGATCCATGCGCAACTTGCGCTGAACCATCAGTGTAAATGATACAATGGAAATCCTCCAAAGGCTGCATAGTCAACGGAGCACGATGAACAAACTCATATTGCAAAAACTCCTGTGACTGTAAGGAGGCATCAAAAATGAACGTGACATCCGGAGATGTCAATGATGAAGCCCATTGTATCCACCGTGGGTGCAAAGCTTTAGAATTAGGTACACTGGCTTTCGTCACTGCCTCTAGTGCAGGATACGGGGTAACAACCAACATGCGTTTTCCCTGCGACAGTGCACATTCCTTCAGAATTGCCATTTGCACTGCTGTTAAAACTTTTTCCACAGTGAAAAACTGCATTTCAGCCGAAGTGTACAAGTGTGACTTGTAAGCGATAGGTACTGTGTCACCTTCGTTAAAAGTAAGGTATGTGAAACCCACCGTCCCAGGGATGATTCTTATCACCAGGTTGGTGTGGTTATCACGAGTCAGTAAGAATTTAGATTCTAGAAAATCAGCCTGCAAAGATTGCAAAATGGGTGAATGTTCAGGCACACGTTCACTAAGGGTTGAATGAGGCCCGATTACTTTAATTGTCCCGCCTCAATACCCCTTATCTCCTTTTAATAAAGCAGTGAGCCATACCATTAAAATTTTTGCCCCATGGACTCTACTGACTTTTTTTAGACCACACTCACGCTCACTATTGCACTTTTTTAGGCCCCTCACACTCACACACCCTTTGGCTAAGGAATAAAAGAACCCCGCCAAAGTGCAGCATCCGTTGCTGCCCGACAGGCATTGCACCGCCAGTCTGTCGCAGGGGCAGGATACCGATGATGACGCTGGACGATCGCCGGGTGGGATGACAATAGTCGTCCAACCGGTGACCTGTGTGAGGCATCCCCAAATTCCGTAAAGGGTTCACAACATTCACTTTTTTCTGTTGAACTCAATGAGAGAGAGGTTTACGTTAGTCATTTAGTTGACTCTTTCCGGGGAACTCTGTAAATTCTTTGTTGTTGTTTGAATGTTCAGGCAGTCAGCACGATTTGGTAAAAGTAGGTTGTATCAAGGCATACAATGGCTTGATACGCTGGGCATATTCGGGAATATACTTACGCCCGAAATTAAAAAATCCCAGCAAGGATTGTAACTTTTTCAGTGTTGTAGGAGGGCGCAGCTGTGCACATTTCTCCAAGAAGTACGGAGCCAATCCACGACCTACATTGTTGAGCTCATAGCCCAGGAACAACACTGTGTACTCTGCAATGTGAGACTTTGCAAAGTTGAATTTGTAACCGAAGTCCGCAAAATTACAAATTATGTGGTCAACGCAGCACAGATACGTCCAGATTTCGTCGTCTGTGAGATAAATGTCATCCACATACGAACAAGCATCCCGGTCAACTCTCTCCAAAAGAGAGACAATACGGGAAGCAAACACACCTGGACTATTCTTATAGCCCATGGCCTGGCATTTAAGTTGGCGTTGTTTGCCATCACTGGTAAAACTGGTCCATTGGGAACTTAGACCAGACAAATTGTTTGCAAAAAAACCATTGGATATGTCAAGTGTGGTTTTAAACCTTTTACGCACAAAACCATCCACCAAAGCAGAGCCGTGGGTATTCTGTACTGCTAAGGTACGGCAATGCAAGTTTAAATGCAGATAATCCAATACCAAATGGTAGGAACCATCAGGCTTGGTCACAGTAAAAAGTAGATTAGTCATTGGTGACACACAAGTTTCAATCACTCCTTGATATTCCAATTGTTCAAGGATTTCCGCAATGGAAGCTTTTGCTTTACGCTGCATGGGATATTGAGGTTGAGGCTGTGGCATAGACCATAAGGGTATCTCGTGGTGGGGGGAGAATTTACCCCAACCACAGTGAGTACGGTACAAAGCCGGCACAAGGACCTTAGCCCACTCTTCTGCAAAATTCAGCGCATGCTCCTTAGACACTGTGTGCGCGAAACTAGGGAGGATTACCTCCTCCCCTCTAGGAGCTGCGAGAACAAAAGGTGTGGGCCAGTCAGCCTCCGCTAACAAAATGTCATAGGTAGTTGTTAGATTTTCCCAAAATACCCCTTTTATGGTACGTTGTATGTCACCTTCAATTAAAAGGTCAATTTCAAATAGCCTATCAGGGGGGCTCTTCTAGTATCAGCTGTCTCTACAACAACAAATTTGTCAGTCGCCTTCAGTAGTGGACGCAGGGCTTCTTGTACTATGGTAACATCCGCCACGCTGTCAAACAACGTCAGCGCCCATGTCTGATTCCGAAGCTGCGTTCTCACTATCTGTGGCATATCTCGCTGTTAAAGCGGCAACTTTCTTTTTCTGAAACTGGGGTCTTTTCTGTGAAGAATCGTCCTGATTGCCTTTTCCGTCTTTTGGGCAGGGCTGGTCGCAACTCTGCTGGCCACCCTCACCTCTGCCGCCACCTCCACCACCGGACGAAGAGGCCGATGTGTCCTGTAAAGAACAAGGAGAGCGTTGATCAGGAACCTGAAATCGATCAGGTGACTTAATCGTAGTGCGGTTGCGCAAATCCTAAACGCGCTCAGTAGATGCAGGCACTGGTGACACGGGACGTGACTCCTGTTACTGTTGATGTTTCCCCTGTTTTTTATTCTGTTCCAATTTAGCTTTGGAGCTTTGGGTTGAACGTCCGTTTCAGACATCGAACCCTGAGGTTGTGTTTTATCTTTAGCAGAAAAGGGCTCGACACCTAAACTATTGCGGCCAATGGTTTTATAAGCAGCCGTAATAATTCTCAGTAACTGTCGGGGTTTGTCGGCATTGGGGACATCGCGTAAGGCATTAGCCACTTGAAAGTTCACCGCATCTCCCTTTATATTAGAAAGGACCAGATCGGAAACAACATCAAATGAGCCCACGAGTCTCATTCCCAACTCAACCGCAGCCTCCGGTCCGTGTTCATCCCGAACATGCTTAATGACCATCGGAAGGACAGCCATTGACGAAGTGCCGAAGCACCTCGTGTACACTGCCGCAAATAATCTAACCCATGACTCGCAGGTACCGGCTTCTGGTACCAAGTCCTTGGGTAAACTAATTGTAAGAATCTTGTGTTTTTCAACGGGAGTCAAATTAGGAAAAAACGCCTCCAGCTGGTCAAACTTCTCGGCAAGCCAAAAAGGCATATCATCCTTATCTTGGGGACGCTTGCCCATAACCGCATTAATCATCACGGGCCTAAGTTATATTCCGCTAGGTCCAGCTGGAAGGGCCGCAACACCAGGGGCCCCGCCCTGGTAATTGCGGGTTATATATTGAACTAGAGCTCGGATAACACTGATTGCAGAGTTATACAGGGGTCGTAATTCAGCAATGGGGACCACCCCCGCACGAGGATGCGGGGTGAATCCAGCCAAAACCGGCCAAGAAGCGCCTGTTATGGACAAAGGACCCAATCTAATTGCCGTTACACTGTCGGGAAGGGCGCCATCAAACCAAACACGGTGCTGCCATGCAGAAATCGGAATTTCCTGTGTCCTATAAGGAACATATTTCAAGGGCACAGCTGTGTGAGTGTAAGTGTGAAACACCTGCGTAGCCGCATCCACTGGAGGAAACGTCACCCATGAGTAGAAAATCTCAAACGGGTAGGCAACCTCAGCACTCACAACCAAAATAACTGCCATGCCTTCCAAACCAACGATATAAGCCTGCGACTATGCAGCGGTATGTCAATGTTATCCATAGCAACACACAGAACTAGAAGTACAATGTAAAACAATGTAGCACAACTGGGTAGTAATTCAAAAGGAAATCGTTTTGATAGATTCAAGCTTGAAAAGACCTATGTTACTATAGGTAGGTTTAACCGACACCACTGTTAACCGGAAACAACAGTGAAGGGGCTTAGGACTGATAGAAGTACTACTCAAGCGTCATGAAATAAGACCACCATCGTTGGGGGCCATGTTGCAGGGATTCTGCTTCTACACAGAACTGTGCACAGAGACTTGGGACCTCAGTGAATTAGGGTGTGCCAAAACTCACCTTAGTACCCAACATCCCCTACCAGACTAGCATCAGTGTCACATTGACTCTTCCAAAATACCAATGATTAGACAACCCAGAACATGCAACTTAGGTTACCTCAGGCAATGTGGAAAACATGAACACTCATTTGTTATACCCTCATACCAGTCCAAAACAGGGAGTAAAAGAAGACATGTGCAAGTTTGAAATATTTATTTCTAACGCTGTGTTCTCATGCACAACATCTTAGCTAATACAAGCAGACATATTATCAGAAACAATATTGTCAGCATAGTTACTATTCCATAAAATACAAAGGGAGAAAGCATGTTATAATGCTAAATGGAAACAGGTTTAAAATATACCTATATTTCACCCTCCCTTGCTAGTAGGTTATTTTATATCTACAGACGGTCTCTTGGGATTACATAGGCGGCCCCATACCTCTGGTATTAGCAAAAATGGATCACATCAGATTCTGCACCAGCTCTCAGCATACAAATGTTCTCCAAGTGTGTGTGATCATGCCTACGCAGTGCATTATTAAACGCACCAATCTCAGAGGCGGCCACAGCTACATATATGTTATGTCCAGAACGTGTGCTGATCAGTCCGAACAACAACCACTGTGTTGAAATAACCTTGAAGGCCTCGGCACTCACTGTTCAGACTAAGCTTACCAAGCAAGGCTATTAATATAGAAAAACATGTTATTCTCGTATGAAGCAAAACACTCTGCTAAACTCTAAACATTTAATATAGTGTGTGCCGTGTGCAAAAGGCAGCAGAAAAGAAAAATGGTGCTTAAACTTCTAATAAGCTCATGTCAACTTAACACTGTGTAAAAGCAAGGTTCAGCCCCACGACACTGCTGACATTGCGCGTTCTCTTCGGTGGCAAACAGATCTAACCAAGGCTCTCCCCACCGCTGAAAGAGACCTTGCACCACCTCCAAATGAAGATGCCATTTGTGATTGACCAAGCACTGATGGCTGAGTTCATCAACACAGGCAGAGAACCCGCCAGGTGTTTAACCACCAGGGCCATGCCTTAATGATCCAGCCATATCCAGAGGCGAAGAGCCTCCTGACATAGGGTTCAAGACCCCACCCCACCCTGTTTGTTGCAGAATCACATGGCGGTGGTGGTGTCTATGAACACCTGCACCACTTTCCCTTTGTGAGAGGGAATTAATGCCTTCAGTACCAGTCGGACAGCCTGGAGCTCCAGCAGGTTGATATGGAGCCCGGACTCCGCTGGAGACCAGGCACCTTTGATCTCCACCTCTCCCGGATGGCCCCCCCATCCCAGAATTGACATATCTGTCACACTGTTAGATCTGGTTGGGGCAGGGAGAGGGATCAGCTTCTCATCCAAGCTTGGTTTGTTAGCCACCACTGAATTGTTTTGCAGTTCCCTCTGAGATCTGAAGGTAGTCAGAAAGATTCCCCTGAAACTGCACCCACTGGAACTTCAGGTTCCACTGCAGATCTTGCATATGCCATCTGGCATGATCCACCAGCAGGATGCAGGAGTCCATAAGGCCCAGCAGCCTCAGAGTCATTCTCAACAAAATAAATGATAAAGGCTGAAACATGGGTATCATAGCCCGAATATCCCGGACTCGCTTCTCAAGAAATAGGCCTGAAACTGCACTGTGTCCAGAACAGCTCCGATGAAAGAGAGTGTCCGAGAGGGCGTCAGATTTGACTTTGGCACATTTATAGTGAACCCCAGGGAGTGCAGGAGGTATCCCGTAGTCTGGAGGTGGGAGAAAACAGCCTGGGGCGAGCTTGCCTTCAACAGCCAGGTGTCGAGATAGGGGAAGACCTGGAGCCCCTGATCTGTCAGATGAGCTGAGATCCCTGCCTTCACTTTCGTGAAAACGAGTGGGGCCTTGGTAAGGCCAAAGGGAAGCACGGTGAACTGAAAGTGCTTGTGACCCACCGTGAACCGTAGATAGTGGGCTGGCAAGATTGGAATTTGGAAATAGGCGTCCTGCAAGTCCAACGCCACCATTGAGTCTCCGGGGTCAAGGGCTGACAGGACCTGAGCCAACGTGAGTATTTTGAACTACTCTTTCCGGAGGAAGCGGTTGAGGGCCCTGAGGTCTAGAATAGGAGGCAGGCCTTTGTACTTCTTGGCACCAGCGAGTAGCTGGAATAGCAACTACGACCTGCTTCTGGCGCAGGGACCCGCTCTATAGCTCCCTTGGCCAAGAGAGTGGAGACTTCCTGGCAGAGAAGCACTAAATGATCCTCTGACATGCAATTGAAAGACAGTGGCATGGAGAAAGGGGTAGTCTCAAAGGGAATGGAGTAGCCCCTTCAGATGATTTGCAAAACCTACCTGTCTGATGTGATGGATTGCCAGGGAAGGAGGTGATGGCAAATTCTGCCTCCCACTGGCCATTGATGTGCCTGAAACATTGGACTAGAAAGGTTAGGAGGCTGTGGCGGGGGGAAAAGGGTGGACTGGCCCGCCAGCTGGCTCCCGGACCTGTGAGATCACTGAGTCCCACATCCGCGGCCGAGCAGAGGCTGGGCAGCTTGTGCAAGCCGGTGGCTAGACTGGGCCAGACGTGGTTAAGTACCCCTTCCGTAGCCACGAACGGTTCAAAAAGCAGACTGGAGTGGGCAAGAAGGTGCAGTGAGGCCCAAAGAGCTGGCCTTAGCCAGAGAATCTTTAATGCGCTCCAGCGTCGAGTCTGCTTTGTCACCAAAATGACTATGGCCATCAAAGGACATGTCCATCAAAGTTGACTGGAAATTCCCTGAAAAGCCAGATATCCTCAACCAGGCATAGCACCTAAGGGCTACTGATGTGGCAATCGTTCTGCCTAGTGAGTTGGTGGTATCTAGTCCACATCTGATCGTGAATTGGACTGTGTCCCTCCCATCCGCCACTGCCTGGGAGAGAACGGCCCGGGCCTTCTCCGTGCATTGAGGTAGCACCGGCGCAACCGTATCCCAGATGGTATGGGAGTATTGGCCCAAGAGACACAAGGTATTCACAAACCGCAGAGTCAACCGGGAGGAAGAGAACATATGCTTGCCAAGATGATCCACCTTCTTGGACTCCCTATCTGGAGGGGCAGAAGAAAATGCGCCCTTTGAAGAAGAGGCTTGGACTACAAAGCTCTCGGGGAAGGGTGTTAGGTTAGGAACACTGGGTCGCCCTGGGCCGGGCAGTGGCGGCAGGTAATCATACGCTCCACAGGAGCCCCTGGGCTTGGACCAGGTGCCCAGGAGGACATCAATGAGGGCTAATAGGGGTTCAGAAGAGGACGCTGCAGGTTGAAGCACCTCGGTCAGGAGGTTAGTCCTCACTGCCACTGAAAGGAGCTCGAAGCCCAAGACCTCGGCCGCCCTTCGCACCACCACAGCATAAGAAGCAACCTCCTCTGCAGCCACGGTAGGGGGAGAAAGCAAGCCAGTGTCTGGAGAAGTATCCAGACCACTAGCATCACCCGGGTTCTCTTGCCAGTCAAGGATTAACAGGGAACAAAAGTACCCTCTGGTGTCAGTTCTGACGTCGCCCGACGTCAGTCCGGCTCCAGGTCCAACTGAGGGATGAGGATTGGGATGGCGTCGGTCAGAGGCACGACAGGCGCCTTGGGCTTCTTTGTCCAGATCAGCGCTGGAGAAGGCCGAGTGAGATCGATCGGCGTTGATCCAGGCCTCGATCCGCTGGGGCCGGGGCCGAAGCTGCTGGTCTCGAAGGCCTAGTACCCCCGACATGCCCAAAGGCACGCTAGCGGAGTCCGGCTACACAAAGACAAGGTGTAAGGCCTCAGTTAACTGTCGAAGTTGGACAGGGGATGCTCTGGCTCCCGGAAATGGGGGGAGGCGTGGAGTCGACCCTAAAGCAGGCCCCGGAGACGAAGCCTTGGAACGACGATGCTCTGCATATTTCATTGCGTCAGCCGACTGACAGGGAGAAAGCAAAGAGCGCTTGTGCTTCTTCGCCTTCTTCTTGTGTTTAGACTTACCCGATGACTTTGACGATGTAGAGTTTGAGGAGGAGTGGGGGCTCCATGAACCGCCTCAAGACCTTCCTCTCGAACGAAACAGGGAACGACAAGGAGGCGACCGCCGGGCCTCCAATAACTTTCGGGACTGGTCCCGCAAAGTCTTCGGATGCATGGCCCAGCAGTCTGAGCACGACTTTGGTTTGTGGTCACGCTCCAAACACCAGAAGCACACGAGGTGCGGGTCCGTCACCAACATCATATTGTGACAGGACCCGCAAGGCTTGAAACCAGTCTGAAGTGAGGTCAACCCTCACGCACCAGGAGTCAAATGACTCAAAAGGAAGTCGACAAAACATTGCAAAAAGGCCAGACAAAAATTTTCTAAGGGGTAGCTCTCTCCGGATCTGCACTAGTCTGCCATGGACAAAGAAAGAACTGACGTCAGCTCGCAGGGGCGGCATCTAAGTAGGCAATGCGACATCATCCGGTCAACCACAACGCCAAAGACGGAAATGGAGTTGACCGACGCCACCTACTGACGTGCAGTGGTACTGCTAAAGAAAAATCTCCATATATATCTGATGCCTGGGGGAAATTATATGGTAAGGAATCTACAACAGTCTCTTTCAGATTTGCTCTATTAGTAGTAGTGTGGAAGAGCAGCCTTATGCATAACACAGAGGAGTGTAAGACATTTATTGCACAACCGTGATCAATATTGAAAACACGACTCCAGAAGGTCCCAACCAATTTTAGAAAAATCTTACTTTATTTGTATTTTTATTTTATCACCAAGAATTTCTTGCTAAGATAAGTACGTTTCAATTTATAGATACTTTTCACGTTCAAAAGTCGACAATGCAATATTCAAGCAGTTTAAGGTTATCCTCTGGAGGAAATCAAGTTAGGGATGTATCAAGTGAGTATACAACTTACAGTTCCAGTCTTCAGGTGATCAGACCAATATGAGTGCAGGATCGGTCATGGGGGACTGGAGCACCCCTCAGATGTGGAAATCTTTGCGGAGGCGATAAATACCGTCAATTATTTTCACCGTCGTGGTCAGCGGAGGCATTGATTTAGATAGGTTTCAGCAAGCGGCCAACACAGTTATTGTCACGGTTGGTGGCAGTAGATCGGATGGGGGTGTGCTGTCATCAGATCGTCCTCAGGAGATCAAGGTCAGGCAAGGGGTGCAGGAGGTGACAGACTGGGCCACTGGCAGGAGGATACAGGCTCTCGGGCCCAGAGCTGTGGGCATCTTGGGTCGTGGGGCTGAGAGGATTCCTCAAGGTCATGGAGGTAATCCAGTTGCAGTGCTTTCTTCGGGCAGGGTAGAGTTGCGTCGACACGAGTGCCAGTCGTCTACTGCTGAGGTCTTTGAGACTTGTTTGGTAGCAGTGAGATGTGTCAACACCGGTGTTGGTCCTCAACTGCAGCGGTTCTTGGAGTTCTTTTGTAGCAGAGAGTCGCGTCGACAAGTTTCGGTCCTCCTATGGCAGTTCTTGGAGTTTGCTTCTTGTTGAACAGGTCCGCTGTCCGCTGCAGATTTTAGTCTTTGTAGAAGGCAGCAGACCTCCTGGGGTTTCAGAGGTCACTTGTTACAAGACGGGTCGCAGATTTACAGAATCTGGAGACAGGCGGGTAGGGCTGGAGCCAAGGCAGTCATCTCTGCAGGGTCACCATCTTGCTTCTTAGGTCGTTGCAAATTTGAGGGTCAGGTCTGGGGAAGCCACCTAAATACTAAATTTAGGAGGCATTTTAGGGGAGTGGCAGGTAGGGCCTGTGAGAAGTTGGCCTGATATATGATGCTCACTAGTTCTAGTGATCACCTTGTATCAGTCCAAACAACCCTTATGGTGATTGGTTGTAAGTCAACCTTATAGACCAGCTATCCTAATGGTAGCATGGACAAAGCAATCTTAGGGTGAACTCTTTTGGCATGTGAAGCCAGCTGTTTTATCACATATGACCCCTTGAATACCAGATGAAAGGACACCACACAGGTTGTTATGAAAATAAACAATATATTTATTAATAACAAACACCTCTGAACTCTTTATGAGATCAGAGGGCTAAGCACATGACAATCTCTTAGGAAAAATACGATAAGTTGCACAAAATTACAATGGTGCCCTAGGGGCACGGCAAACCATATACTAAGTAAATGGTATAAGGAAATCAATAGAAGGAATGGAGCTGTCCAGAGGCTGTAGGATCACTGGGACTACACTATCCTAACTTTAGGTAAGTAATAGGAGGCCCACGGGACGCGTGTGTAGAGTGTGAACTCACACGCGGGATGCGTAACAACTTCTATGGACAGTACAGGTCAAGAAAAAGGTGAGTACGGACAATCCTGACTGGTTAGGACTAAAACAACTGTGAATCTGGACACTAGGAGAGTTAATCTACCCTTGAGCACCGAAATGCTCTTGTTACCTCACCCACGGGCTGCGGGTGCATAGGTGCGAAGTCGTGTCGGGTTCCCGCGTTGAAGTCTATGGAGCCTGGAAGAAAAGATGCTGCAGGCGACCAGGAGGAAGATGTCCGGTGCGATCCACGAGTGGATCGAGGAAGAAGAGGACCTGAAAGCAGGGGGGACAGTGTTCAAAGTCACTAGCCAGTGACCGGTGTGGAACCAGGAGGGAACCAGATGCTGTCGTCGCGATCAGGTGAAGAGTGGACACTTGTCTCTGCAGCCACGTGGACCAGGAGGTGTCTTTGACGACCAGGACGGAGGCACGAGCTGTCCCACGCAGGCTCTCGCTGTCACCGGTGTCGGATCCGGATTTGGAGTCAACAGGCCTTGGCAAAGGCAACCCACGCGGTGAGTGGAAACGGCGTCTGGAGTGGACCAGGAGGGTCCGGGGTGCGCCTCTTTTGGAAGGGAGCAAGGGCCAGTCTGGAGCAACCAGACCAGCAGTGTAGTTTTCAAAGTTTGTCATCTAGGAGCTCACTAGCCAGCCGGCAAGTGACCAGACAACGCGTCGAACAGCAAACAGGCAGAAGGGCCCAACGCAGATCTCGTGGATGCTGGAGGGCTGATCTTCGGTGCAGGAGCTGCTCGGTGCTGGGGCTTCTTAATCCCCAAAGCACTTTTGTGGTACTGAAAATTCTGGACTCGTGTAATAAACTTTGTCGTAGCATGACGATTTTTATATCAAAAGACCGAGAATGGCTAGTACACTATGTACAAGCATTTTCTTCATATTCCAGTAACGATTTCACCTCGAAATGGTCATTTTCGTACTGAACCCCAGGTTCCATTTTGTGAACGACAGCCATTTTGTGGATTGCCCTTACAGTAGGCCTTCACTGTGGCAGAACAAGTATTTAAGGACATAACCTTAGCATGGGTTTGTGCTGACTCCTGCATGACCTGGCGAAAGCTGACTCCCTTGCCCGAGGCTGACCTCGTTGAGCCAGTTCCTTGTTAGGCAGCTGGTCAGATAGAGATCAAAGAGCAGGACATTGCAATGTTTATTGTACACACACACACACCCTTTATCTTGCTCCTATATGTTTCTGTTCCTTCTTTATGGTCTATGTATGATGTGGGCTGCGGGCCTTTTCATTATGGGTCTTGTCCAGCTTGTCTAAAGAAGAATGTTTATTATGGGTTTGTTTGATGATTAATTTTGGGCTGAACAAACTGAAAAGTGGGTTTGTCATCATATAGTGTGTGCACGTCCTGGGAGTGACCAGCAATAAAGTACTTCAAAGAGAAAATGTGTGCCTAGGGCATAATAAATGGTATAAAAGGTCTGTGCTGAGACCATTCAGGAGGCTGCCTCATTCAGTTGCTTTAGGTGTGACTGGGCGACGTAGCCTCACAATTAATTGTAATAAAGATGTCTTTTCATATTTCAGATTCTCTGTTGATTTCTTTGCTGCTTTTGAATGGACTACTTATTGGTAAGACCCCTGAGAAGGAGTGCGAATAATTAGGTACTTCATATGGCGCGACCAACGATGGGCCTCATCAAGAAGTGACTATCTGGAGGAGTAATCTTGTATGAGGACAGAAATCTACTGGGGCAGGCAAGACAGAAATCTACTAAAAGAGGTACTCTGTGCACAGAGGTTCTGGGGGATTCTTTGTCTCTGCGGCCCGGTATATTTTTGATTTTTCTGACTTAAACTCTCCAAAAGATGTCACTCCTGACTGAGGAACCTTTTTGGCATACGTTTTTTTTAAAGAGACTATTAGTGCAGTTAGAACTTGGCAGTTAGAATTTGGACAACTATTTGTTTGGTACAGCTTTGATAGGTTTGTATAGGTTTGTATATGCGAATTGCAATTTGTGTAGGCAGGTAATGATGAGACTTTTCTCCATCTGCTTTAGTTGAAGTATAAGTGGGTCGCTACCAGTCCTTAGTTCTTAGTTATTTGGTCCTTAGTTTATTTGAATATTGCAATTTTCAAAAACTGAGGGTCTTGTATATTTACGAGTGTATCGATAGAGATAGCCCCTTGAAGTTTGAAGCTAGATTAGTAAGCTATAAGATGCCTGATTTTAGCGAATTCTTAGATTTGTGTTGGCCAACTTTGTATACGTTTGGATTAGCCGGCTTCCCCTAAAGGGGAAATCTAAATAGGTTTAGATTTAAAAACATATTTCTTCTTTGGTGATTTTGTATCCCCAGGGAATTAAAATATGACATAATACAATTGAGACGTGTTTCTTGTAAATATGACTTAGCTAGTATTTAAAAATGGCTTTATTTTCGTCCTGAGTGTCGATTTGTGGGTTCAATGTGTGTTTCAATGTCTATGTGGTTTTTCTCATTACTGTAACTTCAGTAATAGTTTACAGCGCTGTATTGTGTGTCCTGAGTGTTTAAATCTTTTATCTTTATGTCTGCAATAAGCTCAATGTGTTTGTGGGTTTCTTGATGTTTTCAGTCTGTTAAGTAAAATGTCAGATTAATTAATATTAAGTAGAAATTAAATAACACTGCAGCAATTTACTATGTCACATGCTAAAATCGCTATATGTTGCTATTTAATTTACAGACTGAGCAAAAACGCATATGTGCAAACTGTTAAATGCTTAAAATAGATAAGTTAACATTCACATTCACTAGGAATATGAAGGGCCTCAAAAATAATTGTGCCTCTGGTAGCAAAACCAATTTGTAGCGTTTTTTAAAAGCAAACACTTCAACTAAAGTACATTTTTTCTTGCTAGATTTAAATTCATTTTTTGCACGCGCATTTTTAAAACTTGAAATGTCCGTTTTCAGTAAAACTAAAAGCGTGCTCAGGTTTCAGCACTCTTTCAGGTTTTCAGCCTTTCCTGCCTTAAGGCAGCAGATGTTTTTCGAAGGCCATAAATAGCATTGGAAAGTTTATTTAGCACAGTTGGATCTTTTTCATTTCAGAGTAGTGTTTTAGAGGGTTACAAAAATAAGGTTCATCACTTTGTATCACTGGAAGACATCTAAATGGGGTTTTCTTCTCTTTAAGCAATTTTTTTTAAAGTATATTTTTGGTTCTTTTGCTAAATACTGATGGCCCTTTAAAAATGGCGCGAAAAATCTCATGATTTCAGTTAGGCTTTTTGTGCGTAGACTCATAAATGAATGCACCTAAAAATGATAGGCAAGGGATGCTTACCTTTAAATGTGGAGTTATCATAAAAACAGATAATTGGTTTCATTGATCGAAAAATTATTAATTATGGAAAAATTATTTGAGAAAAAAATAAGTGTTTTTTAAAATCGTTTTTTGATATTTATAAAGCTTAATACTCATACTATGACCTCCTAGTATTAAACTTTGATTTAAGTTATGTGTTACGGTGTAATTAGGTAATTTCATGTTGGTTTTCACTTGGCGCAGGCGTAAAAAACCTATGTTTCCAAGGATTTACATGAGATATGACTAATGTCTATATCTGTAACGTGTAAAGAACATCCTGAGGATGATTAATGTGTAAAATAATTATAGGATATTTATTTTTAAGTGCCCCAAAGATAAAAGTCAAAATTGAGTTAAATAGTTTTTAACACAGATTCTTGTCATTTACCATAGATTGAAAGTGTCTCTGGCTTTCAGTAAATGCATACATTTGTGCATAATACCAACTTGTGGGTTGTTAGGTTGTTTTTCATAGCTCGGTGAGCCAATGTGCCCGGTGCAGAGGTTTGAGTTTAAAATCAGGGTTGAAGGTTCTAAATTTAGCAAGGCCCATTTCAGACGTTCATCAATGTTAGGTTGCTAAAATGAGTACCATTGTATAGGGTGGTAGCAAACATTTGTTCTAAAAACTGGCATGTGTGAACCCTTCACAGTAAATGTAGTAGGCCTTCTGTCTCTGTCATGTTGGCATTGTGACCTTTTAAATTCGTGCCTTGTCTCTGTGAAATGCAGAATAACATTGCTAAACAGGCCTCTGAAAGGTCGAATTTCTGGTTCAAAGTTAAAGACTTAATTCCAAAGGGAAATATAAATAGAGATTTCTTGAAAGGTTTCTTTAAAAGTCCCAACATCATGACATTTGTATTTTTGCTCTAAAAAATAATGTCTGCTAGTCGTTTTTATTTGACAGAAAACGAAGTGTTGCAAAAGTGTTAGACAAAAAAATAAGATGCAGCCTTTTACTAAAATTTTGAAGCCTACATGAATAAGTAAGAACGATTTGCCAATTAAGAAGTTTTTATCATAGAGATTGTGGCACAAGGCTAATTTTAGGTGTCAGGGAAAGGATTTTACCTCTAAAAAGTCAAAAGGGCTTCATGTTGCAAGGTGACTGGCAAGATGGTAACAGTTAAGTAATGGAAATTTATTTTTGTGTTTCTTAATGTGTATAATGTTTTGTCTTCTGATTAAAAGTTATAATTGAAATTCGCTTGTTGTCAGAAATGTCTCTCTTGTGTGTTGTGTATGTTTTTTTGTTGCTTCTGCCTACAGACCATTCATGGATTGTTCTGGGTGATTTAAAGCAGACAAGACACGTGAGTTTGGTTGGTTAGACAAAGATGTGTCTTTGCGCAACTCCTTTGAAAAGAAATGTCCATGCGTTTTTCATGTTTGTGTATTTTGTTCTATCATGAATTGTTCTCACTGGTTCTGTGTGTCCGAAAGTTGTATTTGACAGCAGATACCCACTATTGGGGATCTACTGTCAAAAAGGAGGGTATCCTTACACAGTATTATGTGTCACCGCTCATTTATGTATGCTATCGTTTTACAGCGAGTATATCTGATGGCTTGACGTCCGTTTTGTGCGTTTTTGCATGTTTTATGTTGTATGTTGCTGCTTAAAAAATTATTAAAAATTCACCCGTGTTGTTGTGACATGTATGACGATACGTGTCGCTGTCAACAGTTGGGTAACATTTTCGCTGATGCTAAAATTCACAGATATGATTTTTCCTTTTTTCATATTGTGAACCAGACAGACAACACTTCACCAGTGTATGTCAAATTTGGCTATAAGTATTGAAGAAAAATAAACAGCAAATTGTGTCATTTGTTGTCACGATACTGCCCTTTTTCCTGTAAGGAACAGGCAGCCCTAAAATTATATATCCTGATTGGACGTAAGGATAAATTATAGATTTGTGACTCTTGTACATGGTGACCTAATTTCTATTTCACATTAGTCAGTTTTATTCTGCTTCCTAAGTGGCCTTCCTATGGCTCTGGACCGTAAAAGAAACCAGGTTTCATTTTTTGTCACATGCCTGACTATCACCCAAGCACATCAGGCCTAGTTATTGGGGATTTTTAGCTGTGTCCTATTCTCTTTTCCGTATTCCTTTCACCAGTCAGATTTTTATTATTATTAGCATATTGTTCAGGTTCACATTTTCAGATTGCAGTAATGTACCATGGACCCCCATCTTATGTATAATTCCCTTTTTGCATAACTAGACTGGTTTCTAAGAATTTTCTTTAGGCCTATTCTGATGTTTTTCCCGTCTGACTGTTGGACTGTTAGGACTGATTAACTGACTCAATACTATACTAAGATAAGATTTCCACCTCAATAGGAGACACATTAAGTTTTTTTAAGATGACAACTTCAATGCCTATTCTAAAATTGGTTTTTAATTCCTTTTTACCGCTTTAATTTTTGATGGACCAGATGTATTATAAATTATGGAAATACCAGGACTCTCTAGTTCTTGTCTTTTGTTTCCACATCTTGATAATTAGCTTTTGTATTGCATAGTCCCACCTGATGCACAATCATTATGATAACATGTATGTGATCCCGCTTTTGAAATGTTCTAGATGAGGAATTTAGGAACACCTATGTGTATCATTGAGATAAAATGTGTTTGCCCCATTAGACATGCCACTATGTATGAGGACATCCATTCAGATAGAATTCCCATGTCGCTATGATGATGAAGGATATGCTCTCACACGGAAACCCAATTGAAGAGACTAGAGCACTGTTTTGCCTATTGCCTTTGTTTTTGTATTGCCTTTGGGAATGACAGTGTATTTCAACGCAGATTTGTCCCATGGCTGTGGCCACTCCTTTGAAGATCGCAGGCCACCTGTTTGCAGTCCCCTTGTTGTACAATGAACTGTTTAAAGCATCGCACTTGTTTCATCAGAAGGCGTTCAACATCAGAAGCTGGTTTTGCCACAGTCCCTTGAGATTTCAGTGCAAAAGAGCACCTGTTATGTGCTGGTTAACCTCTGACAGTGTGCAGTCCCTTGAGCCCCTTGGCCTGAGTTTTGGCCACGCACCCCCCTTTTTACTCTTGCTTCAACGGAAGTGCAGTGCACCGGAGGATCCAAGAGCGGCAAAAGGCACTCCATTCTGGTGCCCATGAAAGAGCGGCCTGAGCGTCCTCTGACACTGAATGATGAGTGTTGGAGTCTGAGAATGGTCCCGGGTCTGCACGAGGTGATCTGTGCCCATTGACCAATGAAGCGCACAATATCTGTAGTGTCTGCCGCAGAGGAGAGATACGGTGCACTGCCTTGAGACATTGAGACTTTTTGAATGAGCTATGAGTGTTTGCCAGGAGGGCACTCCAACAGATACTGAACATCAAGAGCATGGGAGGCCTGAATCCAAAGGACCATGCAACAACGGGAGCAGACTTGATTGGACAATAGAAGTCTGCCAGAGAGGCTTTTTGAACAGACTCTGGGCATAGTTGGTTTCACAAGAGTTTTCCGTGTGATTGTATAGACTAAGTGTTAGGAGAATGATTTTATTATTCAACTGGCATTATTTTTAAGTAGTATTCTGTTTAGTAAAAGCAGAATAAAGTCCATTTCCTGTGGAAGAGTATCCCCTTTTCACCTCAGAGCATTAATGAGGGTCACCACTGTTTCACTTGAACATATAATAAATTACAGAAAATGCATAGGAAAACCTACAATGTTACTAGATAATTTTAGGATCTACCTTTTGCTTAGGGTTGTGAAAAATTATGATTTAATTTGTATAAGCGGTCACTACTTTGTCTATATGTTCTTAATGACGTGTTTTCTAGTGTTTTTTAAACATGGCATTGTCTTTTATGGGTGGGATTGTTTTTGCTGCCCAATTGACATCTGTACCCACCTCCCAACCTATGTCTCTTCCTACTTCTACTTCTTTGCATTCTTTCCAGATTTTACCTAAACATGCACTAGTTAGAAGGTCAGAGTTTACTGATACTTTTGTACAGTTTCTACATCGACACCAGTTAGTAGTGAACATCACTAATTGTTGGGTGTGTGGTCTTATACCACATACCACAGATAGAGGCAATCCCTATTTGGTCCTGCCATATATGGCCTTTGTATATGGCACGTGTAAGAAGACCTGTCCCGAGAGAGTCGCTAAGTAATAGGATTATGCTTCAGCAACATCTTGATGATTTGATAAATATAGACCTGGACTCAGACTAGCGTGAGTATAGGTTATTGCCTATGTAAGGGCAAAAGGAGTGTCTGTGGTACTGAAAATTCTGGACTCGTGTAATAAACGTTGTCGTAGCATGACGATTTTTATATCAAAAGACCGAGAATGGCTAGTACACTATGTACAAGCATTTTCGTCATATTCCAGTAACGATTTCACCTCGAAATCGTCATTTTCGTACTGAACCCCAGGTTCCATTTTGTGAACGACAGCCATTTTGTGGATTACCCTTACAGTAGGCCTTCACTGTGGCAGAACAAGTATTTAAGGACATAACCTTAGCATGGGTTTGTGCTGACTCCTGCATGACCTGGCGAAAGCTGACTCCCTTGCCCGAGGCTGACCTCGTTGAGCCAGTTCCTTGATAGGCAGCTGGTCAGATAGAGATCAAAGAGCAGGACATTGCAATGTTTATTGTACACACACACACCCCCTTTATCTTGCTCCTATCTGTTTCTGTTCCTTCTTTATGGTCTATTTATGATGTGGGCTGCGGGCCTTTTCATTATGGGTCTTGTCCAGCTTGTCTAAAGAAGAATGTTTATTATGGGTTTGTTTGATGATTAATTTTGGGCTGGACAAACTGAAAAGTGGGTTTGTCATCATACAGTGTGTGCACGTCCTGGGAGTGACCAGCAATAAAGTACTTCAAAGAGAAAATGTGTGCCTAGGGCATAATAAATGGTATAAAAGGTCTGTGCTGAGACCATTCAGGAGGCTGCCTCATTCAGTTGCTTTAGGTGTGACTGGGCGACGTAGCCTCACAATTAATTGTAATAAAGATGTCTTTTCATATTTCAGATTCTCTGTTGATTTCTTTGCTGCTTTTGAATGGACTACTTATTGGTAAGACCCCTGAGCAGGAGTGCGAATAATTAGGTACTTCATATGGCGCGACCAACGATGGGCCTCATCAAGAAGTGACTATCTGGAGGAGTAATCTTGTATGAGGACAGAAATCTACTGGGGCAGGCAAGACAGAAATCTACTAAAAGAGGTACTCTGTGCACAGAGGTTCTGGGGGATTCTTTGTCTCTGCGGCCCGGTATATTTTTGATTTTTCTGACTTAAACTCTCCAAAAGATGTCACTCCTGACTGAGGAACCTTTTTGGCATACGTTTTTTTAAAGAGACTATTAGTGCAGTTAGAACTTGGCAGTTAGAATTTGGACAACTATTTGTTTGGTACAGCTTTGATAGGTTTGTATAGGTTTGTATATGCGAATTGCAATTTGTGTAGGCAGGTAATGATGAGACTTTTCTCCATCTGCTTTAGTTGAAGTATAAGTGGGTCGCTACCAGTCCTTAGTTCTTAGTTATTTGGTCCTTAGTTTATTTGAATATTGCAATTTTCAAAAACTGAGGGTCTTGTATATTTACGAGTGTATCGATAGAGATAGCCCCTTGAAGTTTGAAGCTAGATTAGTAAGCTATAAGATGCCTGATTTTAGCGAATTCTTAGATTTGTGTTGGCCAACTTTGTATACGTTTGGATTAGCCGGCTTCCCCTAAAGGGGAAATCTAAATAGGTTTAGATTTAAAAACATATTTCTTCTTTGGTGATTTTGTATCCCCAGGGAATTAAAATATGACATAATACAATTGAGACGTGTTTCTTGTAAATATGACTTAGCTAGTATTTAAAAATGGCTTTATTTTCGTCCTGAGTGTCGATTTGTGGGTTCAATGTGTGTTTCAATGTCTATGTGGTTTTTCTCATTACTGTAACTTCAGTAATAGCTTACAGCGCTGTATTGTGTGTCCTGAGTGTTTAAATCTTTTATCTTTATGTCTGCAATAAGCTCAATGTGTTTGTGGGTTTCTTGATGTTTTCAGTCTGTTAAGTAAAATGTCAGATTAATTAATATTAAGTAGAAATTAAATAACACTCCAGCAATTTACTATGTCACATGCTAAAATCGCTATATGTTGCTATTTAATTTACAGACTGAGCAAAAACGCATATGTGCAAACTGTTAAATGCTTAAAATAGATAAGTTAACATTCACATTCACTAGGAATATGAAGGGCCTCAAAAATAATTGTGCCTCTGGTAGCAAAACCAATTTGTAGCGTTTTTTAAAGGCAAACACTTCAACTAAAGTACATTTTTTCTTGCTAGATTTAAATTCATTTTTGCACGCGCATTTTTAAAACTTGAAATGTTCGTTTTCAGTAAAACTAAAAGCGTGCTCAGGTTTCAGCACTCTTTCAGGTTTTCAGCCTTTCCTGCCTTAAGGCAGCAGATGTTGTTTTTCGAAGGCCATAAATAGCATTGGAAAGTTTATTTAGCACAGTTGGATCTTTTTCATTTCAGAGTAGTGTTTTAGAGGGTTACAAAAATAAGGTTCATCACTTTGTATCACTGGAAGACATCCAAATGGGGTTTTCTTCTCTTTAAGCAATTTTTTTTAAAGTATATTTTTGGTTCTTTTGCTAAATACTGATGGCCCTTTAAAAATGGCGCAAACAATGTCATGATTTCAGTTAGGCTTTTTGTGCGTAGACTCATAAATGAATGCACCTAAAAATGATAGGCAAGGGATGCTTACCTTTAAATGTGGAGTTATCATAAAAACAGATAATTGGTTTCATTGAACGAAAAATTATTAATTATGGAAAAATTATTTGAGAAAAAAATAAGTGTTTTTTAAAATCGTTTTTTGATATTTATAAACGCTTAATACTCATACTATGACCTCCTAGTATTAAACTTTGATTTAAGTTATGTGTTACGGTGTAATTAGGTAATTTCATGTTGGTTTTCACTTGGCGCAGGCGTAAAAAACCTATTTTTCCAAGGATTTACATGAGATATGACTAATGTCTATATCTGTAACGTGTAAAGAACATCCTGAGGATGATTAATGTGTAAAATAATTATAGGATATTTATTTTTAAGTGCCCCAAAGATAAAAGTCGAAATTGAGTTAAATAGTTTTTAACACAGATTCTTGTCATTTACCATAGATTGAAAGTGTCTCTGGCTTTCAGTAAATGCATACATTTGTGCATAATACCAACTTGTGGGTTGTTAGGTTGTTTTTCATAGCTCGGTGAGCCAATGTGCCCGGTGCAGAGGTTTGAGTTTAATATCAGGGTTGAAGGTTCTAAATTTAGCAGGGCCCATTTCAGACGTTCATCAATGTTAGGTTGCTAAAATGAGTACCATTGTATAGGGTGGTAGCAAACATTTGTTCTAAAAACTGGCATGTGTGAACCCTTCACAGTAAATGTAGTAGGCCTTCTGTCTCTGTCATGTTGGCATTGTGACCTTTTAAATTCGAGCCTTGTCTCTGTGAAATGCAGAATAACATTGCTAAACAGGCCTCTGAAAGGTCGAATTTCTGGTTCAAAGTTAAAGACTTAATTCCAAAGGGAAATATAAATAGAGATTTCTTGAAAGGTTTCTTTAAAAGTCCCAACATCATGACATTTGTATTTTTGCTCTAAAAAATAATGTCTGCTAGTCGTTTTTATTTGACAGAAAACAAAGTGTTGCAAAAGTGTTAGACAAAAAAATAAGATGCTGCCTTTTACTAAAATGTTGAAGCCTACATGAATAAGTAAGAACGATTTGCCAATTAAGAAGTTTTTATCATAGAGATTGTGGCACAAGGCTAATTTTAGGTGTCAGGGAAAGGATTTTACCTCTAAAAAGTCAAAAGGGCTTCATGTTGCAAGGTGACTGGCAAGATGGTAACAGTTAAGTAATGGAAATTTATTTTTGTGTTTCTTAATGTGTATAATGTTTTGTCTTCTGATTAAAAGTTATAATTGAAATTCGCTTGTTGTCAGAAATGTCTCTCTTGTGTGTTGTGTATTTTTTTTGTTGCTTCTGCCTACAGACCATTCATGGATTGTTCTGGGTGATTTAAAGCAGACAAGACACGTGAGTTTGGTTGGTTAGACAAAGATGTGTCTTTGCGCAACTCCTTTGAAAAGAAATGTCCATGCGTTTTTCATGTTTGTGTATTTTGTTCTATCATGAATTGTTCTCACTGGTTCTGTGTGTCCGAAAGTTGTATTTGACAGCAGATACCCACTATTGGGGATCTACTGTCAAAAAGGAGGGTATCCTTACACAGTATTATGTGTCACCGCTCATTTATGTATGCTATCGTTTTACAGCGAGTATATCTGATGGCTTGACGTCCGTTTTGTGCGTTTTTGCATGTTTTCTGTTGTATGTTGCTGCTTAAAAAATTATTACAAATTCACCCGTGTTGTTGTGACATGTATGACGATACGTGTCGCAGTCAACAGTTGGGTAAAATTTTCGCTGATGCTAAAATTCACAGATATGATTTTTCCTTTTTTCATATTGTGAACCAGACAGACAACACTTCACCAGTGTATGTCAAATTTGGCTATAAGTATTGAAGAAAAATAAACAGCAAATTGTGTCATTTGTTGTCACGATACTGCCCTTTTTCCTGTAAGGAACAGGCAGCCCTAAAATTATATATCCTGATTGGACGTAAGGATAAATTATAGATTTGTGACTCTTGTACATGGTGACCTAATTTCTATTTCACATTAGTCAGTTTTATTCTGCTTCCTAAGTGGCCTTCCTATGGCTCTGGACCGTAAAAGAAACCAGGTTTCATTTTTTGTCACATGCCTGACTATCACCCAAGCACATCAGGCCTAGTTATTGGGGATTTTTAGCTGTGTTCTATTCTCTTTTCCGTATTCCTTTCACCAGTCAGCTTTTTATTATTATTAGCATATTGTTCAGGTTCACACTTTCAGATTGCAGTAATGTACCATGGACCCCCATCTTATGTATAATTCCCTTTTTGCATAACTAGACTGGTTTCTAAGAATTTTCTTTAGGCCTATTCTGATGTTTTTTCAGTCTGACTGTTGGACTGTTAGGACTGATTAACTGACTCAATACTATACTAAGATAAGATTTCCACCTCAATAGGAGACACATTACGTTTTTTTAAGATGACAACTTCAATGCCTATTCTAAAATTGGTTTTTAATTCCTTTTTACCGCTTTAATTTTTGATGGACCAGATGTATTATAAATTATGGAAATACCAGGACTCTCTAGTTCTTGTCTTTTGTTTCCACATCTTGATAATTAGCTTTTGTATTGCATAGTCCCACCTGATGCACAATCATTATGATAACATGTATGTGATCCCGCTTTTGAGATGTTCTAGAAGAGGAATTTAGGAACACCTATGTGTATCATTGAGATAAAATGTGTTTGCCCCATTAGACATGCCACTATGTATGAGGACATCCATTCAGATAGAATTCCCATGTCGCTATGATGATGAAGGATATGCTCTCACACGGAAACCCAATTGAAGAGACTAGAGCACTGTTTTGCCTATTGCCTTTGTTTTTGTATTGCCTTTGGGAATGACAGTGTATTTCAACGCAGATTTGTCCCATGGCTGTGGCCACTCCTTTGAAGATCGCAGGCCACCTGTTTGCAGTCCCCTTGTTGTACAATGAACTGTTTAAAGCATTGCACTTGTTTCATCAGAAGGCGTTCAACATCAGAAGCTGGTTTTGCCACAGTCCCTTGAGATTTTAGTGCAAAAGAGCACCTGTTATGTGCTGGTTAACCTCTGACAGTGTGCAGTCCCTTGAGCCCCTTGGCCTGAGTTTTGGCCACGCACCCCCCTTTTTACTCTTGCTTCAACGGAAGTGCAGTGCACCGGAGGATCCAAGAGCGGCAAAAGGCACTCCATTCTGGTGCCCATGAAAGAGCGGCCTGAGCGTCCTCTGACACTGAATGATCAGTGTTGGAGTCTGAGAATGGTCCCGGGTCTGCACGAGGTGATCTGTGCCCATTGACCAATGAAGCGCACAATATCTGTAGTGTCTGCCGCAGAGGAGAGATACAGTGCACTGCCTTGAGACATTGAGACTTTTTGAATGAGCTATGAGTGTTTGCCAGGAGGGCACTCCAACAGATACTGAACATCAAGAGCATGGGAGGCCTGAATCCAAAGGACCATGCAACAACGGGAGCAGACTTGATTGGACAATAGAAGTCTGCCAGAGAGGCTTTTTGAACAGACTCTGGGCATAGTTGGTTTCACAAGAGGTTTCCTTGTCATTGTATAGACTAAGTGTTAGGAGAATGATTTTATTATTCAACTGGCATTATTTTTAAGTAGTATTCTGTTTAGTAAAAGCAGAATAAAGTCCATTTCCTGTGGAAGAGTATCCCCTTTTCACCTCAGAGCATTAATGAGGGTCACCACTGTTTCACTTGAACATATAATAAATTACAGAAAATGCATAGGAAAACCTACAATGTTACTAGATAATTTTAGGATCTACCTTTTGCTTAGGGTTGTGAAAAATTATGATTTCATTTGTATAAGCGGTCACTACTTTGTCTATATGTTCTTAATGACGTGTTTTCTAGTGTTTTTTAAACATGGCATTGTCTTTTATGGGTGGGATTGTTTTTGCTGCCCAATTCACATCTGTACCCACCTCCCAACCTATGTCTCTTCCTACTTCTACTTCTTTGCATTCTTTCCAGATTTTACCTAAACATGGACTAGTTAGAAGGTCAGAGTTTACTGATACTTTTGTACAGTTTCTGCATCGACACCAGTTAGTAGTGAACATCACTAATTGTTGGGTGTGTGGTCTTATACCACATACCACAGATAGAGGCATTCCCTATTTGGTCCTGCCATATATGGCCTTTGTATATGGCGCGTGTAAGAAGACCTGTCCCGAGAGAGTCGCTAAGTAATAGGATTATGCTTCAGCAACATCTTGATGATTTGATAAATATAGACCTGGACTCAGACTAGCGTGAGTATAGGTTATTGCCTATGTAAGGGCAAAAGGAGTGTCTGTGGTACTGAAAATTCTGGACTCGTGTAATAAACTTTGTCGTAGCATGACGATTTTTATATCAAAAGACCGAGAATGGCTAGTACACTATGTACAAGCATTTTCGTCATATTCCAGTAACGATTTAACCTCGAAATCATCATTTTCGTACTGAACCCCAGGTTCCATTTTGTGAACGACAGCCATTTTGTGGATTGCCCTTACAGTAGGCCTTCACTGTGGCAGAACAAGTATTTAAGGACATAACCTTAGCATGGGTTTGTGCTGACTCCTGCATGACCTGGCGAAAGCTGACTCCCTTGCCCGAGGCTGACCTCGTTGAGCCAGTTCCTTGATAGGCAGCTGGTCAGATAGAGATCAAAGAGCAGGACATTGCAATGTTTATTGTACACACACCCCCCCTTTATCTTGCTCCTATCTGTTTCTGTTCCTTCTTTATGGTCTATTTATGATGTGGGCTGCGGGCCTTTTCATTATGGGTCTTGTCCAGCTTGTCTAAAGAAGAATGTTTATTATGGGTTTGTTTGATGATTAATTTTGGGCTGGACAAACTGAAAAGTGGGTTTGTCATCATACAGTGTGTGCACGTCCTGGGAGTGACCAACAATAAAGTACTTCAAAGAGAAAATGTGTGCCTAGGGCATAATAAATGGTATAACAGGTCTGTGCTGAGACCATTCAGGAGGCTGCCTCATTCAGTTGCTTTAGGTGTGACTGGGCGACGTAGCCTCACAATTAATTGTAATAAAGATGTCTTTTCATATTTCAGATTCTCTGTTGATTTCTTTGCTGCTTTTGAATGGACTACTTATTGGTAAGACCCCTGAGAAGGAGTGCGAATAATTAGGTACTTCACTTTGTCGAGTTTACCTCAGAAGTCGTGCTGGAAGCGAAGTGCAGGTTCTCCAAGATGGCCGGTCCCACGTGTCTCGTCGCACCCACGGATCTCAGCTGTGCTGCAGATGTGAGTTGAGGTCGGAGAGGTCTGGGAATCCGGGTCTCGTCGGGCTCTGAAGTCTTGATCCTCGAAGGAAGACTACAAAGTGAAGCCGGCTTCGCGCTTGATGGTGCCTGCAGTTGCAGGGTGGACACTCCTTGCCCACAAGGGAGATTCTTCAGTCTTCTGTGGAGCAGAACGTCGAAGTCCAGAGTTTCTTCTTGTAAAGTTGTTCAGGATAATCTAATTTGGAATGGGACCAGCTCCAACCTTTACCCTGCTAAAGGGGGCTGTACTACGACTAGGTCCCTCCTATGGGTGGGACCAGGAAGGGGGTGGTTACACCCCCTATCCTTTGTCCGGTTTCGCGCCAGAGCTGGGGCAGGGATGCCCCAGCAACTGGTTTGAACCGGTGTATGCACAGGACACCTTGTATGCCCCAGGCATGTCTCATTCCTTTCAGGCCTGTCCTACCCAATACACAAAATCCTGTCTGGGGTGGTGCTAGCACCTGCCAAGGCAGGAACCCCTTTGTCCGAGCCTCCCTCGCTGGAAGGACTCCCAGCAGCAGGAGGTCAGACTTGTGTCTGTGGTGGCAGCATCCATTTTGTGATGCCAAGGCTCGAGTTAACTTTAACTAGGGTTCACAGTTACATACATGTCGTGTCCCTCTAGAAGGGTGGAGTGCTACCCCCGTCGCCAGAATTGGCGAGGGGGTAGTATTCTAATTCGTATGACACCTTTCTCGAAATGTTTTGATAATGCTATACCAAAGTCAGCATTAAACCGCGAGGATTATAATGCACTTAAGAGTATATGGTGTAGCGTTATCATGGAACAGCTATTAGGACTTGGTTCCGCAAGCTGCAGACGGGCTCAGCTCATGCCAGAGCACCATCTCACATAATTCCAAGCACTCTGCCTTCAGGATTGATAAGGCCTGCCATAGGAGTGACTGATAGGAGTATATGTGTCCATTTTAGGGTTAGATATAGGTATACTATATCTACAGCAAAGAGTGATTACACCACCTTGCCCCAGCTGTATTACCAGCCAGTTGTGTCTGTTTAGATGGCCAGCCAGGGGTGGCATAATACATGCTTCAGCTCCGGGTAGGCCCTGGGTACACCTATACCTTGGGTACCTAAGGTACACTGTACAGGGACTGATAAGGTGGCCCAGTACCAATTGGTAAATGCACCTAAAGTACATGGTTGTCAATTTAGAGAGAGAACAGCTAGGCTGTGGGTCTGATTAGCAGGCCCACAGCCAGGGAAAGTCGTAACCCATTGAAGCAAAAAGCAAAAATCTGGGGTGACCATAGAGTTGCAGACCCTACTCTCCTATATCACCCCCCCCAAACTTAGGGACATTAAACTAACCTTGAGCAGGTGAGTCTTCCTGTTCTAAGTGGAAATACCTGGAGAGACCATCTGCATTGCCATGGTCAGTCCCTGGTCTGTGCTCCACTGTAAAGTCCATCCCCTGTAGGGAAATGGACCACCTAAGAAGTTTGGGGTTTTCACCCTTCATTTGATTTAGCCATAAGAGGGGCTTATGGTCGGTCTGAATCTTGAAGTGAGTTCCAAACAAGTAGGGCCTTAACTTCTTCAGGGCCCAAACCACAGCAAAGGCCTCCCTCTCTATAGCTGACCAACGTTTCTCTCTAGGGGTCAGCCTTCTGCTTATAAAAGCAATGGGCTGGTCATGACCATCAATATTCAGTTGAGATAGAACAGATCCCATACCCAACTCAGATGCATCTGTTTGGACAATTAAGGTTTTGGAGTAGTCAGGACTCTCGAGAATAGGTGCAGTACACATGGCTTGCTTTAGGTCATCGAATGCCTTCTGACAGCGAACTGTCCACTGAACTTTCTTTGGCATTTTCTTGCTAGTCAAGTCATTAAGGGGTGTCACAATGGACCCATAATTTTTGACAAACTTCCTATAGTAACCAGACAGGCCCAAGAAAGCTCTGACCTGTGTCTGGGTGGTTGCAGGAGCCCAGTCCTTTATGGCCTCTATCTTGCTCTCCAATGGTTGAACCTGGCCTCCACCTACAAGGTGGCCCAGGTACTCAACCTGACTCTGCCCTATCTGGCACTTGGTGGCCTTGATAGTGAGGCCTGCCTTTGCAGGGCCTCCAAAAATGTCCTCAGGTGGATCAGGTGATCCTCCCAGGTGGAGCTGAAGACAGCAATATCATCTAGATATGCTGCACAAAAGTCATCCAACCCAGTGAGGACAGAGTTCACCAACCTTTGAAAAGTGGCAGGTGCATTTTTCAAACCAAAGGGCATCACCACAAATTGGTAATGACCTCCTGGGGTAGAAAATGCTGTTTTGGCCTTGGCATCCTCAGCTAACCTGATCTGCCAATAACCAGCTGTTAGGTCAAATGTACTCAAGAAGGTTGCAGAAGCCAACTTGTCTATGAGTTCATCTGCCCTAGGTATTGGATGGGCATCTGTCTTAGTGACAGCATTGAGACCCCTGTAGTCTACACAAAACCTCATCTCTCTCTTACCATCCTGGGTGTGAGGTTTTGGCACTAGAACTACAGGACTAGCCCAAGGGCTCTCTGAGGGTTCAATGACTCCCAATTCCAACATCTTTTGTACTTCTTTCTTTATGTAGTCCCTGTCGTGGTCAGGTTGCCTGTAGATTTTACTCTTGACAGGCAGACTGTCACCAGTGTCCACCTCATGGGTGCACCAGTTTGTCTGACTGGGTGTCAGTGAGAACATTAGTCTAAAGGATTGAAGAACTTGTTTACAATCCTTTTGTTGATACTCAGAGAGGCTGTCAGAAAGACCACACCATCAACTGACCCATCATCAGGGTTCTGAGTGAGCAGGTCTGGGAGAGGGTCACTCTCTTCCTCCTGTCCCTCATCTGTTGCCATGAGCAAGCCCATGTTTTCCCTGTCAACAAATGCCTTGAGCCTGTTAACATGAGCACCCTGTGGGGGCTCCTTGGAGTTCCAAGGTCCACCAGGTAGGTGACCTCTCCCTTTGGCTCAATAATGGTATGGGGTCCAGACCATCTGTCTTGGAGAGCTGCTGGGGCCACTGGCTCCAACACCCACACCTTCTGTCCTGCATGGTAAACAGTTAGGACAGCCTTTTGGTCATGCCAAGCTTTTTGAAGTTCTTGGCTGGCCTCAAGGTTTTTGGATGCCTTCTCCATGTACTCTGCCATCCTGGAGCAGAGACCAAGTACATAGTCCACTATGTCAAGCTTAGGCTTTTTGAGAGGTAACTACCATCCTTCCTTCACAAGACATAGGGGTCCTCTTACAGGATGCCCAAACAGAAGCTCAAAAGGGCTGTAGCCAACTCCCTTCTGTGGGACCTCTCTGTAAGCAAACAGGAGGCAGGGTAAAAGCATGTCCCATCTTCGCCTAAGCTTTTCAGGTAACCCTTTTATCATCCCTTTGAGGGTCTTGTTGAATCTCTCAACAAGCCCATTGCACTGTGGGTGATAGGGGTGGTAAATTTGTAATTTACACCACACTCCTTCCACATTGCAGTCAAGTATCCTGACATGAAGTTTGCACCTCTGTCAGAGACAACCTCCTTAGGAAACCTCACTCTGGAGAAAACTGCCAGTAGGGCCCTGGCCACAACAGGAGCTGTAGTGGTACTAAGGGGAATAGCTTCTGGATACCTGGTGGCATGATCCACTACCACCAGTATAAACCTGTGCCAAGAGGCTGTTGGGGGGTCCATTGGTCCAACAATGTCTATCCCCACTCTTTCAAAGGGCACCCCCACCACAGGTAGTGGTATAAGGGGGGCCTTTGTTGTGCCACCTGATTTGCCACTGGCTTGACAGGTGACACATGAGTGACAAAACTCTTTGGTGTCCTCAGACATGTGAGGCCAGTGAAAGTGTGGGGCAAGCCTGTCCCAAGTCTTGTTCTGGCCTAAGTGACCTGCAAGGGGAATCTCATGGGCTAAGGTGAGAAGGAAACCTCTAAGAGACAAGGGGAAGACCAGCCTCCTGGTAGCACCAGGCTTGGGGTCTCTTGCCTCAGAGTATAGGAGTCCTTCATCCCAATATACCTCGTGGGCACCTGTGGCATTCCCTGCAGCCTCAGCAGCAGCCTGCTGTCTGAGGGGTTCAAGGGAGGAACAGTCTAACTGTGCCTGTCTCAAGTCTGCCCTGGAAGGTCCCCTGTCCCAAGAAACTCAACCTGTTCAGGTTCAAGCTCTTCTAGGACAGTTCCTTCTAGGGTCTTTGGGTCAGCCTCCTGAGAGGGCTGATCCTCAACCTGAGGCAGGGGGGTAGGCTCTGCCTTACCCCTACTGTTCTTCCTCTTGGGTAGTGTCTGGTCCATTCTTCCAGGATCCAGCACTTGTTCAACTGGGCACTCTTGGCCTGTGACCTGGTCACAGCAAGGACATGTGAGGAGAGACCTAGCATTTCTACATGAGTCCTGTACTCCACATCTGACCACAATGAGGATTCCAAATCATTGCCCAAGAGACAATCTACTGAGAGGTCTGAACTAACTACAACCCTTTCGAGGCCAGTTACCCCTCCCCAGGAGAAATTAACAACTGCCATACTGTGATTGGTAGTGACGTTGCTAGTATTGGTCACTAGGTAGTCTGAACCTAGCATGATCTGGTCAGGGTCCACAAATGTTGGTGTCACCATAGTGACACTGGCACATGTATCCCTGTAGGCCTGAGCCATCTTTCCATTAATTAAAGGTGTTTGCCTGTATTTGCCCAGAGTACTAGGACTTACAGTAGGGGCCGTATCCATGTCCCCAGTACAAACAAGAACAGCCTGAGTAGGTACTCTGACTAAGTCAGAACCCACCTCAGTTCCCAGGGTTAACCCTACTATAGCCTTGGGGGGGTGCACTACCACTACTAACTGTACTAGGGGGTGCAGGTGTCTTAGGGACAGTAGTGGTAGGAGTTTGGCCTTTCTTGGCGCACTCACTGAACTAGTGAGTTTTACTTTTACAGTATTGGCCCCATGGTTTCTTAGGACCATCATTCTTCTTCTTTTGGGAATTTTGGGACCCACCCTCCTTAGGTTGCTGGGGCCCTGTTGAAGACTTCTGGTCATTTTGCTTATTCTCATTATTACCCTTCTGGTCTGCTTTCTTTTGGCCACCACCCTGGTTCTGGTTCTGTTGCTTGACCCTGGTTCTGACCCATCTGTCTGCCTTCTTTCCCAATTCTTGGGGAGAGGTCAGATCTGAGTCAATCAGGTGCTGATGCAACAACTGGTTCTGACAATTATTTAAGATTTGCTCTCTCATAATTAGATTATACAATCCTGTGTAATCAGTAACTTTACTTCCCAGTAACCAGCCTTCCAAAGCCTTAGTGGCACAATCAACAAAGTCAGTCCAATCCTGAGCCTGAGTTTTCTGGGTGTCTTTGAACATTAACCTGTACTGTTCAGTTGTTAAGCCAAACCCATCAATCAGTGCAGTTTTCAGGACTTGGTAATCATTAGCATCCTCATCTCTAACAGTGAGGAGCTTATCTCTACCTTTGCCTTCAAAGGAGAGCCACAATATAGCTGCCCACTGACTCTGGGGTACCTGCTGTACTTTGCAGGCCCTCTCCAGAGCAGTTATACACTTGTGGATATCCTCTCCTGTCTTATAGGAGGGCACTATTTTACTCAGGTTTCTAGTTTCAAAACCCCTTTCTTTATCCCTAGGGATATTTCTGCCACCAGTGGGGACTACCCCACTCAACTGTTGCTCTCTAGCAAAGGCAAGCTTCTCCTTGGAAAGGGCAAGTTATTCCCTTTGAATCCTCAGATTAGCCTCCTTCATCTTTGCCTCATGCTCTCTCCTCTGAGGGGAAGTCATCCTCCTCTGAGCAGATGCATGAGAGGCACGAGAGTGCACAGATCTATTGGAGTCCCTAGAATGAGATCTATCTCTTCTAACCCCAAAGTTAGGCCTGCTTATGGATAGCACTGGGGGTCCCCCAGTTCTATCCCTATGTAGGTCTAAGTTGGCCCTTGTAAGTCTTCTGACTAAAGGTTGCCCATTGTCTGCCTCATCCTCAGATAAGTGTCCCTCTCCCCTACCATCTACATTCTCTGTTTCAGGGGGGTTAGAGTCTGGATCACAAGCTTCACCTTCTAAGGGGGGCATGCTCCCATCTGGATTAGAGGGGCCTGTGTTAGAAGCCCTTCTAGCATCATATGTCTCTAAGATACCTAACAGAAAGGAGAAGGTAGGGTTAGAACCCTGTTTCAGTCCCCTGGAGGTACACAATTGTCTCATCTCCTGGAAACTGAGTGATGCATATCTGGAAAGGACCTGTGGAGGGTCACTAACCACTAGGGGAGTCACTGAAGTCTCTCCATGGGAAGACATGCTTTCTAGTGAGGTGCAAGTGATGCACTTACCTACACTATGGGTTTTCCTACTGATCCCTTGCTAAGAGTTGTAGTCAGGGTGTGCTAGGCCCTTCTACTACAACAGCTGGTTCAGTAGAACTCAGAGTATTTCTAAGCGTGTTATATGTACCTATGGTACCTTATGTGATCTTTCAAATGATATTTCAAGATTATATTTGGTAAAAACAACAGCAAGCTCAAATCCCAACCGCTGCACACCAATGTGAGAAGTTGGCCTGATATATGATGCTCACTAGTTCTGGTGATCACCTTGTATCAGTCCAAACAACCCTTATGGTGATTGGTTGTAAGTCAACCTTATACAGCTATCCTAATGGTAGCATGGACAAAGCAGTTTTAGGCTAAACTCTTTTGGCATGTGAAGCCAGCTGTTTTACCACATATAACCCCTTGAATACCAGATGAAAGGACACCACACAGGTTGTTATGAAAATAAACAATATATTTATTAATAACAAACACCTCTGAACTCTTTATGAGATCAGAGAGGCTAAGCACATGACAATCTCTTAGGAAAAATACGATAAGTTGCACAAAATTACAATGGTGCCCTAGGGGCACAGCAAACCATATACCAAGTAAATGGGATGTATGACATTACAACGCATGCTTATACATCGCATGCCTTTACAACGTAAGTATTACAACGCAGCCCATTACAACGCATAGTGCTTTGGGGTGCTGGATAGTGAATAGTTTAATTTACTATTCCAACTCCAGTCCCCGTGGACACTAGGGAAGGTTATTGGATAGTAAAATAACCTATTCCCTATCCTATAGTGCCCCGCAGAGCAATGCGTTGTAATAGTTTGTGTTGTAATGGTTGCGTTGTAAAGGCTCTGCGATGTAAAAGTTGCGTTGTAAAGGTTGTTTACCAAGTAAATGGTATAAGGAAATCGATAGAAGGAATGGAGCTGTCCAGAGGCTGTAGGATCGCTGGGACTACACTATCCTAACTTTAGGTAAGTAATAGGAGGCCCAAGGGACGCGTGTGCAGAGTGTGAACTCACACGCGGGATGAGTAACAACGTCTATGGACAGTACAGTTCAAGAAAAAGGTGAGTACGGACAATCCTGACTGGTTAGGACTAAAACGACTGTGAATCTGGACACTAGGGGAGTTAATCTACCCTTGAGCACCGAAATGCTCTTGTTACCTCACCCACGGGCTGCGGGTGCATAGGTGCGAAGTCGTGTCGGGTTTCTGCGTTGAAGTCTATGGAGCCTGGAAGAAAAGATGCAGCAGGCGACCAGGAGGAAGATGTCCGGTGCGATCCACGGGTGGATCAAGGAAGAAGAGGACCTGAAAGCAGGGGCGGCAGTGTTCAAAGTCACTAGCCAGTGACCGGTGTGGAACCAGGAGGAAACCAGATGCTGTCGTCGCGATCAGGTGAAGAGTGGACGCTTGTCTCTGCAGCCACGTGGACCAGGAGGTGTCTTCGACAACCAGGATGGAGGCACGCGCTATCCCACGCAGGGTCTCGCTGTCGGCGGTGTCGGATCCGGATTTGGAGTCAACAGGCCTTGGCAAAGGCAACCCACGCGGTGAGTGGAAATGGCGTCTGGAGTGGACCAGGAGGGTCCGGGGTGCTCCTCTTTTGGAAGGGAGCAAGGGCCAGTCTGGAGCAACCAGACCAGCAGTATCGTTTTCAAAGTTCGTCGTCTAGGAGGTCACCAGCCAGCCGGCCAGTGACCAGGCAAGGCGTCGAGCAGCAAACAGGCAGAAGGGCCCCACGCAGATCTCGTGGATGCTGGAGGGATGATCTTTGGTGCAGGAGCTGCTCGGGGCTGGGGCTTCTCAATCCCCAAAGCACTTTGTCGAGTTTACCTCAGAAGTCGTGCTGGAAGCGAAGGGCAGTTTCTCCAAGATGGCCAGTCCCACGTGTCTCGTCGCACCCACGGATCTCAGCTGTGCTGCAGATGTGAGTTGAGGTTGGAGAGGTCTGGGAATCCGGGTCTCGTCGGGCTCTGAAGTCTGGATCCTCGAGGGAAGACAAAGTGAAGCTGCTGGACGCTTGATGGTGCCTGCAGTTGCAGGGTGGACACTCCTTGCCCACAAGGGAGATTCTTCAGTCTTCAGTGGAGCAGAACGTCGAAGTCCAGAGTTTCTTCTTGTAAAGTTGTTCAGGATAATCTAATTTGGAATGGGACCAGCTCCTACCTTTATCCTGCTAAAGGAGGCTGTACTACGACTAGGTCCCTCCTATGGGTGGGACCAGGAAGGGGGGTGGTTACATCCCCTATCCTTTGTCCGGTTTCGCGCCAGAGCTGGGGCAGGGATGCCCCAGCAACTGGTTTGAACCGGTGTATGCACAGGACACCTTGTGTGCCTCAGGCATGTCTCATTCCTTTCAGGCCTGTCCTACCCAATACACAAAATCCTGTCTGGGGTGGTGCTAGCACCTCCCAAGGCAGGAAACCCTTTGTCCGAGCCTCCCTCGCTGGAAGGACTCCCAGCAGCAGGAGGTCAGACTTGTGTCTGTGGTGGCAGCATCCATTTTGTGATGCCAAGGCTCGAGTTAACTTTAACCGGGGTTCACAGTTACATACATGTCGTGTCCCTCTAGAAGGGTGGAATGCTACCCCCGTCGCCAGAATTGGCGAGGGGGTAGTATTCCAATTCGTATGACACCTTACTCGACATGTTTTGATAATACTATACCAAAGTTAGCATTCAACCACGAGGATTATAATGCACTTAAGAGTATATGGTATAGCGTTATCATGGAACAGCTATTAGGACTTGGTTCCGCAAGCTGCAGACAGGCTCAGCTCATGCCAGAGCACCATCTCACATAATTCCAAGCACTCTGCCTTCAGGATTGATAAGGCCTGCCATAGGAGTGACTGATAGGAATATATGTGTCCATTTTAGGGTTAGATATAGGTATACTATATCTACAGCAAAGGGTGATTACACTACCTTGCCCCAGCTGTCTTACCAGCCAGTTTTGTCTGTTTAGATGGCCAGCCAGGGGTGGCATAATACATGCTTCAGCCCCTGGTAGGCCCTGGGTACACCTATTGCCTGGGTACCTAAGGTACACTGTACAGAGACTGATAAGGTGGCCCAGTACCAATTGGTAAATGCACCTAAAGTACATGGTTGTCAATTTAGAGAGAGAACAGCTAGGCTGTGGGTATGATTAGCAGGCCCACAGCCAGGGAAAGTCGTAAACCAGTGAAGCAAAAAGCAAAAATCTGGGGTGACCATAGGATTGCAGACCCTACTCTCCTACAGGGCCAATGGGCACCTTACCTGGGGTGGCTACACCCTCTATTATGTCACCTTTCTATGGGAGGGGCATAGAGCTAGCACTGATAGGAGGGGTCCCCCCATGTTCATAATGGCCGAGTTGTGCTTCACCTCGCTTCCTCTCACCTTAGAGGTGGGGTTGGCAGAGGTGGGCACACCTCCTACCTTTTTTCTATTTTCCTACCGATTTTCCCACCTAAAGTGGGGGTGTAAACCAGAACCTACCAGATGCTGCTAGTAGCAGAGGATGGGTGTCGCATTACACAGGCGGTAGGCTCTTGAAGCTTCCCTCTTCGAGCCCTGGCCCAGCCTGGGGGAGGTGACATGATACCTCTGCCCAGGATGTGCATTATTTCTGGTACTAAAGAGAGGGCCTCTCTACCCAGGGGCCCAGAAACATGGCTGGTGGTGGCTGTCTGCCTACAGCTTCCTGGCCCTAGGTACCCAGGGTACCATTTACTAAGGACTTATAGGAGGCAGAAGTACCAATTGGAGGTTTGTTTTAGGGAAGGAGCACTGGCACATGGGACCTGGGTGGCGGGGACCCAGTGTACCACATTTGAGACTACATCAAAACCAGGCAAAAAGTGGGAGGGGGAGGAGGCACTTTCTCACATACCTCCCCCCCAAAAACAGAAGAGGATGAAACTAACCTCCCTGGACAGTCTTCATTTTCTAAGTGGAAGAACTTGGAAAGGCAAACTGAATTGGCATGGGCAGTTCCAGCTCTAAGTTCCACTGTAAAGTCCATTCCCGGTAGGGATATGGACCACTTTAGAAGTTTTGGGTTCTTACCTTTTTATGTCTCACCTGAGTCAGCGCGCATGCGCTACTCTGCGAAGCTTCTAGTAAGGACTTTAAACTCGGACCACACACTCGTGTGTGTGGTCCGAGTTTACATCACACACTATTGGCCTTTGCGCGCGTCTTTCTAAGAAAGACAGCACGCAATTGGCCACAGGCGGGTGCATGTCCCTCCTTCTCTCTCCCCTGACCAAGAGAGCTCAGGAGTGAGCAGCAGCACGGCCGGGTGCCAGCTGCATACCGGACATTCCTTTTGCGGCCGCATTTGTTTGTTTTCCCTTTAAGGCTCCTGTTTCATCCTTATCGTTGAAAGTAGAGGCTCGTAAAAAAACACAATAAATTACACGTCTTCGGGCGACAACCTCGCTTCCATTCCAGCCTCATTCCTCATGAGTTCAGACTCGAGGCTCCCCGAGCGCGTTTGGCAGAGGCCAGCTGTTCCACGCATGGGATGGGAAATCGGTCCGGGCAGCATGGCCAGAAAGGTCTGCTTCCTACACACTTCTTTCATCCCTCGGCGGGGGCGAGGAGGGCTTAGAGGGGAGAAGCTGTGGCTCTTTCCGCACTCTTAAGGCAAACCCTTGTTAAGATGCAAACTAACTGGATTACTGAAAGCCCTGGAGCTAGTGAGGAAAAACCAGCGCGTTGAATACCGCTTGTGAGAGTGGAGGAACTACGGACCGAGAACAAATGCCCATCTTACTGAAAAGATGGCGCGCAAACAATGCGGGCACTGTAACCTCTTCCTCTCTTTTAAAAACTGTCTGGAAACAAGAGAAATGTGTGCTTCTAATCTCGCAGATGACTAATAAATAAACACTGAGAACATTTCAGTACCAATACAACACTATACTTCTAGTTTTGTCCATATTTACTAATTAGAACATGTTTGCAAAAGGCCAGTTGGACCTCACTGTTAGGCAGCAGACAAGTCCAATGGAGAATTAAATCGGTCATTAACCTCCATTGAAAGTTCGAATGTAGAGCTGCAGCAGTATTTTTGCACTTTGCACAAGGGTCCACGTAGGATTTTTTAGTAATCTTGCTTGTAAAAGATATTTCAGGAACAATACACACTTGAATATCCAAAATACACATCGAGGGCATGATTTGGGAGAGGTTCGCCCAGCTTGAGTGGTTTTCTTGAGAGCATGAGATTGACAGAATATGTGATTATCATCTAGGCCAAGTAACGAACTGGCTGAGATTTTGCAGAGCATCTACCTTTCTGCAGAAGAATAGGAGAACATGCCAGCCCTTTTCTGACCAGCAGGACTCGTAGGAAATATATTTATACTGAAGAGCTGTACTAGGCTCTGTGGTCACTGTACAGTCTGAAAGTGTTTCCAAGAAAAAGGGGCACGTTTTTAGAAGTTTAAGGCACAAGCGGTTTAATTTTTTTTAGCTGCCAGTACTTCTGGGAAGGGGTGTGACACCCCCAAATAAATGAATTATTGGCAGCCCTGAGATGGGTCTACTTTGTCAGAATATTTTGCTGTGCACCAAGAATAAAAGACAAAACACTGACCTGTTATGTAAAATAGGATCTCTCTCTCTCTCTCTCTCTCTCTCTCTCTCTCTCTCTCTCTTTCTCTCTCTCTGGATCTTTCTTTCTTTCTTTCTCCCCCCCCCCGATAACCTGGAATCCCAGCTTGCCCACATTGTGTGATCCTCTCACTCACTGACTCAATGAATGACTGTTATACAGGTACTATTTCCCACCTTCACCCTCCTGTTATTTATGCCCCCGTTGCAAAAGAAAACATAACAAGCAACCATTGAGACAGACAGATAGAAGTTGCAAGCATTGAAAGGACAAAAAAAAAACCTTAAGACATTTATTGTTAATACTTTTTTAATATGATTGTTCAGTTGTAGATAATGCTTTCTTGGTCATATATAAGGTAACCAAAATGCTTCTGACACTTCTTTATTATAACTTTTCAGTACGCTGCAGACTTATGTACAGCACAAAGTCTTAAAGACATAGGCAAAGTCAATATCTCTGGCTAAACACTTTTAAAGTCCCAAAGGCGAGATCTATTGGCTATGCCAATGCTTGTTTCTGTTGTAACCACCTGAGTGCTCTGAACTAGGAAGGGAGTGCCAAACAGCTAGGGCCTCAACTTCTTCAGGGCCAGACCACAGCAAAACTTTCTATGGTACTCCAACGCTGTTCTCTAGGGAGTAGTCTTATTAAAGCAACAGGTTTGTCATGTCCATCATCTGTTTGGGCTACGACTGTACCTAACCCATGCTCAGAGGAATCTGTCTGCACAATGAACTGATTGGTATATTCTGGAGCTTTCAGGGCTGGGGCGGAGCACAATGTATCCTTCAAAGTGTCAAAAAGACTTTTGACAGTCCACGGTCCAGTTTACTTTCTCTGGCATCCTTTTGGAAGTAAGTTCTGTGAGGAAAGTCACTATGAACCCGTTGTCCTTCACAAATCTCTTATAGTACTCAGTAAAGCAAAGGAATGCCCTTACTTGGGTCTGGGTTGTGGGAGCTACCTAGTCCAGAATTGTCTGGATCTTGGGTTAAAGTGGCGGAACTTGGCCTTCACCTACCAGGTGACCCAAGTACACAATCTTTCCCTGCCCTACTGGTACCTGCTTGTCTTGATAGGTGAGGCGGGCACTTCTCAGAGCCTCCAGCACCTTGACAAGGTGGATCAGACGGTCTTGCCAGGTGCAGCTGTAGGCAGCAATAATATCAAGATAAGCGGCATTAAGGGATTCCAACCGTGACTTTGTTCACCAACCGTTGGAAGATGGCCCGGGGATGCTTTATTCCAAAGGACATCACAGTAAACTGGAAGCGGCCATTTGGAGTGGAGAATGCTGATTTTCCTGTTGCTAAAGGGGTCAGACTTATTTGCCAGTACCCAGATGTGAGATCAAAGGTACTAAAACATTTGGCTGCCCCTAACATCTCTATTAGTTCATCTGCTCTAGAAATTGGTTGAGAATCACTTTTTGTCACAGCATTGAGATCCCTATAGTCCACACACAATCAAATGTCTTTCTTTTCACCCTTGGAGTGAGGTTTGGGGACTAAAACAACTGGGATGGCCCAGGAGTTGGCCCAGGAGCTTCAATGAAACCAATCCCAGCATCATGATGACTTCAGCGTGGATGCTGCCTGTAGGAAAGTGGGATGTGCTTTCATGGTTACCCCCACTTTTTGCCTGGGGTTATGCTGTTTCTTACTAGTCTGACTGGGATCCTGCTAATCAGGAGCCCAGTCTCTGTGCTCATGGTAAGTACTTAGCAAAAAACACAAGATGATGGATGGAATGTTGCACATTGGCAAAGCATTGACCCCCAGCCACAGATCCGAGTTTAGTCCATTGTCATTTGGCTCACCATGCCACCCCAGTACAGACATGGCCATATGCAAATCAGCCTTGACAGTGTGCCTCATGGGAACAGTCCAGCCCGAACTGCCAAGCCATGTCTTCCCTGGACCAGAATCAAGCATTCTATGACCGGTTTCTGGCTATCAGCCGTCATCAGCCAGGATAGCTTGACTCCAGTGGTGTAGTGAGCACGGGACCCATTTTCTGGGCATACACTTCCACACATAGGGCGAACTGCAAAACGCACAAGTTACTACTTATGTAACGATATATCTGTAAGAGACATTAGTTAGTGATAGATTCCTTACCTTAGAATATCCCCAGGCGTCAGACTGGATCCGGAAATTTTTGCGTAGCAGTACCCTTGCGCGTCGGTAGGCGTCGTCTGCGGCTCCGCGTCCGTCGTCGGCGTCTTGGGCGCCGTGATGATGTCATCGGAGTACTTAGACGCTGCCTCCGCGTACTGACGTCAGTTCTTAGACACAGCTTTTCCGCGCCAGAAACGCAGAGCCATGTTAAAAACCAACACTGGTGCCATTGAAACTAGGGCCCTGAAAGGGGATGACGTTAACCCTAGATATGGGTTCGCAGAACGGGGAGGATGGGCGGTCGGTAAGGAATCTATCACTAACTAATGTCTCTTACAGATATATCGTTACACAAGTAGTAACTTGTGCATCTGAAAGAGACACGTTAGTGATATATTCCTTACCTTAGAATAGATACCCCAGCAATACCAACCCCGGTGGTGGGTCTGCGAACCAATAATCACACCAGAAAGTCCTGGAGGACGGAACGGCCAAAGAAGCCATCCCTCCGGACTTGACTGTCCAGGCAATAGTGTCTTACAAATGTGTGCAGCGAGGCCCACGTAGCTGCCTGGCAAATGTCCTGCAAGGGCACTCCCCGGCCCAGGGCAGTTGTAGTCGCCGTGGCCCAAGTGGAATGAGCCCGCAATCCAACAGGGGGCTCCTTTTTAGCCAAGGAGTAACAGGCCTGGATTCACAAGATGATCCACCGGGAGATGGTCCGCTTGTGCACCGCCTTTCCCTTCTTAGCGCCCACGTAACCAAGAAAGGACATCCACCCAGAACTGGCGTGTGTGATCCAGATAGAATGAGAGCGCACGTTTTGGGTCCAGACGGTGGAGTTGCTCTTCCTCTTTAGAGGGATGCGGTGGCAGAAAGAAGGTAGGCAAGGTGATAGACTGCCCGATGTGGAAGGCCGTGACAACCTTGGGCAGGAAAGATGGCCTAGTCCGCAACACAACCTTGTCCGGATGGACAGAAAGGAAAGGGGGTTTAGATGAAAGAGTCTGGAGCTCACTCACTCTCCTGGCAGAGGTGATGGCAACCAGGAAAGCAGTCTTCAGAGTAAGAAGGCGGAGAGGACAGTTGTGAAGTGGCTCAAAGGGAGTGCACATCAGGAATGTAAGAACAAGGTTCAAGTCCCACTGTGGCATCACAAACGGAACAGGAGGGAGCGTGTGTGTGATGCTCTTAAGAAAGCGATTTACAATAGGGGACTTGAACAAAGAAGGTTGATCAGGCAGAAAGTGGATCCACAGCCTTTGCTGTGCGCCATGCCACAAATTTATTCCACCTGCAGGCGTATACCGATTTTGTGGAGGGACGCCTGGCTGCCAGAATAACATTACAGACTTCAGGAAGCAAGTCAAATGGCCTCAACTGTCGCCGTGCAATCTCCAAGCATGGACATGGAGACTGGACAGGTTCGGGTGGAGGACCGTCCCCTGCTGCTGCGACAGAAGGTCCTCCTGAAGAGGCAGACGAACCGGGGGATCGACTGACATACTGAGTAGCTCTGGATACCAGTACCTTTGTGGCCAGTCCGGAGCCACAAGGATGACTTGGGCCCGGTCGCGCTTGATCTTCTTCAGCACTCTGGGCAGAAGTGGTATAGGCGGAAAGGCGTACAACAGACCCCAACTCCACTCGCGACGAAAAGCGTCTCCGAGCGAGTGCCGCCTTGGAAATTCCAACGCGCCGAACTGATGACATTGCGCGTTCTCGTCTGTGGCGAATAGATCTAACCAAGGCTCTCCCCAACACTGAAGGAGGCCTTGCGCCACATCCGAGTTCAGACGCCATTCGTGATCCATCATGCACCGACGGCTGAGCTCGTCCGCCCTGGCGTTCAGCGAACCTGCCAGGTGTTGAACCACCAGGGTCACGCCCTGATGTTCCAGCCACTGCCAGAGACGCAGAGCCTCCTGGCAAAGGGTCCACGACCCCACCCCGTCCTGTTTGTTGCAGTACCACATGGCGGTGGTGTTGTCCGTTAACACCTGCACTACACTCCCCCGAACAGAGGGGAGGAATGCCTTCAGTGCAAGACGATTCGCCCGCAGCTCCAAAAGGTTGATATGGAACCGGGACTCCGCCGGAGACCAGATGCCTCTGATATCCGCCTCTCCCATGTGGCCTCCCCAGCCCTGGAGGGAGGCGTCCATCACAACTACGTACTCCGGTTGGGGAAGGGAGAGGGATCTGCCGCTGACCCAATCGCGGTCCGTGAGCCACCACTGCAGCTGTCTCGCAATGCCCTCCGAGATCAGGACAATGTCGGAGAGGTTGCCCTGATGCTGGGCCCACTGAAACTTCAGGTCACACTGCAGAGCCCGCATCCGCCACCGGGCATGATGCACCAGAAGGATGCAGGAGGCCATCAGCCCCAGAAGCAGCAGCGTCAACCTGACCGAGATTCGGGATAAAGGCTGAAAGAGAGGAATCAGAACCTGAATATCCCGAACCCGCTTGTGAGAAGTTGGCCTAATATATGATGCTCACTAATTCTAGTGATCACCTTGTATCAGTCCAAACAACCCTTATGGTGATTGGTTGTAAGTCAACCTTATAGACCAGCTATCCTAATGGTAGCATGGACAAAGCAGTCTTAGGCTAAACTCTTTTGGCATGTGAAGCCAGCTGTTTTACCACAATATAACCCCTTGAATACCAGATGAAAGGACACCACACAGGTTGTTATGAAAATAAACAGTATATTTATTAATAACACACACCTCTGAACTCTTTATGAGGTCAGAGGGCTAAGAACATTAACCTGTACTGTTCAGTGGTTAAGCCAAACCCATCAATCAGTGCAGTTTTCAAGACTTGGTAATCGTTAGCATCCTCATCTCTAACAGTGAGGAGCTTATCTCTACCTTTGCCTTCAAAGGAGAGCCACAATATAGCTGCCCACTGACTCTGGGGTACCTGCTGTACTTTGCAGGCCCTCTCTAGAGCAGTTATCCACTAGTGGATATCATCTCCTGTCTTATAGGAGGGCACTATTTTACTCAGGTTTCTAGTATCAAAACCCCATTCTCTATCCCTAGGGATATTGCTGTCACCAGTGGGGACTACCCCACTCAACTGTTGCTCTCTAGCAAAGGCAAGCTTTTCTTTGGCAAAGGCAAGTTCTTCCCTCTGAATCCTCAGATTAGCTTCCCTCATCTTTGCTTCATGCTCTCTCCTCTGAGGGGAAGTCATTCTCCTCTGAGCAGATGCATTAGAGTGCACAGATCTGTTGGAGACCCTAGAATGAGATCTATCTCTTCTAACTCTAAAGTTAGGCCTGCTTAAGGATAGCACTGGGGGTCCCCCAGTTCCTTCCCTATGCATGTCTAAGTTGGCCATGGTAAGTCTGCTGACTACTACAGGACCTTTGTCTGCCTCATCCCCAGATGATTCCTCTTCCTCCTCCTCCTCATCTACATCCTCTGTTTCAGGTAGGTCTGGATCACCACGAGTACCTTCTAAGGCAGGCATGCTCCTATCTGGATTAGAGGGGTCTGTGTCAGCAGCCCTTCTTGCATCATATGTCTCTAGGAGACCTAACAGAAAAGGAGTGGTAGGGTTAGAACCCTGTTTCAATTTCCTGGAGGTACACAATTGTCTCATCTCCCGGAAACTGAGAGCTGCATATCTGGAAAGGACCTGTGGAGGGTCACTAACCACTAGGGGAGTGTCTGAAGTCTCTCCATTGGTAGACATGCTTTCTAGTGAGGTGTAATTGATGCACCTACCTACATTATGGGTTTTCCTACTGATCCCTTGCTAAGAGTTGTAGTCAGGGTGTGCTAGTCCCTTTCTACTACAACAGCTGGTTCAGTAGAACTCAGAGTATTTCTAAGCTTGTTATATGTACCTATAGTACCTTATGTGATCTTTCAAATGATATTTCAAGATTATACGTGGTAAAAACAACAGCAAGCTAAAATCCCAACCGCTGCACACCAATGTGAGAAGTTGGCCTGATATATGATGCTCAGTAATTCTAGTGATCACCTTGTATCAGTCCAAACAACCCTTATGGTGATTGGTTGTAAGTCAACCTTATAGACCAGCTATCCTAAGGGTAGCATGGACAAAGCAGTCTTAGGCTAAACTCTTTTGGCATGTGAAGCCAGCTGTTTTACCACAATATAACCCCTTCAATACCAGATGAAAGGACACCACACACGTTGTTATGAAAATAAACAGTATATTTATTAATAACACACACCTCTGAACTCTTTATGAGGTCAGAGGGCTAAGCACATGACAATCTCTTAGGAAAAATAAGTTTAAGTTGCACAAATTACAATGGTGCCCTAGAGGCACGACAAACCATATACTAAGTAAGTGGAATGTGAAAGTCGATAGAAGGAATGGAGCTGTCCAGAGGCTGGAGGTTCGCTAGGATTACGCTATCTTCACCTTAGGTAAGTAATAGGAGGCCCACGGGACGCGTGTGCAGAGTGTGAACTCACACGCGAGATGCGTAACAACGTCTATGGACAGTACAGTTCAAGTTAAAGGTGAGTACGGACAATCCTGACTAGGTAGGACTAAAACGACTGTGGAACTGGACACTAGGACAGTTAAACTACCCTTGAGCACCGAAATGCTCTCGTTACCTCACCCACGGGCTGCAGGTGCATAGGTGTCAAAGTGTGTCGGGTTCTCGCGTTGAAGTCTATGGAGCCTGGAGGAAAAGATGCTGCAGGCGACCAGGAGGAAGATGTCCGGTGCGATCCAAGGGTGGATCGGTGAAGAAGAGGACCTGAAAGCAGAGGGGACAGTGTTCAAAGTCACTAGCCACTGACCGGTGTGGAACCAGGAGGGAACCAGATGCTGTCGTCGCGATCAGATGAAGAGTGGACGCTTGTCTCTGCAGACACGTGGACCAGGAGGTGTCTTCGATGACCAGAATGGAGGCACGAGCTGTCCCACGCAGGCTCTCGCTGTCGGCGGTGTTGGATCCGGCATCGGCGTCAACAGGCGTTGGCAAAGGCAACCCACGCGGTGAGTGGAAACGGCATCTGGAGTGGACCAGGAGGGTCCAGGGTGCTCCTCTTTTGGAAGGGAGCAAGGGCCAGTCTGGAGCAACCAGACCAGCAGTGAAGGTTTCAAAGTTTGTCGTCTAGGAGGCCACTAGCCAGCCAACAAGTGACCAGACAACGTGTCAAGCAGCAAACAAGCAGAAGGGCCCCACGCAGATCTCGTGGATGCTGGAGGGCTGGTCTTCGGTGCAGGAGCTGCTTGGGGCTGGGGCTTCTCAGTCCCCAAAGCACTTGGTCGAGTTTACCTCGGGAGTCGTGCTGAAAGCGAAGTGCAGGTTCTTTCAAGATGGGTCGGTCACACGTGTCTCGTCGCACCCACGGATCTCAGCTGTGCTGCAGATGTAGGTAGAGGTTGGAGAGGTCTGGGAATCCGGGCCTCGTCAGGCTCTGAAGTCTGGATCCTCAAGGGAAGACGACAAAGTGAAGCCGCTGGACGCTTGATGGTGCCTGCTTGTGCAGGGTGGACATTCCTTGCCCACAAGGGAGATCCTTCAGTCTTCTGTGGAGCAGAACGTCGAAGTCCAGAGTTTCTTCTTGTAAAGTTGTTCAGGATAATCTAATTTGGAATGGGACCAGCTCCTACCTTTATTCTCCTAAAGGGGGCTGCACTACTGACTAGGTCCCTCCCCTGGGTGGGACCAGGAAGGGGGGTGGCTACACCCCCTATCCTTTGTCCGGTTTCGCGCCAGAGCTGGGGCAGGGATGCCTCAGCATCTGGTTTGAACCGGTGTATGCACAGGACACCTTGTGTGCCCCAGGCATGCATGGGCGAATTTTGCAAACTCGCGGTCCGCGAACTTGCGAACTCGCGATCCGCAAAATTCGCGAATTCATGCGAATTTACGAATTTGCTGTTTTTGCCAGTTCGCGAGGGTTTTGTACAAGTTCGGGAACGCGAACCTACTTGTGTGGTCGCAACGGTCGCGACCATGTTGTTTCTACGTGTCCAGCCTGTTAGCGACCCTGTGTTTCATCGTGGCCACCCTCCGGTTCATCACTGCCCCCCTCTGGTTCTCCAATGCCACCCTCTGGATCATCATTGTCCCCCTCTGGTTTATCACAGCACCCTCTGGTTGATCACTGCCACCCTCTGGTTGATCACTGCCATCCTCTGGTTCATCCGTGCCACCCTCTGGTTCATCACTGCCACCCTCTCGTTTGCCACTGCCACCCTCTGGATCATCACTGTCCCCCTCTGGTTTATCACAGCACCCTCTGGTTCATCCCTGCCACCCTCTGGTTCATCACTGCCACCCTCTGGTTTGCCACTGCCACCCTCTGGATCATCACTGTCCCCCTCTGGTTCAAGGCTGCCACCCTCTGGTTCATCACTGCCATCCTCTGGTTCATCCCTGCCACCCTCTAGTTCATCCCTGCCACCCTCTGGTTCATCACTGCCACCATCTCGTTTCCCACTGCCACCCTCTGGATCATCACTGTCCCCCTCTGGTTTATCACAGCACCCTCTGGTTCATCACTGCCATCCTCTGGTTGATCACTGCCATCCTCTGGTTCATCCCTGCCACCCTCTGGTTCATCACTGCCACCCTCTCGTTTGCCACTGCCACTCTCTGGATCATCACTGTCCCCCTCTGGTTTATCACAGCACCCTCTGGTTCATCCCTGCCACCCTCTGGTTGATCACTGCCACCCTCTGGTTCATCAATGCCACCCTCTGGTTGATTGCTGCCATCCTCTTGTTCCTCCCTGCCACCCTTTGGTTCATCACTGCCACCCTCTGGTTTGCCACTGCCACCCTCTGGATCAGCACTGTCCCCCTCTGGTTCAAGGCTGCCACCCTCTGGTTCATCACTGCCACCCTCTGGTTTGCCACTGCCATCCTCTTGTTCACCACTGTAGATTATGGGAGGAAAGCAAAGCACACCTTCCCAGCCTCAACTGAGATGAATTAATTTGGGGCTGGTTAATATGTCACTGAATTTGTGCTTCAAGTCTGGCACCTGCTTCCTTAGCTGTAAGACCTTCCTGTTGCAGTTATTTTTTTTACAGGAGCAATGTGCCATACTTGTAACTATTCTCTGACCCTGCTTTGAGGGTCAGAGCAGGGTCAGAGAATAGTTGAAAGTAGGCAACTGAACTCTGGAGGGGCCCCTCAGGAAGCACTACAGGGAATGGTTACAAATTAGTTTGAACTTTTGCACCTGCTAAGTGCTTTCAGTTTTCCAAAATTTGTTTTTCTTCCATTTCGCGAGATTTGCGGGACGCGAAATCGAACTTGCAATCCGCAAATTCGTGCGAATTTGCTGATTTCTCTTTTTTTTTGCATGTTTGGGCGGTTTTTCTTTTTTTTTTGCGTGTTCGGGCGGTTTTTTGCTTCTTCGCGGGCCGCTTGCAGCGCACCGACTCCGAGGTTGCCCATGAGGTCATGTACGGGCGCGGCCATCTTGTTTGCGTGACGTGTTTCCGTTTCCGGCCGCTCGTTGCGAGTTCGCGTCGTATGCGGCGCACGATTACGTATTTGTGAGCGTTTTTGCGTGCTCTAGGGGGAAATATCGCGCTAACTTACCCACCCGGTCCTCTATGGGCGCGGCCATCTTGTTTTTCATTCACTGCTATGGTTTTGGGCATGCTACCTCTCTATCCACCTTACATCTTTACAATCCTATGTTTTTCTGAACTTTGTTTTTTTTTTTTGCTTATTATCTCTCTCTTCCATTTCCTACATCTATATTTTGTGTTTTTTTAAACTTTTTGTTACTTTATTACCTACTTTATTTCTTTTGCTCTCTCTCTTATTTTTTTTCACACCTATTCTTCTTTCCTTCCTCTTGTGCCCAGGACCATGGCTAAGGGAGGCAACAAGGGGAAGGGCCCAGCCCCACGTACCCGCTCCCTTGCGGGCGTTAGAGGGGGGAGGAAGTGCAGCCCAGGGAGATCTTTTCTGCGGTGGAGGTGGCCGCCTTGCTGATTTTTGTCCAGGTCCACCTCCCTAAGACCGTGGCAGCAGGTGGGCGGATTGCTTCCGGTTACGGCCTCCGGGAGCATCGCCAGCTGTGGGACACGGTGTGCCGGCGCATGCATAAGGAGTCTGGGGTCCGGCGCACCTACCACCAAGTGACGCACCGTTGGAGTGACATCTCGGACCGGGAGCATGACCTCGTCGACCTGCTTGGTGTGGAGATCCCTGGGCTTGGTAAGTAGCTATTTAATACCTACTTTTTTTCCTTCTGCTCTGTTATATTGCTAATCTATTTTTTTCCTGAAGAGTACGAATGCTGCTGATTAGATTACATTGCAGGTAAATTAATGTTTAAATAGCTTCTGTTATTGCAGGTGCTCGCCTGGTTATTGGCGTTGCTACTATGCTTACTTGTTTGCAACTTTTTAGTCATTTGAGAGCATTACTACGTAATGCTAGAGACAGTAGACTCAAGTCTAGTCCTTCTTTGTACTCCTGCTGCTGCCACTTTGAAGAGATAGTGGTGGATTGATACGTTGAGTATACTATTTATTACTTGTTCTAGGACATTTGTTAGTGGTCTGCAATCATGATGACGGACTGTGTCTGTCACGCGACGCCTTGTGCTGCTGAGTGATGGCAGTCGTAGTAAAACCTTTTTGTTGTTGATGTAGTTAGTGAATTACATAACTTTCCTATTAGATGGTCTGCGAATCCTGCAATACTGTACTACTATCCTCTTAGTTGACCAGATCAGATGCAATTGATGTTAATTTGTTTCCCCGACATAATTTTAGATTGAGTACAAAGAAATCAAATATTTCCCAAAAAACAATCATCCATGTTGTGTATCTTTATTTCATGATCACCAGAAGAAACTCCCAGGGGCAAGGCGACGGCGACAGAGACTCCGGTGGCAGAAGTTGGACAGGAGCAGTCCCTTCCAGGCTCTTCTGCTGGCCCCAGTAAGTTGTCTTATTGTTATCTTAATACTTATACTTCCCTAACTTTTACAGCCCCTATTTATTATAAACTGGTTCCTAATAAATAATAATTCTATGTTTTACAAAATAGTCTTGCATCTTCTTCTAATGTAGACTACTTTCTACATTCTTATCCTGCCTCTACCATCACTCTCTGTGCTACTACTATTTACAATTATGAGTCGGTCTGTGTAGGTAGCTAAGCTTGCCCATTCGGCAAACGGTGTGAAACAAAACTCTGATACAGCAATAGCTCTAGGCACTGAGTGTAGTCCTCTAGGTTGCCCTTGCTGTCTATTCCAGTCTTCTTAATGTAAGTGCTTTGACAATTTGCAACAACAAAATGTAATTGTTTACACCAACTAAAAGGTAGCAGTGTCCTTTTTGATTTGAGAGGAGCACATCCCATACCGCTAGTGTTTCAGGGACTATTCTGCACACAAAGAAGTATGGACAAGATGATAGGTGCAGTTCGTCTTTCGACATACCTCAGTCCGAACAGAAGTTGAACCCCCAATCCCCTGACCGACTATCTAGAATGTCTGACCAATGATTTTTACGACCCAGAAGAACAGAAGAAGACTACCTCCGAGTCCCGGCCTATCTGAGTCACTGAAACATGACTGCCAAGTGCAGTAGTTCAAACCTTTCAGCTCACTCACTCTTAAACAAAAACCACACAGTGTTAGTTAGTTTTAAAGTTTTATTTTCAATTAAGAAATGAAAACACAGTACTGCTGGTGATGACTTACTAGTAGTTGGAGAATTGTCTGGCAGAAGGGCAATGTAATCTTCTTTCTGTAATGAGAAAAATGGTGCCCGTTAAGCAAGCATTCATCAGTTGTCATAAGAACAAGTGTAGCATTTAATGGAATAAGCATATAAAAGGTTAACACCCTCCCCAAAACCGTTACTTTTTTTCAATCCCTGTTATAAAAAAAAATGTGTTATGTAACATTTTACATTTTCTTCCGTTACGAGACAAAATAGGGGGTTGTGTATGGCATCTGAAAATATGACATGTTTTTCCTAGACGTCACAACATCTGACGCGGCACAGATGACAACCAGTGCCGGGGCCAACAGTGCGGAGGGGTCCACTCAGGATGGGGCGGCGCCAACAGGAGGAGCTGGGGGGGGAAGACTCAGCGGCGGCGGACGGTGGTAAGTTATTATACTCCTTACTTATTGAAATATTTTTGAGTAGCCTCGCAAAGGAGTGTATGATGTACTGTACAGTAGTACACAGTACACTAGTATAAGTACACTGTACTGTCAAGAACATTTACTAATTTAGAACTACTTTTTGGACTATCACGTAGAAGACAGTCAACCTTGACTGTTAATAGCATTAGCTGCGGTACTTCTCTGGTAACCAATGGCCCCCTCTATTTCACTTCAACTCAGCTGGCCAATTTTTATTGTGATTTGTGAAGCCAAGTCATATCAGATTAAGTTTAGGGATGTGAAGAACGAAAAGTTAAAGAAGGGTGAAACGAAGGACGAGCGAGTCTTAATATTTATGACTGTAAAGAATGGTTTTGTTGAATGCAATTCAACATAAGAAGACAGCGCTTTCCAAAATATAATGAAAAGGGTGTTAGTTGGTTTTTGAAAAAAAAAAATGTTGGTAAATTTGAGACATCAAGAAGAATCATAGACGTACTTTCGAAGCCTGGATGTTATCTTCTTTATCCTCCTCGTCCATAGCAGAGGTGTATGATGTAGTAGAGAAGACGCTGAGTGGAAGAAGTATGGACAGTGGCAGTGCCACCCCTATAGAAAAGTAAGACATTCAGATCCCCACTTGCATGTACTGCTTAAAGTACTGCGAGTCTGCATCATCATGGCCTGTGTCTGTATTTCTTGGGTGAAAGCAGAGTGAGCTGCCATTATGGCGGCGAGCACAAGTTCACGTACCAGTGATTTCTTTTGCAACCCAAGAGAAAAAAAGTTAAAAAAGGCCTTTTTTGAGTACTCTCTGACTATGTAAGTAGTAGTGAGTCCACCCATAGTGCTGCTAGTGGAATTCCTGAAACTCCCTGTAATGTCACAGGCTTACAAAGACGGCGGAAAGATACATGCCAAAATGTTATACTGTTACAACAGGTATCTGTGCACACGTCGCCTTTTACAGAGTAAATGCTGTAGGTAATCAAACAACACAACCAATAGACAAACAATGTGGAAGTAGGCTTGATAGAAGTGTTTCTTCAATTCAGATTTTATCCACCACGCCCAGGCAACACGTGTTTCGTCAGGGCTAGTAGCCCGCGACTTCATCAGGGCTCCCGCGGGCAGCGGTTCCAAAGCTATTGCCACAATGGCTAGGTGCTCTCAACCGCTTCCAATTCCGACCCGGCTACCGGGTAGTGTCGAGGTTCTCGCTGATTCGTCTCAGCCATCTCAGCTTTACAGCATCTCCGCGTGTAAACTGTAAATGACTTCCGCATTTACACGCGGAGACGCTGGAAAGCAGTACGTCTTAACCTGCCGCTCACACGGATACTCCTATGGTGTGTCGCATCTTTGGTATTAACCATCACACGGACGGCTGAGACGAATCAGCTAGAACCTCGACAGTACCCGGTAGCCGGGTCGGAATTAGAACCGGCTGAGAGCACCTAGCCATTGTGGCAATAGCTTTGGAACCGCTGCCCGCGGGAGCCCTGATGAAGTCGCGGGCTACTAGCCCTGACGAAACACGTGTTGGCTGGGCGTGGTGGATAACATCTGAATTGAAGAAAAACTTCTATCAAGACTACTTCCACATTTTTGTCTGGTTGTGTTGTTTGATTACCAACAGCATTTACTCTGTAAAAGGCGACGTGTGCACAGATACCTGCTGTATCAAATATGTTTGGATCTTGGTCCTAATTGGAGGTTTAGGTTCTTCCTCCTATCTGGGGCACCCTCAAAATAGTGGTTAGAAATTATAAATAACGTCACATACGGGAGGCGCCAGTTGTGGATCGACAATCAAAAAAAACCTGGTCCGTTATCTTAAAAATGTTATACTGTGTTTGCTACTTGCTGGTGTTACTTATGCTGGTGTTACTGAGTGTCAACTTTCTGTTGAATTATTTTGACTTTATGTTAAAGACTATTGGCTACAGTATTTTCTTTCTTTTTTTGATAGATACTACTCCCAAAAAGCTCACCCGTAAGGAGATGGCTGTCCGGGCCAGGGCCCGTAAGCTGGAGGCTATTTGTGTCGAGTATCGACGGTTGTGGGCTCGGGAGCATGAGGAGGAAACTACAACAACCTCCACATCCTCCTCCACTGCCCCCGGGTCCACCAGCCACAAGCCTCCAGCCAAACGGAGCCGTGGCCCGACAGCCTCCCGCCGCCGCCGCACAGCAGCAAAAACACCAGCTGCCCCCCCAGAGCCTGGATGGTACGCCAGCGCTGCCTCCGAAAGCGAGTGGACTACCTGGAGCGCCAGGTCCAGGACCTCCGCAAAGAGCTGCGGGACGTGCAGCACCAGCTCTCTAAAGTTAAACGCCACCGGAGGAAGTGACTGTCCCTTGTCCCTTTTTTAAAGACTGTTGGGGGGTGGGAATTGGGTTTTTGGGAAAGGGTACTTTTTGATTTTTGGACATTGGTTTGGTTAGGAAGGGGGGGTGAGTTGGGGTAATTCTATTTTTGTGACGACAACAACATCCATAATTTATATTTCTCAATAATTATATTTTTCATTCAAAAACACAGTATACGCGCTCATATTATTTTGTGTGGGGGTTGGCAGTGGTTACTGGACGTTTGGTTTTTCAAACTTACCAGCATGAATGAAACATCTTGTCCTAAATGTACCAAAATGCAAGTAACCGAGTTAGTCAATTCAGTAGCCCTACTACTGTACTTTACTAGTAGTACTGTTAGGCTCTGCTCTCCTCCAAACTTAGTCCTAGCCCATTATTCTACTACCTCCCCAATATGCTTATCTTACCTGTGATTTGCGAATCACGGTTGGTGAATAAGGTTGGTTGTTGACTTGAATCCTCAACGGATGCAATATCATTGTTGTGCTGGTAGCAGTAGTGGTACACACTGGCAGTCTCACCATATGAAAAAAAGAGGAAATTAAACATTGAGTGGCCTGAGCGTAGCATTAGAAACAGTACAATAGATAGTAGGGTACAGAACAGTGCCCTAAATTGTAACCTAAGCAGTGCCAACGTAAGGTAAGCATTAAGCATTAGATTGTTCACGTCGTGTAGGAGGAGGATGTTCTTATTATCAATCCAGGATGGCGCACATGAACTTTTGGTTGCTTTGACCTTATCCTCCCCAGCAAGTGTGTGGAATTTATTGTTGTTGTCAGTCACACATCAATGAAATACCACACAGCCCGGGGGAAGAGGGTTAGGGTTTGAAAATTGGATGGGAATGGGGTTTTTTTTGGGGGGAAAGTTTGGTAGAGAGGAAAAAAACACAACATGGTCAGTAAAACAACAAATGAAGAGAAACAAATCTTTGGATTTGAAGATATCGATAAACCTTTAAAGGGACATAAAGAAAGTGCACTACTGCATGCGAGAAGTTGTTTGTTGGTAAATGGATGGTTAGCTTACTGAAAAGTAGTACTACTACTTACTGCAACTTACTAGTAACTACGAAGGAACAAGTTGGCAAACTTGGCAGTACATGGCTGCAGTCATTATGCAATTTCACTTGCCTCTCTGCCCTCTGACAATAAACACTTCGAACATTAAATTAGTGTTAAACATAGCAAAGACGTATCAAATAGCTGTAGGGATGAATTTGAAGCAGAGATCAAACAAACGCAGAGAGTCGCACTCGTAGAAGTAAGTTCAAGTTCACAAGAATATCATTGAAAAGGTAAGGAGAATTTTGGATACTGTTACTGTTTTTTGTAGTGGTCCCGTTGAATTTGTGAAGTCGATGCATCCAGCCATTCCTCTTACTCGCGGTACTCCTTCATTCCATCGGATGCTCCGTCGATCAATCTAGGTGACCAGACACACTGTCCACTGCCTGCCTGATGCAGATTTGCGGATCGCTAATTGTACGCCTGAGTAGTACATCGATGGCACAGGGTAAAAGCCTGCCTGTAATTGATGATGGAAAAATACAACAGTAAGTGTTAAAGACACCTCGGAGAAAAAAATATGTAAGGCACGCTGTGTAGTGCAAAAATTATACTGTCACTTTCAGAGATGACAATCCCCAAAATCTAGAACACCCCACATTACCCTCCCAAAAACGTGCAGAATACTGCTGCTACCTCACAGAGGCCTAATTTCAAATCGTGTCAAAACGCACTCAGAAAGTATGGCCAAAACCCCCCTTTCCCACCATGGATTATGTTCAAACGATTAGACATTACAACAAGTTTTCCAAGACCCCACCCAGTCGTAAAATAACCCCCGCCCAAACACATGCAATACAATACTGCTAACCCTAACGAGCCGAGCCCTAAGTTAAGAATAGTGGCAAACGCTTTCTTTCACTAGGCAAAATCCACCCTTTCCCACCATGGATTTTCTTCAAACCACTAGTTGCAACCAAGATTACACATTCCCACGAGTGCTGTAAGACCCCAGAACCCAGTTGCAAAAATCTAGAACACCCCCAAACACATGGAATACTGCTGCTAGTGCTAACCCTAACGAACCCTAAGTTACAAAAAATGCCACCATGATTTTCTTCAAACAACTTGCAACCAAGATTACACATTCCCACGAGTGCTGTAAGACCCCAGAACCCAGTTGCAAAAATCTAGAACACCCCAAAACACATGGAATACTGCTGCTAGTGCTAACCCTAACGAACCCTAAGTTACAAAAAATGCAAAAGGCTTTTCAGCATGGATTTTGTCCAAACCACTTTTATCGGGTATTAGACCTTCCCAGCAATGCCCCAAGACCCGCCAACCCACACGCAAAAAGCACAACACCCCCAAACAGGCAAAAAGCAAAAATGGCAAATCTCATACTTACAATATTTTTCGGCCTTCTTTCAATTCTGTCCAAACGCGCTGTGCAGCTAGGCCATAACTCCCGTTTTCCACCATGGATTTCCTGAAAAACAAATGCAATCAAAATTAGACTGTGCCAGCAGTGCTCCCAGACCACAAAACCTACCCACAAACACCCGGAACGCCCCCAAAGAGCACCTCAAAGGCAAGCAAGTCAGCAAAAACTCAAAAATGTTTTTGCCTCAGATTTTGTCCAAACCAGTTTTATCCGGTATTAGAGCTTCCCAGCAATGGCCTCAGAGCCGTCAACCCAGGCGAAAACAAGTAGAAGACCCCCAAACAGCCAAAAAGCAAAAGTACAAAAATGGGGACTTGGTCATTTTTGGGGAAATTTCCAAAATCACTCCGCGCGCGCTCTGCAGCTAGGCCCTAACTCCCCTCTGCCTCCATGGATTTTCTTCAAACCTCTTGCTATCAAAACTATCCATACCCAGCAGTGCTCCCAGACCCCGAAACCCACCCACAAACACCAGGAAGCCCCCCAAACCGGCCCCCAAAAACGCTACATTGAGCGAAATGTCAGAAAAAGCAAAAACTTTTTCCTCATAGATTTTGTTACAAACCAGTTTTATCCGGTATTAGCGCTTCCCAGCAATGGCCCCAGAGCCGTCAAGCCAGGTGAAAACAAGTAGAAGACCCCCAAACAGTCAAAAAGCAAATATACAAAAATGGGGACTTAGACATTTTTAGGCAAATTTCCAAAATCACTCCACGCGCGCTCTGCAGCTAGGCCCTAACTCCCCTCTGCCTCCATGGATTTTCTTCAAACCTCTTGCTATCAAAACTATCCATACCCAGCAGTGCTCCCAGACCCCGAAACCCACCCACAAACACCAGGAAGCCCCCCAAACCGGCCCCGAAAACGCTACATTGAGCGAAATGTCAGAAAAAGCAAAAACCTTTTCCTCATGGATTTTGTCCAAACCAGTTTTATCCGGTATTAGAGCTTCCCAGCAATGGCTCCAGAGCCGTCAACCCAGGGCAAAACAAGTAGAAGACCCCCAAACAGCCAAAAAGCAAATATACAAAAATGGGGACAGACATATTTAGGCAAATTTCCAAAATCACTCCACGCGCGCTCTGCAGCTAGGCCCTAACTCCCCTCTGCCTCCATGGATTTTCTTCAAACCTCTTGCTATCAAAACTATCCATACCCAGCAGTGCTCCCAGACCCCGAAACCCACCCACAAACACCAGGAAGCTCCCCAAACTGGCCCCCGAAAACGCTACATTGAGCGAAATGTCAGAAAAAGCAAAAACTTTTTCCTCATGGATTTTGTCCAAACCAGTTTTTTCCGGTATTAGAGCTTCCCAGCAATGGCCCCAGAGCCGTCAACCCAGGCGAAAACAAGTAGTAGACCCCCAAACAGCCAAAAAGCAAAAGTACAAAAATGGGGAGAGTCATTTTTGGGGAAATTTCAAAAATCACTCCGCGCGCGCTCTGCAGCTAGGCCCTAACTCCCCTTTGCCTCCATGGATTTTCTTCAAACCTCTTGCTATCAAAACTATCCATACCCAGCAGTGCTCCCAGACCCCGAAACCCACCCACAAACACCAGGAAGCCCCCCAAACAGGCCCCCAAAAACGCTGTAGTGAGCGAAATGTCAGAAAATGCAAAAACTGATTTTCTACAAAACACTTTTATCCGGTATTACACCTTCCCAGCAATGCCCCAAGACCTGCCAACCCACCCGCAAAAAAGCACAACACCCCCAAACAGGCAAAAAGCAAAAATGGAAAATCTCATACTTCGAATATTTTTCGGCCTTCTTTCAATTCTGTCCAAACGCGCTGTGCAGCAAGGTCATAACTCTACTTTTCCACCATGGATGTCCTGGAAAACAAATGCAATCAAAATTAGACTGTGCCAGCGTTGCTCCCAGACCCCAAAACCCACCCACAAACACCAGGAACCCCCCCAAACAGGCCACCGAAAACATGATAGTGAGAAAAAAGGCAAAACCTTTTTTGCTCTGATTTTCTCCAAACCACTTTTATCCGGTATTAGACCTTCCCAGCAATGGCCCCAGAGCCGTCAACTCACCCGCAAAGAAGTAGAACACCCCCACAAGTGCAGAGTCTTTCTTCATTGGGCGTAATCCAGCCATCTGCTTTGAGGGAAATAGGAGTCTGGAGGAGGAGGATAGAGGAGCATGTTCTTGTGAACTTGTGAACCTGAGGAATGCAGACTGCGGCACCTTCAAATCAATAAGCAAATAAGTGAAGACAGTTCTGCTGATGGGCTTCTTTTTGTGATTGATTAGGTGATTACATTTTTTATTTATATTGACTTTGCAAAACAAAGAAAGACATACACACAGGAATAAAAGTGAAAAGGGACGAAAAAGAAAGTTATTGATTCATTGGCTCATTTTCAGGGCTTGGTGTCAGGGAAGCAGAGTTCGTCCTTATACTCTGCGAATTCAGGCGGGAGTAGGTCACCTAACAGAGAAGAAATTCCCTTATCTAAGTTGGTGTCCTCCTCGTCTTCTTCCGGCGTGTATTCTCGTACTTTGTAATCTGGTGGTATGAGGTGCTGATTCATATTGATCATTGTTAACCTCTCCACATTGTTGGGCGAGAGGCGGGTCCTTTTGGAAGTTACAATGCCACCAGCAGCACTGAAAACACGTTCAGAAGACAAGCTTGCGAGTGGGCAAGACAAGTAATTTATAGCCAGGTTGGTGATCTCTGGCCACAATTCTCTTTTCCCATGCCAATACACCAATCGGTCATCATGAATATAGACCTCTGTTGGGTCATTCAGATAGTCCTGCACCATCGACTCAAGGTTCTGCAGGGTTACTCCACTTTGCTTACTTTTTGCTGGGACCTTTTCAGAAGCAAACCCAAGCTGAGTTAGCCAATTGTCTTCTTCACACAATGTTACTGTTGTGTCTGGTGCAGATGATCCGGTTGCTGGTGTCTTAAACGGCTGAGAGGTCACTTCTGCCAAGCCACAGGTGCAGAAGTGGATTCTTTGGGCTCCGGATGGCCTTCTGATGCTGATGTACTGCCTTTTCCTTCAATTTGCTGCCGTTCTCTTTCAAGCCTCATGGCTGACAGACCTAGCCAACGTTTGTACTTTGAGACTTCTTCGTCACCAAAAGCAAACAATGCTCTGGCTGCCAGTGCCTTATTGTAGCGTGTATACAGAATAGTAGCACAAATGTAATGCTGTTCTGTGTTGATCTTTTGAAGACGTTCATCGCAAAGTAGGCGCTGTAATAATTTCTCCGCCAAATCAAAAGCTTCTTGCTTTTCTTCATCAGTTTGAAACGTAGAAGACACCTCCTTCAGTTGGTGCTCTAGCATGCGCAACAATGGGATAGCTTTTCCCAAACTACAGTCCTCCCTGCTGACTGCACGCGTGAAGACCTCAAAAGGACGAAGCATGTCTGTCAGGCTTTTAACTAGCTCCCATTGCTCTGCATGTAACCTCAGGTCCTTCGCAGCTGTACCCAGTGTAAGGAAATACTGATCGAGTACCATAAACTGCTCATACAGACGCTCAAGCATGTAGAAGGTTGAGTTCCAATGTGTTGCCACCTCCTGGATGAGTGCTTTCACTGGCAGTCGACGTTCATGTAGCAAGCCCCTCAGATGCTTCCGGGCCTTAAAAGAATGGCTGAAATGTGTGCACATTCTTCGGCAGGTGGACATTAACTCGCACGCTGGACTTTCTTCACTCAAGAATTTTTTAACAACCAGGTTTATACAGTGCGCCAAACACGGCACTCTGAAATAGTGACCCTTATCCATGGCCTTAACTACATTGGCGCCATTATCCGTGGAAACATAACCAATCATGCGTTTTTGGGGGATAAGCCATTTAAAGACCTTTGTGTTAAACTCCTGCAAAATGTTTTGTGCTGTATGACTTGTCTCCATGCCAAACATGGCTAGTGTTGCATGTTTCCGAGCAGCTTTAAAAACGTTGTCCGTGTCAACACCTGCCCTTAGCTTTGCTGTTACTCCTGAAAAAGAGACCCAGTGTTAAGTGATGCACATGTAATCAGTGCCTGCGCCACTGGTCCACATGTCTGTTGTCAGATGTATAGTGTGAACAGCACTCTTCTTCAAAGCTGCCGAAATCGCCTCCTGCACATCTGCATGTAGTGCTGGAACCGCAACTCTGGCAAAATAGTACCGGCTAGGAACCTTCCATTTAGGGCAGAGCGTTGCCACTAATTCAAGAAAACCAACCCCTTCCACAAAAGAAAAAGGGAGAAGGTCCAGCGCTAGCATTTTAGCCAGCTTAGTGTTATACAGACGCACCATTGGGTGGTTGGGTTCAAATGGCGCATCTGAAAACAACATGCTTCTAATGGTGGGCTGGACAATTTTTTTACGGGCAGATGATGACGCCTTCGACCCAGTTACGCTCGGTGATGAAGTTTTTCGCATTGGTGTCTCACTCTCTCCCACACTCTTAGTGTGGCGCACAGGGGGTGTGCTGCTGACAGGGGTGCTGGGTGTAGGTGACGAAATGTTTGACGCTTCTTCCTCCTCGTCATCATCAGATGAAACATCAACTGATACAGTTTGTTGACTTCCAATTCGGGCTTCCTTGATCTCCTTTAGGTGCGCAAGATATTGGACAAGGTGCTGTCTCTTAAGATGACCTCTCTGGCCTCCGGTACCATAGTTGGTACCAAGCTTACCACGACTAACTGCAAGCTTACAAATGCTACATATGGCTATGTTTTCCCTTTTTGGGCAAACACTAAAGAAGTCCCAAACTGCGGACTTCAAATTTCTGTGGGGGGCGGAGGAGGCGATACTGCTGGTCATGCTGCTAATGGCAGATGAAGTGGAGGATGTGTGTTGCCGAACTTTACTACGTTGTGCACTTGCACCACCACTAATTGAGGTGGAGGTGGATGGAGGTCCCTTCTGGCGAGAAACAAATATATAGAAGCGGTAGGTGGTGGTGTACTAGTTAACTCCAATGATGGTGTTCCTCCCATTGCCTCCTCGTCGACAACATGACGCTCAGCAGCTTTTCGGGCTAGGGTCAAACTGTCTGTTTGCTGCATGCCCGCTGAGGCTGGAGTGACGTGTATGTTGACTGCGTCGTCGTCGTGAGAGTCTTCATCAGCAGGAGTATACGCCACTTCTTCTTCAGCGTCATCATCACACTCCATAACTCTGAGACTTTCGGGGACCTTCCTTTTACGCTTAGCTACCTTTGTCATATCATGGTGTGCCTCACTCTCAGGCAGCACTGGTGGTTCCCAGTTTTCATCCATATCATCAGAAAGAAGGGGGCTTGAAGAAGAAGTAGACACCATCCTTGATCTTTTCCTTGTTCGGTATCTGGAAGACAATGAATCATCAGGAGGAGTGGCTTCCTCATGTGATACCTCGGCTTGAATGTCGATTTCCTGATGTGCCCCTACTTCGGGAGGAACAACTATTGTGGGCACTTGTGCCGCTCCATGCACCTCTGCTTGCGCATCTCCTTGCGCTGCCTCTCCTTCCACATGTACTTGGGCTTGTACTACTTGCACAGGTTGTTGTTGTTGCGGCTGTGTTTGTTGAACACTCGTCAGATGAGTTACAACAACCTGTGTTGATTGAGGGACGTTGCTGCTACTTTCTTGCGATGAGCCAACATCACTGGTCAATGGTGATTGAACAACTATACTGGCGGCCTCTAAAGCACTCAAGGGCTTGGACCTAAGTTGGCGTGGTGGTGGTGGCACTGAGCCCAATGGAGCGGGGGTGCTGCTCCCGGCAGCTTGGTCCCCAGCAGACCCCGCTGCTGCTACAGGCGCACTTTTTTTCCCCCAAAATATGTGGCGGTCGGCACACCAGTCTCCTTGGTAAGTGGCGCCACTTGCTTCTTCTGCTCCTTACTGCCAACTTTTTTGCTAGAAGAGCTACGGGGAACTTTTTTGGGGGCCATCTTCTTCAGAGGTCAGAAGAGCAGGCCGCAGTTGCAAGAGTTGCAGAGTTGTCTTATCTGTGGCCACACGTGACGTCGCGTGATGTTATTCTGCACACACACCGCTGCAGGACTTCTTCCTGGCACTGGTGGTTCTCTTGTGCACCTAAAAGCAATGGAAGACAGAGGAACATCAGTTATACACCCCAAAACGTCGAAAAACACATAAAAATCAGCACAATCCCATGCCATCCATGCCCTCAATGATGTTTAAATTCAAGAAGACACCCCACAGAAAGACTAGGCCCATGCACCACTTACTACCCCTGTTGATTTCTAATCCAAAAGTGATCCAAAGAGAGTCAAAAAGGCCTCAAATCCAAATATCCAGCAGCATCCACAAAAAGTAATCCTTCCAGGTCAAGATCCAAATGAAAGTGACCAGCACATGAAGAAAGCACTGGGAGGAGCCTGCTGGACAGGAACAGGAAATTGGAGACTGTGGGGCACTTCCTTCCTCCCACCCCCCCCTCCCCCCAAAATGGACTCCTTGCAAAATAAAGTGCAGGCAAATGTCAACCTTAGGAGTTATTCTGATAAAAAATCATCATTTTCAGAAGGTTTATGCTGCTTGCTGGTGGATTTGTTGTGCAGAATTGCAAATTTTGCAATTTCGCGAGTGCAAGATTGTTGCTGCCCGCCGCATCTACGTGTTCGCAATTGTTTACTCCCGCGATGCGTGATCACGAGCCTTTATGACGTACTCGCGTTGACAAACTCTCGCTGTGCAAGGTGGCGGGCGTGATGACGTAATCGCGGTCGACAAACTCCCGTGGGATCACGCAGCAAGATCCAAAATGGCGCAGCACACGCAAACATGGAGAAAAACAACTCTTCAAACGCTAAATGACGGTAAGTGAACACCGCGCGCCGCAATATTGTATTTGACAAGCGCGACCAAGCAAAAAAAAATCCGCTGCGTGTGAATTTACGAATTTTCGGTAAATTCGCGAGAGTTCGCGGATCGCGAATTTGCCGAAAATCCACAAATTCCGCGAGCGGAACGGATTTTACGCCCATGCTTAGTCTCATTCCTTTCAGGCCTGTCCTACCCAATACACAAAATCCTGTCTGGGGTGGTGCTCACACCTCCCAAGGCAGGAAACCCTCTGTCCAAGCCTCCCTCGCTGGAAGGACTCCCAGCAGCAGGAGGTCAGACTTGTGTCTGTGGTGGCAGCATCCATTTTGTGATGCCAAGGCTCGAGTTAACTTTAACCGGGGTTCACAGTTACATACATGTCGTGTCCCTCTAGAAGGGTGGAATGCTGCCCCCGTCGCCAGAATTGGTGAGGGGGTAGTGTTCCAATTCGTATGACACCTTACTCGACATGTTTTGATAATGTTATACCAGAGTTAGCATTTAACCGGGAGGTTGATAATGCACTTAAGAATATATGGTATAGCGTTATCATGGAACAGCTATTAGGACTTGGTTCCGCAAGCTGCAGACGGGCTCAGCTCATGCCAGAGCACCATCTCACATAATTCCAAGCACTCTGCCTTCAGGATTGATAAGGCCTTCCATAGGAGTGACTGATAGGAATATATGTGTCCATTTTAGGGTTAGATATAGGTATACTATATCTACAGCAAAGGGTGATTACACCACCTTGCCCCAGCTGTCTTGCAGCCAGTTGTGTCAGTTTTGGATGGCCAGCCAGGGGTGGCATAATACATGCTTCAGCCCCTGGTAGGCCCTGGGTACACCTATGCCCTGGATACCTAAGGTACACTGTACAGGGACTGATAAGGTGGCCCAGTACCAATTGGTAAATGACCCTAAGGTACATGGTTGTCAATTTAGAGAGAGAACAGCTAGGCTGTGGGTCTGATTAGCAGGCCCACAGCCAGGGAAAGTCGTAAACCAGTGAAGCAAAAAAGCAAAAATCTGGGGTGACCATAGGATTGCAGACCCCACTCTCCTACATAACCCCCCCCCAAACTTAGGGACATTAAACTAACCTTGACCAGGTGAGTCTTCTTGTTCTAAGTGGAAATACCTGGAGAGACAATCTGCATTGCCATGGTCAGTCCCTGGTCTGTGCTCCACTGTAAAGTCCATCCCCTGTAGGGAAATGGACCACCTAAGAAGTTTGGGGTTTTCACCCTTCTTCTGATTTAGCCATAAGAGGGGCTTATGGTCGGTCTGAATCTTGAAGTGAGTTCCAAACAAGTAGGGCCTCAACTTCTTCAGGGCCCAAACCACAGCAAAGGCTTCCCTCTCTATAGCTGACCAACGTTTCTCTCTAGGGGTCAGCCTTCTGCTTATAAAAGCAATGTGCTGGTCATGACCATCAATATTCAGTTGAGATAGAACAGCTCCCACACCCAACTCAGATGCATCTGTTTGGACAATGAAGGTTTTGGATTAGTCAGGACTCTTGAGAATAGGTGCAGTACACATGGCCTGCTTTAGGTCATCAAATGCCTTTTGACAGCTAGCTGTCCACTGAACTTTCTTTGGCATCTTTTTACTTGTCAGGTCATTAAGAGGGGTCACAAGTGATCCATAATTTCTGAAGAATTTCCTGTATTAACCAGACAGGCCCAAGAAAGCTCTGACCTGTGTCTGGGTGGTTGGAGGAGCCCAGTCCTTTATGGCCTGTATCTTGCTCTCCAATGGTTGAACCTGGCCTCCACCCACAAGGTGGCCCAGGTACACAACCTGACTCTGCCCTATCTGGCACTTAGTAGCCTTGAGAGTGAGGCCTGCCTTTTGCAGGGCCTCCAAAACTTTCCTCAGGTGGATCAGGTGATCCTCCCAGGTGGAGCTGAAGACAGTAATATCATCTACATATGCTGCACAAAAGTCATCCAACCCAGTGAGAACTTGGTTCACCAACCTTTGAAAAGTGGCAGGTGCATTTTTCAAACCAAAGGGCATCACCACAAACTGGTAATGACCTCCTGGGGTAGAAAATGCTGTTTTGGCCTTGGCATCCTCAGCTAACCTGATTTGCCAATAACCAGCTGTCAGGTCAAATGTACTCAAGAACTTGGCAGAAGCCAATTTGTCCATGAGTTCATCTGCTCTTGGTATTGGATGGGCATCTGTCTTAGTGACAGCATTGAGACCCCTGTAGTCTACACAAAACCTCATCTCTCTCTTACCATCCTGGGTGTGAGGCTTTGGTACTAGAACTACAGGACTAGCCCAAGGGCTCTCTGAGGGTTCAATGACTCCCAATTCCAACATCTTTTGTACTTCTTTCTTTATGCAGTCCCTGACGTGGTCAGGTTGCCTGTAGATTTTACTCTTTATAGGCAGACTGTCACCAGTGTCCATCTCATGGGTGCACCAGTTTGTCTGACTGGAGGTCAGAGAAAACATTTGCCTGAAGGATTGAAGAACCTGTCTACAATCCCCTTGCTGATGCTCAGAGAGGCTGTCAGAAAAGACTACACCATCTACTGACCCATCATCAGGGTTCTGAGTGAGCAGGTCTGGGAGAGGGTCACTCTCTTCCTCCTGCCCCTCATCTGTGGCCATGAGCAAGCTCATGTCCTCCCTGTCAACAAATGCTTTGAGCCTGTTCACATGAAGTACTCTGTGAGGGCTCCTGGGAGTTCCAAGGTCCACCAGGTAGGTGACCTCTCCCTTTTGCTAAATGATGGTATGGGGTCCAGACCATTTGTCTTGGAGAGCTGCTGGGGCCACTGGCTCCAACACCCACACCTTCTGCCCTGGGTGATACACAGTCAGGACAGCCTTTTGGTCATGCCAAGCTTTTTGAAGTTCTTGGCTGGCCTCCAGGTTTTTAGATGCCTTCTCCATGTACTCCATCCTGGAGCGGAGACCAAGTACATAGTCCACTATGTCAAGTTTAGGCTTTTTGAGAGGTAACTCCCATCCTTCCTTCACAAGACATAGGGGTCCTCTTACAGTATGCCCAAATAGAAGCTCAAAAGGGCTGTAACCAACCCCCTTCTGTGGGACCTCTATGTAAGCAAACAGAAGGCAGGGTAAAAGGATGTCCCATCTTCGCCTAAGCTTGTCTGGTAACCCTTTTATCATTCCTTTGAGGGTCTTGTTGAATCTCTCCACAAGCCCATTGCTCTGTGGGTGATAGGGTGTGGTAAAGTTGTAGTTTACACCACATTCCTTCCACATTGCAGTCAAGTATCCTGACATGAAGTTTGTACCTCTGTCAGAGACAACCTCCTTAGGAAACCCCACTCTAGTAAAAACTGCAAGTAGGGCCCTGGCCACAACAGGAGCTGTAGTGGTCCTAAGGGGAATAGCTTCTGGGTACCTGGTGGCATGATCCACTATCACCAATATAAATCTGTGCCCAGATGCTGTTGGAGGGTCCATTGGTCCAACAATGTTAATCCCCACTCTTTCAAAGGGAACCCCCACCACAGGTGGTGGTATAAGGGGGGCCTTTGTTGTGCCACCTGATTTGCCACTGGCTTGACAGGTGACACATGAGCGACAAAACTCTTTTGTGTCCTCAGACGGATGTATGACGTTACAACGCATACTTTTACCACGCATACTTTTACAACGCATTTTTTACAACGCTAATACTATTACAACGCAGTATTTTACAACGAATACTATTACAACGCAATACCATGTATTTAATAGGAAACTACCATTACAACGATATCTTTTAAAACGCATACCATTACAACGCAAAAATATATATTTTTTTTAATTTGTCAAATAATTCCTGGGACGGGATCCAGGGAAAATAGGGGTTTTGGGTGGGGAAGTGTATTAAAATGTGGGGAAAAACTAAACGTTATATAAAAAAATTCTACCATTTTTTAAAAATAAATACTCAAGTATTAACATTAATACTCGAGTGTTAAAATTAATACTCGCGTATTAAAATTAATACTGATATTAAACAAAAATGAATTATTTTTACTAAGTCGACGATTAAAATAAAAATTATTTAACAAGCATAACAATAATTTTTACGATAAAAAAAATTTATACAAACACATAGCTACCATTTGAAACGTTTTTAACTATTCTTATTTTTTTTAGTCCTTCTACTCTTTCCATGAAATTAAACCACCAAACATTCAAAATGGATGCCAAAACAAATCTATTTTACTGAATTTTTTTAAACCAATAGTTTTTCACAAGAAAACTAAATACCACCGAATTCTAAAACTTATTACTCCATTATTAAACTTACTACTCGAGTATCAAAATAAATACTAATAATAGTGGAAAATTTACATATTTTACCATAACGACGATTAAATGAAAATATATTTTTCTTGTAAAACAATACATTGAACAATGAAACTAACATATAGAAAAACACAGCTGCCATTAAAAACCATTTTAAACTAATCTGTAACTTTATTATTCCAATTTAAAATAAACTGTAACTTTATAAGTCCTCCAACTCTTTTCATGAAATCAAACCACAACAATACATCCAAAATGGATGCCAAAACGAAACTTTTTTCTTGAAATATCACTAAACTATACTTTTTCTCTGGTTAAATTAAAATATTAGTTTCCACATTATTATACAGATATTTTCATTACATTACTAACGAGATATTTCTCATCAATAAATGATATACTTGTAAAAAACTTATAAATACAAGCGAGACACCATTTTATAATCAGTTGGTTGACAACTCCCAGAGAAAGCAGTCGTCATAAGCTGACCCTTCTACTTTTTTAAAGCAGTAGCGTTTTTTCGATCATTTTTCTCGTCAATACAAGTAATTTTGATCAATGATTAACTGAAATAATAACTTAATAGTGGTTTAAACGTTAAATGTAAAATTTATCGTTTCTAACAATTATCCTATATATATTAATACCAATGCCTAATGCATTTATATTCGAAAATTATTTATTAAATTAAACATACATTTTGAATTGAAATGTATACAATATTTAAAAATAAATTTCGATAACACTCTGTAATTATTTTTTTAAATAGCACAAATCGTAGAAACTCTGTTGATACAATAACATCACCAAAGAAAGGTTTAGGTTTTAATAACCACATTCCTCTTCAACATATATTTACCGTTAAATATATATTTTTTTAAAAAATTATTATTATTTTTTAAACCTTAAAAAAATATTACAATACTTAAATTTTAAATCGTATCTATCAACAGAGCTGACAACAAATAAAGCCATCAAAACGCCAGAGAATCGTACCGATTAAATAAAAAACAGAATACATCAACATTAATAAGTTATAGAAAATAAGATAATTTTCCATTTTTTAAAACGTTAATAATCTCTGTAATAAACTTTTGAAGTGATATATATACATTTTCCAATTTTCATAAAATATTTAAAACTAAAAACATACAAAATCCTTTTTTTTCTGTGCATAGATTACGAAGTAACTTTTCAGATACCATACGAAAATCAAATCCATGCCAATCTGACAACCGAACAAAAAGAACAAAACAACATAAGAAGGTAAATCATATTATAAATACAATAAAAGTGATCAATATTTTTATATTTACTTTTAAAAAGTGCAGCAGTTCATGAAATGCAGGATAGTGATTAGGTATTAATTATTATACTAAGTACAGATAAGTGCTGCATTAGGGAAAGTGCTGGATAGTGTAGGGGTATTTATTACTAATCTAACTCCAGGTAAGTGCTGCATTGTGGAAAGTGCTGGATAGTGTAGGGTTATTTATTACTATTCTAACTCCAGGTAAGTGCTGCATTAGGGAAAGTACTGGATAGTGTAGGGTTATTAATTACTATTCCAACTCCAGTTAAGTGCTGCATTAGGGAAAGTGCTGGATAGAGTAGGGGTATTAATTACTATTCTAATTCCAGTTAAGTGCTGCATTAGGGAAAGTGCTGGATAGTGTAGGGGTAGAGATGACTATTTTAAATCCAGGTAAGTGCTGCATTAGGGAAAGTGCTGGATAGTGTAGGGGTATTAATAACTATTCTAACTCCAGTTATGTGCTGCATTAGGGAAAGTGCAGGATTTTAACAAAGTCATAATGTTTGTAAACATTAAACAGATGAACAGCAATGCAGACATTTTCAAATCTTTATAAAACATTTAAATCCAAAAAAATACAAAAACATTTTTTTTTCTATTCATGGAATACCAACCAACTTTTGAAATTCAAAAAGAAATCCAAATCCAAGCCAATCAGACAACCAAAGAAGAAAAACACACCAATCTTTGAAGGTAAAACAAATAAAAAATACAATGACAATGATCAAATCTTTTTTTATCTCCAGGAAAGTGCTACAGTATGGAAAGTGCAGGATAGTGTAAAAGTATTAATTACTATTCTAACTCCAGGTAAGTGCTGCATTAGGGAAAGTGCTGGATAGTGTAAGGGTATTAATTACTAATCTAACTCCAGGTAAGTGCTGTATTAGGGAAAGTGCTGGATAGTGTAGGAGTATTAATTAATATTCTAACTCCAGGTACGTGCTGCATTAGGGAAAGTGCTGGATAGTGTAGGGGTAGAAATGACTATTTTAACTCCAGATACGTGCTGCATTAGGGAAAGTGCTGGATAGTGTAAGGGTATTAATTACTATTCTAAATCCAGGTAAGTGCTGCATTATGGAAAGTGCTGGATAGTGTAGGGTATTAATTACTATTCCAACTCCATGTAAGTGCTGCATTAGGGAAAGTGCTGAATAGTGTAGGGGTAGAAATGACTATTCTAACTCCAGTTAAGTGCTGCATTAGGGAAAGTGCTGGATAGTGTAGAGGTATTCATTAATATTCTAACTCCAGGTAAGTGCTGCATTAGGGAAAGTGCTGGATAGTGTAGGGGTATTAATTACTATTCTAACTCCAGGTAAGTGCTGCATTAGGGAAAGTGCTGGATAGAGTAGGGGTATTAATAACTATTTTAACACCAGTTAAGTGCTGCATTAGGGAAAGTGCTGGATAGTGTAGGGTATTAATTACTATTCCATCTCCAGGTAAGTGCTGCATTAGGGAAAGTGCTGAATAGTGTAGGGGTAGAAATGACTATTCTAACTCCAGTTAAGTGCTGCATTAGGGAAAGTGCTGGATAGTGTAGAGGTATTCATTAATATTCTAACTCCAGGTAAGTGCTGCATTAGGGAAAGTGCTGGATAGTGTAGGGGTATTAATTACTATTCTAACTCCAGGTAAGTGCTGCATTAGGGAAAGTGCTGGATAGAGTAGGGGTATTAATAACTATTTTAACACCAGTTAAGTGCTGCATTAGGGAAAGTGCTGGATAGTGTAGGGTATTAATTACTATTCCATCTCCAGGTAAGTGCTGCATTAGGGAAAGTGCTGGATAGTGTAGGGGTAGAAATGACTATTCTAACTCCAGTTAAGTGCTGCATTAGGGAAGTGTTGGATAGTGTAGGGTTAGAAATGACTATTCTAACTCCAGTTAAGTGCTGCATTAGGGAAAGTGCAGGATTTTAACAAAGTCATAATGTTTGTAAACATTAAACAGATGAACAGCAATGCAGACATTTTCAAATCTTTATAAAACATTTAAATCCAAAAAAATACAAATTTTTTTTTTCTATTCATAGAATACCAACCAACTTTTGAAATTCAAAAAGAAATCCAAATCCAAGCCAATCAGACAACCAAAGAAGAAACACACACCAATCTTTGAAGGTAAAACAAATAAAAAATACAATGACAGTGATCAAATATTTTTTTTCTCCAGGAAAGTGCTACAGTATGGAAAGTGCAGGATAGTGTAAAAGCATTAATTACTATTCTAACTCCAGGTAAGTGCTGCATTAGGGAAAGTGCTGGATAGTGTAAGGGTATTAATTACTAATCTAACTCCAGGTAAGTGCTGCATTAGGGAAAGTGCTGGATAGTGTAGGGGTAGAAATGACTATTTTAACTCCAGTTAAGTGCTGCATTAGGGAAAGTGCTGGATAGTGTAAGGGTATTAATTACTAATCTAACTCCAGGTAAGTGCTGCATTAGGGAAAGTGCTGGATAGTGTAAGGGTATTAATTACTAATCTAACTCCAGGTAAGTGCTGCATTAGAGAAAGTGCTGGATAGTGTAGGGTATTAATTACTATTCCAACTCCAGGTAAGTGCTGCATTAGGGAAAGTGCTGGATTGTGTAGAGGTTTCAAATACAGTTTTAATTCCACTTAAGTGTAGCAATATTATCAAATAATAATCAAAGACAAGTTAAGTGCTGCAGAAATTAAAGAACAGGATAGTGTGTATGAATTATGTGAAAATTAAAAAATAAAATATCTCAATCTTAATATGTTTTTTTTTTCTTTCCAGAAAATGAGTGCTCAACCAACAGCAAAGTACATCAAATCAAGAAAAGGAAACAATCTTTTAAGTCATATGGGTTACATATATTGTACGGAAAGGATAAGTTTCCCAAGAAATCATTGGAGATGCGTGCAATACTTCTCAACCCGTTGCAGCGGCAGAGCGGTTACGGTTGATGATATTATTGTAAAAACAACTGACCATAACCAAACTGCCTCTGCAATGGATGTTGATATTAGAGAAACTTTGAATGAAATGAAGGAACTTGCATGTATCTCCAATGATTCCACAGGAAATATTTTACGAGAGGTTGCTCAGCATGTCCCAGATCATATAGCTAGTAATATGCCTACCATACATAATTTGCGAAGAATTATTCAACGTCAAAAGCAGGCAAGTAACACACAAATAAATACACCCCATACTTTTTCTGATATAATTATTCCTCATGAAGTTACTATTTCTTTTTCTAATGAACCTTTCCTTCTGCATGATAATGAAAACCCTCAGAAACGTATATTAATTTTTAGTACACCTAGAAATCTTGTTAAACTTGAAAATAGTGAAATTTGGATGATGGATGGGACGTTTAAAAGTACACCCCATCCATTCGCCCAAATTTACACTATACACGCCAAAATTAATAACAATGTTATTCCCCTAGTATATAGTTTGCTGCCTGATAAGACTTCTGCAACCTACACTGAGCTATTATCAGTTATAAAATCAACCACAAACCAAAGTCCTAGGAAAATTATCATTGATTTTGAATTGAGCATGATTAATGTAATCACAAAAACGTACCCGGATCCCCAAATTCAGGGGTGTTTTTTCCATTTTTCCCAGGCAATCTGGCGTAAATTACAAAAAACACCCCTGGTTACAGATTACTCGTCAGACAGCAAATTACAGGTTGAATTAAAAAAACTAACTGCTCTTTGTTTTGTCCCTCCCGAAAGTGTAGACGAGTACTACACTGCCATTACTGAATCTGATTATTACATTGCAAATGAAGAAAAATTGGCACCCATTCTAAATTATATGGAAGAAACATGGATTGGACACCTAAGCAGATCGGGTCGCAGGAGGAAGCCACGTTTCCATGTGGAGTGGTGGAACTGTTATTCGACTTGTTTACAGGGAGAGGCTAAAACAAATAATGCTATTGAGGGATGGCATAACTCCTTCAATCATACAATTGGAAAACCCCACCCTAATTTCTACTCTTTTCTAGAAACTTTGAAGAAGGAGCAAAGTTTTCAGGAAATGAGAATTTCACAAACTCTTACAGGAAGTCTAAACCCACAAATAACTCATAAAACAAAGGAAATGTCTGAGAGACTATTGGCACTTTTACAACAGTTTTCGTTGTGTGTGGCTTTAGATTACCTGGAAAATATTGCTAACATCTTAACTTTTTAAGCATCATCTTCACATTACTTTCCTGCTTTGCTCTAAAATTGTTCTCTTTCTGAATTTAATTGGCAAAAACATTTTTTAATTTATTTTTTATAAATTTTAAAAAAGTTGGGTTGTTTTTTTATTTATAAATTTTTTTATTGATTGTTTATAATTTCCTTATTTTGTAAACAATCAAAAATATTAAAAGTATCTAATTAGAAAACTCACAATTTATTAGAAATTGTTTAAAATTTTTCATTTACAAATAATAGTTATGTATACAAAAAATAAATGCAATTTTGAGAAATTACTAAGTAATTTTCACTGCTCATTTCTTTAAATTGTGAACAAAAAGCTTCTTGAAAACATCCATTTAATTACCTATAGAGATCGTAAGTCAATCACAAAATCCAATACATATCTTCATTAAATCATAAAAATTTTTGTATTTTGAAAAGAAGATTTTTTTTTAATCATTTAAAAAATATTTTTACATTTTTATTCATCCATATCTCACCACTCATTTGATGGTATTCTGCCGAATAACCACACTTTTGAATAAAATACAATACCATACATCCACAATAATAGGAACTAAATTCAATCACACAATTCCGTACTTTCCTTCATGAAATCATCAACTTTATCGAATTTTCAAAAGGTTTTTATGTTAAATCAAATAAACAATATTTTTTCAATTTTGCTCAAACATATATTGCAAATCAACTTAATGTATTACACCGAAAAACCACTCTTTAGAATTAAATACCATTATGTGTCCAAATTGAAATATTTTGAAACAACGTATCGATTGTCAATACAAAACTCCTTAATTTCACTTCCATAATTGAATTTCCCTATATTACTAACTTTAAAATACATCTATTTGTTTGCGACGAAGCTTTTTCCAGCAATAAAAGAACCTCTTCCACTACAATCCTAATTTTTCAAAATACCAAATCATATTTTCAAAGTTGCATTTGTTTTACAATTATACTGTATAAATATCAAAATTTCAAAACATACACATGTTATATCTATTTCTTTTTATAAGACATTTTTTACAAAACAATCAAAAACATTCTATTTTTCCCCTCCTCCCACACCCGACTTAGGCATATTCTAACTATTCGATCGGCGACATGTTTTAAAAACGTATTTAACAACATTTATGTATTCAGCAACCTCTCCTTATCCTTTCCTTACAATATATTACTATTTTTTTGTAAATACAAACATATAATAAAGTTGTAAATGTTTCCTACCTGGACGCAGATCAGCTTCCAGCTGCTTCCTCCTTGGGTCCGGTCCAAAATGGCCGCTGACGTTTTACGTTAACGTCAATACGTTTTACAAAGCTGCAAGAATGAAAAAAGGACTATTTATTTTTTAATTTTTAATTAAAATGATTATAATTTTTCTATATGTTTCCCATTTGTAAAAAAATAATCAAAAATATATGAAAAATATATGTAAAATTAAACTATTTTTTTATGTGTTTATTGTCAATAATAACAATTATTTTAACAAGTTATCGTTATTTTCTTTATTACTATATGACTTGCATTACATCTTAATTGTTTATCTTATATGTATAAATAATCTTTTAATCTTACCTGTATTCTTTTTACTTTTCTCTTTTTTTCTTACTTCTTTCATACTCTTTTCCTCATCCTTTCCATGTACCGCGGGACACATAAGACATGTCATGAAAATAGAAAAAGGACAAACGTTACCATTGGATTCAATGTGAAACCTTGGGAACCCAATCTTAATTGTATTAGTCATATATTAATCTTACACTATAAACCTGTATTTGATTAAAATTTTATTTTTTTTCTAATAAATTTGCTATTTATATATTTTCTAACTTGTTTAGAATGATGTTAAAATTCAAAAAAAAATTCTTAATTTTTTTTTTCACCAAAGTAATATTATAAATTTCTAAATTTAGTTAAAAATATAATTGTTGGTTTTTTAGAAAAAACCAATATTTATCAAGTTCATCTTTACCAAATTTCATAATGTAAAGTACTCCAATATATATTTTTTTTAATTGTATTTTAATTTGTAATTAATTTTCAAATTATATTTGTATTTAATGTTAATTCTAATAATTTTTAATTATACACTAATTATTGATATAATTTTATATTATACAAATAATCAAATAATAAACAAAAAATTATTTATTTTGCATTAATAAATAATTAAAAATATAATAGATAAATACTCAAATTTATAAATTTTAGATTATGGTAAAATATATGATATATACAGTAATAAATCAATACTTTTTTTAAATATTCAAAATATAAAATAATAAATCTAATTATTTTTAATTCATATTACATTTTAATGTAAATTATAATTTTAATAAAATTATAATTTTTATTTTTATTTTTTATAATAATTATAATTATTTGATATTTAAAAATATTATTTTATAATTAAATAAATCATCATTTATCAATAAACATATATTTAAATATAATGCGTTCTAAAAGTATATGCGTTGTAAAAGTATTTGCGTGGTAAAAGTATGCGTGGTAAAGGTATGCGTTGTGAAAGTTTTTGCGTGGTAAAAAATGCGTGCTAATAGTATTGCGTGGAAAAAAATGCGTGGTAAAGGTTGTTTAACGTCCTCAGACATATGAGGCCAGTGAAAATGTGGAACAAGCCTGTCCCAAGTCTTGTTCTGGCCTAAGTGACCTGCAAGGGGAATTTCATGGGCTAAGGTGAGAAGGAAACCTCTAAGAGACAAGGGGGTGACCAGCCTCCTGGTAGCACCAGGCTTGGGGTCTCTTGCCTCAGAGTATAGGAGTCCATCATCCCAATATACCTTATGGGCACCTGTAGCATTCCCCACAGCCTCAGCAGCAGCCTGCTGTCTGAGGGGTTCAAGGGAGGAACAGTCTAACTGGGCCTGCCTCAAGTCTGCCCTGGAAGGTCTCCCTGTCAGAAGAAACTCAACCTGTTCAGGCTCAAGCTCTTCTAGGACAGTTCCTTCTGGGGTCTTGGGTCAGCCTCCTGAGAGGGCTGATCCTCAACCTGAGGCAGGGGGGAAGGCCCAGCCTTACCCCTACTGCTCTTTCTCTTGGGTAGTGTCTGGTCCATTCTTCCAGGATCCAGCAGTTGTTCAGCTGGGCATTTCTTGGCCTGTGACCTGGTCACAGCAAGGACATGTGAGGAGAGACATAGCATTTCTACATGAGTCCTGAACTCCACATCTGACCCCAGCGAGGATTCCAAATCATTGCCCAAAAGACAATCTACTGGGAGGTCTGAACTAACTACAACCCTTTTGAGGCCAGTTACCCCTCCCCAGGAGAAATTAACAACTGCCATACTGTGATTGGTAGTGACATTGCTAGCATTGGTCACTAGGTAGTGTGTACCTAGCATGATCTGGTCAGGGTCCACAAATGTTGGTGTCACCATAGTGACACTGGCACATGTGTCCCTGTAGGCCTGAGCCATCTTTCCATTGATTAAAGGCGTTTGCCTGTATTTGCCCGGAGTACTAGGACTTACAGTAGGGGTCATATCCATGTCCCCAGTACAAACAAGAACTGCCTGAGTAGGTATTCTGACTAAGTCAGAACCCACCTCAGTTCCAAGGGTTAACCAAACTATAGCCTTGGGAGGTACACTACCACTACTAACTGTACTAGGGGGTGCAGGTGTCTTAGGGACAGTAGTGTTAGGAGTTTGGCCTTTCTTGGTGCACTCACTAAACCAGTGAGTCTTACTTTTACAGTATTGGCACCATGGTTTCTTAGGACCATCAATCTTCTTCTTTTGGGAAGTTTGGGACCCACCCTCCTTAGGTTGTTGGGGCCCTGTTGAAGTCTTCTGGTCATTTTGCTTATTCTCATTACCCTTCTGGTCTGCTTTCTTCTGGCCACCACCCTGGTTCTGGTCCTGCTGCTTGACCCTTGTCCTGACCCATCTGTCTGCCTTCTTTCCCAATTCTTGGGGAGAGGTCAGATCTGAGTCAATCAGGTGCTGATGCAACAACTGGTTCTGACAATTATTTAAGATTTGCTCTCTCATAATTAGATTATACAATCCTGTGTAATCAGTAACTTTACTTCCCAGTAACCAGCCTTCCAAAGCCTTAGTGGCACAATCAACAAATTCAGTCCAATCTTGAGCCTGAGTTTTCTGGGTGTCTCTGAACATTAACCTGTACTGTTCAGTGGTTAAGCCAAACCCATCAATCAGTGCCGTTTTCAAGACTCGGTAATCATTAGCATCCTCATCTCTAACAGTGAGGAGCTTATCTCTACCTTTGCCTTCAAAGGAGAGCCACAATATAGCTGCCCACTGACTCTGGGGTACCTGCTGTACTTTGCAGGCCCTCCCCAGAGCAGTTATCCACTTGTGGATATCATCTCCTGTCTTATAGGAGGGCACTATTTTACTCAGGTTTCTAGTATCAAAACCCCTTTCTCTATCCCTAGGGATATTGCTGCCACCAGTGGGGACTACCCCCACTCAACTGTTGCTCTCTAGCAAAGGCAAGCTTTTCTTTGGCAAAGGCAAGTTCTTCCCTCTGAATCCTCAGATTAGCTTCCCTCATCTTTGCTTCATGCTCTCTCCTCTGAGGGGACGTCATTCTCCTCTGAGCAGATGCATGAGAGTGCACAGATCTGTTGGAGTCCCTAGAATGAGATCTCTCTCTTCTAACTCCAAAGTTAGGCCTGCTTAAGGATAGCACTGGGGGTCCCCCAGTTCCTTCCCTATGCATGTCTAAGTTGGCCCTGGTAAGTCTGCTGACTACTACAGGACCTTTGTCTGCCTCATCCCCAGATAGTTCCTCTTCCTCCTCCTCCTCATCTACATCCTCTGTTTCAGGGAGGTCTGGATCACCACGAGTACCTTCTAAGGCAGGCATGCTCCTATCTGGATTATAGGGGTCTGTGTCAGCAGCCCTTCTTGCATCATATGTCTCTAAGAGACCTAACAGAAAAGGAGTGGTAGGGTTAGAACCCTGTTTCAATTTCCTGGAGGTACACAATTGTCTCATCTCCTGGAAACTGAGAGCTGCATATCTGGAAAGGACCTGTGGAGGGTCACTAACCACTAGGTGAGTCTCTGAAGTCTCTCCATGGGTAGACATGCTTTCTAGTGAGGTGTAAGTGATGCACCTACCTACACTATGGGTTTTCCTACTGATCCCTTGCTAAAAGTTGTAGTCAGGGTGTGCTAGTCCCTTTCTACTACAACAGCTGGTTCAGTAGAACTCAGAGTATTTCTAAGCGTGTTATATGTACCTATAGCACCTTATGTGATCTTTCAAATGATATTTCAAGATTATACGTGGTAAAAACAAAAGCAAGCTCAAATCCCAACCGCTGCACACCAATGTGAGAAGTTGGCCTGATATATGATGCTCACTAATTCTAGTGATCACCTTGTATCAGTCCAAACAACCCTTATGGTGTTTGGTTGTAAGTCAACCTTATAGACCAGCTATCCTAATGGTAGCATGGACAAGGCAGTCTTAGGCTAAACTATTTTGGCATGTGAAGCCAGCTGTTTTACCACAATATAACCCCTTTAATACCAGATGAAAGGACACCACACAGGTTGTTATGAAAATAAACAGTATATTTATTAATAACACACACCTCTGAACTCTTTATGAGGTCAGAGGGCTAAGCACATGACAATCTCTTTGGAAAAATACGTTTAAGTTGCACAAATTACAATGGTGCCCTAGGGGCACGACAAACCATATACTAAGTAAGTGGAATGTGAAAGTCGATAGAAGGAATGGAGCTGTCCAGAGGCTGGAGGTTCGCTAGGACTACGCTATCTTCACCTTAGGTAAGTAATAGGAGGCCCACGGGACGCGTGTGCAGAGTGTGAACTCACACGCGAGATGCGTAACAACGTCTATGGACAGTACAGTTCAAGTTAAAGGTGAGTACGGACAATCCTGACTAGGTAGGACTAAAAAGACTGTGGAACTGGACACTAGGACAGTTAAACTACCCTTGAGCACCGAAATGCTCTCGTTACCTCACCCACGGGCTGCGGGTGCATAGGTGTCAAAGTGTGTCGGGTTATCGCGTTGAAGTCTATGGAGCCTGGAGGAAAAGATGCTGCAGGCGACCAGGAGGAAGATGTCCGGTGCGATCCAAGGGTGAATCGGTGAAGAAGAGGACCTGAAAGCAGAAGGGACAGTGTTCAAAGTCACTAGCCAGTGACCGGTGTGGAACCAGGAGGGAACCAGATGCTGTCATCGCGATCAGGTGAAGAGTGGACGCTTGTCTCTGCAGCCACATGGACCAGGAGGTGTCTTCGACGACCAGGATGGAGGCACGAGCTGTCCCACGCAGGCTCTCGCTGTCGGCGGTGTTGGATCCGGAATCGGCGTCAACAGGCCTTGGCAAAGGCAACCCACGCGGTGAGTGGAAACGGCGTCTGGAGTGGACCAGGAGGGTCCGGGGCGCTCCTCTTTTGGAAGGGAGCAAGGGCCAGTCTGGATCCTCAAGGGAAGACGACAAAGTGAAGCCGCTGGACGCTTGATGGTGCCTGCTTGTGCAGGGTGGACACTCCTTGCCCACAAGGGAGATTCTTCAGTCTTCTGTGGAGCAGAACGTCGAAGTCCAGAGTTTCTTCTTGTAAAGTTGTTCAGGATAATCTAATTTGGAATGGGACCAGCTCCTACCTTTATTCTCCTAAAGGGGGCTGCACTACTGACTAGGTCCCTCCCCTGGGTGGGACCAGGAAGGGGGGTGACTACATTTTGTCCGGTTTCGCGCCAGATCTGGGGCAGGGATGCCCCAGCAACTGGTTTGAACCGGTGTATGCACAGGACACCTTGTGTGCCCCAGGCATGTCTCATTCCTTTTAGGCCTGTCCTACCCAATACACAAAATCCTGTCTGGGGTGGTGCTCGCACCTCCCAAGGCAGGAAACCCTTTGTCCAAGCCTCCCTTGCTGGAAGGACTCCCAGCAGCAGGAGGTCAGACTTGTGTCTGTGGTGGCAGCATCCATTTTGTGATGCCAAGGCTCGAGTTAACTTTAACCAGGGTTCACAGTTACATACATGTCGTGTCCCTCTAGAAGGGTGGAATGCTATCCCCGTCGACAGAATTGACGAGGGGGTAGTATTCCAATTCGTATGACACCTTACTCGACACGTTTTGATAATTTTATACCAGAGTTAGCATTTAACCGCGAGGTTGATAATGCACTTAAGAGTATATGGTATAGCGTTATCATGGAACAGCTATTAGGACTGGGTTCCGCAAGGTGCAGACGGGCTCAGCTCATGCCAGAGCACCATCTCACATAATTCCAAGCACTCTGCCTTCAGGATTGAAAAGGCCTTCCATAGGAGTGACTGATAGGAATATATGTGTCCATTTTAGGGTTAGATATAGGTATACTATATCTACAGCAAAGGGTGATTACACCACCTTGCCCCAGCTGTCTTGCAGCCAGTTGTGTCAGTTTTGGATGGCCAGCCAGGGGTGGCATAATACATGCTTCAGCCCCTGGTAGGCCCTGGGTACACCTATGCCCTGGATACCTAAGGTACACTGTACAGGGACTGATAAGGTGGCCCAGTACCAATTGGTAAATGCACCTAAGGTACATGGTTGTCAATTTAGAGAGAGAACAGCTAGGCTGTGGGTCTGATTAGCAGGCCCACAGCCAGGGAAAGTCGTAAACCAGTGAAGCAAAAAAGCAAAAATCTGGGGTGACCATAGGATTGCAGACCCCACTCTCCTACACCACTGTTCGAGTGGATAAACCCGAAACTGCGCCGAGTCGAGAACTGCTCCGATGAAGAGGAGCTTCTGAGAGGGGCACAGGTGTAACTTCGGCACATTGATGGAGAACCCCAGCTGGAGGTCTGCCGTTGTCTGGAGGTGGCTGACGACTGTCTGGGGCGAGCCCGCCTTCAACAACCAGTCGTCGAGGTAAGGGAAGACTGAAATCACTAACCTGCGCAGATGAGTTGCGACCACCGCCATCACCTTTGTGAACACCCGTGGGGCGCTGGTAAGGCCGAAGGGGAGCACAGTGAACTGAAAGTGCTCGTGGCCAACCGTGAACCGCAGGGAGCGCCGGTGGGCTGGCAGGACGGGGATGTGGAAATAAGCGTCCTGCAAGTCCAACCCTACCATCCAGTCTCCCGGGTCCAGGGCAGCTAAGACCTGAGCCAGTGTCAGCATTTTGAACTTCACCTTCCGGAGGAAGCCGTTGACGTTCCGGAGGTCAAAGATAGGGCGTAGGCCCCCTTTGCCTTTCTTGGGTACCAGAAAGTAGTGGGAGTAGCAACCATACCCTACTTTTGGCCCAGGACCGCGCTTGATGGCCCCCTTGGCCAAGAGGGCCGTAACTTCCTCCTGCAGAAGTCGCAAATGATGCCCCGATACACGGTGGTTCTGTGGTGGCATGGCTGGAGGAGTCGCCTCGAAGGGGAGGGAGTAGCCCCTTCGGACGATTTGCAGCACCCACCTTTCCGACGTGACAGTGCGCCAGTGGAGGAGGTGATGGTGAACCCTGCCCCCCACTGGCGACACATGGGCCTGAAAGCACGGACTAGGAGGGTTTTGAGGCGGATGCTGTGGGGGAAGGTGTGGACTGACCTCACCGTTGTCCCCGACCGCCGCCACAGCGGTTTCCACGGCCGCCACCGCGTTGGGTAATACTCTGCGGTGCGTGGCTGGCAGCACGTGTGGGTACACCCCTTCCTTGGCACGAAAGGAGTGAAAGGCACCCGATGGCTGGTGTGGGGCCGAGAGGCCCAAGGACTTGGCCGTAGCCCTGGAGTCCTCAAAGCGCTCAAGCGCATAGTCTGCCTTGTTGCCAAAAAGTAGACGGCCATCAAACGGCATGTCCATGGGTGTGTTCTGGACATCAGCCGAGAAGTTGGCGGACCTCAACCAGGCATGGCGACAAATCGCCACCGCCGTTGCCTTCGCTATGCCCAGTGAGTCAGTGGTATCTAGTCCACACCGGATAGAATAGCGTGCCGCATCTCTGCCTTCCACAAGGGCTTGGCCGAGTTTAGCCCGTACCTCCAATGGGCATTCTGGCAGCACGTTCGCGACCGTATTCCTCAGAGAGTGGGTGTAGCGGCCCAAGAGGCATGCGGTGTTCGAAGACCGCAGTCCCAGACTCAGGGAGGATAATACCTTTTTGCCGTATTGCTCATACCTCTTGGATTCCCTGTCAGGCGAAGCCGACGGGAATGCGGTCTGGGAATTGGAGGCCTGGATCACCAGGCTCTCAGGGGTGGGGTGGGTGGACAGGAAACAAGGGTCGCCCGGGGCCGGGCGGTGGCGTCTGGCCACGTTCCTATCTACAGGCGAACCCATAGCGGGCCTGGACCAAGTGCCCAAAAGAATGTCGGTCAAGGCCTCATTAAACGGCAACAGAGGCTCAGCCGAGCTTGACTGCGGTTTAAGGACCTCAGTGAGGAGGTTAGTCCTCACGGCCGTGACGGGGAGTTCAAGGCCCAAGGCCTTGGCCGGCCGCGCCAGCACCACACTGTAGGTTGCCCCCTCCTCCGTAGCCACGGTAGGAGGTGAGACAAAACCAGTGTCTGGCGAAGTGTCCAGACCACTGGCCTCCCCAAGTTCACCTGTCCAGTCCTCCTGGGACTGACGCTCCCGTGTCAGAGGGTCCTCAGACCCCTCCCAATTCTCCTCATCACCCATCTCCTGGTACTCAGGGGTGTCAAATGATGGGGCCGGCTCATGGAAGACGAATTCTCCAAATGGCGTCGAGAGCGGCGCCCAGCGGCGCCGCTCCGGCACCGGAACCGGAGCGAGGGAGGCATCAGGGACGGCACCGCCCAAAGACGGCGCCGGAGGTGACAACTGAGGGACCGGCGCCGGTGAGGTCGACAAGTCAACCGGCGACGACCCGGATCCGTAAGCGGATCCAGTAGGGCCCTGCGGCACCGGGCCCTGGGGCGCCGGCGGCGTCGGGGCCGAAGCCCCCGACCCGCTAGGGCCCCCAGACGGGTCCGCTGGGCCCAAAGGCGCCGCGGAGCCCGTCGGAGGGGCGAGGGACCTCATGGCCACGAGGAACCGCTCGATCTTCTCCGGCGTTGCGCGGGGCTCAGGGACTGGAGGGTGAGGGGCCGGACACGATGCCCTCGACTCCGACGGAGCCGCGTGGGCGGTGTCACCCAAACCCCCGGCCGCGTCGTGCAAGCGTCGGGGGGAGTGGGAAGAGCGATGACGTCTCTTCGACTTCTTGTGCTTACCTGACGACTTCGACCCTGAGGAGTGATGTCGACTCCCGGAGCTATGGTGGCTCCACTCCCGCGACCGGTCCCTCGACCTCCATCCGGACCGGGACCTCTCATGGCATGGGGCCGACTGCCGGAGCTCGAGTCGCTTGGGAGAACCGTTCCCGCCTAGCTTTCGAAGTCAGGGCTCGGCAGTCGGAACAGGTCTTGTCGTCATGATCGACGCCGAGACAGTGGAGACACGGACGGTGAGGGTCCGTGACCGACATCAGTCGATCGCAATCCTCACAAGGCTTAAAACCTGGCATCCCTACCGGCACCGTTCGGAGTCGAAGACTCGATAGGAAAGATCAAAAAGGATCGTAAAAAGTTTTAGTCAAAAAATCACTAAGGTACCACTTGTTCCGGATCTGCGCTGGTGGCGCGGAAAAAAGAAGAACGGACGTCAGCACGCGGAGGCGGCGTCTAAGTACTCCGACGACATCATCACGGCGCCCACGACGCCAATGACGGACGCAGAGCCGCAGACGACGCCTACCGATGCGCAAGGGTACTGCTACGCAAAAATTTCCGGATCCAGTCTGACGCCTGGGGATATTCTAAGGTAAGGAATCTATCACTAACGTGTCTCTTTCAGATACACAAGATGATGGATGGAATGTTGCACATTGGCAAAACATTCACCCCGAGTCACAGATCTGGGTTTAATCCATTGTTATCTTGCTCACCACGCCACCCCAGTTCAGACATGGCCATATGCAAATCAGCCATGACCCTCTGCCTCATGGGAACAGTCCAGTCCGAACTGCCAAGCCATGTCTTCCCTGGACCGGAATCAAGCACCCTAGGACTGGTTTCTGGCTATCAGCCGTCATCAGCCAGGATAGCTTGACTCCAGTGGCGTAGTGAGCTTGCAATGTTCAACACTCCGTCCATCATCCCCTTTGGTTTTGCTTTGTTTGCCATAAGTTGGCAGGGTATGCCCAGACGTGGGTCCCTTGCTCAGTTTGCCACTGGATTCAAGCTAGCCTGGCTGATGACAGTTGATTAGCCAGAAACCAGTCCCAGGATGCATTGTACCTTTTCTTCTCTGTGTCACTATGGCTAACATTGTTATACCGCAACATAGTCGCATTGCGATTCGCAATCATTTGCAAGCATATAATGTTGGTTTGGAGGGCATGGCAGTGATTTTGGTAGAGAGTGCTGAAATTGCTTACCCGTTTGAGATTTTCTACTCTTGGGTGACATTTCCTGCAGTGGATGCGGCTACGCAGGTTTTTCGCAGCTTCGCGAGGAGAGGAGGTAATCCTCCCTAGTTTCGCGCACACGGTCTCGAGGAGCATGCGCTGAATTTTGCAGAAGCGCGGGCTAAAGCCCTGGCGCCGGCTCTGTACCGTACGCACTGTGGTTGGGATACATTTTCCCCACACCACGAGATTCCCTTACGGTCTATGCTACAGCCTCATCCTCAATATCCCATCCGGCGTGAAGCTAAGGCTTCTTTTGCGGAAATCATTGAACAATTAGAATATCAAGGTGTGATTGAAACTTATGTGTCACCAATGAATAACCCACTTTTTACTGTGACCAAGCCAGACGGTTCGTACCGTTTGGTATTGGATTACTGGCATTTGAACTCGCATTGCCGTACCTGTGCAGTACAGAATACCCACGGCTCTGTTTTGGTGGATGGTCTTGTGCGAAAACGGTTTAAAACCACACTTGACATATCCAACGTTTTTTCTGCCCACAATTTGGATGGTCTAAGTTCCCAATGTACCAGTTTTACCAGTGGCGGCAAACAACGCCAATTTAAACGCCTGGCCATGGGCTATAATAATAGTCCGGGTGCGTTTGCTGCCCGCATCGTCTCTCTCTTGGAGAGAGTTGACCCAGATGCGTGTTTGTATGTGGATCACATCTATCTCACTGACGATGAAATTTGGGCGCATCTGTGTCGCATTGACCGCATAATTTGTAACTTTGCAGACTTTGGTTACAAATTCGACTTTGCAAAGACTCACATTGCAGAGTACACAGTGTTGTTCCTGGGCTACGAGCTCAACAATGAGGGTTGAGGATTGGCTCCTCACTTCCTGGAGAAATGTGCACAGCTGCGCGCTCCTACAACACTGAAAAAGTTACAGTCCTTGCTGGGTTTTTTTAATTTTGGGTGTACGTACATTCCCGATTATGCGCAGCGTATCAAGCCTTTGTATGCTTTGATACAACCTACTTTCACCAAATCATGCTGGCTGCCTGAACATTCAGCCATTTTGCAATCTTTGCAGGCTGATCTTCTAGAATCTAAATTCTTACTGACTTGTGATAACCACACCAACCTGGTGATAAGAATCATCCATGGGGCGGTGGGTTTCACTTACCTTACTTTTAACAAAGGTGACACCATACCTATCGCTTACAAGTTACACTTGTACACTTAGGCTGAAATGCGGTCTTCCACTGTGGAAAAAGTTTTGACAGCAGTGCAAATGGCGATTCTCAAGGAACGAGCACTGTCGCAGGGAAAACATGGTTGTTACCCAGTATCCTGCACTAGAGGCAGTAATGAAGGCCAGCGTACCAAATTCTAAAGCTTTGCACCCCCTGTGGATACAATGGACTGCATCATTGACGTCTCCGGATGTCCACGCTGATTACAGCTGCCCACGAAGGTGTTGCGTCTGCGCATGCGGGCGTTTCGGCTACTGTATCTCAGTTGCAACAACGTTTCTGGTGGCGGGAACTGTACAAACCGACGCGTGATTATGTCCTTCAATGTGACATTTGCCAGCAGATTAAGCCTTTAACTGCTGTGCGTCCGCCACAGACACAGTTGTACATTTCTTATAGACCACTTGGTTGTGTTTACTTAGATCACTGCGGTCCTTTTTCCTCTGATACTGTGTAAAAGTACATCTTAGTTGCAGTTGATTCATGCACACGCTTTGTGTGGGTGTGGCCACACCGCAGCGCTGATTCGCAAACTGTCATCAGAGACTTGCATATCTTTGTAGGGATTTTTGCCTGTGGCACCCTCCATTCGGATCAGAGTCCTGCTTTCGCCTCTATGGCGTATAAGGATGCCATGACTTCGTTGGGGGTCCAAGTCAAGTTTTCGTCTCCATACAGACCTGAGGGTAATAGTGTTGTGGAACGAATGAACCGAGATTTAAAGCAGTCCTTGACAGCTAGGGTTATAGGCACTGGCAGGAACTGGCTGGCCCACCTCAATAGCGTGCAGGCTGCCCTTAATAATCTCCCTAGAAGGTCTCTGGATGGGCGGACCCCATACGAAATGCTCTTTGGTATCAAGATGTTCGTCCCGGACCTTGACGGTCTAGGCCAGGTGGCGGTTGCTGCCTCCTTTGACGTAGATGAACATTGTAATGTTTTACAGGATCTACAAAAGACGAGAGACAGTCTTGCAAAGGAACACTTGCCCTCCACATCTGATGCTGCGTTGCAGCTTCCGGTAGTTGGCTGGCTACCCCAAGTTGGAGTACTGGTTCGAGAGAAGATCGAAAACAAGAACATTTTGGTCCCTCATATCGAGCTCCAGTTCCAGTGCTTGGCGTGAAGGGCACAAGAACAGTCATTTTACCACCACTTCCAGGTCGTAAAGAACAAAGGTACATCTCCATTGACAATGTCAAACTACATAGAGGGGCCGATTCTTCTTAGTATGACTCCGGAAGTCTCATGTCCATCGATTTTGAGAAATTCTGTTTTGGCCCGGCTCCTAACTCCAGGCCTGATGTTGCTCTCGAGATGCCTGCCGTTTCAAGTCCTTAATTGAGTTCACCACCTGATGCTCACCTTGATGAGACTGAATATACTTACCCCACTGACTTATCAATGCCATATTTACAAACTTGTTTGGCTACAGAATCCAGATTTTTATTTGACACCGACTCTCACACATCGTAGACCCCTTCAAAGATTTCTGTTTTTGCAACATGGTTTAAAAAACATTTTTTGATTCCTCCTTGGACCTACATTTGGTTGGTGCTTTTTTCGATTTACCTGTTCACCTGTTGGATTTGTGGTGTATTTTTTCTGCCTTGTCAACGGACACTATGTTGAAGAAAGAACATGCATTCGACATATCAATGGAACATTAGCTCCCCATTCCTCATCATACAGATTGAAGAGGGACCTGGCGTTTGTTAACATTACTGCTTGGCCCGTCATAGATGGGATTGTGTGAGATGCTATTAGATTTCAAATACATGGGCCACCGGAGGTTATAAATGGCCCAAATGTCCTAAGGGTTTCTATGGGGGATGTGATTAAACAAAATATACGTTCTGATGATTGGGATGTTCAGACCGTAGAAGCTTTGTTTGATTTGAAATGTTATGCTGCCTTTGATGCTGAAGATTTTTATTTAGATTCCGCAAAATATGGTGATTTGTTTTGTTACCAACACTTTGGCAATCACTACCTGCATAAGGCAAACACCAGAAGAAATACTGTTAATTATACACAATGGGAACATTATCCCGCTCCTGTACAAGGCAGTTCGACTTCTCTTTTAAAGAGGATCACTTATTTTACTGACTTTAATCAGTCAAATCCCAATGCATTTTATTTTAAAATGACCGAAAAGTCCACTTCCAAGGTTAGACTTACAAAATTATTGTATTCGAAGTCCTTTTTAGACCAATTGGCTGTTGGGGAATACGAGCTGCGGAAAGATACTATTGATCTTAAATCTGTTTGGGGCTCTAAAAGTTGGCAAGTGCAAGGTACTGAGGATTTGCATCGTGCATGCCTCATCCCGAACCATATGTTGTTTTTGAATTCTACAATTTCACAAACAACTAACTTTGGATTGGCTACAGCTAAAAAATTAAATGCTCCTTCTTTCCCTGAATTAGAAGAATATTCCGGTTGGAATAATAATACCAAGTTTTCCATCAGAGAATTACAGACTCTGTTACTGAATTCTTCCTTTAACATATCCAGTTGGGATCCTAAGGGTTGGTTGCTGTGGCACAAAAGTGCTGATTCTTGCCAGCATCGTTTTCTGGGTTTTTCTCCAGGCTTCACACAGGTCAGGGTGGATCCCCGTTTTGAAAGTGGCCATTCTGTGACTACCTATTCTGTAGGCAAATTATGTCAGAGTTGGCTCAGACATTCCACTTTGGCGTCAGTTAAGCTGCATATATCTAAATTGACTGACGATGTTGATCTGAATGATTTTGTGAAAGGCCTGGCTTCCGGCAGATCTAAAAGATGGATATATGCTATTTACAATAAAGTCTGGAAACTGTCCCAAATTGAGGCGGCTTCCCGCATTAGAGCTATAGATCAAGCAAATTTAGAAAAAGTGCCAGCAGTTGTAGATAACAGCATTAACCCGCTTTCTTCCCGCATTTACACATTAGATAATATTGTGTTGTTTCTTGTTGATATTGTTCAAGAATATGTGTCTGTTTTGTACCATGGTCAAAATCAATTACGTTCTATTATGCAGTTTGCCTGGACATTGCAGACCAAAAAATCTGGGAAATTGCCTTGGCACTACATGAATACTTCATCATTATTTGCCCCGTTTAATTTGACTGAAAAGCAAAGTTTTATGTCAATGAAAGATGCAACTTTTTCTATGTTACACATTGAAAAGTTAGAACCATTACCATTTTCTGTGGCTGAAACCAATTCAGCAACGTGGCTTATCCACGGATTAATAACTTTACCTTTTCCCCTTTTCAAGTTCGAGGCCTGTATCAAGTACTATGCAATAGGCAGATATGAACTTCTGGGCACCGCTTATCTTCATGAAGCTTGGTCATTACCATTTACCTATAGGTGCCTTAGGGAGGGAAAAGAGGTTTACTTAAATGGTGAGGATTGCACTACAACACCAGATCACTCATTAATGTGTAGGAATATCCAATTACATGGCTCTTGTAACCAGAACGAGCCAAATTTAGCATGTATTTTAAAAGGTACACCAGCATCATACCCACATTATGCTATCATTCCCACATTCACATTACTGGCAAACAGGAGTTATTTACTTAAAATAACGAAGATTGTTGTGGGATGGTAGCCTGAATTCCTTACGTGGTTACAGTCAGTGAGCGTGTAGTTTGTTGTAAAAATGTAATGTTCCCTCCTAGACATGGGAAGCTTGGTGTTTCCATCTGGCCGATGAGTCCGACCTTGAAAGCAGAGCTCAACAAGATGAGTCGTATAAGAGCTCTATTGACTCAGAAAGAAGTTTCCCTCACATCTGCTCGTGAAACATTTGTCCTTCACGTGGCAAACACCCGCATAGAGGTACATGCTTTGTTAAATACGGATTTGCCCTTGCATTTCGGTGAGTTAGTTCACACTATCTTTAATGCATCCTCCACCACAGGGCTGGCTCACTTTTTTAAAGTTGTTAGCAGTGGCCTTGTGACATCTTTTCAGACTATATTTGGTGTATTCCCGGCATTTTTTCATTCGATTTTTACCAGCCTGTTTGGTGGATTTCCCTTAATGCTCGCTCTGGTTGCAAGCGTTCTTCTGCTGTTTTGTTCATTTCAAAATGGATGCACGTCCTGTGTTGCGAGAAGATCTGTCACGACTGTTGCTGCTCCGCAACCGAATGCTTGATTAATATGGAGTGCTGCCTCTTGCTACATTGAGTGGAGCTTATGGAATATCGTTTCGATTTTCCTTCTTTACATGCGTCCAGCCTGTCTTTCATTGCCTGAGTTGCGATTCCGACTGGGCCCTGGATTTGTGTCTCTGCAATACGGTGTCTCCCAATGCGGATTATGATCAGCTTATGAGCCCCTTAGTTGCTCATGAATTGCTTTGCTCTGGCGGAGGGATTATGGCCTTTGCAGCGATGCATGGAGTCCTGGGACGTTGGAAAATTTTCGCAGAGGTGCAAGATTTCTTGGCATGCAGCTTCATTGAAGAAACACCGAGTTGTCCTCTGATGGTGATAGAGGCTCCGGTAATTGAAGAACATGTATGTTCTTTCCCTTTGCTGAATTGGATGGCTGAAATGTTTTCAGATGAGAACAGTGACTTCCTATTGGAGCCTGTTGCTACATATTTTGCATATACATTGTTGGATTGAGATGTGTCATCGCTTTTCTCTTCCATGACCGAGGTCACATGTTGGACATCGGATTTTTTGTTTTTTCATTTTTTTTACCCAGGCCTATTGGCTTCCTTATACCCGCATTCAAAGTTGCTTGATTTGGAGTACATTTAATATATGGAGTTTGGTTCCCGTTTTTTCACTGTGGCAATTTGGATTTGGTTCGGACTGTTGTTCTTGAACTCTGCTTTCAAAATTTGCCCCTTTTTTATACATGCTCAGATCAAGGGAGGGTGTCATGGGGATGAGCCTTGCATTTACACTGTTAAGTTGGCATGAGCTTATTAGACGTTTAAACGCCATTTTTTCCTTTCTGCTGCTTTGCACACGGCACACATTATTATAAATGTTTAGAGTCTAGCAGAGTGTTTTGCTTCACACGAGAATAATATGTTTTTCTATATTAGCAGCCTTGCTTGGTAAGCTTTGTCTGAACAGTGAGTGCCGAGGCCTTTAAGGTTATTTCAACACAGTGGTTGTTGTTCGGACTGATCAGCGCACGTTCTAGACATAACATATATGCAGCTGTGGCCACCTCTGATTTTGGCGCGTTTAATATTGCACTGCGTAGGCATGATCACACACACTTGGAGAACATTCACATGCAGAGAACTGGTGCAGAAACTGATGTGATCCATTTCTGCTAGGACCAGAGGTATGGGGCCGCCCTTGTAATCCCAAGAGAACGTCTGTAGATATAAAATAACCTACTAGCAAGGGAGGGTGAGATATAGGTGTATTCTAACCTGTTTTCCATTTAGCATTATAACATGCTTTCTCCCTTTGTATTTTATGGAATAGCAACTATGCTGATAATCTTGTTGCTTATAATTTGTCTGCTTGTATTAGCTAAAATACTGCGCCTGAGAACACGGCATTAGAAATGAATATTTCAAACTTGCACGTGTCTCTATTTACTCCCCGTTTTGGTCTGGTATGAGAGTATAACGAAAGAGTGTTCATGTGTTCCACATTGCCTGAGGTATTCTAAGTTCCATGTTCTGGGTTGTCTAATCATTGGGGTTATGGAAGAACCAATGAGACACAGATTGCTAGTCTGTTAGGTGATTTTGGTTACTAAGGTGAGTTTTGGTACACCCTAATTCACTGAGGTTCCAAGTCTCTATGCACAGTTCTGTGTATGAGCAGAATCCCTGCTACAGCAGGAAACCCCTACAGCCTTCAGAGTCCATTCTCCCAGATTGAAAGTGCATCAGCCATTACGATATATAGAGTGACCATGCACCATTAGGCGATGGCTAACTCTAGACTGGCTGTAATGAACTCTGTCATTTTTTATATCAAACATGCTGGAATCATACCCCCACAACATAGCCGGTGTGGGAGGTATGATTCCACTGTAAATCTCCTCCGAGCTCGAGCAGGGGTAGGTAGGACTATACATATCCTGTGACAGTGAGGTGTGACCACCTCCCAGACAGGGTTTAGTGTATTGGGGCAGGGTTGGTGACACTTGCCAGCATCACTGAGACGCCTTGAAGGCCACACTTGGTGCCCTCGGTGCATACTCCAGTCCAAATTAGTTCAGGGAGCCGTTGGCTTCCCGCTCTAACATAAAACTGGACAAAGGACATGGGAGTATTTTCCCCCTTATCATCCCAACCCTTTCCTTAGGGTACTTAAGGGCTCACCTGTGGGTAGGTCCTTAGATAAGTCGTGGGTTTCGATTCAGATCCAACTCCGCGTCATCTTCAATCATCTGGGAACTCTGACTGCGTCGTGCTGACCGAGTCGGACTGACCACATCTAACTTCACTTTGGGAAACAGAGACTGCAACCGGGAAGACTCCATCTGCTCCAAGCCTAATCATCCTGCTGCCTAGGTCGTGTCCGTGCTCCGTACAGGTCCCTCACAGGGCCTGTTGACATCAAAGACATCCAAAGGCATCTTCCTTGGAGTGAAGGAGTCACTCCCCTGCATCTGCAGGCACCATAACATAGCGGATCGGTTTGCTGATCCTAGGCTCCTATGGACTCCAACAGGCTCTGTAACAGAGGTGACAGTTCTACAACTCCCTCGTGGCCTGCCCTGGCCTGCCCTCAGACTGAGTCTGAGGCCAGTATCCCTCGCCAGTATCGTTGGAAATAGGTCCCTGTGCACCGTGTCAGCTGGCCATTGCTAAGGTTAGTAGAATCCTGTCTCCAGAGATCTTCAGGTCCTCTCAAAGGACTTCTTTGATCCCAGTGGGCTCCCCTGTTACTAGAGCCTGCTCCGACTTCCCTCCTCTTGGTGAGTCTCTTGGGCCTTGCTGGTCCTAAACTCAGCCACTTTTTGTTTGACACGTTGTTTGTAGTTGCCAAGGCTTGTTGGTCTTCTCGACAGAAACCGACCCTCAATTCTCAACATCTGATGTGGGACAGCTCGTGAGCGGCTCCTGGTCTGCCACCGTGACGCCAGGTCCCCACAGCTGCTGCTCCAAGGTCCTTGTCAGCTCGCCTGCCACACCCCACATCGATAGGCATTCGTCTTCCGTGCCCTTGGTCACTCCTGAGTGGCACAGACTCTGTCCCCTCTGCTTGCAAGCACTTTTGCATCTTGAATCCACCTTTGGGTTCCACCGGACACTTTCACCTTCTTTACCAGCGGCATCTTCCTGAAGTCCTCCATTGAGTTCGACGGCGGTTCCCGATGCCACTTCACACCTATGCTCCTGCCTTCTCTGGTATAGGCATCCTGGTTCCTAAGGTATCCACGGGTGGGGTGGCTCTCCAATCTTCTGTCTTCCCCGGGGTTTCTTCAGGGTTTACTGGGAAGAGTCCTTCTTCTTTAAAATTGCAACTGCGACCTATCCTTTGACTTGAAGCACAAGTTACTTACCTTCGGTAACAATATATTTGTAAGAAACATTAGTTAGTTATAGATTCCTTACTTTAGAATTGCCCCAGGTGTCAGACTAGATCCGGAAAGTTTTTCCGTCAGCAGTACCTCTGCGGTTCGGAAGGTGGCATTAGTCGGCTCCGGGTCCGTTGTCGCCGGGATGACGTAGGCGCAGCTACTTAGACGCCGACCTCGCGAGCTGACGTCAGTTTTGTATATGATTTTCTGCGCCAGAAACGCAGAGCCATGCAAGACACTGACCATTGGTGCATGGAACTAGGGCTCGAAAGGCTGTCCTTAACTCTAGAAATCAGTTTGCAGAATGGGGAGGATGGATGAAGCGGTAAGGAAAATATAACTAACTAATGTACGAGTTACTTACCTTCGGTAATGATATATCTGGTAGAGACGATTCTAGCCGCAGATTCCTTAATGTAGAATTATCCCCAGGCGTGAGACGGGATCCGGAAAGCTTTTTTGCCACAGCATCCCTGCGAGCCAGGGGGATGGCACCACGTGACTCCGCCCTGACGTCGTCCGCGTCCGTGACGTCAGCGAGGAAACATAAGTCCCACTCCAGCACGCATACGTCACTTTTCTTCTGAGAACTTTTCCACGCCACAACGTGGAGCTATTACCAACAAAACTGTGAGAATACTGGAACAGTGTGCGAAAAACCCTGCTAAACAGAAGGGAAAGAAACAAATGTTGAGGAACAGCACCAACCAGAATAGATAGAGCCAGGTAGAGGCACCAAGATCTGGAATGAAAGAACAGGGCACAGCTACTGGAAAGCAATCCTGCAAACAAACACAACAGCCATCCGGGGGCAGAAGCATGTGAAAAATACACAGCAGACCAAGAAGTCTGCAGCCTCCGCCCGGTACAGAAAGGGACACCAAGTTTAGAATGGGGAGCAATGACCATTAAACCTCAGACAATACCAGCAGAGAGAAAATCTCCCGAAAGCCAAGGTCGAGACCAGCCAAGGTACCTCAACCCCCAAGGCTGCCAAAGGCAGAAGTGCACGCAACAGAAGGAAGTAGAGCACATGTGAACCCCACACTGAAGGCCAGGGTGCAGGGGCGCAGAAGTGACTATAAAGGTCAAGATGGAGCAACAACAAGGCGAGCATCCCCAGAAGCAGGGAGTAAGAAAAGGTACTTGCAAAAGACAACCAACAGGAGACAGGCGAGTGCAGAAGACCAAGAGGGCCCTCGCAGAACTGGGAGGAAGGGCGGGTTGTGAAGGAATCTGCGGCTAAAATTGTCTCTACCAGATACATCGTTACCGAAGGTAAGTAACTCGTACATCTGATAGAGGCTACTAGCCGCAAATTCCTTAACGTAGAATAGATATCCTAGCCATACCCAAGGGGAAGGAGGGTCTGCGAGAGGACCTCCCCAGCTCAGGCGAACCCAAGACCCCGACAGGGGACAAATTGCCGGGACAGGGAAGTAACCCAGTCCTTCCCAACAGGGGATGAGCCACATGGACAGGGAAAAGAGCCCAGTTCCCCCCAAAGCAGACTTGAACCTTGGTGTCACGGAGAACACCTCCCCACAGGGGATGTGTCACAATGACAAGCTGCAGCCCGCCTTCACCAAGCAGGGGAAGGAAGGGCAACGCGAAAGGAGCTATACTAGATAGATCAGTGCACAGCAGTTCCGTTAAAAGTTGAATGAAAGTTACTGGGTTTAACAGGTGATCCCTAGGTATCGTCTCCTTCCCATTAGACGAATCTTACTGAAGTCATGAAGTGCATTCAATTGGCAATTGATAGCATCCCTGGGGGCACACTTCCATGGGAAAATAATTCCTCTATAATTCCTTTGATGAATGTAAAGAAACGCTCATTAAAGATTTTGAAATCTCATTGTATTCCTTGGTTGTTTTTGTATTTTCAATTGTATTGTTTTTCATACAATATTCCATGTTTTAAATCCACATATTAGCTCCAATGCATTTCGGGCATTAGCCCTTCGTCTGGGAGCATGTCTACAAGAAACAACATAATTTTAGTACACTACTACTGATTTATATATATGAAGCATAAGTGCGTGTATGTGATACCTTATATCCCTGTAGTGTATAGTGGCTATCTGAAATGTGAGGAGAACGGCACCAAAAGGTGCATAATGTGAAACATAGTGTTCAAAATTAATACAGGTCGGACTTACTCATGTGGACGGTTCTTGAGCATTTAAACGCACCCGATCTGTAAAAAAGTTCAAGCGGGAAACCTAAATAAAACGCCAAGGGTTAGAGCAGCCTGACGGATAGCAACCCGACTGTCAAAGAAAGGAAAAGTGTATAACGCTATACTCACTGTGAAGGTTTAAAGTAGTATGCCGCGGACGCTGGCACTATGCTCCATTCGGTGCTCGGTTAGTGCATCATTCACGAGCAAGATAACGCGAGTTTGGGGTCACGTGATCATGTCACGTGATCAGGACTAAGTGAGGTGATATCAACAACGGACTAAGTCGAAAAGTGATCGAGCTAAATGTTGATGGTGCACAAAAGTTAAAGTGGTGTTTGTATGCGGACATAGTCATTAAAGTTAATTAGGTTAAAGAACCAGTAGTAACAACGCCTTGAAAAAAAAGTGTGGAAATTATTCAAAGCAAATACCGAACTAGCCTAAAATGAAACAAAGTAAACGTAAGTAGGTACAACAGATCAGGAAAAATGAATAATATGTACACACATATCATAAATAACATGAAAATTCAATCCGATCATTAAGTCCATTAGGCTTAGTGCTGTTGAGTTTGTAAATCCAGTAATTCTCTCTACGGAGTAGGTGTTTATGGTTATCTCTTCCTTTACCTTTTTTGACCACTTCTAGGACCATAAATTTGAGCTGAGAGATGTTGTGGTTCATTTCATTGAAGTGGGTAGCCACTGATGATTTAGGATTTTTCATCCTTATGTCTGACTTGTGTTCATTAAGTCGTATTTTTATTTTGCGCTCGGTTTTGCCTATGTATACTTTTCACCTACAACCCACAGTTCAATCCAGGGTATTTATTAAAATGCCCTTGTGGAAAAGTATACAATATAAAAGCGCTAGAGGAAGAGAAGACATTACCCCCCCATGAATCCAACCACCGGACCTCCCAAGACGGAGGAAACAACACCACAGGCAAACACGGAAAGGCATTCCGCAGAAGAGAGCCTTGAGTAGAAGGGTGGAAAGAAAGACAAACAGGGTCCTGCAGAGCAGGGCGGTGACGATGTAGAAGTGCCTGAGGCACCAGATCACCCGTGGCAGGGCGCCCCGTAAGAGAATTGTGGAGTGGCGCTTTAAAGGGAAGGAACAACTCCTGTCCACCGGAGCCCTGGGGGAGAACTTCCACAAGGTTGTCCGTAGGAAACAGAGTGACAGGTTCACCCATCTGCAGAATACCATCGGCTGTGAAAATAGCCAGAACAAAGGCAACACTAGCCTCCGTAGGGTGCTGCAGAGGTGAAAGTAATTCCTCCGTGGGTGACGGATGCAGACTGAGCCGCCTGTCCCCATGTCCAGGGGGAAGCGGCCAGTCTCGGAATAGTGGGGGATCCATAGATGGATGGGGGACCTGAGGGGCCCCAGTGGAAGGTGGGGAGACCGGTGGAAAAGCCCTCCGTGAGCCACGGGCAGAAGGGTTCAAAGATTTAGGCCGTGGGGACAGCGAGGAGCCCTCCCTGGAAGATGGCAGGGAAAAGGCAACAATACGGCACCCTGTCTCTGGGGAGGAACACACCAACAGATGGCAAACCTCTGGAGAAGAAGGGGCTTTAGGGGACAAATCTAGAACCCGACGCCGGCCCGGCTCTGTGGAGTCCTCCACCGGCGCCTGATCGGCGTCAATTGGCGCTGGAATGGGCACATGTGGCGCCGGGCCGACTTCTGTCACGATGTGCTAACCACGAGAATGGGGCGGGGTCGATGCCAGAACGGCAAGGGCGCAGCGCTGAAAAGGTGCCAGCTTGGCCAAGGACCGAGGGGGACTCAGGAAATCACCCCAGGTCCCTGCCTCCACCGGAGCCGGGGAGGAAGGTTCCTGGTGCCGAAACAGCGCCGGCTCCGCCTCTGGTGAGGCAGCTGCCTGCTCAGAGCACTGAGCGGAACTCGAGGGCAAGTCCGGAGTTCCGGCGGTATCCTGCGATGTGACAGGAAGCCCCTTAGGTATTTGCGGTGAGGCAGGGACCCCAGGTGTCGAAGAGGGGAGCCCCGAAGGACCGCACCTCAATGACACCACTCTCCTATGACCTGGAGCCGAAAACTACGGCACTGGGGCCGGAGCCGCCGGCGACTCCGCGGAAGGCCCCGCGTGAGGCAAGGGATCCGCCGAAGTCTCAGGAGGTGGAGGAAGGGCCAAAGAAGCCCGCAGAGCCGCCGCGTAGGCTGTCATTTGGGCCCTAGTCGCCTTTGCGCTGGGAAACAGCGGGTAGGAAGGCGACAGGCGGGGCGCATGTCCCGGGGGAAGCAGGCACCCACAGCGAAAGGAGCACAAGGCCTCGGAGATAGACTGAAGGACTTACCAGCCGGCGAGCCACGCCCTTGGGGCCACTGCAAAAGACGATGTTGCAGATAAAACTAGCGTTTCCTGGCTTCCGAGGTGGGAGACGGACGCAACACCACAGGCAAACACGGAAAGGCATTCCGCAGAAGAGAGCCTTGAGTAGAAGGGTGGAAGGAAAGACAAACAGGGTCCTGCAGAGCAGGGCGGTGACGATGCAGAAGTGCCTGAGGCACCAGATCACCCATGGCAGAGCGCCCCGTAAGAGAATTGTGGAGTGGCGCTTCAACGGGAAGGAACAACTCCAGTCCACCAGAGCCCTGGTGGAGAACTTCTAAAAGGTTGTCCGTAGGAAACAAAGTGACAGGTTCACCCATCTGCAGAATACCATCGGCTGTGGAAATAGCCAGAACAAAGGCAACACTAGCCTCCGTAGGGAGCTGCAGAGGAGAAAGTAATTCCTCCGTGGGTGACGGCTGCAGACTGAGCCGCCCGTCCTCATGTCCAAGGCGAAGCGGCCAGTCTTAGAATAGTGGGGGATCCACAGATGAATGGGGGACCTGATGGGCCCCAGTGGAAGGCGGGGAGACCGGTGGAAAAGCCCTCCGTGAGCCACGGACATAAGGGTTCAAGGATTTAGGCCGTGGGACGGCGAGGAGCCCTCCCTGGAAGATGCCAGGGAAAAGGCAACAATACGGCACCCTGTCTCTGGGGAGGAACACACCAACAGATGGCAAACCTCTGGAGAAGAAGGAGCTTAAGGGGACAGATCCAGAACCCGACGCCGGCGCGGCTCCGTGGAGTCCTCCACCCGCACCTGATCGGCGTCAGTCGGCGCTGGAGTGAGCACGTGTGGCGCCGGGCCGACTCCTGTTACGATGTGCTAACCATGAGAATGGGGCGGGGTCGATGCCAGAACGGCAAGGGAGCAGCGCTGAAAAGGTGCCAGCTTGGCAGAGGACCGAGGGGGACTCAGGAAAGCACCCCAGGTCCCTGCCTCCACCGGAGCCGGGGAGGAAGGCTCCTGGTGCCGAAACGGCGCCGGCTCGGCCTCTGGTGAGGTAGCTGCCTGCTCTGCTCAGAGGACCGAGCGTAACTCGAGGGCAAGTCCGGAGTTCCGGCGGTAACCTGCGATGTGACAGGAAGCCCCTTAGGGATTTGCGGTGAGGCAGGGACCCCAGGTGCCGAAGAGGGGAGCCCCGAAGGACCGCACCTCAATGACACCACTCTCCTTCGACCTGGAGCCGAAAATTCCGCCGAAGTCTCAGGAGGTGGAGGAAGAGCCAAAGAAGCCTGCAGAGCCGCCGCGTAGGCTGTCATTTGGGCCTCAGTCACCTGTGTGGCGTGAAACAGCGGGTAGGAAGGCGACAGGCGGGGGCGCATGTCACGGGGGAAGAAGGCACCCACAGCGAAGGGAGCACAAGGCCTCCGAGATAGACTGAAGGACTTACCAGCCGGTGAGCCACACCCTTGGGGCCACGGCGAAAGATGATGTCGCAGATGAAACCAGCGTTTCCGAGGTGGGAGACGGACGCTGGGATGACACCGACCTGGATAAGCACGCCGACAGCAACTTCATTCGGCGATCCCGCCGTGACTTAGGCTTAAGGTGCTGGCAGGCGTCGCAGCTTTCCGAGTCGTGGTGCTCACCCAGGCACCACATGCAAATTGGGTGAGGGTCCGTCGCCGACATGGGACGCGCACAGGAGGTACACGTCTTGAAGCCCGAAGGCATTCGCACACTGTTCCCTTTAATGCCAAAGCGTGCAAAAGAATAAAAGACCCGAAAACAGGCCAGGACACAATCCGGATCTGCGTTGCACGCTGAACAGAGAAACAAACTGACATAAGCGTGCCAGGGTGGGACTTATGTATCCTCGCTGACGTCACAGACGCGGACGACGTCAGGGTGGAGTCACGTGGTGCCATCCCCCCGGCGCGCAGGGATCCTGTGGCAAAAAAGTTTGCCAAATCCAGTTTCACGCCTGGGGATAATTCTATATTAAGGAATCTGCGGCTAGTAGTCCCTCAGATGTTTCTTACAGGTATATTGTTACCAAAGGTAAGTAACTTGTACATCTGAAAGAAACATGTTAGTTATAGATTCCTTACCTTAGAATACATACCCCAGCAATACCAAACCCGGTGGTGGGTCTGCGAACAAAGTTCACACCAGAAAATCCTGGAGAACAGAACAGCCAAAGAAGCCGTCTCCCCAGACTTGGCTGTTAAGGCAGTAGTGTTTGGTGAACATATGCAGTGATGCTACGTGGCTGCTTGACAGATGTCCTTAAGAGGCACTACTCTTCCCAAGGCAGTAGTGGCTGCCGTCGCCCTGGTGGAGTTATCACGTAGCCTGACTGGAGGCCCCTTTTTAGCCAGAAAGTAACAAGTCTTAATACACAACATGACCCATCGAGAAATGGCACGTTTGTGTACAGCCCGACCCTTCTTTGCAGCCGCGTAGCCAACAAAAGTTGATCATCCACCCGGAACTGTTTTGTGCGATCCAGGTAGGAGAGCACACGCTTTGGGTCCAGACGGTTGAGCCTCTCTTCTTCCTTTGCAGGATGTGGAGGCGGGAAGAAGGTGGCAAAGTAATGGTCTGCCGATGTAGAAGGCACCATAGGAAGGATGGACGGGTCCTGTGAACCACCTTGTCCAGATGAACAGACAGGAAAGGAGGTTTTGAAGAAAGAGCCTGGCACTCACTCACTCTTCTAGCAGAAGTTGATGGCTACCGAGGAAGCAGTTTTAAGAGACAGAAGGCGTAAAGGACAGTTATGCAGTGGCTCAAAGAGAGCACATATGAGATAGGTGAGCACATGGTTCAAGTTCCACTGAGGCATAATGAAGGGGATTGGAGGAAAAAGATGCGTTAAGCCTTTTAGGAAACTGTTAACTACCGGGGACTTGAAATAAGAAGGATGATCTGGCAAACTAAGAAAGGCAGAGATGGCGGAAAGATATCCCTTGATAGTGCCCAGAGTAGAGCCCTGCTGGGCTAAAGAGAGAAGAAACAAGAGTACTTCAGAAAGAGTGACAGAAATGGGATCCACAGCATTTGCTGTGCACCATGCCACAAATTTGTTCCACAGGCGTACACCGTCTTAGTGGAGGGACGCCTGGCTGCCAAGATTACATCACAGACTTCAGGAAGCAGATCGAAAGATGTCAACTGCCGCCGCTCAATCTCCATGCAAGGAGGTGGAGACTGGACAGGTTCGGGTGGAGAACCGTGCCCTGTGACAAAAGACCCTCCCGAAGAGGCAGTCTGATCGGAGGACCGATGGCCATGTTGAGCAGCTCGGATACCAGACTCTTCGTGCCTAATCTGGAGCCACAAGAATTACTTTGGCCCGGTCGCGCCTGATCTTCTTCAGCACTCTGGGCAGAAGTGGTATGGGTGGAAAGGCATACAACAGACCGCAACTCTACTCGCCACGAAAAGCATTGCCAAGCGAGTGCCGCCTTGGAAATTCCAACATGCAGAATTGCTGACATTGCACGTTCTCTTCAGTGGCGAATAGATCTAACCAAGGCACTCCCCACTGTTGCAAGAGACCTTGCATCACCTCCGAGTGAAGATGTCATTCTTGATCCATTATGCACCTGCGGCTGAGTTTGTCCCCCCTGGCGTTCAGAGAACTGGCCATGTGTGGAACCACCAAGGAAATGCCCTGATGTTCCAGCCATGTCCAGAGGCGGAAGGCCTCCTGAAATAGGGTCCACAACCCTACCCCACCCTGTTTGTTGCAGTACCACATGGCGGTATTGTTGTCCGTGAACACCTGCACTACTCTTCATTGGACAGAAGGAAGGAATGCCTTCAGTGCACGATGAATCGCCCGGAGCTCCAGAAGGTTGATGTGAAGCCCGGACTCCGCTGGAGACCAGAGGCCTCTGATCTCCGCCTCCCCCATGTGGCTGCCCCATCCTAGAAGGGATTCATCCATCACCACAGTTTGATCTGGTTGGGGAAGGGAGAGGGATCTGCCATTGACCCAGTCCTGGTTCGTAAGCCACCACTGCAGTTGTCGAGCAGTGCCCTCCGAGATCTGGACGCAATCGGACAGATTCCCCTGATGCTGTGCCCACTGGAACTTCATGTCCCACTGCAGAGTCCGCATATGCCACCTGGCATGATCGACAAGCAGGATGCAGGAGGCCATGAGGCCCAGAAGCCTCGGGTCAGTCTGAACGAAACCCGAGATAGAGGCTGAAAGATCAGAATCATAGCCTGAATATCCCGGACTCATTGTTCGGTAGGATAGCCCTGAAACCACGTTGTGTCCAGAACCGCTCCGATGAAGAGGAGCTTCTGAGAGGGAATCAGGTGACACTTCAGCACATTGATGGAGAACCCCAGCAAATGCAGGAGGTCAGCCGTAGTCTGGAGGAGGGAGACGACTGCCTGGGACGAGCCCGCCTGCAACAGCCAGTCATCGAGATAGTGGAAGACTTAAACCCCTGATCTGCGCAGATGAGCTGCGACCACTGCCATCACTTTCGTGAACACCCGAAGGGCGCTGGTAAGGCCAAAGGGGAGCACGATAAACTGAAAATTCTCGTGGCCTTCTGTGAATTGTAGGTAACGCTGGTAGGCCAGCAGGACGGGGATGTGAAAATAAGCGTCCTACAAGTCCAACGCCACCATCCTGTCTTGCGGGTTGAGGGCAGACTAGACCTGAGCAAGTGTCAACATTTTGAACTTCTCCTTCCTGAGGAAGCAAATGACATCCCTGAGGTCCAAGATAGGACGCAGGCCCTTTTCCTTCTTGGGAACCAGAAAGTAGTGGGAATAACAACCACGACCTACTTCTGGGACAGCAACGCGCTCGATGTCTCCCTTGGCCAAGCAAGCCGTAACTTCCACCTGGAGAAGGGCCAGATGATACTCCAACATGCGGTGGTATCGAGGTGGCATGGACTATTTGCGAAACCCACCTGTCCGACGTGATGGTGCGCCAGTGGGAGAGGTAATGGTGAATCCTGCTGCCCACTGGTATTTGATGGGCCTGAAACGTCGGATTAGGAGTGTTTGGAGGTTGCTGCAGAGGGGGGGTTGGTGAACTGGCCCGCCCGCTGGTCCCCTGAACCTCGTCGGTTATTTCCACGTCCTCGGCCGCACAAAGATTGGGTAACTTGCTGCGGCCTGTGGCCCTGGGTGGGACATAGCAGGGCACCCCTTCCGTAGCCACGAAAGGGGCAAAACGCAGACTGCGCTGGACGGGTGGAGATGTCCAAGGACTTGGCCATAACCCGTGAGTCCTTGAAGCGCTCTAGGATGTGTTCTGCTTTGTCACCAACAAGGTGACCGCCATCAAAGGGCATGTCCATTAGGTGTTCTGGACATCCCCTGAAAAGCCAGTGGACCTCATCCAGTCGTAGCGACGAAGCGATACCGACTTTGAAATGGTCCTGCCCAGAGAGTCGGCGGTGTCCAGCCCACAGCGGATCGTAAACTTTGCTGCATCTCTCCTAGCGGCGACAGCCTGGGAGAGCACTGACCAGGCCTCCTCCGGACACTGATGCAGCACTTGCGCCACCGTATCCCACACTGAGTGCCAAGAACAGCCCAAGAGACATGCAGTGTTTATGGACCGCAGTCCTATGCTGGCGGAAGAGAACATTTTCTTGCCAAAGTGGTCCAGCTTCTTGGATTCCCTTTCCAGTGCAGTGGTAGGGAAGGCGCTTTTGGAGGTGGGCACCCTTTACCTTATTGAGCTGTACTCAAAGACTCTCATTAGTCCCTTTGCCACAGCTGCCGCATCTTAATAGCCGACAACCTCCGAGGGAACGTTGCCCCACTGCGTCCCTGCTGTCTTAAGGACATCCACTTAAAAGGGAATTTAAAATACTGCAGTTGTACTCTGTTCTGAGCGGTTGATCATAACTGTATACTACAGAGTGCTTAAGGCCACAGTGTGCATGTTCTAAGCACTCCAGCAAACCATACTGCTACAACTTAATTTAAAGGCCTTTGAGTTTGTGCACATTGATATTTATTCTTTCGTGTGTGTACGTGCCCATCAAAACCTCACTGAACATATCTCAGAATCTCAGAAACCCTGAACAGTTAGTTGCAATGGCACCCAATAAACCCTGCCCTGGCAGCAGCACCCCACGTACTTCCTTGCTTTTCAGGAGCGGGCACACAAGCAGCAACTGCACCCACTGGTGCACAGTACAGCCACAAAAGCTAAGTCTGCTACACTTCTGGCACTCATAATCTGAGAGTCTGAGAATGGGGCGATAAAGGCAAGAGTTTGGAGCAGTTTTCAATCCCTTTACTTCGCATTTCATAATGTCCCTCCCCCAGCAAAATAAAATTGCCACTTACCTGTTGCCAATTTCAGGCCATTGAATACTACCCAATGCAGCAGGTAGACATTAGGGAAATGGGACAGCTTTAGGTTCTCTGCCAGCACTGGGACTCACAAACAGCCCTGCAGCACGATCTGCTGTACCAGTACAGGTAACCCCAAAGCGCTCCCAATGCGCTGTATTAACTGTTATTACGGGTGAGACTGGCAGGGACTGTCCCTTGAAGTGTGTACACACAAACTTCCACCCGTGGACATACAACTCCCTGCGCCATGACTGACTGGCTGCGTCCTGGCATGGTCCCTGCAATCATATGCCCGCTGCCTGCTGCAACTACCAAAGACCCACCCACACAACCCAGTGCTCCACGTCAGCCACAAATGGAGGGAACTATGGCCCCCTCAGGAAAGGGGCGTCCGTTTCAGCACCACTTATAAGGACACAGCCTGTACTGCCTCCAATTACATGAGACATCACCACTATCTCTGTATCTGCTGCAACTCATCATCCAGCCCTTAACACACACCTTCTGAGTAAGTTTGAGGCCAATATTCCTTGTCAGAACCGCTGGAATGGAATCCCTGTGCACCACAGTGACTTGCTGTTGCCAAGGCTTGTTGACTGTGTCCTCCAGAGATCCTTGAGCTACAAGAAGCTCCAGTCTCCAGCATCTCTTACTAGCTCCCTTGCTTGCTTGGGGCCTGGTCTGACTCTCCTGCATTTGGTGGGTCGCTTGCTGGTCCCACCACTGCACCTTCATCTTTTTCCACCTCTGTTGCTGCTTCCAAGGCTTGTTGGTGCTACAGGTGGATACTGACCTCCTGGTTCCCGACTTCCGACATAGGACAGCTAGTAAATGTGTCCGGGTCTTCCACAGCATTGCCTGGTCCTCACAGCTGCAGCGGCAAGGTCACCATCAACTCTCCTGCATCTTCAGTTATCGGTGGTCATTGGTCATCCAAGCCACCTGGTCACTCCTGAGTGGCATAGACTGTCCCCTCTGCTAGCAGGTTCTCCTATTTAATAATCAATCCTTGGATTCCAAAAGATTCTTTCACCTTCTTTGCCAGCGGCATTTTTACCGAAGTCCGCCACTGTGGTCTACTGTGGTTTCCGACGTCACTTCGCACCTATGCACCCGGCTTCCCTGGTGGAAGTATCCTGGTTCCTGGGGTATTCATGGGTGGGGTGGCTCTCCAACCTTACATCTTCCATGGGGTTTCTTCAGGGTCCTCTCGGAAAGGTCTTTCTTCTTGAAAACTGTAACTGCAACTATTCCATTGACTTGCATTGAGTACACAGCTGTGTTTCCAGTCTGCACACAGTCTCCATGGAGTTCCTGGGTACTCACCCTGAGTGGTTCTTTGGGTCCCCAGCTCTTCTAATTCTTCTGGCCCAAGTCGCAACTTTGGTTGCAGTTTCCATTCTACCTTCTTAGTATATAGTTTGGTCTCCCCTGGAGACCACTGTGTATTTGTGCTTACTTACCTGTTTCCTTTTGAAATATTGTGTGTATTGTGTTGATCTCTCCGGATAGGAGATATACCAATGTGTTAGTGTGTGTCAATGTTTGGTTCTTCTGAAAATGGGCAATGTGTTTGCGGTCCACTACGTCAATCATCAGAGGGGAATAATTACAAAGACACTGTCAGATCTGGCTCGCACATTATGGGATTACTATCTAGACAATCACATTTCTTGGTCCAATCAAGTGGCAGACTTGCACTCCAGATATTGGAGAGATGACAGCCTGTGGAAATTACAAACCTATGTGTTTCTTGAGATTCAGGAGAGGTAAGGCCTGTTCTTCATAGACCTCTTTACATCTCGGCTTGACTTCCATCTGGACAGATATCGCAGTTGGCAACCGGACCCCAATGCAGTGGCCACGGGCGCATTTCTCCAAGATTGAAGCAAGGAGACAACATAAGTGCTTCCTCCATTCGCGATGATGATGAGATTATCCACGCAAGTGCGCACGCAACGAGACAATCTTGTGGCGATCCCCCCAATCTGGAGACCTCAAGTCTGGTTTCCAGTGATGATGTAACTTACTTGGGATTTTCCAATCCCTCTAACCCTATTTCCGGATCTACTCTGGGATCCCCAGGACAGCCCTCACCTTCTGGTGCAAGCAGGTTCACTTTGTCTCATGGCCTGGAGGATTACGAGGAACGAGGGAAAGTCCGGGGCCTTTCACAAGATGCTTCCTCTTTACTCGCAAGAGCTTGGTTGGATAGCACTAACAAAAGATACCTCTCTGCCTGGTCTAGATGCCTGGGTTGGTGCTTCCAATGCCAGGTGGATTACGTGGGGGCAGACACTGTCCATATCTTGAATTTTTCAATGAATTTGGCCGTAGAAGGTTTGGCTTACAGGCCAATAACACATTCTGATCGGCTATGTTAGAAGGTCACTTGCTGGTGGATGGTTACCCAGTTGGGGAACATCCTTTGGCATGCAAACTCTTTCGGGGTATTAGATTGTCATTACCCTAGAACACAGATATTCTATATTATGGCACGTCAATAAGATCCTAACCCTCCTCAAATCTTGGCCTTCTAATAAATACCTATCAAGGAAAGAATTATTGGCAAAATTAGCAATGTTGTTTTGCTTAACTTCAATCCGCAGAGTATTAGATATTCCAGTGTTAGACATAACAGGTAGAGTATTCACCCAGGAGGGGGTGACTTTTCGCACTGCATGTCAAACAAAGCGTAATTCAGCGATTGTATCATATTCAACATTGCTAGATGCACCCAAATTATGTGTTATTCAAACAATAAAGCAGACACAAGGAGATGACGGACGGAGCACTGAAAGTTTTCAAACACTCACAGATCTGGGTTGAATCCATCATCGTTCTTTAGCTCACTTCGCCAACCCGGTTCAGACCCAGCCATATGCAAATCAGCCTTGACCCTCTTAGTCGTGGGAACAGTGCAGCCGGAACTGCTAAGCCAGGTCTTCCCTGGCCCAGAAACAAGCATCCTGGGAATGGTTTCAGGGTATCGGGGTAGCTCACTTTGACACTGGATTCAAGCCAGCCTGGCTGATGAGGGGACTTGCACTCCATCACGGCTGGCCACATTTTTCAACTTTGACCCAGTGTCACACAACTAGATGTCCGCGGTTGGCCCTTTGATCTTTCTGCTAGTTTTTACTAAAATATTTTTAAATGTTGTGACTCTTGTGGTAAACCCGGACAGGGATTATGGTCTACTGGTTGACCAGGCCTAACACGCCAGTCAACCAACAACCCAATTTCTCACATACATTCAAGGCACTACATAGCTTGGGTGCCACCTACCTGAACAGTCACATCTCCTTTAGCCAACCCTCCACTCCACATACACTTCTACTGCTACACATTCCAAACATACACTCAAGCAGATTAGGCAGATGTATATTCTGTTACATAACTCCTAAAGATTGGAGAGGTCTCCCACTTCACATCCGAGCCACCTCTTCTCTTCTTAAAAAAACTGAATACCTGGCTTTTTAATTAAGCCAACTGACCCACCTGGTGCTGACCCACCTGCTCAGCACCAGGATACCCTCATGGATGATAGTGTGCTTTACAAATACACATATTGTCTACTGCATAAACTACAATTTGGCAAATATAATTACCATTCATCTCCCATGTATTCTGCCACCCAATTGCTCTCCCTTTTACTTATCCTTATCCAACGTCTGATTAACTCTAAGACACATCACCATATAGAGTACCTCAAGTAAACCAGGTAAAGTAGGTTCTACTTACAGTGAAACACACATGGGCCAAAGGAGCACTTTACAATAAAGGGAATGTGGAGGGGTTTCTACCAAAATAACTGTTATATTCCATAACCTAGTAAATTGTACACTGTCACTTTAAGTAAATTGTCTTTCTCAGCTGTCTTGCTCAGCTGACTCTATGCTTATGATGTCATCCGCTTCATGTACATGATAGAATGTTATGATTCAACACTTGAGAAACTGTACACTCTGGAGATGCTGGCAGATGACAAGCTGTGTAGATTTTATCTATTAAAAATTCCCAAGACCTTCCTGACTATGTTATCATGGGTCTCATCATCCACAGCATGAATTAAAACATCGTCTTGAAAAACTAAGACACCCTTAATATCTCTCAAAAGATTCTGCATCACCCTCTGAAAAACAGAAGCCGCTGAGGCCAGTCCAAAGGGCATTCTTTTGTAGCCCTTTGGAACCATCCTCAATTCTTCAGAATTTCCAACCTCTTCAACCATCTGCCAACCTCCATCTTCAACTCATCAAAGAATCTATATTCAACTTTTATTCTTCAAAGGAACCTTTCGAACTTTGTTCAACCCTACTTCAGAATAATATACCTTTCAACTCCAGATAAGTGACTATTTACATTTTAACTCAACTTCTGCTGTACTTCAACTGTTAGCGTTTTGTCCTCTAAACTTCAAACCTAACACGCCTGCAATTATCTCTGTGCGCGTCTGTCAAAGAGCGAGCCAGTGGCATGTGTATGCTTTTTCTCAAAGAGCGAGCGAGCGAATCGTCCTAATGTTAAAATGCCCGTTTTATTATTTCTGCCGCTCAAGTCAATCTGCGCTTATTGACACCAGCTGCGCATTCACTCTGCTTCGTGTTATTTGACTTTTGCCACGAATGAAAGCACGTTCATGGGACAGAGCCGCTTGTATGCTTTGTTTATATTGGGCATTAATTGAGCGGTGTCCTCGCTTTCACACGCGCACGCAGTCAAGCGCCAGCAGTAAGATCTGTAATTGAACGGTGTCCTCGCTTTTATGCGCGCACGCAGTCAAGCGCCAGCGAGAGGATCTTAACTGCATCACCGCTCTGCTTACTTTTGAACTACATTAAAGCGGCGTCCTCGCTCCCATGCGCACGCACAGTCAGGCGCCAGCAACGTTCCCGTTTTGTTGTGATTCAAAGCCCTACAAGAGAGCGCGCACGAAGCTGTGATCCCACCAAGGAGAACCATCATGTGAAAAACACTCCAAAAGAACACGAAGAGATTCTACTTTTGTTGCAGAGCAACGTTCTTTTCCTTTTGTTTTCAACAATCCATGTTTTTGTGTTTTGACAATCACTTACTATTCAACATTCTTTGCTGAAAATTCCTTTCCCACGATATATTTTCAAGGAAATACTATGACATCTTCATTTTTTTCAACAAAGGAATAGTTTTTGACAAAGAAGCAATTCTACAATAACATTTCAAGAGCACATCTCTACAAAGTCAGCAAAGAAACTACTCAATGATTTAACAAAGAGACAATTCTACTATAACTTTTCAAGGGTGCATTTCTACAAAGTCAACAAAGAAATTATTCAATTGTAACAGTTCAAGGGTGCATTTCTACAAAAATAATTTCTTTTTGTTCCTTTTTTTTTTCAATATGTCTGCACTACAATCCATCAATGCTCCTCCTGCTTTCCTTGATACTCCAGGAGATCCTCCTGTGAAATGGGACATTTGGTTTGACGCATTCGAAACATATCTAGGCGCTATTGGTGCCTCAAGGTTTGGTCCTGAAAAAAAAAAATGTCTTTTATTGCATTCTCTTGGTTTTGAAGGTAGATCTATTTTCAAACACCTACCTGACCCTCCTGTAGACTATGTGGTCATAGATGAGTATCAGACCACTATTACTAAACTTAAACTAAGGTTTGACAAAAAGCCTAATTTAATTGTTCTTAGACATAAATTTTTTATGAGGAAGCAATCTGAATGTGAGGATGTAGATTCTTATTTTTCCACTCTAAGGAAACTAGCTTCTGTCTGTAAGTTTGAAAATTTTACTGAGCAGTTGATCCGTGATCAGTTCGTTAGCCATTGTAAAGACAAGCAGACTAGACAAAAGCTACTTACTA